>NC_050103.1:33174517-34424517 GCF_902167145.1 Zea mays
ATCTTGATCTGATGGTATCCTGAGCGAAGGTCTATCTTGGAGAATACCTTGGCTCCTACCAACTGATCAAACAGAACATCAATGCGGGGCAGTGGGTATTTGTTCTTTATAGTCACCGCATTGAGAGGGCGGTAGTCAACACACATCCTCAAACTCTCATCCTTTTTCTTCACAAATAATGCTGGACATCCCCATGGTGAAGTGCTTGGACGAATAAACCCCTTGTCCAACAATTCTTGCAATTGTTTCTTCAATTCTGCCAATTCCGCGGGAGGCATCCTATAGGGTCTCTTGGAGATAGGAGCAGTCCCGGGTTGCAACTCAATTGCGAACTCAATGTCTCGGTCAGGTGGCATCCCTGGCAATTCATCTAGGAAAACATCTGGGTAGTCACGGACCACTGGGATCTTTTCTACCGGGGATTCTAACATAACAAAGGCACAAGATCGGGTACAACCCTGGTCGGGTAAATACAAACAGTCTCGCCATAAGCAGGGGAATGAATTTCAATGGCTCTGGCTGCAATGTCCAATACTGCCTGATGTCTGGTCAACCAGTCAGCTCCCAAAATAATATCCACGCTATCCAATCCTAAGATGAGAAGGGTGGTTCTAATCACCAGACTACCAAATTTTATAGGCACTTGCCTGTTGATTTGATAAGTGGCAACTCTGCCTCCTGGCGTTGAAATTGTAATGCCCCCATCGGTATGGTGGAAGGGCAACTGGCATTTGGCACTAAACTTGGCACTGATAAAACTATGTGAAGCACCGGAATCAAAAAGAACAATAGCGGGAAAATTTAAAACTGTAAAGATACCAGTCATGACGGGTGCTCCCTCTGGAATATCAGCCATGGTGGTGAAGTTCAGCCTGCCCTGCCTCACTTGCACCTTCTGCCTCTTGCCTTGGTTCTGATTGACATTCTGCCCCTGCCTCTGCTGGTTCCTGGGGCAATTCTTGGCATAATGCCCAGTGTTGCCACATGTGAAGCATCTGTTGTCATTTGCCTGGCGGTACTGCTGCTGCTGGTTATTCCTCTGAGCTGGAAACTGGTTGCGGTTGGGTGCCTGCTGCTGCTGCTGCTGAGGTCAGATTACCCATCGCCCTTGCTGCTGCTGGGGTCCCCTGCCCTGGGTGTCGGACACAATCCTGAAGCACTGTGGCTGAGCTGAGGGTCCTTCCACAGGGGTCTTCCTCTTCTTCTCTGCCTGTCTAGCTGTAATGCAGTCCTCTTGGGAGATAGCCATGTTGACCAACTCATTGTAGCTGTTGGCCCTGACGGTGTTGAGACGATCCCGGAGCTTAGTGCTGAGCCCCCTTCTGAATCTGTCCCTCTTCTTCTCATCGGTATCTGCATGATATCCCGCATACTGGCACAAGTCATTAAAGGCCTGGGCATACTGTAACACTATCCTGTTGCCCTGAGTGAGTGCCAAAAACTCATTGAGCTTCCTATCCATAATTCCGGCTGGTATATGGTGTCCTCTAAAAGCTGCCTTAAACTCCCTCCACTCCACCTCTCGGTCCTCTGGCTGCATAGCAAGAAAATGATCCCACCAAGTCCTTGCAGGTCCGCGAAGCTGCTGGGTGGCGAACCTGACTTTGGTGACCTCTGAGCAAACTCCATGGAGCAGTGGGAATTTGGATTCCACCACTCGCAGCCACACATCTGCGTCAAGTGGGTCCTCCGCCCTTGTGAACAATGGAGGCTGGGTGCTAAGGAATTCCTGGTAGGTGGCCGCCACGGGGTGACGTTGGTGGTCTCCACCACCATAATGCTGAGGTGGTGGCTGACGTTGAGCCAGCTGCCTCAGGATCTCATTCTGCTGAGCCATGAGCTCCTGCAGAGTGGGAGGTGGTGGCGGCGGTGGAGGAACGCGCTCATTTTGGCCACGACGCTGCCTCCCGGCCATCTGAAAAACCACATACATACTTAACACCACAGTTCCAATTTCAAGATTTTATCACGGGGAAAAAGTTAAAACAGCATGATAGACTCCGACTTCAACAAAAGGGATTTTAAGAGGCATAAATTCCTCCTTCCAAATCTAAACTGATAATAGCATCCATCAAACAAGCTCCCAAGAGAGTTTTAGCACGATTACATCAATTTGTTCCAAAATGACTCAACTCAATCTAGCCTAGTACCCCAAGGGTGCAAAAGCTAAGCTAGCTGCGAGGAGTCCGACTATCCAACTTCTAAGCCTATCCTGAACACCTAGTGAGCGAACGAAGCAACACTCGACTCGGGGGAAGGTGGTCTTCCCGAGCCAGCAGTGTCCACACTGGAGGCAGGCTCATCTCCGCCCTCAATGTCGACGTCCTCGTTTGCCTCTTGGTCCTGGATCTCCTGGTGATGCATGTCCAGGTGCTCGTTAGCCTCAGCAAGCTGCTGCTGAGTGTTAATGAGCTGATCCTCAAGAACCTCGATGGTGTTCTCCCTGGTGCCTACCAGCTCCTCCAACTCCTGAATATCAGTGGATAGCTGCTCCACCTGCAAGTCCTTTTCCACCATTTCTTGAGATAAATCAACCACGAGCTCCTCTCTGTTATCCAACGTGATCTTTGTTGCCTCCAGCAGTGCCATCAGATGGGACATTGCCTCACCGCGCATCACCTGCAGACGGTACAGAGCATTCATGCACCGTACTGTCAAGTGTGCAGTCTGACCTGGGTAGATGGCCCAGATGTCCTTGGCATGCTCCACCCGATCCTTCCACATTGGGTCGTCCTCCTTCTCAGCGGGGAACATGCCAATGGGGTGGGTAGCCAGCTCCAAGGGATGGAATCTGCAGAAGGTAGTCAATCCATGCAGAGCGATCGCCTCGATCGTGTCCTCTGCCCGGTACCCGAAAGACTCGGAGTCCAAGGAGCGCCATCCTGGCTGCAGGGGATGAGGCTCCAAGGTCATCCTCACCCTACAGCGAGGCACTCGGTGCTTCTCGAACTGCTGCACCGCGTACTGAGGGGGTGTCGTGTATCCGGCCCCCTGAAGTACTTCCCACAAAATGCGGGGAAAGCCCTCTCGTGCAAGTCCGTCAGTGTGGGTCAGTGCATTTCCGTCATCGGAGGATCCGTGGGAAGTCATCTGTGTACGGTTAAGCGTAAGTAAAAGAAAAAGAATTATAAAAAGAACAAGGAAAAGTAAAACTCAGCCTTTCTAGTTAAGTAAAAAGGCACTAGGGACCTAGTTGGTTGTTATCTCGTTTTTAAGTCCTTTACTCAGTTATCCATTGCTTAGTTATGAATGCATGCATGCTCGTCCTGAACGACCTCACAACAAGATAAAAGGAATAGGGAGGAACTCCCATCCTGTAAAAGTGGCCTGTAGGGCCTAGTTACTTAGCCACCTAGCTACCCTTCTATTACCCTAAGGCTTCACGTCCTAGGTCTATCCTGCTTGTCCTACTATATATCCAACCTTGTTTCTATCAAGTTTTATTTAGAAAATTGATGGTATTTACATTTTATTGATTCCTCTGTGGTGGTACAAGCTCCGATACCAGCTGTGGCGGAACTGCCCGAATTATTCCAACTTAAGTGCCCAAGCCCCGCCTTGGAGGCTAGACCACACTTAAATGGGAATAACCCGTCAATCCCTCGGATCTAGTCTGACACGGCCACTGACAGGATCAAGTACCACAATCTCACTCGAAGGTGAGTCACAGAGCAAATACAATAAAGCATAAAACCATACATGTCACAATGTTAAATTATTACATCACCATCATCATCATCGGAGTTTTTGCAAAAGTAACCATCATTGTTCGAAATGCAGCGGAATAAAACTAACGGCAATTAAACAGAGAGATGGGAAAGCCTGTCCCATCACTCCTCATGCTCCTCCTCAGCCGAGGCAGGGTCCCACTCGACAGTCCAACCCGGTGGCAAGGTGGACGGCCAAGTTATCCCAGCAACCATCTCCTCCAGAGAACCTGTAAAAATTATGCCACAAGCAAGGCTGAGTATACTAATACTCAGCTAGACTTACCCGGTGTGAGGAGTCTACTCCTCTACCTCTAGACATGCAGCTGTTTGGCTGTGGGGTTTGGTTGCCAAAAGCACTAGCTGAGTTTCTAAATCAAGATTTTAACTTAGTCAAAGTTAAGTGTGACTCTCTTAAGGCTAAAAGTGTACTATCTATTCATACAAAGTAGCAAACATTTTAGCAATCAACATCTTATATCATCTCCGCATCATTCCACTTGTTACTCAATGTAGCAGCATGGATCAAGCAGTCTCATTAGCTACGAGAAGCAGACGATTCGAATCGAGTTTTTATCTTTGCAAGGTAAACCTAAACACACGACATGCAGGGGCACTCCGTCCCCACACACATCAACCGTCCCCATCGATTCCCCGTCACCAGAGAGGGGCTCACCGCCTTGGCGTACGATGCCTCACTGACCCCGACTGGCCGTCGTGCAATGACCGCACTTGTACCCATCATAACCGGAATGGGAGACCTCGTCTCAGGTCGCGTGAGGAGGGCAATCTGCTGCCAGGTTCAATCAGGTACTAGGCTTACCGATTTACCATATTTCTCGGCATGTGCTTAGTACGTTCAAACGCTTGACTCACGGTACCACACCTTAATCCTTATTCAAATTTTATCCCGTAGACAACCAATCCCCATGGATTGTTGTCCACAACCACATCATTATGATAAGAAAGTGGATACAATCAATTTCCTGACCTCGCGCGAGTGCTAGAAAAATCACTCGTCTTCTACCGAGATCCTAATTAATAAAGCAACTACTCGACCTAGCATACTAGTATCCACCTCAAAGGGAATCCTGAGTTCATGCAACTAGGGTTTTAGTCAACTCCTACACTTAAGTGCACAATCATTCCTACAATCATTAAGTAAAGTAAAATAGCATAAATAACAGGTTATGCATAAAACCGGGGCTTGCCTTCCAAAGCAGTGGCTGGCAGGTCCTCTGGTGCAGACTCGGGTGCTGGATCTGGGGCTACCTCCTGAGCAGCTCCTTGCTCCGGCACGAGGATGTACTCTCCGTCAGCAAGATTACAGTCTATCGAGTGCAATGAACATGTATGTCATGATTATGCAGGATTTAATAATATTATGCGGAAGAGAACTAAGTTAAGAAGTAACTTAGGGTTTTCTTAGTCATGTGGGGATTCTAGTGGTATATATATAGATACATAGACTTATGACCCTTTAAGCTTAGGTTTTCTTTTAGGATAACATAGTGGATTGGTATTGCCTTGATACATTTTAGTGGACAGATTACAAAGGTTTTAGGATAACCTTAATTCACATTATTCTTTTTTTCCCTTTCCTTAATTCCCATTTAGGGTTTCTAGGGTAGGTTTGAACTACAACAGGGTTTTAATAATTTCCAAAAATTCTGTAAAAATTCCAGTGGGTTGCCCTTTGCTATTCTAACTTGTTTTAAGAAGTTGAGGCTTTAAGTACAAAGGCTAGGCTTTAAACAAAAATAACAAGAGTTAGGCAAAGTGGGCCACTTTACACTACATCTCTTAGTTAGGGGTAGGTTCTGTCCTAAAGGTTATTTTTGCTGGCATCCCATAGTAATAATAGGTCTCTGTGCTAAAAATCACAGAAAACTAAGGGGTGGTTATTTAGTTATGATTTTCTTAAGTTTAATGTCAAAAAGGCTCTTTCTACTACATTATTATTTGAAAAATGTTAAACAGCAGATTTCATATTTTTCCTAAGTTCTCTCTAATAAAACAATAGTTATCCCAAGGGTGGGGGTGTTTTTACCTTGGGGTTATTTTTGTAGAGTTTTCCTAAGTTTTACTTGTTTTATCAAAACAAAAGGGATCCTACTTATTTTACACTAAAACAGGGTATGATATATTTTTCCAGTGAACTATATTGAACAAGTAACCTAACAAAAATAGAGGTACTCTCTGGTTCATTAATTAAATTACATTTTCTATTTTCCTTATCCTTAAGCATATTACAGAATAAGGGGTAAAACTAACTTAAATGGAGTAGACAGAGGGGTTTAACATTTTTACTTGGTCTAGTAGGTAGATATAAGCTTCTCAAAATTTTTCTAACCCTGGTCAAACAATATTCCTATTTTTCCTTCTAATATTGGGTTTTGAGTGGTTTTCTTATTTAATTCAAAACTTCAGAAAGAAATACAGAAGCCATGGGTTCTATTATTTTTATCTGATAGTTCATAAATTCCAGAATCTAGCAAAATTGGTTTGAACATTTTTGGATGATTATTCTTCAAGTTATGCATTTATTTAGCTATCTGTTATAACAAAAGAAAAGAAATTCGAAAATGGAAAAAGAAAACAGGTTTACGCTGAGGCCCCTGGGGTTTTTCCTTTTCTTTTTTCACAGAACAGCCCTTGGTCCACTATTGGCTTGGGTCACTGACATTGCGCAAAGCCCCCTGGACTTAACTAAAATCTAACCCGCGCTCCCTGACCGGCTTAAACAGTACCCGCGGCATAGATTACGGCGGTGGGGCTTACCGGCGGCAGTAGAGCTCCGGCGGGGTGGTCAGTGACGTCCGGGAGGTTGCGGCGGTCACGTCGATGTGCGGGTCGGTGTCGGAGGTGGTCGGAGCTACCCTGGCCACGAGCACAGGCGGCGGGGGTCGTCGGCGGCTCCTGCTCCGGCCAAACCACGGCGGTATAGTTCAATTAGGGTGCACGAGGAGCTTCACGGGATGACCTAGAGGCCATGCGCGCAAGGAATTGGAAAACGGTGCATGGGCTTACCCGGTCCACGTGCGCCGGCGGGTTCTTGAACTCCGGTGAGCGCGATTGGGCTATTCCGGTGACGAGGGTCCCCGGGTCAAGCTTGAGCAAGTCTCACGGCCTCACCAGGAAGCTATCTGAGGGCTTGGATCGAACGGAGGAGGACGGGAGAGGGGCTGGCCATGGTGGTTGCTCTCGAGCGGCACTGGCGGGTCGCGGGGAGGTCGCCGGAGTTAAAGGCTGGCTCGGGCAAGTCCGGCGAGGTGCGGAGGAGGTAACCGGGAAGGCAGCCAAGCACTGGGGCGGGCTTTATAGCCGTGGCGCGTGCGTGGTCATGGGCGGCCGCGGACGCGCGGGGGTTCGCGCACGGGCGTGCTCTGAGCGCGCCCCCGGATGCCAGCTCGCGTCGAACACGTGGAAGCTTGCTTCTGCCATGGTTCAACGGCCGATTAGAGCGCCATAGCGTGCGTATCTTGGCAAAGTCACTGTGTACGGTCGCTTCTCTGCTCCAAATCCTATCTTTTCGCTGTGAGTTCCAAGTCGAGATATGGTCGGGGTAGCGAGATAGAGAGGGGAGAAGTTTGCTGTGTCAGCTAAGCCCGAACCGAGACAAAAGGGGTGTCAAGTCATGTCTAGCGCCCTAGGTTAGGTGTCATCTCTTTCCAGGGTGTTCTAGGGTTAATTTGACGCCATTTTGTCAATTGGGTCGAAGGGTTTTGAAAAGGGGATTAAGGTGAACACGTGGAGTCTTTGTGCAAGGGTTAGTTTTTGTACTTAGGCAAAAACTGAATTCTCCCTTGTGCTGAATCTTAGGTGAACTGTTTAGGGCTTTTCTGAAAACTTTTTGGGGGTACTTCCTTACTATTAATTGTAGGTTATTAAGTATATTACAACTTTTCTATTTGGCCCAAACCATGATCATAATGTTTACATGATCTTTTGATCATGGCTTCAATTAGGGTTCCCATTGCCTATGGGGGTTTTGCTTTAGGGTTTTGGGAGATCCCCACTTAGATGTGCATGATAAGCTAGGGCATGACATCCAAGGTGGATTACACTTGCTTAGGACCTAGAATTCCAAGTTTGGTACACTTTGCCCAATTCAATCTTCATGTGATAATGGGTAAAAAAAGAAAAGGGGGAACCCTGGGGTGGACACCCTGAGTAACACCTGGGGTGTTACAGCCAATAAGCCTTCAGTCGCTTGAAGCTCGAAGTTCTTCTTTTCAATAGTAGCTGATTGCTCTTTTATTTTGCCTTCTAAATTTTCAATTATAACTTCGTGTTTCTTGTCTTCCAGATCTTGCTGCATTTTCAAAGCTTTGCTCAACAGCATACTCTGCACGAAAACAACCTTCGTTAGACATGTCTTCATTATCCAAAACAATAAAAGTCAGGGGAAAAGTAGTTCACCTTGAAATTGGAATAAAATAAACTACCAACGATATGTTGTCGTCGGTAGCGGCTAATGTCCGTTTCTAGCTTCGGAAAACCGATACTCTTTGACAGAGTACCGATAACCTTAGCTCCAGTTTGATTCCGGATACAGTCTAATTTTTCATCATCAATACCTCCGAAGAGGAGTGCTCCTGGCTTATATCCGCAAGATTTGGCATACTCTTTAAGCTCTTCTATTTCGGTTTTTGACAATTT
Source organism: Zea mays (assembly GCF_902167145.1). Taxonomy (NCBI): domain Eukaryota; kingdom Viridiplantae; phylum Streptophyta; class Magnoliopsida; order Poales; family Poaceae; genus Zea; species Zea mays. Next base: position 33,182,887 of record NC_050103.1, read on the forward strand.
TTCTCCAACTAAATTTTGGAACATGAAGGCCTCGTCCTCTGAAGCTTCGTCAGCAATTTCCTTTTCTTTCCCCGACGCTGCGGCCACGACCTCTTCGGCGGCAGTAGTAGCTTCTTCTGTGGCCATGTCTAGCAGCATTTTGTCGATGTGTTCACTTGTGCTTTCCAAGTTCAAATCTTCAATTGAGGTAGCTTCGGCAGCTGCGACCTCCGAAGATGTGATTTCAATATTTGTCATTCCCTCAGCCGCTGGTATCTTCTGAGCTGAAGCTCTCGGTGGTGTCTTGTCAATGACCTCTGTCACACCGATGATTCTTTGTTTTTTTGCTTTAGTCGCTTTCTTCGTTTTTTCGGGCTCCTTTTCCTTCTAAAAAAACTTTGTCAGTTGAGGCCCCAATGGACTTAGCTTCGCAGGCAGGGATTCAGTCATTACCTTCAAAATTTCCTCCACGTCAGTGGCAGAGTGTGATGCGGGAGTTTCTTCTTCGTCGGATACTTTTTGCTTCGGAGAAGACGCTTTCCTCTTCTTCGGAATTTTCTTCTTTGATGGTTCTTTCTCATCTTCATTTAAGGCTTCGGTTATCCTTTTCCTTTTCCGGCCTCCGACACCTTTATTCAGATTTTCGTAGTCAGGGTATTCAAAACCCAAGGCGTCCAGCACTCGATTCAGTCTTCGCTTCGGACGGGTGCCGAAGGCCGCGGTCATCAACTGATCTTCTTTTTTGGAGTAATTGCCGAGTATTTCATTGCACATTACTTCAATTGTATCCAGCCAATCTTGGCAAGGTGTTTTAAAGTATTTCTTAAACTTGAAATAGTAAGGTAACCACACAAGTTCTCCTTTTTTCTCCCCCTCTAGCTTCGGCATTTCCCATTCTTTTAAACTAGGAAAAACCCTGAAAGCCAAAAACTCCTGAACCAGGTCTCTTGTACTGATATGCTCTGCAATAATTCTGAATTCATCCAACGCTTGTTGGGTTGGGCCTTCTGGTGTCATGTTGCAACGAGGTCGGGTTTCTCCGAAGATTAGTTCGAGCGGACTCTGCACAAGCTTCTCCTTGTCGTCATCAACCTTGACATAGAACCACTCCGACTTCCAACCTGCTGCCCATTTGCTTCGGTAGCTGATTACAGGAAATTTTGTGGATTTCCGATAAGCAAAATTATAGCAACCAAAGTTATCATGCAATCCATCTTTTCTAGCCTTCGTTTGATAGTGCAGCTCGTGAACTCGACAAAAGCTGTCCGCAAACGGCTCCACTGCCTGGCTTCGAAGGGCCCAGATATAAACACTAAGCCTAACGATAGAGTTAGGAGTCAACTGATGAAAATAGATACCAAACCTCTTCAATACCTCTGCGATAATCCCATGCAGGGGGAATCTTAATCCAGCCTTTAGAAAGCTCTTGAAAATGATAATTTCATCCTTCTCTGGCTTTGGGGTAGTTTCTTCCCCCCGAAGCGTAGTAGTTTCTTCTGACTTTCACTGAAAAAACCCGACTTTACCATCTTGGAGAGATCAGCCTTCGAAACAGTAGACTTTCCGAAGTCCAAGTGGCTGGGTTTACTTGGCATAGCAATACGATAATCATCTTCAGGATCAGTTTCCTCAATGTTTTCTTCTTCTGCTTCGGCAATTGTTTGTTCTGCTTGTTCTGCATCAGCACTGGGGATTTTTTCCGAAGTTACCAGCCCAGATCGTTGCATCACTTCAGAGATGGGAATAGTCTCCGAACCTTCAGCTTCGCCTCCCTCACGCTCAACCCTAGCGGTAGAGCGCACTCTGGCCATTTAATTCTGAATTTGTGGGAATTAAATACTTTTTCTTCCGAAGTTTTTTCTTCTGACGAAGCAGGCTTCAAGCTGGAACAGTGCAAATAGCAATGAATGATGTGGTAACTTCACACCTACTCGTCTGTTTATATAGTACTGCAGGTAAGAAGGCGAAGCGCCAGGATTTTTACACCAGGCGGACAGCCGCTTGCACTCGCTGTGCGGTGGACCGCAGAGACCAAACAGTAACTCTGCAAGGTGGGACCGCTACGCGCTGGGAAACTGAATCATTTCTCGTCAACGAGCTCAGGGAAGGTGTTTTTTGGACCTTCGGCTTCCTGAAGCTTAGGAGACTTTTTTCACGGATCAAGCTCGTTACGAAAAACGACCTAGCACCGCGAAAGGGGCTACTGTTGGGACTATGCTTCGTCGCCGAAGGTCTTGTAGGAAGAAGCAGTTTTCGGCTGAAGCTGTTAGTATGAGATGACCGAAGGTTCCTCTTCATGAAGCTTCGGAATCTGCAAACCGACATAAAAGTAGAATGACCTTTCAGTCCGTAAATGTTTGAGTCACCATTGTAATCCCTTATGAGGGATATGATCGTAATTCCTCACAGGCTACGCCCTGTGCCTATAAATATGTGAACAGTACCTCTGTACTGTTCACGCAATCTGGTAATCACTGGCACATTGCGCTGGAATTAGTGCTTTCTGCTAAGATGAAGGTATAAATGTACCTAAATGTTATGTTTCAATATTTAAATTCACATAATAAAATATATGTGTATATTGTTATTCCTTTTCGGCATGTCTTTCCTTAATACCTTATATTTTACATTTTACTTCATATTGTTTCCCAAGTTTGACCACGAAAGTATGACTTTCGTGATATTTTGTTTATGGCCTTCGTCCGAAGCTCATTAAATCCTTGTGGAGATAATGCTTCTGCGGACGAAGGGCATTAATATTTAATATTTTATGTTGCCTTGTTCTTAATTCATAGCATTTGAGAACAAGTCACCAACAAGCACTAAGACTCGCCTGTTGGTTGTCTGAACCGCTTCACCAAGCGTGAGTCGCCCCGTGTCAAGGTGACGAGTGAGGTATCCGTATCCCGGAGGCGTAGGAGTCCCTCGGCTCGGTCGGCCTTGTTGTCCGAGGTTCCTCAGGCTTAGTTAAAGGGGACCCCTTGGCCGCTCTTCGATGAGCCGAGGCCAGGGGTAGCGATATCAGCACGAACAGGGGCAGAGTTGGCTCAAAAATGAAACCTGGTTGGCCGGAGCCTAGCCGGGTCGTCCGTTAGCGGGACCGACGCCGGAGTTGACCAGCCGAGGCCTCGGGTCGGGATGGCGCCCTTGGAAGATGGTTGGCCGAGGCCCTGGGGCGACCGGCCGAGCCGCCTGCTCGGGCCGGATTCCCGGAGAAGGCCCTGGCAGCGATTGCCCAGGCGTGGCGATGACGTCGTCCTTTGGATTGGGAATCCTCAGACCGCGTCGCCGTCTGAGGCTAGGTCGGACCTTGCCGAAGGTGTCGCCGATGCCGAGGGTGCTGCTGCCCCCTTCCAGCGCCAAGACCCGAGCCTGCAGGATCAGATTGTCTTGTAGCGTGTGCCTTCTGCGGTCGCCGAGGCCAGAACACACCCTCGCTGTGTTGTAAAGTTGCGTCTCTTTTCCTCTTGTTTCGAGTATCTAGACCTTTTTGCCGGTAATAGGGATGTTTGTGCGAGCAAGAGTTGCTTCTCGCGGAAGGTGATGAGTGAGGTATCCGTATCCCGGAGGCGTAGGAGTCCCTCGGCTCGGTCGGCCTTGCCGCTTACGCGCACTTTTACCCGTCCATGAGGCTCTGTCACCGACTCGGTCGAGAAGGCTCGAAGGATCACTTCGGCAGAAGAACTTCCGGGCGTGAAGACTTGTTCGGTCCGTGGAATCACTTTATCCGAACGCGAGTTACTTATCGCAGAAGGTGATGAGTGAGGTATCCGTATCCCGGAGGCGTAGGAGTCCCTCGGCTCGGTCAGCCTTGGCTGCTTACGTGTACTCCGTCGTTTTCAGCATCCACTTTTCGAAGCAGTCAAAAAGCACGAAAGATATTCTGGCAGAAGAGATCTTTTTTCGAGGAAAATTGCAACGCAGAGGGGGTTCTCCCCCTTTTAGCCCCCGAGGGAGGGTCGGGCTTTGCCGAGGCGAGGCCGACCCTTCCTTGATGACTAAACTTTGCGTGGGTGTGAGGTATATGAACAACTCAAAAACATCTTAAGGGTAGAAGCGACGTAGCTGTTGGATGTTCCAAGCGTTGCCGTAGACCTTGCCCTGACTGTTGGCCGGCTTGTACGTTCCGAGCTTCAGAACTTTGGCGATGACGAATGGCCCCTCCCAGGGAGGCGTGAGCTTGTGCCTCCCTCGGGCATCGTGTCGCAGCCGAAGCACCAAGTCGCCCACCTAGAGGTCTCGGGGCCGGACCCCTCGGGCGTGGTAGCGTCGCAGGGACTGCTGGTACCGCGCCGAGTGTAGTAAGGCCTTGTCTCGAGCCTCTTCCAGCTGGTCCAGCGAGTCTTCTCGGCTAGCTTGGTTGCTTTGATCACTGTAGGCCCTCGTCCTCGGGGAGCCGTATTCCAGGTCTGTGGGCAAGACGGCCTCGGCCCCGTTGACTAGGAAGAACGGCGTGAAACCCGTTGCTCGGCTCGGTGTCGTCCTCAGGCTCCAGACCACCGAGGGGAGTTCCTTCATCCATCTCTTGCCGAACTTGTTGAGGTCGTTGTAAATCCGAGGCTTGAGCCCTTGTAGAATCATGTCGTTGGCACGCTCTACTTGCCCATTCGACATGGGATGAGCCACGGCGGCCCAGTCCACCTGGATGCGGTGATCCTCGCAGAAGTCCAGGAACTTTCTGCCGGTGATCTGGGTGCCGTTGTCGGTGATGATGGAGTTCGGGACCCCGAAGCGATGGATGATGTTGGTGAAGAACGCCACCGCCTGCTCGGACCTGATGTTGTTCAGAGGTCGGACCTCAATCCACTTGGAGAATTTGTCGATGGTGACCAGCAGGTGCGTGTAGCCCCCGGGCGCCTTCTGCAAAGGACCGACGAGGTCCAGACCCCACACAGCAAAAGGCCAGGTGATGGGTATCGTCTATAGAGCCTGAGCGGGCAGGTGGGTCTGCTTCGCATAGAATTGGCACCCTTCGCAGGTGCGGACAATTCTAGTGGCGTCAGCCACCGCCGTTGGCCAGTAGAAGCCTTGTCGGAAAGCATTCCCGACAAAGGCTCGAGGCGCTGCGTGATGGCCGCAAGCCCCCGAGTGTATCTCTCGCAGGAGTTCCTGACCTTCGGCGACGGAGATGCATCGCTAGAGGATGCCTGAAGGGCTGTGCTGGTAGAGCTCCTTCTCATCGCCCAGCAAGACGAACGACTTGGCGCGCCGCGCCACCCGCCGAGCCTCGGCTCGATCGAGGGGTAGCTCTCCTTGGCGGAGATATTGCAGGTACGGGGTCTGCCAGTTTCGATCAGGCGTGGCCCCGCTTCGCTCCTCCTCGATGCGCAGTGCCTCACCCTCGGAGGCCGAGGATACCTCGGGCTGAACCGAGGGTGCCTCGGGCTGAGCTGAGGGTGCCTCGGGCTGTGCCGAGGGTACCTCGGGCTGGACCGAGGATACCTCGGACTGGGCCGAGGGCGCCTTAGGTTCGGGCGTGTTGTCGATCTTGACGGAGGGTTGATGCAGGTCCCGGGAGAAGACGTCCGGGGGAACCGTTGTTCGCCCCGAGGCTATTTTAGCCAGCTCGTTCGCAGTCTCGTTGTAGCGCCGAGCGATGTGGTTAAGCTCGAGCCCGTAAAACTTGTCTTCCAGGCGCCGAACCTCATCGTAGTAGTCCTCCATCTTCGGGTCGCGGCAGTGGGAGTTCTTCATGACTTGGTCGATGACGAGCTGCGAGTCACCGCGGGCGTCAAGGCATCGGACCCCTAGCTCGATGGCGATCCGCAACCCGTTGACCAGAGCCTCATACTCAGCCACATTGTTGGACGCCGGGAAATGGAGGCGTAGCACATAGCGTAGGTGTTTCCCGAGGGGCGAGATGAAGAGTAGGCCCGCGCCGGCTCCCGTCTTCATCAGCGACCCGTCGAAAAACATGGTCCAGAGCTCCGGTTGGATCGGAGCCGTTGGTAGCTGGGTGTCGACCCATTCGGCTACGAAGTCCGCCAAGACGTGGGACTTGATGGCCTTCCGAGGGGCGAACGAGATTGTTTCGCCCATGATTTCCACCGCCCACTTTGCAATCCTCCCCGAGGCCTCTCGGCACTGGATGATCTCCCCCAGGGGGAAGGATGACACCACAGTTACCGGATGAGACTCGAAGTAGTGTCGCAACTTTCGCCGTGTCAGAATCACCGCATACAGCAGCTTCTGAACTTGTGGGTAGCGGATCTTGGTTTCGGATAGTACCTCGCTGACGAAGTAAACTGGCCTCTGAACAGGCAATGCATGCCCCTCTTCTTGCCTCTCGACCACAATCGCGGCGCTAACCACCTGAGTGGTCGCGGCGACGTAGACCAAGAGGGCTTCTCCGGCAGCTGGAGGCACCAAGATAGGCGCCTTTGTGAGGAGCGCCTTCAGGTTCCCGAGAGCTTCCTCAGCCTCAGGGGTCCAAGTGAAGCACTCGGCCTTCCTTAAGAGGCGGTACAGAGGCAGTCCTCTTTCGCCGAGGCGTGAGATGAAGCGGCTCAGAGCCGCGAGACATCCCATGACCCTCTGTACACCTTTTAAGTCCTTGATGGGCCCCATGATGGTGATGGCTGCGATCTTCTCCGGGTTGGCTTCGATGCCCCGTTCGGAGACGATGAACCCCAAGAGCATGCCTCGGGGCACCCCGAAGACACACTTCTCGGGATTGAGCTTGACGCCTTTCGCCTTGAGACATTGGAATGTCACTTCAAGGTCGGAAAGGAGGTCGGAAGCTTTCCTCGTCTTGACTATGATGTCATCGACGTAGGCCTCGACCGTGCGGCCAATGTGTTCGCCGAACACATGGTTCATGCACCGCTGATACGTCGCGCCCGCATTCCTCAAGCCGAACGGCATGGTGACATAGCAGTACATGCCGAAGGGCGTGATGAAAGAAGTCGCGAGCTGGTCGGACTCTTTCATCCTAATTTGATGATACCCTGAGTAGGCATCGAGGAAAGACAGGGTTTCGCACCCAGCAGTGGAATCCACGATTTGATCGATGCGAGGCAGAGGGTAGGGAACCTTCGGACATGCTTTGTTGAGACCAGTGTAGTCTACACACATCCGCCATTTCCCCCCTTTCTTTCTCACAAGCACGGGGTTGGCAAGCCATTCGGGATGGAATACCTCTTTGATGAACCCTGCTGCCATTAGCTTGTGGATCTCCTCGCCTATCACTCTGCGCTTCTCCTCGTCGAATCAGCGCAGAGGCTGCTTGACGGGTCGGGCTCCGGCCCGAATATCCAGCGAGTGCTCGGCGACATCCCTCGATATGCTGGGCATGTCCGAGGGACTCCATGCAAAGACGTCGGCGTTCGCTCGGAGAAAGTCGACGAGCACTGCTTCCTATTTGGGGTCGAGCCCGGAGCCGATCCGGATCTGCTTGGAGGTGTCGCCGCTGGGGTCGAGGGGGACGGTTTTGACCGTCTCCACTGGCTCGAAGTTGCCGGCATGACGCTTCACGTCTCGCACCTCTTTGGAGAGGCTCTCCAGGTCGGCGATGAGGGCCTCGGCGTACTCCACGCACTCCACATCACATTCGAACGCATGTTTGTACGTGGGGCCGATGGTGATGACCCCGTTGGGGCCCGGCATTTTGAGCTTCAGGTAGGTGTAGTTGGGGACGGCCATGAACTTCGCGTAGCATGGCCTTCCCAGTACCACATAGTAGGTTCCTCGGAACCCGACCACCTCGAACGTCAGAGTCTCCCTTCGGAAGTTGGAGGGCGTTCCGAAGCAGACAGGAAGGTCGAGTCGTCCGAGGGGCTGAACGCGCTTCCCGGGGATGATCCCGTGGAAGGGCGCAGCGCCTGCTCGGACGGAGGACGGATCGACGCGTAGGAGCCCAAGGGTCTCGGCATAGATGATGTTGAGGCTGCTGCCTCCATCCATAAGGACCTTGGTGAGCCTGACATCGCCGATGACGGGGTCGACGACGAGCGGGTATTTTCCCGGGCTCGGCACATGGTCGGGGTGGTCGGCTTGGTCGAAGGTGATGGGCTTGTCGGACCAGTCTAGATAGACTGGCGCCGCCACCTTCACCGAGCAGACCTCCCGGCGCTCTTGTTTGCGGTGCCGAGCCGAGGCATTCGCCGCTTGCCCACCGTAGATCATGAAGCAGTCGCGGACCTCGAGGAACTCTCCTGCCTGGTGATCTTCCTTCTTGTCGTCGTCGCGGGCCCTGCCACCCTCCGCGGGTGGCCCGGCCCTGTGGAAGTGGCGCCGAAGCATGACGCACTCCTCAAGGGTGTGCTTGACAGGCCCCTGATGATACGGGCATGGCTCCTTGAGCATCTTGTCGAAGAGGTTGGCACCTCCGGGGGGCTTCCGAGGGTTCTTGTACTCGGCGGCGGCGACAAGGTCCGCGTCGGCGGCGTCGCGTTTCGCTTGCGACTTCTTCTTGCCTTTCTTCTTGGCGCCGCGCTGAGTAGACGCCTCGGGAGCATCTTCCGATGGGCGGCCCTGGGCTGCTTGTCCTTTCAGAAGATAGCCTCGACCGCCTCCTGGCCAGAGGCGAACTTGGTGGCAATGTCCATCAGCTCGCTCGCCCTGGTGGGGGTCTTGCGACCCAACTTGCTCACCAGGTCGCGGCAGGTGGTGCCGGCAAGGAACGCGTCGATGACATCCGAATCGGTGATGTTGGGCAGCTCGGTGCGCTGCTTCGAAAATCGCTGGATGTAGTCCCGGAGAGACTCTCCCGGCTGCTGCCGGCAGCTTCGGAGATCCCAGGAATTCCCGGGGCGCACGTACGTGCCCTGGAAATTGCCGGCAAAAGCTTGGACTAGGTCGTCCCAGTTGGAGATCTGCCCCGGAGGCAGGTGCTCCAACCAGGCGCGAGCGGTGTCGGAGAGGAATAGGGGGAGGTTGCGGATGATGAGGTTGTCGTCGTCCGTTCCACCCAGTTGGCAGGCCAGACGGTAGTCCGCGAGCCACAGTTCCGGTCTCGTCTCCCCCCGAGTATTTTGTGATAGTAGTCGGGGGTCGGAACCGGGTCGGGAACGGTGCCCGTCGGATGGCCCGGCTGAAGGCCTGCAAACCGGGTGGCTCGGGCGAGGGACTCTGATCCTCCCCGCTATCGTAGCGTCCCCCACTCCTGGGGTGGTAGCCTCGGCGCACCCTCTCGTCGAGGTGGGCCCGACGGTCGCGATGATGGTGCTCGTTGCCGAGGCGGCCCGGGGCCGCAGGCGCGGTGTTGCGCGTGCGCCCGGTGTAGACCGAGGCTTCCCGCATGAATCGGGAAGTCACGGCGTGAGGTTCCGAGGGGTATCCCTGCCTTCGGGAGGCAGAGCTCTCGGCCCGTCGGACCGTGGTGCCTTCTAGGAGATTCTTGAGCTCCCCCTGGATTCGCCGACCCTCGGTGGTGGATGGCTCCGGCATCGCGCGGAGGAGCATCGCTGCTGCTGCCAGGTTCTGGCCGACGCCACTAGATGCGGGTGGCGGCCTGACCCTAGCGTCGTCGGCGATGCGGTGCTGGAAGCCCTGGGGCAGGTGACGTATTTCTCCGGCCGGGGGTTGGCCCGCCCATGCCTGCCCGGCGTCCCGGCGGATCGGCTCAAGCGCTCCTGCTCTCTCGTCGAGCCTGGCCTGCGCCCCGCGGATTTGCTCGAGCTGTGGGTCATGGCCCCCCGCCTGAACGGGGACCACAGCTAGCTCCCGTGGGATGTCAACGCGGGGCACCGGCCTAGGGAGATCACCATCCTCCGGCATACCGAGATGATTGCCTTCGGAGGGACCCCCTATATCGATGTGGAAACATTCGCGGCTCGGGCCGCAGTCCTCGTCGTCGAGGCTGCGGCTACCGTTGGAACAGTCGGAGAGGCAGAAGTCACATGCGACCATGAAGTCCCGCATGGCGCTGGGGTTGCCAAGTCCAGAGAAATCCCAACAGATGCTGGGGTCGTCGTCTTCCTCGGACCCAGAGGGCCCGTAGGTCGAGACGTTCGTCAACCGGTCCCAAGGCGACCGCATGCGAAACCCCAGAGGGTTTGGACTCGCCTCTACGAGAGCGTCCACCAATGTGAGGTCGCTAGGCGGGTTGAGGCTGAATCCAAATGACGTAAGATGGGAATCGGTCAGTACCTCTTGGTCGACGAGCGGCGACGAAGTCACGTCGGGGACTGACTGCACCGTCGTCTCAGGTACGAGGGTGACGTCCAGCAAGCCCTCCGCGAGCGCGCTGGCGTCGTCCGCTCGCTCGGAATTGGCGTGTCGCGGGGAGACGGCGCTCGTCTTCGTCTCAGGCGCGAAGTCGATACCCGGTGCGCCCCCCGTTGGGGTGCAGGCGCTGTCGACTCGCTCGACAGTCGATGAGGCGCTGCCTCCTGCTTGGCCTTGGTTGCCCTGCCTTCCCCTCCGCCGACGGGGAAGAAGGCAGGACGAGCTCGAAGATTGTTCTTCCGCCACGCGGGGAAGACGTCGTCGATTCCGCCGCCGGCGGGCGGGCTGTCGGCCGCCATTGCCGTTGTCGCGCGGCGGTGGAAGGAGTATCATGTCGTAGCTGCCGTCGAGGGACATGAACTCAAGACTCCCGAAACGGAGCACCGTCCCGGGTTGGAGAGGTTGCTGGAGACTGCCCATCTGGAGCTTGACGGGAAGCTGTTCGTCAACACGTAGCAGGCCCCTACCTGGCGCGCCAACTGTCGGCGTTTTGAGACTGGGGGGTCCCTCGGGCCGACGAGTGAGTGTCGCCGCGTGCCCCAGCCCAGATGGGTCGAGCGCGAGGGCGAGCGCGAAGGGGGGAGAAGCGAGGCGGCCGGAGACCGGCGTGAGAGAGGTGGGAATCTTGCGGCCTTCGTGTTCGTCCCGCGCCCAGGTCGGGTGCGCTTGCAGTAGGGGGTTACAAGCGTCCACGCGGGAGAGGGAAGCGAGCGGCCCCAAGAGAGCGCCTGTCTCGCCCTCGTCCCCGCGCGGCCAACCTTCTCTAAGAGGGCCCTGGTCCTTCCTTTTATAGGCGTAAGGAAAGGATCTAGTACAATGGGGGTGTAGCAGAGTGCTACGTGTCTAGCGGGGGAGAGCTAGCGCCCTAAGTACATGCCGATGTGGCAGCCGGAGAGATTTTGGCACCCAGCTGGTGTGATGTCGTGGCCGTCGGAGGAGCGACGGAGCCTGGCGGAGGGACAGCTGTCGGAGCGGTTGGGTCCTTGCTGACGTCCTCTTGCTTCCGTAAGGGGGCTGAGAGCCGCCGTCGTCACAGAGCATGCGGGGTGCCATCATCGCCTATCTAGCGGAGCTAGCCAGATGGGACATCGGTCTTGTTCCCTGCGGCCCGAGTCAGCTCGGGGTAGGGTGATGATGGCGCCTCTTGTTGACGTGGCTAGCCTGCGCCCTAGGTTGGGCGATGTGGAGGCTCCTCCGAAGCCGAGGTCGAGTCTGTCTTCCATGGTCGAGGCCGAGTCCGAGCCCCTGGGTCGGGCGAGGCGGAGGTTGTCGGCAGAGGCCAGGGCGGAGTCCGAGCCCTGGGGTCGGGCGAAGCGGAGTTCGTCGTCTTCCGGGGCTTAGCTCGAGTCCGAGCCCTGGGTCGGGCGGAGTGGAGTTCGCCGTCTTCCGGGGCTTAGCTCGAGTCCGAGCCCTGGGTCGGGCGGAGCGGAGTTTGCCGTCTTCCGGGGCTTAGCCCGAGTCCGAGCCCTAGGTCGGGCGGAGCGGAGTTCGCCGTCTTCCGGGGCTTAGCCCGAGTCCGAGCCCTGGGTCGGGCGGAGCGGAGTTCTCCGTCTTCCGGGGCTTAGCCCGAGTCCGTGCCCTGGGTCGGGCGGAGCGGAGTTCGCTATGGTGCCTTTGGCAGGGCCTGACTGCCTGTCAGTCTCACTCTGTCAGGTGACACTACAGTCGGAGCGGCGCAGGCGGCGCTGTCCTTCTGTCAGGCCGGTTAGTGGGGCGGCAAAGTGACGGCGGTCACTTCGGCTCTGCCGGGGGGCGCGCGTCAGGATAAAGGTGTCAGGCCACCTTTGCGTTAAATGCTCCTGCGATTTGGTCGGTCGGTGCGGCGATTTAGTCAGGGTTGCTTCTTAGCGAAGGCAGGGCCTCGGGCGAGCCGGAAATATGTTCGCCGTCGGAGGGGGGCCTCGGGCGAGACGGAAATCCTCCGGGGCCGGCTGCCCTTGTCCGAGGCTAGGCTCGGGCGTGGCGTGATCGAGTCGCTCGAATGGACTGATCCCTGACTTAATCGCACCCATCAAACCTTAGCAGCTTTATGCTGATGGGGGTTACCAGCTGAGAATTAGGAGTCTTGAGGGTACCCCTAATTATGGTCCCCGACAGATTTCCTTGGGGGCATTCGATGTTATCTTGAGTATGGATTGGTTATTCCAGTATCACGCAGTTATATCCTATTTTTGGAAGGCAGTGTTATTGCAGGCGCCGTCAGGTAGGGAGGTGGTATTCTTGGGAAGTTCCCCTAAGTTCACGTTATCCTTGTTGGCGCAATTGCTTCCGGATCGCCGGTCCAGGAAGTCGGGAATCTTTTTCTCCATGGTGGTGGAGGGTGAGGCTGCCTTGCGAGTGCAGGACATCCGGGTGGTGTGTGACTTTGCTGACATGTTTTCGGCAGAACTTCCAGGCATTCCTCCGGAGCGCGATGCAGCTTTTGAGATTAAGCTGATTCCGGGTACGCAGCCCATTCATAAGGCTCCGTATCGAATGGCCCCAAAGGAGCAGGTTGAATTGAAGCGGCAATTGGATGATTTGCTGGCTAAGGGTTTTATTAGGCCTAGTAGGTCTCCATGGGCTTCCCCAGTATTGTTTGTTGAGAAGAAGGATAAAAGCAAGCGGCTATGTGTGGATTATTGCGCTTTGAATCAAGTTACTATCAAGAATAAATATCCACTCCCCGTATAGATGTTCTCTTTGAACAGTTGAGGGGTGCCCAGGTGTTCTCCAAAATTGATTTGAACTCTGGTTATCATCAACTGAGGATTCGTGAGGAGGATATTGAGAAGACCGCTTTTTGCACCAGGTATGGGCATTATGAGTTCTTAGTCATGTCTTTTGGCTTAACTAATGCCCCTGCTGCTTTTATGGAAGCAATGAATAGGATGTTGCATGAGTTCTTGGACGACTTTATGGTCGTGTTCCTGGATGACATTATGATTTATTCTAAGACCGAGGCTGAGCATGAGCAGCATCTCCGTCTCGTTCTTGGTGCCCTAAGGGAGAATCAGTTCTATGGCAAGTTGAAGAAGTGTGCATTTTGGCTGTCCGAAGTGGCTTTCCTGGGGCATGTGATTAATCAGCAGGGAATTGCAGTTGGTCCCAAGAATGTTGCAGCTGTGGTGGAGTGGAAGAGACCCTCTAGTGTCTTTGAAATTCGAAGTTTCATGGGGCTCGCTGGATATTATCGGTGTTTCGTACCAAATTTTTCCAGCATTGCTAAGCCCTTGACTAGACTCTTGGAGAAGGGTGTTCTCTTCATCTGGTCTAGTGATTGTGAGGTCAGTTATCAGACATTAAAGAGCAAGTTGGTGGATGCCCCTATCCTAGCTTTGCCTAAGAGCGGTAAGCGTTTCACAGTTTATACGGATGCTTCGCGTATTGGTCTTGGTTGTGTGTTGATGCAGGATGGCAGAGTGATTGCTTATGGCTCAAGGCAGTTGAGGAAGCATGACGGGAATTACCCAACTCATGACCTTGAATTGGTCGCGGTGGTTTTTGCTCTAAAGTCGTGGAGGCATTATCTTTATGGCGAGGCTTGTGACATTTACACCTATCATAAAAGTCTCAAGTATATTTTTACTCAGAAGGGGCTGAATTTGAGGCAGCGTCGGTGGCTCGAATTGATTAAAGATTATGATTTGTTATTCATTATCACCCGGGGAAGGCAAATGTGGTGGCTGATGCCCTTAGCAGGTTTGGGGTTCCAAAAGTGGCCTTGCAGTTGATTACTGATCTAGACCGTTTGGGGATCGCCTTGTGCTATGTCGGCACCGCTAGTGAGGAGACTCGTATGTTTATTCAATCTTCCCTCATGGAGAGAGTGCGTGCGGCTCAGCAGCAGGATCATTTATTGCAGGAAGCTCGAAAGAGGGTTGGCGATGGTAAACCCCGAGAGTTCTCCATTGATGAGAATGATTTGGTTCGTTTTAGGGGTTGCCTTTGTGTGCCTCAGAAATCAGAGGTGAAGATGGATATATTGAGAGAAGCTCATAAAACGCCTTACACCGTTCACCCTGGCGAAACCAAGATGTACCGAGATCTGAAGCAAAACTTCTGGTGGAAGCGGATGAAGGTAGACGTTTCTAAGTATGTGGCCGCATGTGAAGTATGTCAGCGTGTGAAGGCCGAGCATAAGCGGCCTGCAGGTTTACTGAAGCCATTGGAAATTCCGGAGTGGAAATGGGAGCATATCACCATGGATTTTGTGGTGGGTTTACCCCGTTCTCCTCGGGGCAAAGATGCTATATGGGTGGTATTGGATCGCTTGACTAAGTCTGCGCATTTTATTCCCATGAAGACCACAAATTCAGCTTCACTTGTATATGAAGGAAGTAATCAGGCTTCATGGGGTACCTAACTCCATTGTTTCTGATCAAGACTCCAAATTTGTATCCAAATTCTGGGAGAGTCTTCACAGTGCATTGGGCACCAAGCTTTCTCTTAGTGTCGCTTTTCATCCTCAGACTGATGGTCAGTCGGAGCGAACGATCCAAACCTTGGAAGATATGTTGCGCGCTTGTGTTCTGTCTTGGAAGGGTAGCTGGGAAGATCATCTTGCATTGGCAAAGTTTGCTTATAACAACAGCTACCAGGCTAGCATCAAGATGGCACCATTTGAGGCTTTGTATGGCAGGCGGTGTGTCTCCCCTCTATGATGGGAGACCTTGGGAGAGAGATCCCTGGTTGGTCCTGATTGGGTACAACAGACTTCTGAAAAGGTTTGGGAAATTCGTCAGAATATTTTGGCCGCTCAGAGCCGTCAGAAGAGTTATGCTGATGTGAGGAGACAGGATTTGGAATTTGCAGTGGGTGACCAAGTCCTTCTCAGGGTATCACCCACTAAAGGAGTTGTTCGGTTCGGTGTCTCTGAAAAGCTTAGCCCGAGATATATTGGATCGTTCACTATCTTGGCCCGGGTGGGCAGCTTGGCTTATCGCTTGCAATTGCCGGATTCCATGGCAGAGGTACACCCGGTTTTTCATGTCTCTATGCTGAGGAAGTTCTTGCGAGATCCGGACCATCAGATTGAGATGGAACCAATTGCGGTGCAGCAGGATCTGACCTTGGAGTGTCGTTCGGTGCGTATCTTGGAATCCTCGGAGCGTGTTTTGAGAAAGAGATCAATTAAGTATGTCAAGGTCTTATGGACTAATCAGTCTGAGCGCGAGGCTATGTGGGAACTTGAGGAGCTGATGCGGCAGAAATATCCGGAACTTTTTGTTGTGGGTAAGTGTTGTTGATTCATTAATTTTTTCCCTTTTGTCGTTCCGATAGAAGCGTCAGAATTCGAGGTCGAATTCTTTTTAAGGGAGGTAGAGTGTGATACCCGGTTTGCAAAGAGGAGAAGTGGAGGTTATTCTTTTTGTTCTTTTTCCTCATTCGGGTGATGCGCTTTGGGAATTTGGAATTTGTGGAAAATAGTCACCTCTAAGACAGTAGAATTTCTTTGGTTAGTTGTTTGCGACGGGGTCGGGAGCTGTCACATGGGCGAGTTGGGCCTTGAACCTTGATCCGGCCCATTAGTCTCCCCTAACCCTAGCCGCCCCCCTTTCCCCTTGGGATTTTTGCAGCCGCCCCCTTCTCCTCCCCTTCCTCTTGGACGTCACCCCTCACCCCCCTCTCCCATCTTCTTTCTCCTCAAACCTTTGCAGCCCTCACCACCCAAAACTCTAGCCCCCCCGCCCCCCCATTTCTCTTCCCCCCCTCCAAGGTGCAGCCCTCCTGCGTGTTCTCCGTCGTGTGGCTGCGATCTCAATTGGAGTTTGGAGGGAGGAAGAAGGAAGGAGGAAGGGAAGAACCCAAGGTGAATTCATGTTTAACTTTTGTTGTTTTTGTGCTGCAATCAATTGGATTATGCGTTTATCTTTGCAAATCGGTAGAGGTGCTGTCCAGGAATTTTGTGAGTGGGTGGACAACAGTAGTTCTAGGGATTTCTGGGAATTTTCGTGGGTTAATTAGTGGGAATCAGTGGGATAATCATGTAGAGATTTGTCATACCTTTCCAACAAGTACTTATGCGCTCGATTCGGAGTTATAATTTAGGAGATATCATTGTTTGAATCCGGATATGTTGCTGTCCAAAAAAACAGATTTTCAGGTGGGTGAACAGCAGTAGTATTAGCAGTTTCTGGGAATTTTTTGTGGGTAATTAGTGATAACCAGTATGATAATCATGTAGGACTTTGTCTTATCTTTCCAATGAGTACTTATGCGCTTGATTTGGAATTATATTTTAAAATATATCGCTGTTCGAATCCGGGTATGTCGCTGTCCAAAAGAGAAAAAAACAGATTACAGGGTTTATTATGTGGACTGTTTTGGGCTAATTAGATGTTGGAATTTTATTATAAATTGTATACAAAACTTGTGGTGAATTTGATGTAGATGCCTCTGGAGTTTTTGGTTGTCACCACTGCTGTCATAATTTTAAAGTTATGAAATTATTAAGCAGTGCCGCTGCAGTTTGGTGGGTGCGGGGAGAATTGTTACACTAGGCGGGGTTTGAGATTTTGCGTAGGTGCGGCGTCGTTTATAAGGATTATTATGTGAAATTGGTGCACTAAGTTGTGTGTCAAAAACAGGTGGTGGACTTCTGGATCGTACTTAGGGATTTGCCCAAACTTCCAGTGAAGGCAAGTAAAACAGTGATGGTTATTCCGTCTATCGAATGAAGAGTCTTATACTTGATTATGTTTGTGCTATTTGTGTTTGTATTCATATTTCTAATTGAGTACCATCGTTGGAAGATATTCATGTTTTATTGATTACATATGTTGAGTTTGTGGTTTGATCATGTTATCCATGTGGTTTATTATGTGGAATGGGTGGAAGTATATGTCTAGCACATTTTATTTGGGAAGAACTCATGTTGTTGACTTGCATAATGCATTCATCATCCATTGCATTGAAGTTTCGTCGTGATCTTATGGTCCGACCGTACCGGTACAATGAGCATCATATGTTGCCCGAGAAGGGTATGATGCAGCTTCATATCCTTAGAGATATGAAGGCAGAAGTCATTACTGCATCTGTAGCCATGTGCATTCATGGGAGAGGTGTGGAATCTGTTATGTGGATGTGGATAGTGTGGATCTTTACAATGTGATTCATCTTGGCATTAAGTAATCAGTTACTTGCTTACTTGCTGAAAATTAATATTCAAGAAGAAAGTTTTGAACTACGTGGTTGTTTAAGCACGGTTGGTTTACATTGTCCAATTGTTGTTTGCTCTGTTTACTTGCTGAGATGTGTCATCTCACTCTTGCATTGTCTGATGCAGGCACCTGATTTCTGCTTTGGGAAAGAAGGGATGTAGCAGCATGACCACTACACCTTTAATAAAGAAACCACTGCTTAATAATGTTGTTAATCAGGGAGGGTCAAGTCTAGGGAATTATTATGTTCTAGCCTTTCATGGTAGTTGAGCTGATTTTTTTGGGGTGGACTGAGTTACCCATTTTTTTAATTGGTCATGAATGCGCTTTACTACTTTTGCATTTTGATTATACTACGTGAATTATCTGTCTTTTATATCCTGTATGAACTCTATGTTCCCCCCTTATTATGCTTCTTTCAAGGGAGGTGCTGCCGGATTTTGCAATATTTTCTCTCTTTATTTTATTTCTTGTGTTGCATAAGTTTAGTGGGAAGGGTATTTGGTAACATCCATTGTGTAGGATCAGTGGGGGTGTTACAGCTGCTAGATCGAGTTCGTCTTGAAATGTCAACGAAAAAAACCTCCTGACTTGACTCAATGGTTAGTCTTTTTGCATTAGTTGGAGGGCGATCAACAGATCTCATGGTTAAACACTGAATATATCTATTGAAAAAATATTGTTTTTAAATACAATGATTTATGCATGAATATATGCCAAGAAAAATCGAATTTTGACTATAACTATCTACAATGCATACTACATAATACTAAATGGAGTTACATAACTTAAACTACCTTTTCCATTTATATGACAACATTTAATGAACCATGGTTATATACAAACAAAAAGAGTAATTTAATATTTCATATAATTGTAACTGGTGCATGATAAAATAAGTGTCTATTTTGCATCAACTAACTATACAACATATTTTAATAACTGGTTCATAATAATATACACATTTAACTGATATGCAAACATGAATATTTATATAACTATTGCATAAATAATAGTATCTGTATGTATTTATATATAATACAATAGGTGTGTAAACTAATGATTCAAGTAGATAGAACAATGCAATTGTGCATAATATCTTGACCAATGTTCATAAACATCTGTACAAATGTGCATAAACAGTATTGACGATGTGCATATATATCAATATCAATAAGCATATACGTGTTACTAATATTATGTAAAAATTACTCTATGCAAACTCATGAATAAATACCTGAACCGGAGCCTTTGCCTAGGTCTTTGAATGCCGAGCGATACAGAGGATCTATAAGAAATGCAGATAATCTAAAATCATAGCTCCTGAAACAAAGAGAGATGCAATGAGCGATGCAAAATGAGTCGATTAGAGAAATGTGTAATCGGATACAAATCACACACAACTAAAAACTAAGGGAAACATTCAAACAGACTTCAAATCGACAAAAAAAACTTCAAGAATCGACGGAAACCTCGATGTATTCAAGTTGGATGGATTACCTGGAACTTCTCGGGAAAGAAATGACTGTTCAATCGGGCTCCAATGTTCGGAGATTGAAGGAGCGCAGCTGGATTGGAGCGGCGGAAATCGACTGGCAAGTCGCCTCGGCCGCAGGGGAAGTCGCCTCGGTTGCAGGAGTTACGGGGTTTCCAGGGGAAGTCGCCTCGGCCGTAGGTCACGGGGTTTCCTTCCTATTCGGCGGATGCAGAAGCTGTAATGCCGGACTCGCGCGGGTTTCTCTCTGTTGATTGCGCGAAGACGATTTTGGAAACCGGGATACGGGGGGGACGTGGGCTGGGCTGACGAAGACAGAGGGGTAACGGCGCCGTGACAGTGTAATTGTTGACCAGGTCTGGTTCAACCAATTGTGCATATTGACTAGCCTAGGCTTCCTCTATTATTGGAAGCCCAGGGCTCTTAATATATAAACTATATATATATTGTATATTAGGAGCCTTGGGCTTCCAATAACTAAAGGAAGCCCAGGCCAGACAGTGCAATCCGGTCGAGTCGGTCTAGGTCCAGACGTCTATAAAAGAAAATCCATAGTGCTAGGGATCAGTTTTTCACGCCCCATCTCGATTCATTAGCGACGGCGGTTGCTCGATAGCGCGCGCGGCGGTGGACCCCCGGCCAGTGGCTGCGGTGGCCGCGGCTCCCCGACCTCGACATGCGGTGGCGGCGGTTCCCAGGCCGGCGACGGCAGCCCCGATCCAGAGGGCGAGCGATGGCAGTGCCCTTGTGCGGTGGCGGCGGTTCCCAGGCCGGTGGCCGCAACTCCATTACCTCGATGCGCGGTGGCGGAGGTTCCTCGATCCGGAGTAGTGGCGGCGGTTCCCCGATCTAGAGGGTGAGCGACAGCGAGGCCCTTGTGCGGGCAAGCGGCGGCATCCCCGAAGCCCCGAGGAGGCGGCACTTCCAAGGTCGGCGAGCAAGTGTCACCCATCGATGTGCGAGTAGCGACGGCGACGCATGAGACGCGATGTTCGAGCGAGCGACATCACAGAAGGCGCGAGATGCGCGCAGCGATGATCACGCGTGACATCCTCTGATCCGGCGCAATTTTCTTTTCGATTATTCTGTTTTATGCCTACCACATGTATTATTTACACTAAAAACTGTATGATTTTATGCTTGAACACGGAGTTCGTATATCAGTTTACTGCATGCACATTAGAAAGGCAATTCCTTGATTTATGATGTTCGTAATTTGCGCGCATGCAACAGAAACTCCCACGATTTTACCATAATTTTTGAATCTGTATAAAAATAGAAACCCCATGCATGCGGCTACCATGTTTTTCGGATCTGTCATAAAAATAGGATCGTAATAACAACCTACTAGAGCTATCAACCTCTCATTGACTCGGTATTTACGCTTATAATTTAGGGATTTTATGCTCAAAACTTAAGGTTTTTACGCTCCACCCGGAGATGCGTCCACTAGTGAACAATATGCCAGATTTTTTATGCAGTGTAAGGAATTGCATAAATACCTACACCGTGTAGTATAATTTCAGTATACATCATAAACTAGTTCTAATGCGTTTAGCTGCATGGCTATTGGAGGGATCCTATATTTATGAAGGAAATAAAATATTAAATGTGATTTTTTGTTTCTTTGCATGCAATTCATTTCCTTTCATTGCATATTCTTTCCATCATAAATTCGTGTGCATGGAGCTGGTAACAGATTTTTACGCAGTATACCGAATTGCATAATTATCTACACAATGTATCATATTTAGTATCAGTATATATCATAAAATGGTCATTACGAGTCTAGCTGCATGGTTGTTGCAACGATTCTAAATTTATAGAGGAAATAAAGCATTTAAAATAAAAAAACTGCCACACATATCTTTCCTAAATTTACACGCATGCAAGGGAACTTGTTTGACTCATGCATGCATTTTGCCATAATTTTTGGATTTATATAACTGCATGCATGCGGCTGCCATGTTTTTCGAATCTGCTATAAAAATAGGATTGTAATAACAACCTACTAGAGCTATCAACCTCTCACATTGGTTCGGTATATACGCTTATAATTGAGGGATTTTATGCTCAAAACTTAAGGTTATTACGCTCCAACCCGGAGATGCGTCCACCAGTGAACAACATGCCAGATTTTTTACGCAGTGTAACGAATTGCATAAATACCTACACCATGCAGTATAATTTGTATCAGTATATATCATAAACTAGATCTAATGTGTTTAGCTGCAAGGCTGTTGGAGGGATCTTATATTTATGAAAAATAAATCATTAAATACGATTTTTTGTTTCTATGCGTGTAATTCATTTCCTTTCATTGCATATTATTTTCATCATAAATTCGTGTGCATGCAGTTGATAACATATTTTTACGCAGTATACCGAATTGCATAATTATCTACACATGATAGCATATTTAGTAGCAGTATATATCATAAAATGGTCCTTACGAGTCTAGCTGCATGGATGTTGTAGCGATCCTAAATTTATGAAGAAAATAAAGTATTTAAAAATAAAAACCGCCACACATATCTTTCCTAAATTTACGCGCATGCAAGGAAACGTGTTTGACTCATGCATGCATTTCCTTTTTTTGTGCGCACAGACGTGGGCGCGGGTGGTGCAACCGACAGACTGGTCCAGTCGATGCGCTGGGTTGAACCAGGTTGCAGGTGATCGGCTTGGACTTCCTTTAACTATTCGAAGCCTATGGCTCCCGTTATACCTGCCCTATATATATATAGTTTATGTATTTGAAGCCCTAGGCTCCCTTTAACTAAAGAGAGCCCTGACCACCAGACATTGTGGATATGCAAGCCCCACACGCGCACACACACAAATCCAGCCGTCGGATTGTTATCCCACCCACACCCAAAATCCTAATTGCTCTCCATCCCACATCCGTCGTCGCCGTTCCCCCGTATGCATCGCGGAACCCGCCCTCGCGATCTCCATGCACGCACTCGCCGTCGCCTCATCCTCCCATCCCCATTTGCATCATCTCCCCCTTGGAGGACTCAAGGAGTGGCACTGGATCCCTCCCTCCCCAACATCAAGAATGGTACCCGCCGACATGGCTGTGGGCGCGGCGGCTCCGCAACCTGGTACCCGCCGGCCGGCTGCTGTCGTCGGCTGCGGGCTCCCTCATCGTCGCGCTCGCATCCGCGTCGCTCGTCCTCGGTGACACCGGCGCAGCCTCCGCGTTCGTCGTATCCACGCCGCGGAAGCTGCAGGCGGACGAGCTCGCCATCGTGCGCCTCTTCCAGGAGAACACACCCCCCGTCGTCTACATCACCTCATGATCTCTCACTGGGATCCTATGGTGGGTTTCTTTTCTAGCTACCTCCTCTAATCTCTAGTCCAAATTTCCTCCTCCGCCATAAGGACGATGATGCAGGTTACGTCGTCAACGACGTCGATCTTGTGGCCAGGGGCAAGACGCGGATGTTTACATGCATTCTAATGTTTGTGTCTTCAATTTCATTCATCATTTTTATGTTTGTCGATCGAGCAAATTTGAGAACTCTGTGTGGTTGAATGGTGATGGATAATCGTATATATACAGATCATGCGAAAGGAGGACGAAAAACGCTCAGCACCTGTTTGTTGTTTTGTCCAAATAAATTTTTGATGCTGCATACAATGTGAGTTGCTACAAATCTATGCCTTCAGTTTGCATTCATGATTCAGAAATCGTTACTCATGACCACTGATGCAAAACAAACAAGTTCATGCAAACTCAATTGACTTTTTATACATGAGTTAGACCATTAAGGCTTGTAACACGAGTATCTTAATCCATCGTACTCTGTGATATATGCATTTAACCAATCTAAAAATAATAGTTTCTATAGGATGGAGGGAGTATGCATTTGCATGTCATCTCATATATTGAATATTTTGGATGCATTTGCGTATCAATCTAATATATGTCGATAATTATTTACATAGTCTTTCAATGCAATTTATGTAGATCGGAAGCTTTGTACATGCAGGCAATGAAATTTTAATTCAGTACAACAAAGATTGACCAATATTGTGATAGCGTGAACAAAGCCACTAGAAAATTGCACAAAAACAACTTGAACTCGTTGATACGTTTGTAGAGATGATTGACTACATGATGGCACCGAATGGGTTGGTGATCCCACAAACTCTCCAACCCAACGATTTACTCGTAATGCTACTATTCACCTACATTTTTTGGAGGTACAATATATTTTTTATTTCAAACACTCCATATAAACCTGCTACATGATCTAAATATTTTACAACCGGTGCACTGTGACGATTGATGACAACATAAAACCCGTGGTTGCATGTAGGGAGTAGGGAAGGCATTGTCGATCTCTTCTTGAAGTCAGCTGAGTATTTGGACTGTGCAGTTCATCATGTACTCATACATATACCACCTCAAAGACGCCTTATTAATTCTTTTTTATTGCATTAATTCAGAGCACTGAACATAGGAGTTCACTGTAGAAGTTCAGTGGTAACACGGATGATGACTACGTACTCTTTTATGAAAGCCTTGCCAAAAGAAGATGTCCTTCTCATAGTTGAGTACAAGAATAATTATCTCTTGTATCTTATTGTAAAATCTGAAACATTTGTTCTGTAGATGGTTAGATTGCATTTTATGCTATAATTACCTCAAATCACGTGTTGCCTTTTCACCAATTTATGACATATATTGATATGTTTTACTTTAATTTACGACATTTATTGATGTGTTTTGCGACAACCTCATGTGGGGCCACATTTGCCATTATGAAATAGATCGACGATTTACACTAAAATTCATACCCATTTACACTGTGTTGTTTTGGTTCATGTTTTACGTTTATATCCGACTGAGCCAGAACTTGCACATGATCGTACGCATGCGATTTTCACGCAGTAATTTAGGCCCCATTCGTCGTTACGAAATAGATCGATGATTTATGCTATTTTGGTTCACGTTTTACGCTTAAATCTACCCGAGTCAGAACCCGTGAACGATCGGACGCGCGAGATTTTCATGCCGTAATTTCCAGGCCCAGTTCGCCGTTACGAAATAGATATACGATTTACGCTGTTTTTTTATGTTTTACGCTAAAATCTATTTGAGTTAGAACCCGATCACGATGGGACGTGCGAGATTTTTACGTCGTAATTTTTGGACCACATTCGCCGTTTCGAAACAGATCTACGATTTACGCTAAAATTCGTAAACATTTACGTTGTTTTGGTTCATGTTTTACGCTAAAATCTATCCGAGTCAGAACCCGATCACGATGGGACGCGCAAGATTTTTACGCCGTAATTTTCGGGCCACATTCGCTGTTTTGAAACAGATCTACAATTTACGCTAAAATCTGTAATCATTTACACTGTTTTAGCTCACGGTTTACGCTGGAATTCGCTCGAGCCAGAACCAGAACCACATACTGCATGATTTATGCTATCAAGTACATGTCATTATGCAGTCATAAACGTTGTCCACAATGTTATATTCGTTCCACGTGATTCGGGCGTCAAAAGATTCCTTTATGCATGGTTTACGCATCTTTATCCATATATATATATATATATGCATTCGTATATTGCCTTACGCTTATCGTCCTGGATTCTTGGCTGTCGACTACATGGCTGACGCAAGCACGCGGGTGCTGGGCCGACCGCGTCCTGGCTAGGGCTTCCATTAGTAGGGGAAGCCCAGGGCTTCCCTATATATATATATATATATATACTAGGTTAGTGCCCGTGCATTGCAACGGGATCATATAATAGCTCGATAACTTATATATACAAATGTGTGTTATACTGTTATGAGATGGAGGACGACATCCACGAGCCGTCCGGGATGACGTTGAAGAGAAACTCGGGCCTGTGACGCACGAGCACTCTGAGTAGTGTAGTATACAAGATTTAACAAGACAATTTAAAGGCAAAAATTCAAGAATGATCTTTCATAGAACATCATAGTTTAGATATTCAAATCAATAAATATAAAATAAACATAAGCATAATTGTTTATTTAATCTATTTTTCCATAATAGGTTGAGGTACTCTTGTATATTTCTATAAATGTTAAATCGCGAGGGGAATGAAATGGGAATGGCGAACACACAAATGTGGAGAGGGCGACAGACGAAACCGCTGCCAGAGATCGACATCATCGGTTGGGAGAAGACTCTGAGCGTCCCTAGTGATGAGGGTGGGCCGCGGGCGGAGGTGGTTGCGGCTGGCAGAGTAAGGATTGCACATGATTGATTCAGAGCTTGAAGGTTACCGGGCGGCGGTCAGCTGTGGGCCCATGTGATCGGACGGTCCAAATTGACCGAAGGCAGAACGACAGAACCAGAGAGGCAGGCTACCCTTGCAGCCTTAATAAGTAGTAGAGAAAAACAGGTGCAGTCTTAGTGATATCCAGAGCAGCTCCATTCTTTAATCATATATCCATCAGAGAAATTATACAATGAGTCAGTGACATCATTTCTGCAGGAGTAATATTGCAAGATGCAAGAGTTTAAAACGAACACCACTACCTCATATTAATATGATAAGAGCATGCTGGAAAAATATATAAAGGTACATGAGTAGGAAGCTCGTTTCAATGAAGGATTTCCAATATTATGTATAACATCCCATTTGAAATTGCTAGAAGATATGTAAGTAATCTGAGCATAATATGAGAGGTAACAAATTTAATTTAATAATCAATGTGTTAATAGATGAGGCTCGTGCGTTGCAATGAGAACATATAATATCACAATAACTTATATACAAATGAGTGTTATACTACTATGAGATGGAGGACGACATCCACTAGCCATCCGGGATAGCATCGAAGCGAAACTCGGGTCGCGGTCGAGTGCGCTGGCCCTATGGCGTGAGGTCGCTCGTCTAGGTGCCGCATGAGGTGGAGGGGACAGTCTCGAGGAGGGAGCAATCTCCGAGGGCCAGTGGTGGAGTGGCGGCGCGCGGTCACCGAGCCGCTCGCCTTGCGGCAGCGGAGGGATCAGATATACACATGATGCAAAATTTAAAGTTAAATGAGTAGAGTTGAATGTTGTCCATGTATGTAAATTGAGAGTTGAGACCTTTGACTCCGATTGTAAATACACGAGTCCATACAGAAAGCAAAAGTGTCGACAACAATACGGCGTCACTTCGTCGCATGACACTATGACAGTAGGATCTGATTCCTCCGGCTAAGAGGAGGTACTCTGTATTGGACGGATCAGGCTCTGTTGAATCATGATCTTCAGGTTCAGAATAGCATGAATGAAGGTTTGCAAGGGGCTGCATTCTTTGATATGAAAAAGCAAATGCATACATCAAATGAAGGTAAAGCTAAGGTGAAATTCTGTAAAAAAATCTTGAAATGCCTCATGTAGCAACAAAATGATGGAATGGCCAAACAAGGAGTACCACCTAATACTTGCATAACTTGGTAATACACAGTGTTATTGATATACATAAATTGAATTGTCAGCAATCTTATGGAGCTTACATGTATCGAATGTCACTTGGTCAAAGGGGTACATTTAAAAAGGTGAGTCTCTCCTTAGTCCTTACCCTTTGGAGAGCCCAGTATCTCATGAGCTGTACACAACAGTATTTCATGAGTTGTACACAAATTGAAAATAAAAATATTGTACAAGGGTGCATTTCGTGGCATACAAAGTCACATTGATTCTAGAGCTCGTGGTTCTTGCATATATATCTTAACAAGATGATGGATCCATCAACTTCATGAATGTAGTTGTATACTTGGTTGGCTGTACCAATCACGAACTGACAGGTTCCCCTTGAATCAGCATGTAGTGTGACACTATAGTACTCAAGATGATCTGCTACGCTCATCCCATAGACCCACTTTTTCAAGAAAACACAAATAATATAAAAAACACATAGGAAATAAATGTCCAAAATAGATAGACTGATATGTACCTGCTATAGGTCGGGTCCTCACCAGAATCATCACATACAATCTCATTTCTGGCAACTACATTTCCATCTATGCTCTCATGAAGTCAAACCTAAAGATAAATAAATACAGAAGAAATGGATGGACGCTAATCTAGGAAAAGTGCACATTTCTATAAATTCTTTTCGACTATAATCAAATACATAGCTCTCTAGTGAAGTGTTGGTATGTCCATTCACTTAGGTAATAATAATACGGTGGTAATTGCGGCACAATGATGGGTCACATGGATTGTTCTTGGGACTTGTTCGCCAAGGCATACAGCAAAAGCAGGATTGCCTATCCGAGGCTGTCAAAAAGTCATATGCTCAACGTCCTAAGATCCAAATTTAACATGTAAAAATGTAGAGATATCAATAAAGCCAACCATCTGATATATTAACAAT
This sequence comes from Zea mays, assembly GCF_902167145.1. Lineage (NCBI taxonomy): Eukaryota > Viridiplantae > Streptophyta > Magnoliopsida > Poales > Poaceae > Zea > Zea mays. The sequence continues at coordinate 33,210,034 of NC_050103.1, forward strand.
ACATGCGATGGTATCACAAAACAAGTACATGTTATTTGTAGAGCATATATTGAAATTTGGTATAATAATCAAGTACATTAAAAATACTTACAAATAGACCAAGGGCACAAAATGAAGCTAGATCCCCTCCAATGGAGTGCCCCACAACATTTACAGGTAGATTTTCATATGTTTTTCTTGCCCATTTAATAGACTTTTGGATCTCATATAGCAGAGTTGTATTATCATATGCAGAATAAAACCTATGATGGACCTGCAACATTGGACAGACAAGCAACAGGCAAACACAAGTCTGGCACAGAAAAAATGATAATAAAGAGTGAAATATTCAAAGATGCATATATGCTATCCCAAACCATTCAGTTTTTCCAAGGGACTCCATGTCTGGCACAGAAAAAACTCCACAAGTGTTAATCTTTTGCCATCACTTAGAGCAACTATACATGTGAGAACGATTTTGTTTCCATGCTTAGCACATATCACCACCGTGAAATCTGCACATCACATCGTCTATTACCAGGATTGGCATTAGGACTAAAGAGTGAAATACTTGACAAATTGTTAGGCCTAAATGTGTTAAATTTTGTTATGAGTCCAGTCAAGGTTAGTAGCCAGTCTGCACATAGACAAAAACATGATCCCCATTCACCTCTACTGGGCAAAATAGTTATACTGACTCTGTCAAAAATTAAAATTTGTTTTACCTTTAAATGAATTAATACAATAATTAATGTATGTGTTTCATATATGTGTCTAGATTCATCATCGTCCTTTTGAATATAGACATAAAAAACAAGAGCTACAACGACTAATATTTTGGGACAGAGAGAGTATTTGTCTTGGTTTAGAAGAACTACGGATGGCAGACTCAAACTCTGAAGCAGTGAAGCCTCGAGGAGGGTGTTTATTGCTCTGTTATCCGGACCATTTTGAATGATAATACGATAGAATTGAGCCTTCCAATGTTCGGGGTTTCCTAACCACAATCGTGTACTACCTTACAATCCTCTCTAGAGCAAGGAGGGCCTCTCGGTACCAAAACATCCCATATAACTTTAGCTTTCAAGGCAAAAAAATATATTTTCCTTCATAAGATAAAATGATAGTAACATTACACAAAGAACTCACAAGGCAGAAGGAGCAACGATAATAGCATACGTGGCCCAATTTATTGTCTTATTTTTCTTTTATATTACTTTGTGTTGATCTTCTACTACTACTTTTGTGTGATATATCATGGCTTATCAACTCAAGGCAAGAAGCAAGGCAGAAGGAAATCAGTGCAGCCTAGCAGTAGCAGCTCTAATGTTTTAAAATATCATAAGTTAATGTCAAGGATATTAGCTTTGACATGCTTGAAGTTTTATAGACCAATATAAGATTATCAATCGTGAGCTTGTGATGAAGTTAGAAACTAATTTCACCTGATGCATTTGATTGTTGTCCTCAGCAGCAGGCTCACTACTTCCATCACCCATATCAAAAAGCCCAACAACCTGTACAAATAATGTTGCTTAGGAATTCAGACATATATAGAGGTCAAATAGAGGAATTTCAGACAATGAACAATTATCATCATCAATAGGCTAGAGTTCAAATTCTTAATATATGAACTTGACATATAATAGTGCCTCTAGCAGTGCCGCCTTAGTTTAAAATCAATAATATGGCATAGAGAGGAGTGGAAAGGAGAGGAGAGAAGAGAAGAGAGGAAATAAACAATATCTATTGCTTTCCATATAAACTCACAAAGTTATATATATTCCAATCCCATGGAGAGATGAGGGGAGGAGAGCTACAAAAACCAATCCTGTTCTGTTTCTCCTTTCAGGCCTAACCCTATGCAGTAGCATGTTCATCCAAGAAACCAACAACCTGTAACATATCCCTTATTATCCTACCCATTACAAACTTGTCATTAAAATTAAATTCAGCACTGACTAATATTATCTTGATCAATCTTCAAGGACATCGAGCTCGATTTTGCTATGCCACAGAGAATGGTGCATGTGGACCCTTCTTCCTTATATGCATCAGGTGGTCTAAAGTTGGCTTTAACATTTAGCCCACCTTACATTAGAGATTTGGACATCAAAAGAATGCTAAAACATTCTAAAGCTTTTAGATCTCTAAGTTTAGAATAGGGAGGCAAACATGCCCTAGAATATTATAGATCGCAGCTGCTGCTATCACCAAGTAACACACTAAGATATCGAAGACCGCAACTGCTGTTGTCACCGTTTAAGGTACAGGATTCAGTGGTGGTGCTTTTGCTTCTACCTTAACAACTAAGATCTCAATCCATCTTAATTTGTCCAACCGAACTCTGAATGAAAAAAGGAATCGCATTTCAGGAATGATTGACGAGTTAGCACAATGCAGGTTCAGAACCTTTGGTTATTTCCAAATAAAGACTTGCATGTATGGCTATAACAATTTATACTTTTAAAAATGGATACTTATTGAGACCTGATAACCACATTCAGCTAGCTTAGCAGGAGGGAGCATGCTAACTCATAATGCCTTGTAATTACTGAATACTGATGAACTAGCGGAGCCATACCTCATTGATATCCTCAAGTAGCTCTGACAAACAAATTAGGGGACATGACAAACAAATTAGGGGACACTACCACTGCGTATCTGCACAAGGGCCCAAGAGAGGTGGGGCCCGACCATAGGAATAGAGCTCTCAGCTCCCACATCGTGCACCAGTGAATGCGAGCAGCTGGTCTGGCCTTTCAGTAATCCGATCTGCATGCAGGGTGATCCAAGATTCACGTGGATAAGGATGAAATCAAGAGAGCGCTAGCTAGGATCACACGCCAATAGCACAAGGAAGGAAGGAATGAGCGAGCGAACCTTGAGGAAAACATCACCGACGGGCTTCTTTGTGTGGCTCTCCGTCGTTGGTCGCAACCCCCACCACCGCCCTCACTCGTCGCACATCTCGCTGTGGTCACGGTCGGGGCTGCCCTTCCGTCCGGTCGACCGGTCAAGCAGGACTTGAGGAGGTGGTAGCGGATTTATGGCGACGGATCGGGGTAGCGGGGCCGAGTGTGGGTTGTTGGCTTGTTGCGCCCGTGGGCGTGGCAGGCGGGGGGTGGGGGCGGGCGGAGGGATCATGAGCTAGAGGAGATATCATGGAGGGAGTGGGCAGTTTGGAGGGAGATCGTGGGGGATTCCTTTGCACGGGCGTCTGGGAGTGAGCGGGTGCTCCTGAGATGGCTGAGATCGACGATGAACAGGAGAGCACGGGACGGAGACGGCGCTAGCAGGAAGAGCTAGAGGGCGAGGGCTCGCTGGGCAGAGAAAGCAAGGGAGACTGACCCTAAAGCCAAGCTGGGTCAGGGTAAGAAGCGTGCGGCCTCTTGGCAGCTACTTGGGCCACACCAAAGAAACACAGCCCACGCGACCTATGTCGTCGTCACGGCTTGCACATTTTTATGACCATACCGGCCAGCCAACATAGCTTCTACCGGCTTATAAGCCTTCCTTCTTCAGAGAAAGCAATCATGGTCAAATGCTCCTGCCAGTGTCAAATTGAGGCAACTTTTTGCGTGAGCAGACGTGGGTCCGGTGTGTGCAAAACTAAGGCTGGCTTTCAAGTGGGCACCCGTAGTCTGCAATGTGGGCCCAACGTCCGGAGTGTGTGATGGCTTGCACGATAGGAATGGCTGAATGGGAATGGGGGATTTTGTCACATGGGACCGGAGTGCCCCAAGTCAGGAGTTGCTCGACGTCCCGCGTCACAGAATGTAATGGTTTGCCGGACAGCAGCGGTGGAGGAGCCATTATGGCTTAGTGTGGCATCAGCCATACCTTACTTTTAATAACTCTCATATCTTCTACTATAATAACAAAATAAGACGTGGTGTGGTGGATATGTTGTCTCTAATCTAGCAGCAGGTCTTGAGTTCGATTCACAATTCTTGCAAATTTCATTTTTTTGAGTGCCAGACAGGGATGAGGGAAAAACAGGAAATGAAAAAAGGCAGAACAGAAAATGGCAGGCTACCCTTACAACCTTAATAAGTAGTAGAGATATATATATATATATAAGCATCAATTGTATCATGTCGTACATGTAAGCATCAATTGAATAATGCGAGTGTCGGCGTTTCAACCCCGGGGGGTCCCTGGACCGATGAGTAAAATTGTCGCTGCGTGTCCCAGCCCAGATGGGTTGGCGCGAGATGGAACACAAGGGGCAAAACTGTGGCTCGTGTTATCCTGCGCCACCAGGGGGGATGCGCTTGCATTAAGGGTTACAAGCGTTCACGAGGGAGAGAGAGAGAGCTAGCCGGTTCGTCAGCTCGTCCTCCCGCACGACCCTCCGCATGGAGGCCCTGGACCTTCCTTTTATAGATGCAAGGAGAGGGTCCAGGTGTACAATGGGGGTGTAGCTATGCGCTAACGTGTCTGGCAGAGAGATGCCAGAGCCCTGTGTACATGCCAATGTGGCTGTCGGAGAGGTGCTAGAGCCCTGTGTACGCGGTGTCGTGGTCGTCGGAGGAGCGCTTGAGCCCTGTAGAAGCACAACTGTCGGGGCTGCTGGGACCTTGCTGACGTCTCCTTGCTTCCATAGGGGGCTCAGAACCACCGTCGTCATGGATGCACGCAGGGTGCCATCATTACTCGTTTACCGGGGCGAGCCAGATGGGACGCCGGTCTTGTTCCCTGTAGCCTGAGCTAGCTAGGGGTAGGGTAATGATGTATCCCCTGTGGCGCGGTCGGTCTGAGCCCAAGGTCGGGCGAGGCGGAGACTCCTCCTGAGGCCGAGGCCGGGGTCGGGTGAGGACACGATTCCTTCTGAGGTCGAGGTTGAGGCCGAGCCCTGGGGTCAGGCGAGGCGGAGACCATCTTCCGAGGCCGAGGTTGAGGCCGAGCCCTACGGTCGGGCGAGGTGGAGACCACCTTCTGAGGCCGAGGCGGGGGCCGAGCCCTAGGGTCGGGCGAGGCGGAGACCTCCTCCTGAAGCTGAGGCCCAAGGTCGGGCGAGGCGGAGCTTCCTGTTGCGCCTGAGGCTGAACTTAGCTATCGTTAGCCTCACCCTAGCGGGTGGCACAACAGTCGGAGTGGGACAGGCGGCGCTGTTTTCCTGTCAGGTCGGTCAGTGGAGGGGCGAAGTGACTGCGGTCACTTCGGCCCTGCCGACTGAGGAGCGTGTGTCAGGATAAGGTGTCAGGCGATCCTCGCATTGAATGCGCCTGCGATATGGTCGGTTGGTGAGGCGATTTGGCCAAGGTTGCTTCACTACGAAGCCTGCCCGAGCTGGCTTCGGGCGAGTCGAGGGTGCGCCCGTTGCTTGAGGAGGCCCTCGGGTGAGGCGTGAATTCGTCTAGGACTACTGTTCCTGCCCGAGGCTGGGCTCGGGCGAGGCAAGATCGCATCCCTTTAGTGGATGAAGCCTTGACCTGAATCGTGCCCATCAGTCTCTGCAGCTTGCGCTGATGGTGGTTACCAGCCGCGTTGAGGAGTGTTGGGGGTACCCCTAATTATGGTACCCGACAGTAGCCCCCGAGCCTCAAAGGGAGTGTTGGTACTCACTTGGAGGCTTTGTCACACTTTTTTGCAAGGGGACCGACCTTTCTCGGTTACACTTTGTTCCAGTGGGTGCGTGTGAGCGCACCCGCCGGGTGTAGCCCCCGAGGCCTCGGAGGAGTGGTTTGACTCCTCCGAGGTCTTAATGCCTTTCGTGATGCCTCGGCCGGTCTGATTGTTCCCTCATGCGATCTGATTGTAGCCCGGTTGCGTGGTCAGGTTCCGAGTTTTCAGGCTGGTTTGTTGATGCTGTCAACAGTTTGGTTGTAGCCGGGTTTGCGAGAGCAGCCCTCGAGCCTCTGCACGGAGCGAGAGGACGATTAAGGACTGTCTCAACTTTTATCATACGCCCCTTCGTCGCCTTTTCGCAAGGAGGAAGGGGGGGAAGCGCCATGTTGCCCTCGGAGGGCGCCGAACATGGTGTCTCCAGTGAGTTGCTAACAGGTGATCCGAGTGGACGCCCGTGCCCTGTTCGATAAGGGTCGGCTAGTGGCCAGAGGCGTGCTCCAAAAGTACCTGCAGGTGATTTGCTGGACCTGGTCCCGTTCGATAGGGTCCGAGGGCTCGATGCCTCCCTCTGATGGGATTCCGTTACAAAATCGCTCCTGCTGGTCTCGGAAATGTCCTAGGGTACCTCGGGAGCATAGCCCGAGCCTCGGCCATGTAACGGACGTACCCAGAGTCATCCCTCGCTCTGCGTGCTCTGAGGCGGTTGTCGAACCCTTCCGAGGGGCCAGCCTTCGAACCCCTGATCAGTAGTGGGCGTGGAGCCCGAGTGCTCTGAGGCGGCTGTCGAACCCTTCCGAGGGGCCAGCCTTCGAACCTCTAATCAGTAATGAGCCTGAAGCCCGAGTGCTCTGGGGCGACTATCGAACCCTTCCGAGGGGCCAGCCTTCGAACCCCTGATCAGTAGGAGGGTTCGGGGCCCGCTTCCTTCGCGGAGAAGGATCCCTTTCGAAATATCCCCTTTCCCGGTCCCTGTAGCAAGAGAGAGAAAGGGGAAGAGGAAAAGGATATGAATTTAAACGGTGTGGCGCACCTTTTTTGACGCGGTCATCACGGCGGAGGTGAAACGTCGCCCGCTTCGCCTGCCAAAGGTGTCGCTTGCCCTGCCACGGAGTTAATGCGACGGGACGGGTGGTTCGCGGGGCGGCCGCGTGCGCGGGCCATTCGAGGAACGGAACACGGGCGCGTCGTCTTCACGTCGTGGGAGAGGGTTCCCCTACTGCTCCAGGAGGGGATGTGAGCCTGCAGACGACTTGACCGCCGCTTCCGCTCGTCTGCTGCCGCCATTACTGTCGGTCCACTTTTGGCCATATCAACCGTCGCACCTCCTCCCGCGGCTGACTAACCCGTGATCCATGTGCTCGATTGGCACTGTTGGGCCATGCGCAGGGTCGCCTCGAGTCGCGACACTGGTTCCGCAGTCGAGAAGGCGCGGCTTTGGCGCAAGTGGCGTTGCAGTTTCTTGCACGTAGTAACCAGCATGCTGGTTACATGACGTGTGGGCCTGGGCCTCCATGCTGGATGCGTTGAAGCCAAGGGGGTGCGCCCTCGTGGTGCGGTTGCACGCCACCTGCATTGCGGTCCGCCCTTTCGACCGCTGGTTTCAGCGAGGATGGTGGAGTTCTTGTAACCGCGGGGTGGTTACACGCTCCGCGTGCGGCGGTTTGGCTCCTTCCGTTTCGAGTTAGCTTGCACGACGTGTGGGACCCAGCCCCCGTGTCGTAGGGGGAGGACCCTAGAGCACGTTGGTGAAGACTTTGTCCGTGACGCCTGAGGACACGAGTGGGGAGAGCCGCCTTTAAAAAGGGATCGACCCCCCGTGCGGTAGCCATGCCTTCGCACTCTCCTCATGCATCGCGCCCTTCCACCTTCCGAGCCCCCGGATGGGGAGCACCCGCGTTGCTTTCGTCTTGCTGTTGTTGGAGGAGCACGACCTCGCGGGGGTTGGTACCCTTCAGCCGTCGCTCGTCTTCAAGGATTTTCATCAGGCAGCCCGGCTGCATTCCCTCACCAATGGTCACGCAGAATGGTCACCACCGATTCGATGGTGGGGAGAAGCAAGCTGGGCTGCAACCTCTGCCCCGCCCTCAGCTTCAAGGATCTTCATCATCCTTGCTGTGGCGGGGGGCGAGCTGTGCCGGAGTTCTACCTCCTGCATGGGTCGGCGGGCCACCTCTTCCTTCAGCATTCAGAGGAGAGGGCGCTCACCGGCCTAGCGGAGGGGGCGGACTTCGACAACGCGGGGCCAGTCGGCCGCAAGTGTCGTCAGCTCCAGCATGCCTGGCTCGCTGGCTTAGCTGGCTCTAGCGCTGCTTCTGGTGCCACCTCCCACCGCTGAGGCGGAGCGTGGCTGTCCGCCCACCGTACGGGCGGCTGTTGCGCCGCGCGCACCAGGGGACCATCCAAGACGTCGCACGCGGCAAGGGCGACGTTCGTGTTCTTGGATTGTCCTGTCCTCGCTCCGGCACGACGCCTCCGCGCGGAGGTCGGTGCCTACCCATCCACGAGGACTTGAGTGGGGATCTGCTGGTGCAGGCTGGGGCGGCCGCCATTCGTTGGCGTAGCGCCGGCGCGCAGGTGGCCGCTGTCGTCGGTACTGAGGTGGTGGTCGCCAGAGGAGGTTTCTCCGCCGACGAGACCGTCGGCGCCACCCGCGGACAGACCTTCGGCTCTTTGGCTTTGACGGCTTGTCCTCTCCCCTCGTGTGGGGACGTGGGCGAGGGCCTTCCTACAGCAGCATTTGCCCTGAGGTCATCGCTGCTACTGTTTAGCCGCCTAAGGCGGAGGTCGTTGTCGCTGCTGCTGCAGTGGTCGGTGGCGAGCCACCCAGAGTTTGTTGTCCTGGAGGCCCTCCGATGTGGAGGTTGTTCATACCCACGGGAGTGGAACCGGAGTTCCGTTTGTAATGGCACCTTGAGTGCCGGTGTATGTTCATTGTGGCTGTCGGGGCCTGAACATCTGGGTATTTGGGCGTGAAGCCGTGTTTCTCCCTCATTTCGAGCACTGGGACTCGCCTGTCGACTAGCTGAACCGCTTAACCGAGTGTGAGTTGCTTTGCACGGAAGGTGACAAGTGAGGTATCCGTATCCCGGAGGTGTAGGAGTCCCTCGGCTCTGTCGGCCTTGCCACTCAAGGCTTCTCTTGCTCAGTTATAGAACCCTCGGCTGCTATGCGATGAGCCGGAGCCGGAGGCAGCGGTGTCAGCGCGGACAGAGGCGGAGTCGGCTCGAAAAGGGGCTTCGTTGGCCCAGGAGCAGGTGGCTTCCCAGGCTGAGGAGGTGCAGCGGCGGCGGCCGGAGCTTGGCTAGGTCGTCCGCTAGCGGGACCAACCCCGGAGTCATGCTGCCGAGGCCATGAGCTAGGCTGCTGTCCTCGGGGGATAGCTGGCTGAGGCTACAGAGCGGTCGGTCGAGGTGTCCGCTCGGGCCGGAACCCTTGCGGAGACCCTGGCTGCGATGGCCCAAGCGCGGTGCTGGCGTCCTCCTTCGAGGTGGAGATCCTTCCGCCCGTGTCGCCGTTCGAGGCCGGGCCAGATTCCATCGAAGGTGAAAACAACGCCGAGGGTGCTGCTGCTCCCTCTGTCGATGTCTGAACCTACAGGAACAGTTTGTCTGTAGTATGCGTATGTTTTTTGCGGCCGCCGAGGCCCAAACATCTTATTGTCGTGTTATAAAGCTGCGTTTCCTTTCCTCTTGTTTCGAGTATCAGGACTTGTTCGTCGGTAGTAGAATTGCTTGTCCGAGCGAGAGTTACTTTTCGCGAAAGGTGGTGAGTGAGGTATCCGTATCCCAGAGGCGTAGGAGTCCCTCGGCTCGGTCGGCCTTGCCGCTTACGTGTACTCTTACTCGTCCGCAGGATTCTGTTATCGATATAGTCGAGAAGGCACGAAAATCGTTCTGGCAGAAAAGTTTTCGAGCGTTAAGACTTGTTCGGCAGCAGAATCGCTTATCCGAGCGTGAGTTACTTATCGCGGAAGGTGATGAGCGAGGTATTCGTATCCCGGAGGCGTAGGAGTCACTCGGCTCGGTCGGCCTTACCGCTTACGTGTACTCCGTCGTTTTCAGGACCCCGCTATCGAAGCAATCAAAAAGCGCGAAAGATGTTCTGGCAGAAAGACTTTTTCCGAGGAAAATTTTGACGCAGAGGGGGTTCCCCCCTTCTAGCCCCCTAGGGAGGGTCGGGCTTTGCCGAGGCAAGGCTGTCCCTTCCTTGACGGTTTGACTTTATTTTTGTATGTATAGAAAACGAGGTATATGAACGACTTGAAAACATCTTAAGGGTAAAAGCGACGTAGCTGTCGGATGTTCCAAGCGTTGTTGTAGACCTCGCCCTGATCGTTGGCCAGCTTGTATGTTCTAGGCTTCAAAATCTTGGCGATGATGAACGGCCCTTCCTAGGGAGGAGTAAGCTTGTGGCGCCCTCAGGCTTCCTGGCGTAGCCGAAGTACCAAGTCTCCCACCTGGAAGTCTCAGGGCCGAACCCCTCGGGCGTGGTAGCGTCGTAGAGACTGCTGATACCGCGCCGAGTGTAGTAAGGCCATGTCCCGAGCCTCTTCCAGCTGGTCCAGTGAGTCTTCTCGGCTGGTCTGGTTGCTTCGGTCGTCGTACGCCTTTGTCCTCGGGGAACCGTATTCCAAGTCGGTGGGCAAGATAGCCTCGGCCCCATAGACTAGAAAGAACGGCGAGAAGCCCGTGGCTCGGCTTGACGTCGTCCTCAGACTCCAGACCACCGAGGGTAGTTCCTTCATCCATCGCTTGCCGAACTTGTTGAGGTCGTTGTAGATCCTTGGTTTAAGTCCCTGCAGAAGCATGCCGTTGGCACACTCTACCTGCCCATTCGTCATGGGGTGAGCTACGGCGGCCCAGTCCACGCGGATGTGGTGGTCCTCGCAGAAGTCCAGGAACTTCTTCCCAGTGAACTGGGTGCCATTGTCGGTGATGATGGAGTTCGGGACCCCAAAGCGATGGATGATGTTGGTGAAGAACGCCACCGCCTGCTCGGACCTGATGCTGGTTAGGGGTCGGACCTCGATCCACTTGGAGAATTTGTCGATGGTGACCAGCAGGTGCGTGAAGCCCCCGGGTGCCTTCTGCAAGGGACCGACGAGGTCCAGACCCCACACAGCAAACAGCCAGGTGATGGGTATCGTCTGCAGGGCCTGAGCGGGCAGGTGCGTCTGTTTTGCGTAGAATTGACACCCTTGGCAGGAGCGTACGATCCTAGTGACGTCGGCCACCGCGGTCGACCAGTAGAAGCCTTGTCGGAAGGTGTTCCCAACAAGGGCTCGAGGTGCTGCAAGCCCTCGAGTGTATCTCTTGCAATAGCTCATGTCCTTTGGTGACGGATATGCATCATTGGAGAATGCCCGAGGGGCTGCGGTGGTGGAGCTCCTTTTCATCACCTAGTAAGACGAACGACTTGGCGCGCCACACCAGTCGCTGAGCTTCGGCCTTGTCGAGGGGTAGCTCTCCTCGGTGGAGATATTGCAGGTACGGGGTCTGCCAGTTTCGATTAGGCGTGACCCCATTCAGTTCTCCCTCGACGCGCAGTGCCTCACCCTTAGCGGCCGAGGATACCTTGGGCTGGGCCGAGGCCTCCTCGGGCTGGGCCGAGGCCTCCTCGGGCTCGGGTGTGTCGTCGGTCTTGACGGAGGGTTGATGTATGTCTCTGGAGAAGACGTTCAGGGGAACCGTTGTCCGCCCCGAGGCTATTTTAGCCAGCTCATCTGCAGTCTCGTTGTACCTTCGAGCGGTGTGGTTGAGCTCGAGCCCATAGAACTTGTCTTCCAGGCGCCGAGCTTCATCGCAGTAGGCCTACATCTTCGGGTCGCAGCAGTGGGAGTTCTTCATGACTTGATCAATGACAAGCTGTGAGTCGCCACAAGCGTCGAGGCGCCGAACCCCTAGCTCGATGGCGATGCACAACCCGTTAACCAGAGCCTCGTACTCGGCCACGTTGTTTGATGCCGAGAAATGGAGGTGTAGCACGTAGCGGAGATGTTTCCCGAGGGGTGAGATGAAGAGCAGGCCCGCGCCGGCTCCTATTTTCATCAGCGACCCATTGAAGTACATGGTCCAGAGTTCCGGTTGGATCAAAGCTGTTGGTAGCTGGGTGTCGACCCATTCAGCCACGAAGTCCGCCAAGACTTGGGACTTGATGGCCTTTCGAGGAGCGAACGAGATTGTCTCGCCCATGATCTCCACCGCCCACTTTGCTATCCTACCCGAGGCCTCTCGGCACTGGATGATCTCCCCCAGAGGGAAGGATGACACCATAGTCATCGGATGAGACTCGAAGTAGTGTCGCAACTTTTGTCGCGTCAGAATTACTGCGTACAGTAGCTTCTGAATTTGCGGGTAGCGGATCTTGGTCTCGGATAGCACTTCACTAATAAAGTAGACCGACCTCTAGACGAGCAGTGCATGCCCTTCTTCTCGTCTCTCGAATATGATCGCGGCGCTGACCACCTGAGTGGTTGCGGCTATGTAGATCAAGAGGGCTTCTCCCGCAGCGGGGGGCACCAAGATGGGCGCGTTTGTAAGGAGAGCCTTTAAGTTTCCGAGGGCTTCCTTGGCCTCGGGGGTCCAAGTGAAGCGCTCGGTCTTCCTTAAGAGGCGGTACAAGGGTAGGCTTTTTTCGCCGAGGCGTGAGATGAAGCGGCTCAGGGCCGCAAGGCATCCCATGACCCTTTGTACCCCTTTCAAGTCTTTGATAGGCCCCATGTTGGTGATGGCTACGATTTTCTCCAGGTTGGCTTCGATGCCTCGCTTGGAGACAATGAACCCGAGGAGCATGCCCCGGGGGACCCCAAAGACACACTTCTCGGGATTGAGTTTCACGCCCTTCGCTCTCAGACACTTGAATGTCGTTTCAAGGTCAGAGAGAAGGTCGGAGGCTTTCCTCGTCTTGACTACAATGTCATCGACGTAAGCCTCGACCGTTCGGTCGATGTGCTCTCCGAACACGTGGTTCATGCACCTTTGGTATGTTGCACCTACATTCCTCAAACCAAATGGCATAGTAGTATAGTAGTACATGCCAAAAGGTGTGATGAAAGAAGTCGCGAGCTGGTCGGACTCTTTCATCTTGATTTGGTGATACCCTGAGTAGGCGTCGAGGAATGACAGGGTTTCGCACCCAGCAGTGGAATCCACAATTTGATCAATGCGAGGCAGAGGGTAGGGAACCTTCGGACATGCTTTGTTTAGACCAGTGTAGTCTACGCACATCCTCCATTTCCCACCTTTCTTTTTCACAAGCACAGGGTTGGCTAACCATTCAGGATGGAATACCTCTTTGATGAACCCTGCAGCCATCAGCTTGTGGATCTCCTCGCCTATGGCTCTACGCTTTTCTTCGTCGAAACGGCGCAGAGGCTGCTTCACGGGTCAGGCTCCAGCTCGGATATCCAGCGAGTGCTCGGCGACATCCCTCGGTATGCCGGGCATGTCCGAGGGACTCCACGCAAACACCTCGGCATTCGCGCGGAGAAAGTCGACGAGCACTGCTTCCTATTTGGGGTCGAGCTCGGAGCCGATCCGGACTTGCTTGCAGGCGTCGTTGCTGGGGTCGAGAGGGACGGACTTAACCGCCTCTGCTGGTTCGAAGTTGCCGGCGTGGCGCTTCACGTCAGGCACCTCCTTGGAGAGGCACTCTAGGTCGGCGATGAGGGCCTCGGACTCGGTGAGGGCCTCAGCGTACTCTAGGCACTCCACGTCGCATTCGTACACATGTCGGTACGTGGATCCAACGGTGATGACCCCGTTGGGGCCCGGCATCTTGAGCTTGAGGTAGGTGTAGTTGGGGACGGCCATGAACTTGGCGTAGCACGGTCTCCCCAGCACCGCATGGTAGGTTCCTCGGAACCCGACCACTTCGAACGTGAGGGTTTCCCTACGGAAGTTGGAGGGAGTCCTGAAGCAGACGGGCAGATCGAGTTGTCCAAGGGGCAGGACGCGCTTCCCGGGGATGATCCCGTGAAAGGGCACCGCACCCGCCCGGATCATGGACAGATCGATCTCCAAGAGCCCGAGGGTCTCGGCGTAGATGATGTTGAGGCTGCTGCCTCCATCCATGAGGACCTTGGTGAGCCTGGTGTTGCCGATGATGGGGTCGACAATGAGCGGGTACTTTCCTGGGCTCGGCACGTAGTCGGGGTGGTCACCCTGGTCGAAGGTGATGGGCTTGTCGGACCAGTCTAGGTAGACTGGTGCCGCCACCTTTACCGAGCAGACCTCCCGGCGCTCCTGCTTGCGGTGCCGAGCCGAGGCGTTTGCCACTTGCCCACCGTAGATCATGAAATAGCCGTGGACCTCGGGGAACTCCTCTGCCTTGTCGCCCTCCTTCTTGTCGTTGTCTTGGCCTTTGCCGCCTTCCGCCGGGGGCCTGGCCTTATGGAAGTAGCGCCAAAGCATGACGCATTCCTCAAGGGTGTGCTTGACGGGGCCCTGGTGATAGGGACACGACTCCTTGAGCATCTTGTCGAACAGGTTGACCCCTCCGGGAGGCTTTCGAGGGTTCCTGTGCTCGGCGGCAGCGACAAGATCTACGTCGGCGGCGTCGCGCTTTGCTTGCGACTTCTTCTTGGCCTTCTTCTTCGTGCCGCGCTGGGCGGACGCCTTGAGGACGTCTTCCTACTGGCGTCCCTGAGGCTGCTTGTCCTTCTGGAAGATGGCTTCGACTGAACTTGGTGGCGATGTCCATCAACTCGCTCGCCTTGGTGGGAATCTTGTGACCGAGCTTGCTCACCAGGTCACGGCAAGTGGTGTTGGCGAGGAACGCCCCGATGACATCCGAGTCGGTGATGTTGGGCAGCTTGGTGTGCTGCTTCGAAAACCGCCGGATGTAGTCTCGTAGGGATTCCCCTGGCTGTTGGCGGCAGCTTTGGAGATCCCAAGAGTTCCCAGGGCGCACGTATGTGCCCTGGAAGTTTCTAGCGAAGGCTTTGACCAGGTCGTCCTAGTTGGAGATCTGCGCAGGAGGCAGATGCTCAAGCCAGGCTCGGGCGGCGTCGGAGAGGAACAGGGGGAGGTTGCGGATGATGAGGTTGTCATCGTCCGTTCCACCCAGCTGGCAGGCCAGCCGATAATCCGCAAGCCACAGTTCCGGCCTCATTTCCCCCGAGTACTTAGTGATGGTAGTCGGGGCTCGGAACCGGGTCGGAACGGCGCCCGTCGTATGGCCCGGCTGAAGGCTTGCGGACCTGGTGGTTCGGGCGAGGGGCTCCGATCCTCCTCACTGTCGTAGCGTCCCCCACGCCTAGGGTGGTAGCCTCGGCGCACCTTCTCGTCGTGGCGGGCTCGACGGTCGTGGCGGTGGTGCTCGTTGCCGAGGCGACCAGGGGTCGCAGGCGTCGCGTCCCGCGTGCGCCCGGTGTGGACCGAGGCTTCCCGCATGAATCGGGAAGTCGTTGCGCGATGCTCCGGGGGGCACCCTTGCCTTCGAGAGGCAGAGCTTTCGGCCTGTCGGACCGCGGCATCCTCCAGGAGATTATTGAGTTCTCCTTGGATACGCCGCCCCTCAGTGGTGGATGGCTCCGGCATCGCTCGGAGCAGCATTGCCGCTGCAGCCAGATTCTGGCCGACCCCACTAGAAGTCGGGGGCAGCCTTGCCCTGGCATCGTCAGCGATACGGTGCTGGACGTCCCGGGCCTGATGACGCGCTTCTCCGGCGAGTGCTCGGCCTGCCCACTCCTGCTCGATGTTTTGCCGGAGCTGCATAAGTTGTCCTGCTTCCTCGTCGAGCTTGGCCTGCATCTCGCGGATTTGCTCGAGTTGTGTGTCCTGACCACCCGCAAGGACTGGGACCACAGCTAGCTCCCGCAGGATGTCAACGCGAGGCGCAGGCCCAGGGGGATCGTCATCCTCCGGCATACCAAGGTGGTTGCCTTCGTCGTGACCCCCTAGATCGACGTGGAAACATTCGCGACTTGGGCCACAACCCTCGTTGTCAAGGATGTGGCCATCATCGGAGGAATCGGAAAGGCAGTAGTCACATGCAGCCATGAAGTCTCGCATGGCACTGGGATTATTGAGCCCGGAGAAATCCCAACCAGAGTCGGGCTCGTCTTCTTCCTCAGAACCCGGGGGCCCGTAGGTCGAGACGGCCGTCATTCGGTCCCAGGTTGGCCACATATGGTACCCCGGAAGGTTAGGATATGCCTTTATGAAAGCGCTCACCGAAGCGGGGTCGCTTGGTGGATCGAAGCTGAATCTAAAAGGCACAGGGTGGAAAACGGACGGTACCTCTCGATCGATGGACGGTGACGAAGCCGCGTCGGGGACGGACTACACCGTTATCTTAGGTACAAGGCTAACGCCCAGCAAGTCCTCCGCGAGAGTGCTGGCATCATCTGTCCGCTTGGGGTTGGCACGTTGCGGGGAAACGACACTCGTCGTCGTCTCAGGCGCGAGGTCAACGCCCGACATGTCCCCCGCTGGGGTGCCGGCGTCGTCGACTCGCTCGACAGCCGACGAGATGTCGCCTCCTGCCTGGCCACGGTTGCCCCGCCTCCTCCTCCTGCAGCGAGGAAGGTGACGGGATAAACCCGGATGCTGTTCTTCCGCCACGGGGGGAAGACGTTGTCGAGTTCACCACCGCCGGGCGAGCTGACGGCCGTCGTTGTCACTGTCGCGCTGCGGAGGAAGGAGTACCATGTCGTAGCTGCCGTCGAGGGACATGAACTCGAGGCTCCCGAAGCGGAGCAGCGTCCCGGGCTGAAGACGTTGCTGGAGACTACCCATCTGGAGCTCAACGGGAAGTTGTTCGTCAACACGCAGCAGGCCCTACCTGGTGTGACAACTGTGGCAGAACCTCCCAAGTTATTGGGCCCACATGCACCTGTCCTTGTCCCAAAGACCTCAGACGACTATGCATGTGCACCAGATAACTTAACAGGATCTGTCCGATTGCCCCAAGGACATCGGATAAACCACTTACAACCAGAACCGCGGGATTAAGTAACACAAATCACACACACCAATAGTGTTGCAGCGGAAATCTTATTACCAAAGTTTACAAGTTACAAAAATTTTACATTAGTTTATCGAAGTGATTACAAAAGTATAAGTTTGAAATATATATGCTAGCTCAAGGGATCATCCTCAATAAGAAGTATAGAAGGGTTACTTAGGCTTATAAGAAGGCCGAGCCCACCGGCACTTAACACCATCAACAACAGCACAAAGTTAGAACCTGAAAAACAACAGGGAATAAAACCCTGAGTATGGAATTACACAGCAAGTCTTACCCGACTAAAGAAAAGACTCTCAAAGGTATGTTGGTTAAGGGAGTCAAGGTAAGGCTTCTCAATAATCAAAGACTCTGTTTTGCAGAAATGCTTACTAAAAGTGGATCCTTAAAAATCCAGTTTTATTTGTCAAGTTAAGTAAAATTACCTGCACTAGAGTTCTTTCTACCCTAGTTCAATCACTGGACCTGTACTAGCCAATTTCTTAACAAACCCATCATCTTTACTGGATTGCTACGTGTAAGTCAGTGACCAAGTCTTCATAACCACGAAGGTACGGCAATCCGAATCGATTATACTCAGCTGAGGATCTCCAATCACACGACATATGTAGCACTTAACCCTTGCATATGTCAACCCGCCACCGGGGTTCTTAAGACCAGATCAGGTTCACGCGAACCGAGAGCACAGATACACCACCGTCCAGCCTCTTGTCACGGAGGGTACACACTACTCTTGCCACCGCTCCAGGCCCATTCCGTGTTATCTTATTCTGGCCTTAGTCTGCCCGAGGCAAGGCTTACCCATGACGAGGCATGTGACCAGTTAAAGGGTCCCCGGTCAGCAGGCCTACATCGAGACGGTCCTTAATCGACTCAGACGGAGACACTACATCGAGACTCCTTTCTCGTTCAAGTCACCCGCCCGGTCTCAGCTTAATCATTTCAAACCCAAAGTTTGGTACCTGGCAGAGGTACATCTTTTCCGATGTTGAACCCATCAAGGCCTTGATGGATCCACCATCAAATTTTATTTTCGAAAACATCCCACCCACTTTTGCCACATCATCTTTTGTAAAAACAAAACATTTTGTTTTTCTAAAGCAAGGCTAAGCATCAAAATCTTTTGTAAAATGGGTGATCAAGGAAGGTAATCAAATTCAAGGAAGGTAATGCAGGAATTGTTTTATCAATCAACTTCTATCACCTAATGCATCAAGCAAGTGAGAAAGATTTTAAAAACATCAAGGAGGGTGGCAAATGCATCGGGGCTTGCCTGAGTAACACTAGGTTAGTGTTGTTAGACGACGTTCGCTTGACGAGCAGCCTTTGTCTTGGTACTTGATCGGGTTATCCATCTGCATCATCCTGCGGGTTAGCCCACGCTTGGGGTCGACTTGGCTCGTCTTCCGCATCACGCGATTATTTATCGTACCTCATGAGATGCACGATGCACATGTATGAGCACATGTATAACAAGTATAATATAGATAATCTACACTAAAAAGGATGAAACACTTAAAACCAAGCTTTAAGCACCATGGATATCACAGCAGGGCATCGACTACATCCATTAATCAAATTGACATAATAACACTGGAATATCTATTTTTATTCCTATCTTTTTATTAACTCTTTAAATTGTGTATCTTAATTACTTGATTTATCGATTTATCTAAATCGATCATCACAATATACACATGCTAAATTAATAACATTTATTGTGACCAATAATTCTATTTAATCTATTTATAGACTTAATTGACTGGAATACGAATTAACTTACCCTTATTAAATTCGACGTGAAATCACGAAATCGACGACGCCTTTCAGCTCAGCATTTCACCGAAAATAGGGTGAGTGCTGCGTCGAATCGCGCTACATCTTTATCCGCATCGAGAATTCTCCGGCCGCGTACCGATTGATTTTCTTCTGCGCCTAATCTTCTCAGAGCTTGGCGTAGACGAGGATGACGATCGACGACTTGTTCGAGCTGTTGTCGAGCACTTGGTGAATCTCACGCTGTTAGCTTCGTCTTCACCCGATTCTTGGGTTTTTTGGTGACTTGCGGACGACGAGATCGTGTTTAGAGCGAGCTGGCGAGGTGGGGGTTGAGCAAGGGATGACGGGTTCGACGACTCGATTGGGAATTAAAGCCGAGCGAGCTGAGAGGGCACACTGGCAGGCAGAAAACAGGACACGACTGCGTGCAGAGGAGAACTCGGCACGACGAGGGACAACTAAACGCGTCGCGCGCGACAAGGAAGCAGAAAACCACGACAAGGGTGCGCGACGCGCAGACAGGGCGAGCTGGGAACACCGACGAGCTGGGAGAGCTGCGCGCGACCTCGGCGTGCAGGGACGAGCTCGGCGAGGAAGCAGAGCGCTCACAACGGAGCAGGCCGTGCGCGGCAGTAGGCGCGGCTGCGGCAGCAAGGCGAGACCGTGACCACGAGTTCGGCAAACATGGGAGCCGTGCGCGGCAGGAGAGCTTCGACGGCGAGCTGGAACCCAAGGACGCGCGGTCGAATAGGGCCTCGGCGTAGAGGAATCCGGCTGGGCAGAGGAAATTCGAGCTGGAGCGAGCGCGCGCAGAAGCACGGCACCAGGAAACCCTGAGCAGGGGTCGCAGCCGGCGAGCTGAGGGCACGGCGGCGCGCAGGGAAATAGGACAGGGGCGCGCGGCATGGGAGCAGAGCGCCGAGAGGGAGAGAGAAGCAGAGAGGAAGCACGCGCAGGAGCTGCGCGGTCAGCCGAGCGGAATCCGAGCCAGAGAGCTCAGCTGCTATGGAAGGGAGCAACACGAGCTGGGGCAGAGGAGCAGGCCGCGCGGCGAGGAAGCTCCAGGGGCGCGCCCGCGCAGCAATGGAGAAAAGCAGGGCGCGAGCAATGGAGGAACTTGGGCGCGCCATGGCTGGGATGAAGACTTGGAGCAGCGGCCAGCACCGGAGAAGCCGAGCAGGGCGCGGCAGATGAGGAGGAAGGAGGAGCACCGAGCGGAACTCCGGCTGGGCGTCATGGGGGCGAGCTCGGCAGGGAGAGCTCCGGGCTGGGACTCGGCCGGCACCATGGGGACGAGTTCGGACGCGCGTGGGAGCTGGGAGGGAGGTCGCGCAGGAGCTGCGCGCGTCTGGGAACGGAGCTAGGCGGCCGGGTGGCAAGCTCCACAGCTGAGCAAAGGGAGAAGACGAGGGGAGAGATGAGACGCGCGCACAGATAAGAATGGAGCCGGGGCGGTGCTGAAAAAATCAGCAGGGTAGGGCGGCTAGGCGGCTGGAGATTAGAACGGTAGGATATTTTCTTTTTTTTATTATTTCTTTTTTTTAATAAAGAAGCACATATATTTTTGAACCGGGATTTCTAGCTATAACAAAAGAGTCGACGGTAATTGCGATAGTTGATTCGATTCAAAAATCTAATAAATTTATCTGTGGTCTAAGTATATGGTTCCACGGCCACGAATGATTTACCAGTGAATCGAGGCTCAATTATAGATCCTCGTACGCGATTTTACGATGGACGAGTGGGAACCGAATTGTTTAATAATTGGTTACATCCGAAGATTTGGATCCGGGCGAGAACAACAGACAGAAATAAACTGTTTTCTGCACTGATAATTTGTTTTACGTGATTCGACCGAAATTAGCCGAAACCAGATCTGCAATGTATACTCGATTTCGTCGCCAAAGCAGCGTGCGGACGGATAAATTGGTTCTTAACCTCCCGCACGAATTCGCGCGATACAGACTATTTTGCCCCGAACATTTTAGTCGTTGAGTTCAAATTAATTTGTTCGGGATAAAAATCGTCCAAGTGGTTCAGGCTTCCGAATTTGTATTCGCGCGAGCGACGAATTTTAAATAATCATCGGACGCACCGATCTTCGAAACAACTATGTTCCGAACATCACGCAAATTTTAGGAAGAGCCCGGATAGATAAAAATAAAAACGATGTCGCGCTCGCGACAAACGAAACAAATGCGATATTAAAATCACAATAGGCGAAGATGATTAAATTTAGCATCTGTTTCATCCACTGATATTACGTGCTTAAATACAAACTCATTGTCGAGCGGAATAAAACAACTGGGGTGTTACAGCCCTCCCCCCTTAAAAGAATCTCGTCCCGAGATTCGGAGCGAAAGACTTTTAAGAGTAGAGAAGCATGTAACCCATGTCCATATCAGCGATAATCATAAGACAATTATGAGCGAAGGCAAGTGTCTCAGGATGTTGTTTCTCTAGTGGACATGGCATGCATCGCCTTAGGCTAATTTTAGAGATGTCCAACAATAGATATGCTCTCTGCTAGAGGAACACATAAGGTTCCATGTGTGCAGTTTGCTTTTTCTGATGATACTGTACTATCTGAGTCTGTTGAGCAAGCGGCAGATACGCAATTTTACCCAAACAGAATTAGATGCAACCTCTTGGGTAAAACACATAGAAAGAGGTTTACCAACAAGTGGTCACAGTGAGTTCGTAGCACACAAGACGGATGTGGATGTCGAATACTGTCGCGGTTAACATGTGGTTAACCCGAGAATTCAAGTCCACAAAAGATGGTATAGATTCGAGAAAAGCACCCGCGGAGGGATCTGCAGATGCGGACTTTGCAACCAGTCTGTTTTATCAAGCACTAGGCATGGCTCGACATGATCACACACGCTGGAAAAGCACGCGTGAGGCGGTCGAGGCATGACTAGAGTGATGATTAGGTGGTTACTGGTCGACTTAATCTCGATTCTTGAAAGTACTTTCTTAGAATGGTTTGAACCAAAGTGAGTTTAGATAACTCGATAAAACGATCTCTAAACTCAACCTTTGTTCATTGGGTAATTACAAGTTAGTAAAACCAACTTGTTGAACTATTTTTGACATTGAGCAAGTCCTCTCAATACCATCGGTAAGCCAAGGGTTGAGAGTTCACATTTGCTAGCAAAATTCATGCATTTGGGTAGAAATCCATTTGGTCATGTGGTTCATCCGTTCCTTCATGCGAGATGAACGGACTGGGTTCGGAAATACATGGATTAAATAGGAGAGCGAATGAACAAACTCCTGCATCACAACAGCAGGGAAAGTCAATCTCCAATTTGAGCTAATCAGTTGTTTCTCAACACTAAAAAGCTCCAAGGCTTCACCTTTACACAAAGGATATAAAGGGAACTTTTATGAGTAGTCACTACCAAGATCAAAAGAAATAAGACCACACATGAAAGTGGTATGCCCTTTTGATCCAACAGAGATGGTTGATGTTGCTTGATCACTTGGCAAACAACATAGAAATTGTTTCAAGGGAAATGTTTACGGAAGATCACACATTAGTGTAGTGCCACAATGGATCATGTCGGGGACCATAATTAGGGGTACCCTCAAGGCTCCTAATTCTCAGCTGGTAACCACCATCAGCACAAAGCTGCAAAGGCCTGATGGGTGCGATTAAGTCAGGGATTGGTCCATTCGAGGGACTCGATCACGCCTCGCCCGAGCCTAGCCTCGGACAAGGGCAGCCGACCCCGGAGGATCTCCGTCTCGCCCGAGGCCCCCCTCCAGCGACGAACATACTTCCGGCTCGCCCGAGGCCCTGTCTTCACCAAGAAGCAACCTTGACCAAATCGTCACGCCAACCGACCAGATCGCAGGAGCATTTAATGCAAAGGTGGCCTGACACCTTTATCCTGACACGCGTCCTCCAGTCGACAGAGCCGAAGTGACCGCAGTCACTTTGCCGCTTGTCGGGGACCATAATTAGGGGTACCCTCAAGGCTCCTAATTCTCAGCTGGTAACCCCCATCAGCACAGAGCTGCAAAGGCCTGATGGGTGCGATTAAGTCAGGGATCAGTCCATTCGAGGGACTCGATCACGCCTCGCCCGAGCCTAGCCTCGGACAAGGGCAGCCGACCCCGGAGGGTTTCCGTCTCGCCCGAGGCCCCCCTCCAACGGCGAACATATTTCCGGCTTGCCCGAGGCCCTGTCCTCGCCAAGAAGCAACCCTGACCAAATCGCCGCACCGACCGACCAAATCGCAGGAGCATTTAATGCAAAGGTGTCCTGACACCTTTATCCTGACGCGCGCCCCCCAGCCGGCAGAGCCGAAGTGACCGCCGTCACTTCGCCGCTCCACTGACCGGTCTGACAGAAGGACAGCGCCGCCTGCGCCACTCCAACTGCGATGCCACTTGACAGAGTGAGACTGACAGGCAGTTAGGCCCTGCCGAAGGCACCATAGGAAGCTCCGCTCCGCACGACCCAGGGCTCGGACTCGGGCTAAGTCCCGGAAGACGGCAAACTCCGCTCCGCCCGACCCAGGGCTCGGACTCGGGCTAAGTCCCGGAAGACGGCGAACTCCGCTCTGCCTGACCCAGGGCTCGGACTTGGGTTCAGCCCCAGAAGACGGCGAACTCCGCTCCGCCCGACCCAGGGCTCGGACTTGGGCTCAGCCCTAGAAGACGGCGAACTCCGCTCCGCCCGACCCAGGGCTCGGACTCGGGCTCAGCCCCAGAAGACGACAAACTCTGCTCCGCCCGACCCAGGGCTCGGACTTGGGCTCATCCCTAGAAGACGACGAACTCCGCCTCGCCCGACCCAGGGGCTCGGACTCGACCTCGGCCACAGAAGACAGACTCGACCTCGGCTTCGGAGGAGCTTCCACATCGCCCAACCTAGGGCGCAGACCAGCCACGTCAACAGGAGGCGCCATCATCACCCTACCCCGAGCTGGCTCGGGCCATAGGGAACAAGACCGGCGTCCCATCTGGCTCGCTCCGCCAGATAGGCAATGATGGCGCCCCGCATACTCTATGACGACGGCGGCTCTCAGCCCCCTTACGGAAGCAAGAGGACGTCGGCAAGGACTCAACCGCTCCGACAGCCGTCCCTCTGCCAGGCTCCATCGCTCCTCCGACGGCCACGACATCACACCAGCTGGGTGCCAAAATCTCTCCGGCTGCCACAACGGCATGTACTTAGGGCGCTAGCTCTCCTCCGCTAGACACGTAGCACTCTGCTACACCCCCCATTGTACACCTGGATCCTCTCCTTACGCCTATAAAAGGAAGGACCAGGGCCCTCTTAGAGAGGGTTGGTCGCGCGGGGATGAGGACGAGACAGGCGCTCGCTTGAAGCCGCTCGCTCCCTCTCCCGCGTGGACGCTTGTAACCCCCTACTGCAAGCGCACCCGACCTAGGCGCGGGACGAACACGAAGGCCGCGGGATTCCCACCTCTCTCACGCCGGTTTCCGGCCGCCTCGCTTTTCCCCCC
The DNA here is from genome assembly GCF_902167145.1 of Zea mays. Taxonomy (NCBI): domain Eukaryota; kingdom Viridiplantae; phylum Streptophyta; class Magnoliopsida; order Poales; family Poaceae; genus Zea; species Zea mays. Next base: position 33,233,817 of record NC_050103.1, read on the forward strand.
TTCGCGCTCGCCCTCGCGCTCGACCCATCTGGGCTGGGGCACGCGGCGACATTCACTCGTCGGCTCAGGGACCCCTCGGTCTCAGAACGCCGACAGTTGGCGCGCCAGGTAGGGGCCTGCTGCGTGTTGACGAACAGCTTCCCGTCAAGCTCCAGATGGGCAGTCTCCAGCAACCTCTCCAACCCGGGACGGTGCTCCGTTTCGGGAGTCTTGAGTTCATGTCCCTCGACGGCAGCTACGACATGATACTCCTTCCACCGCCGCACGACAACTACAATGGCGGCCGACAGCCCGCCCCCCGGTGGCGGAATCGACGACGTCTTCCTCGCGTGGTGGAAGAACAACCTTCAAGCTCATCCTGCCCTCTTCCCCGCCGACGGAGGGGAAGGCAGGGCAACCAAGGCCAAGCAGGAGGCAGCGCCTCGTCGGCTGTCAAGCAAGTCGACAGCACCGGCACCCCAACGGGGGGCGCACCGGGTATCGACTTCGCGCTTGAGACGAAGACGAGCGCCGTCTCCCCGCGACATGCCAATCTCGAGCAAGCGGACAACGCCAGCACGCTCGCGAAAAGCTTGCCGGACGTCACCCTCGTACCTGAGACGACGGTGCAGTCAGTCCCCGGCGTGACTTTATCGCCGCTCGTCGACCAAGAGGTACCGACCGATTCCCATCCCACGTCATTTGGATTCAGCCTCAACCCGCCTAGCAACTTCGCTTTGGCGGGCGCTCTCATAGAGGCAAGTCCAAACCCTCTGGGGTTTCGTGTGCGGTCACCTTGGGACCGGCTGACGGACGTCTCGACCTACGGGCCCTCCAGGTCTGAGGAAGACGACGAGCCTAGCTTCTGTTGGGATTTCTCTAGACTTGGCAACCCCAGTGCCATGCGGGACTTCATGACCGCATGTGACTACTGCCTCTCTGACTGTTCCGACGGTAGCCGTAGCCTCGGCGACGAGGACTGCGGCCCAAGTCGCGAATGCTTCCACGTCGATCTAGGGGGTCCCTCCGAAGGCAACCATCTCGGCATGCCGGAGGACGGTGATCTCCCTAGGCTGGTGCCTCGCGTTGACATCCCACGGGAGCTAGCTGTGGTCCCCGTTCAGGCGGGGGCTCATGACCCACAGCTCGAGCAAATCCGCGGTGTGCAGGCCAGGCTCGACGAGGGAGCAGGAGCGCTTGAGCCGATCCGCCGGGACGTCGGGCAGGCATGGGCGGGCCAACCCCCGGCTGGAGAAATACGTCATCTACCCCAGGGCTTCTAGCACCGCGTCGCCGACGACGTCAGGGTCAGGCCACCACCCGCATCTAGTGGGGTCGGCCAGAACCTGGCTGCAGCAGCGATGCTTCTTCGCGCGATGCCGGAGCCATCAACCACCGAGGGGCGGCGAATCCAGGAGGAGCTCAAGAATCTCCTGGAAGGCGCCGCGGTCCGACGGGCCGAGAGCTCTGCCTCCCGAAGGCAGGGGTACCCCTCGGAACCTCATGCCGCGACTTCCCGATTCATGCGGGAAGCCTCGGTCTACACCGGGTGCACGCGCAACACCGCGCCTGCGGCCCCGGGTCGCCTCGGCAACGAGCACCATCACCGCGACCGTCGGGCTCACCTCGACGAGAGGGTGCGCCGAGGCTACCACCCCAGGCGTGGGGGACGCTACGACAGCAGGGAGGATCGGAGTCCCTCGCCCGAACCACCCGGTCTGCAGGCCTTCAGCCGGGCCATCCGACGGGCGCCGTTCCCGACCCGGTTCCGACCCCCGACTACTATCGCAAAGTACTCGGGGGAAACGAGACCAGAACTGTGGCTCGCGGACTACCGTCTGGCCTGCCAACTGGGTGGAACGAACGATGACAACCTCATCATCCGCAACCTCCCCCTGTTCCTCTCCGACACCGCTCGCGCCTGGTTGGAGCACCTGCCTCTGGGCAGATCTCCAACTGGGACGACCTAGTCCAAGCTTTCGCCAGCAATTTCCAGGGCACGTACGTGCGCCCCGGGAATTCCTGGGACCTCCAAAGCTGCCGGCAGCAGCCTGGAGAGTCTCTCCGGGACTACATCCGGCGATTCTCGAAGCAGCGCACCGAGCTGCCCAACATCACCGACTCGGATGTCATCGGCGCGTTCCTCGCCGGCACCACCTGCCGCGACCTGGTGAGCAAGCTGGGTCGCAAGACCCCCACTATAACACCCCTGGTGTTACTATAACTAAAACTTGAGCATGGCATCATAAGCATTGGCATTGCATATGTTTGATACACCTATAATGCATTCACTAGGCAAAAATTTCAAACAAGTTGTATTGTTTAAGTGTTTTGCAAATAGGACCCTAGATAGGGAATTTAACCCTAAATAGGGATTAAAGGGGTAAAACCTAATCCAAGTTGAGAAAACCTAAAAGCTTTAGGGTAAAAGTCATAAAATGACCCCAAAAACAAAGTTGAATCATATTTATACCCCTGGAATCCCAGAAACCCTAATTGGAACCCTGGAAAACCCTAAAACTAAACCCTAGGGGCTTATGTGCAAAATTAGTCCATTTTGGGACTAAAGTGCAAAAACCAAGTCAAATAAGTATTTTAAGTCATTTGGTTCACAAATATGTGGACTTGAAAGCCAAACCCTAAGTTTTGGACTCATTTGCAAAAAGGACCCCAATTTTGGTTCCTATGCTAAGTCTGAAATCAGGGTTATAGACCCAACTTTGGGGCTGTGTAGCTTTCAAAAGAGTGAGAATTCATATTAGGTCACCACATCAAAATTGTAGCCCAATTATAGGAGAACAACTTTGCTTAAGAGTGTAAGCACAGTTGTTAAGAAAATATTGGAGATAATCAGGTCTGAAGTTAAGCTGTCTGGCTGTTATGGTCTGAATTTTCAGACTAGTAGTGAACTAACCTCGACTTCAAGCTAAGTTTTGAGCATGATCCAGTGGAAATCTGCCTATGGTTGCCATAGCAAGTTTATAGTGGGTATCATACTCTACAAGTTTGCTGCATGGATTAACTCATGTTACCACATGCATTTGGGAGAAAATCATGCTCCAATTTGATCTGTCAGTCAAGCTTTCCACTGAATCCGGTGCACTGTTCATCGGTTTTCAGTAAAATCGCGCGGTGGATAAGGGTTGGCTCGCCGGCGATAAGGATGTCGTCGTGGCTCGGGTAAGACGTCGGCGGCCACGGCAAAAGTTACCGGCGACGTGTCAAAGTGTCACTGAGGTGGCGAGCCCCGGTTAATCGGCGGCCGCCGTGCCATCACCGTGGTCCTGTCGAAGCTAGGCTCACCGCCGTTGATAAAGCCGCTCGCCGCCGTCGTGCCATCTCTGTGCCCGCCGCGTGTCCGAGCCTTTCCACGGCACCGCCGTGATTCCCTACTGTCGTCCCATCATCGCCGATGAGCCCGCCACGGCTTGGAACACGTATTCACCGCGCCAGACTTCTTCCTCATCTCTGGCCGCCAGCACAACCTGCTTGAATTAACCGTCGCCGCTGTCGCTCCCTATAAATTGAGCCCCCCACCAGTTCCGTAAAGTCATAAGCTAACCAGCCACCTCGAATTAGCCCCGACCGTTCACTGAGGTCGGCGAATTCGGAGTTCCCCCAAATCGATCTCCGCCACCGTAAAACCCACCTCACCGCGGCCAGACCATTCCGGTAAGGCTCTGCGCCTCTCAACTATTGTTCTAGCAGCTATGTAGGCCCGTAAAGCTCACCGTAGCATCCGCTTGACCAATTTGGGCCTGGATAATTGAGAACATAAGATCGACGCCGCGGTTTCCGCCGTGCTCGTGGACCGGTCGTTCTCGGGGTGTTCAGGTCCAATTGATGTATGTTCCGAGGCTGTCGTAGGTCAGTAATGCCTCCCCGGTAGTTGGCCGTAGCCGCCGTCGCCAGCCATGGCCGGTACGAACCACGTCGGAGACGATCTGCGTGCGCGCCGTGGTCAGGGGCATTCGCGGGGAAGAAATAGAAGGGGGAGGGCCTTTCTGTGATTTGTCAGCGACACATCAAAACAGTGAGAGAACCCGTTCGCAGATAGTGAAAACCCCGAGGCCTTTCTTGTAAAGTTGCCAGCGCGGGCGCGCGCAAGCGCTTTCTCCCTCCGAGCTGGGCTACTGGGCTGAAATCAGCCCAGTACTATTCATCTGTTTCCTTTTTCTTTTATTTCCAGAGCCAAATCAATTATAAAAAATGTAGAAAAATGGTAAAATTGTGAAATCAATTTTCCTTGGCTGGTTATTTTCCCTAGAATTTAATAAAAATAAGTTTGTGATTTTTAGTGGAAGTAAGAAATTTTAGGGTATTTAAAGTGGTTAAAAGTATTAGTTATGGATTTTTAGAAAATAATAGGTAAGTCCAAAAATGCCCAAACTTTTTATGGGAACTTAAAGAAATATTTAGAAGCCTTGGGTAGAGTTTGAATTGATTTGGACCATGTTTGATAATTAAAACCCCAAACCACCCCCTGCCCTATGAACTCCTTTACCGACTCCGGAAACCCTAAGTTCCCGGAGTTCCGTGAAGGAAAGTTGTATTCAAGACATAGATAATAAGTTTATATTATCTTTGCATCCTCATGAGCATCCCATGGCATCCATTCTTATACCTATGTATGGTTATGATTAGAACGTGAAGAAGAAATAGAAGTCGCCGAAGACAGGACACCACCACCTTCGGATTCTCAAGCAGGCAACTGCTTCTACTTCGATATTTGTGGATCCGAACCCGACTCACCTGTGAACGAAGGCAAGCCCCGGTGCATTTGCCACCTTCCTTGATGTTTTTTAAAATCTTTCTCACTTGATTGCTGCATGAGGTGATAGGAGTTGCTTGATAAAACAATTCTTGCATTACCTTCCTTGATCTTGATTACCCTCCTTGAAATCCTATTTTTACAAAAAGGTTTTACTATGCTTAGTATTGCTCTAGAAAAACAAAAGGATTTGTTTTACAAAAGATGATTGGCAAAGTGGGAGGGTTGTTTTCAAAAATAAAACTTGATGGTGAATCCATCATGGCCATGATGGATTCAACATCGGAAAAGATGTACCTCTGCCAGGTACCAAGTTTTGGGTTAAAAAGATTAAGCTGAGACCGGGCGGGTGACTTGCACGAGAAAGGAGTCTCGGTGTAGTGTCTCCGTCTGAGTCGATTAAGGACCTTGTCGATGTAGGCTTGATGATCGAGGACCCTTTAACTGGTCACATGCCTCGTCATGGGTAAGCCTTGCCTCGGGCAGACTAAGGCCAGAATAAGATAACACGAAATGGGCGTGGAGCGGTGGCGAGAGTAGCGTGTACCCTCCGTGGCAAGAGGCTGGACGGTGGTGTATCTGTGCTCTCGGTTTGCGTGAACCTGATCTGGTCTTAAGAACCCCGGTGGCGGGTTGACATATGCAAGGGTTAAGTGCTACATATGTCGTGTGATTGGAGATCCTCAGCTGAGTATAATCGATTCGGATCGCCGTACCTTCGCGGTTATGAAGACTTGGTCACTGCCCTACACGTAGCATTCCACTAAAGATGATGGGCTTTTGTTAAGAAATTGGCTAGTGCAGGACCAATGATTGAACTAGGGTAGAAAGAACTCTATTGCAGATAATTTTACTTAACTTGACAAATACAATTGGATTTTTAAGGATCCACTTTAGTAAGCATTTCTGCAAAACAGAGTCTTTGATTATTGAAAAGCCTTACCTTGACTCCCATATAACCAGCATACCCTTGAGAGTCTTTTCTTTAGTCGGGTAAGACTTGCTGAGTAATTCCATACTCAGGGTTTATCCCTTCGTTGTTTTTAGGTGAGGAAGTAGCAGATTTCTGCTGCTTCTGTGCCAAGGTGGTTCCCAAAGAAGAAAAACAAGACTGAAGTGCGGGAGGACTCGGTCCTCCACATAAGATCTTTTGCTTATAACTTATCGGGAGGAGTCTGTGCCTCCCTTGGTTTGTATAATATTACTACTCAGCACTCGCCTTTTTAGTTTTGGTCTGTAATAAAATAACTTAAGCTTGCTTTTAAAATAAATGTAATTTATGTAATCGCTTCCGCATTTCTTTATCTCTGATGTTCTGTAATGTCTGCAAGACGGGTGAAACGTTCCTGGTAAGGTAAGGAAAGATACCGAACTTGTCAAGTGACTTAGGAACATCTACAGGGTGTCTGATGTCTGTTAGACAAGGACAACTGTAGGTGGGCCTAATTACTTGGGAGGTTCCGTCACAGCTGGTATCGGAGCATAGCCCTTCTTTGCAGATATTATGAGGCATCTTCAAAAGGATTTTCAAAAGTCTTACCTAAAAAAACTCTTTTCTCTTCTTACCTAAGTATTCTGAAGAGTCTATCTTAAAGACCAGATAGGAAGAGTGCAATGTATAGAAGGTTGAATCGACTAAGGTTGATTCTGTACTTACACATGCATCATGCTAAGAATTATGCTAATAACATTTTCCCCCTTAGAAAGATGCCGCCACGCACAAGGCTAACGACACGTAAGTCAATGGGACCAATTGGAGTGCCTCGGCATCAACTGGCCCCCCGACATGAAAGCAGCAACAGTGGGAGTAATGACCCCATCGGAGATCTTGAAGCCCGAGTGAGTCGACTTCAAGCGGCGCTTCAACACAGGACCAATGCTTGGGTCGTAGACGGAGATAGAATCAATGAACTAAGAAGGGACATCCGTCACCTGCAGGATCAGCTTGCTGATCGAGACTTAGCACTTGACTGGGCAGTACAGTCTCGTTTGGTGGCATGTGCTAAGGAAGCAAGGGCTCAGGCCCGAATTAAAGAACTTAGCTCAATTGTCGACAACCTGCAGGTCTACTGCAATATGTTGCATGAGGAAGTCAATGTACTATACTCACAATTACACTCTAGTGTGCCTGCACACCCTGCTGAGGCGGAAGCCGGACCCTCTCACGTTGCGGGACGCGCGCTGGGTGGGGAGTTAGACCTTTTTGAGCCCCCTCCTTCCTTGAGGTTGGTTGACGTCTGGACTCCCACACCTGACGATGAGGCCGCCAAGAGTAATGGAAAGCAGGACTAATGGTGTAATAGAAGTAGAGTAGTGTATTGTAGGGTGTACTGTTGTATAATAGGTTGAACTTTTGTATAATGGGTAATGTATCCTGTTATGTAATATCGAGTCTGTATCATTACTTTTTATAGTAATGTAAAATGGAAGGTTTCTCTGGCATATTAGGTTTACCTCAAATGTTCTTTGCCACAGATGCCGACCAGGACTCGAGGACAGGACGCAGCCGGAACTTCTGGGGGAAGGGATGTTACCCCAAACCCACCTCCGGTTCCTCCCACATTAGCCGAGGCGATTGCCGCCTTGGTGAATGCCACCGCAGACAATACCCGCTTCCTTAGGGAAATGGCGGGTCAGCAGCAATTCCAGCAGCAGGCAGGAAGGGGTTATCAGCAAGGCCCCCGCGAAACTACTTATTTGGACTTCTCTGAAACCCGTCCACCCCTATTCGTCAAAGCTGAAGATCCACTAGAAGCCGATGAGTGGATACGGGTTATTGAACAAAAGTTTGGTCTTCTCCGCTGCTCAGAAACGCAGAAGCCGTTATTCGTAGCACAACAACTACGTGGTCCTGCCAGTACCTGGTGGGGAAATTTTGTGGCTATTCAACCTGTCAACCATCAAGTCACCTGGGAAGAGTTTAAAGCAGCCTTCCGTGAGCACTACATACCCGAAGGAGTGCTGCATATGAAACAAGAGGAATTTATGAAGTTAAAACAAGGAGGAGATACCGTCAATCAGTATCTCAACAAGTTTAATCACCTGTCGCAGTATGCCATCGACCAGGTGAATACTGATTTAAAGAAAAAGAACTGCTTCATGAGAGAACTAAATGATCGCCTATAGAGGAAAATGGCTGCTTGTATTGACTTAACGTATGGAAAGGCTATCAGCACAGCCTTATCTGTTGAAGCAAAATACGCAAGTTCTGGGAAAAACAAGGGATTCGGTGGTGAGAGGCCTAATCAGGGTCAGGCGAAGAAGCAACGGTTTGTGATCCGGCCTTCAAACCAAAATCGCACTTTTTCTCGTCCACCCTCATTCCCTTTCAAACAGCCAATCATTATTCGCCCCAACAATACCCCCACTACTCCAAATCAGTCGGGTGCCCCAGGCACTCGATTCCCTGCCTTGCCTAGTTCTTCAACTAGGTGTTTTAATTGTGGCAAGTCGGGACATTTCATCAAAGACTGCCCATATCCTAAGCAAAATCAATCAAATGCTCCGCAAGGATCTGGGAGACCAGCTCAGTCCAAAGGAAATACTGTGGGGAAGAATACAAAGAAGACGGGGCGTGTATATTACACCCAAGTGGCCACTACACCGGAAGGAGAGCCGGTGATGATGGGTACGTTTCCCGTGGCCAGTCACCCTGCAATTATTCTTTTTGATTCTGGTGCTTCGCATACATTCATTAGCAAGAAATTTGTGGAGCAACATCACATTACATGCCATGAATCAAAAGAGGGATTTAAAATTCATTCACCTGGGGGACACATTTTTACTAGAGAAGTGGCCTATGAAGTGCCAGTAACAATGGCCGGATGGAACTTTCTTGCTAACATGATTGTTCTGAAAGGCTAGGATATAGATGTAATTTTGGGTATGAATTGGTTAACCCAACACAAGGCAATTCTCAACACTGAACTCAGAACCGTCAGGTTGAGCTATAATCAAGTAGATATTCTTTTGTCTCTCCCCGTAACCAATCCAGCCAAAGCTTCTGGTAGAGTATATGAAGCCATTATACCGGAGATCAAGAACATTCCGGTAGTATGTGAGTTTCCAGATGTATTTCCGGAAGATTTGCCTGGACTGCCCCCGGAAAGAGATGTAGAATTCGTAATTGAGCTAAAGCCCGGTACGGCTCCCATCTCCCGAAGATCGTACCGTATGCCCCCTAATGAGTTGGCGGAATTGAAGATTCAATTACAAGATCTACTGAATAAGGGATTCATCCGGCCAAGCTCGTCCCCTGGGGTTGTCCCGCCATTTTTGTTAAGAAGAAGGATCAAACCTTGCGAATGTGCGTGGATTATCGACCCCTGAATGAGGTCACCATCAAGAATAAGTACCCTCTTCCAAGGATCGACATCTTATTTGATCAACTGACTGGGGCGAGGGTATTTTCCAAAATTGATCTCAGGTCGGGCTATCATCAAATCCGTATTCGGCCCGAGGATATACCGAAGACCGCGTTTACTACGCGGTACGGATTGTTTGAATACCTGGTAATGTCTTTCGGGCTCACAAATGCTCCTGCCCACTTCACCTATTTGATGAACTCGGTGTTCATGCCCGAGTTAGACAAGTTCGTGGTAGTCTTCATCGACGATATCTTGATATATTCTAAAAATGAAGAGGACCATGCTCAGCATCTACGGATTGTATTGACGCGCCTGAGGGAACATCAGCTATATGCCAAGTTCAGCAAGTGCGCGTTCTGGCTGAAGGAAATTCAATTTTTGGGGCACGTGTTATCGGCTAAAGGAATTGCGGTAGATCCTAGCAAGGTCAAAGATATTCTGGAGTGGAAACCCCCAACCACTGTTCACCAAGTCCGGAGTTTTCTTGGACTAGCTGGGTATTATCGCAGATTCATACCAGATTTTTCTAAGCTTGTGAAGCCAATCACAAGTTTATTGAAGAATGACATTAAGTTCAATTGGTCTTCTAAGTGTAATGAAGCCTTTGAGCAATTGAAGACATTATTAACCACTGCTCCGGTATTGGCTCAACCGGACATCACTAAGCCTTTTGATGTATATTGTGATGCATCTGGCAGTGGGCTCGGCTGTGTACTGATGCAAGAGGGCCGAGTAATTGCGTATGCTTCAAGGCAGTTGCGCCGACATGAGGAGCATTACCCAACTCATGATCTGGAGCTAGCTGCTGTGGTTCATGCCCTGAAGATTTGGCGTCACTATCTGCTGGGAAATATCTGTCACATATATACAGATCATAAAAGTTTGAAGTACATCTTCACCTAGTCAGAATTAAATATGAGGCAAAGACGATGGCTTGAGCTTATTAAAGGCTATGAACTGGAGAACCATTATCACCCAGGCAAAGCCAATGTGGTGGCAGATGCACTGAGCCGTAAGGTTGCCTATCATTGTCTTACAATGAAGACCTCTGACAACACTTTGTGTCAAGAGATGGAAAAACTAAACCTGGGGATAATCCAACAAGGGACTCTGAATCAGCTAAAGCTTGAGTCAATCATTTTGCAAAGGATAATTGATGCTCAAAAAGATAATCTGGGTATGAAGCACATACGAGAGAAGATAAGGGCTGGAGTAGCCAAATGTTTCAAGGAAGACAATCAAGGTGTGATATGGTTTAAAAACCGCATAGTAGTGCCAAAGAACGAAGAACTCCGCCAGCAAATTCTTGATGAAGCACATCTTAGTCGTTATTCTATTCATCCCGGAAGCACTAAGATGTACCAAGATTTAAAGCAACATTACTGGTGGACAAAGATGAAGATCAAAATTGCACGCTATGTGGCTAGGTGTGACACTTGCAGACGTGTCAAGGCCATACACATGAAAACTGCTGGTCCATTGCAGTCGCTACCAATACCAACATGGAAATGGGAAGACATCTGTCGGCGTTTCGAGACCGGGGGGTCCCTAAGCCGACGAGTGAGTGTGCCGCGTGCCCCAGCCCAGATGGGTCGAGCGCGTGGGCGAGCGCGAAGGGGGGAAGCGAGGTGGCCGGAGACGGGCGTGAGAGAGGTGGAAATCCCGTGGCCTTCGTGTTCGTCCCGCGCCCAGGTCGGGTGCGCTTGCAGTAGGGGGTTACAAGCGTCCACGCGGGTGAGGGAAGCGAGCGGCCCCAAGAGAGCGCATGTCCCGTCCTCGTCCCCGCGCGGCCAACCTTCTCTAAGAGGGCCCTGGTCCTTCCTTTTATAGGCGTAAGGAGAGGATCCAGGTGTACAATGGGGGTGTAGCAGAGTGCTACGTGTCTAGCGAGGGGAGAGCTAGCGCCCTAAGTACATGCCAATGTGGCAGCCGGAGAGATCTTGGCACCCTGCTGGTGTGATGTCGTGGCTGTCGGAGGAGCAACAGAGCCTGGCGGAGGGACAGTTGTCGGAGCGGTTGGGTCCTTGCTGACGTCCCCCTGCTTCCGTAAGAGAGCTGAGAGCCGCCGTCGTCACAGGGCTTGCGGGGCGCCATCATTGCCTATCTGGCGGAGCTAGCCAGATGGGACACCGGTCTTGTTCTCTGCGGCCCGAGTCAGCTCGGTGTAGGGTGATGATGGCGCTTCCGGTTGACGTGGCGGGCCTGTGCCATAGGTCGGGCGACGTGGAGGCTCCTCCGAAGCCGAGGTCGAGTCTGTCTTGCATGGCCGAGGCCGAGCCCGAGCTCCTGGGTCGGGCGAGGCAGAGGTCGTCCGGCAGAGGCCAGGGCGGAGTCCGAGCCCTGGGGTCGGGCGAAGCGGAGTTCGTCGTCTTCTGGGGCTGAGCCCGAGTCCGAGCGCTGGGTCGGGCGGAGCGGAGTTCGCCGTCTTCCGGGGCTTAGCCCGAGTCCGAGCCCTGGGTCGGGCGGAGCGGAGTTCGCCGTCTTCCGGGGCTTAGCCCGAGTCCGAGCCCTGGGTCGGGCGGAGCGGAGTTCGCCGTCTTCCGGGGCTTAGCCCGAGTCCGAGCCCTGGGTCGGGCGGAGCGGAGTTCGCCGTCTTCCGGGGCTTAGCCCGAGTCCGAGCCCTGGGTCGGGCGGAGCGGAGTTCGCCGTCTTCCGGGGCTTAGCCCGAGACCGAGCCCTGGGTCGGGCGGAGCGGAGTTCGCTGTCTTCCGGGGCTTAGCCCGAGTCCGAGCCCTGGGTCGGGCGGAGCGAAGTTTCCTATGGCGCCTTTGGCAGGGCCTGACTGCCTGTCAGTCTCACTCTGTCAAGTGGCACTGCAGTCGGGGTGGCGCAGGCGGCGCTGTCCTTCTGTCAGACCGGTCAGTGGAGCGGTGAAGTGACGGCGGTCACTTCGGCTCTGTCGGGGGGCGCGCGTCAGGATAAAGGTGTCAGGCCACCTTTGCGTTAAATGCTCCTGCGACTCGGTCGGTCGGCGCGGCGATTTAGTCAGGGTTGCTTCTTAGCGAAGGCAAGGCCTCGGGCGAGCCGGAGATGTGTCCGCCGTTAAAGGGGGGGCCTCGGGCGAGACGGAAATCCCTCGGGGTCGGCTGCCCTTGTCCGAGGCTAGGCTCGGGCGAGGCGTGATCGAGTCGCTCGTATGGACCGATCCCTGACTTAATCGCACCCATCAGGCCTCTGCAGCTTTATGCTGATGGGGTTTACCAGCTGAGAATTAGGCGTCTTGAGGGTACCCCTAATTATGGTCCCCGACAGTAGCCCCTGAGCCTCGAAGGGAGTGTTAGCACTCGCTTGGAGGCTTTCGTCGCACTTTTTTGCAAGGGGACCAGCCTTTCTCGGTTGCATTTTGTTCCGGTGGGTGCGCGCGAGCGCACCCGCCGGGTGTAGCCCCCGAGGCCTCGGAGGAGTGGTTTCACTCCCCCGAGGTTTTAATGCCTTGCGTAATGCTTCGGCTAGTCTGGTTGTTCCCTCATGCGAACTGGCCGTAGCCCGGGTGCACGGTCGGGGCCCAAGCTCTCGGGCTGGTATGTTGACGCTATCAACGGTTCGGCCGAAGCCGGGTTTGCGAGAGCAGCCCCCGAGCCTCCGCACAGGGCGAGAGGGCGATCAGGGACAGACTCGGCTTTTTTACATACGCCCCTACGTCGCCTTTCCGCAAGGAGGAGGGGGGGAGAGCGCCATGTTACCCTCGATGGGCACCGAACATGGTGTCTCCGGTGAGCTGCAAGCGGGTAATCCGAGTGGACGTCCGTGCCCCGTTCGTTGGGGGTCGGCTAGGGGCCCAGTGGCACGCCCAAAAGTACCTACGGGTGATCTGCCGGACCCGGTCCCCTGGCGACGGGGTCCGAGGGCTCAATGCCTCCCTCCGATGGGATTCCGTTACAAGATCGCTCCCGCTGGTCTCAGAAATGTCCTAGGGTACCTCGGGAGCGCAGCCCGAGCCTTGGTTATGTATCGAACGTACCCCTGGTCATCCCTCGCTCGGCGTCTGAGGCGACTGTGAACCCTTCGGGGGCCAGCCTTCGAACCCCTGATCAGTAATGGGCGCGGAGCCCGAGTAGCCTGAGGCGGCCGTGGAGCCCTTCGGGGGGCCGGCCTTCGAACCTCTGACCAGTAGTGGGTGTAGGGCCCACGCGATCTGAGGCGACTGTTGAACCCCTCGGAGGGCCAGCCTTCGAACCTCTGATCAGTAGGGGGGCTCGGAGCCCGGTTCCTTCACAGGGAAGGATCCTTTTTGGGGTATCCCCCTTTCCCGGTCCCTGTTGCAAGAGATAGAGAAAGAGGAAAAAAGGAAAAGGATACGAAATCGAACGACGTGGCGTACCTTTTTTGGCGCGGTTATTACGGCGAAGGCGAAGTGTCGCCCGCTTCTCCTGCCAGAAGCGTCGCCTGTCCCGCCGCGGAGTTAATGCGACGGGGCGAGTGGTTGGCAGGGCGGCCGTTGCGCGTGCGCGAGCCGTTCGAGGAACGGATCACGTACGCCCTGTCTTCACGCCGTGAGAGGGGGGTTCTCTTGCTGCCCCTGGATGGGACGTGAGTCTGGCCGACGACGTGACCGCTGCTCCCGCCCGCCTGCCACCGTCATTACTGTCGGCCCACTTTTGGCTGCATTGACCGTCGCGCCAGGCTGGCGCTGCTGGGTCGTGCGCTGGGCCGCCTCGAGTCGCGGTATTGGTTCCGCAACCGAAGAGGCGCGGTGGTGGCGCAAGTGGCAGTGCAGTTGTTTGCATGCAGCATCTGGCGCGCCGGTTGCGTGACGCGTGGGCCTGGGCCTCCATGCTGGCGTGTTGGGAGTCGGAGAAGCGTGTCCACCTGGCGCGATTGCATGCCGCCTGCATGGCTGCCCACCCCTTCCGCCCGTTGGTCTGGGCAAAAGTGGGGGGTCGCTTGTAACTGCTGGGCGGTTGTGTGCACCACGCGCGGCGGTTTGGCTTCTTCTGCTCTGAGCCGGTTTGAATGACATGCGGGACCCAGCCCCCGCGTCGCAAGGGAGGGCCTTGGAGCGTGTTGGAGAAGACTCAGCCCGTGATGTTTGGGGGCGCACGTAGGGAGAGTTGCCTTTAAAAGGAGGGCGACCCCTTTCGGAAGGCGACCATGTCTTATTCCTCCCTTATGCGTCGCGTCTTTCCACCTTCCAAGCCCCCGGGTGGGGGGTACCCGCCGTCTTTTCGCCTCATCGTTGGAGGAACGCAACTCCGTGGGAGTTGGTACCTTTCAGCCATCGTTCGGCTTCAAGGATTTTCATCATGCAGCCCGGCTGCACCCCTCCACCGGCGGTCACCCAAGATGGTGACCTCCGGCTTGATGGTGGGGGAAAGCGAGCCGGGCTGCGGCCTCTGCCCCTCCCTCAGCCTCAAGGATTTTCATCACCAGGGCTGGGGAGGGGAGTGTGCCGAGTTGAGGTCGGCCCCCACGTGGGCGGCGGCCCGCTCCTTCACTCAGTGATCGGAGGGAGGAGCGGTTGTCGTCCGTGGCGCTGGCAGCTGCAGCGTGCCCGGCTTTCGGACGCGAGTGGCTTCGGAGCCGCTCGCGGCGCCGGCGTCTGCCACGGCAGCTGTTAGAGGTTCTTCCGCCGGCGTGATAGCCGAGGCTGGCCACGGACCGACCTCCAACTCTACGGCCTTCTGCCCGTCCTTGCCTTACGAGTTTTGGCATGGGCGGGGGCCTCCTGGCAGCAGCATCCGCCCTGAGGTCAGTGCTGCCGCTGTTCGCCCCCCCCGGAGCAGAAGTCGTCGTCGTCGCCGCTGCTGGAGCAGGTGACGGCGCGCCATTCGTCGGTCTTCCGTTGCTCCGCAGGCCTTCCCCCACGGAGTGGGGTTGTTCGTACCTGCGGAGGGGGAACCGGAGTTCCGTTTGTAATGGCACTTTGAATGCCAGTGTTTTTGTTCATTATGGCTGTCGAGGCCTGCACATGTATGTAATTTTGGCACGGAGCCATGTTTTTTCCTCATTTTTGAGCACTAAGACTCGCCTGTCAATTATCTGAACCGCTTCACCAAGCATGAGTCGCCCCGTGTCAAGGTGACGAGTGAGGTATCCGTATCCCGGAGGCGTAGGAGTCCCTCGGCTCAATCGGCCTTGTTGTCTGAGGCTCCTCTAGCTTAGTTAAAGGGACCCCTTGGCCGCTCTTCGACGAGCCGAGGCCAGGGGTAGCGATATCAGCACGAACAGAGGCGGAGTTGGCTCGAAAATGAAAACCTGGTTGGCCGGAGCCCAGCCGGGTTGTCCGTTAGCGGGACCGACGCCGGAGTTGACCAGCCAAGGCCTCGGACCGGGCTGGCGCCCTTGGAAGATGTTTGGCCGAGGCCCCTGGGGTAACCGGCCGAGCCGCCTGCTCGGGCCGGATTCCCGGAGAAGTCCCTGGACCGCGTCGCCGTCTGAGGCTGGGTCGGACCTCGCTGAAGGTGTCGTCGATGCCGAGGGTGCTACAGCCCCCTTCCAGCGTGAAGACCCGAGCCTGCAGGATCAGATTGTCTTGTAGCGTGTGCCTTCTGCGGCCGCTGAGGCCAGAACACACACCCTCGCTGCGTTGTAAAGTTGCGTCTCTTTTCCTCTTATTTCGAGTATCTGGACTTTTTTGTCGGTAACAGGGATGTTTGTGCGAGCGAGAGTTGCTTCTCGCGGAAGGTGATGAGTGAGGTATCCGTATCCCGGAGGCGTGGGAGTCCCTCGGCTTGGTCGGCCTTGCCGCTTACGCGTACTTTCACCCGTCCATGAGGCCCTGTCACCGACTCAGTCGAGAAGGCTCGAAGGACCGCTTCGGCAGAAGAGCTTCCGAACGTAAAGATTTGTTCGGTCCGCGGAATCACTTTATCCGAACGCGAGTTACTTATCGCAGAAGGTGATGAGTGAGGTATCCGTATCCCGGAGGCGTAGGAGTCCCTCGACTCGGTCAGCCTTGGCTGCTTACGTGTACTCCGTCGTTTTCAGGATCCGCTTTTCGAAGTAGTCAGAAAGCACGAAAGACATTCTGGCAGAAGAGATCTTTTTTCGAGGAAAATTTTAACGCAGAGGGGGTTTCCCCCCTTTTAGCCCCCGAGGGAGGGTCGGGCTTTGCCGAGGCGAGGCCGACCCTTCCTTGATGACTAAACTTTGCGTGGGTGCGAGGTATATGAATAGCTTGAAAACATCTTAAGGGTAGAAGCGACGTAGCTGTTGGATGTTCCAAGCATTGCCGTAGACCTCGCCTTGACTGTTGGCCAGCTTGTACGTTCCGGGCTTCAGAACTTTGGCGATGACGAATGGCCCATCCCAGGGGAGCGTGAGCTTGTGCCTCCCTCGGGCGTCTTGCCGCAGCCGAAGCACTAGGTCGCCCACCTGGAGGTCTCGGGGCCGGACCCCTCGGGCGTGGTAGCGTCGCAGGGACTTCTGGTACCGCGCCGAGTGTAGTAAGGCCTTGTCCCGAGCTTCTTCCAGCTGGTCCAGCGAGTCTTCTCGGCTAGCTTGGTTGCTTTGATCGTTGTAGGCCCTCGTCCTCGGGGAGCCGTATTCCAGGTCAGTGGGCAAGACGGCCTCGGCCCCATAGACCAGGAAGAACGGCGTGAAACCCGTGGCCCGGCTCGGCGTTGTCCTCAGGCTCCAGACCACCGAGGGGAGTTCCTTCATCCATCGCTTGCCGAACTTGTTGAGGTCGTTGTAAATCCGGGGCTCGAGCCCTTGTAGAATCATGCCGTTGGCACGCTCTACTTGCCCATTCGACATGGGATGAGCCACGGCGGCCCAGTCCACCCGGATGTGGTGATCCTCGCAAAAATCCAAGAATTTTCTGCCGGTGAACTGGGTGCCGTTGTCGGTGATGATGGAGTTTGGGACCCCGAAGCGATGGATGATGTTGGTGAAGAACGCCACCGCCTGCTCGGACCTGATGTTGTTCAGAGGTCGGACCTCGATCCACTTGGAGAATTTGTCGATGGCGACCAGCAGGTGCGTGTAGCCCTCAGGCGCCTTCTGCAAGGGACCGACGAGGTCCAGACCCCACACAGCAAAGGGCCAGGTGATGGGTATTGTCTGCAGAGCCTGAGCGGGCAGATGGGTCTGCTTCGCATAGAATTGGCACCCTTCGCAGGTGCGGACAATTCTAGTGGCGTCAGCCACCGCCGTTGGCCAGTAGAAGCCTTGCCGGAAAGCATTCCCGACAAGGGCTCGAGGCGCTGCATGATGGCCGCAAGCCCCTGAGTGTATTTCTTGCAGGAGTTCCTGACCTTCGGCGATGGAGATGCATCGCTGGAGGATGCCCGAGGGGCTGCGGTGGTAGAGCTCCTTCTCATCGCCCAGCAAGACGAATGACTTGGCGCGCCGCGCTACCCGCCGAGCCTCGGCTTGGTCGAGGGGTAGCTCTCCTTGGCGGAGATATTGCAGGTACGGGGTCTGCCAATTTCGATCAGGCGTGGCCCCGCTCTGCTCCTCCTCGACGTGCAGTGCCTCGCCCTCGGGGGCCGAGGGTACCTCGGGCTGAACCGAGGACACCTCGGGCTCGGGCGTGTCGTTGATCTTGACGGAGGGTTGATGCAGATCCTGGGAGAAGACGTCCGGGGAACCGTCGTTCGCCCCGAGGCTATTTTTGCCAGCTCGTCCGCAGTCTCGTTGTAGCGCCGAGCGATGTGGTTGAGCTCGAGCCCGTAGAACTTGTCTTCCAGGCGCCGAACCTCATCGCAGTAGGCCTCCATCTTCGGGTCGCGGCAGTGGGAGTTCTTCATGACTTGGTCGATGACGAGCTGCGAGTCACCGCGGGCGTCGAGGCGTCTGACCCCTAACTCGATGGCGATCCGCAACCCGTTGACCAGAGCCTCGTACTCAGCCATATTGTTGGACGCCGGGAAATGGAGGCGTAGCACGTAGCGTAGGTGTTTCCCGAGGGGCGAGATGAAGAGCAGGCCCGCGCCGGCTCCCGTTTTCATCAGCGACCCGTCGAAAAACATGGTCTAGAGCTCCGGTTGGATCGGAGCCGTCGACAGCTGGGTGTCGACCCATTCGGCCACGAAGTCCGCCAATGCCTGGGACTTGATGGCCTTCCGAGGGGCGAACGAGATTGTCTCGCCCATGATTTCCACCGCCCACTTTGCGATCCTGCCCGAGGCCTCTCGACACTGGATGATCTCTCCCAGGGGGAAGGATGACACCACAGTTACCGGATGAGACTCGAAGTAATGTCGCAACTTTCGCCTCGTCAGGATCACTGCATACAACAGCTTCTGAACTTGTGGGTAGCGGATCTTGGTCTCGGACAGTACCTCGCTGACAAAGTAAACTGGCCTCTGAACGGGCAATGCGTGCCCCTCTTCTTGCCTCTCGACCACAATCGCGGCGCTAACCACCTGAGTGGTCGCGGCGATGTAGACCAAGAGGGCTTCTCCATCAGCTGGGGGCACCAAGATAGGCGCCTTTGTGAGGAGCGCCTTCAGGTTCCCGAGAGCTTCCTTGGCCTCAGGGGTCCAAGCGAAACACTCGGCCTTCCTCAAGAGGCGGTACAGAGGCAGACCTCTTTCGCCGAGGCGTGAGATGAAGCGGCTCAGGGTCGCGAGACATCCCATGACCCTCTGTACGCTTTTTAAGTCCTTGATGGGCCCCATGCTGGTGATAGCTGCGATCTTCTCCGGGTTGGCTTCGATGCCTCGCTCGGAGACGATGAACCCCAAGAGCATGCCCCGGGGCACCCCAAAGACACACTTCTCGGGATTGAGCTTGACGCCTTTCGCTTTGAGACATTGGAATGTCACTTCAAGGTCGGAGAGGAGGTCGGAAGCCTTCCTCGTCTTGACTACGATGTCATCGACGTAGGCCTCGACTGTGCGACCGATGTGTTCGCCGAACACATGGTTCATGCACCGCTGGTACGTCGCGCCCGCATTCCTCAAACCGAACGGCATGGTGACATAGCAGTACATGCCGAAGGGCGTGATGAAAGAAGTCGCGAGCTGGTCGGACTCTTTCATCCGGATTTGGTGATACCCTGAGTAGGCATCGAGGAAGGACAGGGTCTCGCACCCAGCAGTGGAATCCACGATTTGATCGATGCGAGGCAGAGGGTAGGGAACTTTCGGACATGCTTTGTTGAGACCAGTGTAGTCTACACACATCCGCCATTTCCCCCCTTTCTTTCTCACAAGCACAGGGTTGGCAAGCCATTCGGGATGGAATACCTCTTTGATGAACCCTGCTGCCATTAGCTTGTGGATCTCCTCGCCTATCACTCTGTGCTTCTCCTCGTCGAATCGGCGCAGAGGCTGCCTGACGGGTCGGGCTCCGGCCCGAATATCCAGCGAGTGCTCGGCGACATCCCTCGGTATGCCGGGCATGTCCGAGGGACTCCACGCAAGGACGTCGATGTTTGCGCGGAGAAAGTCGACGAGCACTGCTTCCTATTTGGGGTCGAGCTCGGAACCGATCCGGATCTGCTTGGAGGTGTTGCCACTGGGGTCGAGAGGGACGGCCTTAACCGTCTCCGCTGGCTCGAAGTTGCCGGCATGACGCTTCACGTCTGGCACCTCTTTGGAGAGGCTCTCTAGGTCGGCGATGAGGGCCTCGGACTCGGTGAGGGCCTTGGCGTACTCCACGCACTCCACGTCGCATTCAAACGCGTGTTTGTACGTGGGGCCGACGGTGATGACCCCGTTGGGGCCCGGCATCTTGAGCTTCAGGTAGGTGTAGTTGGGGACGGCCATGAACTTCGCGTAGCATGGCCTCCCCAGTACCGCGTGGTAGGTTCCTCGGAACCCGACCACCTCGAACGTCAAAGTCTCCCTTCGGAAGTTGGAGGGCGTTCCGAAGCAGACGGGAAGGTCGAGTCGTCCGAGGGGCTGGACGCGCTTCCCGGGAATGATCCCGTGGAAGGGCGCAGCGCCTGCTCGGATGGAGGACAGATCGACGCGCAGGAGCCTGAGGGTCTCGGCGTAGATGATGTTGAGGCAGCTGCCCCCGTCCATCAGGACCTTGGTGAGCCTGACGTCACCGACGATGGGGTCGACGACGAGCGGGTATTTTCCCGAGCTCGGCACGTGGTCGGGGTGGTCAGCTTGGTCGAAGGTGATGGGCTTGTCGGACTAGTCTAGGTAGACTGGCGCCGCCACCTTCACCGAGCAGACCTCCCGGCGCTCTTGCTTGCGATGCTAAGCCGAGGCATTCGCCGCATGCCCACCGTAGATCATGAAGCAGTCGCGGACCTCGGGGAACTCTCCTGCTTGGTGATCTTCCTTCTTGTCGTCGTCGCGGGCCCTGCCACCCTCTGCGGGTGGCCCGGCCCTGTGGAAGTGGCGCCGAAGCTTGACGCACTCCTCGAGGGTGTGCTTGACGGGCCCCTGATGATAGGGGCACGGCTCCTTGAGCATCTTGTCGAAGAGGTTAGCACCTCCGGGGGGCTTCCGAGGGTTCTTGTACTCGGCGGCGGCGACAAGGTCCGCGTCGGCGGCGTCGCGTTTCGCTTGTGACTTCTTCTTGCCTTTCTTCTTGGCGCCGCGCGGAGTAGACGCCTCGGGGGCCTCTTCCGATGGGCGGCCCTGGGGCTGCTTGTCCTTTCGGAAGATAGCCTCGACCGCCTCCTGGCAAGAGGCGAACTTGGTGGCGATGTCCATCAGCTCGCTCGCCCTGGTGGGGGTCTTGCAACCCAACTTACTCACCAGGTCACGGCAGGTGGTGCCGGCAAGGAACGCGCCGATGACATCCGAGTCGGTGATGTTGGGCAGCTCGGTGCGCTGCTTCGAGAATCGCCGGATGTAGTCCCGGAGAGACTCTCCCGGCTGTTGCCGGCAGCTTCGGAGGTCCCAGGAATTCCCGGGGCGCACGTACGTGCCCTGGAAATTGCCGGCGAAGGCTTGGACCAAGTCATCCCAGTTGGAGATCTGCCCCGGAGGCAGGTGCTCCAACCAGGCGCGAGCAGTGTCGGAGAGGTACAGGGGGAGGTTGCGGATGATGAGGTTGTCGTCGTCCGTTCCACCCAGTTGGCAGGCCAGGCGGTAGTCTGCGAGCCACAGTTCCGGTCTCGTTTCCCCCGAGTACTTTGTGATAGTGGTCTGGGGTCGGAACCGGGTCGGGAACGGCGCCCGTCGGATGGCCCGACTGAAGGCCTGCGGACCGGGTGGTTCGGGCGAGGGACTCCGATCCTCCCCGCTATCATAGCGTCCCCCACGCCCGGGGTGGTAACCTCGGCGCACCCTCTCGTCGAGGTGGGCCCGACGGTCGCGACGATGGTGCTCGTTGCCGAGGTGGCCCGGGGCCGCAGGCGCGGTGTTGCGTGTGCGCCCGGTGTAGACCGAGGCTTCTCGCATGAATCGGGAAGTCGCGGCATGAGGTTCCGAGGGGTATCCCTGCCTCCGGGAGGCAGAGCTCTCGACTCGTCAGACCGCAGCGCCCTCCAGGAGATTCTTGAGCTCTCCCTGGATTCGCCGACCCTCGGTGGTTGATGGCTCCGGCATCGCGCGAAGGAGCATCGCTGCGGCTGCCAGGTTCTGACCGACCCCACTGGATGCGGGTGGCGGCCTGACCCTGACGTCGTTGGCGACGCGGTGCTGGAAACCCTGGGGCAGGTGACGTATTTCTCCGGCCGGGGGTTGGCCCGCCCATACCTGCCCGACGTCCCGGCGGATCGGCTCAAGCGCTCCTGCTCCCTCGTCGAGCCTAGCCTGCGCCCCGCGGACTTGCTCGAGCTGTGGGTCGTGACCCCCCACCGGAACGGGGACCACAGCTAGCTCCCGCGGGATGTCAGCGCGAGGCACCGGCCTAGGGAGATCACCGTCCCCCGGCATGCCGAGATGGTTGCCTTCGGAGGGATCCCCTAGCTCGACGTGGAAACATTCGCGGCTTGGGCCGCGGTCCTCGTCGTCAAGGCTGCGGCTACCGTTGGAACAGTCGGAGAGGCAGTAGTCACATGCGGTCATAAAGTCCCGCATGGCGCTGGGGTTGCCAAATCCAGAGAAATCCCAATAGATGCTGGGATCGTCATCTTCCTCGGACCCAGAGGGCCCGTAGGTCGAGACGTCCGTCATCTGGTCCCAAGGCGACCGCATACGAAACCCCAGAGGGGTTGCACTCGCCTCAACGAGAGCGCCCGCCAAAGCAAGGTCGCTAGGCGGGTTGAGGCCGAGTCGAAATGACGTAGGATGGGAATCAGTCGGTACCTTTTGGTCGACGAGGAGCGACATAGTCACATCGGGGACTGATTGCACCGTCGTCTCAGGTACGAGGGTGACGTCCTGCAAGCTCTCCGCGAGCGCGCTGGCATCGTCCACTTGCTCGGGATTGGTGTGTCGCGGGGGGACGGCGCTCGCCTTCGTCTCAAACGCGAGGTCGACGCCTGACGCGCCCCCCGTTGGGGCGCTGGGGACGTCGATTCGCTCGACAGCCGACGAAGCGTGGCCTCCCGCTTGGCCTTGGTTGCCTCGCCTCCTCCTCCGTTGGCGGGGGAGAGGACGGGGCGAGCTCGAATGTTGTTCTTCCACCACGCGGGGAAGATGTCGTCGATTCCGCATCCGGCGGGCGGGTTGTTGGTCGCCATTGTCGTTGTCGTGCGGCGGTGGAAGGAGTATCATGTCGTAGCTGCCGTCAAAGGACATGAACTCAAGACTCCCGAAACGGAGCACCGTCCCGGGCCGGAGAGGTTGCTGGAGACTGCCCATCTGGAGCTTGACGGGAAGCTGTTCGTCAACACGCAGCAGGCCCCTACCTGGCGCGCCAACTGTCGGCGTTTCGAGACCGGGGGGTCCCTAAGCCGACGAGTGAGTGTGCCGCGTGCCCCAGCCCAGAAGGGTCGAGCGCGTGGGCGAGCGCGAAGGGGGGAAGCAAGGTGGCCGGAGACGGGCGTGAGAGAGGTGGAAATCCCGCGGCCTTCGTGTTCGTCCCGCGCCCAGGTCGGGTGCGCTTGCAGTAGGGGGTTACAAGCGTCCACGCGGGTGAGGGAAGCGAGCGGCCCCAAGAGAGCGCCTGTCCCGTCCTCGTCCCCGCGCGACCAACCTTCTCTAAGAGGGCCCTGGTCCTTCCTTTTATAGGCGTAAGGAGAGGATCCAGGTGTACAATGGGGGTGTAGCAGAGTGCTACGTGTCTAGCGGGGGGAGAACTAGCGCCCTAAGTACATGCCAATGTGGCAGCCGGAGAGATCTTGGCACCCTGCTGGTGTGATGTCGTGGCTGTCGGAGGAGCAACAGAGCTTGGCGGAGGGACAGCTGTCGGAGCGGTTGGGTCCTTGCTGACGTCCCCCTGCTTCCGTAAGAGAGCTGAGAGCCGCCGTCGTCATAGGGCTTGCGGGGCGCCATCATTGCCTATCTGGCGGAGCTAGCCAGATGGGACACCGGTCTTGTTCTCTGCGGCCCGAGTCGGCTCGGGGTAGGGTGATGATGGCGCTTCTAGTTGACGTGGCGGGCCTGTGCCCTAGGTCGGGCGACGTGGAGGCTCCTCCGAAGCCGAGGTCGAGTCTGTCTTCCATGGCCGAGGCCGAGCCCGAGCTCCTGGGTCGGGCGAGGCGGAGGTCGTCCGGCAGAGGCCAGGGCGGAGTCCGAGCCCTGGGGTCGGGCGAAGCGGAGTTCGTCGTCTTCTGGGGCTGAGCCCGAGTCCGAGCCCTGGGTCGGGCGGAGCGGAGTTCGCCGTCTTCCGGGGCTTAGCCCGAGTCCGAGCCCTGGGTCGGGCGGAGCGGAGTTCACCGTCTTCCGGGGCTTAGCCCGAGTCCGAGCCCTGGGTCGGGCGGAGCGGAGTTCGCCGTCTTCCGGGGCTTAGCCCGAGTTCGAGCCCTAGGTCGGGCGGAGCAGAGTTCGCCGTCTTCCGGGGCTTAGCCCAAGTCCGAGCCCTGGGTCGGGCGGAGCGGAGTTCGCCGTCTTCCGGGGCTTAGCCCGAGTCCGAGCCCTGGGTCGGGCGGAGCGGAGTTCGCCGTCTTCCGGGGCTTAGCTCGAGTCCGAGCCCTGGGTCGGGCGGAGCGGAGTTCGCCGTCTTCCGGGGCTTAGCCCGAGTCCGAGCCCTGGGTCGGGCGGAGCGGAGTTCGCCGTCTTCCGGGGCTTAGCCCGAGTCCGAGCCCTGGGTCGGGTGGAGCGGAGTTTCCTATGGCGCCTTTGGCAGGGCCTGACTGCCTGTCAGTCTCACTCTGTCAAGTGGCACTGCAGTCGGGGTGGCGCAGGCGGCGCTGTCCTTCTGTCAGACCGGTCAGTGGAGCGGTGAAGTGACGGCGGTCACTTCGGCTCTGCCGGGGGGCGCGCGTCAGGATAAAGGTGTCAGGCCACCTTTGCGTTAAATGCTCCTGCGACTCGGTCGGTCGGCGCGGCGATTTAGTCAGGGTTGCTTCTTAGCGAAGGCAAGGCCTCGGGCGAGCCGGAGATGTGTCCGCCGTTAAAGGGGGGGGGCCTCGGGCGAGACGGAAATCCCTCGGGGTCGGCTGCCCTTGTCCGAGGCTAGGCTCGGGCGAGGCGTGATCGAGTCGCTCGTATGGACCGATCCCTGACTTAATCGCACCCATCAGGCCTCTGCAGCTTTATGCTGATGGGGGTTACCAGCTGAGAATTAGGCGTCTTGAGGGTACCCCTAATTATGGTCCCCGACAACATCAGTATGGACTTTATTGTGGGATTGCCCAGGACCGCAAAAGGATATGACTCTATTTGGGTTATCATTGATCGACTTACCAAGATCGCCCACTTCCTCCCTGTCAAAGTAAAATATCCCGTCATTACCTATGCGGAGTTGTACATCGCCCGTATTCTCAGTTTGCATGGTATTCCAAAGACTATAGTGTCGGATCGTGGACCACAATTTGTATCCAAATTCTGGGAAGAACTTCATAAATCCCTGGGTACTAAGTTACTCCACAGTTCGGCCTATCATCCTCAAACCAGTGGACAGACTGAGAGAGTGAACCAAATACTTGAAGATATGCTGCGGGCATGTGTTCTGGACTTCTCACAGAAATGGGATGAATGTTTGCCTTTGGCAGAGTTTTCATATAATAATAGCTATCAAGAAAGTATCAAGATGGCACCCTTTGAAGCTTTATATGGACGTCGATGTCGTACTCCGCTAAATTGGTCTGAACCTGGTGAAAGGTGCTTCTTTAGGCCTAATATGGTGAAAGAGGCCTAGGATAAGGTTCAGAAAATTATTTATAATATGAAGAAGGCACAAGCTCGTCAGAAGAGTTATGCAGACACACGGCGAATGCCCTTATATTTCCTGGAAGGAGACTATGTTTACCTGAAAGTCTCACCAATGAAAGGAGTATCGCGTTTTGGGGTTAAAGGGAAGCTTGCACCCAGGTACATTGGTCCATTCCTAGTGCTTGAGCAATGTGAACCAGTGGCATACCGACTCCAACTACCCGAAACCTTGTCTGCTGTGCATAATGTGTTCCATGTGTCACAATTGAAGAAGTGTCTTCGGGTTCCCGATCGAACCATTGAAGTAACGGATGTTGTCCTTGAACCGGACTTGACATACTCTGAGCACCCTATTCGAGTCTTGGATCAAAAGGACAGGGTTACCCGAAGAAAAACTCTCAAGTTTTATAAGATACAGTGGAACCAGCATTCTGAAGATGACATGGGAAACTCAAGATTTTCTAGAAAAGAATTTCCCAGGCTTTTTAGCCTCATGTAAATTGTAAAGCCTGTATAACTGTGTAATGGAGAAGTGACCCCCACATCACCCCTGCCTTGTACCAGAAATAAGGAAATAAGAGTATTCCGCGTTTCCTTTTCCATTACTTACCCTAGGACTTTTAATCTCGGGACGAGATTCTTTTATGGGGGGAAGGATGTAACACCCCTGGTGTTACTATAACTAAAACTTGAGCATGGCATCATAAGCATTGGCATTGCATATGTTTGATACACCTAGAATGCATTCACTAGGCAAAAATTTCAAACAAGTTGTATTGTTTAAGTGTTTTGCAAATAGGACCCTGGATAGGGAATTTAACCCTAAATAGAGATTAAAGGGGTAAAACCTAACCCAAGTTGAGAAAACCTAAAAGCTTTAGGGTAAAAGTCATAAAATGACCCCAAAAACAAAGTTGAATCATATTTATACCCCTGGAATCCCAGAAACCCTAATTGGAACACTGGAAAACCCTAAAACTAAACCCTAGGGGCTTATGTGCAAAATTAGTCCATTTTGGGACTAAAGCGCAAAAACCAAGTCAAATAAGTATTTTAAGTCATTTGGTTCACAAATATGTGGACTTGAAAGCCAAACCCTAAGTTTTGGACTCATTTGCAAAAAGGACCCCCAATTTTGGTTCCTATGCTAAGTCTGAAATCAGGGTTATAGACCCAACTTTGGGGCTGTGTAGCTTTCAAAAGATTGAGAATTCATATTAGGTCACCACATCAAAATTGTAGCCCAATTATAGGAGAACAACTTTGCTTAAGAGTGTAAGCACAGTTGTTAAGAAAATATTGGAGATAATCAGGTCTGAAGTTAAGATGTCTGGCTGTTATGGTCTGAATTTTCAGACTAGTAGTG
The DNA here is from genome assembly GCF_902167145.1 of Zea mays. Lineage (NCBI taxonomy): Eukaryota > Viridiplantae > Streptophyta > Magnoliopsida > Poales > Poaceae > Zea > Zea mays. The sequence goes on from NC_050103.1 coordinate 33,260,358, forward strand.
AACTAACCTCGAGTTCAAGCTAAGTTTTGAGCATGATCCAGTGGAAATCTACCTATGGTTGCCATAGCAAGTTTGTAGTGGGTATCATACTCTACAAGTTTGCTGCATGGATTAACTCGTGTTACCACAGGCATTTGGGAGAAAATCATGCTCCAATTTGATCTGTCAGTCAAGCTTTCCACTGAATCCGGTGCACTGTTCATCGGTTTTCAGTAAAATCGCGCGGTGGATAAGGGTTGGCTCGCCGGCGATAAGGATGTCGCCGTGGCTCGGGTAAGACGTCGGCGGCCACGGCAAAAGTTACCGGCGACGTGTCAAAGTGTCACTGAGGTGGCGAGCCCCGGTTAATCGGCGGCCGCCGTGCCATCACCGTGGTCCTGTCGAAGCTAGGCTCACCGCCGTTGATAAAGCCGCTCGCCGCCGTCGTGCCATCTCTGTGCCCGCCGCGTGTCCGAGCCTTTCCACGGCACCGCCGTGATTCCCTACTGTCGTCCCATCATCGCCGATGAGCCCGCCACGGCTTGGAACACGTATTCACCGCGCCAGACTTCTTCCTCATCTCCGGCCGCCAGCACAACCTGCTTGAATTGACCGTCGCCGCTGTCGCTCCCTATAAATTGAGCCCCCCACCAGTTCCGTAAAGTCATAAGCTAACCAGCCACCTCGAATTAGCCCCGACCGTTCGCTGAGGTCCGCGAATTCGGAGTTTCCCCCAAATCGATCTCCGCCACCGTAAAACCCACCCCACCGCGGCCAGACCATTCCGGTAAGGCTCTGCGCCTCTCAACTATTGTTCTAGCGGCTATGTAGGCCCGTAAAGCTCACCGTAGCATCCGCTTGACCAATTCGGGCCTGGATAATTGAGAACATAAGATCGACGCCGCGGTTTCCGCCGTGCTCGTTGACCTGTCGTTCTCGGGGTGTTCAGGTCCAATTGATGTATGTTCCGAGGCTGTCGTAGGTCAGTAATGCCTCCCCGGTAGTTGGCCGTAGCCACCGTCGCCAGCCATGGCCGGTACGAACCACGTCGGAGACGATCTGCGTGCGCGCCGTGGTCAGGGGCATTCGCGGGGAAGAAATAGAAGGGGGAGGGCCTTTCTGTGATTTGTCAGCGACACATCAAAACAGTGAGAGAACCCGTTCGCAGATAGTGAAAACCCCGAGGCCTTTCTTGTAAAGTTGCCAGCGAGGGCGCGAGCAAGCGCTTTCTCCCTCCAAGCTGAGCTACTGGGCTGAAATCAGCCCAGTACTATTCATCTGTTTCCTTTTTCTTTTATTTCCAGAGCCAAATCAATTATAAAAAAATGTAGAAAAATGGTAAAATTGTGAAATCAATTTTCCTAGGCTGGTTATTTTCCCTAGAATTTAATAAAAATAAGTTTGTGATTTTTAGTGGAAGTAAGAAATTTTAGGGTATTTAAAGTGGTTAAAAGTATTAGTTATGGAATTTTAGAAAATAATGGGTAAGTCCAAAAATGCCCAAACTTTTTATGGGAACTTAAAGAAATATTTAGAAGCCTTGGGTAGAGTTTGAATTGATTTGGACCATGTTTGATAAATAAAACCCCAAACCACCCCCCTGCCCTATGAACTCCTTTACCGACTCCGGAAACCCTAAGTTCCCGGAGTTCCGTGAAGGAAAGTTGTATTCAAGACATAGATAATAAGTTTATATTATCTTTGCATCCTCATGAGCATCCCATGGCATCCATTCTTATACCTATGTATGGTTATGATTAGAACGTGAAGAAGAAATAGAAGTCGCCGAAGACAGGACACCACCACCTTCGGATTCTCAAGCAGGCAACTGCTTCTACTTCGATATTTGTGGATCCGAACCCGACTCACCTGTGAACGAAGGCAAGCCCCGGTGCATTTGCCACCTTCCTTGATGTTTTTTAAAATCTTTCTCACTTGATTGCTGCATGAGGTGATAGGAGTTGCTTGATAAAACAATTCTTGCATTACCTTCCTTGATCTTGATTACCCTCCTTGAAATCCTATTTTTACAAAAAGGTTTTACTATGCTTAGTATTGCTCTAGAAAAACAAAAGGATTTATTTTACAAAAGATGATTGGCAAAGAGGGAGGGTTGTTTTCAAAAATAAAACTTGATGGTGAATCCATCATGGCCATGATGGATTCAACATCGGAAAAGATGTACCTCTGCTAGGTACCAAGTTTTGGGTTAAAAAGATTAAGCTGAGACCGAGCGGGTGACTTGCACGAGAAAGGAGTCTCGGTGTAGTGTCTCCGTCTGAGTCGATTAAGGACCTTGTCGATGTAGGCTTGATGATCGAGGACCCTTTAACTGGTCACATGCCTCATCATGGGTAAGCCTTGCCTCGGGCAGACTAAGGCCAGAATAAGATAACACGAAATGGGCGTGGAGCGGTGGCGAGAGTAGCGTGTACCCTCCGTGGCAAGAGGCTGGACGGTGGTGTATCTGTGCTCTCGGTTTGCGTGAACCTGATCTGGTCTTAAGAACCCCGGTGGCTTGTTGACATATGCAAGGGTTAAGTGCTACATATGTCGTGTGATTGGAGATCCTCAGCTGAGTATAATCGATTCGGATCGCCGTACCTTCGCGGTTATGAAGACTTGGTCACTGCCCTACACGTAGCATTCCACTAAAGATGATGGGCTTTTGTTAAGAAATTGGCTAGTGCAGGACCAGTGATTGAACTAGGGTAGAAAGAACTCTAGTGCAGGTAATTTTACTTAACTTGACAAATAAAATTGGATTTTTAAGGATCCACTTTAGTAAGCATTTCTGCAAAACAGAGTCTTTGATTATTGAAAAGCCTTACCTTGACTCCCATATAACCAGCATACCCTTGAGAGTCTTTTCTTTAGTCGGGTAAGACTTGCTGAGTAATTCCATACTCAGGGTTTATCCCTTCGTTGTTTTTAGGTGAGGAAGTAGCAGATTTCTGCTGCTTCTGTGCCAAGGTGGTTCCCAAAGAAGAAAAACAAGACTGAAGTGCGGGAGGACTCGGTCCTCCACATAAGATCTTTTGCTTATAACTTATCGGGAGGAGTCTGTGCCTCCCTTGGTTTGTATAATATTACTACTCAGCACTCGCCTTTTTAGTTCTGGTCTGTAATAAAATAACTTAAGCTTGCTTTTAAAATAAATGTAATTTATGTAATCGCTTCCGCATTTCTTTATCTCTGATGTTCTGTAATGTCTGCAAGACGGGTGAAACGTTCCTGGTAAGGTAAGGAAAGATACCGAACTTGTCAAGTGACTTAGGAACATCTACAGGGTGTCTGATGTCTGTTAGACAAGGACAACTGTAGGTGGGCCTAATTACTTGGGAGGTTCCGTCACACCCACCAGGGCAAGCGAGCTGATGGACATCGCCACCAAGTTCGCCTCCGGCCAGGAGGCGGTCGAGGCTATCTTCCGAAAGGACAAGCAGCCCTAGGGCCGCCCATCGGAGGATGCCCCCGAGGCGTCAACTCAGCGCGGCGCCAAGAAGAAGGGCAAGAAGAAGTCGCAAGCGAAACGCGACGCCGCCGACGCGAACCTTGTCGCCGCCGCCGAGTACAAGAACCCTCGGAAACCCCCAGGAGGTGCCAACCTCTTCGACAAGATGCTCAAGGAGCCATGCCCCTATCACCAGGGGCCCGTCAAGCACACCCTTGAGGGGTGCGTCATGCTCCGGTGCCACTTCCACAGGGCCGAGCCACCCGCGGAGGGTGGCAGGGCCCGCGACGACGATAAGAAGGAAGATCACCAAGCAGGAGAGTTCCCCGAGGTCCACGACTGCTTCATGATCTACGGTGGGCAGGCGGCGAATGCCTTGGCTCGGCACCGCAAGCAAGAGCGCCGGGAGGTCTGCTCGGTGAGGGTGGCGGCGCCAGTCTATCTAGACTGGTCCGACAAGCCCATCACCTTCGACCGAGCCGATCACCCTGACAATGTGCCGAGCCCGGGGAAATACCCGCTCGTCGTCGACCCCATCATCGGCGACGTCAGGCTCACCAAGGTCCTCATGGACGGAGGCAGCAGCCTCAACATCATCTACGCCGATACCCTCAGGCTCCTGCGTGTCGATCTGTCCTCCATCCGAGCTGGCGCTGCGCCCTTCCATGGGATCATTCTCGGGATGCGCGTCCAGCCCCTTGGACAACTCGAGCTTCCCGTCTGCTTCGGAACACCCTCCAACTTCCGAAGGGAGACCCTGACGTTCGAGGTGGTCGGGTTCCGAGGAACCTACCACGCGGTACTGGGAAGACCATGCTACGCGAAGTTCATGGCCGTCCCCAACTACACCTACCTGAAGCTCAAGATGCTGGGCCCCAACGGGGTCATCACCGTCGGCCCCACATACAAACACACATTCGAATGCGACGTGGAGTGCGTGGAATACGCCGAGGCCCTCGCCGAGTCCGAGGCCCTCATCGCCGACCTGGAGAGCCTCTCGAAGGAGGTGCCAGACGTGAAGCGTCATGCCGGCAACTTTGAGCCAGCGGAGACGGTTAAGTCCGTCCCCCTCGACCCCAGCGGCGACGCCTCCAAGCAGATCCAGATCGACTCCGGGCTCGATCCCAAATAGGAAGCAGTGCTCGTCGACTTTCTCCGCGCGAACGCTGACGTCTTCGCGTGGAGTCCCTCGGACATGCTCGGCATACCGAGGGATGTCGCCGAGCACTCGCTGGACATCCGAGCCGGAGCCCGACCCGTCAAGCAGCCTCTGCGCCGATTCGACAAGGAGAAGCGCAGAGCCATAGGCGAGGAGATCCACAAGCTAATGGCGGCAGGGTTCATCAAAGAGGTATTCCATCCCGAATGGCTTGCCAACCCTGTGCTTGTGAGAAAGAAAGGGGGGAAATGGCGGATGTGTGTAGACTACACTGGTCTCAACAAAGCATGTCCGAAGGTTCCCTACCCTCTGCCTCGCATCGATCAAATCGTGGATTCCACTGCTGGGTGTGAAACCCTGTCTTTCCTCGATGCCTACTCAGGGTATCATCAAATCAGGATGAAAGAGTCCGACCAGCTCGCGACTTCTTTCATCACACCCTTCGGCATGTACTGCTATGTCACCATGCCGTTCGGCTTGAGGAATGCGGGCGCGACGTACCAGCGGTGCATGAACCATGTGTTCGGCGAACACATTGGCCGCACGGTCGAGGCCTACGTCGATGACATCATAGTCAAGACGAGGAAAGCTTCCGACCTCTTTTCCGACCTTGAAGCGACATTCCGATGTCTCAAGGCGAAAGGCGTCAAGCTTAATCCCGAGAAGTGTGTCTTCGGGGTGCCCCGAGGCATGCTCTTGGGGTTCATCGTCTCCGAGCGGGGCATCGAAGCCAACCCGGAGAAGATCGCAGCCATCACCAGCATGGGGCCCATCAAGGACTTGAAAGGCGTACAGAGGGTCATGGGATGTCTCGCGGCTCTAAGCCGCTTCATCTCACGCCTCGGCAAAAGAGGTCTACCTCTGTACCGCCTCTTGAGGAAGGCCGAGTGCTTCACTTGGACCCCTGAGGCCGAGGAAGCCCTCGGGAACCTGAAGGCGCTCCTCACAAAGGCGCCTATCTTGGTGCCCCCAGCTGCCGGAGAAACCCTCTTGGTCTACGTCGCCGCGACCAATCAGGTGGTTAGCGCCGCGATTGTGGTCGAGAGGCAAGAAGAGGGGCATGCATTGCCCGTTCAGAGGCCAGTTTACTTCGTCAGTGAAGTACTGTCCGAAACCAAGATCCGCTACCCACAAGTTCAGAAGCTGCTGTATCCGGTAACTGTGGTGTCATCCTTCCCCCTGGGGGAGATCATCCAGTGCCGAGAGGCCTCGGGTAGGATTGCAAAGTGGGCGGTGGAAATCATGGGCGAGACAATCTTGTTCGCCCCTCGGAAGGCCATCAAGTCCCAGGTCTTGGCGGACTTCGTGGCCGAATGGGTCGACACCCAGCTACCGACGGCTCCGATCCAACCGGAGCTCTGGACCATGTTTTTCGACGGGTCGTTGATGAAGACGGGAGCCGGCGCAGGCCTACTCTTCATCTCGCCCCTCGGGAAACACATACGCTATGTGCTACACCTCCATTTCCCGGCGTCCAACAATGTGGCTGAGTATGAGGCTTTGGTCAACGGGTTGCAGATCGCCATCGAGCTAGGGGTCCGACGCCTCGACGCTCGCGGTGACTCGTAGCTCGTCATCGACCAAGTCATGAAGAACTCCCACTGCCGCGACCCGAAGATGGAGGCCTACTACGATGAGGTTCGGCGCCTGGAAGACAAATTCTACGGGCTCGAGCTCAACCACATCGCCCGGCGCAACAACGAGACTGCGGACGAGCTGGCTAAAATAGCCTCGGGGCGAACAACGGTTCCCCCGGACGTCTTCTCCCGAGACCTGCATCAACCCTCCATCAAGATCGACGACACGCCCGAGCCCGAGGCACCCTCGGCCCAGCCCGAGGTACCCTCGGCTCAGTCCGAGGTATCTTCGGCACGGCCCGAGGCACCCTCAGCCCGGCCCGAGCCACCCTCAGTTCAGCCCGAGGCACCCTCGGCACCCGAGGGTGAGGCACTGCGCGTCGAGGAGGAGCGAAGCGGGGTCACGCCTAATCAAAACTGGCAGACCCCGTACCTGCAATATCTCCACTGAGGAGAGCTACCCCTCGACCGAGCCAAGGCTCGGCGATTGGCGCGACGCACCAAGTCGTTCGTCTTGCTGGGCGATGAGAAGGAGCTCTACCACCGCAGCCCCTCTGGCATCCTCCAGCGATGCATCTCCATCGCCAAAGGTCAGGAACTCCTGCGAGAGATACACTCGGGGGCTTGCGGCCATCACGCAGCGCCTCGAGCCCTTGTCGGGAATGCTTTCCGACAAGGCTTCTACTAGCCGACGGTGGTGGCCGACGCCACTAGAATCGTCCGCACCTGCGAAGGGTGTCAGTTCTACGCAAGGCAGACCCACCTGCCCGCTCAGGCTCTGCAGACGATACCCATCACCTGGCCTTTCGCTGTGTGGGGTCTGGATCTCGTCGGCCCCTTACAGAAGGCACTCGGGGGCTACACGCACCTGCTGGTCGCCATCGACAAATTCTCCAAGTGGATCGAGGTCCGACCCCTGAACAGCATCAGGTCCGAGCAGGCGGTGGCGTTCTTCACCAACATCATCCATCGCTTCGGGGTCCCGAACTCCATCATCACCGACAACGGCACCCAGTTCACCGGCAGAAAGTTCCTGGACTTCTGCGGGGATCACCACATCCGGGTGGACTGGGCCACCGTAGCTCACCCCATGTCAAATGGGCAAGTAGAGCGGGCCAACGGCATGATTCTGCAAGGGCTCAAGCCTCAGATCTACAACGACCTCAACAAGTTCGGCAAGCGATGGATGAAGGAACTCCCCTCGGTGGTTTGGAGCCTGAGGACAACGCCGAGCCGAGCCACGGGCTTCACGCCGTTCTTCCTAGTCTACGGGGCCGAGGCCGTCTTGCCCACAGACCTGGAATACGGCTCCCCGAGGACGAGGGCCTACAGCGACCAAAGCAACCAAGCTAGCCGAGAAGACTCGCTGGACCAGCTGGAGGAGGCTCGGGACAAGGCCCTACTACACTCGGCGCGGTACCAGCAGTCCCTGCGACGCTACCACGCCCGAGGGGTCCGATCCCGAGACCTCCAGGTGGGCGACCTGGTGCTTCGGCTGCGACAAGACGCCCGAGGGTGGCACAAGCTCACGCCCCCCTGGGAGGGGCCGTTTGTCATCGCCAAAGTTCTAAAGCCCGGAACATACAAGCTGGCCAACTGTCAAGGCTCGGGTCTTGACGCTGGAACGCGGCAGCAGCACCCTCGGCATCGACGACCCCTTCGGCAAGGTCCGACCTAGCAAACCGGCTCAGAGCAGAAGAAGCCAAACCGCCGTGCGCGGTGCGCACAACCGCCCAGCGGTTACAAGCGACCCTCCACTTTTGCCCAGACCAGCGGGCGAAAGGGCGGGCAGCCATGCAGGCGGCATGCAACCGCGCCAAGTGGGCGCACTTCTCCGACTCCCAACACGCCCGGCATGGGGGCCCAGGCCCACGCGTCATGCAACCGACGCGCCAAATGCTTCGTGCATGCAACTGCACCACCACTAGCGCCACTACCGCGTCTCCTCGACTGCGGAACCAATACCACGACTCGAGGCGACCCAGCGCGCGACCCAGCAGCGCCAGCCTGGCGCGACGGTCAATGCGGCCAAAAATGGGCCGGCAGTAATGGCGGTGGCAGGCGGGCAGGAGCAGCGGCCCCGTCGTCCGCCAAGCTCACGTCCCATCCGGGGGCAGCAAGAGAACCCTCTCTCACGACGTGAAGACAACGCGCCCGTGCTCCGTTCCTCGAACGGCTCGCGCACGCGCAACGGCCGCCCCGCCAACCACTCACCCTGTCGCATTAACTCCGCGGCGGGACAGGCGGCGCCTCTGGCGGGAGAAGCGGGCGACGCTTCGCCTTTGCCATAATGACCGCGTCAAAAAAAGGTACGCCGCGTCATTCGATTTCGTATCCTTTTCCTTTTTTCCTCTTTCTCTCTCTTGCAACAGGGACCGGGAAAGGGGGATACCCCGAAAAGGATCCTTCCCCGTGAAGGAACCAGGCTCTGAGCCTCCCTACTGATCAGAGGTTCGAAGGCTGGCCCCCGGAAGGGTTCGACAGCCGCCTCAGATCGCGTGGGCCCTACACCCACTACTGGTCAGAGGTTCGAAGGCCGACCCCTCGGAAGGGTTCCACGGCCGCCTCAGGCTACTCGGGCTCTGCGCCCATTACTGATCAGGGGTTCGAAGGCTGCCCCCCGAAGGGTTCACAGCCGCCTCAGACGCCGAGCGAGGGATGACCATGGGTACGTTCGATACATAACCAAGGCTCGGGCTGCGCTCCCGAGGTACCCTAGGACATTTCCGAGACCAGCGGGAACGATCTTGTAACGGAATCCCATCAGAGGGAGGCATCGAGCCCTCGGACCCTGTCGCCAGGGGACCGGGTCCGGCAGATCACCCGCAGGTACTTCTGGGCGTGCCTCTGGGCCCCTAGCCGACCCCTAACGAACGGGGCACGGACGTCCACTCGGATTACCTGCTTGCAGCTCACCAGAGACACCATGTTCGGCGCCCATCGAGGGCAACATGGCGCTTTCCCCCCCCTCCTCCTTGAGGAAAGGCGACACAGGGGCGTATGTAAAAAAGCCGAGTCTGTCCCTGATCGCCCTCTCGCCCTGTGCAGAGGCTCGGGGGCTGCTCTCGCAAACCCGGCTCCGGCCGAACCGTTGACAGCGTCAACATACCAGCCCGAGAACTTGGGACCCGACCGTACACCCGGGCTACGGCCAGCTCGCATGAGGGAACGACTAGACCAGCCGAAGCATTACGCGAGGCATTAAGACCTCGAAGGAGTGAAACCACTCCTCTGAGGCCTCGGGGGCTACACCCGGCGGGTGCGCTCGCGCGCACCCACCGGAACAAAACGCAACCGAGAAAGGCTGGTCCCCTTGCAAAAAAGTGCAACGAAAGCATCCAAGCGAGTGCTAACACTCCCTTCGAGGCTCAGGGGCTACTGTCGGGGACCATAATTAGGGGTACCCTCAAGGCTCCTAATTCTCAGCTGGTAACCCCCATCAGCACAAAGCTGCAAAGGCCTGATGGGTGCGATTAAGTCAGGGATCAGTCCATTCGAGGGACTCGATCACGCCTCTCCCGAACCTAGCCTCAGACAAGGGCAGCCGACCCCGGAGGGTTTCCGTCTCGCCCGAGGCCCCCCTCCAGCAGGGAACATATTTCCGGCTCGCCCAAGGCCCTGTCTTCGCCAAGAAGCAACCCTGACCAAATCACTGCACCGACCGACCAAATCGCAGGAGCATTTAATGCAAAGGTGGCCTGACACCTTTATCCTGACGCGCGCCCCCCAGCCGGCAGAGCCGAAGTGACCGCCGTCACTTCGCCGCTCCACTGACCGGCCCGACAGAAGGACAGCGCCGCCTGCGCCACTCCAACTGCGGTGCCACTTGACAGAGTGAGACTGACAGGCAGTCAGGCCCTGCCGAAGGCACCATAGGAAGCTCCGCTCCACCCGACCCAGGGCTCGGACTCGGGCTAAGTCCCGGAAGACGGCGAACTCCGCTCCGCCCAACCCAGGGCTCGGACTCGGGCTAAGTCCCGGAAGACGGCGAACTCCGCTCCGCCCGACCCAGGGCTCGGACTTGGGCTCAGCCCCAGAAGACGGCGAACTCCGCTCCGCCCGACCCAGGGCTCGGACTTGGGCTCAGCCCCAGAAGACGGCGAACTCCGCTCCGCCCGACCCAGGGCTCGGACTCGGGCTCAGCCCCAGAAGACGGCGAACTCCGCTCCGCCCGACCCAGGGCTTGGACTTGGGCTCAGCCCTAGAAGACGACGAACTCCGCCTCGCCCGATCCAGGGGCTCGGACTCGACCTCGGTCACGGAAGACAGACTCGACCTCGGCTTCGGAGGAGCTTCCACATCGCCCAACCTAGGGCACAGACCAACCACGTCAACAGGAGGCGCCATCATCACCCTACCCCGAGCTGGCTCGGGCCGCAGGGAACAAGACCGGCGTCCCATCTGGCTCGCTCCGCCAGATAGGCAATGATGGCGCCCCGCATACTCTGTGACGACGGCGGCTCTTAGCCCCCTTACGGAAGCAAAAGGACGTCAGCAAGGACTCAACCGCTCCGACAGCTGTCCCTCCACCAGGCTCCATCGCTCCTCCGACGGCCACGACATCACACCAGCTGGGTGCCAAAATCTCTCTGGCTGCCACAACGGCATGTACTTAGGGCGCTAGCTCTCCTCCGCTAGACACGTAGCACTCTGCTACACCCGCCATTGTACACCTGGATCCTCTCCTTACGCCTATAAAAGGAAGGACCAGGGCCCTCTTAGAGAGGGTTGGCCGCGCGGGGACGAGGACGAGACAGGCGCTCGCTTGAAGCCGCTCGCTCCCTCTCCCGCGTGGACGCTTGTAACCCCCTACTGCAAGCGCACCCGACCTGGGCGCGGGACGAACACGAAGGCCGTGGGATTCCCACCTCTCTCATGCCGGTCTCCGGCCGCCTCGCTTTTCCCCCCTTCGCGCTCGACCCATCTGGGCTGGGGCACGCGACGACATTCACTCGTCGGCTCAGGGACCCCCCGGTCTCGGAACGCCAACACCGCTCCACTGACCGGCCTCATAGAAGGACAGCGTTGCCTGCGCCGCTCCGACTGCTGTGCCGCTCGACAGAGTGAGACTGACAGGTAGTCAGGCTCGACCTCAGGCACCATAGGAAGCTCCACTCCGCCCGACCCAGGGCTCGGACTTGGGCTCAGCCCCAGAAGACGACGAACTCCGCTCCGCCCGACCCAGGGCTCGGACTTGGGCTCAGCCCTAGAAGACGACGAACTCCGCTCCGCCCGACCCAGGGCTCGGACTCGGGCTCAGCCCCTAAAGACTGCGAACTCCGCTCCGCCCGACCCAGGGCTCGGACTCGGGCTAAGCCCCGGAAGACGGTGAACTCCGCTCGCCCGACCCAGGGCTCAGACTTGGGCTCAGCCCCAGAAGACGACGAACTCCGCTCCGCCCGACCCAGGGCTCGGACTCGGGCTCAGCCCCTGAAGACGGCGAACTCCGCTCCGCCCAACCCATGGCTCGGACTCGGGCTAAGCCCCGGAAGACGGCGAACTCCGCTCCACCCGACCCAGGGCTCGGACTTGGGCTCAGCCCCAGAAGACGACGAACTCCGCTTCGCCCGACCCCAGGGCTCGGACTCAGCCCTGGCCTCAGCCGACGGTCTTCGCCTCGCCCGACCCAGGGGCTTGGACTCGACCACGGCCACAGAAGACAGACTCGACCTCGACCTCAGAGGAGCCTCCACATCGCCCAACCTAGGGCGCGGGCCGGCCACGTCAACGGGAGGCGCCATCATTACCCTACCCCAAGCTGACTCAGGCTACGGGGAACAAGACCGGCGTCCCATCTGGCTCGCTCCGCCAGATAGGCAATGATGGCGCCCCGCACGCTCTGTGACGACGGCGGCTCTCAGCCCCCTTACAGAAGCAAGAGGACGTCAGCAAGGACTCGACAGCCCCGACAGTTGTCCTTCCGCCAGGCTCCGGCGCTCCTCCGACGGCAACGACACCACACGAACCGGGTGCCACAACCTCTCCGGCTGCCACGACGGCATGTACTTGGGGCACTAGCTCTCCTCCGCTAGACACGTAGCACTCTGCTACACCCCCCATTGTACACCTGGATCCTCTCCTTACGCCTATAAAAGGAAGGACCAGGGCCCTCTTACGGAGGGTTGGCCGTGCGGGGACGAGGACAGGATAGGCGCTCGCGTGAGGCCGCTCGCTCCCTCTCCCGCGTGGACGCTTGTAACCCCCTACTGCAAGCGCACCTGACCTGGGCGCTGGACGAACACGAAGGCCGCGGGATTTCCACCTCTCTCACGCCCGTCTCCGGCTGCCTCACTTCCCCCCTTCGCGCTCGGCCTCGCGCCGACCCATCTGGGCTGGGTGATAGTCGCCTAGAGGGGGGGTGAATAGGGCGAAACTGAAATTTACAAATATAAACACAACTACAAGCCGGGTTAGCGTTAGAAATATAAACGAGTCCGCGAGAGAGGGCGCAAAACAAATCGCGAGCAAATAATGAAGAGTGAGACACGCGGATTTGTTTTACCGAGGTTCGGTTCTCTCAAACCTACTCCCCGTTGAGGAGGCCACAAAGGTCGGGTCTCTTTCAACCCTTCCCTCTCTCAAACGGTCCCTCGGACCGAGTGAGCTTCTCTTCTCAAATCAAAGCCGGGAACAAAACTTCCCCGCAAGGGCCACCACACAATTGGTGCCTCTTGCCTTGATTACAATGGAGTTGTGATCTCAAGAACAAGTGAGAAAGAAAAGAAGCAATCCAAGCGCAAGAGCTCAAATGAACACGGCAAATCACTCTCACTAGTCACTAGGGCTTTGTGTGGAATTGGAGAGGATTTGATCTCTTTGAAGGTGTCTAGAATTGAATGCCTAGCTCTTGTAAGTGGTTGAGAAGTGGGCAAACTTGGATGCCATGAATGGTGGGGTGGTTGGGGTATTTATAGCCCCAACCACCAAACTTGACCGTTGGCTGGAGGCGTCTGCTCGATGGCGCACCGGACAGTCCGGTGCACACCGGACAGTCCGGTGCCCCTGCCACGTCATCACTGCCGTTGGATTCTAGCCGTTGGAGCTTCTGACTTGTGGGCCCGCCTGGGTGTCCGGTGCACACCGGACATGTACTGTTTGATGTCCGGTGCACCGGCATGGGCAAGTCTGACGTCTGCGCGCGCTGCGCGCGCATTAAATGCACCGCAGGGAGCCGTTGGCGCCGCAGGGAGCCGTTGCTCCGCTGTCACACCGGACAGTCCGGTGTACACCGGACAGTCCGGTGTACACCGGACAGTCCGGTGAATTTTAGCGGAGCGGCTGCCGCGAGAACCCGAGGCTGACGAGTTCCGGAGACCGCGCTTCCTTGGAGCACCGGACATGTCCGGTGCACACCGGACAGTCCGGTGAATTATAGCGCGCCGGCTTCCGAGAAATCCCGAGGGTGAAGAGTTTGAGTCTGAGTCCCCTGGTGCACCGGACAGGTACTGTTCACTGTCCGGTGGCGCACCGGACAGTCCGGTGCGCCAGACCAGGGGTGCCCTCGGTTGCCCCTTTGCTCCTTTATTGAATCCAATACTTGGTCTTTTTATTGGCTGAGTGTGAACCTTGTACACCTGTATAATCTATACACTTGGGCAAACTAGTTAGTCCAAAGATTTGTGTTGGGCAATTCAACCACCAAAATTATTTAGGAACTAGGTGTAAGCCTAATTCCCTTTCAATCTCCCCCTTTTTGGTGATTGATGCCAACACAAACCAAAGCAAAATACAGAAGTGCATAATTGAACTAGTTTGCATAATGTTAGTGTAAAGGTTGCTTGGAATTAAGCCAATATTACTACTTACAAGATATGCATGGAGTGTTCCTTTCTTATTTAGTATTTTGGACCACGTTTGCACCACATGTTTTGTTTTTGCAAAATTTTTGTAAATTCATTTTAAAGATCTTTTGCAAATAGTCAAAGGTGAATGAATAAGAGTTTGCAAAGCATTTTCAGGATTTGAAATTTTCTCCCCCTGTTTCAAATGCTTTTCCTTTGACTAAACAAAACTCCCCCTAAAAGAGATCCACCTCTTAGTGTTCAAGAGGGTTTTGATATACCAATTTTTGAAAAAACTACTTTCTCCCCTTTTGAACACAATAGGATACCAAATGATAAATACTTTTGGAAAACACTAAGTTTTTGAATTTGGTGGTGGTGCGGTCCTTTTGCTTTGGGCTCATTTCTCCCCCTTTTTGGCATGAATCGCCAAAAACGGAATCATTAGAGCCCTTTTAGAACTATCTTCCTCTTTGGTCATAGGTAAATGAGTTAAGATTATACCAAAGGTGAAGTCCGGTCCTTTTGCTTTTGAGCTTTTACTCTCTCCCCCAAGGATGAAGTCCTTTTCTTTGATGCTCATTTCTCCCCAAGGAATAGAGAGTTGCTCGGAGTGATGGCGAATGATGAGTTACGGAGTGGAAGCCTTTGTCTTCGCCGAAGACTCCAATTCCCTTTCAATATACCTATGACTTGGTTTGAAATAGACTTGAAAACACATTAGTCATAGCATATAAGAGAGATATGATCAAAGGTATTCAAATGAGCTATGTGTGCAAGCTAGCAAAAGAAATTTCTAGAATCAAGAATATTGAGCTCATGCCTAAGTCTGGTAAAAGTTTGTTCATCAAGAGGCTTGGTAAAGATATCGGCTAATTGATCTTTAGTATTAATGTAGGAAATCTCGATATCTCCCTTTTGTTGGTGATCCCTAAGAAAATGATACCGAATGGCTATGTGCTTAGTGCGGCTATGCTCGACGGGATTGTCGGCCATTTTGATTGCACTCTCATTATCACATAGCAAGGGGACTTTGGTTAATTTGTAACCGTAGTCCCGCAGGGTTTGCCTCATCCAAAGCAATTGCGCGCAACAATGACCTGCGGCAATGTACTCGGCTTCGGCGGTGGAAAGAGCGACCGAATTTTGCTTCTTTGAAGCCCAAGACACCAAGGATCTTCCCAAGAACTGGCAAGTCCCCGATGTGCTCTTCCTATTAATTTTGCACCCCGCCCAATCGGCATCCGAATAACCAAGCAAATCAAATGTGGATCCCTGAGGGTACCAAAGCCCAAACTTAGGAGTGTAAGCCAAATATCTCAAGATTCGTTTTACGGCCGTAAGGTGTGATTCCTTAGGGTCGGATTGGAATCTTGCACACATGCAAACGGAAAGCATAATGTCCGGTCGAGATGCACATAAATAAAGCAATGAACCAATCATCGACCGGTATACCTTTTGATCCACGGACTTACCTCCCGTGTCGAGGTCGAGATGCCCATTAGTTCCCATGGGTGTCTTGATGGGTTTGGCATCCTTCATCCCAAACTTGGTTAGAATGTCTTGAGTGTACTTCGTTTGGCTAATGAAGGTGCCCTCTTGGAGTTGCTTGACTTGGAAGCCTAGAAAATACTTCAACTCCCCCATCATCGACATCTCGAATTTCTGTGTCATGATCCTACTAAACTCTTCACATGTAGACTCGTTAGTAGACCCAAATATAATATCATCAACATAAATTTGGCATACAAACAAGTCATTTTCAAGAGTTTTAGTAAAGAGTGTAGGATCGGCCTTGCCGACTTTGAAGCCATTAGCAATAAGGAAATATCTAAGGCATTCATACCATGCTCTTGGGGCTTGCTTGAGCCCATAAAGCGCCTTAGAGAGCCTATAAACATGGTTAGGATACTCACTGTCCTCAAAGCCGGGAGGTTGCTCAACATAGACCTCTTCCTTGATCGGTCCATTGAGGAAGGCACTTTTCACGTCCATTTGATAAAGCTTAAAGCCATGGTAAGTAGCATAGGCTAATAATATGCGAATTGACTCAAGCCTAGCTACGGGTGCATAGGTTTCACCGAAATCCAAACCTTCGACTTGTGAATACCCTTTGGCCACGAGTCGAGCTTTGTTCCTTGTCACCACACCATGCTCATCTTGCTTGTTGCGGAAGACCCATTTGGTTCCTACAACATTTTGATTAGGACGTGGAACTAAATGCCATACCTCATTTCTAGTGAAGTTGTTGAGCTCCTCCTGCATTGCCATCACCCAATCCGAATCTTGAAGTGCTTCCTCTACCCTGTGTGGCTCAATAGAGGAAACAAAAGAGTAATGTTCACAAAAATGAGCAACCCGAGATCTAGTAGTTACCCCCTTATGAATGTCTCCGAGGATAGTGTCGACGGGGTGATCTCGTTGGATTGCTTGGTGGACTCTTGGGTGTGGCGGTTTTGGTTCTTCCTCATCCTCCTTTTCTTGATCATTTGCATCTCCCCCTTGATCATTGCCATCATCTTGAGGTGGCTCATCTTCTTGATTTTGCCTTTCATCATCTTGAGCCTCATCCTCATTTTGAGTTGGTGGAGATGCTTGCGTGGAGGAGGATGGTTGATCTTGTTCTTTTGGAGGCCCTTCGGATTCCTTAGGACACACATCCCCAATGGACATGTTCCTTAGCGCTATGCATGGAGCCTCTTCATTACCTATCTCATCAAGATCAACTTGCTCTACTTGAGAGCCGTTAGTTTCGTCAAACACAACGTCACATGAGACTTCAACTAGTCCAGTGGACTTGTTAAAGACCCTATATGCCCTTGTGTTTGAGTCATAACCAAGTAAAAAGCCTTCTACAGTCTTAGGAGCAAATTTAGATTTTCTACCTCTTTTAACAAGAATAAAGCATTTGCTACCAAAAACTCTAAAATATGAAATGTTGGGCTTTTTACCAGTTAGGAGTTCATATGATGTCTTCTTGAGGATTCGGTGAAGATATAACCGGTTGATGGCGTAGCAGGCGGTGTTGACCGCTTCGGCCCGAAACCGATCCGAAGTCTTGTACTCATCAAGCATGGTCCTTGCCATGTCCAGTAGAGTTCGATTCTTCCTCTCCACTACACCATTTTGTTGTGGAGTGTAGGGAGAAGAGAACTCATGCTTGATGCCCTCCTCCTCAAGGAAGCCTTCAATTTGTGAGTTCTTGAACTCCGTTCCGTTGTCGCTTCTTATTTTCTTGATCCTTAAGCCGAACTCATTTTGAGCCCGTCTCAAGAATCCCTTTAAGGTCTCTTGGGTTTGAGATTTTTCCTGTAAAAAGAATACCCAAGTGAAGCGAGAATAATCATCCACTATTACAAGACAATACTTACTCCCGCCGATGCTTATGTAAGCGATCGGGCCGAATAGATCCATGTGGAGTAGTTCAAGCGGCCTGTCGGTCGTCATGATGTTCTTGTGTGGATGATGGACTCCAACTTGCTTCCCCGCCTGGCATGCGCTACAAATCCTGTCTTTCTCAAAAAGAACATTTGTTAATCCTAAAATGTGCTCTCCCTTTAGAAGCTTATGAAGATTCTTCATCCCAACATGGGCTAGTCGGCGGTGCCAGAGCCAACCCATGTTAGTCTTAGCAATCAAGCATGTGTCGAGTTCAGCTCTATCAAAATCTACTAGGTATAGCTGACCCTCTAACACACCCTTAAATGCTATTGAATCATCACTTCTTCTAAAGACAGTGACACCTATATCAGTAAAGAGACAGTTGTAGCCCATTTGACATAATTGAGAAACGGAAAGCAAATTGTAATCTAAAGAATCTACAAGAAAAACATTGGAAATAGAATGGTCAGGAGATATAGCAATTTTACCCAATCCTTTGACCAAACCTTGATTTCCATCCCCGAATGTGATAGCTCGTTGGGGATCTTGGTTTTTCTCATATGAGGAGAACATCCTTTTCTCCCCGGTCATGTGGTTTGTGCACCCGCTGTCGAGTATCCAACTTGAGCCCCCGGATGCATAAACCTACAAAACAATTTTAGTTCTTGACTTTAGGTACCCAAATGGTTTTGGGTCCTTTGGCATTAGACACAAGAACTTTGGGTACCCAAACACAAGTCTTGGAGCCCTTGTGCTTGCCCCCAACATATTTGGCAACTACTTTGCCGGATTTGTTAGTCAACACATAAGATGCATCAAAAGTTTTAAATGAAATGGCATGATCATTTGATGCATTAGGAATTTTCTTCTTAGGCAACTTAGCATGGGTTGGTTGCCTAGAACTAGATGTCTCACCCTTATACATATAAGCATGATTAGGGCCAGAGTGAGACTTCCTAGAATGAATCTTTCTAATTTTGCTCTCAGGATAGCCGGCAGGGTACAAAATGTAACCCTCGTTATCCTGAGGCATGGGAGCCTTGCCCTTAACAAAGTTAGATAAGTTCTTTGGAGGGGCATCAAGTTTGACATTGTCTCCCCTTTGGAAGCCAATGCCATCCCTGATGCCATGGCGTCTCCCATTATAGAGCATACTTCTAGCAAATTTAAATTTTTCATTTTCTAAGTTATGCTCGGCAATTTTAGCATCTAATTTTGCTATATGATCATTTTGTTGTTTAATTAAAGCCATATGATCATGAATAGCATTAATATCAACATTTCTACATCTAGTACAAATAGTGACATGCTCAATGGTAGATGTAGATGGTTTGCAAGAATTAAGTTCAACAATCTTAGCACGAAGTATATCATTCTTATCTCTAAGATCGGCAATTGTAATTTTGCAAACATCAAAATCTTTAGCCTTAGCAATCAAATTTTCATTCTCTAATCTAAGGCTAGCAAGAGAAATGTTTAATTCTTCAATCCTAGCAAGCAAATCATCATTATTATCTCTAGAATTGGGATTTGAAACATTACAAACATGTGAATCAACCTTAGCATTTAAACTAGCATTTTCATGTCTAAGGTTGTCAATCATCTCACGGCAAGTGCTTAGCTCACTAGATAATTTTTCACATTTCTCTATCTCAAGAGCATAAGCCTTTTTAACCTTAACATGTTTTTTGTTTTCTTTAATTAGACAATCCTCTTGGGAATCCAAAAGGTCATCCTTTTCATGAATAGCACTAACCAATTCATTCAATTTTTCTTTTTGAGCTATGTTAAGGTTGGCAAAAAGGGAACGTAAATTATCCTCCTCATCACTAGCATTATCATCACTAGAAGATTCATATTTAGTGGAGGAGTTGGATTTAACCTTCTTCTTTTTGCCGTCCTTTGCCATGAGGCACTTGTGGCCGACGTTGGGGAAGAGGAGTCCCTTGGTGACGGCGATGTTGGCGGCGTCCTCGTCGTCGGAGGAGTCGCTTGAGCTTTCGTCGGAATCCCATTCCCGACAAACATGGGCATCGCCGCCCTTCTTCTTGTAGTACTTTTTCTTCTCCTTTCTTCTTCCCTTCTTGTCGTCGCCTCGGTCACTGTCACTAGATATAGGACATTTAGCAATAAAATGACCGGGCTTACCACACTTGTAGCAAACCTTCTTGGAGCGGGACTTGTAGTCCTTCCCCCTCCTTTGCTTGAGGATTTGGCGGAAGCTCTTGATGACGAGCGCCATTTCCTCATTGTCGAGCTTGGAGGCGTCTATTGGTTGTCTACTTGGTGTAGACTCCTCCTTCTTCTCCTCCGTTGCCTTGAATGCAACGGGTTGGGCTTCGGATGGGTCGCCAAGCTCGTTGATTTTCCTCGAGCCTTCTATCATGCACTCAAAACTTACAAAATGCCCGATAACTTCCTCGGGGGTCATTTTAGTATATCTAGGATTACCACGAATCAATTGAACTTGAGTGGGATTAAGAAAAATGAGAGATCTTAAAATAACATTTACCACTTCGTGGTCGTCCCACTTCTTGCTCCCGAGGTTGCGCACTTGGTTCACCAAAGTCTTGAGCCGGTTGTACATGTGTTGTGGCTCCTCCCCTTTGTGAAGCCGGAACCGACCGAGCTCCCCCTCGATCGTCTCCCGCTTGGTGATCTTGGTGAGCTCATCTCCCTCGTGCGCAGTTTTGAGCACATCCCAAATCTCCTTGGCGCTCTTCAACCCTTGCACTTTGTTATACTCTTCTCTACTTAAAGAGGCGAGGAGTATCGTTGTCGCTTGAGAGTTGAAGTGCTCGATTTGGGCCACCTCATCCTCATCATAGTTCTCATCCCCTATAGATGGTACCTGCGCACCAATCTCAACAACATCCCATATGCTTTTGTGGAGCGAGGTTAGATGAAATCGCATTAAATCGCTCCACCTAGCGTAATCTTCACCATCAAAAGTTGGTGGTTTGCCTAATGGGACGGAAAGTAAAGGTGTATGTTTGGAAATGCGAGGGTAGCGTAGGGGGATCTTACTATACTTCTTGCGCTCTTGGCGCTTAGAAGTGACGGAGGGCGCATCGGAGTCGGAGGTCGATGTTGATGAAGTGTCGGTCTCGTAGTAGACCACCTTCCTCATCCTCTTGTGCTTGTCGCCTTTCCGATGCGGCTTGTGGGAAGAAGATTTTTCCTTCTTCTCTTTGTGATGAGAAGAAGATTTCTTCTCCTTCCCTTTGTTGGAGGAGCTCTTCTTCTTCTCCCTCCTTTTGGTGCGGGACTCTTCCGATGAAGTGCTCCCGTGGCTTGTAGTGGGCTTTTCGCCGGTCTCCATCTCCTTCTTGGCGTGATCTCCCGACATCACTTCGAGCGGTTAGGCTCTAATGAAGAACCTGGCTTTGATACCAATTGATAGTCGCCTAGAGGTGGGGTGAATAGGGCGAAACTGAAATTTACAAATATAAACACAACTACAAGCCGGGTTAGCGTTAGAAATATAAACGAGTCCGCGAGAGAGGGCGCAAAACAAATCGCGAGCAAATAATGAAGAGTGAGACACGCGGATTTGTTTTACCGAGGTTCGGTTCTCTCAAACCTACTCCCCGTTGAGGAGGCCACAAAGGCCGGGTCTCTTTCAACCCTTCCCTCTCTCAAACGGTCCCTCGGACCGAGTGAGCTTCTCTTCTCAAATCAAAGCCGGGAACAAAACTTCCCCGCAAGGGCCACCACACAATTGGTGCCTCTTGCCTTGATTACAATGGAGTTGTGATCTCAAGAACAAGTGAGAAAGAAAAGAAGCAATCCAAGCGCAAGAGCTCAAATGAACACGGCAAATCACTCTCACTAGTCACTAGGGCTTTGTGTGGAATTGGAGAGGATTTGATCTCTTTGAAGGTGTCTAGAATTGAATGCCAAGCTCTTGTAAGTGGTTGAGAAGTGGGCAAACTTGGATGCCATGAATGGTGGGGTGGTTGGGGTATTTATAGCCCCAACCACCAAACTTGACCGTTGGCTGGAGGCGTCTGCTCGATGGCGCACCGGACAGTCCGGTGCACACCGGACAGTCCGGTGCCCCTGCCACGTCATCACTGCCGTTGGATTCTAGCCGTTGGAGCTTCTGACTTGTGGGCCCGCCTGGGTGTCCGGTGCACACCGGACATGTACTGTTTGATGTCCGGTGCACCGGCATGGGCAAGTCTGACGTCTGCGCGCGCTGCGCGCGCATTAAATAAACCGCAGGGAGCCGTTGGCGCCGCAGGGAGCCGTTGCTCCGCTGTCACACCGGACAGTCCGGTGTACACCGGACAGTCCGGTGAATTTTAGCGGAGCGGCTGCCGCGAGAACCCGAGGCTGACGAGTTCCGGAGACCGC
Organism: Zea mays; assembly: GCF_902167145.1. NCBI lineage: Eukaryota > Viridiplantae > Streptophyta > Magnoliopsida > Poales > Poaceae > Zea > Zea mays. The sequence goes on from NC_050103.1 coordinate 33,282,048, forward strand.
GCTTCCTTGGAGCACCGGACATGTCCGGTGCACACCGGACAGTCCGTTGAATTATAGCGCGCCGGCTTCCGAGAAATCCCGAGGGTGAAGAGTTTGAGTCTGAGTCCCCTGGTGCACCGGACAGGTACTGTTCACTGTCCGGTGGCGCACCGGACAGTCCGGTGCGCCAGACCAGGGGTGCCCTCGGTTGCCCCTTTGCTCCTTTATTGAATCCAATACTTGGTCTTTTTATTGGCTGAGTGTGAACCTTGTACACCTGTATAATCTATACACTTGGGCAAACTAGTTAGTCCAAAGATTTGTGTTGGGCAATTCAACCACCAAAATTATTTAGGAACTAGGTGTAAGCCTAATTCCCTTTCACTGGGGCACGCGGCGACATTTCACTCGTCGGCCCAGGGACCCCCCGGTCTCGATACGCCGACAATTGGCGCGCCAGGTAGGGGCCTGCTGCGTGTTGACGAACAGCTTCCCATCAAGCTCCAGATGGGTAGTCTCCAGCAATCTTTCCAGCCCGGTACGGTGCTCCGTTTCGGGAGTCTTGAGTTCATGTCCCTCGACGGCAGCTACGACATGATACTCCTTCCTCCGCCGTGCGACAGCGACAATGGCGGCCGACAGCCCGCCCGCCGGTGGCGGAATCGACGACGCCTTCCCCACGTGGTGGAAGAACAACATTCAAGCTCACCCCGCCCTCTCCCCCGCCGACGGAGGAGGAGGCGGGGCAACCAAGGCCAAGCAGGAGGCGGCCTCTCGTCGGCTGTCGAGCAAGTCGACGGCGCCGGCGCCCCAACAGGGGGCGCGTTGGGCATCGATCTCGCGTTTGAGACGAAGACGAGCGCCGTCTCCCCGCAACACGCCAATCCCAAGCAAACGGACGACGCTAGCACGCTCGCGAAAGGCTTGCTGGGTGTCACCCTCGTGCCTGAGACAACGGTGCAGTCAGTCCCCGACGCGACTTCATCACCGCCCGTCGACCAAGAGGTACCGACCGATTCCCATCTCACGCCCCTTGGATTCAGCCTCGACCCGCCAAGCGGCTTCGCTTTGGTGGACGCTCTCGTAGAGGCGAGTCCAAACCCTCTGGGGTATCGTGTGCGGTCACCCTGGGACCGGCTGACGGACGTCTCGACCTACGGGCCCTCGGGGTCCGAGGAAGATGACGAGCCCGACTTCTGTTGGGATTTCTCTGGACTTGGCAACCCCAGTGCCATGCGGGACTTCATGACCGCATGCGACTACTGCCTTTCCGACTGTTCCGATGGTAGCCGCAGCCTCGGTGACGAGGACTGCGGCCCAAGTCGCGAATGTTTCCACGTCGATCTAGGGGGTCCCTCCGAAGGCAACCATCTCGGTATGCCGGAGAACGGTGATCTCCCTAGGCCTGTGCCTCACGTTGACATCCTACGGGAGCTAGCTGTGGTCCCCATTCAGGCGAGGGGGTCATGACCCACAGCTTGAGCAAATCCGCGGGGTGCAGGCCAGGCTCGATGAGGGGGCAGGAGCACTTGAGCCGATCCGCCGGGACGTCGGGCAGGAATGGGCGGGCCAGCCTCCGGCCGGAGAAATGCGTCATCTACCCCAGGGTATCCAGCACCGCATCGCCGACGATGTTAGGGTCAGGCCGCCACCCGCATCCAGTGGGGTCGGCCAGAACCTGGCTACAGCGGTAATGCTTCTCCGCGCGATGCTGGAGCCATCAACCACCGAGGGGCGGCGAATCCAGGGAGAGCTCAAGAATCTCCTGGAGGGCGCCGCGGTCCGACGGGCCGAAAGCTCCGCCTCCCGAAGGCAGGGGCACCCCTCGAAACATCGCGCCGCGACTTCCCGATTCATGCAGGAAGCCTCAGTCCACACCGGGCGCACACGCAACACAGCGCCTGCGGCCCCGGGGCGCCTCGGCAACGAGCACCATCACCGCGACCGTCGGGCCAACCTCGACGAGAGGGTGCACCGAGGCTACCACCCCAGGCGTGGAGGACGCTACGACAGCGGGGAGGATCGGAGTCCCTCGCCCGAACCACCCGGTCCGCAGGCCTTCAGCCGGGCCATACGACGGGCGCCGTTCCCGACCCGGTTCCGACCCCCGACTACTATCACAAAGTACTTGGGGGAGATGAGACCGGAACTGTGGCTCGCGGACTATCGGCTGGCCTGCCAACTGGGTGGAACGGACGATGACAACCTCATCATCTGCAACCTCCCCCTGTTCCTCTCCGACACCGCTCGCGCCTGGTTGGAGCACCTGCCTCCGGGGCAGATCTCCAACTGGGACGACCTAGTCCAAGCATTCGCTGGCAATTTCCATGGCACGTACGTACGCCCTGGAAATTCCTGGGACCTCCGAAGCTGCCGTCAGCAGCCGGGAGAGTCTCTCCGGGACTACATCCGGCGATTCTCGAAGCAGCGCACCGAGCTGCCCAACATCACCGATTCTGATGTCATCGGCGCGTTCCTCGCCGGCACCACCTGCCGCGACCTGGTGAGCAAGCTGGGTCGCAAGACCCCCACTAGGGCGAGCGAGCTGATGGACATCGCCACCAAGTTCGCCTCTGACCAGGAGGCGGTTGAGGCTATCTTCCGGAAGGACAAGCAGCCCCAGGGCCGCCCACCGGAAGATGCCCCTAGGCGTCAACTCAGCGCGGCGCCAAGAAGAAGGGCAAGAAGAAGTCGCAAGCGAAACGCGACGCCGCCGACGTGGACCTTGTCGCCGCCGCCGAATACAAGAACCCTCGGAAACCCCCCGGAGGTGCCAACCTCTTTGACAAGATGCTCAAGGAGTCATGCCCCTATCACCAGGGGCCCGTCAAGCACACCCTTGAGGAGTGCGCTATGCTTCGGCGCCACTTCCATAGGGCCGGGCCACCCGTAGAGGTTGGCAGGGCTCGCGACGACGACAAGAAGGAAGGTCACCAGGCAGGAGAGTTCCCCGAGGTCCGCGACTGCTTCATGATCTACGGTGGGCAAGCGGCGAACGCCTCGGCTCGGCACCGCAAGCAAGAGCGTCGGGAGGTCTGTTCGGTGAAGGTGGCGCCAGTCTACCTAGACTGGTCCGACAAGCCCATCACCTTCGACAAAGCCGACCACCCCGACTACGTGCCGAGCCCGGGGAAATACCCGCTCGTCGTCGACCCCGTCATCGACGACGTCAGGCTCACCAAGGTCCTCATGGACGGAGGCAGCAGCCTCAACATCGTCTACGCCGAGACCCTCAGGCTCCTGCGTGTCGATCTGTCCTCGGTCCGGGCAGGCGCTGCGCCTTTCCACGGGATCATCCCCGGGAAGCGCGTCCAGCCCCTCGGACAACTCGACCTTCCCGTCTGCTTCGGAACGCCCTCCAACTTCCGAAGAGAGGCCCTCACGTTCGAGGTGGTCAGGTTCCGAGGGACCTACCACATGGTACTGGGGAGGCCATGCTACGCGAAGTTCATGGCCATCCCCAACTACACCTACCTCAAGCTCAAGATGTCGGGCCCCAACGGGGTCATCACCGTCGGCCCCACGTACAAACACGCGTTCGAATGTGACGTGGAGTGCGTGGAGTACGCCGAGGCCCTCGCCGAGTCCGAGGCCCTCATCGCCGACCTGGAAAGCCTCTCTAAGGAGGTGCCAGACGTGAAGCGTCACGCCGGCAACTTCGAGCCAGCGAAGACGGTTAAGTCCGTCCCCCTCGACCCCAGCAGCGACGCCTCCAAGCAGATCCGGATCGGCTCCGAGCTCGATCCCAAATAGGAAGCAGTGCTCGTCGACTTTCTCCGCGCGAACGCCGACGTTTTCGCGTGGAGTCCCTCGGACATGCCCGACATACCGAGGGATGTCGCCGAGCACTCGCTGGATATCCGAGCCGGAGCCCGACCCGTCAAGCAGGCTCTGCGCCGATTCGACGAAGAAAAGCGCAGAGCCATAGGCGAGGAGATCCACAAGCTAATGGCGGCAGGATTCATCAAAGAGGCGAAAGGCGTGAAGCTCAATCCCGAAAAGTGTGTCTTCGGGGTACCCCGAGGCATGCTCTTGGGGTTCATCGTCTCCGAGCGGGGCATCGAAGCCAACCCGGAGAAGATCGCAGCCATCACCAGCATGGGGCCCATCCAGGACTTGAAAGGCGTACAGAGAGTCATGGGATGTCTTGCGGCCTTGAGCCGTTTCATCTCGCACCTCGGCGAAAGAGGCCCGCCTCTGTACCGCCTCTTAAGGAAGGCCGAGTGCTTCACTTGGACCCCTGAGGCCGAGGATGCCCTCGGGGACCTGAAGGCGCTCCTCACGAACACGCCCGTCTTGGTGCCCCCCCCCCCCCCGTTGCTGGAGGAGTAGGCTAAAATAGCCTCGGGGCGAATAACGGTTCCCCTGGAAGCCTTCTCCCGAGACCTGCATCAACCCTCCGTCAAGATCGACGACACGCCCGAGCCCGAGGCGCCCTCGGCCCAGCCCGAGGTACCCTTGGCTCAGTCTGAGGCACCCACGGTTCGGCCCGAGGTACCCTTGGCCCCCGAGGGTGAGGCACTGCGCGTCGAGGAGGAGCGAAGCGGGGTCACGCCTAATCGAAACTGGCAGACCCCGTACCTGCAATATCTCCACCGAGGAGAGCTACCCCTCGACCGAGCCAAAGCTCGGCGGTTGGCGCGGCGCGCCAAGTTGTTCGTCTTGCTGTGAGATGGGAAGGAGCTCCACCACCGCAGCCCCTCAGGCTTCCTCCAGTGATGCATTTCCATCGCCAAAGGCCAGGAGCCCCTACGAGAGGTACACTCGGGGGCTTGCGACCATCGCGCAGCACCCCGAGCCCTTGTTGGAGACGCCTTCCGACAAGGTTTCTAATGGCCGACGGTGGTGGCCGACGCCACTCGAATTGCCCACACCCACGAAGGGCGTCAGTTCTACGCAAGGCAGACCCACCCCTTGCGGAAGACACCCGGGGGCTACACGCACCCCTGGGAAGGGCCGCTCGTCATCGCCAAAATTCTGAAGCCCGGAACAAACAAACTGGCCGACAGTCAAGGCGAGGTCTGCACCAACACTTGGAACGTCTAACAGCTACGTCGCCTCTACCCTTAAGATGCTTTCAAGTTGTTCGTATACCTCGCTCCCACGCAAGTTTTAGTCATCAAGGAAGGGTCAGCCTTACCTCGGCAGAGCCCGACCTTCCCTCGGGGGCTAAAAAGGGGGAACCCCTCTGCGTCAAAATTTTCAATCGAAAAGGCTTTTGCGTTCCCCTGGCTATGTCGGAAGCAGGACCCCAAGGAGCGAACACGGGTGCGTGTAAGTGGCAAGGCTGACTGAGCCGAGGGACTCCTACGCCTCTGGGTTACGGACACCTCACTCGTCACCCACCACGAAAAATGACTCCTACTTGGGGAAGCCACCCTGCTACTGACGGGCGGGGCCGGACACGCAAAATGAAAGGAAAAGGGGCACGACTTTATGCAACGATAATAAAGTGTTCAGGCCTCAGCGGCCGCAAAAAGACACACGTGCATCCAACAGAAACTGCCCCGACAGAGTTAGGCGTCGCCCGGGGAAGGAGCCGCGCCTTCGGCCTCGTCCCCGCCCTCGGCAAAGTCCATCCCGGCTTCGGACGATGGCGCAGGCGGGAGGATCTCTGCCTCGAAGGTGGTCGCCAGCACTGCGCTCGGACCCGCGACGACCGCGTCGAGCCTCTGGACTTCTGCCAGGGCGGCTTCATCTTCGTCAGGAAGGCAATACCCCTCGCTGACCCGCTCTAGGTCCACGACGTAGTGGGAAGCGAGCACGGCGAAGGCCCGCCTGACACCGTGGTGTAGCGCCTCGCGGAGTCTGCCGCGCACATGATCGCCCAAGGCCTGCAGGCGACTTTGAGGGGAGCTTCCTGAGGGGACGTCGCCGAAGCCAAGGACCCGGCAGAAGTCCGAGACGGCCTCGGACATGGCTGCATGGTCGGCCTCCCTCTGCTCGGCCGCCCCGGCAAGCGCCTCGGCAAGCGCCTTGGCAGACTCATCGAGGGCGGACTCGAGCTCTGCGAACAGTCAGAACAAAAGATCTCAAACACAAGCGGAGGAAACAAGCTGAAACGAAAACCGAAAATGGCCAGGGCGTACCTCCGGCTAGGGCACGCTGCTCCGAGGCTGCGACCTGGGCTACGGCTAGGTCGACTGCAAGGGCTCCAGCCCGGCTTTCGGCCTCGGCAGCTCGGCCCCGAGATTGGTCTCGCTCATTGACGACCTGGTCGAACTCCGACTGCTGTCGTCACACCTCTGCGCGTGCCACTGCCGCCTCTGCGCGTGCCGCTGCCGCCTCGGCTCTCAGATCGGTGCAGAGCAACCGAAGGTCCACCACCTCGGCGCCCTGCTGAGAGAGGCGCGCAGTAGCCCCGACGAGCGAGGTCCTCAGGGATCGCAGCGAGCCCCAGACGTCGACCTCGTGGCGGATGAACGACGACTTGGCGGCGCTCAGATCCGTCAGATCCTGAGGGAAGGAAGTGGGGCGTCACAAAAGACGCCTTGGTCACAAAAAAAAAGGTATGCCTGAAACCATTACCTGGAGGATTTTGGGGACGTCCCTGCAGAAAACCTCGAGCGACGACCGGAGCGACCCCACCGTTGCTTCGGCACACTCGCGGAGCTCGTCCCAAGACTACTCCTCTCGTTCATCGTCAAGAACGAAGAAGGGATCCGAGGCCTCACGGGTCCAGAACCGGAGCAACTGGCGCCGACCCTCGGAGCTCCGCCGCATAGCGATAAGGCAGTCGCTCGGCGGGACGGATCGCATTTCCACGCCCCCCTCCTCCGAGGCACCGAGCGCTGACGCCTCGGCCATCTCAGCGTCGGCAGCAACAGGTCGCTCCCCGACTGGGACGACAGCGGCTTCAGTAGCAACAGGTGCCAGCACCGCCGGCACGTCCGGTGGGGACGGGGCCACATTCGCGTCAGCCGCCTTCTCTAGCACGATGGCCGCCTCGGCAGAAGAGCCAGCCTCGAGAACTCGCTCCACAGCAACTGGTGCCGCCTGAGCCCCCTGCTGTGGAGCGCCTTGCGAGAAGGTCAGCTGAACGGCAAGGCCCGGAGCAGCGCCGGCTGCGGAACCGACGCTGTCTTAAGGGCCTTTCGGGGAGCCAGATCGGTCAGGCCATGGCTTCACTTGCTGAGGAGGAAAGAAAAATCGCGGTCGGGACATATGAATGAAAAGCCAGGACGAAGACGTTCCAAGATACTTACCAGCTCCGGGCCATGATCAACCGTGCCTGAGGGGAGGTCTCTCGGATCTCGACCCCCGAAGGCGCCGCCGAGGTCCACCTCGCCGGCAGCTTCGGCACCACCCTTGCTTTAGGCGCCTTGGACGCCCGGGAGACGGACTGCCCAGGCACTGCCACGGCGACCTGAGGGTCGCTATCCTGCGCTGCCGGCGTGGGCGACGACTCTCGGGGAACAGACGCCTCGGCCTGACTCCCCGGGGTCACCTCAACTCCCCCGGCCGAGGGGTCAAGTACCCTCTCGGTCTGCCCTTGCTCTTCGGGCCGGGACCTCGGCGTCCCGACTCCGGGGACTGACGGCGCCAGCCCACTCGGGGGCTGGCTTGACGGCTCCTGGCCTAACCTCAAGCCCGGGCTGAAGCCGAGGCGGGCAGCCATGTCGTCATCCTCGTCATCATCTTCATCATCGTCGTCGTCATCAGGCGTTTCCGGCGACGGCTCCCTCGGGAGCCCCTCTGCCGATGATGGAGCTTTTCCAAGGCGTCTCGAGCCCGCATCCGCTCGCGGGCCCGGGCCTTCTCCGCGTCCTTCTTTTTCTTCTTCTCCTCCGCGGCAACCCGCCGCGCTGCTCGGTCCACCGCATCCTCCGGGACCCGTGGCAGGGAAGGCTTGTGCCACCCTACCTCCTGGAGACGGATGGAAATCCCGACCGTAAGAACCAGGGGCAACCCGACGCAAGAAGGAAGGAGCGGACACTCACCAGAGTCACGCACCCTTGGTCGGGGCGCATCAAGGGCTGGGAAAGGGCGCTAGCGTCCGGTTTCCCCAACGCGACGGCCACCCGCCCGTGGAGAACGTCGACGGGAAGAGGATCCGAGGACATCCGCGAGCCCTCCAAGTCAGCCTCCGGCGTCATCTCCCAAAGCGGCAATCGCCGCTCCGCCAAGGGAAGCACCCTCCGGCGGTGGATGGCGGCAATCACTCCCGCGGCGGTGAGTCCCCCTTTCCGCAGCGCCTCCAGGGCCTTGAGAAGGGGCTCGAGGTTCTTCTGTCTGTCGTGCGGGGTCCCGTGGCGCCAAGCATCGGCGGCGACGGTAACCACTCGCTGGGAAAACAGCAGGAGCATCTCGCCGTCGTTCCGGAGGTAGAACCACCTGCGCTGCCACCCTTTATTCGAGGACGCAAGGATGGCGGGAATGTACAGCAACGCTCGTGACTGCCTCAGCTAGAGGATGCAGCCTCCGGCCCGCACTACCGCGCGGACCCTTCTCTCCCCCGTCGGCGAAGCAAAAAGCTCCGCGGAAAAGAGATGGGTCCACAAGTCCTAGTGGGGGGCGATCCCCAAATACCCTTCGCACACCGCTACAAAGATGGCGGCTTGCGAGATGGAGTTGGGGCTGAGGTTATGCAACTCCACCCCATAGTTGTGCAGGATCGCCCGCATAAAGCGGCTCGCCGGCACACCGAATCCCCGCTCATGAAAGGAGACAAAGCTCACGACGTACCCCGGCGGCGGGGACAGAGCAGCTCCGCTCGCAGGGGGAATCCACTCCAGCCGCTTCTCATCAGAGAGAGGGCGAAGTAAACCCTCAGCAACAAGATCCTCCAGGTCACCCGCCGTGACCGTGGAGAAAGGCCATGGATCGCGCGGCGAGATGATGGTCACCCGGTCGGCCATCACCGAGCAAAAGGGGTGGCGGCGGAAAGGACTGGGTAAGCAGTTTCCTTTTCTCTGGCTAAACCTCTCGGGTTGTGAAAACCTAAGGGGGAGGCGAGCAGCGGAGCAAAGAACCGTCGCCAGACCCTCCTCCGAGTATATAAAGGCCAAGACGAGACCCGTTCAACGTTTCGTCCGGACCCGCCGCGGGATTCAAAAAACCCAAAGCGAAACGGTCGTTCCTCGAACGGCTCGCGCACGTGCAACGGCCGCCCCGCGAACCGCACGCCCCGTCGCATTAACTCTGCGGCGGGAAAGGCGGCGCCTCTGGTAGGAGAAGCAAGCGACGCTTCGCCTTCGCCATAACGACCGCGTCAAAAAAGGTACGCCGCGTCGTTCAATTTCGTATCCTTTTCCTTTTCCTCTTTCTCTCCCTTACAACAGGGACCGGGAAAGGGGGATACCCCGAAAAGGATCCTTCTCTGTGAAGGAACCAGGCTCCGAGCCTCCCTACTGATCAGAGGTTCGAAGGCTAGCCCCTCGGAGGGGTTCAACAGCCGCCTCAGAGCGCGTGGGCTCCACACCCACTACTGGTCAGAGGTTCGAAGGCCGGCCCCTCGGAAGGGTTCAACGACCGCCTCAGGCTACTCGGGCTCCGCGCCCACTACTGATCAGGGGTTCGAAGGCTGTCCCTCGAAGGGTTCACAGCCGCCTCAAACACAGAGCGAGGGATGACCATGGGTACGTTCGATACATAACCAAGGCTCGGGCTGCGCTCCCGTGGTACCCTAGGATATTTCCGAGACCAGCGGGAACGATCTTGTAACGGAATCCCATCAAAGGGAGGCATCGAGCCCTTGGACCCCGTCGACAGGGGACCGGGTCCGGCAGATCACCCGCAGGTACTTTTGGGCGCGCCTCTGGGCCTCTAGCCGACCCCTAGCAAATGGGGCACGGACGTCCGCTCGGATTACCCGCCAGCATCTCATCGGAGACACCATGTTCGGCGCCCACCGAGGGCAACGTGGCGCTTTCCCCCCCTCCTCCTTGCGGAAAGGCGACGCAGGGGCGTATGTAAAAAAGTCGAGTCTGTCCCTGATCGTCCTCTCGCCCTGTGCAGAGGCTCGGGGGCTGCTCTCGCAAACCCGGCTCCGGCCAAACCGTTGACAGCGTCAACATACCAGCCCGAGAACTTGGAACCCGACCATGCACCCGGGCTACGGCCAGCTCGCATGAGGGAACGACCAGACTAGCCGAAACATTACGCGAGGCATTAAGACCTCGGAGGAGTCAAACCACTCCTCTGAGGCCTCGAGGGCTACACCCGGCGGGTGCGCTCGCGCGCACCCACCGGAACAAAACGCAACCGAGAAAGGCTGGTCCCCTTGCACAAAAGTGCGACAAAAGCCTCCAAGCGAGTGCTAACACTCCCTTCGAGGCTCGGGGGCTACTGTCGGGGACCATAATTAGGGGTACCCTCAAGGCTCCTAATTCTCAGCTGGTAACCCCCATCAGCACAAAGCTGCAAAGGCCTGATGGGTGCGATTAAGTCAGGGATCGGTCCATTCGAGGGACTCGATCACGCCTCGCCCGAGCCTAGCCTCGGACAAGGGCAGCCGACCCCGGAGGATCTCCGTCTCGCCCGAGGCCCCCCTCCAGCGACGAACATACTTCCGGCTCGCCCGAGGCCCTGTCTTCGCCAAGAAGCAACCCTGACCAAATCGCCGCGCCAACCGACCAGATCGCAGGAGCATTTAATGCAAAGGTGGCCTGACACCTTTATCCTGACACGCGTCCTCCAGTCGACAGAGCCGAAGTGACCGCAGTCACTTCGCCGCTCCACTGACCGGCCTGACAGAAGGACAGCGCCGCCTGCGCTGCTCCGACTGCTGTGCCGCTCGACAGAGTGAGACTGACAGGTAGTCAGGCTCGACCTCAGGCACCATAGGAAGGTCCGCTCCGCCCGACCCAGGGCTCGGACTTGGGCTCAGCCCCAGAAGACGACGAACTCCGCTCCGCCCGACCCAGGGCTCGGACTTGGGCTCAGCCCCAGAAGACGACGAACTCCGCTCCGCCCGACCCAGGGCTCGGACTCGGGCTCAGCCCCTGAAGACGACGAACTCCGCTCCGCTCGACCCAAGGCTCGGACTCGGGCTAAGCCCCGGAAGACGGCGAACTCCGCTCTGCCCGACCCAGGGCTCGGACTTGGGCTCAGCCCTAGAAGACGACGAACTCCGCTCCGCCTGACCCAGGGCTCGGACTCGAGCTCAGCCCCTGAAGACGGCGAACTCCGCTCCGCCCGACCCAGGGCTCGGACTCGGGCTAAGCCCCGGAAGACGACGAACTCCGCTCCGCCCGACCCAGGGCTCGGACTTGGGCTCAGCCCCAGAAGACGACGAACTCCGCTTCGCCCGACCCCAGGGCTCGGACTCAGCCCTGGCCTCAGCCGACGGTCTTTGCCTCGCCCGACCCAGGGGCTCCGACTCGACCACGGCCACGGAAGACAGACTCGACCTTGACCTCGGAGGAGCCTCCACATCGCCCAGCCTAGGGCGCGGGCCGGCCACGTCAACGGGAGGCGCCATCATTACCCTACCCCAAGCTGACTCAGGCTACGGGGAACAAGACCGGCGTCCCATCTGGCTCGCTCCGCCAGATAGGCAATGATGGCACCCCGCACGCTCTGTGACGACGGCGGCTCTCAGCCCCCTTACGGAAGCAAGAGGACGTCAGCAAGGACTCGACAGCCCCGACAGCTGTCCTTCCGCCAGGCTCCGACGCTCCTCCGACGGCCACGACACCACACGAACCGGGTGCCACAACCTCTCCGGCTGCCACGACGGCATGTACTTAGGGCGCTAGCTCTCCTCCGCTAGACACGTAGCACTCTGCTACACCCCCCATTGTACACCTGGATCCTCTCCTTACGCCTATAAAAGGAAGGACCAGGGCCCTCGTACGGAGAATTGGCCACGCGGGGACGAGGACGGGACAGGCGCTCGCATGAGGCCGTTCGCTCCCTCTCCCGCGTGGACGCTTGTAACCCCCTACTGCAAGCGCACCCGACCTGGGCGCGGGACGAACACGAAGGCCGCAGGATTTCCACCTCTCTCACGCCCGTCTCCGGCCGCCTCACTTCCCCCCTTCGCGCTCGGCCTCGCGCCGACCCATCTGGGCTGGGCCACGCGGCGACATTTCACTCGTCGGCCCAGGGACCCCCCGGTCTCGAAACACCGACAGATCATGACCAGAGACCTCGATACCCGCATGCGCCAAGCAGCAAAATCCTATGTGCGCATTCACAGGAGGCGCTCAGATTCGCCGCGGTACCATAAGTTCATAACCATGACACCATTACAAAACTGGCACCCATAATGAATCTCACATGGTAAGTACAATTTGTGCAGAGATAACATATTGATATATTCTCATAATGGATTATGACTACCAACTGTGATACCAGCGCGTGCCAAGTAGCGCAACCATGTGCTGATCACCCACAGGAGGCCCTCGGTTTCAGCGCGGTGCCATCGGTTTTAGTCATAACACCATTACCAGACGTAACCAATAAGAAATCTCGCACGACATCAATAGATTGAGCAAGGGTGACAATATACAAAGAGATACTCCACATGTAAGAATGATTACAAGTAGAGATCCAAATAGATCATGGCCCGATGAACTGAACAAGGCATGGCCTTGACCTAAACTTATTGGTGAGCGAGTACGATGGAAGACTGATAGTTCAGCCCCAAGCATATTTCTATGCCCATCGCAGAAATTACAAGGTCAAGGATTATTATCTGATTAGATACGGAGGGAAAACAATCATAGGATTAAGTTGGTATGCCTTTGATAGATATGAGGAAACCAAAGGCATCGAACTCAATAAAATGATGGACATATCTTTCCTAAGTTAGGTCGATAAGGTAACATGGCGGTCCATAAAAACAGGCAAACTGGATAAGGTACATCAGCTTGCACCAACCGAACAAGGACATGGTTTAGGATGGAGACATGACTCGAAATTCTTGTTTCAAGCTTGGGTACATTTAATGTCCAACAAATAAATTATCTAAGCGTTTATTTGTGTGAGTTTGGTAAGGGAGGGATAACAGAAAAATCAACCTTACGTCATGGTTCACTAAATAAGAACATAGCCTAGTTTTGGGTTTAGGCAATCAAGTCACTAACCTTCTATCGACACATCAAGCACAAGGGCAAACACATTTGCACTAATGGTCAAATTATGAAAAGCTAAAAGCAATCTAAACCTGTATCCCTAAGACAGCACATCATTTACAATAACCAAGTTTTGGAATAAAGGTGAGAGAAGCATTTTGGGTGTATAGGTGACAAACATGATGCAACAATCAGGATGCATGCTCGTCCTATACGTCCTCACAAATTTTGCCAACACATGTGGCAATAGCGTTTTATCTCGGTGGCATACTTACGACTCTCACGGTATTTTGCTAGTCGTCAGCTACACATACGTTTTCGAGGTTAGTGTACCTGCAGAAAATCCATCACAGCCCAATTCCCAATGATGCAAGTCACACATGGCAGTTTATCACAGTTTATACTCCATATATTACTATATGAAGGCTAGCTCATCATTAAACACCGAGCCACGCATAGGCGCCATTACCACACTTTAGCCATAGGGCAACACATTATGGTAACTCACCTTCTTACCTGAGTGTAGGTGCGTCGTTACAAGTACATTACACTTCTCAGTATTCCCATGTCTGTATACCCTTACACATCCATGGGGCACTGAATCCCAGAAAAGTAAATACTCCACATCGCAGCCTTCATATATACATATGTGTAACATGTATATAATCAAGCGTTTTTTTACACTCTTCCCTAGACCGACGGTTGTTCGGTCATGCTCTCACATCTCACCTTACCTTGAGCGTCGATCCATTCAAAACTGAATAGCCTCAAAAATAACATTACACATGTGTGCAATACCCACTCGGTTATGGGTTATGGTTTTGAACTAAGCCACCTGATAGTCCTTAACTTAGGGCTTAATAGAGGATGTCGCTAGCATTAAAGTTTTTCAAAACTACTTTTCAAAACCAAACAATGTGTTTAGTTGAAAATAGGTTTTTCAAAATCAAAACTTTTGTGCTGAAAATACGTATGTGACCGTATATACTTAATCCAGCTCCGATACCAGCTGTGGCAGAACCTCCCAAGTTATTGGACCCACATGCACCTGTCCTTGTCCCAAAGACCTCAGACGACTATGCATGTGCACCAGATAACTTAACAGGATCTGTTCGATTGCCCCAAGGACATCAGATAATCCACTTACAACCAGAACCGCGGGATTAAGTAACACAAATCACACACACCAATATTGTTGCAGCGGAAATCTTACTACCAAATTTTACAGGTTACAAAAATTTTACATTAGTTTATCGGAGTGATTACAAAAGTATAAGTTTGAAATATATATGCTAGCTCAAGGGACCATCCTCAATAAGAAGTATAGAAGGGTTACTTAGACTTGTAAGAAGGCCGAGCCCACCGGCACTTAACACCATCAACAACAGCACAAAGTTAGAACCTGAAAAACAACAGGGAATAAAACCCTGAGTATGGAATTACTCAGCAAGTCTTACCCGACTAAAGAAAAGACTCTCAAGGGTATGCTGGTTAAGGGAGTCAAGGTAAGGCTTCTCAATAATCAAAGACTCTGTTTTGCAGAAATGCTTATTAAAAGTGGATCCTTAAAAATCCAGTTTTATTTGTCAAGTTAAGTAAAATTACCTGCACTAGAGTTCTTTCTACCCTAGTTCAATCACTTGACCTGCACTAGCCAATTTCTTAACAAACCCATCATCTTTACTGGATTGCTACGTGTAAGTCAGTGACCAAGTCTTCATAACCGCGAAGGTACGGCGATCCGAATCGATTATACTCAGCTGAGGATCTCCAATCACACGACATATGTAGCACTTAACCCTTGCATATGTCAACCCGCCACCGGGGTTCTTAAGACCAGATCAGGTTCACGCGAACCGAGAGCACAGATACACCACCGTCCAGCCTCTTGCCACGGAGGGTACACGCTACTCTCGCCACCGCTCCACGCCCATTCCGTGTTATCTTATTCTGGCCTTAGTCTGCCCGAGGCAAGGCTTACCCATGACGAGACATGTGACCAGTTAAAGGGTCCCCAGTCAGCAGGCCTACATCGAGACGGTCCTTAATCGACTCAGACGGAGACACTACACCGAGACTCCTTTCTCGTGCAAGTCACCCGCCCGGTCTCAACTTAATCATTTCAACCCCAAAGTTTGGTACCTGGCAGAGGTACATCTTTTCCGATGTTGAACCCATCAAGGCCTTGATGGATCCACCATCAAATTTTATTTTCGAAAACATCCCACCCACTTTTGCCACATCATCTTTTGTAAAAACAAAACATTTTGTTTTTCTAAAGCAAGGCTAAGCATCAAAATCTTTTGTAAAACGGGTGATCAAGGAAGGTAATCAAATTCAAGGAAGGTAATGCAGGAATTGTTTTATCAATCAACTCGTATCACCTAATGCATCAAGCAAGTGAGAAAGATTTTAAAAACATCAAGGAGGGTGGCAAATGCACCGGAGCTTGCCTGAGTAACACTAGGTTAGTGTTGTTAGACGACGTTCGCTTGACGAGCAGCCTTTGTCTTGGTACTTGATCGGGTTATCCATCTGCATCATCCTGCGGGTTAGCCCGTGCTTGGGGTTGACTTGGCTCGTCTTCCGCATCACGCGATTATTTATCGTACCTCATGAGATGCATGATGCACATGTATGAGCACATGTATAACGAGTATAATATAGATAATCTACACTAAAAAGGATGAAACAATTAAAACCAAGCTTTAAGCACCATAGATATCACAGCAGGGCATCGACTACATCCATTAATCAAATTGACATAATAACACTGGAATATCTATTTTTATTCCTATCTTTTTATTAACTCTTTAAACTGTGTATCTTAATTACTTGATTTATCGATTTATCTAAATCGATCATCACAATATACACATGCTAAATTAATAACATTTATTGTGACCAATAATTCTATTTAATCTATTTATAGACTTAATTGTCTGGAATACGAATTAACCTACCCTTATTAAATTCGACGTGAAATCACGAAATCGAAGACGCCTTTCAGCTCAGCATTTCACCGAAAATAGGGTGAGTGCTACGTCGAATCGCGCTACATCTTTATCCGCATCGAGAATTCTCCGGCCGTGTACCGATTGATTTTCTTCTGCGTCTAATCTTCTCAGAGCTTGGCGTAGACGAGGATGACGATCGACGACTTGTTCGAGCTGTTGTCGAGCACTTGGTGAATCTCACGCTGCTAGCTTCGTCTTCACCCGATTCTTGGGGTTTCTTGGTGACTTGCGGACGACGAGATCGTGTTTAGAGCGAGCTGGCGAGGTGGGGGTTGAGCAAGGGATGACGGGTTCGACGACTCGATTGGGAATTAAAGCAGCGAGCTGAGAGGGCGCACTGGCAAGCAGGAAACAGGATGCGACTGCGTGCAGAGAAGAACTCGGCACGACGAGGGACAACGAAACGCTGCGCACGCGACAAAGAAGCAGAAAACCACGACAAAGGAGCGTGGCGCGCAGACAGGGCGAGCTGGGAACACCGACGAGCTGAGAGAGCTGCGCGCGACCTCGGCGCGCAGGGACGAGCTCGGCGAGGAAGCAGAGCGCGCACAAGGGAGCAGGCCGTGCGCGGCAGTAGGCGCGACTACGGCAGCAAGGCGAGACCGCGACCACGAGTTCGGCAAACATGAGAGCCGTGCGCGGCAGGAGAGCTTCGACGGCGAGCTGGAACCCAAGGACGCGCGGTCGAGCAGGGCCTCGGCGTAGAGGAATCCGGCTGGGCAGAGGAAATTCGAGCTGGAGCGAGCGCGCGAGAAGAACGGCACCAGGAAACCCCGAGCAGGGGTCGCAGCCGGCGAGCTGAGGGCACGGCGGCGCGCAGGGAAATAGGACAGGGGCGCGCGGCATGGGAGCAGAGCCGCTATGGAAGGGAGCAACACGAGCTGGGGCAGAGGAGCAGGCCGCGCGGCGAGGAAGCTCCAGGGGCGCGCCCGCGCAGCAATGGAGAAAAGCAGGGTGCGAGCAATGGAGGAACTTGGGCGCGCCATGGCTGGGATGAAGACTTGGAGCAGCGGCCAGCACCGGAGAAGCCGAGCAGGGCGCGGCATATGAGGAGGAAGGAGGAGCATCGAGCGGAACTCCGGCTGGGCATCATGGGGGCGAGCTCGGCAGGGAGAGCTCCGGGCTGGGACTCGGCCGGCACCATGGGGACGAGTTCGGACGCGCGTGGGAGCTGGGAGGGAGGTCGCGCAGGAGCTGCGCGCGTCTGGGAACGGGGCTAGGCGGCGGGGTGGCAAGCTCCACGGCTGGGCAAAGGGTGAAGACGAGGGGAGAGATGAGACGCGCGCACAGATAAGAATTAGAGATGGCAATGGGTACCCGAAACCCGATGGGTTTTTACCCCATTAGGGTACGGGTTTGGGGTCAATTTTCATACCTATGGGTTTGTTAATGGGCATAAATGTATACCCAACGGGTTTATGGGTACGGGTTTGTTCCTATAGTACCCAAACCCGTGAACCCGTGGGTTTTTTAAACCCGACCAAACCTAGTACATATTGTAATCTTATTTTATAAACGAACAACAAACTTGTTATCTACCTATTTACTTTCTAATTTTTATCAAATTGTGAATGTATAAGTAGTTGATGATAGTGTTGCTTGCTTGCTATTATAGTTATTACTAGCGTTATATATGTGGTGGATGTATAACTTAGTGCAAGGTAACTTGATTATACAACTTATTATTTGTATTTAATTATCTCTACTAATATTTTTATACCAAATCAAGAACTCGTTGTTCATTACATAAATTTTGGACCATGATCTCATTAATCATTACAATACTTATTGATTATAAAAAGAATAAGCATATTGGAGATAAAAACCCGCGGGTAACCCGTGGGTACCCGCAAACCCGATGGGTACGGGTTTGGGCAAAATTTCAAACCCGTCATGGGTACGGGTTTTTTAACGGGTGTAAATATTTTTCACGGGTACGGGTTTGGGATAGCGAAACCCGGCGGGTTTGTACCCGTTGCCATCTCTAATAAGAATGGAGCCGGGGCGGTGCTGAAAAAATCAGCAGGGTAGGGCGGATAGGCGGCTGGAGATTAGAACGGTAGGATATTTTTTTTATTATTTCTCTTTTTTTAATAAAGAAGTACATATATTTTTGAACCGGGATTTCTAGCTATAACAAAAGAGTCGACGGTAATTACGACAGTTGATTCGATTCAAAAATCTGATAAATTTATCTGCGGTCTAAGCATATGGTTCCACGACCACGGATGATTTACCAGTGAATCGAGGCTCAATTATAGATCCTCGTACGCGATTTCACGGTGGACGAGTGGGAACCGAATTGTTTAATAATTGGTTACATCCGAAGATTTGGATCCGGGCGAGAACAACAGACAAAAATAAACTGTTTTCGGCATTGATAATTTGTTCTACGTGATTCGACCGAAATTAGCTGAAACCAGATCCACAATGTATACGCGATTTCGTCACCAAAACAGCGTGCGGACGGATAAATTGGTTCTTAACCTCCCGCACGAATTCGCGCGATACAGACTATTTTGCCCCGAACATTTTAGTCATTGAGTTCAAATTAATTTGTTCGGGATAAAAATTGTCCAAGTGGTTCAGGCTTCCGAATTTATATTCGCGCGAGCGACGAATTTTAAATAATCATCGGACGCATCGATCTTCGAAACAGCTATGTTCCGAACATCACGCAAATTTTAGGAAGAGCCCGGATAGATAAAAATAAAAACGATGTCGCGCTCGCGACAAACGAAACATATGTGATATTAAAATCACAATAGGCGAAGATGATTAAATTTAGCATCTGTTTCATCCACTGATATTACGTGCTTAAATTCAAACTCATTGTCGAGCGGAATATAAACACCTGGGGTGTTACACCAACTGTCGGCGTTTCAACTCCGGGGGGTCCCTGGACCGACGAGTAAAATTGTCGCTGCGTGACCAGCCCAGATGGGTTGGCGCGAGATGGAACACAAGAGAGAAAATCGCGGCTCGTGTTATCCTGCGCCAGGGGGGATGCGCTTGCAGTAGGAGTTACAAGCGTTCGTGAGGGAGAGAGAGAGAGAGCGAGCCGGTTCGTCAGCCCGTCCTCCCGCGCGACCCTCCGCATGGAGGCCCTAGACCTTCCTTTTATAGATGCAAGGGGAGGGTCCATGTGTACAATGGGGGTGTAGCTATGCGCTAACGTGTCCGACAGAGAGGTGTCAGAGCCCTGTGTACATGCCAACGTGGCTGTCGGAGAGGTACTAGAGCCCTGTGTACGCGGTGTTGTGGCCGTCGGAGGAGCGCTTGAGCCCTGTAGAAGCACAGTTGTCGGGGCTGCTGGGACCTTGCTGACGTCTCCTTGCTTCCGTAGGGGGCTGAGAACCACCGTCGTCATGGACGCACGCGGGGTGCCATCATTACTCGTTTACCGGGGCGAGCCAAATGGGACGCCGGTCTTGTTTCCCGTAGCCTGAGCTAGCTAGGGGTAGGGTAATGATGTATCCCCTATGGCACGGTCGGTCCGAGCCCAAGGTCGGGCGAGGCGGAGACTCCTCCTGAGGCCGAGGTCGGGTGAGGACGCGATTCCTTCTAAGGTTGAGGTTGAGGCCGAGCCCTGGGGTCGGGTGAGGCAGAGACCATCTTCCGAGGCCGAGGTTGAGGCCGAGCCCTGGGGTCGGGCGAGGCGGAGACCATCTTCCGAGGCCGAGCCCTGGGGTCGGGCGAGGCGGAGACCACCTTCTGAGGCCGAGGCGGGGGCCGAGCCCTGGGGTCGGGCGAGACGGAGCTTCCTGTTGCGCCTGAGGCTGAACTTAGCTGTCGTTAGCCTCACCCTGGTGGGTGGCACAGCAATCGGAGCGGGGCAGGCGGCGCTGTTTTCCTGTCGGGTCGGTCAGTGGAGGGGCGAAGTGATTGCGGTCACTTCGGCCCTGCCGACTGAGGAGCGTGTGTCAGGATAAGGTGCCAGGCGATCCTCGCATTGAATGCGCCTGCAATACGGTCGGTTGGTGAGGCGATTTGGCCAAGGTTGCTTCACTACGAAGCCTGCCCGAGCTGGGCTTCGGGCGAGTCGAGGGTGCGCCCATTGCTTGAGGAGGCCCTCGGGCGAGGCGTGAATTCGTCTGGGACTACTGTTCCTGCCCGAGGCTGGGCTCGGGCGAGGCGAGATCGCGTCCCTTGAGTGGACGAAGCCTTGACCTGAATCGTGCCCATCAGTCTCTGCAGCTTGCGCTGATGGTGGTTACCAGCCGCGTTTAGGAGTGTTGGGGGTACCCCTAATTATGGTACCCGACAGCGAGTGTGATGTCTGATCTTGCTTTCATGGTTGATTTTATACATTTAAGTGTTTGTGTTGAATCTATATTGAGTAGTGTCCTACTCAATATATTGAATTATAAATAATGAGATGTCTTGTGTTGACGAGTGATGTATGTCCGGTAAGTATTTATTAGTCCTTTATTTTTAGGAGCAATTATATTTGAGAAATTGGTGATCACGTCATAAGTCACCAACACCGAATTCAACACCAAAGCAACAGAAAGATAGTTCGAGCATTCCATACCCCATGGTGCAGGAAAATATAGCACCGGCCTCCACAAAAACCGTTGAAACAATCATATCACCTCTTGCGAAGGAACTCGACGAGGGGGACGTAGACAAAATTGTTCCTCAGAATGTCGATGCCGACATCAGAAAGTAAGCAAAGGTTGACACCAATGTTGAAGGGCCAACTACTTCAAATAAAATTCATCAGCGAATCGCCACTGACAATGTCAAGAAACCGTCAGAAGCTGTGACATGCTACCTGCAAAAATTGAAGAGAGTTATGACAGATCAATCAAAAGCAGAATCAGCATCTCGTGGAGTACGCATATGGTCCCAAATAGACAATTTCGAAGTATGGGAAGAAGATGGAATGATTCATACTCGAGAATCATTACGTCATAAATCAATATCCCGATATACAAGAAGGAGGATGTTCCTCCTAAATTTGTGAATGGGAGGTCGTTCTTGATGACGGTGCAACTTTCTAAGTTGTCGACTCCGGAGATTAGAATGCATGAGTGGTACATGGTGGCTAGCAACAAATACAAACTCGAGGACTTCACATTTGTTGTGCCAGAAGATGCATTTTGGAGCAAAGATAATCTAGATCATGTGCGACATTTATTCTTTGACGATCTATGGTCGTTGTACCACCGACAAAGGATGGAAACCAACTACTTAACCCTCTTTTGCTTGTAAGTACCTCTAAACTTTCATATTTGTTAGTTTTGTACACGCACACATAAACGAGAGTCTAAAATTAACACTTTTTACACGTAGGATGCAATACATGGATGATAAGAAGAAACAACTTAAGACAGGGTTTCTTGACCCGTTGATGATATCCCAAGCTCGCTACAAAGAAGTTGTTCGGAGACATGGAGAAGAATACAAAGACTTGGATGATGATGAATTTGAGAAAGCCGTCAAACAGAATCAGAGAAAGAAAATGAAGGTAATGGCGGCATACATTGGACGAGCCATGTATAATCATGTACAACATGGCAAGGACTTAATAATAGCTCCGCACCACTTTAAGTAAGTTCTCGACATGGTTTTGAACTACAAATTATGGCAATCGTGATCTTAACATGTGTTTTCGTCTATATCTATATAGTGACCACTACATTTGTATCATGATCTTTCCAAAGCATGGTAAAGGCGTGGTCTTCGACTCACTGAGATTGGAAAAGGATGCGTATAATGACTTCTTGAAGATTTTAGACAAGTATGATTATTGCACACTTGTACTTACAACTTAACAAATGTATTCTTAATCTCACAATGCTATTCTTATATGCAGTGCATACCGTTTTTATTGGAAAGATCTTGGCGGCTGTTGGGACCATGCTTCGTCGCCGAAGGTTCTGCAGGAAGAAACACCTTCGGCAAATCTGTCTATACGTGGTACCGAAGCTACCGCTCATGAAGCTTCGATATTATAACACATCCGAAGACGAAGGATCGAACCGACTTAAAGATGGAATGACTTTTTAGTCCATAAGGGTCTGAGTCATAATTGTAATCTTTTGTAAGGGGTATGATTGTAATTTCTTATAGGTTGTGTCCTGTGCCTATAAATAGTGAACAGTACTCCTCTACTGTTCACACAATCTGGTAATTGTTAACGCATTACTCTGGAATTATTGTTTTCTGTCAAGGCGAAGGTATAAATGTACTTAAATATTATGTTTTAATATTTAAGTTCACATTATAAAATAAGTGAATAATGTTATTTATTCTTGGTATTTTATAATGTTTTATATCTTGCATTTCATTTCGCATTGTTTTATCTTTGATCACGAAGGTGTGACCTTCGTGATATATTATTCATAACCTTCGTCCGAAGCTCATTAAATCCTTGGGGAAATAATGCTTCAGCGGACGAAGGGCTTTAACATTTAACATTCTATGTTGCCTTGTTCTTGATTCATAGCCTTTGAGAACAAGTCCCCAACAGCGGCGAACATCCAAAGGACAAGCCTAATTTGTTAATATCATTATTTCCATTTGGTGACAAACAACCTCCGGGTACTGTCCTATGTGGTTATTATGTATGCGGATGATGTCGTGTCACCTTCCATTACATGGTCAATCGTGAGGATGTAAGTTCGCTATCATTGTCTATGTTGCAATTTTTATGTTATATTGTTGCTCATCACATTACTCTTAGCACTGCTTGCTTTTTGCTTTCATTGCAGGTTCCTAAATCCAAGATCAATGTTGAATGGCTAGAAAGAGATATGGTTATCGTCGGCGTGGCTAAGGTTGTAAAAGACTTGCTCTACTTTATGCGTCGTGAAGTTCTTCATCAACAAGGACTATTCTACAATACAAATGGAAATTTGCAACACTTCCCAGAACTAAGTTTGTACACGATAACACACAGTGTTTAGATCTTTAGTTTGGAACTTGAGATGTTTAGTTGTATATGGAACTTGAGATGTTGAGTTGTTGAGGTGTATATGGAACTTGAAATGTGTATCTTATTGTGGTATGGTGCTAATACTAGTACTGTTATCGTTCTGTGAATGTGATTTGTGATGTGTATGAATCTGATGTATGAATCTGGATTATGTATATTGATTTGTTATGAATATCATTTGTATATTAATTCTGTATATGAATCTGGAATCTGCATATGAATCTGGAATCTGTATATTGAAATACAATCGAACCTATATTTAAAACCGCCTGTGGTATATGTCTAACACAAGCGGCTAGGACTAGAAACCGCTTGTGATGAGTGTCTATCGCAGGCGGTTCCTTTAGCTAAAACCGCCTATGATGTGTGTCTATCACAAGCGGTTTTAGAATGACCGCCCGAGATGTTGTTTTACATCACAGGCGGTGCACCACAAGCGGTTTCTGGAACCGCTTGTGTAGAGGCTAACTGGACCGCCTATATAGAGGTTTACTGTAGTAGTGACTTGTGGATGGTCCCCAATATTGGTGTCGAACATTCAGATCATGGATTAATGGTGCAACAACTTTTGATCTGATCCTCCTAGATTCGAATATCATCTCTAGGACATGATTATTAAAAAATGAACGAGATGCATACAATATATATGAAGAACTAGTTATAACCATTACTTATGGGTGTCACTTGCTGCTGTCGTAGGGTCTATATGGTTGACTAGACGAGTGAATAGTGTTTTCTAAAACTTAATCGAGTTGGCTGACCGAAATTAATGTGGAATTAAACTTATCGGTCTAGCCACATCCGAGATACAACCACATCGAGGTAGCTAGAACTTGCGGCCACGACACCACGTGTGCATGGTGTTACTAATCATGGCGAGGCAACTTAGGCCAATAGAGTGATGGCCACAGTATGAAACTATGTCGACATTGCACCACGACACAACGTTCATGCAGGAGTAGTCATGGAAACACGCACGCAGTGTCTTCATCCTTCAGGCAGCCTGGGTCGAAACTTTGTGGTGCACACGTGGCTTAGATGTCTACCTTGTTGGCCCCCATATGCATAGAGGTGACCCAATGCACAAGCACGCTAGTGATGTATGCAATCTGCTCTAGAGATTGTATCTTTTATACAATTTGGCTTCTAGTTCCAATTGCTTTTAATCCATCAGGACACCTAGGAGACTGATAGGGAGTGGCCGACAACGCAACTCGACTACAAGGTGTGGTTTGTCTTTGGGTGGTTCCACATGTTGTGCTTTTAGTTGTCATCCTTATTTGCTTGGGCTCCTACCAATTTGCGCGTTGCCAGATGAGAGTGCAAAGTGCACCGTTGTCAAACACCACGACCACATGAAGAAACACCTCGGTGGGCCTAAGGAGTCATAGGGTAGAGTGTACCTAAAGTTGCCAAATTGAGCCCCGTGTAATATTGGAGCTACTCCAATGGCCTTGACATGACACCCTATTGCCAGCGTCGTCTGTCGTCAAAGCGAACCAGGTTGACTCTCGCGACAACCTCGGTATAGCAACCTGCGTCCGACTCATGTCATGCTTGTTGTCTGGCATGTGCACCACGATGCCACGTTGGTCATGGTGGTCCTCGTGCTCGCCGCCTTTTCTCTTCAATGTCACGAGGTCATACCAGTACACCACACCGCCGTTCATTACATCTGAATATACTGATGAGCTTCAAACAATTAAATCAAGCTAAAAATAACAATGATAGTATGACATGATATATCTGTATTTTTTATTATACATGTATGTATTGTGTCTCAGGCTATATACCATATATCTCTATCGTTCTGCACCTGTCTAAACGTGTCACTACTACATAATATTTGTACAAAAATATTTAGAAAGATCGCCACCACGTTTCTGTAACATATTTGGACTCTACAAGCTTGAATAAAAAAGAGATAGAAGTTGGGAGTTTGCTTGCTTTGAAAACGGACGAAGAATATAAAATAAGGAACACATGGACGTGACTTTTTTGTCTCCCTCTTGATAGAGAACTAAATAAAGAAAGCCGAGCAAAATAAATAGCAGCATGACTCTTACCTTTTCTAGTTGATTATTATATAAGGGTTCTATTTGGAGTACTCATGATCTCATGAACCTATTTAGATTAGGATTCCTACTCCATATTGGTCTAGATGAAGCCTGGACAAAGAAAGACTATATTGTCCGATAATAAGAAAGACTCTATTGTCCGATAATAAGAAAGACTCTATTGTCCGATAATTAGTGTGAGACAGACCTAAAAAAATGAATGACCGAAAAATAGGCTAAAATTTTGCCTCTTTATTATTAGCTATATATTAAAGAGTACTTTTTTATTCATGATCTGCTGCATAGTTCCTAGATGCCTTTAAATTTTCATAATGAGTATTCACCATACATAAATAATCAGAACCCCTCGCACCTGGACCTGCGGACGTAGGCGTTGTGCCCAGACGTGTGGACGTAGGTGTCGCGTCCGGACGCCCGCGTCCACTATCCGCAGGCCATAGGACGAACTTCCATGGATGCATGCACCTCTGCACGTGCCATGAAACAACGCAGGACATACAAGTACGTCCTTGAATGCATGCGCCTCTGCCTCCACCATCTCACCTCCCACATTAGCTAGGCAGGCCCCATAACGCATGCATCACTACATTAATTCAAATGTTTTTAAAGAGTGTTTTTTAAATATATAGTTCATGAAGGAGATAATCTTTTCTACTATTTATTCTTCTGGGTTTAAAACTATCCTCTAGTTTCCAAATTTGGATAAAATTTTGCATTACC
The DNA here is from genome assembly GCF_902167145.1 of Zea mays. Lineage (NCBI taxonomy): Eukaryota > Viridiplantae > Streptophyta > Magnoliopsida > Poales > Poaceae > Zea > Zea mays. The sequence continues at coordinate 33,307,804 of NC_050103.1, forward strand.
AAACTTTTAAACGTTATTATTTACTTCAGGCAACATACTTTATCTATCTTTAAAATACATTTTAATTCAAATCTTTTTGAAACCTTTTATAACTCCAAAATAGGATTTTGGGTGTTACAAATTCTACCCCCTTAAAAATAATCTCACCCTCAAGATTAGTAAGAAAAGGGAAAGATGTAGAAATCTTGTTTGTAATTTAGCTTCATGTTTTCAATCTATTCATCCAAAAAGTGTTTTATACTAATTAGGAGGTGATTAGGAAAGCATACGCATTTTTTATGTCAAGGCAAGATGAGATTTGGATAGAGCGAAGATAGGTTGGGTAAAACATTATGGAAAGGAAAAACTTTGCACTGGATGATGGACCTTGACTTATTTGAAGATCTTGCTTGGCTCTTATCCTTCCTTGTCTTGATGAGGTCGATCATCTTCTGTCTTCGGTCTTGGTGTTTTCATCTGGTCTAGGAAGTTTAGATAGGTAGATGTTTGTGAAACATGAGATAGGTCAAACATGGTTTATTTTGCTTTTAGGTTGATATAGATGAATTGGGCAACTTATCTGATAGGTCAGGTAGTTATCATTAGAATTAAGGACATGTAGTTAAGACATATTTGTTGGTAACTCGGACTGCTTAATAGGTAGAGCAGATGACTTAGTAGGTGGCTTAAGCTAAATGAGAATTTTAGTTGCTCTGCTTCTAGGTTGGAATAGATAGGTTATACAACTCACTATGTAGGTTAAGATAGGTGTGAGTAGGATAGATTATATTAGGTAGGTCAAGATCTAGTTTGATGTTAGGTGGTCATTATGAACATGTTGATTAGGTCGTTTGTTCATGTCCGAGTTGGTCTAAGATACCAACTAAGGATTAAGTGAGTTAGGCCAGAAAGCAATTCATATGAATAGGGCCAAATCTTATTTAAGCAACATTAACTAACACGTTAAGTACTTCATACTAGATTAGATAGGATCTAGATTAGATGGGTATGACTAGATTAGACTAGATACGATCTAATTAATTTGGATTCGATCATGGTTGTTACTCTTGGGGTGGGATAAATATGCTTATAAGGACAAGATGAATCTATAAGGATAAGATCGAATCTTTGAAGATAAGATGGATCTATTAAGGTGGATATATTTTAATGGGGGATAATATAAGTTCATTAGTTATCTTGAATACATATTTTATGCCTAATTGTATATGCAGATGCAATTGCAGACATTACTCCACAATTTATCATACTCAATCAAAGAACCAAATCAGACAAATATCATAACAACAAGTGTTCATGCGCATATATACCTATAAAAATAGTTTTTATGCCTATGATTAGGACTCCTATTACTTAAGGACAATTTGGGTATAGGAATCTAAGGTGTGAAATCCATTTGGTCTTTAGAAAAAAGGTAAGATTAACCAGAGTAAAGTAGCAATAGATGAGAAAAGATTAAGGAAAGTTTAGAAAGAACTAGAGTAGCAAAGGTAAGTAGGTAAGGGTTGTTTGGGTCTATCTAGGTTACATTCAACAGTCAACATTCCTCTGATACCACTTCCGTCACACCCGGATTTAAGGGCAAATCCAGGCGTGAATCAAATGTCTGCTAGGATCAAGTCTCACATATATGCTAACTCATCGTACAAAAATGAATGTCACACCTTTATTACTTGATAGGAGTTCCGTACAAAATAACTAAATAATTACGTAATATGAAGACAACAATCCTTCATGCTCCTCATCTTTCGGTACCAGTCCTTGACCTGGGTATGAGTACAGCAAGGGTGAACTCACGTACATTCATAGCTCAACAAGTTGTGGGGAATAATGTACATGAGCTCACTTACGGTGGGAGCTCATGTGAAGTCTAAGGTTTATCAACAAATAAGGGTTAAGACTGAGCATTGCTTTTAATAAGTTGGTCACAATTTTATTTAGCAGTTACTAAGTATCAGTATATACCATCCCCAAATAAATAAGAGATCACAATTGATAATAAATCCCACAATGCAAGCAAATGATAGATTAAGTTTAATTTTATAAATTAATCGTGCAAGAGTCCTGAGTCGCTCTTGACCGTGAGCTCGGCTGATATACCAGTTTACTCTCCAGAGGTTGCACATATTTACCCACAAGACATGTTTCCCGTGAAGCCAGGGTTAGTTAGACCCTTAGAAACCTCCAAGGTGAATGTCACACCCAGATTTAAAGGATAAAGCCGGGTGCGTCTCATATGTGCGCCAAGGAAGAACATCACATACAATGACAAAGTGCATAGAGATAAATGTCACACATAAATAAATGTCATTATTACATAGTGGAAGTCTTACAAAAATAAATGATAATAATAAAGCGAACTAAATATTATTCCCTGTTGTCACAAAGCTGAGTGGGGGACGCTACCGTGATCAACTCGTACTCTTCATTATAGGGCGGCTCCTCTTGGTCCTCCTGCTCTTCACCTGTGGGGGGTTTATATATCGCAAGTGTGAGCTCACAAAAGATCATAGCTCAACAAGTTGTGGGGAATAATGTGCATGAACTCACCAAAGGTGGGAGTTCATGTGAAGTGTAAGGCTGATCAACAAAATAATGGTTGAAGCTGAGCATTGCTTTTAACAAGTTGGTCAAATTTTATTAGAAGTTACTAAATGTAAGTAAATACCAAACCAGAGTAATAATAGATCAAAGTAATAATAAATCCCAATGCGATGCAAATGACAAATTGAATTTAATTCCATAAATTAATCACTGTGTGTCTGAGCCGCTCATGACCGTGACCACGGCTGATATACCAGTTTTACACTCTGCAGAGGTTGCGCATCTTTACCCACAAGTCATGTTACCCATCTGCCAAGGGATCATGACTTCCCCTACACCTCTACCAAGGAAGCGAGGCAGGGTAACACTACGAGGCCTTTACAAAATTCCACTAGCTTCAGAAAACCCGCTACAGTTTCTAGGAAGCTCCAATGCAGGGAATCCTCACCTGACCGCCATCACAGCAAAATCAACCCAAGGGCCTACACTGAACACTCCCCTACTGCCCTTTCCCCTTTCGGGTAAGATAGTCATCCACTAGCTTTCCTAATTAGTCAGCCAAGGGTGTCCCATACCACCCTTGTGGTAGCACTGTTTTCTCGGGTGGTTCTCCATGTTCCAATTAACATAATGATCTTATCATGAACAGTAAATAACAAACTGATAATAAAAGTATGATCATGAATAATGTGTATCTCCATACCCAAAACCACATAAAGCAATAGCAGGTACTACCCAAAAATTCAGTGGTAAACAAGGTATAAAGATAGCAAAACTAGGGTAAGCTATTGAGTCCCATAAAAATTAACCTATGCAGATCATCATGATTAATAATAACATTATTGGGTAAAAGAAGTGATCAAGGGAACAACTTGCCTTCAACGAGCTCCTGCTTAGCAGTCTCCACCTGCTGAACACCGGGATCCTCTGTGGCTTGCTTGTCTACTCGCAACAATACAAACAAATATGGTATAGAAGGAATTAACATCACACCAAACAGCAGAACAGAATGCATGATAATATTCTACGCATTGTAACGAGATCGTAGGAACAGGGATAACTAAATTCGGAGTTATGGTTATCGAGTTATGAATTTTCGAAGTTATTAAGTGTTTTGTGTAGAATAAATTAAGTAAAGAATTTTAATCTATGTTTCATGTCTAAACAGAGTTACTAGTTGATAGATAATATTAATACAAAATTATTGCCACTGGAATGGATCAAAAAGAATTAAATATGAATTTTCTATGATTTATATAAGTTCTATAATCATTTTTATATTCTAAAATCAATTCCTAATTCTTTTTCTCTGATTTACCAATACCCTGGACTGCGCGCATAATAAATAGAGAACCCAAGGGCTATCGTGAAAGAATCCCAAGACTCAGCTACACCGCGGTTGGACTGCGGGTTGTTACTAGTATAATGCAGGGGCTCTTTTGCAAAAGAACTGATCGAAGGGGGTATGGGTCAATCTCGGCCATCCGATCAGAGATGAACAACGCCGATTAGATCAACCATCAACCGAACCGGTACGTGCTCATGATGGTTGGATTTAAAATCAACGGTTCGGATTTTACTCCCCTGTAATCGCCCCGGAGTCGCCCGATTACGATCGGACGGTCCCGGATTCCCCCCCGGTCGAACCGTTATGTTGATGTAATCCTAGCTGTTCGCGCCCCAATCCACGACACAAGTCTCGCCCTCCCCCTATCTCGCCGACCGAGCACAGTGGAGCAGCTGGCGCACGATGGTGCCATGGCTGGCACGCCAGAGCCACAGCGAGGCACAGGAACACGCATCTAATGGGTCCAAGATTAAAAGAACGTAATGGGGAATTGTACTGGAGGTACCTTAAGAGCAGTTGTGCGGAAGAGCACACCACTCGCGACACGGTGGTGATGGATGAGCGACGGTGAGAAATTTCAGGGCCTTCGCTTGATAATACCGTGTTACAAGGCCACGAATGCCCTTCCCTTGGTCTGATGAAGACTCGACGCACCAATCCGGGGCCACGGTAGTGTGGAATCCACGGGTCAACTAAGGCGGCGACGAGGTTGTCGCGTCCAATACTCCAACTTCGGTTCTATGGTGTTGGCGGTGGGGTTCCAAAGGGGAAGAAGGAATCCAGTCTCGCCCTTTTATGGACGCCTGAGGTCGGACCGGAGGTGGCAACCACCAAGCTCGAGAAGCGCTGTGGAAGTCAGATCCGCCCTAGATGGCCGGTGAAGGAAGAGGAACAGCCTGACTACGCGGTCCCACCAGCAGTGAGCGTGAGGCGCGCAAGGAGAGTATGAGGCTAATCGGTGGACCCCAGTCGTCAGCGGTGCGCGCGCGCGGTAAGAGAACTTGTGCCGCGCGGTAGAAGGGGCGAAGTTAGATGGGCCGCGCGAATGACTTTGGGCCCACACGAGTTTTCTTTCCCCTTTTTCTTTATTCTATTTTTACCTTTTATTTTTGAGTTCCAAATTTTTTAATTCAATTCATGTTGGGAATTTGTATTCAGATTTGAAGGTATGATTTGAACATGCCCTTATGGGACAAGTTTATTTACTTATAAATTTATTTTGTATTTTATAGTATTTCTTCCTTCTTTTCCATTTTCAATTCCAAATTCTAGTTTAGGTTTAATCCCAATTTCCTAAGCTGTACTGGGTTAAATCCAAATTCTCCACCCATTATTATATTTTGATTCATGTTATTATTATTTTCATTAAATGCACAAACAAATCAAAATCCAATATGATGCATATTTTATTGAGGGGTTATTCACTTTAAATATGTTTTTAATAGTTCTTATGAATGAGAAGGCATTACACATCAAGTTTTATTCATCTCTTTATTTTTCAAAGTTGGGTATTACAGTGAATGTCTAGGGATCCATTGCGAGGTCGTTAAAAATTTCTACTAGTTCGAGAAAACCCGCTATAGTGTCAAGAAGAAGGAAGCATAGGAATCCCTCGTCGGAAAAGCTTTACAGACAGTTCGACCCGAGGACCTCCCTATAATCTGCAGCGACGCACTCCTCGCTTGCCCCTTTCGGGTAAGGTAATCTCTCCCTAGATTTCCTAATTACTTGGCCAAGGGTGTCACATTCCACCCTTGTGGTAGCACTGTTAACTCAATTTAAGCTCCATGTTCCAATTAACACAATAATCTTATCATGAACAATAATTAAACCAACAGTAACAATGGAACATGATCATAGTTTCGGATATAACATTAATCCTAAAACTAGGTAGAGCAATAGTAAGCCTACCCAATAGTTCGTTTGTTTGCATGGTGTGCGGTAAACAAAACTAGGGAAACCTATTAGGTCCCATAAAATTAACATGAGCATGTTACAGTGATTAACATGAACATTGTTAGGTAAAGAGGATCAAGAGCATAAATTGCCTTGTGATAACCTTGTCGTCCAGATGCTGACCCAAAAGTTCGGCTTCAGAATTCTCGTCACATTGCCTCTACTCATACCAATACATACAATCAAGCAAATAATGGATGTGATAAAATTACACCAAATCATATGAACAAATAGTGTAAGAATATTCTACACGCTACTACGAGATCGTAGGTTCTAGAACTACTAAAATCGGAGTTATGGTTTAGAAGATATAGTTTTCTAAAGTTTTAGGTGATTAAATGATAATAATATCTTCTATGTTATAAATCATGTGAGAAACATATTACCAAGAAATTTCTAATTCGACTTTAGTATATGTTGGGGACTTGTTCTCAAATGCTATGAATTAAGAACAAGGCAACACAAAAAAGAGGTTAATGGTTAAAGTCCTTCGTCCTTCGAAGCATTATTTCTCTTAGGATATAACAATCTTCGGACGAAGGTCATGAAGGACGTACCTTCATCATCACAGTATATGCTAATGAAAGAAGAAGCATATGAAACATGAGAAATAACATGAGTAATCATATGATTCTTGATATGTCTTTATCATATCATCACAAAAGAATGAGAACAATATTGAATTACATTAATACCTTTGGCTTGACAGAAGGTAAAAGTCCAAGCGTGACGCACGAGCGAATACAAGCTAGCGTGAACAGTACGGGGGTACTGTTCACCTATTTATAGGCACGGGACGCAGCCTGGTCAAAATTACATTTATGTCCTTTACAACTAGCTACAATCATGACCCAAATTATCATGGGTCGATCAGTCTTTTCATCTTTAAGTCGGTGCAACCCTTCGTCTCATGGCGTGTCGCTATGCCGAAGCTCCCTGGATGGTAGCATCAGCGTTACTTATGTGCTGATCTTCCGAAGGTGTTTCTTCTTACAGGACCTTCGGCGATGAAGAAGACCCCCAACAGTAGCCCCTTCGCGGTGCTAGATCGTTTTTCGTAACGAGCTTGATCCGTGAAAAAATCTCCAAGGCTTCGGAATGCTGAAGGTCCAAAAAACACCTTCCCTGAGCTCGTTGCCGAGAAACAATTAAAATATTCCGAGTGCGAGGTGGCCCACCATGCGGCAGATACGCGCGATCTGGCGATTCACCTCCCATGCGCCGAGTGGTCCACCGTTTAGTGGGTGCGGGTAACTGTTCAGCGGGTGCGGGCAACTTGACGATTCACCTTCACACCTGCAGCACTATATAAACAGACGGGTAGGTGTGAAGTTACCACAGCATTCGTTGCCATTGCACTGTTGTGCTGCTGAAAAATTTAATCATAGCTGAAGCTTTTTCATCGCATTCTCGAGCAAAGCATCATCTTGATCTAGCTTCGACATAAGAGAAAGCTTCGTCAAAATTGTAAAAAACATCAGCTTTGTAAAAACTTGTAAGGACTTCGACGTCAGATGGCCAGGGTACGCTCAACTGCAAGGGTGACTCGTGAACGAGAGGAGGTCGAAGCCACCGAGACAGCCCCGATCTCCGAAGTTATGAGGCAATCGGGGTTGGTTGTTACAGAAGAAGTTATTGACGAAGTTGCACCTACTGTCGAAGCAGAACAAGCTGGCATCGAAGAAGAAAACGTTGATGAGGAAGAGGAAGACTACAACACACTGACCCCATCAAAACCCAGCCACTTGGACTTTGAAAAATCTACTGTGTCTGAGGCTGATGTACCCATGATGATGAAGCTGGGTTACTTTGGAGAAGCTGAGAAGAAACTTATTCGTTTTGCCGAAGAAGAGACTACTCCAGAGCCCAAAAATGACGAAGTAGTGGTTTTCAAGAGCTTTTTTAGAGCGGGATTGCGGTTTCCCTTGAATGAAATGATTGGGGAAGTTTTGCATGATTATGAAATCTATCTTCATCAGCTGACCCCTAACGCTATCGTTAGGTTCAGCGTCTTCATTTGGGGCCTTCAAAGCGAGGGAATGGACCCAAATGCTAAAGCTTTCTGCCGAGTGCATGAGCTACATTATCAAACGAAGGCCAGAGAAGATGGGCTTTATGATAATTTTGGCTGTTATAACTTCGCGTACAACAAGGATATGAAGGCCCCGATGCTTAGCTACCGCACCAAGTGGCCAACCGGCTGGAAAAGTGAGTGGTTCTATATCAAGGCTAATGAGAACAAGAGGGAGAAATTGAAGACGCTGGTAATGAGCCCACTGAGTTTAAGCTTCGGGCTAACCAGGCCCCTGTGCCACATGTCGTCTGGGTCACCATGCCAACAAGCTGTGGCAGAATTCAGGGTGGTGGCCGAACAGATAGCACTAGAGATTTGGTGCAAGAGTACCTGGCCAACAAGGTGTCCCCGACGTTGAGTAAATGGAAAATGCTGAAGCTGAAGGTAACAAAGAAAAAGAATGAACTTGTTCGACTGCCTTACCGCTTCAAATTTGAGAAGCAATTCAAAGAACCTTGCCAAGAGTGGCTAGAGATGATTGAAACTATGTGCAATGAAATTTTGGGTAATTATACTAAGAAAGAATATCAACTGATGACTGCGGCCTTCGGCACTCGACCAAAACGAAGGTTGAATCGAGTAATGGATGCCTTGAACTTTGAATACCCTGACTACGAATGATTAAGCAAGGGTGCTGAAGGGCAAAAGAGAAAAAGGATTGTCAGTGTTATGAACAGACAGGCTGCTAGGATGATAAAAGAAGATGAAAAAAACTTTGAAAAAGAAAAAATCCAGCCCTGAGCCAAAGGTGACAACTCGAAGAAGAGAAAAACTGCAACTCAAGAGCCAAAGATGGCTGAGATAGAAGAGGGAGCTCCTTCGACACCTTCTGCTGCCGAAGTGGAAGAAATTTGAAAGGTAATGACCGAATCCTTACCTATCAAGCTGCTAAGTCCACTAGGGCCGGAACTGACGAAGCTTTTATAGAAGAAGGACGCACCTTCGGCAACGAAGAAGGTGGTTGGGCCAAAAAAGCGAAGGATTGTTACTGTTATAGAAGCTATTGAAGACACGCTACCGCTGGCCTCAGGGTCAAAAATGACACCAGCTGCCGAAGCTGCTGCTTCTGCCGAAGCTGCAACTACCGAAGCTACCAATCTAGAATGTACATTATTTGGTATCTATAAGGTACTCTTGGATTTGGCTGTAGAGGAGACTGCTGCTGCTGCGGAAGAAGCTGCGGCAGCTGCCGAAGAAACCCTGGCCACAATGCCTGAAAAAGGGAAGGAAATTGTTGAAGATATTTCGGAGGAAAAAGGCTTCAATTTTCAAAATATAATTGGTCAAGAATTATCCAAGGCTAAAAAAGAGGAGATGCAGGAGTATGCCATATCCTGTGGCTACCAGCCAGGAGCGATGCTCTTCGGCGGAATTAACGAAGAAGCCTTATGATGTATTCGAGATCGAACTGGAGCAAAGATTATCAGCACTTTGTCGAAGAGTGTTGGTTTTCCGAAGCTTGAAGCTGACATCAGTCGCTACCGGCGACAGCATATCGCCGACAGCTTATTCTATTCTAATTTCAAGGTAAAATTTTTCCCTCGGCTTTTCATTGTTTTACGATGAAGGTGTTTGCTGATGAAGGTTATTTTGCATAGAGTATGCTACTAAGTAAAGCTTTGAGGATGCAACAGGACCTCGAAGATAAGAAAATGAGGTTATAATTGAGGGCTTGGAGAGCAAAATCAAAGATCATGAAGCTACTCTTGAAAAGAAAGATTTTGTTCTTCAAACAATGGAGGGTTCATTGGCGGAAGCTCAAGCCGAAATTGCCAGATTAAACAGTGAACTCCTCCTGAAATCAGAAAGCTTCGAGCAAGAAAAGAAGAATTTTGATATGAAGCTTGAAGTCGAAGTCGAAAAGAGTTTGAATTTGCAAAAATCCTTGAAGGAGCTTCAGGACAAATGTTTAAACTTCGGCAACCAGTGCGTGCAGCGGCTGAAGCAGGTCTTCACCTCAGTTGGAGCCAGTTCTGAAAAATTTGAACCTTTGGTTGAAGACCTGTCAAGCACCTTTGAACATATTGAGGGTGAAGTTGATGCGCTTGACGAAGTTATAGCTGGGCACGATGACTTCTGTGCCCTACTAGCTTCTCGCGACACAACTGTTGCTTTCATGAAGACTGGTTGCACGCATGGGAAGATCGTGAACAGGCCAAACTTTAGCCTATCACCAACGGATTTAACTGACATCCCTAGTCTGGCCCGAAGCATTGGAAATAGATTTATAACACAAATCTGGACGAAGGATGGGCGAAACTTAGCTGGTGACGAAGCTCGAAGTCATCTTAAGCCGGTAATAAACTTGTACCTATTGCTTACCTTCTCCTGAAATTTGTATTTATCTTATACCGCTTTGTTATATACAGGATGACGAAACCGAAGATCAATGATCCAAAGCTTGACGGATAGTGATGAAGCTGCTGCAAAAAGCTCCAGAGAAATTTTGAATTAACTTTGTAAAAGATATTGTAATTTAGGAATCAAACACTGCTCTGTAAATTTGTCCATGCCTTGTAATATATTTTTACCTTTCCATCCATGTATGAACTGCTTTGATGTGGACGAAACTTGTATTTTTTAAGCCGAAGGCGAAAAACACCTTCCCTTCTTTTCGTGCACAACGAAGCATAACTCTGCTTTTTTTATACTCATCGAAGCCTTGTCATAAGAGCCGAAGCATCTGTTTGTACTCTATGTTATGATGATGATGATCCTACGAATGTCTAAATGAATGTGTATGAATGCAATGAATGATGTGATGTAACGTGCAAATGAATGCCCAAACACACGCTTTCGAGGCCACACCCAGACTCTGCATCCCATTAGGAACGACTTTGGGGTCTTCTTCACCGTTTATTTTTTGGTGTTCACCGTTTATTTTTCGGTGTAAGTTCTGCATCCCCTTAGGAACGACTTTTGAACTTCTTCGCCTTTCATTTCGGCGGTATAAGTTCTGCATCCCCTTAGGAACGACTTTTGAACTTCTTCGCCTTATATTTCGGCGGTATTTGGCTCTGGATTCCCTTAGGAACGACTTTTGAGCAGAAAACTTACGCTGCGCTCCCTTAAGAACGACTTTTTGTAGCTTCGTCGTGCTCTGCATCCGCTTGGGGACAACTTTTGAGCTTCTCCTGCTTTTTTTCTTTTTCTGCACTTGATGGTGCATGCTCAGATTTTACGTTTTACATTCTTTTGGGGGATTTGGCTCTCGTGGAGCTAAATAAGAAAGAAAAACTTACAAGCTATGGCCCCATTAAAAACCTTTCTCCCCCTTTGGAAAGGAAAAGGGTGCCATAGGAAAAAATGAAAAAAGATTATATCAAATTACACATAATATCGTCGAAGCTCATTCGCATTCCAAGATCTAGGAATGTTGTTGCCGTCCATATCCTTCAATCTGTAAGAACCGGGCCTCGACGAAGATACCACCAGAAAAGGTCCTTCCCACTTCAGCTATATTTTGCCTACTGTGTCCGGATTGGCCACTCTCCGAAGCATCAAATGCCCTGGCTTAATATTTTTCAACCGAACTTTTCTGTCACGCCATTTTATTGTCTTGGCTTGATATTTATTGATGTTCTCCACAGCCTGAAGTCTGGTCCCCTCTATAGTATCTTTTGCTATGTGATAATCAGCTTCGTCTTCTGCCGAAGCTGCTGTTCTTATTGACCCAGCTTTAGCTTCTTCTGGGGTTATAGCTTCGTCACCAAATAATAATTTAAATGGTGTAAAACCTGTTGATCTTGATATGGTTGTATTGTGGCTCCACACCAGTTTAATCAACTCATCTGGCCACTTTCCTCTGGGCTGATTGAAGATTAGCTTCATTATTCCCGTCATTATAATGCCATTTACTCTTTCGACCAGCCCGTTTGACTCTGGATGCCTAACTGATGCAAAATGAATCCTCGTGCCAATCTGATCACAGAAATCCTTGAAAGTTTCGGCATCAAACCGTGTTCCATTGTCCACAGTTATAGCCTTCGGCACACCGAAGCGACAAACAATATTTTGCTAGAAGAATTTCTGGACTGTGACCGAAGTTATTGTAGCCAAAGGCTTCGCTTCAATCCACTTAGAAAAATATTCTACAGCCACCACAACATATTTCAAATTGCCTTGCGCTGGTGGAAGTGAGCCTAACAAATCCAGGCCCCATCTTTGCAACGGCCAGGTGGGCTGTATTAGATGAGTGAGAGATGAAGGTTGTTTCTGGTCTCTTGCACATTTTTTACAATTTTCACAGTTTTGAACTAGCTTTGTTGCATCCAAAGCTGCTTTCGGCCAATAAAATCGTTGTCTAAACACTTTTCCCAGCAAGGGCCTAGACCCAATATGAGATCCACACAGACCTGCATATATCTCCTTCATTAATTCAATACCTTCAGCTCTTGATAAACACTTGAGAAGTGGAGAACAGACTCCAGGTTTATATAATTCCCCTTCTATTATCACGTACGGTCTTGTCCTTGCTTCCATTCTCTTATTATAAGCTTCATCATCCGAAAGACAATTATCTTGGAGGAAAGATATAATTTCAGTCATCCAATCTTCACTATGTACTGGAGAAATAGCAAGCACTGCTCTCTCCATGAGTTCAACCGACGGTGCCTTTATTGTTTCAAAAAATACTTCTGAAGGTAGAGGGAGCACCTGAGCCGCTGATTTGGCTAGCAGATGCTCATTTTCACCTCTTGGAATATTCTTGACAGAAAAACCTTCGAAAGAAGTCTCCAACCTTCGAACTGTATCCAGATATTTTTCAAGCTTCAGGTCTCTTGCCTTGCTACTTTTGTCTACATGGCCAGAAATGACTTGAGAATCAGTTTTCAGGATGGCCCATCTTATTCCCATTGCCCTTAACTTCCGAAGCCCCAACAGAAGTGCTTCATATTCAGCAGTATTATTTGTGCAACTAAAGTCAAGCCTTGTTGCATTACATGTTTTGACTTTCAAAGGCGCAACTAGGACAGCAGCCGCTCCTGCACCGAAGGTTCCCCAGGAACCATCGCAGAACACCATCCAAGCTTCGGCGTCTTTGTTTATTTCTTCTTCCTAAGCCCCTGGCGTCCAATCAGCGATGAAGTCTGCCAACTCCTGGGACTGAATTGAGGATCTATGCACATAGTCAATGGTGAATTCGTTAAGTTCTGCAGCCCATTTTCCAATCCTTCCAGTAGCTTCTCTGTTCCTCATTATGTCCTTCAGAGGTTGTGACGAAGGAACAATTATGCGATATGCTTGAAAATAATGCCAAAGCTTCTTGGAGGCCATTAACACAGCATACAACACCTTCTCCAACTCTGTATAATTTTTCTTTGATAAACTTAAAACTTCGGAGATGAAGTACACTGGAGCTTGGTTTTTGACTTGGCCATCTAGCTTCTCCTGTACAAGTGCCACACTCACTGCAGAGTGTGAAGCCACCACATATAAGAGCAATGGAGCCCCTGGTGAAGGTGGAGTTAGTGTTGTTAAATAAATCAAGTATTGCTTCAATTCTTTGAAGGCTTTTTGCTGAGCCGGGTCCCATTGAAAAACTTCGGCTGACTTCAGTATTTGAAAGAATGGCAGATTTCTTTCTGCTGATCTGGATATGAATCTGTTTAATGATGCTAATCTACCTGCCAGCCGTTGAGCCCCTTTCTTTGTATTTGGCGGCTCCATCCGAAGGATAGCTTCAATCTTGCTTGGGTTGGCTTCAATTCCCTTCGTTGATACTAGACAGCCAAGGAACTTGCCCTTCTTCACCCCAAAAACACACTTTTCTGGATTTAACTTCAGACTAGCTTGCCTGAAATTGGCAAATGTCTCTTGCAAATCAGCAATGTGATTTTCTTGCTTCGTGCTTTTGACTATGATATCATCAACATAGGTCAGCACATTCCTACCTATTTGGGAATGAAGGACCCTGGCTGTCATTCTGCTGAAGCTTCCTCCAGCTTTTATAAGCCCCTCAGGCATCTGAAGATAGCAATATGTGCCACTGGGGGTTATGAAGCTAGTCTTTGGCTCATCATCCTTCTTCATCCAGATTTGGTGGTAGCCTGAGTAACAGTCCAGTAGACTCATGAGCTCTGAAGAAGCTGCTGCATCTACTAGAGAGTCTATTCTTGGCAATGGGAACTCATCTTTTGGACAAGCCTTGTTAAGATCTGTAAAATCAATGCACATTCTCCATTTACCGTTGGCCTTCTTCACCATAACAGTGTTGGCTAGCCACTCTGGGTATTTCACCTCTTTGATAACACCAGCACTAAGAAGTCTCTTCACTTCGTTCCGAGCACATTCAGCTTTGTCGTTAGACATTTTCTGAAGCCTTTGTTTTCTTGGCTTGAAGGATGGATCCACATTGAGTGAATGTTCAATGACATCTCTGTTGACACCACAGAGATCATTGGCTGACCAAGCAAAGACATCTTTGTTATTGAATAAGAATCTTAGCAAAGTCTTCTCTTACTCTTCAGATAGCTGAGACCCCAGCAATACCCTTTGCTCTGCTATGTCTTCACATAAGAGCATAGGCTTCGGCTGATCCGCCGAAGCAGCTTTCTCTCTTTTGTATCTATACTGCTCACAGGCTTCGGCTCCATCTATATTATGGATTGCCTTTGAATCTGTCTAGTTTCCTTCAGCCTTTCTGGCAGCTTCTTGACTCCCATGAACAGCAATGGGCCCTTGTTCCGAAGGTATCTTCATGCATAAATATGCTAGATGAAGTATTGCTTTGAAAGCATTAAGTGTCCCTCGACCAATGATTGCATTATAGGGGTACTCCATGTCAACAATGTCAAAGACAACCTGTTCAGTCCTTGTGTTATGAACAAAGCCGAAGGTCACTGGCATTGTGATTTTGTCGAGTGCTACAACCTGCCTTCCTCCGAAGCCACAAAGAGGGTGTGTAGCATCATGAATCTTATCCTCTGGTTCTTGCATCTGTCTGAAGGCCTTAACAAATATGATATCCGTTGCGCTGCCTGTATCAACCAGAACATTATGGACCAGAAATCCCTTGATGACACAAGATATGACCATAACATCATTGTGAGGGTAATCTTTGAGCTGAAGGTCCTCCTGGGAGAAGGTGATTGGGATGTGGGACCATTTCGACTTGATGAAGGGTCCATGCACCCCAACATGTTGTACCATTCTCTGTGCTTCCTTCTTCTGCTTCTTGTTAGCCAGCTCTGAACCTGAGCCACCTGTTATCGAAAGCACCAGCTTCGTAGCCGAAGGTGCTTCGGCTTGGTTGTAGAACGAAACCATCAGCTCAAAAGTGGAAGTGAGTTCACCAGAGGTGGGCCTCATATGGAGGCAATGCAGCTGTTATGGCAAAGTCCTTCGTCATGGTAGTCTGAAACATGGCCCAGACATGGTATTCTTCCCTTCGGCCAGGGACAATCATGTCATGGCAGAAGCTCAAGGACATGCTGGTTACCAGTTTTCAAGGCTTTCAGACGAAGCCAGTCACAGCTCAGGCCTTGTTCCAGTGCACACAAGACCATGAGGAATACCTTCAGGCATATGTTCGAAGGTTCTTGCGACTGAGAGCACAAGCGCCCATAGTGCCCAATGAAATTGTCATTGAGGCCATGATCAAGGGTCTTCGGCCAAGACCCACGGCTCAATATTTCGCCAAAAAACCTCCCCAAACTCTGGAGAAGCTGCTTCAGAAGATGGATGGGTACATCTAGGCTGACAATGACTTCTGACAAAGAAGGGAAAAGGCTTACAGATTTTCTGAGATGACTAGGGGCTTCGGAGGAAGAATCCACCCTAGGCATGTCAGATCAATCCACAGCTCTAGTCAGAATGACGACAAAAGAAGCCAGCTTCAGAGGTCACAACACAGCTCACGGTCTTCGGGACAGCAGCAAAGCTCCTTCAGGCCACCAGCTCCAAGGGGCAGAGGTGGTAGGGGCTTCAGAGAAAGATATGGGGATCAGCCTAGAAAAATTTATTGCTTATTCTGTGGTGAGGACAAAGGCCACACTACAAGAGCCTGCCAGATCACTATTCTGAAGCAAAAAGGGATTGCCGAAGCAGAAGCTCGGCAGAATCAGCCGAAGCAAGTCTTACATACTGCTTCGTACCACTCTCCCTACATACTAGAATATGTGAGCAATCATCCTGCAGCTTCTATTGCTTCGGCAAGCCATTCACAGGCTTCTTGGCCTCAGCTCCCACCGCCACCACCACTACAACCTACTTATTTCCGAAGCCAGCAGCCAGAAGGGCGCCAGCACTCTCAACAACAACGTGAATTTAGAGAGGAATCCGAAGCTCGTACAGTCAACAGTATTGTGCCAGAATCAAAGCACATATACTAAATGATATCCTGCCTCTGAAATACTTTTATGTTCCATGCCATTTTGCTTTTTAATAAGGAACAAGCAATGTAAATTTAGTTTTAATTTCTTGTAATGATTTTGCTTCTATTAGAATGGAATATATCTTCTTCACAGATTTATGAAGCTACAAAAAGTCGTTCCTAAGGGAACGCAACTTAAGTTACGAAGCTCAAAAGTCGTTCCTAAGGGAATGCAGAGCTAAAATTGCCGAAGCTACAGAAAGTCGTTCGTAAGGGAGCGCAGCGTAAGTTTTCTGCTCAAAAGTCGTTCCAAAGGGAATGCAGAGCCAAATACCGCCGAAATATAAGGCGAAGAAGTTCAAAAGTCGTTCCTAAGGGGATGCAGAACTTATACCGCCGAAATAGAAGGCGAAGAAGTTCAAAAGTCGTTCCTTAGGGGATGCAGAACTAATTACACCAAAAAATAAACAGTGAACACTGAAAAATAAATGGTGAAGAAGGCTCCAAAGTCATTCCTAAGGGGATGCAGAGCTTGTGTGTTCCAGTGTGGGCGTGTGGGTGTGTGTCTTCGGCATCCTCATCATTTTGCATCATATCATCACATCATTTCACATATCATCACATCATACATCATATTGCATCAATGACACGAAATGAATACGAAGCTGATCTTCGGCAAAACGCTTCGTCAAAATGAAAAGGTGCTAAGGCACGAAGTAAGTTTCGGGAAATTCAGTTTTATCAGCCTTGTCACAAGAAGGGATCTCTGTTTACAAAGCATGGATATTTTTTCTTTACGAAGCATGAAAAGGGAAGGTGTTCTTTTGCCGAAGGTTCAAAAACGGTATGTGTGTAAATTCCATGCATCCCAAAGAAATGAATTACAATAATTTACTTATTTGATTCAAAGCTACATACATCAAATATTACAGTCTTGTCACAATAAAAGTACAATGTCCATTCTAGTGTCTCATACATTGACCATCACAAAATGTTTTTACAATATGTGCTATTCCTCTTTAAGGACTTTCTCTGCAACTTCGGGCAGTAATTTGTTAACAACTTCATCAACAATGGATTCAGCCATGTTTATAATGTCTAGCGCTTCCTTCATTTCTAGATCTGCCAGGGGGTCGAACGGTTCTCGCGGCGGAGATAATTCAGCTAAAATAGGAAAAGTTAATCAGTCTGAAGCCACAAAAACAAATGCTGAAGCTAAAAGCCAAAAGCAATACATGTATGTTTTTCGTGCTCTGCAGCTTCTTCAGCTCGCCTTGCTTCTGCTCGGGCGTCGTGGGTTTCCTTTTCACTTTTCTTTATAATTTCGTGAGCCATCTCTCGACCACCATTCACCCAGACATCATTGTAAAATTTTCCGCCCATCAAGGTCGCTTCAGCTGAAGGATCCTTTGTATCATCTATGGAGAAGGCAGCTTCGGCCTGGGCCATGGTCTTGATGTGATCATATCCCGCCTTCTCCAAGATAGCTGAAATTCCCCGCGCACCGAAAAACGCGCAAACATCCCCGCGATCACTCAAAATTTCTTTGAAGGTCTCGGCTTCTCCACTTATCCATTCAACAACGCCTTCGGGGTCGCCTTGTATGAAGTTTTCTTCAGTAGAGTAGGCACCCACTTTGGCGAAGCTAGCTTTTATTTTCTTCACGCAGTCCAAGGATTTTTCAAAGCACCTTTCCCTGGATGCGCAAAGTTCTTCAACATTCTTCTCTAGATGATTTTTTAATATTCGCTAATTTCCTGGTTAGCTTGCGCAAGCGCGCAGTTTTCTTTAGCCTCGGCCAGCTGTCTCCGAAGGTCTTCAATTTCAGTCTTTTGGGCTTCGGCCTGAGCCTTGAAACTGGCTTCGTCTTCTTTCACTTTGTTTACCAATGAGATTAAAATTTTGTCTTTTTCAAGACCTTCGTTTCTTAATTTGATCACCTCTGAACGAAGGTTGTTCAGAGCCATCATATAGCCTTCGTCTTCAATATTTTTCTGCGCCCTAAGGGCATTGCTAAGAATTAAGCCTTGCAAGAGGAGGACATAACTGAGTATAGCAAATAAAATACTTCATTTTCAAATTCAAAGTTAACTTTTATACCTTTATGCTGTTGTATGCCAGGCTGTCTGCAAGATCATCCTTCGACGGAATTGAAAGGCCGTCTTCTAGCTTCGGGAATCCGATGCTTCTACCTATCTCCCGGCAAACGGATATTTCTTTGTTGTCTGGGAGACAGTATAAGAAATCATCTTCACTACTCCCATTAAAAACCAAGGCACCCTTCGGATATTTCAATTTTCGCGCATAGTGCCTGGCTTCCAAAATAATTTCTTCAGACAATTTCTTCCCCGAAGCGTGTCGAAAGATGTAGTCATCATTTTTTATTAAAGCTTCGGGGGCAGGAATCTCAATCTTTTCCGGAGCAGTTTGCTCTGTCGCCTTTTCTTCAGGTGCGGCAGGCTCTGTCTCGGTGGGCACTGAAGGCCCAGCTTCGGTTTCAGCTTGAACTTGTGTAGCTTCGGCTTCTGCTCGCCTAGTTTCGGTTTCGGCCTGTGATTTGGCTTCAGTTGGAGCGACTTTCTTTGCAGGAGCAGGGCTCAGCGCCTTTGTAGTCTCCAATACAACATCCAGCACATTCGCCATCTTCTCCTCTTAGGAGTCACGGCAGAAGCCTTTTGCACCTTCGGCAGGGTTGCCTCTATTAGAGGACTTAGGATTTCTGGCATTTTTGTCACTCTTTCCACCTATGGCTCTTTGGCCTTATTATCTTCAGCCTTGGCTAGCTCAACTGTAGTTATCTTCGGTACTACGCTCGGCTCTACAGTGCTTTGCATAATTGGAACAGTTTCTTTTGCTTTGGCAGTTGAAGAAGTACCTTTGCCAAATTCAAGTATCACGACTGGTTCAATATAACACGTCGGTGAGTCAGAACCTTCATCTTCTTGCCCTTCGGCTCAGCTATGATGGCCGAAGCAGCAATATTTCCCGAAGTAGCAATCTTTCTCTTTATCCCTTGCCCTCTCAGCGGGTAGCAATAGTCAGGGTATACGAAGCCAATAGCATCAAATACCATGTTCAATCTTTTCTTATTCCGACACCCGAAAGCTGCGGACAAGGCATTGTCTTTGTTGGGGGTCTACTTCATCCTTGAAGGTCCCATAAGAAGAAACACCTTCGGAAGATTGACACAAAGCCGAAGCTACCAATCAGAAGGCTTCGGAGTACATTTCCAAAGGCACCGACTTAAAGATGAAATGACCAATCGGCCCATGATAACTTGTATTATGATTGTAGACCTTTGTAAAGGGCATGAATGTAATTCCCCATAGGCTGTGTCCTGTGCCTATAAATAGATGAACAGTATCCCTGTACTGTTCACGCTATCCTGTAGTTGCTCGCATGCCACACTTGGATTTTTGCCTTCTGCCAAACCGAAGGTATAAATGTAATTAAATATTATATTTAATATTCAAGTTTATATAACGATAACATATGAATAACATTATATGTCCATTCATATTATCTTTCATTATCTTATAACCGTGATGATGAAGGTACGTCCTTCATGACCTTCGTCCGAAGATTATTATATCCTAAGGGAAATAATGCTTTGAAGGACGAAGGACTTTAACATTTAATATTTTGTGTTGTCTTGTTCTTGACTCATAGCATTTGAGAATAAGTCCCCAACATTGGCGCCCACCTCCGGTGAACTCACTTCCACTATTGAGCTGATGGCTTCGCCCAACATCCAAGCTGAAGCTGCTTCGGCGACGAAGCTGGTGTTCCCAATAACAGGCGGTTCATGCTCAGAACCAGCCAACAAGAAGCAGAAGAAGGAGGCTCAGAGAAGGGTGTAGCATGTTGGGGTGCAGGGACCCTTCATCAAGTCAAAATGGTCCCACATCCCAATTACCTTCTCCCAGGAGAATCTTCAGCTCAGGGATTATCCTCATAATGATGCTATGGTTATATCTTGTGTCATCAAGGGATTTCTGGTCCACAATGTTTTAGTTGATACAGGCAGTGCAGCCGACATAATATTTGCTAAGGCCTTCAGACAGATGCAAGAGCCAGAGGACAAGATCCATGATGCTACACACCCTCTTTGTGGCTTCGGAGGAAGGCAGATTGTAGCACTTAGCAAAATCACAATGCCAGTGACCTTCGGATTTGTCCACAACACAAGGACTGAACAGGTTGTGTTTGATATTGTTGACATGGAATACCCCTACAATGCAATCATTGGTCGTGGGACACTCAACGCTTTCGAAGCAATACTTCATCCAGCATATCTATGCATGAAGATACCTTCGGAACAAGGACCCATTGCTGTTCATGGCAGTCAGGAAGCTGCTAGAAAAGCTGAAGGAAACTAGACAGATTCAAAAGCAATCCACAACATAGATGGAAATGAAGCTTGTGAACAGTACAAGTACAGAAGAGAGAAGGCTGCCTCGGCTGATCAGCCGAAGCCTATGCTTCTGTGTGAAGATATAGCATAGCAGAAGGTATTGCTGGATTCTCAGTTATCTGAAGAGCAGGAGAAAACCTTGATAAGGTTTTTATTCAACAACAAAGATATGTGTGACACCCCAGTGTCACCTAGGTTTTCTCTCAAATACCAACCAAGAACCATTATTTTATGTGAACCAAAGTAAGCATGAGCATCAAAATAACTTAAGTAAGAAAGAATCCACCAAGTTTATACTTAAAGGTATCATGATCAAAACAATTGAGACTTTTAAAAAGATAAGAATGTGCAACCCTAATAAAAAACCCTAAGCGAGCCCCATGAGCAAAATTCAGGAAAATAAGAAAAAGGGGATGAAAAGTTTAAAATTATGAGTTGAGCCAATTATAAAAATTGAAGTATATTTAATGAGCAACAAGAAAGGTTGAGAAAGCTTAGCCAAAATAACTCAAATAAAACCCAAATCAAACTTCTCATGTGGGGACTTAATCGGAATTCTGAATTTCAGAATTCTGAAATTCAGACCTTGAGCCAAAGATCAGGGATGTTCACCTTGATCCCTAACTCGAATCCTAATGGCCCCATTGACAAAATTGTGTCTAACTAACCCCTCTGTCGTGTGCCAGAAGATGGCATTGGGACGCGAGCCCTAGACACGACAAAACCTTGGATTTGCCTCAGGTTTGGGCAGGGAGACAGACCGGATTTCCTGGCTCCATATCTCTGCAACCAGTAGGCAAAATCCTATGACCCCCACACAAGATTGGTAGCTTGTAGGGAGGAGAAGAGGTTTTGTGCACTGACCAAGGCGAGAGCAGGCTCGGATGAGCGACCACACGCGCCAGAACTTGGGCAGAACGCACGGGCACACGTGTTCGACCCTGGTCGGCACGCCAGAGCTCGCCCAACCCCCGCGCGCGCTCACCCCGGTGTCCGGTCAAGTCCGTCGCGCGCCCACGCCCTCGGTCGTGCTCGCCCGCGCCTATAAAGCCTCCCCGGGCGCACCTCACTTCGCCCGGCACTCACCCTCACCGGCCAGCCCCCTCTCCTTAGCTCCAGCGAGCTTAATTCCTCTCGCCATTGCCGCCAGAGCTTCGGCCACCGTGGCCAGCCCACTCCAGCCATCCTCAAGTCGAGCCAGTGCTTCGGCTAGCTCCGCCAGTAGCCTGTGAAGCTTGCCAAGCTCTCAGACCCGGCCGGACTTCACCGGAGGCCCGAGATCGACCTCACCGGACTTCGGTCTTCCGCCGCCGCGCGTGGACCGAGCTATCCAGTGAGTCTCCGACCAATTCCTTGCGCCCATATCTTCTCTGGCATCCCATGAACCTCTCTGACCCATCCAATTGCTCTATCTCGCCGTGACCAGGCCGGACTCCTCGCCGCCGACGAGCATCCCCACCTGCGCGCATGGACCGACCGACTCCGGCCATCTCCGACGGCGACCCACACACCGTTGTGATCCCCGAGACCTCCCCTACGTCCTCGACCACTTCACCGAAGCAATCTCGCCGCCGGTAAGCCCCTCCGCCCTTTCTTCCGCCGCAGTTACTGTTTAAGATAGAAGAAGGACCTCGGGTTAGGATTTGTAGAACCCGAGGGGTTTTCTGTAACGTCAGTGACTCGTGTGAATAGTAGCTTAAGGACTGATTCGCGAGGAAAACTTAAAAACCCGCCAGGGACCCCAGTGCAAAGTGGATTTCCATTAAACCAATTCTGTTATTCTTTTTAAAATGACCAGAGAACTTAGAAAACCTATAACTTGATGAATTCTTCATAAAATGTTGCCAACCCAATTTTGCTAGCTCCTGAATATTATGAACTATCTTTTAAAAATGATAAACCTTATGCTTTTTGTTCTAAATTTTAGAATTTAAAATTAAAAACAGAAACCCACCAAACCTTGTTTAATTAAGGAAAATCAGTTTTTCATCTGTGCTGAACTTAAGAAAATTTGTAGATGTTCAAACCTCATTTAGACACTGTTTAAAAATAGTAGGAACCCCAGCATTGAAAAATATGATGTAGATATTCATTTAAAACTATTCTGCCCAAAACTTAGGAAAAATCAGAAAGGCATTAAAAATTAATGAACAATGATTAAAATTATTTTTCCTAGTTTGCTTATGTAACAGAGAACCTAGGAAAAATACAGAGACCATTAATTTGGACCAGTCTTGAAATAAAATGTTTTATTTAGCCTTATATGGACTGAAAATCAATTATTAGAATAGCAAAACTATAACCAAAATGAGTAGTAAAAATCCAGTGGACTTACAACCACCAGAGCCCCACTACAAAAATAAAGAGCACCTCAGCCCAACTTTTTAAATAAGGAAAATAAATGCAAAGTGATAATAAGTCTTTTTCCCAATAATTCTTGAATAACCCCTAATAATGTGATAATGGGCAACCAAAAATTTGCTAAGTCCATAATGAGATAAACCACCAGAGAAAAATGCAAACCCATGAAAAAGGAGCAAACTCATACCTATTGCTAGTGTTTTATGAGAAAGGCTACTTAATTCAGATAATGCATACCACCCCTTCCCTTAAGCAAAAAGAGACCAAACTTCAGAATGACTGCTCTTGCACAAAATAATAACCAAGAAAATAAGAACTCTGTTGTTTGATGTTTTTCAAATATAGTGGTAGTAGAAAGCACCCAATTGGCTAGAAACTTGAGAAAACCATAGAAAAATAATTAAAAGGTGTTAATGACTATAAATTTGTATCAAGTCATGTTATAGCACCTAAAAGCCAGTAAAAAATGAGTTTTTGAGAATTACCCACTGTTAGATAGTAGTTGTAGTTCAAAGCACCCCTTCTGCCCTAGAAATTGATAATTTTGTCCAGAGAGAACTATTCACTTTGTGATCCCCAAATTTTGAGTCAGAGAAACATACACCAGCACCAAGCCACTGTAATTTTTGCAGAATTTTTAGAATTTTATAAAAGCAACTTGTAGTTCAAACCTGCTCCAAAACATTAAAGAGAATAAAAGAAAAGGGAAGAAGTAAACCTCACCCCAATAAGTCTAACTTGAGAACTTATCAATTTTCCCTAAGACTTAAAAGGAATTCAGTGGAACCCCAAAATTAAATCTACTACTTACCTTAGCTAAGTTTAAACCAATTTACAAAGTATACCACCCAAGGGTCTTACATAAGTAAAGTTAACCTTGTTTAACTCAAGAAGATCATACACCTTTAAAGTTGTAATTTCTAGAAGCACATATCATATCATGCATATATCTTACGCATTGCATTCATTAGATTGTAATCTTGCCGACGGAGAGTACGTGCTCATCCCCGAGCAAGGACCTGTCCAAGAGGAGGACCAAGAGCAGGCTTCAGAGGCTGCTATTGATGATCTCCCCGCAGCCCCAACAATTGAAGGCAAGCCCCGGTTTATATGCATAACCGTATTATTATATGCTATTTTACTACACTTAATGCTTGTAGGATTGTGATGTGCACTTAAGTGTAGGAGTTGCTTGAAACCTCTAGTTGCATGAACTTAGGATTCCTTTTTGAGATGAATACTAGTATGCTAGGTCGAGTAGCTGCTTGCTAATCAGGATCTCGGTAGAAGTCGAGTGATTTTTCTAGCACTCGCGCGAGGTCTGGAATTGATTGTATTCATCTTGATAACGGGATCTATGTTGGTCTATGGACTTGGATCTAGGGAGGATGCCTTGTCCATGAGACGGGAAAAAGGAATTAAGGATTAATGTGTGGATACCTGAGTCAAGCTTTTGAACGTACTAAGCACATGCTGGGAAAAATGGTAACCGGTAAACCTAGTACCTGAGTGAAGCCGGGCGCGGACTTTATCCCTCATGCGACCTGAGACTGGGTCTCCCATGCTAGCTATGGTGGGTACAAGTGCGGTCACTGCATGGCGGCAGCCGGGGTCAGTGGAGCATTGTATGCCAAGGCGGTGAGGCCTGGACGCGAACGGGGAATCGATGGGGACGGTTGTCATGTGTGGGGTCAGAGTACCCTGACATGCCGTGTGTTTAGGTTTACCTTGCAAGGTTAAAACTCGATTCGAATCGTCTGCTTCTCGCAGCTAATGAGACTGCTTGACCCCTTGTACTACATCGAGTAAGAAGTGAAATGTGGTTACATGAGATAACTTGTTGATTGAACTAAATGATTGTTACCATGTATGCTTAGAAGGAGCAAATCTAGCTAAGTTAATGATGATAGAATTTGAAAGGCTAAAATTTGCTTTTAGAAACAGCTAGTGTTTTTGGCAAACCAAACCCCTCAGCCAAACAGCTGCATAGTCTAGAGGTAGAGGAGTAGACTCCTCACACCGGTTAAGTCTAGCTGAGTATTAGTATACTCAGCCTTGCTTGTGGCACAATTTTTGCAGGTACCATTCAGGAAATGGTTGATGGTGTGACTTGGCCTACCATCCTGCCACTGGGTTGGACGGTCGAGTGGGATGTTGCTCCGGCAGGAGAGGAGCACGAGGAGTAGTGGGCTAGGCCTTGCCCTATTCCTCGATACCGACGACATCGATTATCCACTGCACTTTATTTTGTGAACTTTATTTGCTACGCAAAACTCCGATTTATGTAATAACTCAGTACTTAATTTGAGGTTTCCTGTTTTATTGTATTTCTTCTGTGACTCACCTTCGAGTGAGATTGTGGAATTTGATCCTGGTTAAGTGGCTCTATCAGACTAGATCTGAGGGACTAACGGATTATTCCGATTTAAGTGTGTTACGGCCCCTGGGGCGTGACTTAGGCACTTAAGCTGGAATAATTCGGGTGGTTCTGCCACAGCTGGTATCGGAGCAAATTCCACCACAGAGAAGGACAATAAACCATGAATACCAATTTTCAAAATCTAAAACTTGCTTAGAAACTGCTGTGGATCGTCAGGACTAGACCGCTAGACCTAGGACGGAAGGCCTTAGGAATAGAGGGAGAAATAGGTGGCTAATTAATTAGGCCCTGTGGGCCAGTACTTATATTTTTAAGGATGCCCTAAAAAGCACCCTATTTTCTTTTGAGAGGCAACGTTTCTTCCGGCATGCATGCATTATAAAACACAAAGAGGAATTAAAAACTTGAGCTAACCCCTTTCTTAAAACCATCCGGGCTCTCTTTTTCTTTTTCCTTCCACCATAATCTTTACCTTTGATTCCCTTCCGCAGATGAATTCACCCACCCCCGCCAGTGGAGGAGACTCTCGTTTTAGTTCTAACTTCCTTTCTCGCGATGGCTTTCCTTCCATCTTGTGGGAAGTGCTTAACTCCGCCGGTTACCCTACGCCCCCTTCGTACACGGTGCAGTTGTATGAGGAGCATCGGGTACCTCGTTGTCGGGTCTGGCTGACTTTGGAGGCTCATCCCCTTCAGCCGGGTTGGCGTTCTCTTGACTCTGAGACGATTGGACTCAGGACGGACGACACCGTTTGAAGCGGCAGCCATGAAGACTCTGACGACTTTCTGTGGCTACCATCCCCTGGAGATGGTGATGCACCCCTTGGGACTCTTCCCTGCTGAGAAGAAGGATGATCCCATGTGGTGTAACCGCGTGATCCATGTAAAGGATGTGTGGGCAATGTATCCTGACTTGGTTGGGAGGGTCACCGTTCAGTGCATGAGTGCGTTGTACCGTCTTCAGGCCCTTCAGAGCGATGCTATGGCACTCCTTGCTAACACCGCTCAGACTGCCAAGCCCACTCTCGACAGTCGGGAGGATTTTGTGGTCGACCTATCCACGGAGTTGGTGGAGAAAGATCTGCAGGTAGAGAGGCTGAGCCAGCGCATCACCACCTTGGAGCAGCAGGTGGAGATCCGAGACAACACTATTGATGTCTTGGAGAACCAGCTTCACGATGTGCAGAGGGAACTCGAAGAAGCAAATGACCACTTGGACATGCACCACCTGGAGATGGAGGCCAATGAAGCAGGAAGCGAGGAGCTAGGACCAGCCCCTGGTGCAGGAAGCGAGGAGCTAGGCCAATGAGGCCAATGAAGCAGGAGGCTCCCGAGGAGCTAGGACCAGCCCCTGGTGCCAATGGGACTACCTCCGCGATGCCTCCTTCACTCGTATCCAGTGTCGCTTCCACCGCTCAGGGTTAAGCAGTCACTTCGACACTTTTAGGCGGATAGAAACCTATGCGAGCTTAGTAATATCATATTTTGGACTAGGCTTATGGGTACTTTCCCCTGATTGATGTAACCCTGTAAACTTTTGAAATCTGTGGGATATTTGTCACCATGTTATCTTCATTTCGGACCTAATATTATGATTATGGCATTTTTCCTTCCATATGAAATGATATCTTGTCGTTCAAACTGTGAGTTGGGATAACAAAGGCGACAATCTCTGTTTTCAGATGGCAGCTAGGCAGCGTCGCGGGCAGAATGAGCCGGTTCCCCCGCCATCTCCTCCAGCTCCCACAGTGCAGGAGCTGATGGCCCAGCAGAATGAGATTCTGCGATAGCTCTTGCAGCGCCAGCCCCACCCTCAGCGCCTGCCACCGGGTTGGACGGTCGAGTGGGATGTTGCTCCGGCAGGAGAGGAGCACGAGGAGTAGTGGGCTAGGCCTTGCCCTATTCCTCGATACCGACGACATCGATTATCCACTGCACTTTATTTTGTGAACTTTATTTGCTACGCAAAACTCCGATTTATGTAATAACTCAGTACTTAATTTGAGGTTTCCTGTTTTATTGTATTTCTTCTGTGACTCACCTTCGAGTGAGATTGTGGAATTTGATCCTGGTTAAGTGGCTCTATCAGACTAGATCTGAGGGACTAACAGATTATTCCGATTTAAGTGTGTTACGGCCCCTGGGGTGTGACTTAGGCACTTAAGCTGGAATAATTCGGGTGGTTCTGCCACAATATGTTTGCTTGGTCAGCTAATGATCTTTGTGGTGTCAATATAGATGTCATTGAACACTCACTCAATGTGGATCCATCATTCAGGCCAAGAAAACAAAGGCTTCAGAAAATGTCCGATGACAAAGCTGAAGGTGCTCGAAACGAAGTGAAAAGGCTTCTTAGTGCTGGCGTTATCAGAGAGGTCAAATACCCAAAGTGGCTAGCTAACACTGTTATGGTAAAGAAGGCAAATGGTAAATGGAGAATGTGCATCGATTTTACAGATCTTAACAAGGCTTGTCCAAAAGATGAGTTCCCATTGCCAAGAATAGATTGTCTAGTAGATGCAGCATCTTCATCAGAGCTTATGAGTTTACTAGATTGTTACTCAGGCTAACACCAAATCTGGATGAAGAAGGAAGATAAGCCGAAGACCAGCTTCATAACCCCCAGTGGTACATATTGTTATCTTTGGATGCCTGAGGGGCTCAAGAATGCTGGAGGAAGCTTCAGTAGAATGACAGCCAAGGTCCTTCATTCTCAGATAGGCAGAAATGTGCTAACATATGTTGATGACATCATAGTAAAAAGCACAAAGCAAGAAAATCATATCACTGATCTGTAAGAAACATTTGCTAATTTCAGGCAAGCTGGCCTGAAACTAAACCCTGAAAAAATGTGTCTTTGGAGTAAAGAAGGGTAAGTTCCTTGGTTGCCTAGTTTCAACGAAGGGGATCGAAGCTAATCCAAGCAAGATCAAAGTCATACTTCGAATGGAACCGCCAAGTACGAAGAAGGGGGCCCAACGGTTGGCAGGAAGATTGGCTTCATTGAACAGATTTATATCTAGATCAGCAGAAAGAAACTTGCCATTCTTTGAAATACTAAAGTCAGCCGAAGTCTTTCAGTGGGGCCCAGCTCAACAGAAAGCCTTCGATGAGCTGAAGCAATACCTGATTGATCTAACAACATTAACTCCACCTGCGCCAGGGGCTCCATTACTATTATATGTGGCAGCTTCGCACTCTGCAGTGAGTGTGACGCTTGTGCAGGAGAAACTAAAAGGACAAATCAAAAAACAAGCCCGAGTATACTTTGTCTCCGAAGTTCTAAGCTTATCAAAGAAAAATTATATAGAATTGGAGAAGGTATTGTATGCTGTCTTAATGGCCTCCAGGAAGCTTCGGCACTACTTTCAGGCATTCCATATAGTTGTTCCTTCATCTCAGCCTTTGAAAGATATTATGAGGAACAGAGAAGCTACTGGAAGGATTGGAAAGTGGGCTGCAGAACTTAACGAATTCAGCATTGATTATGTGCATAGATCCTCGATCCAGTCCCAGACGTTAGCAGACTTCATCGCTGACTGGACGCCAGGGGCTCAGGAAGAAGAAGCAAATAAAGATGTCGAATCTTGGACAGTGTTCTGCAACGGTTCCTGGGGAACCTTCGGGGTAGGTGCAGCTGCTGTCTTGGTTGCACCTTCCAAAGTCAGAACATGCTATGCAGTAAAACTTGATTTCAGCTACACAAATAATATTGCCGAATACGAAGCCTTGCTTTTGGGGCTTCAGAAGTTAAAGGCAATGGGGATAAGAAGGGTGGTCCTTAAAACTGATTCCCAAGTTATTTCTGGCCATGTTGACAAGAGTTGTAGAGCAAGAGACCCGAAGCTTGAGAAATACCTGGATACAGTTCGAAGGCTTGAAGCTTCTTTCGAAGGGTTTTCTGTCAAGAATATTCCACGAGGAGAAAATGAGCACGCTGATCTGCTAGCCAAGTCAGCGGCACAGGGGCTGCCCTTACCTTCGGAAGTATTCTTTGAGACAATAAGAGCACCTTCGGTGGAACTTCTTGAAAGAGCAGTGCTCAATATATCTCCTGTTCATAGTGAAGATTGGAGGACTGAGATTATATCTTTTCTCCAAGGCAACTGCCTTTCAGATGACGAAGCTTATAATAAGAGAATGGAGGCAAGAGCACGACCATATGTAATAATAGAGGGGGAGTTATACAAACATGGGGTCTGCTCTCCACTGCTCAAGTGTCTATCCAGAGCTGAAGGTATAGAATTGATGAAGGAAATACACGCAAGATTGTACGGATCTCACATTGGATCTAGACCTTTGCTGGGGAAAGTCTTCAGACAAGGATTTTATTGGCCGAAGGCAGCTTCGGATGCAGCGGATCTAGTTCAAAAATGTGAAAATTGCCAAAAATGCACAAGAGACCAGAAACAACCTTCGTCGTTAACCCAACTGATACAACCAACCTGGCCATTGCAAAGATGGGGCCTGGATTTGTTAGGACCACTTCCACCAGCACAAGGCAATTTGAAATATGTTGTGGTGGCTGTAGAATATTTTTCCAAGTGGATTGAAGCGAAGCCTTTGGCCACAATAACTTCGGTCACAGTCCAAAAATTCTTTTGGCAAAACATTGTTTGCCGCTTCGGCGTACCAAAGGATATAGCTATGGACAATGGAACATAGTTTGATGCTGAAACCTTCAAGGAATTATGTGATCAAATTGGCACGAAGATCCATTTTGCGTCAGTCAGACTTCCAGAATCAAACGGACTTGTCGAAAGAGCAAATGGTATTTAATGATAGGAATAATGAAGTTAATTTTTAACCAGCCCAGAGGAAAGTGGCCGGAAGAGTTGATTAAAGTGGTGTGGAGCCACAACACGATTGTATCAAGATCAACAGGTTTTACACCATTCAAGCTATTATTTGGTGACGAAGTCATAACCCCAGAAGAAGCTAAAATGGGGTCAATAAGAACAATAGCTTCAACTGAAGACGAAACCGATTATCATGTAGCAAAAGACACTATAGAAGGGGTCAGACTTCAGGCTGTGGAAAATACTAATAAATATCAAGCCGAAACAATAAAATGGCGCGACAGAAAAGTCCGGCTGAAAAATATCAAGCCAGGTCATCTGGTGTTTCGGAGAGTGGCTAATCCGGACACAGTAGGCAAACTATAGTTGAAGTGGGAGGGACCTTTTCTGGTCGTATCTTCGTCAAGGCCCGGTTCTTACAGACTAAAAGATATGGATGGCAATGATATTCCTAGGTCTTGGAATGCGGATGAGCTTCGACGGTATTATGTATAGATTCATGTAATCTTTTTCTATTTTTCTATGGCACCCTTTTCCTTTCCAAAGGGGGGGAAAGGTTTTTAATGGGGCCATAGTTTGTAATATTTTCCTTTTTATTCAGCTCCACGAGAGCAAAATCCCCCAAAAATGTAAATGTAAAATCTGAGCATGCACCATCGAGTGCAGAGAAGAAGAAAAAACAGGAAGAAGCTCAAAAGTCGTCCCTAAGAGGATGCAGAGCATGATGAAGCTACAAAAAGCCGTTCCTAAGGGAACGCAGCATAAGTTTTCTGCTCAAAAGTCATTCCTTAGGGAATGCAGAGCCAAATACCGCTGAAATATAAGGCGAAGCGCGAAAAGTCAACGCGAATACCGCCGAAATAGAAGGCGAAGAAGTTGAAAAGACGTTCCTTAGGGAATACAGAACATACACCGAAAAATAAACGGTGCAGCCGAAAAATAAACGGCAAAGAGATTTCAGTCATTCCTTAGGGAATGAAGGTTGTGGATGAAGCTTCGGATGTATGTGTGTTTGGGCACTCATTTGCACGATACATTACATCATACATTGCATACATAAACATTCATTTAGACATACATATGATCATCATCATCATACCATACAGATACAAATAGTTGCTTCGGCTCTAAGAAAGCAACTTCGAAAGCAGAATAATGCTTCATTGTGTACGAAAGAAGGGAAGGTGTTTTTCACCTTCGGCTCAAAAAGTACAAGTTTCGTTCACATCGAAGCACTTCACACATTGATGGAAAGGTAAAAAGTATATTACAAGGTATGGACAAAATGTACAGAGTAGAATCTAATTCTTAAGTTACAATATTCTTTACAAAGGTTAATACAAGAGTTCTTAAAGTTTCTTCCACAGCTAGCTATTCAAGCTTCATCATTATCTATTGAGCTTCGGATCGTCTGCTAAGCTTCAGCTTTCTGCTCTTCAGCTTCGTCATCCTGTACATATTAAGGTGTTGTAAGGAAGATTCAAGTCTAAAGGAAAAGGTGAGCACAAGGTATGATTTTGTTACCGGCTTAAGATGACTTCGAGCTTCGTCACCAGCTAAGCTCTGCCCACCCTTCGT
Organism: Zea mays; assembly: GCF_902167145.1. Classification (NCBI taxonomy): domain Eukaryota; kingdom Viridiplantae; phylum Streptophyta; class Magnoliopsida; order Poales; family Poaceae; genus Zea; species Zea mays. The sequence continues at coordinate 33,339,568 of NC_050103.1, forward strand.
CCATACTAGCTTTATAAATCTGTTTCCTATGCTTTGGGCAAGACTGGGAATATCAATTAGATCTGCTGGTGATAAGCTAAAGTTGGGTCTATTGACAATCTTTCCATGTGTGCAACCAGATTTCAGGAAGGCAACAGCTGTGCCCCGAGAAGCTACCAGGGCACAGAAATCGCCGTGTCCAGCTATAAGTTCATCAAGAGCATCAATTTCACCCTCGATATATTCGAAGGCCCCTGGCAGGTCTTCAATTGAAGGACTAAATTTTTCATAGCCGACTCCAACCGAATTGAAAATCTGCTTCAGCCGTTGCACACATCGGTTACTGAACTCCAGACATTTGTTTTGAAGCTCTGCCAACGATTTTTGCAAATTCGAAGTTTTTTCGACCTCAGCCTCAAATTTTGCATCAAACCTCTGCTTTTCTTGTTCGAAGCTTTCTGACTTCGAGAGAAGCTCCGTATTCAGCTTTGCAATTTTAGCTTCAGCTTCTGCCAATAAACCCTCTGCTGTCTGAAGTTCGAAATCCTTCTTTTCAAGAGCAGCCGCTTGATCTTTTATCTTGTTTTCTAAACCCTCAATTATAACTTCATGCTTTTTATCTTCAAGATCTTGTTGCATCCTCAAAGCTTTACTCAATAGCATACTCTGTCCAGGAGCAACCTTCGTTAGAAAACACCTTCGTTGTTAAAAACAATAAAAAGTTGAAGAAAAGTTTTTTACCTTGAAATTAGAATAGAATAAACTACCGACGATATGTTGTCGTCGGTAGCGGCTAATGTCTGTCTCAAGCTTCGGGAAACCGATACTCTTCGATAGAGTACCGATAACCTTCGCTCCGGTTCGGTCCCGGAGGCAGCCTAAGCTTTCATCGTCAACGCCGCCAAAGAGTAGCGCCCCTGGTTCATATCCACGTGATATGGCATAGTCTCTCAATTCTTATTTCTCAGTATTCAACAATTCTTGTCCAATAAAGTTTTGAAAATTGAAATCTTCTTTTTCCGAAGCATCTTTCGCTATTTCCTTTTCTTTCTCAGGCACTTTGGCCACGCCCTCTTCGGCAGCTGTGGCAGCTTCTTCTGCGGCCATGTCAAGAAGTATCTTATAAATATTAGAAAGTGTGCTTTCTAGATTTGCATCTTCGGCTGGTTCAGCTTCGACAGTTGCAGCTTCAGTAGGTGCAGCTTCGATAGTTATAGCGCTCTCAACAGCTGGTGCTTTTGAAGCCGAAGCTGGTCGTGGTGTCTCTTCGATAGCTTCTGTCACAGTAATAGTTCTTCGTTTTTCGGCCCAGCTGCCTTCTTCGCTATCGAAGGCTCCTTCTTCTGAAAAAGCTTCGTCAGATGTGGCGCCAATGAACTTAGCTTGATAGGCAAGGATTCAGTCATTACCTTTAGAATTTCTGCCACATCGGTAGCAGAAGGTGATGCAGGAGTTTCTTCTTCTCTATCAGTCGCCTTCTGCTTCGGAGCCGCAGCTTTTCTCTTCTTCGGAGCAAATGCCGTTGGCTCAGGGTTCAATTTCCTCTTCTTCAGGTTTTCTTCATCTTCTTTTACCATTCTAGCGGCCTGTCTGCCCACAACACTGACAACTCTCTTTCTTTTCTGCCCTTCGGCGCCCTTGTTCAACCGCTCATAATCAGGATATTCAAAATGTAGAGCATCCATTACCCGGTTCAATCTTCGCTTCGGTCGGGAGCCGAAGGCTGCAGTCATGAACTGATCTTCTTTTTTCGTATAGTTCCCTAAAATCTCGTTACACATAACTTCGATCATGTCCAACCATTCTTGGCAGGGTTCCTTGAAGTGTTTTTTGAACTTAAAGTGATAAGGTAGCCGTACGAGTTCACCCTATTTCTTCTCTTCTTCAAGCTTTGGCATACCCCACTTCCTCAGCGTTGGGAATACTCTGTTGGCTAAGTATTCCTGGACTAGATCCCTAGTTCCAATATGTTCAGACACAATTATAAACTCATACACAACATCTTGGCATGGATCCCCCGGTCTCATGTTGCATTGAGGCCTAGTCAGCCCGAAGATTAACTTCAACGGGTTCTGAACTAGCTTCTCTTTTTCTTCATCAATTTTAACATAAAACCATTCAGATTTCCAACCGGTTGGCCATTTAGTACGATAGCTGACCACCGGTGTCTTCATATCCTTCCGATAAGCAAAATTATAGCAGTCGAAGTTCTCATGCAATCCGTCTTCTCTAGCCTTCGTCTGATAATGAAGTTCATGTACTCGGCAGAATGCATCAGCGAGCGGCTCTACCCCTTGACTTCAGAGAGCCCAGATGTACACGCTGAGCCTAACAATGGCGTTAGGGGTTAGCTGATGAAGGTAAATCCTGAATTTTTCCAAGACTTCTGCAATCATTCCGTGCAGAGGAAATCTCAACCCTTCTTTGAAGAAGCTCTTAAAAACTACAACTTCATCATCTTCTGGTTTCGGGATACTTTCTTCCCCGCCAAAGCGAACCGACCCCTTCTCGGCTTCTCTGAAGTAGCCTAGCTTCGTCATCATAGTCATATCAGCTTCAGACACAGTTGATTTCCCAAAATCCAGATGGCTAGGCTTCGATGGCATAACGATGTCATAATCAATTTCTCCTTCATTAGCATCACCCTCTTCAATATCTGCCTGCTCGGTTTCAGCAACGGGTGATTCTTTGTCAGCAGCGCCTTCAGCCATAAGAAGAAACACCTTCAGAAGATTGACACAAAGCCGAAGCTACCAATCAGAAGGCTTCGGAGTACATTTCCAAAGGCACCGACTTAATGATGAAATGACCAATCGGCCCATGATAACTTGTATTATGATTGTAGACCTTTGTAAAGGGCATGAATGTAATTCCCCACAGGCTGTGTCCTGTGCCTATAAATAGATGAACATTATCCCTGTACTGTTCACGCTATCATGTAGTTGCTCGCGTGCCACACTTGGATTTTTGCCTTCTGTCAAGCCGAAGGTATAAATGTAATTAAATATTATATTTAATATTCAAGTTTATATAACGATAACATATGAATAACATTATATGTCCATTCATATTATCTTTCATCCTTCACTATCTTATAACCGTGATGATGAAGGTACATCCTTCATGACCTTCGTCCGAAGATTATTATATCCTAAGGGAAATAATGCTTCGAAGGACGAAGGACTTTAACATTTAATAATTTGTGTTGCCTTGTTCTTGACTCATAGCATTTGAGAACAAGTCCCCAACAGTCTTCGACCTTGGAGTATGCCCCAAGCAGCTCGTCGCTAGTAGCTTCAATGCACTTCAGCTAGTCATCATTTGGCTCATCAAATTTATCCCCAAACCTGAAGGTATACTTCAATCGGACTAAATTACCCTCACTAGAATTAGTGATGGTCTCCTTCAGCATTTCCTAGCTTTCCACAAGCGGCCATACCCTGAAGGCTATGTGTTCTTGAATCAAATCTCTTGTACCAATGAAGGAGCAAATAGTGTTGAAAGCTCTCTGGCACGCTTCGACAGCGTCATCAATTTCCACCTTCGGCCTTTGCAGGCCGAAGCGGGACTAGATGGGGCGCTGGATGATTTCTTTAATATCTTCCCTTGCCTTTAAATCATTCTTCACATAAAACCATTCTTCCATCCAGGCTCCGGGCCATCTTTTTCGAAATGTTGGCACCGGGTGGCTTGCGTTGGGGCGAGCGATAAATCCATAACAACCGAAGTTATTGTGGTACTGTTCTTTACCAATGGCCTTCGTCTCATATAAAAGTTCGTGCATACTACAGAAGCACTTCGCGCTTGGCTCTAACCCTTGACTCCTTACTGCCCAGACAAAAATCCCCATCCTCATTATAGCTTCGGGGGTGATCTGATGAAGGAAGACCTAGAATATATCTTCAGCACTTCAACAACAAATTTGCTTAAAGGGAACCGAAGACCAGCCTTAAAAAAGCTTCGGTAGATAACAACTTCATTCTCCTCAGGGGTAGGGGCAGGGGTAGTGTTGTCTCCACCAACTCTGATAATAGACATGTCGCAAAAATATCTCCCTCTCATGGAATCAATATGACTTTGCTTGATAGTTGATTTTCCGAAGATAGTATGGCTTGGACGCCACGGTCGATCCTCAGAGTCTTCATCCCCACTTTCCATGTCATAGCTATCGCTGTCACCAGTATCTTCAGACAAACCTTCCAGTATCTCTTTAGTAATCTTTTTTGTGTTTGTTTTTGCCATAGACTCAATGAATCCAGCAATATAAGGATTCGTAGCTTTCTTTCCTTCAAACAACTTCGTCCCTTCAGCTACCTTCGTTTCAGCAGTCAGCTTCGTCTCCTCAGTCATTTTTTTCTCCAGACATGGTCAAAAAGCATCTTTAAGCCGAAGCTCAAAAAGATTGAAAATCTAGCGAGAGCTAGTGAGCAAGAACTAAAACTTTGAGAAAATATTGCAAACGACAGAGATGGCGTGTAGAATGCTGCCGGTGTGGTTTCATATTTATATGCCCAGCGCGTTACAACTTGGAGGCCCCCATTTGTCATTGAATATTGCTATTCTAGCAAAGGGAAGGTGTTTTTTCAGACATTCGGCTTAAGGCCTTCGTTCATATCGCAGTCTGAATTCGTTGTTATAACAAATTAATACTGCGAGGGGCTACTGTTGGGGCCTTCGTCTTCCAAAGGTCCTCAAAAACATGATTTAACAATGTTTCCCAAGTGTAATATACATACAGGTACCTTCGAACTCGGAATAAAACTATACACGATATGGAAAGCATGATCAAGATGAAGGTTGATGCAGTCCCGAAGCTACACGCAAGGGTGCTTCGACGCAATGGCAGAAAGAGAAACCAACTTAAAGGGGAAAAGGCCATCTAGTCCTCGATGGATTGTCCTTAAGCCAATAGTAAACATAAAGGGCATGAATGTAATTTTACACAGGCTGCGCCCTGTGCCTATAAATAGATGAACAGTACCCCCGTACTGTTCACGCTGATTTGTACTCGCTCGTGCATCGCGCTTGTACTTTTGCCTTCTGTCAGGCCAAAGGTACAAATGTAATTCAATGTTGTTTTTATTCATTCGTGATAATATAATAAAGATATATAAATAATGTCATATAATTATTCATGTTATTTCTCATGTTCCATATGCTTCGTCTTTCATTAATATGAACTGTGATGATGAAGGTACATCCTTCATGACCTTCGTCTGAAGATCGTTATGTCCTAAGAGAAATAATGCTTCGAAGGACGAAGGGCATTAACCTTTAACCCCTTTTTGTGTTGCCTTGTTCTTAATTCATAGCATTTGAGAACAAGTCCCCAACTCCGGTGTACTCACTTCCACAACCTTCGGCAAAACATCGACCTTCGTCATGTCGCCGAAGAAGATAACAGCGCCAGGGGCTGCACTGTAGCCATTGGACACAAACCAGGAGACTCTCTCTCTACGAGAGGCCCGAAGCCAAAATAGAAAGGCCACTAGTCCAACATTTCAGGTGGAGCAGTTGGAATATGAGATCAGGGACATGGAAATCATCCACCAGCAGGTGCAAAGGAAAAAGGAGAAGATGGCTCGGCTAGCCGATCTTCAAAGGAAGATCGATGAAGCTACTGAGGAAGTACGTCATCTTGCTCAGGATGATCATGACCGAAGGCCCCAACACAGGAAGCTTCGTCAAGAGGGCTCATTCAACGAAGATGAATGGTACGATGATTTTAATCATGGTACCTTTACTTTTGATGATGCTTCTTCCCTGGCAGCAGAATTGCAGGCTATCCCATGGCCACAATCCTACTAGCCACCCCAGCTACCCATATATGATGGGCACTCGGACCCAAAGCAATTCTTAATGAGCTATGAGGCAACAATATCCTCATACGGAGGCAATGCAGCTGTCATGGCAAAGTCCTTCGTCATGGCAGTCCGAAACGTGGCCTAGACATGGTATTCTTCCCTTCAGCCAGGGACAATCATGTCGTGGCAGAAGCTCAAGGACATGCTGGTTACCAGTTTTTAAGGCTTTCAAACGAAGCCAATCACAGCTCAGGCCTTGTTCCAGTGCACACAAGACCATGAGGAATACCTTCAGGCGTATGTCCGAAGGTTCTTGCGACTGCGAACACAAGCGCCCATAGTGCCTAATGAAATTGTCATTGAGACCATGATCAAGGGTCTTCGGCCAGGACTCACGGCTCAATATTTCGCCAGAAAACCTCCCCAAACTCTAGAGAAGCTGCTTTAGAAGATGGATGAGTACATCCGGGCTGACAATGACTTCCGACAAAGAAGGGAAGAAGCTTACAGATTTTCTGAGATGACTAGAGGCTTCGGAGGAAGAATCCACCCTAGGCATGTTAGATCAATCCACAGCTCCAGTCAGAATGACGACAAAGGAAGCCAGCTTCAGAGGTCACAACACACCTCACAGTCTTCGGGACAGCAGCAAAGCTCCTTCAGGCCACCAGCTCCAAGGGGCAGAGGCGGCAGGAGCTTCGGAGGAAGATATGGGAATCAACCCAGAAAAATTTATTGAGGACAAAGGCCACACTACAAGAGCCTGCCAGATCACTATTCTAAAGCAAAAAGAGATTGCCGAAGCAGAAGCTCGGCAGAATCAGCTGAAGCAAGTCTTACATACTGCTTTGTACCACTCTCCCTACATACCAGAATATGTGGGCAATCATCCTGCAACTTCTATTGCTTCGGCAAGCCATTCACAGGCTTCTTGGCCTCAGCTCCCACTGCCGCCACCACTGCAACCTACTTATTCCCGAAGCCAGCAGCCAGAAGGACACCAGCACTCTCAACAGCAACATGAATTCAGAGAGGAATCCGAAGTTCGTACAGTCAACAGTACTGTGCCAGAATCAAAGCACATATACTAAATGATATCCTGCCCCTGAAATACTTTTATGTTCCATGCCATTTTGCTTTTTAATAAGGAACAAGCAATGTAAATTTAGTTTTAATTTCTTGCAATGATTTTGCTTCTATCAGAATGGAATATATCTTCTTCACAGATTTACGAAGCTACAAAAAGTCGTTCCTAAGGGAACACAATGTAAGTTACGAAGCTCAAAAGTCATTCCTAAGGTAATGCAGAGCTAAAATTGTCGAAGCTACAGAAAGTCGTTCCTAAGGGAGCGCAGCGTAAGTTTTCTGCTCAAAAGTCATTCCAAAGGGAATGCAGAGCCAAATATCGCCGAAATATAAGGCGAAGAAGTTCAAAAGTCGTTCCTTAGGAGATGCAGAACTTACACCAAAAAATAAACGGTGAAGAAGGCTCCAAAGTCGTTCCTAAGGGGATGCAGAGCTTGTGTGTTCCAGTGTGGGCGTGTGGGTGTGTGTCTTCGGCATCCTCATCATTTTGCATCATATCATCACATCATTTCGCATAACATCACATCATACATTATATTGCATCAATGACACGAATTGAATACGAAGCTGATCTTTGGCAAAATGCTTCGTCAAAATGAAAAGGTGTTAAGGCACGAAGTAAGTTTCGGGAAATTCAGTTTTATCAGCCTTGTCACAAGAAGGGATCTCTCTTTACAAAGAATGGATATTTTTTCTTTATGAAGCATGAAAAGAAAGGAAGGTGTTCTTTCGTCGAAGGCTCAAAAATGGTATGTGTGTAAATTCCATGCATCACAAAGAAATGAATTACAATAATTTACATATTCGATTCAAAGCTACATACATCAAATATTACAGTTTTGTCACAATAAATGTACAATGTCCATTCTAGTGTCTCATACATTAACCAAGTCAAAATGTTTTTATAATAAGTGCTATTCCTCTTTAAGGACTTTCTCTGCAACTTCGTGCAGTAATTTGTTAACAACTTCATCAACAATGGATTTGGCCATGTTTATAATGTCTAGCGCTTCCTTCATTTCTGGATCCGCCAGGGGGTCGAACGGTTCTGGCGGAGGAGATAATTCAGCTAAAATAGGAAAAGTTAATTAGTCCGAAGCCACAAAAACAAATGCCGAAGCTAAAAGCCAAAAAGCAATACCTATATGTTTTTCGCGCTCTGCAGCTTCTTCAGCTCGCCTTGCTTCTGCTCGGGCGTCGTGGGTTTCCTTTTCACTTTTCTTTATAATTTCGTGAGCCATCTCTCAGCCACCATTCACCCAGACATCATTGTAAAATTTTCCACCCATCAAGGTCGCTTCAGCTAAAGGATCCTTCGTATCATCTACGGAGAAGGCAGCTTCGGCCTGGGCCATGGTCTTGATGTGATCACATCCCGCCTTCTCCAAGATAGCTGAAATTCCCCGCGCACCGGAAAACGCGCAAACATCCCCGCGATCACTCAAAATTTCTTTGAAGGTCGCGGCTTCTCCACTTATCCATTCAACAACGCCTTCGGGATCGCCTTGTATGAAGTTTTCTTCAGTAGAGTAGGCACCCACTTTGGCGAAGCTAGCTTTTATTTTCTTCACGCAGTCCAAGGATTTTTCAAAGCACCTTTCCCTAGATGCACGAAGTTCTTCAACATTCTTCTCCAGATGATTTTTCCAATATTCGCATATACTTGTGATAACCTTGTCGTCCAGATGCTGACCCAAAAGTTGGGCTTCAGAATCCTCGTCACATTGCCTCTACTCATACCAATACATACAATCAAGCAAATAATGGATGTGATAAAATTACACCAAATCATATGAACAAATAGCGTAAGAATATTCTACACGCTGCTACGAGATCGTAGGTTCTAGAACTACTAAAATCAGAGTTATGGTTCAGAAGATATAGTTTTCTAAAGTTTTAGGTGATTAAATGATAATAATATCTTCTATGTTATAAATCATGTGAGAAACATATTACCAAGAAATTTCTAATTCAACTTTAGTATATGTTGGTGACTTGTTCTCAAATGCTATGAATTAAGAACAAGGCAACACAAAAAAGAGGTTAATGGTTAAAGTCCTTCGTCCTTCGAAGCATTATTTCCCTTAGGATATAACGATCTTCGGACGAAGGTCATGAAGGACGTACCTTCATCATCACAGTGTATGCTAATGAAAGAAGAAGCATATGAAACATGAGAAATAACATGAGTAATCATATGATTCTTGATATAACTTTATCATATCATCATAAATGAATGAGAACAATATTGAATTACATTAATACCTTCGGCTTGATAGAAGGTAAAAGTCCAAGCGTGACGCACGAGTGAATACAAGCCAGCGTGAACAGTACAGGAGTACTATTCACCTATTTATAGGCACGAGACGCAGCCCGGTCAAAATTACATTTATGTCCTTTACAACTAGTTACAATCATAACACAAATTATCATGGGCCGATCAGTCTTTTCATCTTTAAGTCGGTGCAACCCTTCGTCTCAGGGCGTGTCGCTATGCCGAAGCTCCCTGGATGGTAGCTTCGGCGTTACTTCTGTGCTGATCTTCCGAAGGTGTTTCTTCTTACATGACCTTCGGCGACGAAGCAGACCCCCAACAGTATGTGTTACAACTTGATTACATATCATATTTTAGTCAGATTATAATTATAGATAGATTAACTTTGATTAGCAAGATTAATCTACTAAACATAGATTAAACAATATCTAATTATAAAATATGTGTTATGATAAAACTAATGTTGTTATTGTGTAAACAATGTTATTACGAAGCCATCGCAATTTTAACGGGTCAAATGCAAAAGATATGGATTATCTAAGTTCCTGGGCTATTTTTACTATTAAAACGAAGTTCCAGGGATTCATTTGTAATTCTTCCTATGGTGGAGGGATGACGTGTTGATTTTGTGAACTTTCAGGGACTCTTTAGAGAACATACTCGGCTGAAGGGGTATCTCCTAATATGTACCGTGCGATCTGGACCTGACGGCCCCGATTTTTATGGAAGCCCGATCTATCCTCAACCCTCAGATCGAATCTCAATGGCCCGGGTTAAATCTAAGCAAAGGGGTTATACCCGATCGAATTCAAGGCGCACATCTGAGAACCAACGGACGGAGGCACACTTCTTCAGTGGCCCTACCCATGGTGGCGACCGCGCTCCCCACGGTGGTGACTAGCCGGTGAACAGCTAACTCCCAATCCCGCGCACGCAGCACTATTCCGACAGGTGCTAAACGTAGGATACACGGTGACGAGCTAGCAGGGAGGCTTCTTACTGGCAATTGAGGTAGTAGCAAGGCCGGCCACACAACATGGCGGCACCGTGGCGGAGGCCATGCTCCCATGAGCAATTGGCTGTCACCCGATGATTCCCCGAGCTCCGGTGGGCTCTGTACACCCGCGACGAGGTCCAACGAATCTCCTCCATCCCTCGACACAGGTACTCTTGTGGTGCGTCATGATCTGGCTCGCGGTGGCTCTCTTCGATCTTCTATTCGCTCGACGGAACCCACGGTAGATAGCCTCTTGGTACTGCATTGTGCAAGATGGGAAGGGGGGTAGGGGTGCCTGGAATTTTATAGTCGGGACCGGTCACCCAAGAAGGACTCGCTCGGGATCGATCTCGGTTGTGTGGCGGTTACAGTGGTTCAGTTGAGATCGCGGCGCGACGTGGAGAAGATGGTTCTAGCCGCCCGACCCCCCATGTGAAGCGACATAGTGCAGGGGAGGCGATCTGTCCAGCAGGGCCCACGGGTCAGCACCCCACTCGCGGGCGCGTTAGCCCATCGACAGACGTGGTCACGGGCCGATGTACCATAGAGTTGGGCTGCGCGGTAGGAAAGAAAGATGGTTGGACCGAATCATTTTAGTTCATTCTTTTCTTTTTCTTATTTTTATTTTCTGTTTTCCTTAGTTTTCAAATTCTAAATTTCCAATGTAAATATGAGTTGATTCAAAAAATTTCAGATTATATGCAACATATAAAGAAGTTGGCATGATATGCAAGTCATGTTTATTTTCTATGTTAATTATTCATTTAGCCAAATGTTTAAACCTTGAAACACATACACTATTATTTATAACATTATAGTATTTTGTGTGTGGGATACAATTGTAAGTTAATTCAAAATGAACATCCCATACTTATTTACTTTTGGAGGACCTTAGCATATGGTTTTTTATCAAGGGTTACATTAATTCAAATGTTTTTAAAAAGTGTTTTCTAAATATATAGTTCGTGGAGATAATCTTTTCTACTATTTATTCTTCTAGGTTTCAAACTATCCTCTAGTTTCCAAATTTGGATACATTTTTGCATTAACAAACTTTGAAATGTAATTATTTACTTTAGGCAATATACTTTATCTATCTTTAAAATACCTTTTAACTCAAATATTTTTGAAACCTTTTATAACTCCAAAATAGGATTTTGGGTGTTACTCTAGCAATAGTTGTTATGATATAGCTATATTGGAGCAAGAGTTTGATTCTCCCATTGTTGTTGAGCTTGAATAGAGTATCCATAAAGAGGAGGTCCAAGGAAGTAAAACAAAGCAAATTTATACCATGGCAAGAATAAACCATATGGACATAATTTTCCACATATGAAATTAAAAAGGTTATGAACGGTATTATTGGAGTAACTTCAGGCACTGGCCTAGTTTTGGTTGACCCCAACACTTCACTTGGAAATATCGGTTATCCCTTGATGGTGAATTCTTGACCATACTATAAATGTTACGTATGTTTTTTTCAATATTTGTTAGCTAGTGGAATCGTCTTTAAGGAAGTCATGGTTTCATCAAGATTGGTCTTTAATTTGAGATGTCATTAGAAGAGAGTTCAAATTCCCATACCTAGGACAAGAAGATATTTTGATGCAAGGATCCTTGACATCTATAGTTGGATCTATGATAAATTAGAAGCATAATTGTTATACCTAGTATACTAAGTGGGCTTTGGATGAGGAAGTTCTTTCTTGGATAAGTTTAGAGAAGTTAAACGAAGGTTGAAGTAAAAGCTATGTGTTAGCTTCATGGATATGAACAAGAGTGGGTCTATACAATGTGGTGCACCTTGTCAAGGACTCAGGATATGTAACCTTGCAATAAGAAAAAGATGATGGTTTAACATCATATCAACCAAAGAAAGCGTGAGTTGATATACTAAACATAAGTAATTGGAATTACTAGTTCATGTTTACAAAGTTTGGAGCTATAATTCTGTTAGATGGAAGCATGGTATTTGCATGGATTATAAGAATAACAACTACATGGACCATAAGAACCCAAAGGAGACCTTCACTAAGTTGGAATTGAGCTAGTAACATTAGTGTTGGAATCAAATAAGGATTTTCAAATTGGAGAAGTGTTACCTAATCAAATATAAACCCCAACATTTAGAAAATGTTAAGTATAAACTACTTTCAAACGAGAGGTTTATAAACTATCTTTTGGAGAAGAGCTAGCCTAGCTATTGGGTTTCCTAAGAGGATATATGGAACTCATTCGATATTCCATATACTGAAGTAGTGAATGAGTTCTATATCTATAGTTGGATGAGTTTTGAATAACCAAGGATCTAACCATATTTGTATCTGCAAAAGTGGTATCTACTAAAATTTTGAAAAATCTGAGTGAGTTATACCTATAAGGAACATTGAAATGGGTTCAAGAATAAGCTACCCAAATCAGTGAAGAAGATATATCCTTATCTTTCTAATTTTCTTCTTCCTGAATCTTGGGACATGATTCCTTTAAGTGGGTAGATTTGTTACACCCCAAAATTTGCCATCTTTGAAATTGGGAGAAATTGATTTAAATATGAATTTCTGTGTTAAAGAAACACAAGTAATAGTTTTGATTATATTAAATTTTATCTAGGTTTTTATGAACATATATGAGCATTCATGTTGGTGCATATGTTTCATTGATTGAGTGGTGTTTGCCAAAATTCCAAATAGAATTTAAATGCTTTTAAAAGTTATTTGGAAATGAATTTTTAATGAGTTTTGTAATTTAAAAGGAAACACCACTCAATCAATGAAACATATGCACCAACATGCTTTAAAAATAGAATTTAAATGCTTTTAAATGCTTTTAAAACTTCTCGAGAATTTTTCTGACTTTTTCTGTAACCTTTCTCACTTTTCTAGGAAAAAATGTAATTTTAGATGATCTAAAAATATCTTTTTAGGAGCTCCAAATACTTTATTTGGGTTCCTCATGTTCCAAAATGTCTCTGAGAATTTTCCCATAATTTTCAGAGCGTTCAGGATATTTTTCGCGGCCTAAATATCAATTCTAGACTTTTCTCGAATTATTTTATTCACGAAATTATAAAAATCCAAAAACAATAAAATCTATTGTTTTTTCAAACGGACTGAAACTCTACAACCATATATATGTCGGCATAGCCCTCGATGCAAGGATTCCAGAAGTACAACCTGTTTTCCGAGACTCGACTTGTAGCCTGCTAGATCTGAAGCCAAAGTTCGAAACACCTAGGGTTCTTGCGAACATACTCATTCTTGAGCTTGACATACTCATCATATGAATCTGCCAAAACCACTTGCTTGCCTTTTCTACTAGCACCTTGCTCAATGCTCTCAACAACCAAATCATCACATGATGTGGTTATATCAATCTTAACAACATTGTTAGTAGCATCATGTGTTTCATTGTTTAAAAGATCATAAGTAATAGCAAGGTTGTCATGATTAACTTTGGGAGTTGTGTACTCTTCTTTTTAGCAAGTTGTACCTAGTGTTGAGCACATTGTGCATCCCCTCAAGTTTATCATGTTTTCCTTTGAGCTCTTTTAGAGAGGTTTTGAGCTCCTTGAGGTTGGATGACACAAGTTTGTTTTCATCTCTAAGACCATCACTAGTACTATCTGCCAAGTTTTATTTTCAAGAATAAAAACATTCTCAAGTTTTAGTTTTTAATTCTTAGCATTTGCCTTTCTTATAACCTTAGTGTAATCATTAAGCAAGGCAACAAGTTCATCATAAGAGGGTGCTTCAAATTTATCATCACTATCACTACCACTCCCATTACCACTACTCTCATCCTTTCTTTGTACTTTTGGTCACTTTTAGCCATGAGGCATAGGTGTGTCGAGGATGAGGATGATGGTGTTGGCAGTGGAGGTAGAGAAGACCCAATAGCAAGAGCAGGCATCGTCTCCTTCTCATCATCTCTACCACCACAAGAAGAACCATTTGAAGATTCAATGTTGGTGAACCAATCACCTACAATGTATGTCTTGCCATTCTTCTTCTTGTGGTAGACAAGGGTCTCGAAACATTGTGGAAATTGCTCGTTAAGTAAGAGCATCACCAACAATGCCTTAAATCAGCGTCTTATCTTGAAATATAGGGCTCAACACATAAAAACAATGTGCCCTATTTTACAATTTTTTATCAAAAAAATATGGCATATTATAAAGTGACCAAAAGATACTACACCCTAGACTCATGCCCTATTCTTGTTTCTACATCATTCTCATTATTTTCTTTCCTAATGTAATTTACTTCCTAAAATACATCATTTAAGGCTTAACTGTTGGAGCATAATTTGTTTTTAGTGCCCTAAACACTTTAAATAATGTAGTATTTTAATTTTTGGGGCACTATTTTGAGTCACCTTGTTGGAGTTGCTCTAAGTCGATGAAAGTTTTAAACTTTGAACTTTACCTGGGATCCATATTAAAATAGTGTGTGATGCTACGGTATGAAGGAAGACAAGTAAATCGGAGAGCGAGAGGTGTGAATGAATCCAAACACTCCTCTAATTATAGATGAATATGGAATTTTTAGACTTTTTTAAAACTTGAAGCATCCAAAATAGTGCAAACCAATCAGGATATCATATGTGGCAGGCTATAGGTACCGATCAATTCTCCAGCGTGCGGATCAGTATGGACCGATCGGTACATATTGGTTCGTCTTTAACACGGTTAGCATCGGCTTCCTCTACCGCCTCCACCTCATCAGTTTGGCGGCTACAGTAGACCACTAGGAGCCACACCCTATCCAAACAAGGCTAAGGTTAATTAGGGTCCTCGCCCACGGCTGCCGTGGCGCTGCCCCGGCGTCCAGGAACAGCAAGGGAGACCACATTACCTGGTCTGTCGTCGGTGTTGATGTAATCTTGCTTGTTCATCAGTTGTAGTTGCATCAGTTGTACGTAGGTGCATTCAGTGCTTATTTGTTGCTGCATGCAGTGGCGGATCCAGGATTGATCCAAGAGGGGGGCTACTAAGTTAAGGCTATAAAAACTTTGTAAACTAAACAAAAAGAATATAACTGGTGTTTAATATTGAAGGTCGCCTAGAGGGGGGTGAATAGGGCGAAACTGAAATTCACAAAATTAATCACAACTACAAGCGGGGTTACCGATAGAAATATAATTGAGTACGCGAGAGAGGGTGCAAAACAAATCGCAAGCAAATAAAGAGTGTGACACACGGATTTGTTTTACAGAGGTTCGGTTCTCGCAAACCTACTCCCCGTTGAGGTGGTCACAAAGACCGGGTCTCTTTCAACACTTTCCCTCTCTCAAACGGTCCCTCGGACCGAGCGAGCTTTCTCTTCTCAAATCAACCGGGAACAAAACTTCCCCGCAAGGACCACCACACAATTGGTGTCTCTTGCCTTGGTTACAAGTGAGTATTGATCACAAGAAAGAATGAGAAAGAAGAGAGCGATCCAAGCGCAAGAGCTCAAAAGAACACGACAAATCACTCTCACTAGTCACTAATGCTTTTGTGGAATTGGGAGAGGATTTGATCACTTGGGTGTGTTTTGTATTGAATGCCTAGCTCTTGTAAGTGGTTGGAAGGTTGAAAACTTCGATTACTTGAATGTGGGGTGGTTGGGGGTATTTATAACCCCAACCACCAAACTAGTCGTTTGGTGGAGGCTGCTGTCGAATGGCGCACCGGACAGTCCGGTGCGCCACCGGACACTGTCCGGTGCGCCAGCCACGTCACCAGGCCATTGGGTTCCGACCGTTGGAGCTCTGACTGCTGGGCCCGCCTGGATGTCCGGTGGCACACCGGACATGCACTGTAGAGTGTCCGGTGCGCCACTTCACGCGTGCCTGACTTCTGCGCGCTCTGGCGCGCATTTATTGCTTCTGCAGGTGACCGTTGGCGCGAGGTAGTCGTTGCTCCGCTGGCTCACCGGACAGTCCGGTGCACACCGGACATGTCCGGTGAATTATAGAGGAGCGAATTCTCGAAGCTGGCGAGTTCCAGAGACGCTCTTCCTTGGAGCACCGGACACTGTCCAGTGTACACCGGACAGTCCGGTGAATTATAGCGGAGCGGCTTTGAGTTTTCCCGAAGGTGAAGAGTTTGACTTGGAGTCCCCTGGTGCACCGGACACTGTCCAGTGACACACCGGACAGTCCGGTGCGCCATACCAGGGCACATTTCGGTTATCCCTTGCTCTCTTTGTTGAACCCAATTCTTGGTCTTTTTATTGGCTAATTGTGAACCTTTGGCACCTGTATAACTTATACACTAGAGCAAACTAGTTAGTCCAATTATTTGTGTTGGGCAATTCAACCACCAAAATCAATTAGGAAATAGGGGTAAGCCTAATTCCCTTTCAATCTCCCCCTTTTTGGTGATTGATGCCAACACAAACCAAAGCAAATATAGAAGTGCATAATTGAACTAGCTTGCATAATGTAAGTGCCAAGGTTGCTTGGAATTGAACCAATATTAATACTTATAAGATACACATGGATTGTTTCTTCATTTTTAACATTTTGGACCACGCTTGCACCACATGTTTTGTTTTTGCAAATTCTTTTGTAAATCCTTTTCAAAGTTCTTTTGCAAATAGTCAAAGGTAAATGAATAAGATTTTGTGAAGCATTTTCAAGATTTGAAATTTTCTCCCCCTGTTTCAAATGCTTTTCCTTTGACTAACAAAACTCCCCCTAAATGAAATCATCCTCTTAGTGTTCAAGAGGGTTTTGAGATATCAATTTTGAAATTCTACTTATTCCCCCTTTTGAACATAATAAGATACCAATTTGAAATTTCCAATTGAAAATCATTTTAAAATTGGGTGGTGGTGCGGTCCTTTTGCTTTGGGCTAATACTCTCTCCCCCTTTGGCATGAATCGCCAAAAACGGAGTCATTAGAGCCCTTTTAACTACTTTTTCCTCTTTGGCAAAATAAAATATGAGTGAAGATTATACCAAAGACGGAGTCCTTTTGCTTGAGACTCATGCTCTCTCCCTAAAGATGGAGAGTTGCCCGGAGCGACGGCGAAGGATGAGTTACGGAGTGGAAGCCTTTGTCTTCGCCGAAGACTCCAATTCCCTTTCAATACACCTATGACTTGGTTTGAAATTCACTTGAAAACATATTAGTCATAGCACATGAAAGAGACATGATCAAAGGTATATAAATGAGCTATGTGTGCAAATCAACAAAAGAAGTTCCTAGAATCAAGAATATTTAGCTCATGCCTAAGTTTGTTAAAAGTCTGTTCATCAAGAGGCTTGGTAAAGATATCGGCTAATTGATCTTTAGTATTAATGTATGAAATCTCGATATCTCCCTTTTGTTGGTGATCCCTTAGAAAATGATACCGAATGGCTATGTGTTTAGTGCGGCTATGCTCAACGGGATTATCCGCCATGCAGATTGCACTCTCATTATCACATAGAAGAGGAACTTTGGTTAGTTTGTAACCGTAGTCCCGAAGGGTTTGCCTCATCCAAAGTAGTTGCGCGCAACAATGGCCTGCGGCAATGTACTCGGCCTCAGTGGTAGAAAGAGCTACGGAATTTTGCTTCTTTGAAGCCCAAGACACCAAGGATCTTCCCAAGAACTGGCAAGTCCCCGATGTGCTCTTTCTATTAATTTTACACCCTGCCCAATCGGCATCCGAATAACCAATCAAATCAAATGTGGATCCCCTAGTATACCAAAGCCCAAACTTAGGAGTATAAACTAAATATCTCAAGATTCGTTTTACGGTCGTAAGGTGAGCTTCCTTAGGGTCGGCTTGGAATCTTGCACACATGCATACGGAAAGCATAATATCCGGTCGAGATGCACATAAATAGAGTAAAGAACCTATCATTGACCGGTATACCTTTTGATCCACAGACTTACCTTCCGTGTCGAGGTCGAGATGCCCATTGGTTCCCATTAGTGTCTTGATGGGCTTGGCATCCTTCATCCCAAACTTGCTTAGGATATCTTGAGTATACTTCGTTTGGCTTAGGAAGGTGCCCTCTTGGAGTTGCTTCACTTGAAATCCTAAGAAGTACTTCAACTCCCCCCTCATAGACATCTCGAATTTTTGTGTCATGATCCTACTAAACTCTTCACATGTAGACTCGTTAGTAGACCCAAATATAATATCATCAACATAAATTTGGCATACAAACAAGTCATTTTCAAGTGTTTTGGTAAAGAGCGTAGGATCAGCCTTTCCGACTTTGAATCCATTAGTGATAAGGAAATCTCTAAGGCATTCATACCATGCTCTTGGGGCTTGCTTGAGCCCATAAAGCGCCTTAGAGAGTTTATAAACATGGTTAGGGTACTCACTATCTTCAAAGCCGGGAGGTTGCTCAACATAGACCTCTTCCTTGATTGGTCCATTGAGGAAGGCACTCTTCACGTCCATTTGGTAAAGCTTGAAGCCATGGTAAGTAGCATAGGCCAATAATATACGAATTGACTCAAGCCTAGCTACGGGTGCATAGGTTTCACCGAAATCCAAACCTTCGACTTGGGAGTATCCTTTGGCCACAAGTCGGGCTTTGTTCCTTGTCACCACACCATGCTCATCTTGCTTGTTGCGGAAGACCCATTTGGTTCCTACAACATTTTTATTAGGACGTGGAACTAAATGCCATACCTCATTCCTAGTGAAGTTGTTGAGCTCCTCTTGCATCGCCACCACCCAATCCGAATCTTGTAGTGCTTCCTCTACCCTGTGTGGCTCAATAGAGGAAACAAAAGAGTAATGCTCACAAAAATGTGCAACCCGAGATCTAGTGGTTACCCCCTTATGAATGTCGCCGAGGATGGTGTCGACGGGGTGATCTCGTTGGATTGCTTGGTGGACTCTTGGGTGTGGCGGCCTTGGTTCTTCATCTTCCTTGTCTTGATCATTTGCATCTCCCCCTTGATCAATGTCGTCATCTTGAGGTGGCTCATTTTCTTGATCTTGCCCTTCATCAACTTGAGCCTCATCCTCATTTTGAGTTGGTGGGGATGCTTGCGTGGAGGAGGATGGTTGATCTTGTGCATTTGGAGGCTCT
The DNA here is from genome assembly GCF_902167145.1 of Zea mays. Lineage (NCBI taxonomy): Eukaryota > Viridiplantae > Streptophyta > Magnoliopsida > Poales > Poaceae > Zea > Zea mays. The sequence continues at coordinate 33,358,740 of NC_050103.1, forward strand.
TCGGATTCCTTAGGACACACATCCCCAATGGACATGTTCCTTAGCGCGACGCATGGAGCCTCTTCATCACCTATCTCATCAAGATCAACTTGCTCTACTTGAGAGCCGTTAGTCTCATCAAACACAACGTCACAAGAAACTTCAACTTGTCCAGAGGACTTGTTAAAGACTCTATATGCCCTTGTGTTTGAATCATATCCTAGTAAAAAGCCTTCTACAGTCTTAGGAGCAAATTTAGATTTTCTTCCTCTTTTAACAAGAATAAAACATTTGCTACCAAAGACTCTAAAATATGAAATATTGGGCTTTTTACCGATTAGGAGTTCGTATGATGTCTTCTTGAGGATTCGGTGTAGATATAACCGGTTGATAGCGTAGCAAGCGGTGTTAACCGCCTCCGCCCAAAACCGATCCGACGTCTTGTACTCATCAAGCATGGTTCTTGCCATGTCCAATAGAGTTCTATTCTTCCTCTCCACTACACCATTTTGTTGCGGGGTGTAGGGAGAAGAGAACTCATGCTTGATGCCCTCCTCCTCAAGGAAGCCTTCAATTTGAGAGTTCTTGAACTTCGTTCCGTTGTCGCTTCTAGTTTTCTTGATCCTTAAGCCGAACTCATTTTGAGCCCGTCTTAAGAATCCTTTTAAGGTCTCTTGGGTATGAGATTTTTCCTGCAAAAAGAACACCCAAGTGAAGCGAGAATAATCATCCACAATAACTAGACAGTACTTACTCCCGCCGATGCTTATGTAAGCGATCGGGCCGAATAGATCCATGTGTAGGAGCTCTAGTGGCCTATCGGTCGTCATGATGTTCTTATGTGGATGATGGGCACCAACTTGCTTCCCTGCTTGGCATGCGCTACAAATCCTGTCTTTCTCAAAATGAACATTTGTTAATCCTAAAATGTGCTCTCCCTTTAGAAGCTTATGAAGATTCTTCATCCCAACATGGGCTAGTCGGCGATGCCAGAGCCAACCCATGTTAGTCTTAGCAATTAAGCATGTGTCGAGTTCAGCTCTATCAAAATCTACCAAGTATAGCTGACCCTCTAACACACCCTTAAATGCTATTGAATCATCACTTCTTCTAAAGACAGTGACACCTACATCAGTAAAAAGACAGTTGTAGCCCATTTGACATAATTGAGATACGGAAAGCAAATTGTAATCTAATGAATCTACAAGAAAAACATTCGAAGTAGAATGGTCAGGAGATATAGCAATTTTACCCAATCCTTTGACCAAACCTTGATTTCCATCCCCGAATGTGATCGCTCTTTGGGAATCTTGGTTTTTCTCGTAGGAGAACATTTTCTTCTCCCCTGTCATGTGGTTTGTGCACCCGCTGTCGATGATCCAACTTGAGCCCCCGGATGCATAAACCTACAACACATGTTTAGTTCTTGACTTTAGGTACCCAAATGGTTTTGGGTCCTTTGGCATTAGATACAAGAACTTTGGGTACCCAAACACAAGTCTTTGACCCCTTGTGCTTGCCCCCAACATATTTGGCAACTACCTTGCCGGATTTGTTAGTTAACACATATGATGCATCAAAAGTTTTAAATGAAATGTCATGATCATTTGATGTATTAGGAGTTTTCTTTTTAGGCAACTTAGCACGGGTTGGTTGCCTAGAGCTAGATGTCTCACCCTTATACATAAAAGCATGGTTAGGGCCAGAGTGAGACTTCCTAGAATGAATTCTCCTGATTTTGCTCTCAGGATAACCGGCAGGGTACAAAATGTAACCCTCGTTATCTTAGGCATGGGAGCCTTGCCCTTAACAAAATTAGACAATTTCTTAGGAGGGGCATTAAGTTTGACATCGCCTCCCTGTTGGAAGCCAATGCCATCCTTAATACCAGGGCGTCTCCCTCTATAAAGCATGCTTCTAGCGAATTTAAATTTTTCGTTTTCTAAGTCATGCTCGGCAATTTTAGCATCTAACTTTGCTATATGATCATTTTGTTGTTTAATTAAAGCCATGTGATCATGAATAGCATTAATATCAACATCTCTACATCTAGTACAAATAGAAGTGTGCTCAATGGTAGATGTAGATGGTTTGCAAGATTTTAATTCTACAACCTTAGCATGCAATATGTCATTTTTACTTCTAAGGTCAGAAATGGTAGCATTGCAAACATCAAAATCTTTAGCCTTAGCAAGCAATTTTTCATTTTCATTTCTAAGGCTAGCAAGAGAAATGTTCAATTCTTCAATCTTAGCAAGCAAATCATCATTATCATTTCTAAGATTGGGAACCGAAACATTACAAGCAATAGAATCAACCTTAGCTAACAAATTAGCATTCTCATTTCTAAGGTTGTCTATAGTCTCATGGCAAGTGCTTAGCTCACTAGACAATTTTTCACATTTTTCAACTTCTAGAGCATAAGCATTTTTAACTTTAACATGTTTTTTGTTTTCCTTGATTAGGAAGTCCTCTTGGGAGTCCAAGAGATCATCCTTCTCATGAATGGCACTAATTAATTCATTTAATTTCTCTTTTTGTTGCATGTTTAAATTGGCAAAAAGAGTACGCAAATTATCTTCCTCATCACTAGCATTATCATCGCTAGAAGACTCATATCTAGTGGAGGATTTGGATTTAACCTTCTTCTTTTTGTCGTCCTTTGCCATGAGGCACTTGTGGCCGACGTTGGCGAAGAGAAGTCCCTTAGTGACGGCGATGTTGGCGGCGTCCTCGTCGTCGGAGGAATCGCTAGAGCTTTCGTCGGAGTCCCACTCGCGACAAACATGGGCATCGCCGCCCTTCTTCTTGTAGTACCTCTTCTTCTCCTTTCTTCTCCCCTTCTTGTCGTCGCCCCTGTCACTGTCACTAGATATAGGACATTTTGCAATACAATGACCGGGCTTACCACATTTGTAGCACACTTTCTTGGAGCGGGGCTTGTAATCTTTCCCCCTCCTTTGCTTGAGGATTTGCCGGAAGCTTTTGATGACAAGTGCCATTTCCTCGTTGTCGAGCTTGGAGGCGTCGATGTGTGTTCTACTCGGTGTAGACTCCTCCTTCTTCTCCTCCGTCGCCTTAAATGCGACCGGTTGTGCTTCGGACATGGAGGGATCGTCAAGCTCGTTGATCTTCCGTGAGCCCTTGATCATAAACTCAAAGCTCACAAAATTTTCGATTACTTCCTCGGGAGTCATTAGTGTATATCTAGGATTACCACGAATTAATTGTACTTGAGTAGGGTTAAGGAAAATAAGTGATCTTAGAATAACCTTAACCACCTCGTGGTCATCCCATTTCTTGCTCCCGAGGTTGCGCACTTGATTCACCAAGGTTTTGAGCCGATTGTACATGTCTTGAGGCTCCTCCCCTTGGCGAAGACGGAAGCGACCGAGCTCCCCCTCGATTGTTTCCCGCTTGGTGATCTTTGTTAGTTCATCACCCTCGTGCGCGGTCTTGAGCACGTCCCAAACTTCCTTGGCGCTCTTTAATCCTTGCACCTTGTTGTACTCCTCCCTACTTAGAGAAGCGAGGAGTATGGTTGTGGCTTGGGAGTTGAAGTGCTCGATTTGGTCCACCTCGTCCTCATCATAATCTTCATCCCCCACGGATGGTACCTGTGCTCCAAACTCAACAACATTCCATATACTTTTGTGGAGTGAGGTTAGATGAAATTTCATTAAATCACTCCACCTAGCATAATCTTCACCGTCAAAGGTTGGCGGTTTGCCTAATGGAACAGAAAGCAATGGAGTATGTCTAGAGGTGCGAGGGTAGTGTAAGGGAATCTTACTAAACTTCTTGCGCTCATGGCGCTTAGAAGTTATGGAGGGCGCGTCGGAGCCGGAGGTAGATGGCGATGAGGTGTCGGTCTCGTAGTAGACCACCTTCCTCATCTTCTTTTTCTTGTCCCCACTCCGATGCGACTTGTGGGAAGAGGCTTTCTTCTCCTTCCCTTTTCCCTTTTTGCGGGACTCTTCCGATGAAGCTTTCCCGTGGCTTGTAGCGGGCTTGTCGCCGGTCTCCATCTCCTTCTTGGCGTGTTCTCCCGACATCACTTCGAGCGGTTAGGCTCTAATGAAGCACCAGGCTCCGATACCAATTGAAAGTCGCCTAGAGGGGAGGTGAATAGGGCGAAACTGAAATTCACAAAATTAATCACAACTACAAGCGGGGTTAGCGATAGAAATATAATTGAGTACGCGAGAGAGGGTGCAAAACAAATCGCAAGCAAATAAAGAGTGTGACACGCGGATTTGTTTTACCGAGGTTCGGTTCTCGCAAACCTACTCCCCGTTGAGGTGGTCACAAAGACCGGGTCTCTTTCAACCCTTTCCCTCTCTCAAACGGTCCCTCGGACCGAGCGAGCTTTCTCTTCTCAAATCAACCGGGAACAAAACTTCCCCGCAAGGACCACCACACAATTGGTGTCTCTTGCCTTGGTTACAAGTGAGTATTGATCACAAGAAAGAATGAGAAAGAAGAGAGCGATCCAAGCGCAAGAGCTCAAAAGAACACGACAAATCACTCTCACTAGTCACTAATGCTTTTGTGGAATTGGGAGAGGATTTGATCACTTGGGTGTGTTTTGTATTGAATGCCTAGCTCTTGTAAGTGGTTGGAAGGTTGAAAACTTCGATTACTTGAATGTGGGGTGGTTGGGGGTATTTATAACCCCAACCACCAAACTAGCCGTTTGGTGGAGGCTGCTGTCGCATGGCGCACCGGACAGTCCGGTGCGCCAGCCACGTCACCAGGCCGTTGGGTTCCGACCGTTGGAGCTCTGACTACTGGGCCCGCCTGGATGTCCGGTGGCACACCGGACATGCACTGTAGAGTGTCCGGTGCGCCACTTCACGCGTGCCTGACTTCTGCGCGCTCTGGCGCGCATTTATTGCTTCTGCAGGTGACCGTTGGCGCGAGGTAGCCGTTGCTCCGCTGGCTCACCGGACAGTCCGGTGCACACCGGACATGTCCGGTGAATTATAGCGGAGCGAATTCCCGAAGCTGGCGAGTTCCAGAGACGCTCTTCCTTGGAGCACCGGACACTGTCCGGTGTACACCGGACAGTCCGGTGAATTATAGCGGAGCGGCTCTGAGTTTTCCCGAAGGTGAAGAGTTTGACTTGGAGTCCCCTGGTGCACCGGACACTGTCCGGTGACACATCGGACAGTCCGGTGCGCCATACCAGGGCACACTTCGGTTATCCCTTGCTCTCTTTGTTGAACCCAACTCTTGGTCTTTTTATTGGCTAAGTGTGAACCTTTGGCACCTGTATAACTTATACACTAGAGCAAACTAGTTAGTCCAATTATTTGTGTTGGGCAATTCAACCACCAAAATCAATTAGGAAATAGGGGTAAGCCTAATTCCCTTTCAAATATGACACAAGAAACAAGACATAATTTAATCATTCAAGAAATATATATACCAAAATAAAATTGGAATTCTACAAATACAATAATCAATGCATACCATTCATGAGTTGATGTTGGAAGGTAAATCTATCTTTCGCGTTCTTAAGCCTTGAAAATGATGCAAAAATCTTTTCATCTTTAATATCTATAAACATATCCCACTCAAATTTATCCATCATATCACTACAAACATAAAATTTAATTTTATCAACTAGCCTACTAACCTAGCAAAAATGGGATTACTAGCAAATAAATAATCAAAATAAAAATCAATGTACCAACAACAAAATAGCCTTTTAGCCTTACATGCTTACCTAGCACTTAGCACTACACTGGCAAGCGACGGCGATGGCCGAAGAGGTGACGACGGGGAGTGATGGCTACGGTCTATGGGCGTAGCGCGCTCGCGGCAACTGGACGCATGCGAGCAGCAACTGGGCGCGTGCGGACTGTGGTGCCGTGAGGAGGATCGATGGGCTATCTTTTTTCTTAAGTCCTGTGTTACTGGGCCGGTGACCGGGACTGCATCCCGGGTAGCCTCGGACGCAGATCCGCCACTAGCTGCATGGCATATTTGTTTTAGCGTAGATCACGACGAGATGGAGACTGCTTAGTCTGCATCGTGACCGTGTCATTCGCATGCTCACCGCCACCGCCTATACGTCGTGCATGTCGCATGGGCCTGGCCACCAAAATATGAGGGGCATCGTGCAGCTGCAGGTAGTGGCGGCGTAATCGGATCACTTCATGTAATAAGACTAGAGATGGCCAAACGGGCCACCCGGCCCGACCCGGCCTGGGCCCGGTGAAGCCCCGCCTGATTTGGGCCTGACCCACAAGTCACGGTTAGAAAACCGGGCTAGGCCGTCTAAGCCAGCAAGCTCGATTTCTTGTTCGAGCCCGGCCCGATTAGCACAGAAAAAGCGGGCTAAGCGAGCAGGTAAGCACGTTTTAGTTCAAAAAAACGGGTTTAACGGGCTTAGAGGTAAACGTGTCGTGCCGGGCTAGCCTACCGTGCCTAGTTTCCTATCCGAGCCCGGCCCGCTTATTCGTGCTGGGCCGGCCCAAGCCCGCATATAACCGGGTCGTGCCAGGCTCGGATCATGCCCAAATAACAGGCTTCGTGCCGATCGCGCGGGCCTCGTGCTTATTGGTCATCTATAAATAAGACCAAGTGAATGCATGAGAAAATGTGGCGCGAGTTGCAACACAAAAATAGAATTGTCTCTGTGTTTCTCTGGTGATCGTGCTCCGACGTCGGGGTTACAATGCTCGTTCTCATCTCCGATCGTTGTGGCTCGGTCCCATCATTCTAGTATCAGAGCCAAGGTATATGCAATACGACGGCTCGGTGTCCCCCTCAAGAGAACCAACAAAGAAGAAGCATGTTCTTCCCCGCAACCACCGTCGAACACCATGAGCAGTTCGTCAAACACCGTTGGCGATGTGAAGGAGAGTTCCTTGATGTGGTCACTGCTAACTCGGGACAACTATGCTGAGTAGGCTATGCTCATGCAGTGTAATTTCGAGGCGCTAGATATTTGGAGGTGATCGATCCGACTATCAATCCCAAGAGAGCACAAGATCGCCAAGCCATGAGCGCACTCCTGCGCTTAGTGCCGAAGGAGATGTGGTAGTCTCTTGGCGCCTCGAAGACAGTGAAGGAGGTGTGGGAGGCAGTGAAGCTGATGTGACTCAGCGCCGATCGGGTGAAGGAGGTGGACACACAGAAGATGCTCCAAGAATTAGAGAACATCAAGTTCAAGGATGGAGAGTCTATCGAAGATTTCGGGATGCGAATCACAAATCTTGTCGGCAACCTTCGAGCGCTTGGCAAGAACGTGGAAGATGTTCGCGTCATCAAGAAGTTCCTGTGGGTGGTTCCGGTGTGCTTCACCCAGGTTGTTGTAACAATTGAAATGTTTTGTGATTTGAAGCAGCTATCGTTGGATGAACTGGTGGGGTGTCTGCGCGCCGTCGAGGATCGGTTTAATGATAAGGGCGCACACCTCATCGACAAGGCGGGACGTCTTCTCCTCACCGAGGAGGACTGGCTTGAGAAGAACAAACACCACCTATGTTCAAGTCACAAGGACGGTGTCGGCGACTCCAACACTGGTTCATCAAAAGGCAAGTCACCGGTGCATCACGACGGGAATGCCTCTAGACCGGTCAGGCTGACCTCCCAGGGCACTTCGCGGTGTAAAGGCTAGTGTCGAAATTGCGGCATCTATGGCCATTGGGCGGAGGACTGCAAACGTCTGAAGAGGGGGAAGAAGAAGGAGATGCCATTACCGGAGGCAAATTTGACCCTGGTGCAGCTGAACAAAATGGTGCTCTAATGCTGGCCACGTGTGACATAGTGCACGATGTGGTTCAGCAGGTTCATCTGATAAAGACTGTACCAATTTCAGTTCTTGAAGGTATGTGGGTTCTTGACATTGGAGCAAGCAATCACATGACAAGCACTCGGTCCTTGCTAACACAGCTTGACCAAGGTGTTCGAGGAACGGTTTGGTTTTGTGATGTGTCTGTCGTCAGAATTCAAGGTGTGGGTTTAGTTATTATGCAAGACAGTGGAAATGGTCATAAGGTGTTAACTGATGTTTACTACATTCCCAAATTAAAGACCAACATAGTAAGTCTGGGTCAATTAGAATAAAAAGGTTTTAAGTTTGGAGGTGAAAATGGAAAATTATGTGTTTATGATCAAGAACATATGTTATTAATAGTTGCACCAAGGACAACAAACAGACTGTACACCATCAAGTTTGGTGTGTCAGCACTTGTGTGTCTGTTGTCAAATACTGAACATAAGTCATGGCAGTGGCATGCTAGATTTGGACACCTGAATTTTAGAGCCCTACATGATCTTAGTGGCAGAAACATGGTTGATGGCATGCCAGCTGTAAAAATGGTTGAGCAGGTCTATGATGGATGTGTTCTTGGAAAACAACATAGAAAACCTTTTCCAAATGTGTTAAGCTTCAGAGCTGAGAAAACCCTAGAGCTAGTTCATGCAGATTTATGTGGTCTGATCACTCCTAAAAGTATTGGTGGTGCTTCCTATTTTATTTTAGTGGTTGATGACTACAGTAGATATATGTGGGTGGAGATGCTCAATACTAAGAATCAAGCTCTAGACTGTTTTAAAAGAGTCAAGCAAAGGGTTGAAGTTGAACAGGGTGCTAGTCTAAAGGCATTGAAAATAGATAGAGGGGGAGAGTTCACATCAAATTTGTTTTCAGTGTTTTGCAGTCAGTACGGAATCAAACACTACACCACAACTCCATATTCTCCTTAGCAAAATGGAGTTGTAGAGAGAAGAAACTAGTCAATGGTGGAAATGGCAAGGTGCCTCCTGAAATCAATGAAAGTTCCATCAATGTTTTGGGATGAGGCAATGAGAACTACAGTCTACCTCCTCAATAGATCACCCATAAAAGCCCTAGACAGTAAGACCCCTTATGAAGCTTGGCATGGAAAAAAGTCTAGAGTGAATCATCTGAGAATTTTTGGTTGTGTATCACATGTGAAAAGTCTTGGTCCAGGAATAAACAAACTTGCTGACAGATCTAGTAAGATGGTATTCATCGGCTATGAGTCAGGAACAAAAGGATACAGGTTCTTTGACCCATCCACTAATAAGCTGGTAGTTAGTAGAGATGTGATTTTTGAAGAAGGGAAACCTTGGGACTGGGACAATATTCATTGCAATACAGATCTACAGGGGAATGACACCTTCATTGTTCACTATGACCTTACTGATCAAAATCCAGCAGCAACAGGAAATAGCAGTAGCCCAACACTTTCAAACCAAAGTGCAGGAGGAGAAAATCCAGTTAGCCAAAGCAATTGTAATACCCAAGTTGTAAAGAATAAGAAAAGAGATAATTTTCTTTATATGATTTGCCTCTACCTACTATCACATATGAACACCCACAACTAAAAGAAAATAATTAACAAATGACACATTATTAAGTTGTGCATCATGTTGGCTCTTATTTGTGTGTGCATTTAATAATAATTATAATCTTATTAATGGAAATAAATTAGTATAAAAATTGGAATTTAAGCCCTAAATTGGAGAATTGGAAAAGGGAGAAAGAAAATCCTATATAAATAAAAGTAAAATATATACAAATAAATATTATTTATGCTAGGATTTGAATTTGCACAATTGGCCAAAGTATGAAATCCATAATCAAAGTTGAATTCAAATTTGAAATCAAAAATTTAAAAAAAAGAGAAAGAGGGAAGAAATCAGAAAAGAAAAAGGAAAATGGAACACTTACCTGGGCCACGGATCCCTATTTTGGCCCACTAACGCCTTAGTTAATATATACATTTTGAAACTAGAAGGTGTTTCCTTAGTTTTAAAGTCTGGGTCGAATAAAGAGAAACTCCACTGGTAATGTGAAAAGAGCTCTACCCGCCTCCATAGAAGATAAGACGGAACAAACTTCTTCTTTGAAACTAGGCTAAGGCTTGTATTCTTTAAAGTATTTGTTTTCATTCTTTATTGCATCTCCTTTCTTGCAGCTTTGGAAAGAGTTATCCAGCAAAATTAGATTCAAGTCCCCTCCGTGCAGCCCAACCCCAATTTCTCGCTCGTGACCCAGCTCGCTCCGTGCAAGTGTTGCCGACAGTCTGGTCCCAAGCGGCAGTCTCATGGACCGACTTTGCCGGGTGCACATTAGACTGGCTAGTGGAGCCCTATCGTTAGGCACATCCCTCGCCCGTGCGGTGTCACTGGAGTGTGGGGGCCGTGCGCCAGCGTCCTCCCCTTCTCCGCAGCCGAAGGCACGGACGTCGCCGCCATTGTTGGGATCGTGGGTGACCTCCCCCTTGTCCCGAACGGTGACCCAGGAGATAAATTGGAGCTCCTGTGACCCGTTCCTCCCTTCTGCTACCCTCTCGCGCGAGCTCTTGCACCCGAAACCAAAACCGTCGCCGCCAGAGCCGTATCCAAGGAAAGAGAGAGAGAGAGAGAGCGCGCTGCCGCCGTCGACCGCTCGCTACACCATCCCTTGGAATACTGCCCTAGGGGTTCACTTTATCGTGTCGCTCGTGTGTGACCACTTCAGGAGGACGGAACCCAGCCGTACATCGCTCAATTCTTCACCGGAGTTCGTGTCTCCACCGCGTGTCAGCCACCTGTCGTGGCCCGGTGTCTCTGTTGCGCCACCGTTGGTGAGACCTCCTCTCTAGGGTTCACTACCTCTTTCTTTCTGCGTTGCATCGATTACGGATCAAATTAGTTCGTTGAATTGGAAACCGCAACTTCTTCGGTGTGCCCTCGCCGTGCGCGCCGAGCGGCGCTGCCGCCGTGCTCGTCCGAGGTTAGGGCCGGGTCATGCGCTGTTGGATCGGGCATCGATGGCCCAGATTAGAAAGATGTTACCGATTCGGTGGAAATGAATCTAGTGCGTTGATGGCTGATCGGGCGACCCACATTGGTTCGGGTAACATAACATCCAGACCGTACACATCTGATCCTAGGGCCCCTGTTTAATGCCGATTCAGGATATGTTGTTTCTAATCTGGTGAGTCGGTATGTGATCAGACTGCTGATATCGGCCGATACCCCTTCGGGCGGTGGTTTTGCAAAGTAGACCTTGTGAAAAACAGAAATAAACCCACCATCCATCACGAGTTAGTCTGTCTTGGAAAATTTTATAAGTTATCCTCTGCACTTCTCTGTTTTTGTGCGCACGGTCCAGAGGTTAGTGGAATAGAGAAAATAAAATAGAAAATAGATTTTTAGTACAAAAATAATTCTAGAAACTTGTATAACTCATATTTAATTCATTTTGAGTCCAAATTGATCCATTCCAGTTGCAATAATGTTGTATTAATATTGTTCATTACATGGTGACTTTGTTTAGCCATGAAACTTAGGTTAAAATTATTCACTTGAGTTATTCCACACCAAGCACTTAATAACTTCGGAAATTCGTAACTCGATAATCGTAACTCTGAATTTAGTGATTCTTATTCCTACAATCTCGTTATGATGCATAGATTATTATTATGTTTTCTGTATGTATGCTTGGTGTGATGTTAGTTTCTACTATACCATGTTTGTTTGTACTGCTGCGAGTAGACGAGCAAGCCACAGAGGATCCGGGTGTTCAGCAGGTAGAAGTTGCTGAGCAGGAGCTCATTGAAGGCAAGTTGTGCCCTTGACCACTTTTATTTACCCAATAACGTTCTTTATAATCATTTTGTCATGCATAGGCTTAATTTTGATGGGACCCAATAGGCCACCCTAGTCTGGTTATCTTTTTCACCTTGTTTACCCCTGAATTTTTGGGTAGTCACTACTATTGCTGTACATGGTTTTGGGTGTTGAGATAACTGTTACACTTGATTATTCTTTATTACTGTTCTATTTCTGTTCATGATAAGACCATTATGTTAATTGGAACATCGAGCTTAACTTGAGAAACACGTGCTACCACAAGGGTGGAATGGGACGCCCTTGGCTGACTAACTAGGAAAGCTAGTGGAGGAATACCTTACCCGATAGGGGCAAGGGCAGTAGGGGAGTAGGGGTGTAGGGAGGTTCCCGGGTTGATTTTGCTGTGATGGCGATCAGACGGGGGATTCCTGCATTGCTCTTCCTAGAAACTGTAGCGGGTTTTTTGAAGCTAGTGGAACTTTTTAAGGCCTCGTAGTGGATCCCAAGCCATTCACCTCAGTAGTGTCTAAGGGTCTAGCTAACCCTCGCGACATGGGATACACGATTTGTGGGTACAGGGTACAACCTCTGCAGACTGTAAAATTGGTATACTAGCCGTGTTCGCGGTCATGAGCAGCTCAGGACTCTCGCATGATTAATTTATGGATTTAAATTCAATTTGTCATTTGCATTGCATGAGATTTATTATTAATTTTGATCTACTATTACTCTGGTTTGGTATCCACTTACATTTAGCAATTGCTAATAAAATTTGACCAACTTATTAAAAGCAATGCTCAGCTTTAATAACTATTTATTGGTCAGCCTTACACTTCACATGAACTCCCACCTTTGGTGAGTTCATGCACATTATTCCCCACAACTTGTTGAGCTATGATCTTTTGTGAGCTCACACTTGCGATATAGAAACCCCCCCACAGGAAAAGAACAGGTGGTCTAGGAGAAGCCATACAATGAGCAGTGCGAGTTGATCTAGGTGGCGTCTCCCAGTCAGCTTTATGGCGCCAAGGATGGATGTTTAGTTTGCTTTATTATTATCATTTATTTTTGTAAGACTTCCGCTATGTAATAATGGCATTTATGATATTCGTGACATTTATCTCTATACACTTTGTCATTATATGTGTTGTTCTTCTTTGGCCCACATATGAGACGCAACCGGCTTTATCCCTTAAATCTGGGTGTGACAGCAGTGGAGTGGGACAAACTGGTGGATCTGCCTCTTCACACACTCCAGTGTCAAGTATTATGCCAAACCAATGGATGGGGTCTCCATCTATTCAACAATCAGAGAGTTCAGAGTCATGACCACAAGGGCCACACAGAACCCTGACTAACTTGTTTGATGCAACAGAACAAGTACATGACTTCGAGTATAGTGGAGTGTGTATGGTGGCAGCTGATGAACTTTCATGTGTTGAACAAGCTCTATCATAGTCTTGTTGGAAAAGAGCTATGGAGGAAGAAATGAAGTCAATTTAGCAAAATCATACCCGAGAGATTGCTGATCTACCAAGGAATCACAATGCTATAGGACTCAAATGGGTCTTCAAGGTAAAAAGGGATCCAATTGGGAACATTGTAAAGTACAAGGGCAGGTTCGTAGCTAAAGGATATGCTCAAATTGAAGGGGTGGATTATGATGAGGTTTTTGCTCCAGTGGCAAGACTAGAGACGGTAAGGATACTTCTGGACCTAGCAGCTGAAGGGGAGTGGGAAGTTCATCACATGGATGTGAAGTCTGGATTCCTGGATGGAGATCTCAGAGAAGAAGTCTATGAGCTTCAACCACCAGGTTTTGTGAATTCTGCTACCATAGGAAAAGTCCTTAAACTGAAAAAGGCCTTGTATGGGCTGAAGCAGGCTCCCCGAGCTTGGAATGCCAAACTTGATCAGGAGCTGACAAGGTTGGGATTCAAAAGGAGTGTGTAGGAACATGTTGTTTACAAATAAGGAATAGATGTGACCTTGCTTCTAGTTGGTGTCTATGTTGATGATAGCAGTTTTCAAGAAACAAATGATGAAAAGGTTCACCATCACTACCGGAATCGAGCACTTTGCCGAGTGCCTGAAGCACTCGGCAAACACTTTGTCGAGTGTAACACTCGGTAAAGAGAGCTCGACGAATAGTACATCGGCAACGGCTTCTTTGTCGAGTACTTTCTATCGGGCACTCGGCAAAGACTTAGCCGAGTGCCAGTCAGTACTCGACAAAGAAAAGTGGTTGTCACGGTGTCGGGTAACGGAGACGGCACCTTTGCCGAGTGTTCTAGGTGACACTTGGCAAAGAAGTTACCTTTGCCGAGTGTCTCCTAATACACTCGGCAAAGAAGTTACCTCTTTGTCGAGTGTCTACGGACCTACACTCGGCAAAGGATCCACCAATGGATCCCTTTGTCAGGTTCTTTGTCGAGTGCTCTATGAGGCACTCAGCAAAGCTTGCCTCTTTGCCAAGTGCTAGGGCCACAACACTCGGTAAAGAAGCTTTACCGATGCCCAGGTATTGGTCCTCTGCCGAGTGCTATGGTCCTGACACTCGACAAAGCACCTCATTGCTGAGTGTGACACTCGGCAAAGTGACTAGTATACACCTATTTTATTTGTTTTTCCTATTCAATCCAAACAAACAAAAGATACCACATATACATCACATAGATCACATATACATCACATATATACATCACAGATATCATCACAGACATAAGTAGCCAACACAAACATAAATATCCAACTTCTCAACACAAACATAAGTATCAAGAACATAAGTCTCATAAGTCTCAAGCTCTGACATAAGTATCCAACACAAATATAAGTATCCAATACAGCATTACCAACAAGTTCTGAAGTCTCAACACTAAGAACATAAGTCTCATCGAGGTGGGCGTTTGGACTGGTGCGGCGATGGGCCGGGCGATCCATGAGGGTTGTTGGATGCTGCCCCAGATTGTCACTACACAGAGAAGAGATTGCATGTGTTACACCAGATGCATTACCAACATCTAACTACAATTTTGATACTCACAGGAGTATGGAAGAAAGCAGGGTCAACTGTAGGGAACAATGAAGGTGGCGGAGCGAAACCCTGTGCGGCGCCAAGGCTCTGCATGTATTGGAACATCTCCGCCATCCTCTACTGATTTGCTAGGTGGGCCTCTCACTTTGCCTCCCGCTCTGCCACCATCCTCGCCTCCATCTCTTGACATTCCCTCCTCTCTTCTTTTAGCTGGGTCTGTAATATTCCAAGCCAATGTTATAGTAACTCAAAGAGAAGGTATATAACTCAAGAAATGACGAGTTATAGAAGCACTAACCTCGAATTGTTGTATGCAATGCTGTGAGCTGTCGTGCCGAGGTCGTATGGCTGGACTCGAGCCCGTGCTCCTTGCTCGCACCTGAGACAGAGTGGGAGTGGACGACGAGTCGATTGCCCCATCGGCAATCCAGTACCGCCCATGTCTCTTGCCTCCTTCGACCCTCATGAGGATATCAGGGTCGATCTGCTCGGTCCTTGGATCGTATTCTAGGCCATGGACCTCCTGTGCCATGACAGTGTAGTCATGAAGGCAGCTATAGACGGCGGGGTTGTTGTACACCTTGGGCCCGTCATACGGGTTGTAGGTGACGTTGGACGTCGCCTTGCCCTTATGGGCCATAGCATATGTAACACCCCTGGTGTTACTGTTACTAAAACTTGAGCATAACATCATGAGCATCAGCATTGCATATGTTTGACACACCTAGAGTGCATTCACTAGGCAAAAATTTCAAACAAGTTGTATTGTTATGGCATTTTGCAAATAGAACCCTGGAATAGGGGACTTAACCCTAAATAGGGACTAGGAGGGTAAAGCATGACCCAAATTGAGAAAACCCTAAGGTTTAAGTAAAACAATCATAAAATGTTACCAAAGATGGATCTACATAACATTTACACCCTAAGATACCAGAAACCCAAATTGAGACCCTGGAAAACCCTAAATCCAAACCCTAGGGGCCTATGTGCAAAAATAGTGCACATTTGGAATAAAGTGCAAAAACCATGATAAATAAGTATCCTAAGTCATTTGGTTCACAAATGTGTGGATTTGTAAGCTAATTCTTGGATTTTGGGCTTATTTGCAAAATGGACTTCATTTGAGTTCTATGCTAAGTTTGAAATCAGAGATTTGGCTCAACTTTGGAGCTTTATAGCTTTCAAATCAGTAAGAGTTTGCCCTAGGTCACCACATCAAACATGTAGACCTAACAAAGGAGAACAACTTTGCTTAAGAGTGTAAGCATAGTTGTTGAGAAGAAATGGGAGATAATTAAGCCTAAAGTCGGGCTGTCAGTCTGATAAGGTCTGAATTTCAGACAAACAGTGCAACCACAGAAACTTTGAGCATGAATTTAGGTATGATCAAGCCAGAATCTGCCCATAGATGCTATGACAAAGATGTAGCTGATTTGTAGCTCTCCAACTTTGCTGCAGGACTTGGTACGAGTTGCTATAGAAATCTGAGAGAAAAATTGCCCTGAAGTTGCACTGTCAGGTGCACTGATGGCAGCGCGCGATGGTACAGTAGACCAAAGGGATCAGACCGCCAGCGCAACAGCTTCACCGCCGATGACCGATTTCCGCCGTGATTCGTGCCGCCGTCGGTCCAATTTGTGCTCGGGGTGAGTGGATAACACCCTGTGTAGGTCGCCGGGGATAAACTCCGGCCGATAAACAATTCCGGCCGCCGTACCATGTTCACCGCGGTGGAAACCGATAAGAACACCGGTGACTGCTGTTGCACGGCCTTGCGCCACGTATCTGAACACCTCCGTCACGGCACCGTGACTCTTTATACCCGTCTAATCATCGTCGGTGAGTTTGCCACGACTGAGGACACCAATCCACTGAGCCAAGGTTCTTCTCTATCTCCGGCCGCCAGCACTGCTCGGCCAAATTACGCGCCACCGCCTAAGCCTCCTATAAATTGATGGCCGAGGCTGTTGCGTCGTTGTAATATCCCAAAAAAAATGTTGCCAAAGGTTTATCTTCGGTGCGTGGATGTGGGGAAAGAGTTGTGGGCCGTTGGATGCAAAGTCAAGAGACATCTGAGGCGTCGTTTCTTTTTCCCACAAAACCCTAGTGGTCGCCCCCCTATTTTTCCCTTTTCTTGGCCGCCAACCCCCCCTTTTCCCCACCCTTGGCCGCCCCTCCCCCTTCCCCTTGCAGCCACCCTCCACTACTTCCTCCTCCCTCTAGATCTCCCCCCACGCAGCAAGGATCGAGAAGAGGAGGAGCAAGATGGATTGAAGAGGAAGAGAGGATCAAGGAGATGTTCTACCCCCATCTCTTGCAGATTTTCTTGGGGAAACCCTAGGTAAGGATAGGATCCTTGTTCCTCCCTATAATTATATGCTTTTGGAGGTTGTGGATCATGTGGATTGAAGGATTAGAGGTTGGATTAGATGTGGGGTTAGGTTTTGATCTCGAATTTAATTTCTGCAGAATGGCAGATTCGACAGTTTCTGTTCATGTCAGTTTTCCGTGGTCTTAGTGGCCTCAAAAAAATAAAAAGTCTATATATGAGTCGTAGATAATTTGTAGATCTTTCCGTGGCCGCGAAGAACACCTCAATCGGACATCAGAACAGAAAGTTATGATAGTTTGATTATAACAGTTTTTCAGTCTCATAATTCTGTGCAGAATCTGTTCTCTTAAGAGTTAGGCAATTTTATCAACGGAATCAAACTGTGGGTTGGTAAAAGAAGTTATAGATAATTTCATAAGCTTTCCATATTGTTAAAGATTGCATTCATATGATTTGTGAAACTCCAATTATGTTTGTTTTACTGTGGCTGTTCCTGTTTGCCTGACAAAAATGAGTGGGTCTGTTCACTGGTGGGTTTCATCTAGTAAATGGCCAAATTGGCTCTTCCAACTATGGAGACTTTTGTAGAGGGATAAAAGTTCTTACTTCCAACAGAATTTCATAATTTTTGGTTCAGTAGTTTGGGAGATATCGAATTTTAAAGTTAACCATACTGCTGTCTAAAACAGATTCAGTCAGTTATCTTGTCAGATGTTTTAGAACTTGTAGATGGCAGAATTTAATTATCCATTGAATACTGAAGTTGTAGAGTATTTTGTGTAGATACTCCTAGAGTATTTGTTTGATATCACCGCTGTTTTAATTTTAAAGATACAAAATTAACAAACAGCGCTGCTGCTGTATGGCATGTGGTTCAGGGTGGGAGTCTTTCCACTGGGTCTTGGTTTCAAGTGTAGGAGTGTTTTGTTGATTGATGGCAAATGTTTGTGAAATATTTGTACTAAGTTTTATGCCCGCTAGTAGGTGGCTATACTCCAGATCATGTCTAGTACATTTCTTCTTCTTCGATGAAGGCAAGTGAATGTAGCGGTGGTTGCTTCCGTTCTGACCTGTTATTTCTATTGCCTACACTCTAATATTCAGAAGTATTGGATTCTTTCATAATTGGTCTCTATGGTGATGCTTTACTTGCTTGCATTATACTGATGCTCAATCATATATTGATGATGATTATGATTCGAGTATGATTCATGAGATTAATTCACACCCCTGAAGGTAAATGAAGTATTATTTGAGGTTGCTATTGTATCTGAAGGTAAATGAAGTATTATTTGAGGTTGGTATTGTATCTGAAGGTAAATAAAGTATTATTTGAGGTTTGTATTGTATCTGAAGGAAGTGAAGGTTATTGATAAATGCAGCATGCCATATACATTGCATGACTCATTTGCATCTGAAGTTTTATCGTGACCTATGGTCCGACCGTACCGGTACAATTTAGCATCGTACGTTGCCCGAGGAGGGGTACGATGCGGCTTCATACCCTTAGAGGTATGAAGGCAGAGGACATATGCATTGCATTCATATGCATTCATTGAAGTGATATTTGCAGATGATGTGGTTTTATACTCTCAGAGGTATGAAGATAGAGTACCTACACATTGCATTCCTATGCATACATTGAAGTGATATTTGCAGGTATTATTGACGCACGGAAGTGTTATAGAACCTATTGTGGTTGTTCGAGGAAATGAGATGGTATTGGTTATAGTGGGACTACTGAGTTCCATATCTACAAGTATTTCTGATTTTAATTGTGACTCTTTTAAAATGTTGATGAATTCAATTTGTGGTTTAAAGATCTCGTCAAAATTATTCGCTTGCTGAGATGTTTCATCTCACTCTTGCATTACTCAATGCAGGTGCTTGTTGCTCATCAAGGGAAGTGGGAAGTAGCAGCACATCCACCTTCACTCTTATAATAACACTGCTTAGGCGCAGTCATGATTTAATTAGAAGCTTCTTGTCAAAGGACGTTTGTTTCTAACTAGTTATGCGCACTGGATAATTTAGCTCATGCCGTTATGGTTGTCTTCCCATTGCTAGCAGACTATTAATGTCTATTATGTTTTCTTATCATGATATCTATTTATACTTTGTTGCTTCCCCGTTTATGCCATTTTCAAAGGAGATGCTGTCGAAATTTTATATACGAATGTTAGATGTGTAGTTTAGTAGCATTCTGGGGTGTTTGTGGATCCCGGGGTGTTACAGTTGGTATCAAAGCTTAGGCTTTAGATTCTTGGCAATTTGAAGATAAATTTGACACACTTGCACATATAGGAAGGGTATGGGTTCAAGTATCTTTGATATATATTAGTGACTTTGAAGTGCAGATGACAATAATTTCACCCCTCTCGATTCCTTTACGGTGATGTGGTAAGTTGTTTATGGCTTAATGCTTGATATAATTTATTTCTGAAATTTTGATATTGTTTTATTAATGCGGTAAATATCGCTGATCATTTGTGAGAATGAAGTTGTTATTATGCTTGTGATATACAAGTATGCCTATGATGTTTTCACTATGTTTTTCATGGTTGAGTTTTATTACAATAATATTGTTATATATGCTTGACTGAGGATGTTTCTAAGAGGAGTGTGAATTGCGTGTTTTGGGGTACAAGGTAATCATCAATTTGAATTTAAGTTGTTGAGCGGTTGGTGGATAGCTCCAACTATCTTTGCAAAGAATGATTGTTTATGTTGAGAAACCAGTTCTGAAAGAAATGAATATTGGTACTTGTATATGGATTTTGGGGGAAGTCTTTACATAGCCAGAATGGCTTACATGTCTCTCTTCTATCGTGTGTTTTAGTAGCCACAAAGCCTAGATGTGGTTTAAAGTGGTTGCATGTTAGTCATGATAATTGTAGAATAAATCTTTGATTTTTCTTGATCCGTTGATTATGTATGAATACGTTGAGGATTTGATGGTTCTCTTCCCGATGCATGTTTGTGGAGCCATTGTTGGACCACTTATCTATTGGTTTGAATGAAGTCTTTGCCTAGCCTAGAGTTGGTTGTGTGTGGTTATTCACCTATTCCTAAATGATGTGGTTTTTACATCAGCTTGGGATGTTTGCCAAATGTGTGAAGGATTACAGGGTTAGTATTGGCCCTTTATGTCTGGTACTCTAAGTGCATCATATGATAGAATGAAATGTAAGTTTCTGAACTACAATAGATGAAGACTCATATTATGTGTAGGTTAACTTTAGTAGTTGGATATTTTTCTTAGTTGAGATGCTGAATGAAGTATAGTGACATGGGTTAAGCAAGTATTGTGTTGTTGTTGGGCTGTCAGTGCTCTATGTAGAGTTTTTGACATTTCTTCGATGAACTGTGCCGAGCAAGATTTTATTGGCTTTTTGTCGGCTTTATTGCTCCATTAGTTCTATAGATTTTCTCCCTTTTGGTGGGGTGCAAAGTATGTTAGATTACATGATTATCTTTTCATTATGGCAAGAACAAGGTTTAGGAAGATTAGGAGTTTTGTTTCAATAGAACTACTTGTTTCGTCGTGCTGTGAGGTGAGGTGTTTGATCTTCTTATTCATTCATCTGGTGTGGATGTTTCACCATTGAATTAAAATGAATTGTTGAAGTTGGTAAAGGTTGTGCTTAGTGCATATTACCCCTTCATAAAAGAGTGTCGTTTTAAGACATTGATGCTGATGTATGGCTGCATCCAAATTCGATGTTGTGAAATCGTAGTGTTGATTGCATCTATGACTTGGTTTGAGCTTCATTACATGTTGGTTCATGCTTGATGTCAGGTTGTGTAGTTTCCTTAGACAATTAGTCCAAGGTAGAAGTTCTTGTGTTAATTAAGACCAATAATGGACCCATGTTTCGAATGGTGGTGCTATATGGGGTACCTTGGGTGTTTTGCTTGGAGTGGTCGAATTCGAGGACAAATTCTTTTTAAGGGGGGTAGAGTGTAATATCCCAAAAAATGTTGCCAAAGGTTTATCTTCGGTGCGTGGATGTGGGGAAAGAGTTGTGGGCCGTTGGATGCAAAGTCAAGAGACATCTGAGGCGTCGTTTCTTTTTCCCACAAAACCCTAGTGGTCGCCCCCCTATTTTTCCCTTTTCTTGGCCGCCAACCCCCCCTTTTCCCCACCCTTGGCCGCCCCTCCCCCTTCCCCTTGCAGCCACCCTCCACTACTTCCTCCTCCCTCTAGATCTCCCCCCACGCAGCAAGGATCGAGAAGAGGAGGAGCAAGATGGATTGAAGAGGAAGAGAGGATCAAGGAGATGTTCTACCCCCATCTCTTGCAGATTTTCTTGGGGAAACCCTAGGTAAGGATAGGATCCTTGTTCCTCCCTATAATTATATGCTTTTGGAGGTTGTGGATCATGTGTATTGAAGGATTAGAGGTTCGATTAGATGTGGGGTTAGGTTTTGATCTCGAATTTAATTTCTGCAGAATGGCAGATTCGACAGTTTCTGTTCATGTCAGTTTTCCGTGGTCTTAGTGGCCTCAAAAAAATAAAAAGTCTATATATGAGTCGTAGATAATTTGTAGATCTTTCCGTGGCCGCGAAGAACACCTCAATCGGACGTCAGAACAGAAAGTTATGACAGTTTGATTATAGCAATTTTTCAGTCTCATAATTCTGTGCACAATCTGTTCTCTTAAGAGTTAGGCAATTTTATCAACAGAATTAAACTGTGGGTTGGTAAAAGAAGTTATAGATAATTTCATAAGCTTTCCAGATTGTTAAAGAGTGCATTCATATGATTTGTGAAACTCCAATTATGTTTGTTTTACTGTGGCTGTTCCTGTTTGCCTGACAAAAATGAGTGGGTCTGTTCACTGGTGGGTTTCATCTAGTAAATGGCCAAATTGGCTCTTCCAACTATGGAGACTTTTGTAGAGGGATAAAAGTTCTTACTTCCAACAGAATTTCATAATTTTTGGTTCAGTAGTTTGGGAGATATCGAATTTTAAAGTTAACCATACTGCTGTCTAAAACAGATTCAGTCAGTTATCTTGTCAGATGTTTTAGAACTTGTAGATGGCAGAATTTAATTATCCATTGAATACTGAAGTTGTAGAGTATTTTGTGTAGATACTCCTAGAGTATTTGTTTGATATCACCGCTGTTTTAATTTTAAAGATACAAAATTAACAAACAGCGCTGCTGCTGTATGGCATGTGGTTCAGGGTGGGAGTCTTTCCACTGGGTCTTGGTTTCAAGTGTAGGAGTGTTTTGTTGATTGATGGCAAATGTTTGTGAAATATTTGTACTAAGTTTTATGCCCGCTAGTAGGTGGCTATACTCCAGATCATGTCTAGTACATTTCTTCTTCTTCGATGAAGGCAAGTGAATGTAGCGGTGGTTGCTTCCGTTCTGACCTGTTATTTCTATTGCCTACACTCTAATATTCAGAAGTATTGGATTCTTTCATAATTGGTCTCTATGGTGATGCTTTACTTGCTTGCATTATACTGATGCTCAATCATATATTGATGATGATTATGATTCGAGTATGATTCATGAGATTAATTCACACCCCTGAAGGTAAATAAAGTATTATTTGAGGTTGCTATTGTATCTGAAGGTAAATGAAGTATTATTTGAGGTTGGTATTGTATCTGAAGGTAAATAAAGTATTATTTGAGGTTTGTATTGTATCTGAAGGAAGTGAAGGTTATTGATAAATGCAGCATGCCATATACATTGCATGACTCATTTGCATCTGAAGTTTTATCGTGACCTATGGTCCGACCGTACCGGTACAATTTAGCATCGTACGTTGCCCGAGGAGGGGTACGATGCGGCTTCATACCCTTAGAGGTATGAAGGCAGAGGACATATGCATTGCATTCATATGCATTCATTGAAGTGATATTTGCAGATGATGTGGTTTTATACTCTCAGAGGTATGAAGATAGAGTACCTACACATTGCATTCCTATGCATACATTGAAGTGATATTTGCAGGTATTATTGACGCACGGAAGTGTTATAGAACCTATTGTGGTTGTTCGAGGAAATGAGATGGTATTGGTTATAGTGGGACTACTGAGTTCCATATTTACAAGTATTTCTGATTTTAATTGTGACTCTTTTAAAATGTTGATGAATTCAATTTGTGGTTTAAAGATCTCGTCAAAATTATTCGCTTGCTGAGATGTTTCATCTCACTCTTGCATTACTCAATGCAGGTGCTTGTTGCTCATCAAGGGAAGTGGGAAGTAGCAGCACATCCACCTTCACTCTTATAATAACACTGCTTAGGCGCAGTCATGATTTAATTAGAAGCTTCTTGTCAAAGGACGTTTGTTTCTAACTAGTTATGCGCACTGGATAATTTAGCTCATGCCGTTATGGTTGTCTTCCTATTGCTAGCAGACTATTAATGTCTATTATGTTTTCTTATCATGATATCTATTTATACTTTGTTGCTTCCCCGTTTATGCCATTTTCAAAGGAGATGCTGTCGAAATTTTATATACGAATGTTAGATGTGTAGTTTAGTAGCATTCTGGGGTGTTTGTGAATCCCGGGGTGTTACAGTCGTATAATCCTGAAGCCATAGCACCCGCTCCCACCCTTAATCATTCACCTGAGCTTTGGAATTTCAAACTTCCCCCAAACTGGTCTCCGCCACCACGAAGATCAAGCTCGTCGCAGCCAGCTCAACTCAGGTCCGATCTCGCCCTCTGTGCTATTGTTCCAACATCCTCCCATGCCCTTGATGCTCACCGAATCGTCCAATTGAACTAGACTGCCATGGGTTGTCGGGAACACGCTGTTCCTTAGATTCTCCGCACTGTCCCCGTGGAAAGAGTACGGTAGAGCTCCAATTCAGAAATTGAGTGAGGGGAAATACTCCTTAGGGGTAGAATCAGGTGTGAACCAAAGATTAGCGCTGGTCTTGGCCCTCTCCGACCAGTATAGCTCACCGGAGTTCGGCTTCCCGTGCGGAGCTTCGTCGAGACCTGGCGCGGTGAAGGAATAGAACGTGAAGGGCTTTTCTGCAAACCATCAGCGACTCAGTGCAATAGTAATTGAACCCACTTCGGATTGATCAGTAAGCCGAGGCCCTTTTCGCAAAACAGCCAGCGCGGGCGCGCGCGCTTCTGCTGTAGTTGGGCCGGTTCGGGCTAGAATCAGCCCAGGACTGTTCATCTCTTTTCTTTTTCTTTTTCTATCAGAGTTCAAGAAATTCTAGAAAAGTGTAGAAAAATCCTAAAAATATAAGACCAATTTTGTTAGATTCCTAATTTTCCATAGAATTTAATAAAAATAGCTTTATGATTTTTAGGGTAATTAGGAAATTTTGGGTTATTTAAAATAGCCTAAAGCATTGCTTCTGGATTTTTAGAAAATAGATAACAATTCCAAAAATGCCCATACTTTTTATTTGAACTCTAAACATCATTTAGAAGCCTTGGATAGAGTTTGGTTTGATTTGGACCTTGTTTGATAACTAGAACCCAAAACCCTACCCCCTGCCCTTTGAATTCCTTTACTGACTCCGGAAACCCTAAGTTCTCGGAGTTCCGTGAAGGAAAGTTGTATTCAAGATTTTAGATAATAAACTATTATTATCTTTGCACTCTCATGAGAATTACATGGCATTCATTCTTATATAAATACCTATATGGTTATATTTAGAAAACGAAGAAGTCGAAGTAACCGAAGAGAAGACACCACCACCACCTTCAGAATCTCAGGCAGGAAATTGTTTCTACTTTGACATCTGCGGGTCCGAGCCTGACTCACCTATCAACGAAGGCAAGCCCCGGTGCATTTGCCACCTCCTTGATGTTTTTAAAATCTTTCTCACTTGTTTGATGCATTAGGTGATAGGAGTTGATTGCTAAAACAATTCCTGCATTACCTTCCTTGAATTTGATTACCTTCCTTGATCACCCATTTTACAAAAAGATTTTGATGCTTAGCCTTGCTTTAGAAAAACAAAATGTTTTGTTTTACAAAAGATGATGTGGCAAAAAGTGGGAGGGATGTTTTTGAAAATAAAACTTGATGGTGGATCCATCATGGCCGTGATGGGTTCAACATCGGAAAAGATGTACCTCTGACAGGTACCAAACTTTGGGTTTGAAATGATTATGCTGAGACCGAGCGGGTGACTTGCACGAGAAAGGAGTCTCGGTGTAGTGTCTTCGTCTGAGTCGATTAAGGACCGTGTCGATGTAGGCTTGTTGACCGAGGACCCTTTAACTGGTCACTTGCCTCGTCATGGGTAAGCCTTGCCTTAGGCAGACTAAGGCCAGAATAAGATAACACGGAATGGGCGTGGAGCGGTGGCGAGAGTAGCGTGTACCCTCCGTGGCAAGAGGCTGGACGGTGGTGTATCTGTGCTCTCAGTTGGCGTGAACCTGATCTGGTTTTAAGAAACCTAGTGGCAGGTTGACATATGCAAGGGTTAAGTGCTACATATGTCGTGTGATTGGAGATCCTCAGCTGAGTATAATCGATTCGGATCGCCGTACCTTCGCGGTTATGAAGACTTGGTCACTGACTTATACGTAGAACTCCAGTAAAGATGAAGGGATTTGTTAAGAAATTGGCTAGTGCAGGTCAAGTGATTGAACTAGGGTAGAAAGAACTCTAGTTGTAGGTAATATTACTTAACTTGACAAATAAAACTGGATTTTTAAGGATCCACTTTTAGTAAGCATTTCTGCAAAACAGAGTCTTTGATTATTAAGAAGCCTTACCTTGACTCCCTTATAACCAGCATACCCTTGAGAGTCTTTTCTTTAGTCGCGTAAGACTTGCTGAGTAATTTCATATCAGGGTTTTATTCCCCGTTGTTTTTATGTGAGGAAGCGACAAACTTTTGTTGCTTCTGTTCTAAGGTGGTACCAAAGGAAGAACGCCAGGAATGAAGTGCGGGAGGAAAGGATCCTCCATTAGAACTTTTGTTTAAACCTTTATGGGAGGAGTTTTTGCCTCCCTTGGTATGTAATAATATTACTCTGCACTCATAGGATATATTCTGGTCTGTACATATTCAACTTTATCTTACTTTTAAATAAAGGTAAGTTCATGTAATTGCTTCCGCATTCTCGTAACTCCGATGCTTGTAATGTCTGCGTGATGGGTGAAACGCTCTTGGGAAAGGTAAGAAAAGTAGATACCGAACTTGTCAAGTGATTCAGGGCACCTACAGGGTTATCTGAGGTCCGTTGGGCAAGGACAACTGTAGGTGGGCCTAATTACTTGGGAGGTTCCGTCACAGCTAGTATCGGAGCGAAGCCCTTCTCTGCAGATATTATGAGGCATCTTCAAAAGGATTTTCTGAAGACTTACCTAGAAAATCTCTTCCCTTCTTACCTAAGTAATTCTGAAGAGTTTATCTTAAAGACCAGATAGTAAGAGTGCAACATATAGAAGGTGTGAATCAACTAAGGTTGATTCTGTAATTATACATGCATCATGCTAAGAACTATGCTAATAAAATTTTCCCCTTAGAAAAATGCTGCCGCACACGAGGAGAACTACGCGCAAGCATACTGGACCGATTGGTGTGCCATGTCATCAGCTGGCCCCAAGACATGATGATAGTAGTATTGGAAGTAATGATCCGATAGGGGATCTTGAAGCACAAGTTAATCGGCTCCAAGCGGAACTCTGCCGCAGGACTGATATATGGGTCGCAGATGGCGACAGAATTAATGAATTGAGAAGTGGCGTCCGCCACCTGCGAGATCAGCTCGCGGACCGAGATTTAGCGCTCGACTGGGTAGTTCAATCTCGTTCGCTTGCCTGGGCCAAGGAGGCAAGAGCTCAAGCTCGAGTGGCAGAGCTCAACTCGGCCATTGACGACCTGCAGACTTATTGCAATACTTTACATGAAGAAGTTCATGTACTGTATTCACAACTGCACCCTAGTGAACCTGTGGATCCTGTCGGGACGGAAGCCGGACCCTCGCATGTAGCGGGAGAAGCGCTTGGTGGTGAGTTGGACCTTTTCAGGCCCCCTCCCTCTATGAGGTTGGTCGATGAATGGTCTCCCACGCCCGACGACGAGGCTGCCAGGAGCAACCGGAAGCAGGAGTAGTGGTGTAATAGTAGAAATAGAAGTAGAGTATTGTATAATAGGTAGTGTTATTGTATAATAGGTAGTGAATCCTGTTGTAAAAATTCGAGTCTGTAACATTACTCTTTTTAGTAATGTAAAATGGATGGTTTTCTTTGGCATGTCATATTGTTTCCAAATGTTTGTTGCCACAGATGCCTTCCAGGACTCGTGCACAGGACGGAGCTAGTACCTCCCGTGGGAGGGAGGCAACGCCAAATCCACCTCCAGTTCCTCCCACACTTGACGAGGCTATCGCCGCCTTGGTAAACGCGACAGCGGATAATACCCGTTTTCTATGAGAGATGGCGGGTCAACAGTTCCAACAACAAGGCGGGCGGGGTTATCAACAGGGCCCCCGTGAAACCTCTTACTTGGACTTCTCCGAGACGCGCCCACCGTTGTTCGTTAAGGCGGAAGACCCTTTAGAAGCGGACGAATGGGTCCGCGTCATCGAGCAAAAATTTGGACTTCTTTGTTGTTCCGAAACTCAGAAGGCCCTATTTGAGGCACAGCAATTGCGTGGCCCTGCCAGCACCTGGTGGGGAAATTTTGTTGCCGTACAACCGGCTGGTCATCAAGTAACCTGGGATGAATTCAAGTTAGCCTTCAGAGAACATTATGTGCCTGAGGGAGTCCTCCACCTGAAACAGGAGGAATTTATGAAGCTAAAGCAAGGAGGGGATACTGTTAATCAGTATCTCAATAAGTTTAATCACTTATCCCAGTACGCAATCGATCAAGATAACACAGATTTGAAGAAGAAGAATTGTTTTATGAGAGGTTTAAATGATCGACTGCAAACAAAGATGGCAACCTGCATCGATCTTACTTATGGAAGAGCTATCAGTACAGCATTGGTAGTTGAAGCAAAGTATGCAGGCGCCGGAAAATCCAAGGTTTTTGGAGGTGACAGGCCTAGTCAGGGCCCGGTGAAAAGGCAACGGTTAGTCATTCGGCCTTTCAACCAGAATCGCTCTTTCTCTCGTCCACCCTCCTTCCCTTTTAAGCAACCAGTATTTATCCGTCCCAATAATGCCCCCACTGCAACAAGTCAGCCATGTGCCCCAGGCACTCGATTCCCTGCCCTTCCCAGTTCATCAATGGGATGCTTCAATTGTGGAAAGTCTAGGCATTTTATTAAGGGTTGCCCCTATCCAAAGCAAAATCGCTCAAATGAGCAACAAGGATCTGGGAATTCATCTCAAGCCAAGGGAAATACTATGGGCAAAAATACAAAGAAGACGGGACGCATATATTATACGCATGTGGCCACCACACCGGACGGTGAGCCGGTAATGATGGGTACGTTCCTTGTGGCCAATCATCCCACAATTATTCTCTTTGATTCTGGTGCTTCGCATACATTCATCAGCAAGAAATTTGTGGAGCAACATTGCATTTCATACCATGAATCAAAAGAAGGGTTTAAAATTCACTCACCTGGGGGACAAATATTTACTAGAGAAGTGGCATATCAAGTGCCCGTAACATTGGCCAGACGGGACTTTCCTACTAATATGATTGTTCTGAAAGGCCAAGATATAGATGTCATTTTGGGCATGAATTGGTTGGCCCGACATAAAGCAACCCTCAACACTGATCAGAGAACCATCAGGTTGAGTCATAATCAAGAGGAAATTCTTTAGTCCATCCCCATTCCAACCAAAACTACTGGCAGAGTTTATGAAGCTATTATACCGGAGATCAAGGATATTCCGGTAGTATGCGAGTTCCCCGATGTCTTTCCAGAGGATTTGCCTGGATTGCCACCTGAAAGGGATGTAGAGTTTGTAATTGAGTTGAAGCCTGGTACGGGTCCCATATCTAGAAGATCGTACCGAATGCCTCCAAATGAGCTGGCAGAATTGAAGATTCAATTACAAGATTTACTAGAGAAAGGATTCATCCGGCCAAGCTTGTCGCCATGGGGTTGTCCAGCCATATTCGTCAAGAAGAAGGATCAAACTTTACGGATGTGTGTGGATTATCGACCCCTGAATGAGGTCACTATCAAGAACAAGTACCCTCTTCCACGGATTGACATTCTATTTGATCAACAGACTGGAGCGAGGGTATTCTCCAAGATTGATCTCAGATCGGGCTATCATCAGATCCGTATTCGGCCCGAGGATATACCAAAGACCGCATTCACTACGCGGTATGGATTATTTGAATACCTGGTAATGTCTTTCGGATTGACAAATGCTCCTGCCCACTTCACTTATCTGATGAACTCGGTATTCATGCCCGAGTTGGACAAGTTTGTGGTGGTCTTCATAGATGACATTTTAATATATTCCAAGAATGAAGAGGAGTATGCCCAACACTTACGGATCGTGTTAACGCGCTTGAGAGAACATCAGTTATATGCCAAGTTCAGTAAGTGCGCGTTTTGGCTGGAAGAAATTCAATTTCTGGGACATGTACTGTCTGCCAGGGGGATTGCGGTGGATCCCAGCAAAGTCAAGGACATTTTGGAGTGGAAACCCCCAACCGCTGTTCATCAAGTCTGAAGTTTCCTTGGACTGGCTGGTTATTACCGCCGATTTATACCAGATTTCTCCAAGCTTGTGAAGCCAATCACAAGTCTATTGAAGAATGATACTAAATTCAATTGGTCTTCAAAATGTAATGAAGCTTTTGAACAATTGAAGGTATTATTAACCACTGCTCCGGTATTGGCTCAACCGGATATTAATAAGCCCTTTGATGTGTATTGTGACGCATCAGGCAGTGGTCTCGGCTGTGTGTTAATGCAAGAAGGCCGAGTAATCGCGTATGCTTCAAGGCAGTTACGCCGACATGAGGAGCATTATCCTACTCATGATCTGGAGCTAGCTGCAGTGGTTCATGCCCTGAAGATCTGGCGTCATTATCTGCTGGGTAATATCTGTCACATTTATACAGATCATAAAAGCTTGAAATATATCTTCACCCAGTCGGAGTTGAACATGAGACAAAGGCGATGGCTCGAGCTGATCAAGGATTATGAATTAGAAATCCATTATCACCCAGGCAAAGCAAATGTAGTGGCGGATGCACTCAGTCGCAAGGCTTCCTGCCATTGTCTAACAATGGGGACTTCTGACATTACATTATGCCAGGAGATGGAGAAGTTAAACCTGGGAATGATTCAGCAAGGGACTTCAAATCATTTGAAGCTGGAGTCAGTCATCTTACAAAGTATAATTGACGCACAGAAAGATGATTAGGGTATGAAACACATACGTGAGAAGATAAGGGCTGGAAAAGCCAAATGTTTCAAAGAAGACGATCAAGGTGTTGTATGGTTCAACAACCGCATAGTGGTGCCGAAGAATGAAGAGCTCCACCAGCAAATTTTAGATGAAGAACATCTTAGTCGCTATTCTATTCATCCTGGAAGCACTAAGATGTATCATGATCTAAAACAACATTACTGGTGGACGAAGATGAAAATTGAAATTGCACGCTATGTGGCTAGGTGTGACACTTGCAGACGTGTCAAGGCCATACACATGAAGACTGCTGGTCCATTACAATCTTTACCTATCCCAACATGGAAATGGGAAAATATTAGTATGGACTTCATTGTGGGATTACCCAGGACTACAAAGGGGTATGATTCTATCTGGGTTATAATTTATCGGCTTACGAAAATTGCTCATTTTCTGCCAGTCAAGACAGATCACCCGGTTACTGTCTATGCCCAATTGTATATTGCTCGTATTCTTAGTCTGCATGGTGTTCCAACGACTATAGTGTCGGATCGTGGACCTCAATTTGTAGCCAAGTTTTGGGAAGCACTTCACAAATCCTTGGGTACTAAGTTGCTCCATAGTTCAGCCTACCATCCTCAAACCAGTGGGCAGACTGAGAGGGTGAACCGAATACTTGAAGATATGCTACGGGCATGTGTTCTAGAATTCCCACAAAAATGGGATGAATGTTTACCGTTAGCGGAATTCTCATATAATAATAGCTATCAAGAAAGCATTAAGATGGCACCCTTTGAAGCTTTATATGGACGACGATGTCGTACTCCGCTAAATTGGTCTGAACCTGGTGAAAGGTACTTCTTCAGGCCTGATATGGTGAAAGAGACCGAAGAAAAGGTTCAGAAAATAATTCATAATTTGAAGAAAGCTCAAGCTCGTCAGAAAAGTTATGCGGACAAACGACGAATGCCTTTGTATTTTCTAATTGGAGATTATGTTTATCTGAAGGTCTCCCCGATGAAGGGGGTATCACGTTTGAGAGTTAAAGGGAAGCTTGCACCCCGGTACATTGGTCCTTTCCCTATACTTGAGCAATGTGGACCAGTAGCATACCAACTTCAACTACCCGAAACCTTGTCTGCTGTGCATAATGTGTTCCACGTGTCTCAACTGAAGAAGTGTCTTCGGGTTCCAGATCGAACCATTGAAGTGACAGATGTTGTCCTTGAACCAGACTTGACATATTCCGAACATCCCATTCGAGTCTTGGATCAAAAGTACAGGATTACCCGAAGAAAAACTCTCAAGTTTTACAAGATACAGTGGAACCAACATTCCGAAGATGAGGCTACATGGGAAACTCAAGACTTTTTAGATAAGAATTTCCTAGGCTTTTTAGCCTCTTGTAATTTGTAAAGTGTACAACATTGTTGTAATAAAGGAGTGAGTCCCAAACCACCCCTGCTTTGTACTAGAAATAAGGAAATAAAGACGTGATGCGTTTCCTTTTCCATTACTTACCCTAGGACTTTTAATCTCGGGACGAGATTCTTTTATGGGGGGAAGGATGTAACACCCCTGGTGTTACTGTTACTAAAACATGAGCATAACATCATGAGCATCAGCATTGCATATGTTTGACACACCTAGAGTGCATTCATGTAACACCCGGATTTTAGGGGTCCAAAACCCGGGGTTAACATAAACACCAGGTATGCTGGGACCAAGTCTCAAACATATGATGTATAGTGGCACAGGATCGAATGTCACAACTTTATATATAACAGGAGTTCTATACAAATAAATAGTTACATTATAAGGAGACAACAGTCCAGCAACCCAAAGTTGACTGGGAGACGACGACCTAGACCTCTCACGAACTCATCACCGCATCCTCCATGAGCATC
This sequence comes from Zea mays, assembly GCF_902167145.1. Taxonomy (NCBI): domain Eukaryota; kingdom Viridiplantae; phylum Streptophyta; class Magnoliopsida; order Poales; family Poaceae; genus Zea; species Zea mays. Next base: position 33,390,882 of record NC_050103.1, read on the forward strand.
ATCCTGCAGTACCTGGTCTTGACCTGTGGTGTATGTGAGACAGCAAGAGTGAGCTCACATACGTTCATCGCTCAACAAGTTGTGGGGAATAATGTGCATGAACTCGCCAAAGGTGGGAGCTCATAAAGTGTAAGGCTTACCAAGGAAGATGGTTAGAGCTGAGCATTGCTTTTAAAGTTGGTCAAAATTTTATTAGCAGTTACTAAGTATAAGTAAATACCAAACCCAATTAAGTAATAGAACAAAAGTAACCACATCACCTGCAATGCAATGCATATGACAAATTGAATTTAGTTCCATAATTTAATCATGTGAGTGTCCGAGCCGCTCATGACCGTGAGCACGGCTAGTATACCAGTTTTACACTCTGCAGAGGTTGCGCATCTTTACCCACAAGTCGTGTATCCCATGTCGCCAGGGTTTGCAAGGCCCTTAGACACTTCCGAGGTGAATGGCTAGGGATCCACTACGAGGCCTTTACAAAGTTCCACTAGCTTCCGAAAACCCGCTACAGTTTATAGGAAGATCCAGTACAGGAATCCCTTGCAGGACCGCCATCGCAGCAAAATCCTCTCGAGGGCCTCCCCGCACTGACCTCTCCCCTACTGCCCTTGCCCCTTTCGGGTAAGGTAGTCTTCCACTAGCTTTCCTAATTAATCAGCCAAGGGCGTCCCATTAACCCCTGTGGTAGCACTGTTTTCCCGGGTGGTTCTCCATGTTCCAATTAACATAATGATCTCAACATGAACAATAAATAACAACTGATAACGAAAATGTAACCATGGATAGTGTATCTCCATACCCAAAACCACATATAGCACTAGCAAGTACTACCCAGAAAGTTCAGTGGTAAACAAGGTATAAAGATAGACAAACTAGGGTAACCTATTGGGTCCCATCAAAATTAACCTATGCAGATCATTATGATTAATTAGAACATGAGTAGGTAAAAAGAAGTGATCAAGGGCACAACTTGCCTGGGCCTTGAGAATCCAGGTACCAGGATGATCTTCAGATGACTCGTGACCTCGCACTAGTCGTAGCAATACAAACAAACAGTGTATAGGCAAAATTAACATTACACCAAACATATATGCCAAAATAATCTACATATTAAAATAAGATCACAGGAAAAAGAATTATTAATTTTGGAGTTGTAGAATTCAAGTTATGATTTTCCTAAGGTTTAATGTGATTAAAATATGATTAAATGATAAATAAATTTCCTGACAGAGTTCATGTCAAAACAGTGATTCTAAATGGTAGAGAATATTATTACAAAATTTTAGGAATTGGAATGACTCAATTTGGAGCTAAAATGAATTAGTTATGAATTAATTAAGTTTCTGGATTTATTTTAACACTAAAAATCATTTTCTAAATCATTTTCTATGATTTTCCTATTCACTGGACTGGGCCTCAATTATAAGAAAAGTCAGGGGGCTCAGCGCAAGAAACCCGAGACACGGGGAACAGTGCCCGAGGGACGGCGGGTTTATTCCGTGAAAGCCGAAGGGCTCTTTAGCAAAAGATCCCGGCCGAAGGGGTATCAAGAATCCAGGGCCGTCCGATCTTGAATCAAGGGACCAGATTAGATCTTCCCCCCGACCGAACCGGTACGCGCCGTGAGTCGCACGATTAGAGATCAACGGCGGGTATTTAATGGGGCGAAGGGGGTATCCTACTTCTAATCTCGACCGCACAACGAGATCCAACGGTCAGGAGCCCTTCCCCCAATTCCCAGCATCCCGAGCGGCGGCGGTGGCGCACCCACGGCGGAGCTTCGCCGGCGAACGCGCAATCCGGTGCCAAACCACCCCGAACTAGAAATTAATCGGTGCAAAACCAAGAGGGGAAGATAGTGAATCTACAGAGAGGGGTCTCACCGGCGATTGAAGGGGCTGCAGTCCCGCCCACGGAGGAGAGCGGATTCACGGCGGAGCTTGCACGACGACGAGCAATTCCCGCCCCCGAGAAGGCCCCCAACGTCGACCGAAACTTCGTATGGCTGCCCCGCAACGTCGCCGAGCCAACCCGGTCCCGATCGAAGGACTAAATCGCCGGTTGGACGAAAATCCTCGCACGGCGGACTTCTTCTTCTCTCTTTCTCGGTTCTTCAATCACGCGCCGGCAATGGGGCTTCCGTTTCGGATGGGACGAGGAGGAGGGGTCGCGGAGCTTCGGCTTTATACCCAAGGAGCGACCCGCGGCCGTTGCACGGAGGCCGAGAATCCACGGCGAGTTTGGCGGAGTCCGCGCGGCGCGATCGGCAAGCTGTTGAAGACGAGCCCGACATGCGGACCCCGCGGACCAGAGAGAGGGAGGGCAGGCGAGCGCGGGGCGAGAGACCGCCCAGTGGGCCCCGAGTGTAAGCGTCAGCGGCGAGCACGCGAGACCAGCGCGCGAAGGGATGCCCCGGCTGACGGATGGGCCCGACTGTCATAGACGAAGGCGCGCGCGCGGTGTGTAAGCAGCTGACAAGTGGGCCCAGGTTGTCGGCGCCAGGGATCGGAGTGAGTGGGCCGCGCGGGTGAGGAAATGCTTAGGTGGGCCGAAATGGATCTGGCCGGCCCATGAAGGCATAGTGTTCTTTTTTTCTTTTTATTTCCTATTTTCTTTTCTCCATTTTCAAAATCCAATTTGAGTTCAAGTTTAAATTCAAACTTTTGTGAATAACTTGTCCTCAGTTTGAATAATATAAGTGTGAAGGATGTTTATTCTGATTTTATTTTATTTTATGTAGTATTTTTCTTAGTTCTTCCCTTCTCTTTTCTTATTTCCTAACTCTAAGATTTGAATTAGGTTTTTAATCCTCAATTCACATCATTAATGTAGCCTTATTAATATTTTCTTTATTATTAAATGCACAAGCAATTAAACTCCAGCATGATGTACAATTTAATGGCTTTTATTAATCCTTTATTTTTACATGAGGTGTTCCCTTGTGATAGTAAGTAGATACAACACACATATATAGATAAAGGAAAATAATCCTTTTATTTTATATGCACAAATTGGGTATTACAAATCCTACCCCCCTTAAAAATAATCTCGTCCTCGAGATTTGTAAGAAAAGGGAATACAAAAGGATTGGTTTGCAATTTAGCTTTTAATTTCTAAATCAAGGGTCTCTCTTTTTATTATTAGTAAGTGATAGGAGAGCATGGGTATTATATGTATGTCCACTTTATTATGTAGGATAGAAGATGTCTTTAGGGTATATATAGGTTTGGGTAAGAAAGAGTGGGGTAAAGAAAGACTCCATCCAAGATTGTGGATCTTGACTCCGTTGGCGATTCAACTTGATCTTTGAAGTCTTGAGTTGATGCTTTATCCTTCTTTGACGTGGTTGGTCTTCTTTGGCCTTTCTTCTTGGAGTTGCCATCCGAGTTAAGGACATATGGTTAAGATATATGTGGTAAGATAGACTACATGATATAGGTCAAAATCTGGTTTGATGTCAGGTGGCGGTTGATAGATTATGCAATCCATTAAGACTTTATTGATTGGGTAAGTTATATAACTTGTTATATAGATCGAGTTGTTGTGTATGGCCAAGTTGATATAAGTCTCCAAATTAGGCTTAAGTGATTTAGGAGTATGGCCTTATCCTTTGTACCAGCATTAAGTAACACACACTAGATTAGATCGTATTAGATTAAGTAGGAGCTAGATTAGATTGAATATGACTAGATTAGACTAGTTTAGGTTAAATAGATCTACTAGGGTAGGATAAATATTATTAGGATATGTTAGAATCTTTAGAAGTTAGTTAGATTTATTAGGACCAGATAAAATCTTTTTAAGGTAAGATGAATCTATTAAGGTAATAGAATATCCTTTAATATAAGATGGATCTATTACACAAGATTGAATCTAGGTTAGATTGGTATTACTAGTTTGACTAAATAAGATCTAATTAAGTTGCATTAGATCATGGCTGTTTAATCTAGGGTGGATAAGTATGCTTATTAGGATAAGATGAATCTTTTGAGGTCAGTTAGATCTATTAGGCTGAGATAAAATCTTTTCAAGATAAGATGAGTATCTTTTTAGGATAAGATGGATTATATGATGTAGGTAGGTTAAAATCTCCTCAAGATAAGATAAATCTATTAAGATAAGAGAAAACCTCTTAAGATAAGATGGATCTATTTACATTAGGATAAGTTAAGACCTTTTTGAGATAAGATAGATCTATGAGTGTAGGATAGAATTTCTTTAAGATGAGATGAATCTATTAAGATAGGGGAGAATCTTTTAGGATAAGATGAATTGGTTAGAATGAGATCTTTTAGGATAAGATAAATCTCTTTAAGCTAGATATGTTCCAATGGGATTATCTAAGTTGTCTAGTTATTTTATAAATATATTTTTATACCTATGTGTATATGCAGATGCAATTGTGGACATTACTCCACAACCCATCACATTCAATCAAAGATCCAAATCAGACAAGTATCATAAAAACAAACATTCAAGTGCACAGATAACCATAAAAATAGTTTTGTTTTTGTTCCTAGGATTAGGTCTCCTATTCCTAAAAGTCACTTTAGGCATAGGATTTCAAAGTGTGAAATCCACATTTGTCTTTCAGAAAGAAAAGATAAGAATAATCAGAGTAAAGCGGAAATAGATGAGAAAAGATTAAGATAAGTTTAGAAAGGATCAGAGTAGCAAAGGTGAGTAGATAATGGTTGTCCAGTTCTATCTAGGTTTCGTCCTACAGTCAACATTGCCTCTGATACCACTTCTGTAACACCCGGATTTTAGGGGTCCAAAACCCGGGGTTAACATAAACACCAGGTATGCTGGGACCAAGTCTCAAACATATGATGTATAGTGGCACAGGATCGAATGTCACAACTTTATATATAACAGGAGTTCTATACAAATAAATAGTTACATTATAAGGAGACAACAGTCCAGCAACCCAAAGTTGACTGGGAGACGACGACCTAGACCTCTCACGAACTCATCACCGCATCCTCCATGAGCATCATCCTGCAGTACCTGGTCTTGACCTGTGGTGTATGTGAGACAGCAAGAGTGAGCTCACATACGTTCATCGCTCAACAAGTTGTGGGGAATAATGTGCATGAACTCGCCAAAGGTGGGAGCTCATAAAGTGTAAGGCTTACCAAGGAAGATGGTTAGAGCTGAGCATTGCTTTTAAAGTTGGTCAAAATTTTATTAGCAGTTACTAAGTATAAGTAAATACCAAACCCAATTAAGTAATAGAACAAAAGTAACCACATCACCTGCAATGCAATGCATATGACAAATTGAATTTAGTTCCATAATTTAATCATGTGAGTGTCCGAGCCGCTCATGACCGTGAGCACGGCTAGTATACCAGTTTTACACTCTGCAGAGGTTGCGCATCTTTACCCACAAGTCGTGTATCCCATGTCGCCAGGGTTTGCAAGGCCCTTAGACACTTCCGAGGTGAATGGCTAGGGATCCACTACGAGGCCTTTACAAAGTTCCACTAGCTTCCGAAAACCCGCTACAGTTTATAGGAAGATCCAGTACAGGAATCCCTTGCAGGACCGCCATCGCAGCAAAATCCTCTCGAGGGCCTCCCCGCACTGACCTCTCCCCTACTGCCCTTGCCCCTTTCGGGTAAGGTAGTCTTCCACTAGCTTTCCTAATTAATCAGCCAAGGGCGTCCCATTAACCCCTGTGGTAGCACTGTTTTCCCGGGTGGTTCTCCATGTTCCAATTAACATAATGATCTCAACATGAACAATAAATAACAACTGATAACGAAAATGTAACCATGGATAGTGTATCTCCATACCCAAAACCACATATAGCACTAGCAAGTACTACCCAGAAAGTTCAGTGGTAAACAAGGTATAAAGATAGACAAACTAGGGTAACCTATTGGGTCCCATCAAAATTAACCTATGCAGATCATTATGATTAATTAGAACATGAGTAGGTAAAAAGAAGTGATCAAGGGCACAACTTGCCTGGGCCTTGAGAATCCAGGTACCAGGATGATCTTCAGATGACTCGTGACCTCGCACTAGTCGTAGCAATACAAACAAACAGTGTATAGGCAAAATTAACATTACACCAAACATATATGCCAAAATAATCTACATATTAAAATAAGATCACAGGAAAAAGAATTATTAATTTTGGAGTTGTAGAATTCAAGTTATGATTTTCCTAAGGTTTAATGTGATTAAAATATGATTAAATGATAAATAAATTTCCTGACAGAGTTCATGTCAAAACAGTGATTCTAAATGGTAGAGAATATTATTACAAAATTTTAGGAATTGGAATGACTCAATTTGGAGCTAAAATGAATTAGTTATGAATTAATTAAGTTTCTGGATTTATTTTAACACTAAAAATCATTTTCTAAATCATTTTCTATGATTTTCCTATTCACTGGACTGGGCCTCAATTATAAGAAAAGTCAGGGGGCTCAGCGCAAGAAACCCGAGACACGGGGAACAGTGCCCGAGGGACGGCGGGTTTATTCCGTGAAAGCCGAAGGGCTCTTTAGCAAAAGATCCCGGCCGAAGGGGTATCAAGAATCCAGGGCCGTCCGATCTTGAATCAAGGGACCAGATTAGATCTTCCCCCCGACCGAACCGGTACGCGCCGTGAGTCGCACGATTAGAGATCAACGGCGGGTATTTAATGGGGCGAAGGGGGTATCCTACTTCTAATCTCGACCGCACAACGAGATCCAACGGTCAGGAGCCCTTCCCCCAATTCCCAGCATCCCGAGCGGCGGCGGTGGCGCACCCACGGCGGAGCTTCGCCGGCGAACGCGCAATCCGGTGCCAAACCACCCCGAACTAGAAATTAATCGGTGCAAAACCAAGAGGGGAAGATAGTGAATCTACAGAGAGGGGTCTCACCGGCGATTGAAGGGGGCTGCAGTCCCGCCCACGGAGGAGAGCGGATTCACGGCGGAGCTTGCACGACGACGAGCAATTCCCGCCCCCGAGAAGGCCCCCAACGTCGACCGAAACTTCGTATGGCTGCCCCGCAACGTCGCCGAGCCAACCCGGTCCCGATCGAAGGACTAAATCGCCGGTTGGACGAAAATCCTCGCACGGCGGACTTCTTCTTCTCTCTTTCTCGGTTCTTCAATCACGCGCCGGCAATGGGGCTTCCGTTTCGGATGGGACGAGGAGGAGGGGTCGCGGAGCTTCGGCTTTATACCCAAGGAGCGACCCGCGGCCGTTGCACGGAGGCCGAGAATCCACGGCGAGTTTGGCGGAGTCCGCGCGGCGCGATCGGCAAGCTGTTGAAGACGAGCCCGACATGCGGACCCCGCGGACCAGAGAGAGGGAGGGCAGGCGAGCGCGGGGCGAGAGACCGCCCAGTGGGCCCCGAGTGTAAGCGTCAGCGGCGAGCACGCGAGACCAGCGCGCGAAGGGATGCCCCGGCTGACGGATGGGCCCGACTGTCATAGACGAAGGCGCGCGCGCGGTGTGTAAGCAGCTGACAAGTGGGCCCAGGTTGTCGGCGCCAGGGATCGGAGTGAGTGGGCCGCGCGGGTGAGGAAATGCTTAGGTGGGCCGAAATGGATCTGGCCGGCCCATGAAGGCATAGTGTTCTTTTTTTCTTTTTATTTCCTATTTTCTTTTCTCCATTTTCAAAATCCAATTTGAGTTCAAGTTTAAATTCAAACTTTTGTGAATAACTTGTCCTCAGTTTGAATAATATAAGTGTGAAGGATGTTTATTCTGATTTTATTTTATTTTATGTAGTATTTTTCTTAGTTCTTCCCTTCTCTTTTCTTATTTCCTAACTCTAAGATTTGAATTAGGTTTTTAATCCTCAATTCACATCATTAATGTAGCCTTATTAATATTTTCTTTATTATTAAATGCACAAGCAATTAAACTCCAGCATGATGTACAATTTAATGGCTTTTATTAATCCTTTATTTTTACATGAGGTGTTCCCTTGTGATAGTAAGTAGATACAACACACATATATAGATAAAGGAAAATAATCCTTTTATTTTATATGCACAAATTGGGTATTACAATTCACTAGGCAAAAATTTCAAACAAGTTGTATTGTTATGACATTTTGCAAATAGAACCATGTAATAGGGGACTTAACCGTAAATAGGGACCAGGAGGGTAAAGCATGACCCAAATTGAGAAAACCCTAAGGTTTAAGTAAAACAATCATAAAATGTTACCAAATATGGATATACATTACATTTACACCCTAAGATACCAGAAACCCAAATTGAGACCCTGGAAAACCCTAAATCCAAACCCTAGGGGCCTATGTGCAAAAACAGTGCACATTTGGACTAAAGTGCAAAAACCATGATAAATAAGTATCCTAAGTCATTTGGTTCACAAATATGTGGATTTGTAAGCTAATTCTTGGATTTTGGGCTTATTTGCAAAATGGACCTCATTTGAGTTCTATGCTAAGTCTGAAATCAGAGATTTGGCTCAACTTTGGAGCTTTATAGCTTTCAAATCAGTAAGAGTTTGCCCTAGGTCACCACACCAAACTTGTAGACCTAACAAAGGAGAACAACTTTGCTTAAGATTGTAAGCATTGTTGTTGAGAAGAAATGGGAGATAATTAAGCCTAAAGTCGGGCTGTCAGTCTGATAAGGTCTGAATTTCAGACAGACAGTGCAACCACAGAAACTTTGAGCATGAATTCAGGTATGATCAAGCCAGAATCTGCCCATAGTTGCTATGACAAAGATGTAGCTGATTTGTAGCTCTCCAACTTTGCTACAGAACTTGGTATGAGTTGCTATAGAAATCTGAGAGAAAAATTGCCCTGAAGTCGCACTGTCAGGTGCACTGATGGCAGCTCGCGATGGTACAATAGACCAAAGGGGATCAGACCGCCAGCGCAGCAGCTTCACCGCCGACGACCAATTTCCGCCGCGATTCGTGCCGCCGCCGGTCCAATTTGTGCTGGGGGTGAGTGGATAACACCTGGTGTAGGTCGCCAGGGATAAACTCCGGCCGATAAACAATTCCGGTCGCCGTACCATGTTCACCGCGGTGGAAACCGATAAGAACGCCGGTGACTGCCGTCGCACGGCCTTGCACCACGTATCTGAACACCTCCGTCGCGGCACCGTGACTCTTTATACCCGTCTAATCATCGCCGGTGAGTTCGCCACGACTGAGGACACCAATCCACTGAGCTAAGGTTCTTCTCTATCTCGGCCGCCAGCACTGCTCGACCAAATTACGCGCCACCGCCTAAGCCTCCTTAAAATTGATGGCCGGGGCTGTTGCGCCATATAATCCCGAAGCCATAGCACCCGCTCCCACCCTTAATCACTCACCTGAGCTCTGGAATTTAAAACTTCCCCCAAACTGGTCTCCGCCACCACGAAGATCAAGCTTGTCGCGGCCAGCTCAACTCAGGTCCGATCTCGCCCTCTGTGCTATTGTTCCAACATCCTCCCATGCCCTTGATGCTCACCGAATTGTCCAATTGAACTAGACTGCCATGGGTTGCTGGGAACACGCTGTTCCTTAGATTCTCCGCACTATCCCCGTGGACAGAGTACGGTAGAGCTCCAATTCAGAAATTGAGTGAGGGGAAATACTCCTTAGGGGTAGAATCAGGCGTGAACCAAAGATTAGCGCCGGTCTTGGCCCTCTCCGGCCAGTATAGCTCGCCGGAGTTTGGCTTCCCGTGCGGAGCTTCGTCGAGGACCTGACGCGGTGAAGGAATAGAACGTGAAGGGCTTTTCTACAAACCGTCAGCGACTCAGTGCAATAGTAATTGAACCCACTTCGGATTGATCAGTAAGCCGAGGCCCTTTTCGCAAAACAGCCAGCGCGGGCGCGCAAGCTTCTGCTGTAGTTGGGCCGGTTCGGGCCAGAATCAGCCCAGGACTGTTCATCTCTTTTCTTTTTCTTTTTCTGTCAGAGTTCAAGAAATTCTAGAAAAGTGTGGAAAAATCCTAAAAATATAAGACCAATTTTGTTAGATTCCTAATTTTCCATAGAATTTAATAAAAATAGTTTTATGATTTTAGGGTAATTAGGAAATTTTGGGTTATTTAAAATAGCCTAAAGCATTGCTTCTGGATTTTTAGAAAATAGATAACAATTCCAAAAATGCCCATACTTTTTATTTGAACTCTAAACATCATTTAGAAGCCTTGGGTAGAGTTTGGTTTGATTTGGACCTTGTTTGATAACTAGAACCCAAAACCCTACCCATGCCCTTTGAATTCCTTTACTGACTCCGGAAACCCTAAGTTCTCGGAGTTCCGTGAACGAAAGTTGTATTCAAGATTTTAGATAATAAATTATTATTATCTTTGCACTCTCATGAGCATTACATGGCATTCATTCTTATATATATACCTATATGGTTATATTTAGAAAACGAAGAAGAAGTCGAAGTAACCGAAGAGAAGACACCACCACCACCTTCGGAATCTCAGGCAGGAAATTGTTTCTACTTTGACATCTGCGGGTCCGAGCCTGACTCACCTATCAACGAAGGCAAGCCCCGGTGCATTTGCCACCTCCTTGATGTTTTTAAAATCTTTCTCACTTGTTTGATGCATTAGGTGATAGGAGTTGATTGCTAAAACAATTCCTGTATTACCTTCCTTGAATTTGATTACCTTCCTTGATCACCCGTTTTACAAAAAGATTTTGATGCTTAGCCTTGCTTTAGAAAAACAAAATGTTTTGTTTTACAAAAGATGATGTGGCAAAAAGTGGGAGGGATGTTTTTGAAAATAAAACTTGATGGTGGATCCATCATGGCCGTGATGGGTTCAACATCGGAAAAGATGTACCTCTGCCATGTACCAAACTTTGGGTTTGAAATGATTAAGCTGAGACCGGGCGGGTGACTTGCACGAGAAAGGAGTCTCGGTGTAGTGTCTCCGTCTGAGTCGATTAAGGACCGTGTCGATGTAGGCCTGTTGACCGAGGACCCTTTAACTGGTCACATGCCTCGTCATGGGTAAGCCTTGCCTCGGGCAGACTAAGGCCAGAATAAGATAACACGGAATGGGCGTGGAGCGGTGGCGAGAGTAGCGTGTACCCTCCGTGGCAAGAGGCTGGACGGTGGTGTATCTGTGCTCTCGGTTGGCATGAACCTGATCTGGTCTTAAGAAACCCGGTGGCGGGTTGACATATGCAAGGGTTAAGTGCTACATATGTCATGTGATTGGAGATCCTCAGCTGAGTATAATCGATTCGGATCGTCGTACCTTCGCGGTTATGAAGACTTGGTCACTGACTTATACGTAGAACTCCAGTAAAGATGAAGGGATTTGTTAAGAAATTGGCTAGTGCAGGTCAAGTGATTGAACTAGGGTAGAAAGAACTCTAGTTGGAGGTAATTTTACTTAACTTGACAAATAAAACTAGATTTTTAAGGATCCACTTTTAGTAAGCATTTCTGCAAAACGGAGTCTTTGATTATTGAGAAGCCTTACCTTGACTCCCTTATAACCAGCATACCCTTGAGAGTCTTTTCTTTAGTCGGGTAAGACTTGCTGAGTAATTCCATACTCAGGGTTTTATTCCCCGTTATTTTTAGGTGAGGAAGCGACAAACTTTTGTTACTTCTATTCTAAGGTGGTACCAAAGGAAGAACGCCAGGAATGAAGTGCGGGAGGAAAGGATCCTCCATTAGAACTTTTGTTTAAACCTTTATGGGAGGAGTTTTTGCCTCCCTTGGTATGTAATAATATTACTCTGCACTCATAGGATATATTCTGGTCTGTACATATTCAACTTTATCTTACTTTTAAATAAAGGTAAGTTCATGTAATTGCTTCCGCATTCTCGTAACTCCGATGCTTGTAATGTCTACGTGACGGGTGAAACGCTCTTGGGAAAGGTAAGAAAAGCAGATACCGAACTTGTCAAGTGATTCAGGGGCACCTACAGGGTTGTCTGAGGTCCGTTGGGCAAGGACAACTGTAGGTGGGCCTAATTACTTGGGAGGTTCCGTCACAGCATAGGCCGAGAAGATGGAGCAAGGTTGGCCACCATGTGACGTCAACTGTAAGAAAACCAACGAGATTGTTAGAAATAATATCTAATCCACTGCTATATACCTAAAAAAAAGAGGGCGTACCCATGCTTCTACATATTGGCCTAGGCTACGGCTACCTTGGTGGTGGGGGGGGACCTTGCATCATCAGACGCCGTTCCCGGCTAGCGTTGTGCGCCTCGTCCCACTTAGGCGAGCACCACCTATGCACCATCTGCTCCCAGCACAGAGGATGTGTGGCGCACCAATATGGAATCATCTACAAAGTAAACACGGACACTACAGATCAGAAGATAAAATTAAATTCATTCATGGAGTACTGGTACCAAACATGCATGACTTTACCTGCAGGTAATGGTCCTTGGTCAATGACATGGTTTAGGCTTGCTGCTTGGTCACCTTCTCCCCAAGGACAGAGCCGTGGTAGTTGACTATGGCCTGGATTCGTGCCTCATAGTGCATGTCCACGACGAGCTTCTTACAGCTCGTGGTGGCCACCACATCCGCCCTAGCCTCGCATCTGAAGAAATCATGCATACAAAAACGATGTATCCAAATAATATTTCAAGAATGTGCAACAAATGCGACATATTTTACATTATAGTAAGACTTACCCACAACTCTTGCTTCACCCGCTCTGCCTTGTTATTGAATTCTCGGCTATCCCGGTCTACTGCATCGGGGGCGACGACGTAGTGGTAGAAGGTGTAGGCTGGACCCGTCACTCCAGCGTACTCAACCAGTCTAGGGAAGTGTTCCCTGCACAGTAGGCCGAGGATGCCATTGGGGTTGCGACGATGACCCCCAGCATTCTCCACAACCGTCCAAGACCTGTCCAAGTGATAATAAAAAGTATTAGTTTATATTATGATTTTGAATACATAATATGAACAAGAATGAAGAACATAAAGTTACATGCCTCTCCCCATCCGGCCGAATCAGCGGCCGCCTGTCCCGAAGTATGGGACGCTGAGGGAGACTTGCGGGACCTCGTAGGTAGATGCTCCTCGAACTTGAGGCGCCAGAACCTGAGGCGTCCTGTTGAGCATCGTCGCCATCCTGCTGCTGGTCGTCGTCGTCCTGCTGCGCCGCCTGCTGTTGGACGTCGTCGTCCTGCTATGCCTCGTTCGCCATCCTGCTCCTCCTCCCCCTCCTCCTCCTCAGCCAATTGCCCACCATCTTTGTCCAACAACCTGCAATTAAGAGTAAATAAATAAGCACATATAAAAAGATATATTTAAAAATAGGTGTGAAATACAAAAAACCTATAGCATTACATCGATTAAAAATAATCTTCATATGTGTCGGGGTTAGCCGGATCATAACTCTCACCATCACTATCAACCATTTCATAGTAAACACCATCTGAAGGCGCAAGTTCGTCATTAATGTCATTGCCTTCAAGGATTACTAAGTCATTCTCATTTTGCACCTCATCATCCTCATCATCAACAACCATTTCAATATCTACGTCCATTCCGATAGCTTCGATTAAGTCTATCTCAAATTGCCCTTCTAGCCCATCTTCTTGGAAGAACTCTCCATCATATGTGTCCGGGTCTAAGTTATAATCTTCAATGTTAGGAACAGGTAATCTTCCATGCGGCGATACCTTATACACAACATCCCAACCCTTAAGATGTTCTTTCGTTTGGCACGCATATGGGAGATAATACACTTGTGTGGCCTATTGGGCCACGATATAGACATCGTCTCCTGGTAAGGTGGAATCTTGTCGAATTTCGACTATCCTAAGATTAGAATGTCTTCATCTCGTCACTTGAGGGTCAAACCAGTGACATTTGAATATCACTAGAGTAAGAGGTTTGGAACCATAAAAATTGAGTTCATATATTTCTTCGATTCGTCCAAAATAATCGACATCGTCAAGGCCATGCGTAAAGACTCCAGAACACGTCGTTTTCCGATTGGGCTGACTTTGGTTGTAGTTTGTTATGCGAAAACAATATCCATTGACGTCATACCTAGAATATTTCTTGACCCTATAAGCAAAGTCGTTGGCTACTTGTCTCAACTCGGCACTCATAGACGGATCTCTTTGGCCCTGCAAGTATTCACAAGTTAAAAGACGCTAAATTGAGTTCATAGACAGATCTCTTTGACAAACTAAGTACGTACCTTACGTTTGAACCAGGTAATGAAATTGGGCAATCCATTTCTCGCACCCTTTCTAAGAAGAGTATCATATTCCTGTGGAGTTGGGTCCCTTGATCGACGCCAAAATTCATGAAGAAATTGTTCCATGTATGGCGTCACCTCTTCAAGGTTGGTCAATACATATAGCATGATATGCCGCCACTCTTCATGTGGCAGGGTCTTGGTGGTCGAGCCACTTGCGCTTCCGAGTTGGCCTCGAAATATGCTGAGGTTCGATTCATTGCCACCATCATTGTAACGAGGGGGTGGATTATGCACGCTCGATAGTTTGTCACCATAGTAAGTTGTTGTTAAGTTTGACACCTCCTCTAGAATGTATGCCTCTGCAATGGAAGCCTCGATTTTGCATTTATTTCTACATTTCTTTCGAATAGTATTTATACATCTCTCGATTGGATAGCACCAACGTCCCTGCACGGGTCCCCCCATTCGTGCCTCATAAGGGAGATGAAGAATCAAATGATGCATTGGATTGAAGAAGCCGGGTGGAAATATCTTCTCAAGCTTACATAGTAACACTGATGTCAATCTTTCCAAGTCTACAACCACGGTCCGAGATAACTCTTTTTCACAAAGCTGACGGAAGAAATAGCTCAACTCTGAAAGCGCTAGCCAGACATGCTTAGGGACATAGCCTCGAACCATCGCAGGAAGAATCCGTTCAATCCATATGTGGAAGTAATGACTCCTCATCCATAAGACTCGCAGAGTAGGTAAGTTCACCCCCCTACTCAGGTTAGCTTCATACCCATCAGGGAACATCAACATCTTGATCCACTGAAGTACTTCCTTCCTCTGGGCCCTGCTTAGGATGAAATCGGCCTTAGGCCTTCTCCATGTCTTTCCACCACTTGGCGGCTTCATCTCTTGGTTTGGTCTATCACATAACGCTGTTGTTGGGGGCCTTCTTCTCCGCCAAAGGTCCTCTAAGCAAAAACACCTTCGGCAGAACAATACACAAGCAGGTGTGACATGAAGATGTAAGCCGAAGCTACCATTGAAGGAGCTTCGGCATGGTGACGCGCTAAAGACGAAGGATGTTACCGACTTAAAGAGGAAAAGGTTGTATAGCCCTTGATAGTTTGTATTGTAATTGTAACCAGCCATGAGGGTCATGGATGTAATTTCGTTAGGGCTATGTCCCGTGCCTATAAATAGATGAACAGTATACACGTACTGTTCACGCTGACTTGTAATCACCCTCGCGTCGCTCCCGCCTTTTCACCTTCTGCCAAGCGGAAGGTACTAATATAATATAAATATTATTGATGTTTATTCATGCTTGGAAAATAAGAATACGAATAATCTAATAATTTGGAATGATTATTTACATTCTATTTGCGTTTCATGTATTTCCATCTTTGCTCACTGAAATGATGAAGATACATCCTTCATGACCTTCGTCTGAAGATCATTATATCTTGAGGGAAATAAAGCTTCGAAGGACGATAGTCACTAATCATTAATAATCGTGTTGCTTTGTTCTTGGTATTTAGCATCTGAGAACCAGGACCAACATTGGCGCCCACCTCCGGTGAACTCACTTCCACAGTTGTGACGATGGCTTCATACAACAACCAAGTTGTAGCACCTTCGGTCACGAAGCTAGTGCTCCCAATCACAGGTGGTTCAAGCTCAGAGCCAGCCAACAAGAAGCAGAAGAAGGAAGCACAAAGAAGAGTGCAGCATGTTGGGGTGCAAGGACCCTTCATCAGATCCAAGTGGTCTCACATTCCAATTACCTTCTCCCAGGAAGATCTCCAGCTCAAAGATTATCCTCACAATGATGCCATGGTTATATCTTGTGTCATCAAGGGATTTATGGTCCACAATGTTCTGGTTGACACAGGCAGCACAGCGGACATCATCTTCGCGAAGGCTTTCAGGCAAATGCAAGAGCCAGAAGACAAGATACATGATGCAGCACACCCTCTTTGTGGCTTTGGAGGAAGGTAGATTGTGGCACTTGGCAAGATAACAATGTCAGTGACCTTCGGCTACGTCCATAACACAATAACTGAACAAGTTGTCTTTGATATTGTTGATATGGAGTATCCATACAACGCAATCATTGGTCGAGGGACGCTTAATGCCTTCGAAGCAATACTTCATCCAGCATATTTATGCATGAAGATACCTTTGGAACAAGAGCCCATTGCTGTTCACGGAAGTCAAGAAGCTGCCAGGAGGGCTGAAGGGAGTTGGACGGATTCAAAGGCTATCCATAACATAGATGAAGCCAAATCTTATTAGTAGTATAAGCACAAAAGAGAGAAGGCTGCTTCAGCGGATCAGCCGAAGCCTATGCTCCTGTGTGAAGACATAGCAGACCAAAAGGTACTGCTGGGATCTCAGTTATCTGGTGAACAAGAAAAGACTCTGCTAAGGTTTTTGTTTAATAACAAAGATGTCTTCTCTTGGACAGCTAACGATCTATGTGGTGTTAATAGAGATGTCATTGAGCATTCACTTAATGCGGACCCATCTTTCAGACCAAGAAAGCAGAGGCTTCGAAAAATGTCTGAGGATAAAGCCAAAGGTGCACGAAATGAAGTAAAGAGACTTCTCAGTGCCGGTGTTACCAGAGAAGTAACGTATCTAGAGTGGCTGGCTAACACTGTTATGGTGAAGAAGGCTAATGGGAAATGGAGAATGTGTATTGATTTCACAGACCTCAACAAGGCATGTTCGAAGGATGAGTTCCCTTCACCAAGAATAGACTCCCTTGTAGATGTCGCAGCTTCTTCAGAACTCATGAGCTTATTGGACTGCTACTCGGGCTATCACCAAATTTGAATGAAGAAAGAGGATGAGCCAAAGACAAGCTTCATAACTCCCAGTGGTACTTATTGCTACCTTCGGAAGCCCAAGGGGCTCAAGAATGCTGGAGGAAGCTTCACTCTCAAATTGGCAGGAATGTGTTGACTTATGTTGATGACATCATAATGAAAAGCACAAAACAAGAAAATCATGTTGCCAATTTGCAAGAGACGTTTGCCAACTTCAGATAAGCTGGTCTCAAGTTGAACCCAGAAAAATGTGTTTTTGGAGTGAAGAAGGGCAAGTTTCTTGGCTGTCTGGTATCAACAAAGGGCATCGAAGCAAATCTAAGCAAGATTGAAGCTATTCTTCGGATGGAACCACCAAATTCAAAGAAGGGGGCTCAACGGTTGGTAGGAAGGCTGGCATCATTGAATAGATTTATATCAAGATCAGTAGAGAGAAACTTATCATTCTTTGAAATACTAAAGTCAGTCGAAGTCTTTCAGTGGGGTTCGGCTCAACAGAAAGCCTTCGAAGAGTTAAAACAATATCTGATAGATTTGACAACCCTAACTCCACCTTCATCAGGAGTTCCGCTACTTCTGTATGTGGTTGCTTCCCATGTCGCAGTCAGTGTGGCACTTGTACAGGAGAAGCAAGATGACCAAGGAAAAAGACAACTATCGGTATACTTCGTCTTCGAAGTGTTCAGTTTATCAAAGAAAATTACACATAATTGGAGAAGGTATTGTATGCCGTGTTGATGGCCTCCAGGAAGCTTCGGCATTATTTTTAAGCATATCATATAATAGTGCCTTCATCACAACCTCTAAAGGACATAATGAGAAACAGAGAAGCTACAAGAAGGATTGGAAAATGGGCTGCTGAGCTTAATGAATTCACCATTGATTATGTACATAGATCCTCAATTCAATCTCAAGCGTTAGCAGATTTCATTGCTGATTGGATGCCAGGGGCTCAGGGAGAACAAGCAACAAAAGATACCGAAGTTTGGACGGTATTCTATGACGGCTCTTAGGGAACCTTCAGTGCAGGAGCAGCTGCTGTTCTAGTAGCACCCTCTAAAGTCAGGACATGTTATGCAGTAAAGTTAGACTTTAGTTGCACAAATAATGTTGCCGAGTACAAAGCTCTTCTTTTATGGCTTCGGAAGTGTCACACCTGGTTTTGGAAGGTAAACCGAATGAGAACCATGTACGTGTCAGGATCAGAAACTCACGTACACAGCGATTACATAATTGGACATCATCACACAATGCTCGAAATAAATAGCGGAACGGTACTGTATTACATCAAGATGTCCAAGACATCCACAGAGTCTATTACATAACTATTGTTCAACATAATTATGAAAGTGCGGAAATACGAAACGTAGATGCTAAGCCTACACAGGCAGCTGACTGGGGGTTTGCCACTAAGAAAGAACTATAACTCGTCATATTCCTAAAACTCCTCGAAGTCATCCATGTTGGCAACATCACCTCCTGAGCATTGGGCACACTGGGGACAACTTGGGGTGGGGGTGGTACGTAAAGCAAGGGTGAGTACACATCAACGTACTCAGCAAATGTCCCGTTTGGCAAAAGTGGACTAGCTGTATATGGAGTTGAGGTCAAGCCGTTGCTTTTAGTTGGTCAAACATTTATTATTATTAGTAGAGCCAAGTTTTAGTAATAAACCCATTTATTACCCAGAAGTACCTCCTCAAAAGAGGAAATATCAGAGATCAGATTTTATAACATCATAGTTAATCATCATCATAAAAGTATCCAAAGTTCTTCTAATCAAAGAGGATCCCAAGGCTGCTCTTAACCGTGAGCTCGGCTGATATACCAGTTTTTAACACTCTGCAGAGGTTGTACACTTTACCCACAACTCGTGATCCCTTTCCTGCCTGGGTTGTACAGACCCGATCTTCACTACCAAGGTGAATGGCCAGGAATACACTATGTAGCCTTTACAAAGACTCCCCTGGTGCATAGCTGCTCATTAGGTTTCGCCAGTCGTACAAACGCAGTACACCTCCCTAAGGTGGGTGACTAACAAAACCAAATCAAAAGAACCTCTGCACCCCAACCTTGGCAGAGCGAGCACTACGCCCTGGCCCCCATTGACGGCCATCCGACAAAGCCAACTACACCCCCAGGTTCATCTAATTAATCAGCTAAGGGCGTCCCATTCCACCCTCATGGTTGTACTGTTATCCCGGGTGGTCACTCCATGAACAGGTCCTTTCGGAGAGGTACTCAGGAAAAAGGCCTGAGCCCCCTAAGGTATCACAATATCATCCACAATATCAGGATAACAGTATCGTATCATAAATGTTCACATCGTGTTCATTGATTAAGTTAAGGCAACAACAACATGCTAACCATGGTAACCCAAAAGGTAAACAAGGATAAGTGAATACAGACTAGTCAATCCTTAGGTTTCATAAAGTAATGCGGGACAGTGAATCATAAAGTATGTAGGACATAATGGGTCAGAGGACACTTGCCTTCACCAGGTTGTTGCTCAGGGAGGTCTCCAACAACACACTCAGGAACCTCGGACTACTCGTTATCTAAATAAAGCGAGCATGCATTCAATACATTTGGAAAGTGCAAATGAACATCACACCAAACATGTACAAACATTGGAACACATCTTAAAAAGACATAATACTACATAAGGGATAATGAATTCAAAGTATAACGTAAACTATGGCATACATTAACTTTATTTGAAAATAGATTATTATTTCCCTAAGTGTTATTTACATGTACATAATCATAGATCAATTTATTTTATTGTGACCTATAATTTAAAACAGAGATGAACTCATGCAATACCTATCATTAATCTCACAAGTTTAAACATGATTAAATCTCTAAGGTTCTCCTTTTATTAAATAAATAAAACTACATCTATATTAGTTCATATTCAATCATAAAAATTAGAATGTGCAGATAATAAGTGAAACCATTTTATTTAAACAGAGAATAATTCTATGAGCAGTTTGCAATTTGAATCACTAAATTAGTTCATATGCAAAATTATGAAATAAACAAGTTTGGGAATTCAAAATATGAAATTAGGGCTAATTCTGTGAATATTTAAAAGTGCAAGGCTAAATCTGCAAGATTACAGGGGTCTGCGCGCGAAAACCAGCAACGGCGGGTTGATTTCCAATAAACCGAGGGTCTCTTTAAGAAAAATACCGCGCAAAGGGGTATCGGGTGAATCTAACCGTCAGATCAAAAATCGACGGCCGAGATTAGATATGCGGCCGAGGGCGCGCGCGCGCGAGCACTGACAGGCGGGCTAGGGAGTGTCAGCGACAGGGGGGAGAGCGCGCTGACCGAGCGGGCCCAGCGCCAGAGGGGAAACAGACGGCTGCAGGGGTCCGAGGGGGTCCGAGCCGTTCGATCAAGATCGGACGGGGGGGAGGTCCGAGGGGATCCGAGGGGGTTCGAGGGGGTCCGAGGGGGTCCGAGTCGTTCGATCAAGATCGGACGGGGAAATCAGACCGGGGAAAACAGTCGTGCGCGAAGTGGCGCCGCTACTCTCCGCGGCGGTGAAGTCGCTAGAGTTGAGGCAGGCGCGAGCTAGGGTGGCTCCGGGGTCACCGGAGTTGGGTAGAGGGGAAGAGGACGCCACGGCAAACTCAATGGCGGGGAAGAGGCCATGAATCCACGGGCAGAGAGGGGAGAACGACGGTGAGAGAGTCTCGGGCGGGCCAGAGCAACTCCGGTGAGCCATTCTGGCCATGGGGAGGGGACTTAAGGCACGCTAAGGCCTTGGCTAACTTCAGCAGAGGCAGGGGGCGACACAGGAACCTACTCCGGTGAACTAGACCAGGCTAAATCGGCCGGCCACCGCGCATGCACGGTGGACCACCGCGGCTGAGCACCGGCTAAAGTGAAATTGGCCGAACACAGGGCGCAATAGGGAAAATTTGGCATGGGGACGGGTGTCTCACCTCAGGGCGGAGCTCGGGGAGGCTTGGAGCGGTCTCCGGCGAGCTGGTTGGCCGGGAACGCGGGCGCGGGTCTCCGGCGGTGACTGGCGGCGTGAGCAGAGCGCGAGAGAGGGTGAAGCTGAGCGAAATGAGGCGAGGGGTGTGCGCGGGGCACGGGTGGGCTCTAATAAGGGAGCTGGGCGCGTGGGCGGGCGTCGTGGCCGAGAAACCCGGCGACGTGCGCGAGTGCGTAGGCGCCGGTCCACGGTGGGCGCGGTGAAGGCGGAGCTGACAAGGCAGGCCCACGGTGCAGAGAGAGAAAAGGGGACGCACGGGGCAATGGCTCGGTGAATGGCGAACCGGGCCCGCGAGATAGAGAGAGAGAGAGCGAAAGGGCGAAGGAAACTGGCGCCGACAGGTTGGCCCCACTGGGCAGCGAGCGAGTGAGGGAGGGTGCGCACGAGGGAGAACCGCCGCTGACAGGCGTGGTCCGCCTGTCAGGCGGCGCGGGCGCTCGACCTGGCTGGGCTTAGTGGGCCGACTGAGCTGCTTTCTCCTTTTCTTTTTCTCTGGATTTTCTAATTCCTTTTCTATTTCTTTTTCTATATGGTTTTCAAATCCAAATTCAAACTAGGTTTCAAATTCAAATAAATTCAAACTTGTGCAACACTTCAAAGAATATTTTAAGCTCAGCATGATGCAACATGTCATGACTCATAAGGTTTTGACAAAAATAAATAATTAATCTCCACTAGTTTAAGATATTTCTAATCAAAAGGAAAAAGAGAAAAAGAATCCAGAGAGAGAGAGAAAGCCTAGAGTGAGAAAAGGAAGAGTAACACATGATTTTGGGTGATAATTATAAAGAAATTTTATACCCCCAAAATCAGGGTGTTACAGACCTATCCCCCTTAAAAGAATCTCGCCCTCGAGATTCAGGGCTGGCTTGAAAAGAGCTCAGGGTACTTGGCTTTCAAATCATCTTCTCTTTCCCAAGTTGCTTCTTCTTCTTAGTGGTGACCCCATTTGACTTTGCACATCCTGATGGTACTTCTCCGAGTGACCCGGTCCGCTGTCTCCAGAATTTCAGTTGGCTTCTCAATATACGTCAGATCTTCTTGAACTTCAAGATCCTCTACTGGCAACTGCTCTTCTGGCACTCTCAAGCATTTCTTCAACTATGACACATGGAACACATCGTGCACAGCAGACAGATTCTCTGGTAAGCTGAGTTGATAAGCCACTTCTCCACGTCTTGCTTGAATCTGATACGGCCCAATATATCGGGGTGCTACTTGCCTTTGACTCCAAACATTTTGGTTCCTCTGATGGGTGACACCTTTAAGTAGACATAGTCTCCCACTTCAAAGTTGAGTTCTCTTCTTCGGGTGTCAGCATAGCTTCGCTGTCTGGACTGCGCTGCCTTTAAATTCTCTCGGACCATTCTGATGTTCTCTTCGGCTTCAAGCAAAATATCCGGACCAAACACCTGTCTTTCACCAGGTTGATCCCAATGCAACGGAGTTCTGCAATTCCTCCCATAGAGCGCTTCAAATGGTGACATCTTCAGACTGGCTTGGTAGCTGTTGTTGTAAGAGAATTCTGCATATGGTAATCTCTTGTCCCAACCTATCTTGTCTTGCAAAGCACAAGCCCTTAACATATCCTCTAGAATTTGATTTGTTCTCTCTGTTTGACCATCTGTCTGTGGGTGATAAGCTGAGCTAAACTTCAAGTGTGTGCCCAAAGCTTCATGCAACTGCTGCCAAAAATGAGAGGTGAACTAGGTGCCTCTATCTGATACTATCTTCTTCGGAACACCATGCAAGCACACAATCCAAGCCATGTATAGTTTGGCTAACACCGCACTATTGTAGGTGGTCTTGATTGGTATGAAATGGGCCGCCTTTGTCAAACGGTCCACTACTACCCAGATGGAGTCATAACCACTACGAGTGCGGGGCAAACCGACTATAAAGTCCATTCCGATCTCATCCCATTTCCATTGAGGAATCTGCAACGGTTGCAACAAACCTACAGGTCTTTGATGTTCTGCTTTAATCCTCTGACAACTGTCACATACAGCCACATACTCTGTTATTTCTCTTTTCATATCGTACCACCAGAATCTTTGCTTCAGGTCTTGGTACATCTTCTCACTACCAGGGTGTATAGAGTATGTTGTCTCATGGGCTTCCTTGAGAATTAGTTCCCGAATCGATTTGATATCAAGAACACACAATCTGTCCTTGAACCATACCACTCCATCGGCATCTTCATGGAAATCCTTGCCTTTTCCATCTAGGATCAACTGTCGGATCTCGTTGATCTTCTCATCATCCTTCTGGCCTTTTCTGATATCTTGCTCTAGAGTGGGTTTCAACTCAATTGCCACTCCTTAGGTGTTGTTCAGAAATCCGAGACTCAATTTGTCGAACTCCTTCGCTAGCTCATACGACATCGGGTGGGCTGCCAACATATTGACTTGACTCTTTCTACTCAGAGCATCTGCAACCACATTCGCTTTGCCTGGGTGGTAATGAATCTCCAACTCATAATCTTTGATCAACTCTAGCCATCTTCGCTGTCTCATGTTTAACTCTGACCAAGTGAATATGTATTTGAGACTCTTGTGATCCGTGTAGATATCACACTTCTGCCCATAAAGATAATGTCTCCAGGTCTTCAATGCATGAACCACGACTGCTAATTCCAAATCATGAGTACGATAATTCTTCTCATGAATCTTCAACTGTCGGGACGAGTATGCCACTACTCTCCCTTCCTGCATCAACACACATCCTAGTCCGGTATACGAAGCATCGCAATACACTGAGAACGGCTTGTGAACATCTGGCAGAATCAGTACTGGTGCCGTTGTCGACTTCTCCTTCAATGTCTCAAAGGACATCTGGCATGCTGGGGTCCACTTGAACTCAACCTTCTTTGCCAACAAGGATGTCATTGGCCTGGCAATCTTGGAAAAATATTCAATGAAACGCCGATAATAACCGGTCGTTCCGATGAAGCTCTTGATTCCTCGGAGATCTTTTGGTGCTTTCCAATCCAAGATAGTTGTTACCTTCTTCAGATCTACAGCCAATCCTTCTCGGTTTATAATGTGACCCAAGAATAGGACTTCACTGATCCAGAACTCGCACTTGCTAAGCTTGGCATACAGCTGACAACCTCGTAGCCTCTGAAGTACTTTCCTCAAATGCTCCTCATGCTCTTTCTCATTTTGAGAATATATAAGAATATCATCAATGAACACCACCACGAACTTATCGAGGTAGTCCATGAACACACTGTTCATCAGGTACATGAAGTAGGCTAGCGCATTCGTCAAACCGAATGACATGACCATGAACTCATATAGTCCATACTTGGTGATGAATGTTGTCTTCGGTATATCTGAGGGTCGGATTCTGAGCTGATGGTAGCCTGACCTCAGATCTATCTTCGAGAACAAACTGGCTCCTCTCAACTGATCGAATAGGTCTTCAATTCTAGACAGGGGGTACTTGTTCTTGATAGTAACCTCATTCAAGGATTTGTAGTCAATGCACATCCTATTTGTTCCATCCTTTTTCTCCACAAATAGCACTGGGGCTGCCCAAGGGGAGGTACTCGGTCTGATGTAGCCTTTTTCTAACAACTCATCAATCTGCTTCTTGAGTTCCACCAATTCTGGTCCGGACACTCGATAGGCTCTCTTGGAAATAGGGGCGGTGCCTGGAATAAGCTCTATGGCAAATTCAACCTTCCTTTCAGGTGGCATACCTGGTAACTCCTCGGGAAACACATCTGGGAAATCTGATACTACACTGATAGCCTCTGATGGTTTAATCTCCTCAATATGAGCGGTGACTTGGTGACAACTCCCTTTCCTTGGTCCGGACAAGACCAATTCCACTAACACTTCTTCTCCTGATAGGGACACTAACTTCACTGTTCTCTTATCACAACTAAGACTGGCTTGATACTTGGTTAACCAATTCATCCCTAGGATGACATCTATAGTTGTATCCTGGTTACCCATAACTATCAAATCGGCGGGGAACTCTATCCCCCTAATGTGAACCTTTGCACTAGGGCAAAATCTATCAGTTTGGGTCCTTCCACCAACTGAACTAACTCTCATAGATGGATACATGGGTGCTACTGGTATATTATGTGATTCTACCCATGATGCAGTCACAAAAGAATGTGTTGCTCCAGTATCAAATAAGACATTTGGAGAATGGTACTCGACTGAAAACGTACCTAGTGCCACTCCTGGAGTCTCCTGGACTGTGTCGGCCTCCAAGTGGTTCACCTTTCCATACTGGGCATGAGGTTGCCCACAATTGTTGCCTCCTGGCTGCATTGCATTCTGCCTGACTAGGGCATTGGGAGCTGGCTGCTGCTGAGCTACTTTCTTTGGGCAATGATTCACCCAGTGGCCTTGTTCACCACAGTGGAAACATGCATGACTTCCTCCTTGAGATGGCGCTGCTTGATTGCTCTGGTTGGTTGCTGGGGCAGGAAGACGGGCTGCCTGGTTGCTCTGACGCTGGTATTGATTTCCTCCTTTCTGGTTGTTTTGACGGTACTGCTGCTGCTGAGTAAACTGCCTCTGGTACTGTTGCTGCTGGTTCTGACGCTGAGGCTGGTGCTGGTGCTGGTGACCTTGCTTGAATGGCTGAGGTGGGTTGCTTGAGTAGCGAGGACGGCTACTACTACCAACCTGAGGTCCACCAATCTTACGTTTCCTGTCCTCCATCTCTCGACACTTCCTTTCTGTCATAATTGCTCTGTCGATCAGGTGCTGGAAGGTAGGGAAGGTGTGGTTCATCAGCTAATAGTGGAGGGGATCGACCAATCCTCTCAAGAAGCGGTACTGTCTCTTGGCATTCGTGTTGACATCCTCTGGGGCATAATGCGACAGCTGCAGAAACTTGTCCATGTACTCGCTGACGGACAGGGGTCCTTGCTTCAAGGCGATAAACTCCTCCTTCCTCACTATCATCAGTCCCTCAGGCACATGGTAGCGACGGAAGTTATCCCTGAACTCCTCCCAAGTGATGGCTTCAGGGTTGGCATGGGTGGTGTTGGGGGTCTGCTTCGTCGCCGAAGGTCCCATAAGAAGAAACACCTTCGAAAGATTGACACAAAGCCGAAGCTATCAATCAGAGAGCTTCGTAGCGTACTTCCAGATGCACCGACTTAGCAATGCATATATGTGTTGGTACAAATCTATATAAGCGTTGATATGGTCTATACCAACACATAATTATGTGTTGCCTATAATGCCGTTGTTGTGGGCTGCTGCAACACTTATACATACGTTGGTAAGTCATATAAATAAGTGTTGGTAAACTGCAACAGATTTTTATAAGATACAACAACGCTTACATGTGTTGGTGCCGCCCGTGACTATCTCGTCATCATAGGATGCTACAACGTTTAGATTCATGTTGTGGCAACATTTTTATGCGTTGCAAACAATAAACCAATAGATAAATATTTGAATATTTTATTTTGAGGTTAAGAGTATAACATGTTGAACAATGCACATTTGATATTTCTAGAATCATCCAGACACACATGGCAAAGAAGAAAAAATAATATATATTAAAAATCAATAATTGCATTACAAGAAGTTGATCCATAGTTTCATATATAATATATGTTCGAGACACTTTTGGTATGATAAAAATATATTTACATATGACTCATAGTCATCGGTGATCTAGATCCTAAATAAACCAATAGGCAAAACAAATATCCATATGCAGCAAGCCCTTGCATCTTCATAGTGTTCCAAGTTCAGAACTGAAAAAATGAAGCATAGAAAATATAACAGGTTAATATATACAAAATGATAGGAATAAGTAATGCAAAGTTGAGAAGAGATGTGCAAATATCGCATTTCAAAGAAGGGGGAGGAAAAATATTATAGCACAAAAATTCATACAATGGGAAGCATGTATAGCCTAGACTGATCTAATCATTATTTCTTAATTCTGCACATAGTCCCTGCCTCTTTGCCTTTAGCTCCCAAACTTCAGCTCCAAGCCTGCACAACTGCACTGCCCCAGCATGGCATGGCAAGGTGAGCCCAATAGTGCAAGGGCAACGCATTAGTGATAGGAAGATTGGAAACAAATTTAGACACCAGCGATGATGTTTTTGCCGTATTTTGCTTGCGCTCCTCACCAAATGCCCAAAGCTTTCCTAGGATTAATGCACTTGATTATTAACTACAGTCAGCATGATATTTTACACATATAAAATTTTAAGAGAACAGAAGGACCTGAGTGAGCACCTTGGATGCATTACTGTTGTTTTTTTGTTTTAGTGATGCAGAAATTGTAGCTTGGAGTCCTTCGCGTCGTGGTTGTGGTGGATTGCTCTGCACTTCAAGAACACACAATTCCATGTGAACTACTTGGGAACATAGTTTAGGAAATCTGCTGCTTGCTGCTACTTTCAGCATGTATACAATATGATATAAACAATCTTATTCCTAGACAGATCATAAATTGTTGTTATTTAGTTCAAGTAATTCCTATAAAAAGCAACCTTGGTACAGAATATCCTATGACTACTGCCTACTTTACCAATGATATTGCAATGAGGACATAATTAAACAACCTATCTTGTCACTGTTACTGCAACAATTAAGAATCATTCAAAACATACATAAAAATCCTAATTGCCCATTGTTCCTAAATGTAGAAGCACAAACAATTCATAGATGGATCTAATCGCACAACATAACTATGCACCCTCAGTTGCTGCTTTGACTAATCGAGGCTCGCTACCACCTAAAGTCATAACGAACACAGATGATGCAGAAGTAACAGGTGCAAAGACATTGCTAAAGCCCAGAAACAAACACAAAAGTCGCGTGCACATACCTAAAGTTGTGCACCATAATCCTGCAAGAGAGTCCAGATACTTGTCCCCATTAATGTCATAGACACAGGAACCCTACATAATCAAAATGGTGATAAGCTAGACTGTGAAATATATTCTGTAAATGTAAAGATTAAAATCTACTTCTCGACAACTGAACACTGCATTTCAAGAGATGTAACAGAAACTATGGTGTAAAGATCAGATTCAGAGTGACAACCTCAGATCTCTCAATGATCAGAGGGTGCAAATCATTGCTCTGCCAGCCAGCTGTAAAAGGCGCCAGCATGTCGTGGCCCTTGAACCTAGAAGAATCACCTTGTAGATCAGAAATAGCCAGCTGTAAAAATGCTTTATCATGCAGAATACTCAATAATCTGATCACCTAGAAAAACCTGGTGTTTATTCCATCTTTTAAACCGCCTGCTACTTGGCAGAGGTACCAGATACCAGTATTAGCCACGTCCTGTTCAGTATACACAGGAAGTTAGGATAAGGGGAATTAAAGGATGGCATGGATAATTAATACTCACAAGTCAAACTACCTGTTTGTTCTCAAGTAACTCGATCTTTCCCTCCTGATAACAAGGAAAAGAAAGGTTAAGATGTATAATTTTGACAGCAGTTCGTGAACAAGTTTAAGAGAATGCTCAAACTCACCAATCCAGCAACCATTTTCTGAATTGATTCGACATCAAATCCAATTTGAGACAGGTCATCTTTGACATTATTGACCTTCACATAAAGAACAAAATTGTATGAATACATTGAAACAAGGATAACTAAAATATAGTTTATAGCTTTAGAGCTTATAAGTGTAAGGTATGGTTGAAAAGCTATTGCATAACATTAGGAAGAACATAAAAGGTCCTTGGTGCTCTAAGTGAAGACAATGAAACGAGCTATCAACATATCAGTGTCACATATATGGGAATGCTAGTATGTTTATGATATACACTGGTTTATCCACTGGCGGATAGCTAATTTAATACACTGGTTTATGATATACACTGGTTTATGATGTACATTGCCCTTGAGCCCAATTATTCCGGTTCCAGACAAGAGGAAAGGACTGTGTACCCATTTTCTTCAGGCTGAGCAGACGGTGCTGAACCAAAATGTCTGACTGTCGCATCCAACAAGCTATCTGCATAGCCTTGCAAACTTGCGGTGCCAGTTACATGCTTCAATAAGCTGCTTGCCTGTGATCAGGATGGAAAAAAAGGATCACACATGAGAATTTCGTATAGAATCAAAGTGTAGTACTTTATTTTCTGTCTTAATTTGGCAGCAAGACTATAAATATTAAAATGATAAAAGCAAGTTATGTACATCTGAAAGATTTAGCCAAAATTTTGGATTTATAGATTAAAAAATAAAAAACAATGTACCTGCTTCTTGTCATGGTGTCCTTTTTAAAATCTCTTCCTCCTACAAATAAGAAATATTAATCTCTTTCTCCTACAAATAAGAAATATTACACATTATGATTCAAAAAGATAGAAGGAAGTCAAATTCTATTGTGGCTACCTTGATGATCATCAAATAAACTGTACTTGACTCTCTTTGCCACTATGTTTTTCCCTTATTCCATCACCATCTGAAAAGCCAAAGTGGTGATCCATTTCAGATTCCCTTCCAGCCTTTTTAAGTGCTTAAACTTGTTTCCTTGAAAGAAAATAAAAGAACCATTCTTCATAAACGTAACATCCACTGTCTTTTTGTTCCGAGTTAAGGGATTCTAGCAATTCCTTGTTCTCGGGGAGACTAGCCTACAAAATAATAGCAAACATGGAATTATTTGAGCATGGCTATAGAAGTAAAAAAGTAGTTTAGAGCTGATGAAACATGGAGCGGCGTGCCTCGATTTACTTAAGATATGTGTATGACTTTAAAAGGAACAAAGAAAATGAATATAACATAAAAAGCCCTGATGGAGAAAGAAACATAATTTTAGAAGATTGAAATACATACCTATCTTGCAGTGTTGTCCTGTTTTTGTTTTCTTTAGAGTAAATAGAATGATCGAGGGAGTAATAAAATGTTTATGTGATAAATAGGTAAGGGAAAACATTAGTATTCAACTCGTTGCAATAAAAAACACTGATGTAGGTGGCAAACTTTTTTTTAAAAAAAAGTAATAAAGAAACCATATAACCTCACCTGTTTTATCTAAATCTTTGGTTATATTGAAGCGCCATTGCAGTCCTGATGTTGTCCTTCAAATGCAGCAGAAACAGATACCTAAAAATTTACCGATAGTTAGAGACTATATAAAACAAGGCATCACATATTCATTGAGAGCAGCTTTGTTGAAGATTGCAGCATCGAAGGGTTATAATAAACAGGTACAAATATTTAATAGGTCAATTGTGGTCATTAGCTGATTGAATGGGCTGGTAGGAGCAGTAATATTGCTATAGGCAACGTTCTTAGTTTGGAATGATTCAAAAGCTTGCTATATAGCCGCATAGTGAACAACTACTCTATGTAGAGGTTGCTCTGAACCCCATCAGGGCAATGAGATAAAAAGATTTAATAGCAACTATGGATGGTCAGATTACACAGGGATTGCCATTAGTTAATGGAGCAGAGGAACTAGGAAGTAGAGAGGCAGACGACAGGCTTTGGGGGAGGGGATTCGGTTGGTAAGAGTAATTTGTATAGGCAACTAAATCCACTTTTCTATAAGCCTCTTGAATTTGCGAGACTTTTAATCCACTCACTATTTTTACACTAAAGAAAAAAAATATAATTTTGTGATGTTAGCACGCGCGAATCGCACAACTGAGCTAAAAAACAAAATAAAATCGAATGCAGTAATAGCAGTAAGTAATGTGCCAGTGGAACTGTTGCATCTCTGCAAGCAAGGATGGGAACGGGCATGAATGTTGTCGTCGCCAAGAAGACAGTAACAGTGTGGTTAAAGAAGAACTGGGTCATCCATACCATGCTCATGTTAGGGCGGGGGAGGGGCACGAAGAAGACAACGGTGGATGTGCGCACGAAGAAAAAGCAACGGAATAACCCTAACGAAGGAAAATCAACCGATCTGACTAAGTGTGATGAATGAGATTGGTTACCTGTGAGAAGCGGCGACGCGGTGCAGAGAGGGAGGTTGTGGAGCGAGGACTGTAGTCGCTGTCGTTGTCGCCGACCAGCGCCGCCTCCCACGAAGACGATGCAATACTGGGTGGAGGTACAGGCCGATCAGGGGGCGAAGCCATGGGAGGGTGAGCGGGAGCGTGCCGGCGAGTCTCCTCTGCCGCATCTGGATGTTGGTGATTGAACCCCTCCTACGGCGCCGACATGGAGGGGCGGACTCTTCGTCTGGAAGGCTCTTGTTTTGTGGAGTAAATGGAGGCCGGCTTGTGAACGTCGGATGAGGATCGTGTGGCCGAGAAAGAAAAGGATGACGTGAACGCACCTGCTTCCAGGTTTGCTCCTGTCTTTAATAATAAATAATAAATTATATATATATATGATTTTACATCAGCTCTGAATAAATTAACGGCCGTAAATTAAATTATTTATGTCTGTTTCTTTTGTGTCGACGAAAATAAGTTCCTTATTTACGAGTTACGATGGCTAAATTTAACTGACATAAGTTAACTTATTTATGTCAGGTTTAGTTTAGACCAACATAAATTAGTGTGGCCGACATTGATCTGGTTTGTTTTATAGTGATTAACTGTTGCCACATCCTAGTTAATCAATGCATTCCGCTAGCAATGCATATTAAGTGTTGTCGTATCATGATTAAATAATGGATGCCGCTAGCAACACATATTATGTGTTGTCACATCCTAGTAAATCAACGAATGGTGCTAGCAACACATATTAAGCGTTGCCACCACCCTAATAACTTAACAGATGATGCTTGCAACATATATTAAGTGTTGCCCACTAATTTCTTACAACGCATAAAAACATGAGTTGCTACGGATGCGTTGCTATAGGGGGGGTTTGTGTTGTAGTGGGCCTAGGCATTTTTCCTCAAGATCCTTGAGTGATTTCTGTAGATTCGAACTTTTCAGCTTTGGCTACGAGTTTTGTTTCGAAATCTTTCTTTTCTTGCTCAAAGCTTTTTGATTGTAGGGAAAGTTCACTGTTCAATCTGGCGACTTTGGCTTGAGCTTCTGCCAGTGAACCTTCCACCGTTTGAAGCACGAAGTCTTTCTTTTCCAAGGCAGCTTCCTGATCTTTAATCTTCTTCTCTAAGCCCTCAATTATAACTTCGTTTTTCTTGTCCTCGAGGTCTTGTTGCATCCTCAAGGCTTTGCTTAGTAGTAAGCTTTGACAAAATAACCTTCATCAGAAAGCATCTTCATAACAAAACAATAAAAAGTTAAGGGAAGAATTTTACCTTAAAGTTAGAATAAAACAGGCTACCGGCGATGTGCTGTCGTCGGTATCTGCTAAGACCAGTTTCGAGCTTCGGGAAACCAACACTTTTCGATAAAGTGCTAACAACCTTCGCCCCAACTCGGTCCCGAAGGCATCCTAAACTCTCTTCGACAACACCACCGAAGAGCAGCGCCCCTGGCTGGTATCCGCAAGATATGGCATATTCCTTCAGCTCTTCTTTTTTAGCCTTTGACAATTCTTGCCCAATTATGTTTTGAAAGATGAAATTTTCTTCTTCCGAAGTATCTTCGACAGGCTCTTTCTCTTTTCCAGGCATCTTCTCCCCTTTTCAGATACTGCGGCCGGGGTTTCCTCAGCAGCTACAGCAGTATCTTCCTCAGCCATATTCAAAATCATTTCATCAATATCAATGAGTGTGTTTTCCAAATCTGTGGCTTCGGCTGCTGCAGCTTCGGTAGGAGCAGCTTCGGCTGCTGCTGATTTCGGCGCTGAGGCAGGTGGCGGTGTTTCTTCAATAGCCTCAATAACAGTAATAATTCTTCGCTTTTTTGGTTCAGCAGGCTTCTCGGCAGCCGAAGGCTCCTTCTTCTTCTATAAAAGCTTCATCAGTTCTGGTCCCAGCGGACTTAGCTTATTAGGTAGAGATTCAGTCATTACCTTTAAAATTTCTTCTGCGTCATTGGCAGAAGGTGTTGAGGGAACTTCTTCTTATAAATCAGCTTTCGGCTTCGGAGTTGGAACCTTTCTTTTCTTCGACACAGCCACCTTCGGCTCAGGACTGGATTTTTTCTTTTTTGCCAAATTCTCATCTTCTTTTATCATCCTGGCAGCTTGTCTTTGTATAATACTGACAGCCTTTTTTCGTTTTGGCCCTTCGGCACCTTTGTTTAACCTTTCGTAGTCTGGGTATTCAAATTTTAAAACGTCAATTACTCGGTTTAACCTTCGTTTCGGTTGGGTGCCGAAGGCTGCTGTCATTAGTTGATCTTCTTTTTTCGTATAATTACACAAGATTTCATTACACATAACCTCAATTGTATCCAACCATTCTTGGCAGGGCTCTTTGAAGTGTTTCTTGAACTTAAAATGATAGGGCAGCCGAACGAGTTCAATCTTCTTCTTCTCTCCTTTAAGCTTCGGCATACCCCATTCCCTTAACATTGGGAATACCCTGTTGGCTAAGTATTCCTGAACTAAATCCCTAGTACCAATATGTTCAGACACAACTCTAAATTCGCCCACAGCATCTAGGCATGATGCCCCCAGCGTCATGTTGCACTGAGGCCTAGTCAACCCGAAGGTTAGCTCCAGCGGGCTCTGAACTAGCTTCTCCTTTTTCTCATCAATTTTAACATAAAACCATTCAGTTTTCCAATCGGATGGCCACTCAGTGCGGTAGCTAACCACCGGTTTCTTCATGTCTTTGCGGTAAGCAAAATTATAGCAGCCGAAGTTCTCGTGTAGTCCATCTTCTCTAGCCTTCATCTGATAGTGAAGTTCGTGTACCCGGTAGAAGGCTTCGGCGAGCGGCTCCACTCCTTGGCTTCGAACAGCCCAGATAAACACGTTGAGCCTAACGATAGCGTTAGGAGTCAACTGATGAAGATAAATATCAAAATTTTCCAAAACATCTGCAATCATTCCGTGCAGAGGAAACCTCAACCCTGCTTTGAAGAAGCTCTTAAAAACTACCACTTCATCATTTTCTGGTTTCGGGATGGTCTCTTCCCTGCCAAAGTGAATCAACTTCTTCTCGGCTTCCCCGAAGTAGACTAACTTTGTCATCATGGGCATATCAGCTTCGGACACAGCCGACTTCCCAAAATCCAAATGGCTGGGCTTGGATGACATAGCAGTGTTATAATCAATCTCTTCTTCACCAGTATCGCCCTCTTCAATATTTGCCTGCTCGGCTTCAGTAGCAAGTGCACCTTCGTCAGAACCGCCCTCCGTCACAACCAGTCCCGACCGCCTCATAACTTCGGAGATTGGGGCAGTCTCAGTAGCTTTGGTTTCCTCTCCGTCACGGGTTATCCTAGCTGTCGAGCGCACCCTGGCCATTTGATGCTGAATTTCTTGCATTTTGGCAAAGTTGAATACTTTTTGTCTTTGTCGAAGCTCCCTCTTGTGATGAAGCTAAAGCAAAACGATGCTTCGATTGAGAGTATGGTGAATAAGCTTTGGTTGTGGTCAAATTTTTCGGCAGCACATCAGTGCAATAGCAGTAAATGTTGTGGTAACTTCACACCTACCCGTCTGTTTATATAGTGCTGCAGGTGGGAAGGTGAATCGTCAAGCCGCTCACACCCGCTGAACAGTCGCTCGCACCCACTGAACGATGGACCATAGTGCCCAAGAAGGTGAATCACCAGATCACGCGTACCCATTGTATGGTGGGACCACCTTTCACTCAGAATATTTAAATCATTTCTTGACAACGAGCTCAGGGAAGGTGTTTTTTGGACCTTTGGCATTCCGAAGCCTGAGAGAATTTTTCACGGGTCGAGCTCGTTACGAAAAATGATCTGGCACCGTGAAGGGGCTACTGTTGGGGGTCTGCTTCGTCGCCGAAGGTCCCATAAGAAGAAACACCTTCGGAAGATTGACACAAAGCTGAAGCTATCAATCAGAGAGCTTCGTAGCGTACTTCCAGATGCATCGACTTAAAGATGAAATGACCAAATCGACCCATGATAACTTGTATTATGATTGTAATCATTTGTGAAGGGCATGAATATAATTTCTCACAGGCTGCGTCCTGTGCCTATAAATAGATGAACAGTACCCCTGTACTGTCCACGCTATCTTGTATTCGCTCAAGCGCCACATTTGGATTTTTGCCTTCTGTCAAGTCGAAGGTACAAATGTAATTAAATATTATTTTTATCTATTCGAGATTATATAATGAAGACATGTGAATTAAGTTATATGATTATTCATGTTATCTTTCATGTTTCATATGCTCTATCTTTCATTAACGTATATCGTGATGATGAAGGTACGTCCTTCATAACCTTCGTCCGAAGACCATTATATCCTAAGGGAAATAATGCTTTGAAGGACGAAGGATATTGTAACACCCGGATTTTAGGGGTCCAAAACCCGGGCGCTAACATAAACACCAGGTGTGCTGGGACCAAGTCTCACACATATGATGTATAGTGGCACAGGATCGAATGTCACATCTTTATATATAACAGGAGTTCTATACAAAATAAATAATTACATTATAGGGAGACAACGGTCCAGCAACCCAAAGTTGACTGGGAGACGACGGCCTAGACCACTCACGAACACATCGCAGCATCCTCCAAGCGCCTCATCCTGTGGTACCTGTTCTTGACCTGTGGGGTGTGTGAGACAGCAAGAGTGAGCTCACATACGTTCATCGCTCAACAAGTTGTGGGGAATAATGTGCATGAACTCGCCAAAGATGGGAGCTCACGTGAAGTGCAAGGCTTACCAAAGGAGATGGTTAGAGCTGAGCATTGCTTTTAAAGTTGGTCAAAATTTTATTAGCAGTTACTAAGTATAAGTAAATACCAACCCAGTTAAATAGTAGAACAAAAGTAACAACTTCACCTGCGATGCAATGCATATGACAAATTGAGTTTAAGTTCCATAATTTAATCATGTGAGGGTCCGAGCTGCTCATGACCGTGAGCACGGCTAGTATACCAGTTTTACA
Organism: Zea mays; assembly: GCF_902167145.1. NCBI lineage: Eukaryota > Viridiplantae > Streptophyta > Magnoliopsida > Poales > Poaceae > Zea > Zea mays. Next base: position 33,426,749 of record NC_050103.1, read on the forward strand.
CTCTGCAGAGGTTGCGCATCTTTACCCACAAGTCGTGTTACCCATCTGCCAAGGGATCGCGACTTCCCATACACCTCTACCGAGGAGGCGAGGCAGGGTAACACTACGAGGCCTTTACAAAGTTCCACTAGCTTCAGAAAACCCGCTACAGTTTATAGGAAGCTCCAATGCAGGAATCCCTTGCAGGACCGCCATCGCAGCAAAATCCTCCCGAGGGCCTCCCTACACTGACCACTCCCCTACTGCCCTTGCCCCTTTCGGGTAAGGTAGTCTTCCACTAGCTTTCCTAATTAATCAGCCAAGGGCGTCCCATTAAACCCTTGTGGTAGCACTGTTTTCCCGGGTGGTCGCTCCATGTTCCAATTAACATAATGATCTTATCATGAACAATAATAATAAACTGATAATAAAAGTGTGATCATGAATATTGTATCTTCATACCCAAAACCATATAAAGCACTAGCAAGTACTACCCAGAAATTCAATGGTGAACAAGGTATAAAGATAATCAAACTAGGGTAACCTGTTGGGTCCCATCAAAATTAACCTATGCAGATCATTATGATTAATTAGAACATGAGTGGGTAAAAGAAGTGATCAAGGGCACAACTTGCCTGGGACTTGAGATTCCAGGTACCAACTTGCTCTTCAGATGACACGTGTCCTCGCTGCTAAACGTATCAATACAGACAAACATGGTATAGGCAAGAATTAACATTACACCAAACATAAGAATAAACTATGGGATAATAATCTACGCGCCATAACGAGATCGTAGAAACAAGAACCACTAAATTCGGAGCTACGGTTATTAAGTTATGAATTTTCAAAATTATTTAGCACCTAGAATAGATTAATTCAATTGAGCAAATTTTAATTCAAGTTTCATGGTTAAACAAAGGTACTAAGTGATAAACAACATTAATAAAAAATTATTGCAACTGAAATGACTCAATTTGGAGTTAAAATGAATTAGCTATGAATTATGCAAGTTTATGGAATTATTTTCATACTAAAAACCTATTTCTTTATTAATTCCTGAATATCCTAAGTGTTCTGGACTGGGCACCAAATAATACAAAACTCAGGGTCCAATCTGTAACAATTCCCTAGACTCAATGATCATCGCCCACGGACGGCGGGTTGATTTCTGATAAGTGCAGGGGTTCTTTTGTGAAATGAGCGGCCGAAGGGGTATCCTGAGTTCTCGGCCGCCCGATTACAAACAAGCGGCCCAGATTAAATCTACGCGCGGATGAAAAGATATGCGCTCTACACCGTCGAATCTGAGTTCAACGACCGTGATTTAATTATGCGAGATCTAATAGCATCCATCGGATCTAGATCGACGGTCACAACTACACGTGGCGAAGAGGTATTCTACCGTCTAATCGGTGCCGTTCAGGGGGAAATCAACGGACTAGCGGCAACGTCACCACACTGACCCAATTTCCCCACGGTGGCCGCCGGAATCCAGCCTGCGCGCGGCGGCGCCATTGCCGCCGTGCAATCCCCCCGGCATCAGACCCCACAGCTCAAATCTAACGCGGCAACACGAAGAGGAGAACCGTACGAGTATTAACAGGGACTTTTCACCTTGGTTCACCACGACAGTAGTTCTGGCCACGAGTAATGGCGGCACGGCGATGGATCCTGAGCCACGGCGACGAATTCCCCCGGCTCCGAGTTGTCGCACCCCCCTTAGGTTGCCCCAGGAACCTCCACCGAGCGCCAGCGAAGCTCCCGAGCACAAACCGGAGCCCCGATGGCAGTGTAGGCGTGAATTTCGTGTTGCGGCGCGGGTGGGTAAAGACGCTACGAAGCCCGCTCCAGCAGATGGGAGAAGAGGACGCCAGGCACAGCTACTTAAAGGCCCAAGGCCAGGGACCCCGAGGAGCTAGCACAGGGTACCCGCACGATCCGGCACGGTGGTTCATGGCGGAGTTCGCGGCTAGGAAATCGGCGACGCCGTTCGCCCGACTGCGCCTGACGCGGGGCTGGGAAAGTGGAGCCGGACCCAGGGACCCAACAGACAACGACCAGGGGCACGACCGACAACGCGGGCCCCGCCAGGCGGTGGGAGCACGCACTGGTCCGCCCATGCCGAAAAGCTCGGCATCAGTTGCGCGCGATTCCGGTTTTCACGGGGAAGAAAGCTTCTGGCGCGGATTTGGGAAGGAGATAAGCCTGATGCATGGGGTCCACACAGCAGAGTAGCGAGCACACGCGGGGGAGACCGGCTACTGGAGCCCACACGTCGGCGCAGGCGTGTCTGAGTGATGCCGCAGTGGAATTGCTGACGAGGGGACCCGCCATGCAGTGACCGACTGACCGAGCGCAGGAAAAAAAATAAAGAAAGGCTAGCTGGGCTAAAACGCGAGTGGCGGCCCGGTACAGGTAGTTTCTCTTTTTTTTCTTTTAAATTTCTTGTTTTAGTTTCCTTCACATTTCAGATTCCTATTCCAAATTCAAAACTGAGTCAACTTCAAATTTCCAAGTGTACAATTTATTACTAATGTGAATATAACTTTTATTGTCTATAATGTCATTATTTATTCTTCTCCTTGTTATTTATTTCATGGGAGGTATAAATGGTCTCCTATAAAAGGACAATTCCTTTCTCATATATATATATATATATATATATATATATATTATTCCCTAATTATTAAAGCATTATAATACTATATTTGTTGATTCATTTTATAATTATATATTTTTTCTCTTATACACATTTTGGGCCTTACAGATATTAACATTTAATATTTTGTGTTGTCTTGTTCTTAACTCATAGCATTTGAGAACAAGTCCCCAACAGGTGGCGAGGTAGGACTCCCACCAAGACTGTGCTGCTCCCCTCAGCTGTCGGGGACCATACAACACCTTCTACGATCGTTGCATTAGGCAATGTGCAACTCACGCTCTAAGGTATGCAGCCAATCTTCAGCGTCCATGGGATCAGCAGAGTGGGCAAAGACTGGAGGATGGCCCCTCATGAACTCTGCCCGCTTGTCTCTGGGCACTTGTGGCATCTGGACTTGCACTGGAGGATGAGGCGGTGGTGGCTGTTGCTGCACTTGCTGCATGGCTGCTAATGTCTAACCAATGGCCTGGACTGCTTGAGTTTGCATCAAGAACATCTGCTCGATAGTCATCGGTGGTGGCGGTGGCAACTGCTGCTGCGGAGCTGCCTCCTCTTGGGGTGCCTGCTGTTCAGGCTGAGCACGCCTCGCACCTCTGCGCCTGTTCTCAGACATCTATAGAAATCACACACATATTTCAAATCTGACTCTGCAGTCTTTCAGCATAAGAAAAGATGTATAGAAAATCTTCATAGCACTGAACAATTTACCATCTTCACTGACAGCTTCTCAGATAAAGAGGAAAGTGGAAATAAATGGATTACCCAACTAAATAACTGACTTTTATTAATAACTACACCAAGTTGCAGGGGATACCCACAGCTTGGTGACAATCATTACAAAGATCCAACTTCAGTACATGTCCATCATAACAAGCATCCAACATAAAATAAGCAAACTAACTCTAACTACTACTGACTAGACTAAGACACTAAACTAAGCATTATTACAGACTCCGACTTTGTCGATCTAGGGATCCAAATCTATTCGGGTCCTGCAGTCTGAGGTACCATAGTCGAAGCGACCACGGGGCGGTGAACGGTAAGGGTGCTGAATCCCGATAGGGGCGGGAGAACCACCATCCAGATAGTGGTGTGCTGCGCACTCAGCACGCAATTCTGCAACCTCCGCCCGAACCTTGCCCAACTCGTCAAGGGCGTGGTCCAACTCTGTGATGAGCACGACGACCAAGTTGACCATGCTGCTCAGCCTGGGATTGTCCTCACCAACTAGCGAGACAATCACACCTCCAGCACTGCCGGTCGAACGGCGAGGGTAATACTTCAGGTCAAGGCCATCAGCTACCCCGCTGAACAACGAGCAATACTAAGAAAGTGCACGTCGTGCTGCATCTTGCATGGCTTCCTCGGCAGTATCCCTCTCATTAATAGAATAGTGCTCTAAGAAGGATTCTGCACCCCGAAAATCATCGTTCGGACGGCGCACCAAGCAAGTAGCCTCCCACTGGTCCGGGTATAGCCCGCGATGATGCTGGTAGACTACACAACGGTACTCGATAGACCATGTGTATCGGTCGAAGGCCCGACGCAACAGGGTATCGAGAGTGTCGTGGAAGTGACACCCATGAGCGGCGTCACGAGTGATGGGTCTAGCGATCCATCCCTCCGGCTTCGGCTCCTCAGAAAGCTTCGTGCCGTGGCTCGAACTGCCACCGGCATGGTCATCGTCTCCGTCTCCATCAGGGTCTCCTCCAGCAGCCAGGATGCCCTAAGGTGGTGCAAGGGGCATCTCTGGCTGAGGTGCAGGGGAAAGCGACCTCTCAGACTCCACCTCCTGCTGAGGCAAGGGGGAAGAGTCCTGCTACTCCTGCTCCTGCTCCTGGCGTCGGCGCTCCTGCTCCTCGTGCAGGCGACGATGTAGTCTCTCTAGGTGACTGGACTGACCTAGCACCGTGCGACGCAGGGGACGCTCCGCCAGGCGAGAAGGCAAAAAGGGGATCACAGACTTACGTGCAGTGCACCTAAGACAAGTCATCTACAGAAGACATCGTAACCACAAGAGTAAGAGTAGAACTATTAGACCAAAAAGTAAACAGATAGAAAAGTGAGACAAAACCTTTTAAGATGAGTAAATAACATAGAGTTGGTCAAGATGACCAACTTTTGAAAAGACTCTAAGATCAAGGTAAGAGTAAGGGTCTATAGTCCTTAGGGCGACCATTCTAGTCTAGGTTAGCAGTCCTACAGTTAGCAAGGCTTTGATACCACTTATGTCACACCCGGTTTTGGAAGGTAAACCGAATGCGAACCATGTACGTGCCAGGATCAGAAACTCACGTACACAGCGATTACATAATTTGACATCATCACACAATGCTCGAAATAAATAGCGGAAATGTACTTTATTACATCAAGATGTCCAAGACATCCACAGAGTCTATTACATAACCATTGTTCAACATAATTATCAAAGTGCGGAAATACGAAACATAGATGCTAAGCCTACACAGGCAGCTGACTGGGGGTTTGCCACTAAGAAAGAACTAGAACTCGTCATATTCCTGGAACTCCTCGAAGCCATCCATGTTGCCAGCATCACCTCCTGAGCATTGGGCACACAGGGGACAACCTGGGGTGAGGGTGGTATGTAAAGCAATGGTGAGTACACATCAACATACTCAGCAAATGTCCCATTTGGCTAAAGTGGACTAGCTGTATATGGAGTTGAGGTCAAGCAGTTGCTTTCAGTTGGTCAAACATTTATTATTATTAGTAGAGCCAAGTTTTAGTAATAAACCCATTTATTACCCAGAAGTACCTCCTCAAAAGAGGAAATACCAGAGATCAGATTTTATAACATCATAGTTAATCATCATCATAAAAGTATCCAAAGTTCTTCTAATCAAAGAGGATCCCAAGGCTGCTCTTAACCGTGAGCTCGGTTGATATACCAGTTTTTAACACTCTGCGGAGGTTGTACACTTTACCGACAAGTCGTGATCCCTTTCCTGCCTAGGTTGTACAGACCCGATCTTCACTACAAAGGTGAATGGCCAGAAATACACTACGTAGCCTTTACAAAGACTCCCCTGGTGCATAGCTGCTCGTTAGGTTTCGCTAGTCGTACAAACGCAGTACACCTCCCCAAGGTGGGTGACTAACAAAACCAAATCGAAAGAACCTCTGCACCCCAACCTTGGTAGAGCGAGCACTACGCCCCAGCCCCCATTGACGGCCATCCGACAAAGCCAACTACACCCCCAGGTTCATCTAATTAATCAGTTAAGGGCGTCCCATTCCACCCTCATGGTTGTACTGTTATCCCGGGTGGTCACTCCACGAACAAGTCCTTACGGAGAGATACTTAGGAAAAAGGCCTGAGCCCCCTAAGGTATCACAAGATCATCCACAATATCAGGATAACAATATCGTATCATAAATGTTCACATCATGTTCATTGATTAAGTTAAGGCAATAGCAACATGCTAACCATGGTAACCCAAAAGGTAAACAAGGATAAGTGAATACAGACTAGTCAATCCTTAGGTTTCATAAAGTAATGCAGGACAGTGAATCATAAAGTATGTAGGACATAATGGGTCAGAGGACACTTGCCTTCACCAGGTTGTTGCTCAGGGAGGTCTCCAACAACACACTCAGGAACCTCGGACTGCTCGTTGTCTAAATACATTTGGAAAGTGCAAATGAACATCACACCAAACATGTACAAACATTGGAACACATCTTAAAAAGACATAATACTACATAAGGGATAATGAATTCAAAGTATAACATAAACTATGGCATACATTAACTTTATTTGAAAATAGATTATTATTTCCCTAAGTGTTATTTACAAGTACATAATCATAGATCAATTTATTTTATTATGACCTATAATTTAAAACAGAAATGAACTCATGCAATACCTATCATTAATCTCACAAGTTTAAACATGATTAAATCTCTAAGGTTCTCCTTTTATTAAATAAATAAAACTACATCTATATTAGTTCATATTAAATCATAAAAATTATAATGTGCAGACAGTAAGTGAAACCATTTTATTTAAACAGAGAATAATTCTATGAGCATTTTGCAATTTGAATCACTAAATTTGGAGTTCATATGCAAAAGTTATGAAATAAACAAATCTAGGAATTCAAAATATGAAATTAGGGCTAATTCTGTGAATATTTAAAAGTCTAGGGCTAAATCTGCAAGATTACAGGGGTCTGCGCGCGAAAACCAGGGATAGCGGGTTGATTTCCAATAAACCGAGGGTCTCTTTAAGAAAAATACCATGTGAAGGGGTATCAGGTGAATCTAACCGTCCGATCAGAAATTGACGACCGAGATTAGATCTGCGGCCGAGGGCGCGCGCGCGAGCGGGCGAGCACTGATAGGAAGGCCAGGGAGTGTCAGCGACAGGGGGGAGAGCGCGCTGACCGAGCGGGCCCAGCGCCAGAGGGGAAACGAACGGCTGCAGGGGTCCGAGGGGGTCCAAGTCGTTCGATCAAGATCAGACGGGGGGAGGTCCGAGGGGATCCGAGGGGGTCCGAGCCGTTCGATCAAGATCGGACGGGGGAAATCAGACCGGGGAAACAAACGTGTGCGAAGCGGCGCCACTCCTCTCCGCGGCGGTGAAGTCGCCGGAGTTGAGGCAGGCGCGAGCTAGGGTGGCTCCGGGGTCGCCGGAGTTGGGTAGAGGGGAAGAGAGCGCCACGGCGAACTCAATGACAAGGAAGAGGCCATGAATCCACAGGCAGAGAGGGGAGAACGGCGGTGAGAGAGTCTCGGGCGGGCTAGAGCAACTCCGGTGAGCCATTTCGGCCACGGGGAGGGGACTTAAGGCGCGCTAAGGCCTTGGCTAACTTCAGCAGAGGTAGGGGCGACACTGGAACCTACTCTGATGAACTAGATCGGGCTAAATCGGCCGGCCACCGCACAAGCACGGCAGACCGCCGCGGCCGAGCACCGGAGAAGGTGAAATTGGCCGAACACAGGGCGCAATAGGGGAAATTAGGCACGGGGATGGGTGTCTCACCTCGAGGCGGAGCTCGGGGAGGCTTGGAGTGGTCTCTGGCGAGCTGGTTGGCCGAGAACGCAGGCACGGGTCTCTGGCGGTGGCTGGCGGCGTGAGCAGAGCGCGAGAGAGGGTGAAGCTGAGTGAAATGAGGCGAGGGGTGTGCGCGGGGCACGGGCGGGGCTCTAAGAAGGGAGCTGGGCGCGTGGGTGGGCGTCGTGGCCGAGAAACCCGGCGACGTGCGCGATTGCGCACGCGCCGGTCCATGGCGGCCGCGGGGAAGGCAGAACTGACAAGACAGGCCCACGGCGTAGAGAGAGAAAAGGGGACGCACGGGGGAAACGGCTCGGCGACTGGCGAACCGGGCTCGTGTGTGTGTGAGAGAGAGAGAGAGACGGGCGAAGGAAACTGGCGCCGACAGGTTGGCCCCACTGGGCAGCGAGCAAGCGAGGGAGGGCGCGCACGAGGGAGAACCGCCGCTGACAGACGTGGTCGGCCTGTCAGGCGGCGCGGGCGAGCGGCCTGGCTGGGTTAGTGGGCCGACTGGGCTGCTTTCTCCTTTTCTTTTTCTCTGGATTTTCTAATTCTTTTCTAATTCTTTTTCTATATGGTTTTCAAATCAAAATTCAAACTAGGTTTCAAATTCAAATAAATTCAAACTTGTGCAACACTTCAAAGAATATTTTAAGCTTAGCATGATGCAACATTTCATGACTCATAAGGTTTTGACAAAAATAAATAATTAATCTCCACTAGTTTAATCTATTTCTAATCAAAAGGAATAAGAGAAAAAGAATCTAGAGAGAGTGAGAAAAGTAAGAGTAACACATGATTTTGGGTGATAATTAGAAAGAAATTTTATACCCCCAAAATCAGGGTGTTACAGGAAGCTAAAGGCAATGGGAATAAAAATGGCAATCCTCAAAACTGATTCACAAGTTATTTCTGGCCATGTGGACAAAAGTAGCAAGGAAAGGGATCCAAAGCTTGAAAAATACATGGATGTAATCCGAAGGTTGGAAGCTTCTTTTTGAGGGATTTTCTGTAAAAAATATCCCAAGGGGGAAATGAGCATGCGGATTTGCTAGCCAAGTCAGCGGCACAGGGGCTTCCTTTGCCTTCGGAAGTATTCTTTGAAACAATAAAAGAACCTTCAGTCAAACTTATGGAGAGAGCAGCGCTCACAATATCACCTGTATATAGTGAAGATTGGAGGACTGAGATTATATCTTTCCTCCAAGGCAACTGCCTTTCGGATGACGAAGTTTACAATAAAAGAATGGAAGCAAGAACAAGACCATATGTAATCATAGAAGAGCAGTTATTTAAATATGGAGTTTGCTCTCCATTACTCAAATGCTTGTCCAGAGCCGAAGGTCAAGAATTGATGAAGCAAATACATGCAGGATTATGTGGGTCTCATATTGGGTCTAGACCTTTGCTGGGGAAGGTTTTCAAACAAGGATTTTACTGGCCAAAGGCAGCTTCGGATGCAGCAGACTTGGTTCAAAAATGTGAAAATTTCCAAAGACGTGCAAGAGACCAGAAACAACCTTCTTCATTAACCCAGCTAATACAGCCAACTTGGCCACTGCAAAGGTGGGGTCTGGATTTACTAGGTCCACTTCCACCAGCACAAGGAAACTTGAAATAAGTTGTCGTAGCAGTGGAATATTTTACTAAGTGGATCGAAGCTAAGCCCTTAGACACCATAACTTCGGCTACAGTACAGAAATTCTTTTGGCAAAACATTGTTTGTCGCTTCGGCGTGCCGAACACAACAACACTGCTGAACATTTTCGACGGCCCATGCAATTTTCGGCGGCCCACCTTTAGCCGCCGAAAATTATCTGCTATTTCCGGCGGCTGTGTCAGAGGCCGCCGAAAATAGCCTTACTATCGGCGGCTTTCCTAGGGGCCGCCGAAAATAGCCTTTTTAAAACCGACGGCCCTTCTTCTTCTCTGTTTTTCCTCTCTCTCCCAAATCAGCCCGCGCGCGACGCTGTCCGCCGCCCGCACGCCCGCCTGCGCGCCGCCACGCCGCCTGCCCGCTCCGCTGCTCGCCCAACCGCCCGTGCTGCCCAACCGCGCCGTTGCTCGCCCCGGCCGCCGCCGCCCGTGCTGCCACTCGCCCGCCGCGCCGTGCTGCCCGTCACTTCGAGCCGCCACTCCGCCGTCGTCGTCGAGTCGCCGCATCGAGAGGTATTTTTGCGTAGTTTATTTCTTATTTTCGGCGGTTGTTATTTAGTTGCCGCCGAAATTAGTATATATTTGTAAATGTTTGTTTGATTTGTGTGTTAGATTAGTGTTATTGTTTAATTTGATTTTATTAATATATTAGTGGTATATGTGGTTTAGGTATTAGTGGCATATTGTATTTGTGTCATTAATTTTATATTAATATTATATTATTAGTTTTACAAGTACATTATATTAGTACGTAGAAATGTTGCGTTATTATGATATGTGGTAGTTAGTTTGATTTGATTAATAGTATATCATTTTATATTTTATATATACGTAATATATTGTTTAGTGGCAGCGAGGTTATGCTGCCGAAATTTTTTTGGTCCTGCTAGCTTGCTGTGGGTTTAGAACCTATCCTTGCCTATACATATAGGACCTAAACCCTTAACGAAGTTGAATAATGTTTTCACGATATGGTTCGATTTAACAGTCTCAGGCATGGATGACGATCGTGAATGGATGTACAATGGCTGGAATAGAAATGGACGTCATTCTAATGATTGGGTAGCCAAAACCAAAAATTTTGTGGACCACGTATTCTCCTTGTCCTTAACCGGCACTGTCAGATGCCCTTGTAGGCGACACGAAAATAGTATATTTCTTAATAAGGAAAGAGTTAGTCTAGATCTTTGTTAGTTTGGATTTATGCCCGGATATGAGGTGTGGCAACATCATGGTGAGGTAGTACCCAACCGGAATGTAGAAGCGGAGGAGAACAATGATTGGGGTGGCGATGATGCGATGCATGAGATGCTAGATTCACTATGTCCAGAATTAAACCTAAACTCCGAGGATCCTTCCACACCAGAGGTTTCCAGATTTTTCAAACTACTAAAAGACTCTGAAGAGCCGTTGCATGAACACACAGATGTGAGTATACTCGCTTTTGTGACTCGGCTCATGGCCAATAAGTCCAAGTACTTTTTCTCGAACAATTGTTACAATGAGATTTTAAAGTTATTAGGAGATGTGCTCCCAAAGCCCAATAAGTTGCCTAAAGACATGTACCACTCAAAGACAATTATCAAAGGTCTCGGTATGGATTATGAGAAGATTGATGTGTGCAAAAATAATTGTATGCTTTTCATGAAGGAGCATGCGGAAGAGAAAAAATGTCTGAAATGTGGACAATTTAGATTTGTGGAAGTTGTTAATGATGAGGGTGAGAAGGTGATGACAGATGTTGCACATAAGCAGCTCCGCTACTTGCCACTAACTCCTCGTGTGAAACGGATGTTTCTATCTAAAAAACTGCTATGCACATGTGATGGCATAAAGAAGGTGTCCGTGATAACGATGACCTAATCGTTCACCCTTCATATGGGGATGCATGGAAGGCTCTTGACACGTTTGATCCTGACTTTGCAACTGATCCAAGGAATGTTTAAATCGGCCTCGCGACCAATGGCTTCACACCTTTTGGTCAAATGGCATCATCATACTCATGTTGGCCCGTCTTTGTTATTCCATACAACCTTCCACCTTCTCTTTGTATGAAATATGAATTTATATTTCTTTGCTTAATCATTCCTAGCCCAGACTATCCTGGAAAGAACCTCAATGTCATGTTAAAACCCTTGATTGAAGAGTTGAAGGAGCTTTGGAAAGGTGTTGAAGCATACTATGTTTTTAAAAACAGATATTCAAACGTCGAGTTGCGTATTTGTGGTCGGTGCATGACTTCATGGCGTATGCTATTTTTACCGGTTGGAGTACACATGGTAGATTGCCATGTCCATATTGCGATTTAGATACAGATTGCTTTCGTCTTGCTCATGGTGGAAAGATCACTTACTTCGATTGTCATCGACGCTGGTTGCCCAAGAAACACCCCTTTAGGAGCGATAAGAAAAACTTTATAAAGAACATTGTGGTCACCAAAGGACCGCCTAAACGTCTTAACGCAGCAGAAATATATGCTCCGCTGAACAATCTTGTCTTAAATGAAAAGGGGGACAAGTACGAAGGATTCAGAGTGGACCACAACTGGACACATATATGTGGTCTCTGGGAGCTCCCTTATATGTCGTCATTGATTCTTGTGCACAACATTGATGTCATGCACCAAGAAAGTAATGTTGTCGAAGCCCTCATACACACTTGCATGCATTTTGAAAAAACAAAGGACAATCTGAAAGCTCGAAGAGATCTAGCAATGCTTTGTGACCGACCAACCCAAGTGCTCAATGACAACGGTAAGCCACCACGTGCCTTGTTCTGTCTTACCTCTAAAGACAAGATTGAGGTAATGAGATGGATGGAAAAAATTAAATTTCCCGATGGTTATGCTGCGGGTTTGAAAAGAGTTGTGAATTTGAAAATGGGAAAACTAACTGGGTTAAAGAGCCATGACTTCCATATATTAATGGAGAGGATTATCCATGTCATGTTTCGTGGTTATATACCCGACGCCATGTGGCAAGCAATAGCTGAGCTAAGTTATTTCTACAGGCAGATCTGTGCCAAAGAAATAAGTAAAAATATGATGGAGAAGTTGGAGAAAGAAATACCAGTGTTGTTATGCAAGCTAGAAAAAATATTCCCACCTGGATTCTTCAATCCGATGGAGCATCTACTTATTCACATTCCATATGAGGCAAAGGTTGGTGGACCTGTACAATATAGGTGGATGTATCACATTGAACGTGCACTCAACAACCTGCGAGGCATGGTTCGAAATAAGGCTAGAGTAGAAGGATGCATCGCTGAAGCTTTTTTGCTAAAGGAGGTTTCATACTTCACGAGTGTGTATTTCGCAGAGGAACATAATGTCTATGCTGCTACCATGTGATACAATGTTGATGAGGAACCTCCTGTCAGTGATCTCAACATTTTCCAATGGAGAGGCACAAGTACTAGTAAGGGCACGTTCTACCACCTTAGCATGGATGAAAGAATGTCCACATTGCTATACATGTACTCTAATATGGAAGAGATGGAGCCATATTTTATGTAAGTCTTTATTTTACCCCTTAATTTCTTTACCAAAGGAGCCATATTTAATTACTTATTTGTCGTACAGTAAGTTCGACGAGGAAAATTGGACTTATTCCAATTAGCCTACAAGCAAACAACTAGATACGATGCGACGACATGGGAGGAAAGGAAGACCTAATTTTGTTGACTGGTTTCGCGAGCATGTAAACTCTTTATATTCCTTACTTTCATGTCATTTAGCCTTTTACGCAAGGTAGTCATTTTAACTGTATATTATTTGCAGTGCACAAAGACTCCTAACATACATGAGGACTTGAGACAGCTATCTTATGGGACAGTGACTTGCAGAACCTTTGGTCAATATGATGTGAATGGCTTCCGTTTTCGTTCAGACCAATTTGAAAAGTCTCGTCCTCGTGCAGCCACCCGTAACACTGGAGTTCTGACTAGGCCACTCGATGCACTCGGCAGAGAAACTAATTATTATGGCATCATTCAAAACATCCTAGAGTTTAATTTTGCAGGGAACAAAACTTTGAAATTAGTATTCTTTCTATGTGATTGGTTTTACAACACTAATGGGATTAGACAAAGTCAATATTGCATAACTGAAGTAAAGCACAAGGAACGACTTCGAGGCCATGATAATTTTATCCTTGCACACCAGTGCGAGCAGGTCTACTATATGTCGTACCCAAATCCGAAGTTTAAAGCATGGTGGGTAGTTCATAAGGTGAACCCTAGGGAACATTTACATACTCCTTGCACTGTTGGTTATCAATTCAAAGACGAACAGGCCGATGATGTTTATCAAGAAGAAGAATTGCCAACCACTTTTACTATCGATGAGGGTGTTGCACTGAACTCACTAGTCGGAGACCGTAACGATGTCACTGCTGATGAGTGTGTTGCACCGAAACGAAAACGAAATCCAAGGAACAAAAAAGCCACATTGCGAGCTTTGGATCGAAGAAGACTCCTTGATCATGATTCTGATGAATTTTGATGTGTAATGCATAATTTCATTTTATGTGATGTATTATTTGATTTTTTATTAATTCACTTAATTTTATGGAGCTAATACCTTTAATGTTTTTCTATTGAACAGGATGAGTGGTAGGAAAACAAAGCGCACTGCTAGGGGGTTTCTTAATGCGGCTAGCAGGATACTCCGTGGTGCACGTTCCCTTTTCCAAGGGAGTTCTTCTAGCCAGAGCAGACAGGAGGCGTTGCTGAGACACGCCTGGCCAGAACTGCGTGATACACCTATCGCTCTACAACGGAGTACCGATGTAAATGTTTATGTAATTGATCTTATTTGTCAGTCACTTATATATAAATGTGTCTTACATGTCTCTATTTCATGTCCATAGGAAGAGGAGGACGATGAGGAGGAGGTGCAAAACCATGAGGAGGAGGACGAGCAGGCCCATGAGGAGGACGAGGTGCAGGCCCATGAGGAGGAGGAGGAGGTGGGCATAGATGCTGAGGCGGATGACGATACCACCGAGGCTCCTGTCGTTCGACGAAGGGGCACTCGGAAGGGCCACTTTGTCCTACCTCCGTCAGCGCCTGCACAAGAAGCTTGGGTACTGATCATCCCGGTTGGTTATAGGTACTCACGTTTGGCGACTTTGTTGTTACTTATTTGTTTATTGTACACTATATATATGACATGACTTCCTTGTTGTTTTGTCATGCAGCCAATGGGATGACACGTCATTGGACGGCCGAGGTCACCATAGACATGTTAATCAAGTCTTAGGTAACCTCTGTCGTCTACATAATCCAGGAATTGTCACCAACCCGAAAGGTGTGGTGGTTCCTTGCACTAGCTGGTCGCACTTCGCACTAGCTCCACATGCTACATATGGAACAGCTCAAGGCGCCGTCAAGCACGACTTTTGGGTAAGAGTAATGTTTCAAACTAACATTTATTAGTTGTTTTCAAACTAATTTTATTTTTGATGTTGGACAGAGGCGCTATCGTGTGGAACCTGAGGCTCAAGAGCATGCAAACCGAGTATTAGAGAAAAATGCGAAGAAGGTGTGCAGGGATGCATTTTCCAATGCTCGTCTATAGGTTGTGAACGCGTACATGAAGCACCGAGGTCATTCTATCAACAACTTTCGACATTATTCGGATGTCTACTTGACTGTAGACCAGTACATGGAGGTAAAAATCTAATTTAGCAGCTCTTTCAAATGTGAATGTAATTTTGAGCTAACGCTTTATATGCAGGTAACTCTTCCATGAATGGAACACCAGCTGCAGGCTTACAAGGCTTTGTGTGAGATATGGGCTTCGCCCGAGTGGATTGAGAAGTCTAACAGGAATAGACATAGGCAGCGCCATCAGCAGGACGAGGACGATGATGAGGTCATAGTCAACCATACCTATGGGGCTGATGGACACATTCGGTTGGCGAAGCGAATGGTGAGTATGTAGTACTCTGTTTTACTCAGAAATGAAACCTGATTAAACTCATAAATTTGCAGGAGGCTCAAACTGGAGTTGTCCCGAGCCCAATCGATGTTTATAGGAGAGGGCATAGAGCGAAAAACAGTGAAATCTCCGATGAGCTGTGTAGTCAAGCGGCCGTTGAGCGTATGGTTAGTTGTTGTTAGGATTAATGTTTTCTTGCCATATAGCTATAAATTACATGTGTGCTGAACCTTCGTATTGTATTGCAGGAGACATACGGGCAGGAGATGGTTAGGAAGTATGGAGAATACGATTGGCGAGGAGCGCCTACCATCGACGCTGAAGTTGTGCATTCTATTGGAGGAAAGGCGCATGGACGATATCAACTTATGAATTTTTTCAATAATATTGGGACTATGACCGAATAGCTAATTTTATTGTTTTCAAGTTATTTTATGTTTACCGGTGTGATCGATTCGACGAAGTTGCATTCTCGTGGCGGCTCTTCGTCGCAGGCGGGCTGTGGTAGTAGCAGCCGTAGTCGGCGCTCTGTATCTAGCATGGAGGATGCTATGAGGGAGCAGCAAGAAAAGTTTCGTGAAGAGATGCGGCAACAACAAATGACATTCCTCCAACAGCAATCAGAGTACATGGCTGCTTACAACGCACAGGCGCAACAAGCAATGAACGTGAGTGTCTTATTTATTCTCAACACGCTCGATATTGGTTCTATAACTAATATATTATATTTGCAACAGTCTTGGTTTCCACAGCAGGCACAACAACAACCATTTGTTTTCCCTCAGTTTCAGCCGCTGATGCCTCAGTGGGGATTACATGCTCCGCCACCTCCACCTCAGGTGCTTCAATTTAGTTAAGACTTGTCGTTTGTATCAACCTAATTTCAAATCTTTACTAAAATTGATTTTGTAGGGATCCGGGGTCATGGGCCACAATTCGCCACCACTGGTCATACCAGCACTAGGAGGAGCTTATGCAGGGGAGGGAGCTACTCCAGAAGAGGTTAGTTTGAGAAACAATTTGTTTGAATAGTGGTCATACATGTAACCAATGTCGTTATTAATGTCTTCTTTTTTCTTTAGAATGCAAACCCGTTACACAACTTCATCAACGAGTTTTTCGCTTCTGAAGGTAGTGGACACAACTCCAACGACCCCGATATGTGATGGAGTTAGCTTTGTGTCGAATTGTGCGTTGTAATGGACTATTTGTGGGCTTTATGTTTGTATGGACTATTTGTGGACTTTATGTTTGTATGGACTATTTGTGGACTTTATGTTTGTATGGACTCAAATTTTATGTTGTGGACTATTTGTGAATTGTGTATTTAATGTTTTTGTATTGTGGATATTGTATGAATTTTCTGTTATTTTTTGCATTTTTTCAAAAAAAATTTGCTCTGAAATTGTTAAAGGCCGCCGAAAATAGTAAATACTATTTTCGGCATTTGTTAATTTTCGGCGGCTGTCAGAGGGCCGCCAAAAATAACAGTTAATTTTCGACGACTGACTGGTGGCCGCCGAAAATAGCCTATTTTCGACGGCTAGACCCTGGCCGCCAAAAATATGGCCTTATTTTTGGCTAATTTTTTCTGTCGGCCAGAAACCGCCGAAAATAAACCTGAAGCTGCTGAAAATAGCTTATTTTCGGCGGCAAAGGCCTTATTTTCGGCGGTTTCTGGCCGCCGAAAATCACTATAGCTCTTGTAGTGGAAGGCAATAACCGTTGACAATGGAACTCAATTCGATGCTGAAACGTTCAAAGATTTTTGTAACCAAATTGGTACAAAAATACATTTTGCATCAGTAAGGCACCCAGAATCGAACGGGTTAGTAGAGAGAGCAAATGGAATTATAATGACAGGAATAATGAAGTTAATCTTCAATCAGCTTAGAGGGAAGTGTCTAGATGAGTTGATCAAAGTGGTGTGGAGCCACAACACTACTATCTCAAGGTCAACAGGTTTTACCCCTTCAAGCTCCTCTTCGGTGACGAAGTAATAACACCAAAAGAAGCAAGAACGGGATCAATAAGAACCACAGCTTCAGTAGAGGACGAAGCTGATCTTCAAATAACAAAAGACACTATAGAAGGGACCAGACTTCATGCCATAGAGCACATCAATAAGTATCAGGCCGAAACAATAAAATGGCGTGATAGGAAAGTTCGATTGAAAAATATCAAGCCTGGCCATTTGGTGCTTCGGAGGATAGCCAACCTAGATACAGTGGGCAAGCTACAGCTGAAATGGGAAGGTCTTTTTCTGGTAGTATCTTCGTCAAGACCCGGTTCTTACAGATTGAAGGATATGGACGGAAATGACATACCTAGATCTTGGAATGTGGATGAGCTTCGGCGGTATTATGTGTAATTGATGTAATCTTTTTTATTTTTTCCTATGGCACCCTTTTCCTTTCAGGATGGGAGAAAGGTTTTTAATGGGGCCATAGTTTGTAATTTTCATTCTTATTTAGCCCTATGCAATACAAGGGCCAAAATCCCCCAAAAATGTAACATGTAATATCAGAACCTGCACCATCGAATGCAAAAATAAAACAGGGAAAAGCTCAAAAGTCATCCCTAAGGGGATGCAGAGTTGTAATTACCCCAAGGATGACGAAGTTGCAAAAGTCGTTCCTAAGGGAGCGCAGAGTAAGTTCTAAAGCTGCAAAAGTCATTCCTAAGGGGGTGCAGAGTAAGTTCCGAAGCTCAAAAGTCGTTCCTAAGGGAATGTAGAGCCAAAATACCACCGAAATAAAAGGTGAAGAAGCTCCAAAGTCGTTCCTAAGGGGATGCAGAGCTTAAATGCCACCGAAATAAAAGGTGAAGATGCTCCAAAGTCGTTCCTAAGGAGATGCATAGCTTAAATGCCACCGAAATAAAAGGTGAAGAACCTCTAAAGTCGTTCCTAAGGGAATGCAGAGCTTAAAGACTCCAAAGTCGTTCCTAAGGGGATATAGAGTCTAGGTGCGGCTTCGTGTGCGTTTGGCTCATACATTTGCATATTACATTACATCATTCATTGCATTCATACAGACATTCATTAGACATTCGTAGGATCATCATCATCATGACATGAAGCACGAACAGAAATAGTCCGGCTTCGGTGACAAAGTGTTTCGTTGAACACAAAGAATCTTTGTTTCAAATATGAATACATGCATTTTATGCAAGGAAATGCTTTGATATGTACGAAAAGAAGGGAAGGTGTTTTTCGCCTTCGGGTCAAAAGACACGAATTTCGTCCACAACAAAGCAATTCGTACATGGATGGAAAGGTAAAATTATATTACAATGTATGGACAAATATATACAGTATTGAGTTTAACTCTTGATTACAATTTTTTGCAAAAATAATGCAAAACATTTCCCAAGTTCTATACAGGAAGGCACAGAAGGAAGCTTCATCTCGGCAACCTTCGGAATGTGCTTTGGGTTATTAACCTTTGGCATCGCCATCCTGCAGACAAACAATGGTATAAGGTAAAAGTGATTATAAAAATCAAGGAAAGCAACAGGTATAAGTTTCGTACTGGTTTAAGCAGACTTTGAGCATCGTCTCCAGCCAACTCTCATCTGCCTTTAGCCCAAATCTGAGTGATGAATCTATTTCCGATGCTTCGGGCTTCACCAGGGATGTTTATAAGGTCTGATAGTGATAGGCTGAAGGTTGGCTTGTTCACTGTTTTTGCATGTGTCCATCCGGCCTTCAAGAATGCAGCAGCTGTGCCGCGAGAAGCTAACAAAGCACAGAAGTCACTGTGCCCAGTTATCACTTCATCGAGCGCATCAACTTCATTTTCAATGTGCTTGAAGGTATCTGATATGTCTTCAGCCGAAGGAGTAATATCTTTAGAGCTGGCCCCAACCGAGCTGAAGACTCCTTTTAGCCGTTGCACGCAGCGACTGCCAAATTCCAAGCATTTGTTCCGAAGGTCCCTCAGTGATTCCTGCAACTTTGTTCTCTTATCAGCTTCGGCTTCATATTTTGCTTGTAGTTCCTTTGTCTCCTGTTCGAAGTACTCTGTCTTTTCTTTTAAGGTTATTCGAGTCTGGAGAAGCTCCTCGCTCAGCCGAGCATTTTCAACTTGAAGTTCCACAAGGGAACTCTCCGTTGCTTGAAGTAGGAAGTCCTTCTTTTCAAGAGAAGCTTCTTAATCTTTGATTTTGCTTTCCAAGCCTTCAATTATGACCTCATTTTTCTTGTCTTCAAGGTCTTGTTGCATTCTTAGTGCTTTGCTTAGCAACATACTCTGTGAAAATAAGATGACGTCAGAAAATTTTAATTCATCATAAAGATAACAGAAATCTAGGCAAAAGAATTTTACCTTAAAATTGGAGTAAAAGAGACTGCCGACGATATGTTGCCGCCGGTAGCCGCTTATGTCAGACTCAAGCTTCGGGAAACCGACACTCTTTGATAGGGTGTCGATTATTTTTGCCCCGGCACGATCGCGAATACATCCCAAGGCCTCTTCGTCAATTCCACCAAAAAGCTTAGATCCTGGCTGGTAGCCACAGGATACTCCATATTCCTTTAGCTCCTTTTTCTCTGCCTCGGACAATTCTTGACCCACCAGGTTCCGAAGGTCAAAATCTTTTTCTTCTGAAGCAGCATCAGCAACCTTTTTTCCTTTGTCAGGCATTGCGGCCATGGCCTTCTCTGCAGTTGTAGCTGTATCTTCTGCAGCCATATCCAAAAGGAGTTTGTCAATTCCTGACAGTGTACTCACAAAATCGGCAGCAGCTGCAGCTTCGGAAGTGGCCTCGACACTTGCAATAGGTACTATTCTGGACGCCAAGGATAGAGGTGGTGTCCGCTCAACATCTTGCATAACATTAACAATTCTTCGCTTTTTCTGACCCTCAGTCTTCTCCTTTAAGGCCGAGGGTTGATCCTTCTTCTGTAAAAGTTTCGTCAGTTCTGGTCCCAGAGGACTTAGCAGCTTGATGGGTAAGGATTCAATCATTACCTTTAGAATTTCTGCTATTTTAGCAGCAGGAGGTATTGAAGGATTCTCTTCTGTTGCCTCAGTTACCTTCGGCTCCGGAGCTTCAGCTTTCCTCTTTTTTGAAACTGCCGCCTTCGGCTCAGGAGTGGATTTTGTCTTCTTAGAAATTTTCTCATCTTCCTTAACCATTCTGGCAGCTTGCCTGCTTAGAATGCTGACAACCCTTTTTCTTTTTACCCCTTCGACCCCTTTCTCAAGTTTTTCGTAATCAGGGTAGTCAAAATTCAAGGCGTCCATCACCTGTTTAATCTTCCCTTAGACCGAGTACCGAAGGCTACGGTCATCAGCTGATCTTCCTTCTTGGTATAATTCCCAAGTATTTCGTTGCACCTGGTCTCAATCATGTCTAGCCATTCTTTGCGAGGCTTCTTGAATTGTTTTTCAAACTTAAAACGGTAAGCAAGTCGAACAAGTTCATGTTTCTTCCCCACTTCTTTCCTCTTCGGCATTTCCAAGCCACTTGACGTCAGATATGTTCTGTTTGCCAAGTATTCTTGCACCAAGTCCCTAGTACTGATCTGCTCAGCTACCACTCTAAATTCTACTTCAGCCAACTGACAGGATGACCCCAGTTGCATATTGCATAAGGGCCTGGTCATTCTGAAGCTCAAGGTCAGTGGACTCATAACCATGGTCATCAGCTTCTCCCTCTTTTTCTCGTCAGCCTTCATATAGAACCACTCACTTTTCCAACCAGTTGGCCACTTCGTGCGGTAGCTAAGAACTGGTGCCTTTGTATCCTTTCGATATGTAAAATTGTAACAGCCAAAATTTTCATGAAGGCCATCTGCCCTGGCCTTCGTCTGGTAATGCAGCTCGTGCAATCGGCAGAAAGCTTCGGCATCTAGACTCATCCCTTGGCTTCGGAGGGCCTAGATATAGACACTGAGTCTAACAATAGCGATGGGAGTTAGCTGATGAAGATATATCTCAAGGTTCTTTAAAACTACCCCTATGATTTCATTAAGGGGGAATCGTAGCCCTGCTCTGAAGAAGCTCTTAAAAACGACAACTTCATCCTTTTTCGGCTCTGGGATTTCCTCTTCCCCTGCAAATCGAATAAGTTTGCTCTCAGCCTCTCCAAAATACCCTAATTTCATCATCATAGGCATGTCATCTTTTGTTACAGTGGATTTTTCAAATTCAATATGACTAGGCTTTGTCGGGTTCAGAATGATGTAGTCTTCTTCACTCTCATCATCATTCTCACCAACCACAGCTTGTCCAGCTTTGGCATTGGAAGCACCTTCGACAATAGGCCCTTCTAGCACAACAAGACATGATTGCCTCATCACCTCTGAAATTGGTGTTGTCTCAGTTACGTCGACTTCGTCTCCCTCACGAGAGACTCTAGTAGTTGATCGTACTCTAGCCATTTCAATGATTTCACCTTTTGACAAAGCTAACCTTAAACGATGAAGCGTTTACTCGAGAGAGAAATGCAGAAAGCTTCGGTTATGGTCAAATTTTTTAACAGCACAATAGTGCAATGGCAATGAATGTTGTGGTAACTCCTCACCAACCCGTCTGTTTATATAGTGCTGCAGGGGGGAAGGTGAACCGCTAGGCTGCTCGCACTCGCTGAACGATGGACTGTCCGACGCCTGGAATATTATAATCGTTTCTCTGCAATGAGCTCAGGGAAGGTGTTTTCCGAACCTTCAGCATTCCGAAGCCTTCGTGTTTTT
Source organism: Zea mays (assembly GCF_902167145.1). Classification (NCBI taxonomy): domain Eukaryota; kingdom Viridiplantae; phylum Streptophyta; class Magnoliopsida; order Poales; family Poaceae; genus Zea; species Zea mays. The sequence goes on from NC_050103.1 coordinate 33,448,707, forward strand.
CGCGGATCGAGCTTGTTATGAAAAACGATCTAGCACCGCGAAGGGGCTACTGTTGGGGGCCTTCTTCTGCGCCGAAGGTCCTCTAAGCAAAAACACCTTCAGTAGAACAATACACAAGCAGGTGTGACATGAAGATGTAAGCCGAAGCTACCATTGAAGGAGCTTCGGCATGGTGACGCGCTAAAGACGAAGGACGTTACCGACTTAAAGAGGAAAAGACTGTATAGCCCTTGATAGTATGTACTGTAATTGTAACCAGCCATCAGGGTCATGGATGTAATTTCGTCAGGGCTGTGTCCCATGCCTATAAATAGATGAGTACACTCGTACTGTTCACGCTGACTTGTAATCACCCTCGCGTCGCTCTCGCCTTTTCACCTGCTGCCAAGCCGAAGGTACTAATGTAATATAAATATTATTGATGTTTATTCATGCTTGCAAAATAAGAATATGAATAATCTAACAATTTGGAATGATTATTTACATTCTATTTGTGTTTCATGTATTTCCATCTTTGCTCACTGAAATGATGAAGGTACGTCCTTCATGACCTTCGTCTGAAGATCATTATATCCTGAGGGAAATAATGATTCGAAGGACGAAGGTCACTAATCATTAACAATCGTGTTGCTTTGTTCTTGGTATTTAGCATCTGAGAACAAGGACCAACAGCTGCCAGATCCACTGTTACCTTTACGTTATCCTTTGACTTATCAGGAATGTCCATAATTGTTGTCCAAAGTGCCTCGGCAACATTCTTTTCAGTGTGCATCACGTCAATGTTGTGTGGAAGGAGCAGGTCGTCATAATAGGGGAGCCGAGTCAAGCCCGACTTATATGTCCACATATGCTGCTCACCATATCCCACAAAACCACCTTCTGTATTGGCCACGAGCCCATCTATCTGTTGACAAATTTCGGCACCAGTCATCGTTGCAGGTGGGCGGTCTGTCACTACGACACCTTTCGTGAAGTTCTTGATGTCTAGGCGGAATGGATGGTTAGGAGGGAGAAATTGTCGATGTTTATCGTAGGACGAATATTTGCCACCCTTTTTCAACCAAATGAACCTAAGAGCTTCCTTGCAAACTGGCCATGGGAACTTATCGTGAACACACCATGCGCAGAATAGCCCATACGCTGGTAAGTCATGCATGGAGTACTGGTACCAAACATGAATTTTGAAATTTGTCTTTGTAGCTCGGTCATACGTCCATACCCCTTCCTCCCAAGCACGTACCAATTCATCGATCAAAGGCTCCATGTACACACCCATTTTATTCCCCGGGTGTCCGGGAATTATCAACGACACGAATATATTCTACCTTTGAATGCACACACCGGGGGGGAGATTGATTGGGATAACAAACACGAGCCAACATGTGTACGGGGCAGCGCTCATTCCATAGGGATTGAACCCATCTGTGGCCAGTGCAACACGTACATTACGAGCCTCTTTGGCTTTCTCACGGTGAATGGCATCAAAGTGTTTCCATGCTTCACCATCGGATGTGTGCACCATCTTGTCAGGATTGTATCATTTTCCATTTTTGTGCCATGTCATCTGTTTTGCAGATTCCTCGGTCATGTATAAACGCTAGATCCTTGGTATGAATGGAAGGTGCCTTAGGATTGTCAAGGGAATGTCGAGCTGCCTCTTCTGTCCATCACTAGAGTCTATCTCCATAAACCTAGACAATTTACACTTGAGATAGTACTTTGCCTCCGCGTATTCTTTCCTAAATAGCACGTAGCCCTTCGGACAAGCATGTATCTGCTCATACGTCATCTTGAGTGCACGAAGGAGTTTCTGTGCCTCGTATATGCTCTTTGGCAGAATGTGACCCTCCGGAAGTAGGCTCCCAATAACCGTCAACAAGCCATCGAATGCGTCTCAACTCATGTTGTACTGCGACTTGAACGCCATTACACGCCCAATGGCATGCAATTGAGAAACCTTAGTCTGGCCATGAAGGGGCTTCTGTGCCGCATCAAACATGTCATAGAACGCCTTTGCAGTCGACACTGGCTCATCATCCGAACATCCTCCAGCGTACTGTGCCTCGTGGTCGTTCAACATATCCGCTACCCCCGCATCAGCATCATAAGGCTCGACGCGTTTTCTGAGCACCTCCTCTCTCGTGCGATGCACTTCACCATGAAAGATCCACCGAGTATAGCCCGACGTAAATCCATTCTTCTAAATATGTTCTACCATGGACTTCTTTGATTTTCTTTTCCGATTGCCACATTTGTTGCACGAGCATGGGACTAGACTCGCTCCTTTAGCAAATTCGCCATATGCCCGTTCCACAAATCATCGGTCTTTCTAATCCATTCAGGGGTGACATCGTTCCTTCCTACACGACCCGTGTACATCCACTCACGGTCCTCCATACTCTAACATATATAACCAAAGCCTATCAATAGAAAATGTTGGCAGCACCTCCCCTGCATAGGGAGGTTTCCAAAACCTGCAAATAAAAGTACCAACACGATGGCTGACATCCACACATATATCAATGGCACAATGGCATATGCAATGCATTGGACATCATATATACAAGTAGTCGAAAATTATTTTATATCTATACAACTCAAATGGACTCTATCCAATTTACAATACAGTGAGTAATAAGATGTGATAAGAGTGAAAATTGTAGTTCGGATGTCACGCATGGTAACCCATGTATTCACGCATGTATACTCTATGGCTTTCTAATGCATCTAGCGTATAGGGATCATATACAAATTCTAATTACCTAGTGGCTAGAGATCATATACAAATTCTAATTACAAACTCTGACTATCCATCACATGCTCACATAGATAAGGAATTATCGTCTTATGTGCGACGACGGTTGAGGTCTGGCGGCGTGGGGCCGAGCGCGGCGGCGGTTGAGACCCGGCGGCGTGGGGCCGAGCGCGGTGGCCGTGGTGGCACGAGGCGTGGGGGCACAGCGGCGTGGGGCCGGGCGCGGAGTGGGGGCACGGCGGCGGCGGCGCGGCATGGAGGCGGCGTGGGGGCGCGACGGCGGCGGCGCGACGTGGAGGCAGCGACGGTGGCTGTCGGTGGAGCAGCGAGTGAGAAGAGAGCAGCGGCGGCGGCGTAAGAGATGAGTGCCCGAGTGGGCGCTCGGTGCGGCTAATGTCGCATTCTTTACCGAGTGCCCGCGATCTGGCACTCGACAAAGTTTTTTAATTTCAAAATACGCTTTGTCGAGTGCCAGATCGCGGGCACTCGGCAAAGACATCTGTGCCGAGTGTCCCGTGTCTGGCACTCGGCAGAGCATGCTTTGCTGAGTGTCTTCCTTGGACACTCAGCAAAGTATATGTTTATTTTTTTTATTTTCCTAACCAAACTTTTTGTGGTATGTTTCTACACTATGTAGACTTAAATGTTTCATTTTGGCACAGTTATAAAAGTGTTTGCTATAACTATTCGATTTAGTTCGTTTGATTGAATTTCTTCGGATAATTTAGATTTCAACTGCAAGTCACTCGAAAAATGAAAAACCATGAATGCAAAAATGATATCCGTGTTAGTTAACACAAGTTACGACCGATTTTAGGAGTGGACCGGAATTTTCGAGCACCATGCTCACTAAACATGACCGTGAACTTGCCATCCAGCTGTTTAAAAAATGTATAAAACACAAACAAAGTCAGAAAATCATGAAACTTGTCCACATGTCATGATATCATATATAGAGGATGTGATAAAAATTTGAGAATGTTTCGAGAAAGTTGTGAGGCAGCATGTGTAGAAACCTAAGAGAACTACATTGAAACTCTATGATTTCATGTGTAGACCGCTTAGGTTTCTACACATAGTGCCTCATAACTTTCTCGAAACATTTTCAAAATTTTATCACAGCCTCTATATATGATATCATGACATGTGCACAAGTTTCATGATTTTCGGACTTTGTTTGTGTTTTATACAATTTTTAAATAGCTGGATGGCAAGTTCACGGCCATATTTAGTGAGCATGGTGCTCGAAGTTTCTGGTACGCTCCTGAAATCGGTCGTAACTTGCGCTAAATATCATGGATATCATTTTTGCATACACGGTTTTCCAAGTTTCGATTGACTTGCAGTTCAAATGTGAATTTTTCGAAGAAATTCAAATAAACGAACTAAATCCAGTAGTTATAGAAAACACTTTTATAATTGTCCCAAAATGGTACATGTAGGTCTACATAGTGTAGCAACATACCACAAAAGGTTTGGTTGGCAAAAAAATATACTTTGCCGAGTGTCCAGCTGGGGCACTCGGCAAAGCTTGCTCTGCCGAGTATCAAACGGGGGTTGACGGCCTTTGCCAAGAGCCGCCCTTCGCCGTGCGTGTGACACTCGGCAAAGAAATCTTTGCCGAGTGTATTCCTGTGCCGAGAGTCCTGCTCTCTGCAAACGACGTCGTTACCGAGAGCAGGACTTTGCCGAGTGCCTGACAAAAAGCACTCGGCAAAGATCCGGATTCCGGTAGTGCATGTGTGACCCTGTCGATACACCGATGGAGCAGCACACAAAATTGTTACTTGGAAAGTCTGAGTTGATCTTGGATATGCAACAAAATATAGAATCCTTGTTGGTAGTTTGAGGTACTTGGTTAACTCGAGACTTGATCTTGCCTTCTCAGTTGGAATGGTGAGTAGATTTATGGAAACACCAAACGCTGAGCACTGGACAGCCATCAAGAGAATCGTCAGGTTTGTTGCAGGAACAACCTGATATGGATGCAAATATTCGTAAGGGGCTAATGCAGCACTAGTTGGCTACTCAGATAGTGACCATGCTGGTGATCTTGAAAAAAGGAAGAGCACAAGTAGGATTGTATTTTTTTCTGGGAAGTAATGTCATCACGTGGTGTTCACAGAAACAAAGAGTGGTCTCATTGTCATCATGCGAATCAGAATATATTGCCGCAGCTTCAGCAACTTGTCATGGTGTGTGGTTGAGCAGAATAATTGGGGACCTTTTGTGCACTGATGTGAAACAGCTTCGTCTCCTCATCGACAACAAATATGCTCAACAACTATGCAAAAATCCAGTGTATCACGAGAGGAGCAAGCACATAGATACTAGATATCACTACATCAGAGAATGTGTTGGCAATGGTGTGTTGGATGTGAAGCACGTTAGCATTGAAAATCAGCTAGCAGATATACTGACGAAGCCTCTTGGCAGACTTCGGTTAATTTACTGAACTGAGAAGGCTGATCGGGGTTGTCAAGATTGAAGAATGACAAGATTAGGGGGGTGAAATGTTGTTGTAATATTGCTTGTTCATCAGCAGTAGTTGCATTAGTTGCACGTAGGTGCATTCAGCGCTTGTTTGTTGCTGCATGGCATATTTGTTTTAGCGTAGATTACGGCGAGCTGGGGACTGCTCAGTCTGCATCGTGACCACGTCGTTCGCATGCTCACCGTCACCACCTGTACGCCGTGCATGTCGCACGGGCCACTGAAATATGAGGGGCATCGTGCAGCTGCAGGTAGTGGCGGGATAATCGGATCACTTCATGTAACTAGTAAGGTGCCCGTACTAATAATACGATAAATTTAAAATACAATGACACCCTGTTTGGATCATTGGAATTAAATTCTATTTTAATAATAGTAACTTAGGCATATATCAATTAAGCTAATTCGGTTTTATACAATATATATTTGTATACTATTATTAGCAAGATGTTATAGATATTTATGTGCTACATTTTTACTATGAAGAAGTGAGACGAAGAATGTCATGTAAGTTACAGAGTAGAAACAAATTCTACTAATTCATAAAATCATTTTTCATCCTCCACCCCATGAATTTGAGATAGGCTTATATCTGAACTTTGGAAAGTGGTGGAATGTCAAATTCCAAACTAAATAAGTTACTTTATTGAGTGAATTCCAATTCCTCTAAAATGAAGGAATCCAAACGCCCCGTGAAGTAAATAGATGTTAAGAAGCGTGGCAAAAGTGATCGGAATAACGAGGGAGAGCAAAAGAGAACCATTTTCCGTTCTATAACTTCTGAAGCAGCTCAAGAGGAACAAATAAAGATTGATTTGTTTCTAAAAAATGAAAGGAAAACTCGTTTTAATATGTTAACAAGGTTGAACATAGAAAACATGTTGATAACTGCAGAAGCTTGGTATGGATTGTGAACAGTATCCTATAGTTCATTTTCATGAAATAAAAAAATATACATGAAGTATCATCCTATTTCCTGTTTGTGCATTAGCACTCCACAAACTGAGTTATATCATACTAGCTAGTTCACGGCAGATCATGAATAGCTCTTGCAGTATTCACTGGATATTATTCATGTCAGTTGATCCGTCTCGACAGGCAGAGGAACAAAAATATGCTAGACTTTTAGACCACTCAGATAAGTGACTTAATAAACTTTTATGGTTGCACGAAGAGACCAGAATAATTTGAAATTTGAGAAGATTGAAAACATTGATGCCGATGCTCCAAGATGTGTAGATGTATTGTCCGAACTTAACACCACCATTCCCTTCTTCCTTCAAGTGGCGTGGAACAAGCCCCATATGGAGAACAAACGAGAAAATATTGTCTTAAATGTTTTCTCCAACTGAAAAACTGCAAAGGTACATGTAAGATATTTATGTCTCAATATATCATGATCATAAAAAGATAAAAGTTCAAATAAACCAATTATCAAAAGCTCAAGCACACCTATCATTATACTGATTTCTGCCTTGACAAATCACTAAACCTTTGGTTTTGCGCAAGCTAAGAAATTAATTCTCACCATGAAAAAATAAAATGTGTACCAGTAGAAATTGTGTATCTTTGGCAGGTGTCGTCCACTAACATGTACTTGTGCACCTCGTCATGGATCATCTCCTACATCGCTGCCACCAGCTCGCCATTGAATGGGTACAACGACTGAGATGGAGCTGCATGCGTAGGAAATGTTGGATGGAGGAGACTACGGCTACATGAGCACGAGGGAGAGATATAGAAAAGAAATGCTAAGTTTACTCTTCACTCTAGCTTAATGAACATTCAACAAAAACATTTTTGGACTTAAATGATATTCATTTTCCAAAGATGTTTTATTATGGTTAAATATATTTGTAAATGCAGTACGTCCCCTTGTACCCATTTTGATCCGTGAGACAGAATGTTTTCAACCTTATAACATGAAAAATATATAGAATCGAAGCATTTTTATTATCAGTGTTATATTACTGATATTCCTGTGATATTTTTTCTAAAGGACATGCAATTTTTTGGTTGTTTGGAACTAAAAACAAAGTGAATAGCAGAACCAAATCCTATTGTACCAAAGTCTATTACAGGTTGTACCAATATCTAAATGAGTAGTTGAACCTGCACATACCTATCTTGGGGTAGGGCGGTTCTGGTGGTGGATTGTTTAGACGGTGATCCACCTAGCACCGAAAGATGGAGAGGTGTGTTCTTTTGACAGAAAAAACAAATAAGATTAATAAAACATAATAATGTATATTCAGCTATATTTAACTACCTGACTACAGAATAGTTTTTAGATCATCCAAAGAGCGGTCATTGTTGCCAGCTACAAAAACTATATTCTGCTATATGCAACAAACTCATTTCTGCTCAAGCCAGAAAGTAGTGTCACAATCTATCCATATTATTAGCATCAAGAATTGAAAGTAACTAAATTAAGACATACTAAATCAACATAAAATACACAGAAAAACTAAAATGACATGAGTATACAAATTAACCTACAAGCCAAACTGAGACCACAACCACATAGTAAATCTAAGAGAAGAAGAAAAAATATGTGATTGGAAACAATGAACATAAGTGTTTGAAAGTGCAGGGCGATACACGTATAGAAATTATCCATCGGCTGGATGGCTAATAAAGCAGAGCAGTACCTGAAACTGAAGAAAGCTCCTTTGACAGACATAGCATTCTAGTTTTATCTTTCATACTAATATCTATCACATCTGAAATTTGATTGTAAAGATATAGGAGTTGTAGAAAGAGAAAAACTAAAGGAAAAAATGAATAATACGAATTACAAAATGTAGAACATACACTTTACAAAATATGCACAATCCAGTTCTATTCCAAATATGTGTTAAAATAAATCATATTGCATGAGCTATATTAAAGCATAAAAGTACCTAAAACTGAAGAAAGATCATCTGACTCAGGAACCATAAACACACACTTTTGCCATCGGATCTGTTGCAAGATGAAATAACTTGATATCATTTATAGCTATAGAGCACGTCAATATGTTGCAAGATGAAACAACCTTAGCTCTTAGCATGCCCAAATCTACCAGAATACAAAAAAATTAAAGGCAATAATGGAATTTATGTATACCAAAGTTGGGCCCAGAGGAAATTCACATCAACGGTCGCACAAACTTTGGCCTAGCCTCACAAGAAACAAATGAGTTGTGTTTGCTGGTCTGAATGAACAAACTACCGATTGGGCATCAAGTTAAACGTCAAGGGGCTAGGCAGATCTGGAAGTTACCTAATGATTTTAAAGACGTGCTCAAGAGGCATGTCCTCGTTCTGTGCCCCAACGGACGTGGAGGCGGGGTCGTCCCCACGACCCCGGACAGCGAACGAGAACTCACTGCCGGTGTAGGTGAGGCTCTTGCGTAGCTTCTGCCTCCGTTGCTGCTGGTGGTACGACGCCACGTGCTCCAGCACTTTCTCCCAGATCGATCGCCCCTAAGGCGATGCCATGGACGCCCCCATCGTGGCCACGAAGGACGAGGGGAGTCGGGGTGCAAGGGTGTGGACGGCGCCGGATGTTCGGGGGTGGGGAGTGGAGGGGGAGGCCAAGATGGAGGCAAGTGGGCAGAAGAGAGATGTGGGAGAAAATTGCGGATCAAGGAGAGCGGCGAAGGTAGTTTGGGGAAGGGGGTTTCGTGGGGAGGGAGGCACGTAGATGTTTGATGAGTAGCGTTGAGGTATGATCCATTAAAGAATGTCCGTCGGATGTGTTTGAGTAAGAGAGAATTGAAAGTCGCCTAGAGGGGGTGAATAGGCGGAAACTGAAATTCACAAACTTTAAGCACAACTACAAGCCAGGGTTAGCGTTAGAAATAAAACCGATTCCAAAAGAGAGGGTGAAAACAAATCAACCAAGAAATAAAGCGAGTGACACGGTGATTTGTTTTACCGAGGTTCGGTTCTTGCAAACCTAGTCCCCATTGAGGTGGTCACAAAGACCGGGTCTCTTTCAACCCTTTCCCTCTCTCAAACGGTCACCTAGACCGAGTGAGCTTTCTTCTCAATCAAATGGGTCACTTAGACCCCTCACAAGGACCACCACAACTTGGTGTCTCTTGCTTTGATTACAAGTGTCTTGGGAACAAGAAAGAGGAAGAAGAAAGCGATCCAAGAACAAGAGCTCAAAGAACACGAGCAAAACTCTCTCTCTAGTCACTATTTGGTCGGAGTGGATTTGGGACTTGGAGAGGCTTTGATTCTATTGAATTGTGTCTTGTATTGATTGCACTAGCTCTTGTATTGAATGTGAAGTCTGAAAAACTTGGATGCTTGAAGTGGTGGTGGTTGGGGGATATTTATAGCCCCAACCACCAAATGAACCGTTGGGGAGGTTGTCTGTCGATGGGCGCACCGGACAGTCCGGTGCGCCACCGGACACTGTCCGGTGCGCCAGACACGTCACCCAACCGTTAGGGTTCTGACGGTTTTGACCGTTGGAGCTCTGACAGCTTGGGCCACCGGACAGTCCGGTGCCGCACCGGACAGACATTGTTCACTGTCTGGTGCGCCTTCTGGCGCTGCTCTGACTCTGCACGAACTGTCTGCACACTGTAGCGCTTTTGCAGGTGTCTGTTGGAGTCGACCGTTGCGCTTCTTAGTCGTTGCTCCGCTGGCACACCAGACAGTCCGGTGAATTATAGCGGAGCGGCTCTCCGAAACCCGAAGGTGAAGAGTTCAGCCACTACGGTCCCTGGGGCACCGGACACTGTCCGGTGGTGCACCGGACAGTCCGGTGCGCTAGACTAGGGTTCTCTTCGGTTTCTTTTGCTCCTTTCTTTTGAACCCTAACTTAGATCTTTTTATTGGTTTGTGTTGAACCTTTAGCACCTGTAGAATATATAATCTAGAGCAAACTAGTTAGTCCAATTATTTGTGTTGGGCATTTCAACCACCAAAATTATTTAGGAAAAGGTTTGACCCTATTTCCCTTTCAATCTCCCTCTTTTTGGTGATTGATGCCAACACAAACCAAAGCAAATGTATAAGTGCAGAATTTGAACTAGTTTGCATAAGGTAAGTGCAAAGGTTGCTTAGAATTAAACCAATTTATACTTTCACTAGATATGAATGGATTGCTTTCTTTCTTTTAACATTTTGGACCATATTTGCACCACTAGTTTTGTTTTTGCAAATTCTTTTGGAAAATCTTTTCAAAGTCCTTTTGCAAATAGTCAAAGGTATATGAATAAACTTGTGAGAAGCATTTTCGAGATTTGAAATTTTCTCCCCCTGTTTCAAATGCTTTTCCTTTGACTCAAACAAAACTCCCCCTAGATGAAAATCTCCTCTTAGTGTTCAAGAGAGTTTTACCAATTGAAAGAAGACCAAATATTTTAGATACCAATTTGAAAAAATCCTCTTTTAAATATTTCATCATAAGATACCAATTGAAAACTTCTTTGTAAACTTTGAAATTGGTGGTGGTGCGGTCCTTTTGCTTTGGACTATATTTCTCCCCCTTTGGCATTAATCGCCAAAAACAGAGTCTTTTAAGAGCCCTTTTTACTTTCTCCTCAATGGTACTAGTAATAAGAGTGAAGATTATACCAAAGTGGAGAGCGGTGTGGAGTGACGGCGAAGAGTAAATAATACCGATAGAGTGGAGTGGAAGCCTTGTCTTCGCCAAAGACTCCATTTCCCTTTCAATCTACGACTTAGCATAGGAATACTCTTGAAAACACATTAGTCGTAGACATAAAAGAGATATGATCAAAGGTACATAAATGAGCTATGTGTGCAAAGTATCAATCAAAGTTCCGAGAATCAAGAATGTTTAGCTCATTCCTAAGTTTGGTAAAGGTTTTCTCATCTAATGCTTGGTAAAGATATCGGCTAGTTGTTCTTTGGTGCTAACATAAGCAATCTCGATATCCCCCCTTTGTTTGTGATCTCTCAAAAAGTGATACCGAATGACTATGTGCTTAGTGCGGCTGTGTTCAACGGGATTATCCGCCATGCGGATTGCACTCTCATTGTCACATAGGAGAGGGACTTTGCTCAATTTATAGCCATAGTCCCTAAGGGTTTGCCTCATCCAAAGCAATTGCGCGCAACAATGACCTGCGGCAATATACTCAGCTTTGGTGGTAGAAAGAGCTACTGAGTTTTGTTACTTTGAGACCCAAGACACCAGGGATCTTCCCAGAAACTGACAAGTCCCTGATGTGCTCTTCCTATCAATTTTACACCCTGCCCAATCAGCATCTGAATAACCTATTAAATCAAAAGTGGATCCCTTGGGGTACCAAAGACCAAACTTAGGTATATGAACTAAATATCTCATGATTCTTTTCACGGCCCTAAGGTGAATTTCCTTAGGATCAGCTTGGAACCTTGCACACATGCATACGAAAAGCATAATATCCGGTCGAGATGCACATAAATAGAGTAGAGATCCTATCATCAACCGGTATACCTTCTGATCTATGGATTTACCTCCCGTGTCGAGGTCGAGATGCCCTGGTTCCCATGGGTGTCTTGATGGGCTTGGCATCCTTCATTCCAAATTTGGTAAGTATGTCTTGTATGTACTTTGTTTGGCTGATGAAGGTGCCCTCTTGGAGTTGCTTGACTTGAAATCCTAGAAAATACTTTAACTCCCCCATCATAGACATCTCGAATTTTTGAATCATAATCTTACTAAACTCTTCACATGTAGATTTGTTAGTAGACCCAAATATGATATTATCAACATAAATTTGACATACAAACAAATCATTTGCAATGGTTTTAGTAAAGAGTGTAGGATCAGCTTTTCCGACTTTGAAACCATTAGTGATAAGAAAATCTCTTAGGCATTCATACCATGCTCTTGGGGCTTGCTTGAGCCCATAAAGCGCCTTTGAGAGTTTATACACATGGTTAGGGTACTCACTATCTTCAAAGCCAGGAGGTTGCTCAACATAGACCTCTTCCTTGATTGGTCCATTGAGGAAGGCACTTTTCACGTCCATTTGATAGAGCTTAAAGCCATGGTAAGTAGCATAGGCAAGTAATATTCGAATTGATTCAAGCCTAGCTACGGGTGCATAGGTTTCACCGAAATCCAAACCTTCGACTTGTGAATATTCCTTGGCCACAAGTCGGGCTTTGTTTCTTGTCACCACACCATGCTCATCTTGCTTGTTGCGGAATACCCACTTGATTCCTACAACATTTTGGTTAGGACGTGGAACAAGATGCCATACATCATTCCTAGTGAAGTTGTTGAGCTCCTCTTGCATTGCCAACACCCAATCCGAATCTCTTAATGCATCTTCCACCCTGTATGGCCCAATAGAAGACACAAAAGAGTAATGTTCACAAAAATGAGCGACTCGAGATCGAGTGGTTACCCCCTTATGAATATCGCCGAGGATGGAGTTCACGGGGTGATCTCTTTGTATCGCTTGGTGGACTCTTGGGTGTGGTGTCTTTGACCCTGAACTTCTTGCGCATCTTCCTTGTCTTTATCATTATCATCTCCCCCTTGATCATTATCCTCCTCTTGAGGTGGCTCATTATCTTGATCTTCTTCTTCATTGTCTTGAGCTTGATCCTCATCTTGGGTTGGTGGAGATGCTTGCATGGAAGATGATGATTGATCTTGTGCTTGTGGAGGCTCTTCGAATTCCTTAGGACACACATCCCCAATGGACATGTTCCTTAGTGCGACGCACGGAGCCTCTTCATCATCTAGCTCATCAAGATCAACTTGCTCTACTTGAGAGCCATTAGTCTCATCAAACACAATGTCACAAGAAACCTCAACTAATCCAGTGGATTTGTTGAAGACTCTATATGCCCTTGTGTTTGAGTCATAACCAAGTAAAAAGCCTTCCACAACCTTAGGAGCAAATTTAGATTTTCTACCTCTTTTAACAAGAATAAAACATTTGCTACCAAAGACTCTAAAATATGAAACATTGGGCTTTTTACCGGTGAGGAGTTCATATGATGTTTTCTTGAGGATTCAGTGAAGGTAGAGCCGATTGATGGAGTAGCATGCAGTGTTGATTGCTTCCGCCCAAAACCGGTCCAGACTCTTGTACTCATCAAGCATGGTCCTCGCCATGTCCAATAGAGTTCTATTCTTCCTCTCCACTACACCATTTTGTTGAGGTGTGTAGGGAGAAGAGAACTCATGCTTGATGCCCTCATCCTCAAGAAAGCCTTCAATTTGAGAGTTCTTGAACTCTGTCTCGTTGTCGCTTCTTATTTTCTTGATCCTTAATCCGAACTCATTTTGAGCCCGTCTCAAGAATCCCTTTAAGATCTCTTGGGTTTGTGATTTTTCCTGCAAAAAGAATACCCAAGTAAAGCAAGAATAATCATCCACAATTACAAGACAATACTTACTGCCGCCGATGCTTATGTAAGCAATCGGGCCGAATAAATCCATGTGGAGTAGTTCAAGCGTCCTGTCGGTCGTCATGATGTTCTTGTGTGGATGGTAGGCACCAACTTGCTTTCCTGCTTGACATGCGCTACAGACCCTGTCTTTCTTGAAATGAACATTGGTTAGTCCCAAAATGTGTTCTCCCTTTAGAAGCTTGTGAAGATTCTTCATCCCAACATGGGCTAGTCGGCGATGCCAGAGCCAACCCATATTAGTCTTAGCAATTAAGCAAGTATCGAGTTCAGCTCTATTATAATCAACTAAGTATAGCTGACCCTCCAATACTTCCTTAAATGCTACTGAATCATCACTTCTTCTAAGTACAGTAACACCTATATCCGTAAAAAGACAGTTGTAACCCATTTTGCATAATTGAGAAACTGAAAGCAAGTTATAATCTAAAGAATCTACAAGAAAAACATTGGAAATGGAATGGTCAAGTGATATAGCAATTTTACCAAGTCCTTTGACCAAACCTTGATTTCCATCCCCGAATGTGATAGCTGTTTGGGGATCATCGTTTTTCTCGTAGGAGGAGAACATCCTTTTCTCCCCTGTCATGTGGTTTGTGCATCCGCTATCAATGATCCAACTTGGGCCCCGGATGCATAAACCTACAAAACAAGTTTAGGCCTTGTTCTTAGGTACCCAAACGGTCTTGGGTTCTTTCACATTAGAAACAAGCACCTTGGGTACCCAAACACAAGTCTTGGAGCCCTTGTGTTTGCCCCCAACATATTTGGCAACTACTTTGCCTGATTTGTTAGTTAAAACATAAGAAGCATCAAAAGTCTTAAATGAAACATTAGGTTCATTTGATGCAACAGGAGATTTCTTTTTAGGCATTTTAACATGGGTGGAATGCCTAGAACTAGATGTCTCATTCTTATACATAAAAGCATGATGAGAAACAGAATGAGACTTCCTAGAATTAATTCTCCTAATTTTATGCTCAGGATAACCAGCAGGATATAAAATGTAACCCTCGTTGTCATGTGCCATGGGAGCCTTTCCCTTAACAAAATTGGACAATCTCTTAGGGGCATTAACTTGACATTGTCTCCCTATTGGAAGCCAATGCCATCCTTAATACCAGGGCGTCTCCCATTATAGAGCATGCTTCTAGCAAATTTAAATTTTTCATTTTCTATCTCATGCTCATTAATTTTAGCAGATAGTTGAGCTATGTGATCATTTTGTTCTTTAATTAAAGCTAGGTGATCATGAATAACATCAACATTAATATCTCTACATCTAGTACAAATAGAAATATGATCAACACTAGATGTAGAAGGTTTGCAAGATTTTAATTCATCAATCTTAGCATGCAAAATAGCATTCTCATTTCTAAGATTGGAAATAGAGACATTGCAAACATTTAAATCTTTAGCCTTAGACATTAATTTGTCATTCTCAATTTATGGCTAGAAAGTGATTCATTCAATTTATAATTTTAGCAATTAAACTAGCATTATCATTTTTAAGATTGACAAGAGAATCATCACAACCATTTAATTTCTCAACCTTAGCAAGTAATTTGGCATTCTCAGTTCTAAGTTTAGAGACGGTGTCATGGCAAATGCTAAGCTCTTTAGACAAGTTTTCATTTTTCTCTACTTCCTGAGCATAGGCATTTTTAACTTTAACATGCTTTTTGTTTTTCTTAATAAGGAATTCCTCTTGGCTATCCAAGAGTTCATCCTTCTCATGAATGGCACCTATTAATTCATTCAATTTTTCTTTTTGTTGCATGTTTAAGTTGGCAAAAAGAGCAAGCAAATTATCTTCATCATCACTAGAGCTACCCTCATCACTAAATGTCGTATATTTAGTGGAGGCTCTAGATTTTACCTTGTTCTTTTTGCCGTCCTTTGCCATGAGGCACTTGTGGCCGATGTTGGGAAAAAGGAGGCCTTTGGTGACGGCGATGTTGCTGGCGTCCTCGTCGGAGGAGGAGTCAGTGGAGCTCTCATCGGAGTCCCATTCCCGACATACATGGGCATCGCCACCCTTCTTCTTGTAGTATCTTTTCATTTCCTTCCTCTTTCCCTTCTTGTCATCGCCCCTGTCACTATCACTAGATAATGGAAATTTAGCAATAAAATGACCGGGCTTACCACATTTGTAGCACACTTTCTTGGAGCAGGGTTTGTAATCCTTCCCCCTCCTTTGCTTGATGATTTGGCGGAAGCTCTTGATGATGAGAGCCATTTCCTCGTTGTCGAGCTTGGAGGCGTCGATGGGGAGCCTACTTGATGTAGACTCTTCTTTCTTTTCTTTCGTCGCTTTGAATGTGACGGGTTGCACCTCGGGAGTGGAGGTGCCGCCTTGCTCGACAATTTGTTTGGAGCCTTTGATCATCAACTCAAAGCTCACAAACTTTCCTATAACCTCCTTGGGAGACATTAGCTTATATCTAGGATCACCACAAATTAATTGAACTTGTGTAGGATTACGAAAAACAAGTGATCTTAGAATAACCTTGACCATTTCATTGTCATCCCATTTGGTGCTCCCGAGGTTGCGCACTTGGTTGACCAAGGCCTTGAGCCGGTTGTACATGGCTTGTGGCTCCTCTCCTTGGTTGAGGATGAATCGACCGAGCTCCCCCTCGATCATCTCCCGCTTGGTGATTTTGGTCACCTCATCCCCTTCATGCGTGGTCTTTAGCACATCCCAAATCTCCTTGGCACTTTTTAGCCCTTGCACCTTGTTATACTCCTCTCGACATAGAGAGGCGAGGAGTATAGTGGTGGCTTAGGAGTCAAAGTGCTGGATTTGGGCGACCTCGTCCGAGTCATAGCCTTCATCCCCACGGATGGTACCTGCGCTCCAAACTCAACAATGTCCCAAATGCTAGCGTGTAGTGAGGTTAGATGATGCCTCATTTTATCACTCCACATACAATAATCTTCACCGTAAAAAACCGGTGGTTTGCCTAATGGGACAAAAAGTAAAGGAGTGTGTTTGGAAATGCGGGGATAGCGTAGGGGAATCTTACTAAACTTCTTGCGCTCATGGCGCTTAGAAGTGATGGACGGAGTGTCGGAGCCGGAGGTGGATGGCGACGAGGATTTGGTCTCGTAGTAGACCATCTTCTTCATCTTCTTTTTCTTGTCACCGCTCCGATGCGACTTGGCATGTGAAGGGGATCCCTTCATTTTGTTGCCGGACTCCCCCGATGGAGCCTTCCCGTGGCTTGTAGACTTTGTCACCGCCGGTCACGATCTCCTTCTTGGCGTGATCTCCCGACATCACTTCGAGTGGTCAAACTCTAATGAAGTACCAGGCTCTAATACCAATTGAAAGTCGACTAGAGGGGGGTGAATAGGTGGAAACTGAAATTCACAAACTTTAAGCACAACTACAAGCCGTGGTTAGCGTTAGAAATAAAACCGAGTCCAAAAGAGAGGGTGAAAACAAATCAACCAAGAAATAAAGCGAGTGACATGGTGATTTATTTTACTAAGGTTCGGTTCTTGCAAATCTAGTCCCCGTTGAGGTGGTCACAAAGACCGGGTCTCTTTCAACCCTTTCCTTCTCTCAAACAGTCACCTAGGCCGAGTGAGCTTTCTTCTCAATCAAATGGGTCACTTAGACCCCTCACAAGGACCACCACAACTTGGTGTCTCTTGTTTTGATTACAAGTGTCTTGGGAACAAGAAAGAGGAAGAAAAAAGCGATCCAAGAACAAGAGCTCAAAGAACACGAGCAAAACTCTCTCTCTAGTCACTATTTGGTCGGAGTGGATTGGGACTTGGAGAGGCTTTGATTCTATTGAATTGTGTCTTATATTGATTGCACTAGCTCTTGTATTGAATGTGAAGTCTGAAAAACTTGGATGCTTGAAGTGGTGGTGGTTGGGGGGTATTTATAGCCCCAACCACCAAATTAACCGTTGGGGAGGCTGTCTGTCGATGGGCGCACCGGACAGTCCGGTGCGCCACTGGACACTGTCCGGTGCGCCAGCCACGTCACCCAACCGTTAGGGTTCTGACGGTTTTGACCGTTGGAGCTCTGCCAGCTTGGGCCACCGGACAGTCCGGTGCCACACCGGACAGGCACTGTTCACTGTCCGGTGCGCCTTCTGGCGTTGCTCTGACTCTGCCCGAACTGTCCGCGCACTGTAGCGCTTTTGCAGGTGTCTATTGGAGTCGACCGTTGCACTTTTTAGCCGTTGCTCCGCTGGCACACCGGACAGTCCGGTGACCCACCGGACAGTCCGATGAATTATAGCGGAGCAGCTCTCCCGAAACCCCAAGGTGAAGAGTTCAGCCTTGTAACACCCAACTTGTAATTGGTAAGAGATAATATAAACGGGGACAATTTCACTTCATCTATATGTGAGTTTGACCTTTATGCATCATCACATGTGAACACCCTATGTAAAAACAAATAATTAATGACATAAAAGCCATTAAATTATGCATCATGCTGGGATTTTACTTTTGTGTGCATCTTGTGACAATATAAAATAATATGACAAGAAATATATTAAAATCCCAAAATGGAAAATTATAATATAAAATAATATGTGGACACCCAAATTGGAAATTGAATTCTAAAGGGAATTCTATAATTGGAGAAGATTGGGAAAATACTAAACAAAGAGGATAAAATAAATACATAAATAAATAAAAGTTAGTCCATATGGTTATGAAGATTTAGACAATTAGCCTAAGTTTGATCTTCACACAAAATAGATTCAAATTTGAAATCTAAAATTTAAAAGGAAGACAAGAAAAAGAAAACATAAAAGAAAAAGGAAAAACCCTGCAGTTGGGCCTGGTTCGCGCAATTCGGCCCACCAGAGGGGAACCACTGTGGAGCCCAACCTCGCGATGCCGCGCGCCGACGACTGGGCCCATCGGGCAGTCTCTGGCCGCGCCCCTCTCACCGATTCACTGCCGTGCGGGTCCAGGGCGCAGGCCCTCTTTCGTCCGCGCATTTGTTTCACTGGCACAGCTGGGCCACCACTCAGTCTCTCTCCCTCCACCTCGCCACGACTGCGCGGACCGCTTCCTTTGCCGGCGAAGACGGACTCCGTTCAACCATCTTTGCACCTTCCCTGTGAACTGCCCGGGAGCCTCAGCTTCATGGATAAAGCCAACGCGTCGTTCTTTCCTTTTCCCCGCTTCCCCAATACGTACGGTAGACACTAGTACCCGAGAGAGAGCGAGGGCCAAGTGCTGGGTGGGGTGCTGGTGTTGACCTCGCCCACGGCTGGCGTTCGGGAGTCTGTGGTGTGCCGCGGTGCTTCGGGTGCTTGCCGGTGGATCACCCGTTGACGGATTGGGGGCAAATCAATCCAGTGGAGGCCGGAATTCGTCATCGCGATTCGCGCCCATTGATCCGTCGTGGGAAGTCTAGCGCCAATTCGACCTCCGCGTTCGGTGAGCTCTCGATTCTTTACCCTCGCCGTATTCCCTTACCTAGCTAATGTCGCGCCATAGTTAATTGTGGGCGAATTGGGCACGAATTTGGCCTTTGTGCGGGGAATGTCGTTCGGGCGCCGCCCATATCGTGGTCGGGGGTGTTCGGCTGCGTGGCGGTCGGCGAAATCATTCCCCTGTGTTCTCCTTGAGTTCCGTTTATGGCAAGACTAGTTTGATTTGGGTTTGGGGCCGCGAACCTCGTCGGCCATATGGCGCGGCCGTGGGCATTCCCTGCCAGAGGGTGCTCGGCTCACCGGGAGAGCGAAAGAAAGGAGAAAGCACCAGAGCCGTTGATCTCAGGATGAACGGCCCAGGGTCAGATAGGATTTGGACCGTGGGATGGTTGTTGTGCGGCTTAGATCAAACGGTAGTATACCTCCTTCGTGCATTAGATCGTGACCATCGATTTCGTGATCAACGATCCTCGGCGCGTACCGGTTCATTAAAGACTAGATTCAATCCAGGCCAGTGAATCCTGATCGTGCGGCCCACAGTGCACGATACCCCTTCGGTCGTCCAAATTTACAAAATAAACCCCGGGCTTGTTATAAATTAACCCGCTGTCCATAGAAGTGGCGTGCTGAGTCTTAGAGATTTTTCACCAGACCCCCCTGTTGTTTTCTGTAATTGACGCCCAATCCAGAGACCCAGGAAATTCAATAATTAAATATAAAAATGTATTTTAATGTATAAACAATTGCTAGAGACTTGCTAAATTCATAGAAAATTCATGTTAAGTCCAAATTGATCCATTCCACTTTCTAAAATTTTATAATATTATTTTCTATCACTTAGAGTCTCTGTTTTGACATGAAAATAGTAAGAAAAATAATCTCTCACTTAAACCTATTTCAAGCATATAAAACCTTAGGAAATTTATATCTTAAAATCTATAACTCTAAAAATTATGATTCCTATTCCTAGGATTTTATTTTAATGTGTAGATTATTATCATGTATTTTGTTTACATGTTTGGTGTGATGCTAATTTTCTCAATATACTATGTATGTTTGTATTGATGCGAGTAGAAGAGCCTGTGGCTGAGGATCCTGGTGACCAGCAGATAGAAGTAGCTGAGTAGGAGCTCATTGAAGGCAAGTTGTGCCATTGATTCACTTTTTTTACCCAATAATGTTCTTTATTATCACTATTCAATGCATAAGTTTAATTTTGA
Organism: Zea mays; assembly: GCF_902167145.1. Lineage (NCBI taxonomy): Eukaryota > Viridiplantae > Streptophyta > Magnoliopsida > Poales > Poaceae > Zea > Zea mays. The sequence continues at coordinate 33,468,973 of NC_050103.1, forward strand.
TGGGACCCAATATGTCACCCAAGTCTGTTTATCCTGATTACCTTGTTTACCCCTGAATCACTTGGGTAGTTTTGCTATTGCTTTACATGGTTTTGGGATAATATTTCATTATATCCATGTTCCAATTATTTTGTTATTCTATTTATGTTCATGTCAAGATCATTAATGTTAATTGGAACATGGAGCTTAACTTGAGAAACACGTGCCACCACAAGGGTTTAATGGAACGCCCTTGGCCAACTAACTAGGAAAGCTAGTGGAAGACTACCTTACCCGAAAGGGGAAAGGGCAGTAGGGGATTGCATGCAAGGAGGTTCTCGGGTTGATTTTGCTGCGATGGCGGTCAGACGGGGGATTCTTGCAAGTGCTCTTCCCATAACTGTAGCGGGTTTTCGGAAGCTAGTGGAACTTTGTAAAGGCCTCGTAGTGGATCCCTAGCCATTCACCTCGGTAGTGTCTAAGGGTCTAGCTAACCCTGGCGACATGGGATACACAACTTGTGGGTACAGGGTACAACCTCTGCAGAGTGTAAAACTGGTATACGACTACCGTGCTCGCGATCATGAGCAGCTCAGGACTCTTTGATGATTAATTTATGGAACTTAAATGCAATTTTTCATTTGCATCTGCATGGGATTATTTATTAATTTTGTTCTATTATTTTTATTAAGGTTTGGTATCTACTTACATTTAGTAATTGCTAATAAAACTTTGACCAACTTTAAAAGCAATGCTCAGCTTTAAACCCCTGTTGTTGATTAGCCTTACACATCACATGAACTCCCACCTTTGGTGAGTTCATGCCACTGGTTCCCCACAACTTGTTGAGCTATGATCATGTGTGAGCTCACCCTTGCTGTCTCACACCCCCCACAGGAGAAGAACAGGTGGTTCAAGAGGAGCCACGTCGAGGAGTTTGATTCGATCTAGGTGGCATTTCTCCTAGTTGACTTTCTGGCATCAAGGATGGATTTTAGATCCTGTTATATTTATATTTTATTTTGTAAGACTTCCGCTATGTAATAAGTACTCTGATTATTGTGACATTTATCTCTATACACTCTGTTATTATATATGTTGTCTTCTTGGCGCATGTATGAGATGCATCCGGCTTTGTTCCTTAAAGCCTTGGTGTGACAGAAGTGGTATCAGAGGAAATGTTGACTGTAACACAAAACCTAGATAGAAATGGACAAACCCTTATCTACTTACCTTACTCTTATTCATTCCATACTTACCTTATCTTGATCCTGTCTCACCTTTTGCTGTTCTACTCTGATTATTCTTACCTTTACTACTCTAAGACAAGATGGATTTCACACCTTGGAATCCTACAACTACGAACTTTTTAAGAGATAGGAGATCTAAGACAAAACTAAAAATATTTTCTTTATTAAAAAAATGTTGGTTGATTGTTCTAATGATAAATGCTTGATTTGCTTCTTTGGTTGATTGAAACATTAAAGTCGGGCATCTTAGCATGTACCAACATAAGGTAATGTATTAGCGTTAGTAGGCGACACACTAGTCTACTTAGCTAAATAAATCCCCCGCAGTAACATTTCTCGTAAATACTTGTCTTGTCTATAATTCTTCCTTTCTTACCCTATGTTTCTAACCCAGATGGGCTACCCCTATAGTGTTAGAAGAGAGCACTATAGACGTGATCTTTGGTATGTCATGGTTAAGAAAGGCAAAGGCAATATATACACTGTGCTAAGGGAACCGTAGAACTCACCAGTTCCAAAGAAGAAAGATTTGAAGTTGAAATTGCAGTAACTACCACCACCACACTAGCGGCATTCTTAGTAGATGGGAAGTTTGTTGGCGACAGCATCCGTGTGGTTAGAGATTTTCCGGATATCTTCCCAGAAGAGTTACCAAGGATGCCACCATGTAGGGAAGTTGAGTTTGTCATTGATCCCTTACATGGGACTGCCCCTACTTTCAAACGGCCATACAGGATGTCTGTAGAAGAGTTAAAGGGACTGAAGAAGTAGTTAACGAAATTACAAGAGGCTGGGTACATACGTCCGAGTTCCTCACCTTGGGGAGCACCGGTACTGTTTGTACAGAAGAAGGATGGATCGTAAAAGATGTGTGTGGATTATAGGTCCCTTAATGATGTTATCATGAAGAACAAGTATCTGTTGCCCCGCGTTGAGGATCTATTTGATCAGAGGAGAGGTGCTAGGATATTCTCGAAGATTGATCTCCGATCGGGTTATCACCAAGTGAAGATTAGGCCATCAGATATTCCCAAGACGACTTTGTCAACCCGATATGGTTTATATGAGTTTACCGTTATGTCATTTGGACTAACTAATGCACCAGCTTATTTTATGAATGAATAAAGTGTTTATGGAGTATTTGGATAGATTCGTCGTAGTATTCATCGACGATATTCTTATTTATTCCAAGAGTGAGAGTGATAATGAGGAACATCAGAGATTGGTGCTACAGAAGCTACGGGATAATCAACTCTACACCAAGTATAGCAAATGCGAGTTTTGGATTGGCGAGGTGCCATTTCTTGGACATATCATTTCTAATGGAGGAATATCAGTGGATCCTGCTAAAGTCAAGGAGATAGTGGTGTGGAGCATACCCACTATAGTTACTGAGGTCCGGAGTTTCTTGGGACTTGCAGGATATTATCAGAGATTTATTGAAGGATTTTCTAAGATCGCTAAGCCCATGACCTCGCTTCTGGAGAAGGGAAGAGAGTTCAAGTGGGACGAGAAGTGCCAAGATAGTTTTGATCAATTAAAGAAGAGGTTGATGTCGCCACCAGTATTGGTTATGCTAGATCTACAGAAGGGATTTGACATTTATTGTGATGCATGTGGCCAAGGCGTGGGATGTGTGCTCATGCAAGAAGGACACGTGATTGCTTACGCGTCTCGTCCGTGGCGGAAACATGAATTGAACTACCCCACTCATGACTTAGAATTAGCAGTTGTTGTGCATGCACTTAAGATATGGAGGCATTATATTATGGGAACCAAGTGTCAAGTATGCACGGATCATAAGAGTTTGAAGAACATATTCACACAGTAGGATCTCAACCTTAGGCTACGCCGTTGGATGGAGCTTATTAAGGACTATGATTTGGAAATTCACTATCACCCGGGCAAGGCGAATTTGGTTGCAGATGCCTTGAGTCGAAAGGAGCATGTTCATTCAGCTGTTGTTGCCCAGCTACCCGATGAGATTAATGAGGATTTCAGGAGACTTAACCTAGGGATAGTTGCTCACACTGAAGGAGTTACTATTGATGTGGAACCTACCTTGGAACAGGAAATCCGCAAAGGACAAATTGGTGATGCTAAAATACAAGAGATTAAGGATCTGATTACTGAAGGTCGAGGTCCAGAATTCATAGAAGATGAGCAAGGCACCGTATGGTTCAAGGACAGGATATGTGTTCTTGATATTGAAAGCCTTCGAGAGACTATTTTAAAGGAGGCCCATGACTTGGACTATTCTATTCATCCTGGTAGTACCAAGATGTATCAGGATTTGAAGCAGAAGTACTGGTGGTATGGACTGAAGAGAGATGTGGCTGCACATATGGCTATGTGCGATGTGCGTCAAAGAGTTAAGGCTGAACACCAGAGGCCAGCTGGATTATTGCAACCGCTTAAAATACCCGAATGGAAGTGGGAAGAGATTAGTATGGACTTCATTACTAGATTGCCTCGCACATCGAAAGGATATGATTCTATATGGGTTATTGTGGATAGACTGGCCGGCTCATTTCATTCCGGTCAAGACTACTTATAAGGGATCTCAATTGGTAGAGTGATATATGGCTCGGATTGTGTCTCTACACGGTGTACCGAAGAAGATCATTTTGGATAGAGGATCACAGTTTACCCCCAGATTTTGGAAAAGTTTTCATGAGAATACGGATGCGAAGTTGAATTTTAGTTCGGCCTACCTCATACTGATGGACAGACTGAAAGGGCTAATCAAGTATTGGAGGACATGTTGAGAACTTGTGCCCTTCAGCATGGTAGTAGTTGGGACAAGAGTCTACCTTATGCTGAGTTCTCATAATAGTTAACAGGCCAATCTAAAGATGTTACCATTCGAAGCTTTATATGGCAGGAAGTGCAGGACTCCTCTATATTGGGATCAGACTAGAGGAAGACAATTCTTTGGGCCTGGACTTAATCAAGATGCAGAAAAGCAAGTTCATATAATCCGGGAGAAGTTGAGGGTAGCTCAGACCAGGCTAAAGAGCTACGCTGATAATAGAAGAAGACCACTAGAGTTTGAGGAAGGTGATCATGTGTACCTCAAGATGTCACCACTTTGTGGAATGAGGAGATTTAAAGTAAAGGGCAAATTGTCCCATCGCTTTATTGGACCATTCAGAGTTTTTAGGTGAATTGGAGAGATGGCCTATCAACTCAAGTTACCTGATAATCTATCGGATGTGCATAATGTATTCCATGTGTCTCAACTAAAGAAATGCCTCCGTGTCCCTGAGGAACAGTTACCAATGGAAGAGCTTAGTGTTTAGGGTGATTTGACTTACACGGAGTATCCCGTCAAGATTATTGATACATTGACTCGAGTTACAAGAAATAAGGTGATAAAGGTGTGCACAGTGCAATGGAGTCACCATGGTGAAGATGAAGCAACATGAGAAAGAGAAGAAGAGCTTCGCATAGATTTTCCCCATCTTTTCCCTAGTCCTTCCTAAATCTCAAGGACGAGATTCTTTTTAAGGGGGGTAGGATTTGTAATACCCAACTTGTAATTGGTAAGAGATAATATAAACGAGGACACAATTTCACTTCATCTATATGTGAGTTTGACCTTTATGCATCATCCCATGTGAACACCCTATGTAAAAACAAATAATTAATGACATAAAAGCCATTAAATTATGCATCATGCTGGGATTTTACTTTTGTGTGCATTTTGTGACAATATAAAATAATATGACAAGAAATATATTAAAATCCCAAAATGGAAAATTATAATATAAAAGAATATGTGGACACCCAAATTGGAAATTGAATTCTAAAGGGAATTCTATAATTGGAGAAGATTGGGAAAATACTAAACAAAGATGATAAAATAAATACATAAATAAATAAAAGTTAGTCCATATGGTTATGAAGATTTAGACAATTAGCCTGAGTTTGATCTTCACACAAAATAGATTCAAATTTGAAATCTAAAATTTAAAAGGAAGAAAAGAAAAAGAAAACATAAAAGAAAAAACCCTGCAGTTGGGCCTGATTCGCGCAATTCGGCCCACCAGAGGGAAACCACTACGCAGCCCAACCTCGCGATGTCGCGCGCCGACGACTGGGCCCATCGGGCAGTCTCTGGCCGCGCCCCTCTCACCGATTCACTGTCGTGCGGGTCCCGGACGCAGGCCCTCTTTCGTCTGCGCATTTGTTTCACTGGCACAGCTGGGCCACCACTTAGTCTCTCTCCCTCCACCTCGCCACGACCGCGCGGACCGCTTCCTTCGCCGGCGAAGACGGACTCCGTTCAACCATCTTCGCACCTTCCCTGCGAACTGCCCCGAAGCCTCAGCTTCGTGGATAAAGCCAACGCGTCATTCTTTCCTTTCCCCGCTTCCCCAATCCGTACGGTAGACACTAGTACCTGAGAGAGAGCGAGGGCCAAGTGCTGGGTGGGGCACCGGTGTTGACCTCGCCCATGGCTGACGTCTAGGAGTCCATGGTGTGTCGTGGTGCTTCGGGTGCTTGCCGGTGGATCACCCGTTGATGGATTGGTGGGAAATCAATCCAGTGGCGGCCGGAATTCGTCATCGCACCCATTGATCCACCGTGGGAAGTCTAGCGCCAATTCGACCTCCGCGTTCGGTGAGCTCTCAATTCTTTACCCTCGCCGTATTCCCTTACCTAGCTAATGTCTCGCCGTAGTTAATCGTGGGCGAATTGGGCACAAATTTGGCCTTTGTGCGGGGAATGTCGTTCGGGCGCCGCCCGTATCATGGTCGGGGGTGTTCGGCTGCGTGGCGGTCGGCGAAATCATTCCCCTGTGTTTTCCTTGAGTTCCGTTTATGGCTAGACTAGTTTGATTTGGGTTTGGGGCCGCGGACCTCGTCGGCCATATGGCGCGGCCGTGGGCATTCCCTGCCAGAGGGTGCTCGGCTCACCGGGAGAGAGCGGAAGAAAGGAGAAAGCACCAGAACCGTTGATCTCAGGATGAACGACCTAGGGTTAGATAGGGTTTGGATCGTGGGATAGTTGTTGTGCGGCTCAGATCAAACGGTAGTATACCTCCTTCGCGCATTAGATCGTGACCGTCGATTTCGTGATCAAGGATCCTCGGCGCGTACCGGTTCAGTAAAGACTAGATTCAATCCAGGCCAGTGAATCCTGATCGTGTGGCCCACAGTGCACGATACCCCTTCGGCCGTCCAAAATTACAAAATAAACCCCGGGCTTGTTATAAATTAACCCGCCGTCCATAGCAGTGGCGCGCTGAGTCTTAGAGATTTTTCACCGGACCCCCCTGTTGTTTTCTGTAATTGACGTCCAATCTACAGACCCAGGAAATTCAATAATTAAATATAAAAATTGATTTTAATGTATAAATAATTGCTAGAGACTTGCTAAATTCATAGAAAATTCATGTTAAGTCCAAATTGATCCATTCCACTTTCTAAAATTTTATAATATTATTTTCTATCACTTAGAGTCTCTGTTTTGAGATGAAAACAGTAAGAAAAATAATCTCTCACTTAAACCTATTTCAAGCATATAAAACCTTTGGAAATTTATATCTTAAAATCTATAACTCTAAAAATTATGATTCATATTCCTAGGATTTTATTTTAATGTGTAGATTATTATCATGTATTTTGTTTACATGTTTGGTGTGATGTTAATTTTCTCTATATACTATGTATGTTTGTATTGATGCGAGTAGAAGAGCCTGTGGCTGAGGATCCTGGTGACCAGCAGATAGAAATAGCTGAGCAGGAGCTCATTGAAGGCAAGTTGTGCCATTGATTCACTTTTGTTACCCAATAATGTTCTTTATTATCACTATTCAATGCATAAGTTTAATTTTGATGGGACCCAATAGGTCACCCTAGTCTGTTTATCCTGATTACCTTGTTTACCCCTGAATCACTTGGGTAGTTTTGCTATTGCTTTACATGGTTTTGGGATAATATTTCATTATATTCATGTTCCAATTATTTTGTTATTCTATTTATGTTCATGTAAAGATCATTAATGTTAATTGGAACATGGAGCTTAACTTGAGAAACACGTGCCACCACAAGGGTTTAATGGGACGCCCTTGGCCAACTAACTAGGAAAGCTAGTGGAAGACTACTTTACCTAAAAGGGGAAGGGCAGTAGGGGATTGCATGCAAGGAGGTTCTCGGGTTGATTTTGCTGCGATGGCGGTCAGACGGGGGATTCTTGCAAGTGCTCTTCCCATACTGTAGCGGGTTTTCGAAAGCTAGTGGAACTTTGTAAAGGCCTCGTAGTGGATCCCTAGCCATTCACCTCGGTAGTGTCTAAGGGTCTAGCTAACCCTGGCGACATGGGATACACGACTTGTGGGTATAGGGTACAACCTCTGCAGAGTGTAAAACTGGTATACTAGCCGTGCTCGCGGTCATGAGCAGCTCATGACTCTCTGATGATTAATTTATGGAACTTAAATTCATTTTGTCATTTGCATCTGCATGGGATTATTTATTAATTTTGTTCTATTATTTTTTATTAAGGTTTGGATCTACTTACATTTAGTAATTGCTAATAAAACTTTGACCAACTTTAAAAGCAATGCTCAGCTTTAAACCCCTGTTGTTGATTACCCTTACACATCACATGAACTCTCACCTTTGGTGAGTTTATGCCACTGGTTCCCCACAACTTGTTGAGCTATGATCATGTGTGAGCTCACCCTTGCTGTCTCACACCCCCCACAAGAGAAGAACATGTGGTTCAAGAGGAGCCACGTCGAGGAGTTCGATTCGATCTAGGTGGCGTTTCTCCCTCTTGTCTTTCTGGCGCCAAGGATGGATTTTAGATCCTGTTATATTTATCTTTTATTTTGTAAGACTTCCGCTATGTAATAAGTACTCTGATTATTGTGACATTTATCTCTATACACTCTGTTATTATATATGTTGTCTTCTTGGCGCATGTATGAGATGCATCCGGCTTTGTTCCTTAAAGCCTGGGTGTGACAAGCCTGTACGGTACCTGGTGCACCGGACACTATCCGGTGGCCGGTGCGCCAGACCAGGGTTCTCTTCGGTTTCTTTTGCTCCTTTCTTTTGAACCCTAACTTAGATCTTTTTATTGGTTTGTGTTGAACCTTTGACACCTATAGAATGTATAATCTAGAGCAAACTAGTTAGTCCAATTATTTGTGTTGAGCATTTCAACCACCAAAAATATTTAGGAAAATGTTTGACCCTTTTTCCCTTTCAAGAATAGACAAATAAAATGATATGGACCGTTGTTTTTTTATAGTGGGATTTATCTGGGGTTAAATTGTTTGGTGACTTTAGTAGAGACATGAGTGCGTGGGATGATTTGTGGGTGTACATAGTTTAGTTTAAACTGGTGGGTTTAAGGGGTAGAGATAAGACCAAGTGAATGCATGAGAAAACGTTGTGCCAGTTGCAACAAAAAATAGAGCTATCTCTGGTGATCGTGCTCCGACGTCGCGGTTACAACACTCGTTCTCATCGCCAGGCGCCGTGGCTCAGTCCCATTAGCCGGTCTGGCTCCGCGTCGAAGGAGCACACGACCATGGCGGCCAACGGACCATGCCTCCAGTGGCGACGCTGTCGCGCTGTCCAAGCGTCCCTCGGGTGCGCTGGCCTCGGCGACAACCAATTACAGAAAACTCGTGCTTTAGTAGAGTAGAAGATAAAAGATAGAAGATATATGGGTTGGACTAGACTAAGGTATCTCTAGCAGGCCTTGTATTTAATCGTACAAAGTATCATTTTACACTATAGACATACTGTTTGCAGAGTTAAGTTTATAATAAGAATTAAAATAGGGAATAATACAGAGAATTTGCTAACGACATAAAGTGCTCGAAGACCGACTCCATCTTCCACGACGGCAACAGGGCAGTGGGGCGTGAGGCGTGAGCGTGACTATAGGTGTACATTTGGGCCGGGCCTGATGGGCCGGCCCGAAGCACGGAAAAAAAAGCACGGCCCAGGCACGGCACGGCCCGAAATAATTTAGTGCCGGGCCGGCATGGCCCGTTATATCGGGCCGGGTTTGGGCCGAGGTCACGGCCCATGGACGGGCACGGGCACGGCCCGTTTAAGGCAGGCACGAAATGGCCCATATAGAGGCACGAAAAGGCCCATATATTTATTAAAACCACACTTCATTCCACACTTTCATATACTTGATAAAGAACACAAAGCTAGAGATAATGCTAGTTAGATGTTTTTTGTAGCTTTGAATTAGAGTGTGTGATGTAATTTTGCTTTTGTTATGAACATTAGACAATAAATTGAACTTACGAACTTTGTATAGAGCTGATTATACTCTTTTTCGTTCTAACAAAATGATTTATAAATGAGGTAGTCATTGCATAGCTGTGGTAACTTTAATACAAATATTAAGTTTGATTTTATTCAAATTTATTTGTCTTATCTTTTATTTGTTTTATTATTTTTTTGAATTTAGGGCTCTAATGTGAATTTTGGGCCAAAACTGAATTTCGGGCCAAAAATTGAATTTCGGGCCCTAATGTGAATTTCGGGCTTTTGTAATTTCGGGCCGCCCGAAATGAGCCCGGCACGTTTAAGCAATTACGGGTCGGGCCGTGGGCCGAGGGCTAGGCCCATGGGCCGGCCCGGCACGGCCCAAAATTCAAACGGGCCGGGCCGGCCCGAAATTCAAACAATACAGGTCTTTTCGGGCTTGGGCCGGGCCGGGCCGGGTGGCCCGAATGTACACCTATACCTTCGAGTTCGAACTTCCAGTCAGGCTCGACTCCGGCTCGAGATAGGCTCCGGCCGGATGGTCGTGACCATCCGGCCGGAGCCTATCTCGAGCCGGAGTCGAGCCTGACTGGAAGTTCGAACTCGAAGGTTAAGCTGGCTCGGCTCAACTTTCTGCTGGGGTCGAGCCTGTGCATCTGAGGACTGAGGTCGCTTGTGGTCTTGTGGACAGCCCTGCCCCGCTTCCAATAACTGCGCCGCCGCCTCTGCTCCTCTGCTGCCCCTTCGAATCGGGCACCACAAGAGCAAGGGTGTAGATGGGAGAGCCCAACGGATTGGTATAGAATCTTTTCCTCAACCCGTCGATTGTAGTTGCTCAGCACTAAGGAAATTCTCTGATCTGGTAAGTCCCAACAGTCCTTTCCTGTGAATTTTTGGTCGAATTATTTATTGGGGGCGTGGGAATTCAGCAGACTTCGGCCGAGGACGGTTCGAATCCGATCTGTATTATGCTATCACACAAATATCACGGGAGGCCGTAGAGGTGTTGTGATGTGTTTCTTTGGAGCACTCACTGCCCATTTGATCTTTGTAGTTGATTTGGGGATCGGAGGCTTCTTGATTTATGTTGTAGGGACTATTCTCTTAATTAGTATGTGATTTGGTCAAGAGGTGTGGAAACCCATATTCTCATATTCCCGTTGTTGGTAGGTTAATTGCGATGATTCATTGATAAAAAAGAACTCAGTTTTTAAAGTCATTGTGGTCGAAAGACCTAGTTCTTATATAGTTCACTGCTGGATGCTTTCTTGTATCATTCCATAGGCCTGTTTGGATACACGAACTATTTACTAGCTAGCTAAAAATTAGCCTTAGTGCATCCAAGTAAGAAAACTAATAGCTTAGTAATAGGTGAGCTTATTCTTTAGCTAAGTTTTCAACTAGTTGTTAGCCAACTAGCTATTCAAACTCAGCTAATTTGAGCTAATTTTTAGCCCGACCAGTAACTACCCCTAGCTCATCCAAACAGACCGTAAGTGGGTATCAAAGAGGTTCTATCTTCCACCTCTAAAAACAGAAGCAGCTATCAATTCTTGTTCCCTGGGTAACTCTGCAAAACAAAGTTGCTTATAATTGTGGCCATCGTTTTATAATCAGTGCAAAAGGTGATGTCTTTAGCAACATTCTTGCTGGATTTTACTATTGCTGGGGTCTTCCTGCCTAGGCAATACGGTGTGCCCAGCCTGCCTTGGGTGACCTTCTAAATCATGGAGGCAACTATTATCTTTATCCAATAAAATAAGTGACATATTGTAGTGTGTGTAGTGAAACTAATAATAATGTGTGCCGCCGAACTATTTGAAGTCTGAGCAGCAAAATTCTTATAGTTGTTTTAACTTGTGATGAGCAAGGTCGCAAATGTTTTGTGGCTATATTCAATTTGATATTGCTTCCGATATATTATAACTCTAATAGGTTTTGCATGCTATTGCTATAGAAAGCACTGTTTTCAAGTTGTATGACTAACCACAATTAGTCATCTAAATCGGTTATTAAGGGGGCGATTAGGAGTATCGACTCGATTAGGTGTGCTAATCGTCCAGTCGTCCGATTAAGCGGCGACTGATCTCAATTAGTTCTCCGTTTTGGACTAGAAACCGACCAGGTGTGTTAGGCTTATTTGGGTCTCCTATTTTCGGCCTAGCTACAATTCCATATGAACAGCCACCACTAACACCTCTCCAGTTTCGCACGAGTGCACAACCCTTCAGTTGTTGCCCAGCTATCCAGTTCCCTCTCATCGGCGGTTGTTCTCTCTTGCCCCTCCTCTCTAGTTCTCTCTCAGCAGCGACCATTCTCTCTTGCCCCTCCTCTCTAGATCCCTCTCACTAGTGGCGGCAGCAAATCCATCCCAAAGATGAGCTCCTGTTCTGAAGTACAGACTACAAACTCCCGGTTCACTCCAGATCTTCTTTTGTTATTTGTTCACGAGTTCTCTTGTTCAAAGGAGTTCTTCACTGGTTCTCTGCTAGTCTGTTGTACATCCTTTTCACACTCACATGTTCTCTTGTTCCTGTCCTGATGCTGATCACCATCCTTTATCCATTCACATTTCATATGCTACTGTCTTGTTCCATCTGAATTCTGTATACCACGCACGTGCGCGCTGCATAGTATGTATAATAAATGTGCACAAATATATATATATATGTATATATATATATGTATATATATGTATATATGTATATATATGTATGTATATATATATATATATATATATATATATATATATATATATATATATATATATATATATATATATATATATATATATATATATATATATATATATATATATATATATATATATATATATATTATGTCCTGGAAAACCAGGACGATCAGGGGTGATCAGGACCCACTAATTGTTCAAGTCGTTGTCCTAATCACGATTAGTCGGCTGATCGCCCCTGCTACTCGACCAGCTAATCGGGCGACTTGAAAACCATGATAGAAAGTCATCAAAATTGGAGCTATCAAGGTACAAAATAACATTTATCTGTGTCTGAAGAGATTAGCAGAATTTATTCATGTAGTGGTGTAGACAAGTTATCTAGTTTTTGAACAACAATTTTCTCCTCAGATTAGGTGCAAAGACTGTGTTTTGTGATTTGCTAGAATGATGCTCTTTGCAGGTAGCAAGGAACTTGATCAATAGTACCTTCTGAGGCAATATGACATCAGTAGGTCTACTATCATCAGGTTATGAAGCAAGTACCAGTGGAACCACTGATCGATTGCCAGATGAGATGAACGGGATGAGCATAAGGGATGAAAAGGTAAAAATTGGAGTGGAGAGATTACTTGATATCTATTGCTATCACTTGTTGAGTTTATTTGCAAATTTATCAGGAAGTGGAAGCCGTTGTTGTCAATGGCAATGGGATGGAGGTTGGTCATACTATTGTGACGACTGTTGGTGGAAGAAATTCACAGCAGAGGCAGGTAGTAGAAAAAGCACAGCCATGGGCAATCCTTAAATGTCTGTTTAGTCCCTAGTGCAACTTGATGTGGCGATGGTTGTGCAACATATCTATGAACAATGATAAAAATTGACATTATTATATGCCACAACCTTTCATTTACCACTTTCAGTCCTTCTAAAGGAACCCTGAAGGTTCATAATAAATGAACCATTTATTAAATTGCAGACTATTAGTTATGTGGCAGAGCGTATCGTGGGGCAAGGTTCATTTGGAGTTGTCTTCCAGGTCAGTTGTTGGACACAAAGATTCTGCTATTCTCGTTCTATACCATAACTTGTGTCATATTCCATTAGAATCTGTGTTTTTCACGCTTTTTTTTATCACAATTAACAGGCCAGGTGTCTGGAAACTGGTGAGAGAGTAGCTATAAAGAAAGTTCTTCAAGATGTGAGATACAAGAACCGTGAGCTGCAAACAATGCAAGTTCTTGATCACCCAAATGTTGTATGCTTGAAGCATTACTTCTGCTCAACCACTGATAAGGAAGAGCTTTACCTCAATTTGGTGCTTGAATATGTGCCAGAAACTGTTCACCGTGTTATTAAACATTACAATAAGATGAACCAACGGATGCCATTGATTTATGTTAAACTTTATATGTATCAGGTAATGTCTTTCATTTTGTAAGTACCTTCCAATACAGCTTTGATTGTGTCCTTTTTTGTACCAATAATTATTTTTACTGAACCTTTGGTTTTTATTGGACTAAATTTACAGATTTGTAGAGCTTTGGCTTACCTTCACAACTGCGTAGGAGTGTGCCACAGAGATATAAAGCCACAAAATATTCTGGTATCCGTGTGGTTAGATTTCTTAAAATGTTTATAGAAACGTTTGGTTTGATTATTGGTAATTATTTTATCGAATAACTATTGTGACAGGTGAACCCACATACCCATCAGCTGAAGTTGTGTGACTTCGGCAGTGCCAAAGTCTTGGTATGTGCTGTAACTTCTAGATTTACTGAATACTGATGTCGCCTGAAACATCACATGATTTGTGTATGCCATCCAAAATTGTGAAATTCTACCTATGTTAATAGGTACAAGGGGAACCAAATATTTCATATATTTGTTCTAGATACTACAGAGCCCCAGAGCTCATATTTGGGGCTACTGAGTATACAACAGCTATTGACGTGTGGTCTGCTGGTTGTGTACTTGCTGAGCTTCTTCTAGGTCAGGTAATAGATCAACCAAGTTATTGTGATATATCAGCCAACTTTGAAGCAACTTCTTCATAAGATACCTGTTGTTGGATAGCCTGTTTTTCCTGGGGACAGTGGTGTCGATCAGCTTGTTGAAATTATTAAGGTAATAGTGACTTCTTTCAATTGAAGATTTAGCTTGCTAGTTACACATTTCCAGTTGACTCATGGAGGCTTATTTTTCTTTCAGGTTCTAGGTACTCCAACACGGGATGAAATTAAGCGCATGAATCCAAACTACACCGAATTTAAGTTTCCGCAAATCAAAGCTCACCCATGGCACAAAGTAAAAGCTACATATTTTTCTTTTTTTTCCTTTGGTTTGATGATGAATGTCTTCCTATATTATTATATATATACTGTGAAATATAATGATTCATATTTTTCACCAGATCTTCCACAAAAGAATGCCATCTGAAGCTGTAGATTTTGTGTCTCGGCTTCTGCAGTACTCACCAAACCTCCGGTGCACAGCAGTATGTATTAAACACTTCATCTTGGGAAATCCGTTGCACTTAACAATAATATTTAGTTTCTTCTCTCTCTAACAGTTGGAGGCGTTAATCCATCCATTCTTTGATGAACTGCGGTACCCAAACTCACGTCTACCAAATGGCCGTTCCCTTCCCCATCTCTTCAATTTTAAACCTAATGGTAAGTTCATGCTATTTCGACATTTGCACGGGCTGAAACTTTAAGGTAGTGTTTGGTTCCGGAGTCGGTTGGGATGGAGCAGCTCCGTCCGAGAGATTTTAGGGAGGCTGATAGTTCAACATTTAAACACTTGTTAGAGTCACTCTATCCTACATGGAACCAATCCAAACAATAACAATTGAGAGCGGAGCAGCTCCGTCCCACCATGCTTCAGTACCAAACACTATCTAAGTAAATCCTGATGTACCACATCTTCATTGCTTGAACAGAGTTGAGAGGAGTACCAGAGGAGTTTGTTGTGCAATTGATCCCTCAGCATGCTAAGAAGCAATGTGCTTTCTTAGGAGTTTGAGAAAGCAGTTCAATTTTATTCCAGAAAAGAAAAAAGAGAGAGGATGCAGCAGTTGAGAGGTTACCTGAGTATTGATTACTTACGTTCTGTTTAACCGCACAGTAGCATTAGCCTACAGTATTATCGACTAGGCAACGTGTGCTGTTATCTTTCACGACGGCTTTTACATCGCAATGTTCTACCACGGTGGTGGGATCTTTTTCACCACATTCTGTAAAGCAGAAGAAGACGTAAATCGACTGGTCACCCGTTCTTGTGGTCTGTATATTGGTCTCCCCCAATCTTGAGAACACGTTCTTTTGTTTTTGGAGATGGATTCATTTCGTATCTGTATCACTATCACCAAATGAAACAAGAACTCATGTATTCTTGAACTGGATTCAGTTACATGAGAGTCAAACCATGTCCTTTCTCTAAGGTCATCCACATGTCTTTTCAGCTGAAGTTACTATTTTGTATTTCTATATGATTTTTTGTGTCCTAATGCAACCAATGTGTCAGGGAAACCGTGCAACTCAACGATTTGATGCTCCAGTTGGATGGGAATGAGTTTTGCCATGAATTAGGAGGGGTAGCACTATTGGTTAATGTATATTGATAATATAAAAAAGTTGTGTACAAGCAACATAATTCGAGACACAAACGAACAAAATGAATATTAGGGAACTCTAATTTTCAAGACCCAGTGACTTATAGATGGCAGAAATTTTTGGAAGACGATCATTCCTAGGACCATGGTTTAAAAAAACGAACGGATAGCGAGCGGAGTGTCGTTTACCGCTGGAGCACGATTCGGTTCGGTACAAATTGTTTTCAAACCGCTAAAATTCAAATTTATATGAAAGTTTTGGAAAAAATTGATGGCCATTTTCTAGTTAATTATTGGCAATATTTGATGAGTATTTCAAGAAACGAAACTCAAAAAATCAATACAGATTAGAAGAAACAGTTCATGAACCGAATGAGTGAAGAAGAAAAAGAAAAAAGGCCACTGCTAGGCCAAAACACGGTTTGGGTTTTGAGCCCTACCAAACCTATTGGCCGACAGTCCCCTCCCACATCTCTTAAAGGAACGTGAATGTCTAAGAGGGGTGAATTAAGACTTCTATTTCTTACACTCTAAACTAGGCCAATAAACGACCTCTTAAACAAAATCTATGCAAACAACTAAATTAAAATGTGCAACTAAGGTTTTATCTAAGTATTGTTATCTCTATCGAAAATCGTAGTTTTGCAACATATGTTCTAGTCCTATCAACTAGCCTAAGCTAAAAATGGTAAAGATCACGACTTAAGTAAACACTAAATACGGAAGCTCACAAAGAGGTAGAGAATGCAAACTCTTGTAGATGCACCGATATTTTTTACCGGGTTATCACGAACCACACAAGGTTCTAACTAATCCTCGTTGGTGCCCCTACGCAAAGGGAAGCCCACACAAGGGCCAAGCACCTCGGACAGGTAACTCGGTAGAGAGCCACGAGTCTTCTCCACGCGCAAGTGGTGCTCCGCTTCTAGCACCTCTCAGACGCTCTCCATCGTCTTTACTATTGAGCTTCCAGTCAAAACGTCACGTGCCTTGTCCCCCCCGGTACGTGATGGCAGCCATATCACAAACTCGATTGGTGTGGTCTCGCAAGACTTCCGCTCGCTCCACTTGATACAAGTTACAATCGGCTCGTGCAAGAGGCGAGGGTTTGTGTTGTTTTTCTAACCTCACTCAATCTACTAGGAACAAACCTAGAGCAAGTGCAATAGTAGTCTAACTAACCTAAGCATTTCACAAATTACCTATGCTGGTCACCGAGTGATTCTATTAAGCACTTGGATGTTTGAAGCAATGGAGATGTGTTTCTACTCAATGGCTATGTTGTTTGGGCTCCCACATCTTCAAATGGCCCGATGGGTGGGTATATATAGATCCCCAACCCCATTATAATCGTTGGAGGAAAACAACATGCCTGCGTCGCACCGAACAAGTCTTGTGCGTCACCGGACCTCCATGTTGAGTAGTGTCAGGGACCATAATTAGGGGTACCCTCAAGACTCCTAATCTCAGCTGGTAACCCCCATCAGCACAAAGCTGCAAAGGCCTGATGGGCGCGATTCCGGTCAAGGCTCCGTCCACTCAAGGGACACGATCTCGCCTCGCCCGAGCCCAGCCTCGGGCAGGAACAGTAGACCAAGGCAGATTCACGCCTCGCCCGAGGGTCTCCTCAAGCAACGGGCGCACCATCGACTCGCCCGAGGCCCAACTCGGACAGGCTTCACGGAGAAGCAACCTTGACCAGATCGCCACGCCAACCGATCGTATCGCAGGAGCATTCAATGCAAGGATCGCCTGACACCTTATCCTGACGCGCGCCCTTCAGTCGACAGAGCCGAAGTGACCGTAGTCACTTCGCCGCTCCACTAACTGACCTGACAGGAAAACAGCGCCGCTAGCCCTGCTCCGACTGCTGTGCCACTCGCCAGAGTGAGGCTGACAGCAGCTAAGGCCAGCCTCGAGTGCCATAGGAAGCTCCGCCTCGCCCGACCCCAGGGCTCGGACTCAACCTCGACTCCGGAAGACGGTCTCCGCCTCGCCCGACCCCAGGGCTCAGACTCAACCTCGACTCCGGAAGACGGTTTTCCGCCTCGCCCGACCCCAGGGCTTAGACTCAACCTCGACGCCGGAAGACGGTCTCCGCCTCGCCCGACCCCAGGGCTCGGACTCAACCTCGACCTCGGACGACGGTCTCCGCCTCGCTCGACCCCAGGGCTCGGACTCCACCTTGACCTCGGACGACGGTCTCTGCCTCGCCCGACCCCAGGGCTCAGACTCAACCTCGACCTTGGACGACAGTCTCCACCTCGCCCGACCCTAGGGCTCGAACTCCACCTCGACCTCGGACGACGGTCTCCGCCTTGCCCGACCCCAGGGCTCGGACTCAGCCTCGACCTCGGAGGAGCCACCACCTCGCCCGACCTCGAGCTCGGACCGACCACGTCACAGGGGGGCCATCATTACCCTACCCCTAGCCAGCTCAGGCTATGGGGAACAAGACCGGCGTCCCATCTGGCTCGCCCCGGTAAAACAGGTAATGATGGCACCCCGCGTGCTCCATGACGACGGCGGTTCTCAGCCCCTTATGGAAGCAAGGAGACGTCAGCAAGGATCCGACAGCCCCGACAGCTGTGCTTCCACAGGGCTCAAGCGCTCCTCCGACGGCCACGACATCACATGAATAGGGCAGCAACACCTCTCCAACAGCCACGACGACATGTACATAGGGCTCTGGCTCCCCTTTGCTAGACACGTTAGCACATTGCTACACCCCCCATTGTACACCTGGGCCCTCTCCTTACATATATAAAAGGAAGGTCTAGGGCTCTCGTACGAGAAGGTGGCCGCGCGGGAGAACGGGCCGACGCACAAGGCTCGCGCTCTCTCTCTCTCCCTCGCGAACGCTTGTAACCCCCTACTGCAAGCGCATCCGCCCTGGGCGCAGGACAACACGAGGCCGTGGTTTCCCCTTACTGTTTTCCCCCTTGTGTTCCGTCTCGCACCGACCCATCTGGGCTGGGACACGCATCGACAATTTACTCGTCGGTCCAGGGACCCCCCAGGGTCGAAACGCCGACAAGTAGCGTTGGTCCGTTTCATAGATTATCTGCGCCTGCAGAGGTTGGTGCACCACTGGATTTGTCCAATGCACCTGCCATGTCATATAGCTGTCGAAACTAGCCATTGTCGACCATTGTTTGTTGGTCCAATGCGCCAGCTAGCCGAGTGCCCGGAAATGTGCTCTCTGCACATTCAGTCCAGTGCACCCAGAAACAACCTGTCTTCAATTCTTCAGGCTTTTTCACTTGGGCTTGTTTCTAGTCTTGTGTCTTGGACTTTGCTTGATATATTGAGTCTTCCTTGAGTCTTCAAGTGTCTTATTTGAGGTGTTGCTTCCTCAATGCCTCAGTCCAAGTCATCTTTGCATCATATGAACTATAAACATAGACACTAGCAAACACATTAGTTTACAAGATTATGTGGATGATCAAACACAAAAATCATATAGTCAAATGGGTCGAGGTCCATTTTCCTTACAATCTCCCCTTTTTGGTGATTGATAACAACACAACTAAAGCAAGCAAATATTAGATACAAAAATGAAACGTGCAATCTTTGTTACGGATGCATGTGCATAGTCAAGATGTATGAGATATCAAATTTAAGGTTATGTGGTCATGATCTTTTGAACGACATTCTTTCTTATGCAAATAATCTCCATAATGTGAGATTATGGACTTAAGCCTCCCCTAACTCTATAATCCACATACGAGAACACAAAATTTTAAAAGATTGGTTTTGGTATTTGATATACTTTGATTTTCTTTAGTCCACAAATTTCTCCTCCTTTAGAATCAAACACCAAAAAGGAAGACATGTTAAAGCATATAGGAAGAAGCAAAATAATTTTGGGACTCAAAAAAAATTCTCTCATAGAAAAGGTTCCCCCCATTTTGTGAAGTAATCTCCCCAATGTGAAAAAGATATACTCATTCTATCGAAAAACTCTCCCCAAATGGAAAGCATTAAGTTAATGAATGGAAGAGGAACCAAAACAAGATGAATAGACTAGACTCCCCATTTGCCTATGCATATTTAAATGATGAAAATTTTTCTATAGATACCAATCGAAAAATTTAAAGCATATGCATAATAGCAACATGAGGGGCAATATATATCTAATAATGACATAGTCTAATCCAGTGGAGATGACATATAAATGGTACCAAATGAAAGCTCGTCATAAGAAGGACCAATTGAAAGACTCAATTAGTGATACCAAATGAAGAACTTCACATCTTTGCAGTGTAAGCTTTTGTCTATCTCCAGGATTCCATTTTCCTTCAATGAGACTAATACACACATGATAGGCTTTTAAAAGGGTGTTAGTCTCAAAGAAATCAAACTATAGAGTAACCACCCTCTAAAAGTGTGCATACAAGTTTTGAACACTTGTAGGAGACATGCACTTGCTCTTTTAAGGTCATGATACCACTTGAAAGGTTAATGTCGTGAGAGCATTACCTTAGGTGATACTTAGGGGCAAATTATCTATAATTTCAACTTTGGCACATAATTTAAAATGATACTTAATTGAAAGATATAAACTGGAATATAAACTCTAAGATGTCAATTGAAAGAAGCACATGAGTCTATATCAATTGAAATATAAGCATGGGTATCATTTCTATAAGAGTTTAACTAAGCTATGTGCCATGCTTTGCTAAACATTTAGAACCATGCAGGTTTGCTCCAAAAATATGAATTTAAAGAGAGCAATCCTACCATATGATTTACCTAGTATGCATGCAATTCAATCGTAAGTAAATACCAATTGAAAAGAATTATGATAACTAGCATATGACATCAATTGAAAAACAATAACAACTGAAAGCAAGACTAGGCATGAAAAGGTAAAACTAGATACATGAAAGTAGATACACATATCTAAATAAAGAAATGACAAATCTAGTTACTTAGTCATGGGTGGGGAACTTGGGCCCATAATGTTCACTAACCCACTTGACAATAATCTGATCCGATATGATGTATCCCATGATATACATCCCATTTTTCCAAGTCTCCAAATTCCCCGAAGTCCATCGGACTTCTTACTTCCCTCTCGGGACCCAAACTTTCTTGGCTCTTTTCATGGTTGAAATAATCTCTATTGGTACCCAAATCCATTTGGCTCCCTTCCCTTATTTTCTTGCTTGTTGGCCTTGATTGCTATCACCTTTCCATTCTTCTTCTTCTTGATCAAGTGTGGTGTAGCAGCCTTTTTGTCCACCTTGTTGGTGTAGGTGTTGGTCACTTGTTTTCAAATGCTACACAACATCAAAAAATAAGGCAACACAAGTTAAGAAGCTTGTACCTTCGTCCTTAAGTTATATCTTCTTCGAAGTTATAGCTTGAGGATGAAGGTTTTCAGAGGAGAAGCAAATGGAACAATACTGAATGAAATGACAATGAGCCATAAGGTATGAAACTCATCTCATAAACCTTAGCATTTTTTATTCCATCTTTCTTCATATTAAACAAATTTACAAACATACCTTCGACTTCTTTGCACAAGATAACTCAAAGATACTTTGAAGGCTAATCAAAACGAAGCTTAAGGCCCACAAAGTTTACACACATAATTTACAAATGATACTAGGGCAGCACTGTCTTTTCTCTTTCTTTCTTGCTGCACAAGACTTTAGCTTCTTCGCCTTTATCACTTCGCACTCAAAGCCTTCCTCATGCCAAGGCTGGTGATCTTCAGCTTGCACCTTTGCTGCTCATATGCAAAATGAAGCTTCTTTACTCACCGCTTTGGCTGAAGGCTAGCTTCGTCTGTCCTTCATTATATACCTGAAACACATTTGTTTGTACTGAAGTAAAGGCATCTTGAGGACCTTCGACAAGACAGGCCCCAACAGTAGCCCCTTGTGGGATGAGTTTGTTCCTTCATAACGAGCTTAGATCACAAAAACACAATTAGGAGGCCTTGTGCCAAAAGTTCGAAAAACACCTTCCTGAAGCTTGTTATGAATCATTACTTTGGGACCACTCTGATTAGTGGAGATCGACGTTTAGAGAGTGCAACTATTAAATTTCAGAATTTGTTTGTATAAAAGGAATGACTCCCGGTGACATTGGCATGACATTTGATGTTTGCGCTTGTTGTTGTTAGAGCCTACTCTGCCTTCGAAGCTTGCTTCGAGCGCCTTTGCTGCCTTGAAACCAGCCTTAGCTAGCCACAAAGCACGTGTTTTCATTATAAATGGCCGGAGAGCAAGCTGCCCTGAGATGTCTTTGGCACCTTCATCAGATGCGCAAGAGACAAAGATTGAAGGCTTATCCTTGGCAACAGAGGCTACCGCTCTCAGACTGAAGTTGCTACTGTGGATCCATCTAAAGACAATGATGATATCGACATTGAGGACGATAATACTATCATTTGTCCTACAAAGCCAAGTCATGTGGATTTCGACAAATCAAACATCAAAGGAGGACATACTGAGGTACTTACTCATTTTGGTTATATTGACAATGTTGAATGGGTCCTACTAGGGGGCGATGACTTAGTGCTGAAGCCTAAAGAGGACGAAGTCATTATTTTTCGAAGTTTCCTAAAAGTTGGTCTTAGATTTCCTTTGGACAAGGTGATAATCGTTGTTTTGAAGTGATTTAATATATATCTTCAACAGCTTACTCCAAATGCCATAGTGCGGCTAGGAGTTTTTATTTAGGCCTTGAAAAGCCAAGGTGTTGAGCCTGATGCTGAAGATTTTGGGAGGCCTTTTGCCAAATCCACGAATTACACTTTCAGATGAAGGCAACTAGGGACCTTCACAACAACTTCGGGTGCTATAACTTTGCTTATCGAAGAGGCGCTCTGTTTCTGGTTCTTGCATACCTAATCAAATGGCCAATGAATGGGAAAAAGAGTGGTTTTATATAAAGAACGACTTGAAATAGCGACCTGATATAAAAGGACTCATTCAGACGCCTAAACCATAAAAACCAACTTGTTATATCAATTTCGAAGCTCAAGATGAGATAGTTGCTTTCAATATTGTTTGTAGACATATCAGGACAAGGGATATTGTTCAAGAGTTTTTGGCTTTTAAAATATGGCAACTAAGGGCTGAGTGGGAGATGCCGAAGATGTCTGAGAAAGATGCTTCAGATATGGAGCCTGGACTAGTCAGACTTCACTATAAGTATAATTTCAAAGATGAATTTGGGAAGCCTTGTGACGAGTGGTTAGATTCTATTGAAGCAAAATGTAATGAAATTCTTTGGAATTATAGCAAGCCAGATGACGAAGCTTTGCTTTGAGCTTTTGCGGCATGAAAAAGACGTCGATTGAATTGCGGTTTAACACTATTGGCTTCTTTTACCCTGACTACCCTCGTGTGGTTCAGGAGACAAAAAAGAGGAAGAAGAAGGTGACGACGAAACGTAGCAAAATTCCAAAGATAAAACCTAGGGAAACACCTTCTCAAGCCTTGGAAGAAATACAGGTATGACAAACTCTTGAAATTTATTATTTTAACTTAATACTATTTTGTTGACTTTGTTATTTATAACATTTGTAGACTGTGCTCGAAGCTACGAGGTTGCCTGCTATCGAGGAAACTTCCTTGATTATTTCAACTTTGGAGACCCGAGAAACTACTGTTTTAGAGACCTAGGAGACAAAGATCGAAGAGGCCACTGCTCCGAAGGCTCAAGGGGCTGTTGCTCTAGAATCACTCCCAGACAGCGAGGAAGATGATGAGGAACGCATAGCTCCGGTGATGAGCTCATTTTTTCTGATGATGAAGACGACGATGCCAACGATAAGGATACCACCGCAATAGCCTTGGCAACGAAGGGAGCTGCACTGCCTGTTGTAGATGCGACGAAGACAAAGAGCTCGAAGGTTCAACTAATGTGTCTAGCAGTAACACCTTCGGCGATCATAGTGGCTGAAGAAAAGACTGGTTCTACGAAGCCTGTGATGGCAGAGGACAAGGGCAAAGGCCCACAAAAATTGAAGAGGCCAAAAAGGCTATCGAGGACGACACATCGCTTGGTGAAGGGCCTTTTGATCAAGAGCTTGGAGCCCGAAAACACAGATTTCATCATGCTGCTGGGAAGACTATGGGCACAAAGCAGCTGGCTGAAGCTATTGGCTTTGCTCAACAACTTGAGTACCCTTCGTGGTCTACAATCTTTGGGGGAGGGCCAACGGACTATTTGTATTGCTGCCCGGATAACTCGGAAACTGATGTATGCCGCTATATAGCAGACAACATTGGTTTTCTAAAACTAGAGACCATGTTATCAACCATGTCCTCCGACGATTCCTTAGATTGCCTTGCCTACACTCATCTAAAGGTAATGTTTACATTGATTTTCCTTCTATACTTTGAATTGAGTTATTACAAAACTTAGTTATTTTTTATTTTTGACTTTTTGCAGGCCCTGTTCTTGGCAAAGCCTTGAAGAATAGGAAAAATGTCGAGGGCGAAGCTGCCTAAAGAGAAATTGTAAAGCTTAGATCCAAAGCATCTGAGCTTCGGTACGAATGTGGGGAGAAGAAAAATCTTCTAAAATTCTGGAAAAAGACTTTATTAAGAGTTGGACCAAAGGTCATACTTTGTCTAAAGAGAGAAACAAGCTTAAGGAGACAATGGAAAACAAAATATCAAAGTTCACAACTTCAATTGCGGAGAAAGGCAAACACATTGCATCACTCGAAGCTGAACTAAAGCGAGCAAGGGAAGAGTACGAAGCATAAACTAGTAAAATAAGACAAGAATATACTGAAGTTGTTGTTAACTTAAACCTTGCTCAAGTGAGATGGGACACCTTAATGAAATAAATCACGTGAGGCAGCTCAACAAACACTATCGGATTTTGATGAGCAACTACTATACTCTAGGCAACAAATGCCGCAATGAGTTAGAGAGGACCTTTTCCTCTGCTGGAGCAAGGTCTCGGGAAAGAAATTCTGCAGATGGTAACTTAGAAAGAATGATACGATGAATTCTCAGTGAAACTCACGCATACAAAGGTGTTCTCTCAATTTGAGAAGACTATTGCGTGTGGATAGGCACCCAAAGCACTAGTTTGGTTTTGCTGAAGGCTGGATGCCACCATGTGAAAACTTGCATTGAACCCGACTTCGAAGTTCTACAAATAGTGTCAAGATATTAACCGTCGAAGATTTAGAGTGGGGGAGAAGTTCTTATCTGACATATGGACTAAGGGCGAAAGGAAATCAAAATTGAAGAATCGATGAAAAATAGGGAGAAGGTATGTATCTAGTTTCTTTCGTCTTACCGTTGCGAGATACACACTCTTTCTAATACCCATGCTTTTGTAGGCTGGAAAGGTAGCTGAAAACTGTAGCTATCAGAAAGAAACTGCAACCAAAGGAAGCCAAAGGTGCCTTTTTCTTTTTGCTTTTTATAAACCATTTTGTGCATATGGTGATAATTCTCTTCTAACTTTTACTGCGAAGTTTCTACTTCACATGTAATAATTGAGGTTAAACACAATGAAGCCGAAGCTGAAGTTGCTGCCATCGAGGCTGAAGCAATAACCACCAAAGCTACGAAGAGAGCTGCATACAACATAGTTCTTAAAATATGTGAACAAATTTAGTACGAAGTGATGCGAGGATAGTGAACATTTGGCAGGACCTTTTTATTGTAATATTTGCTATGCTGAGAGAACAAACATTCGAAGCTCTCTAGTACTCTTGATTTTATGTAATATAACATATTTTTACTTTGATTTGCTAATTTCTTTTTTCCTTTGTGATGTGTGGAACTTATATGTTATGTGTTTTTGAGCCGAAGGCAAAAAACACATTTCCTTCTTTTCACCCGTTACAAAGACACCCTTCGTAGCTGTAACACACCAAAATCCTATTTTTAGGATTCAAAAAAAATTCTCTAAAGATTTAAAATTTAAAGAGTCTTTATAATAAAGTTATAAATTAAAACTATTTTTAAATGTTAAATATAAAAAATGGCTATGTGTTTGAATTATTTTCTTAAATAATTATTATGGTAAATCATATTACATGAATTATTACTGTTGAGTATTGTTTGAAGCATTTGTTTAAATGTATAAATTAATTAATAAAAAGTGCTTTGCATTCATGTTGAGTTTTTGCTGTGTTGCAATTTATGCTTAAAATAGAAAATTTAATTGAATTTTAAATTTAAAATAAAAAGCAGAAATTAGAAAAAGAAAAAAAGGTAGTGATAGAGCGTAGAAGCCCTTGCGTAATCATAAAGGTGTTATTGTATGCATTTCTTGACTATGTTGTAAAATTCATATTTATTTAGTGCACAAGTTATAACCTATCTAAAGGATTACTTTCTGCCTCTAGAGATCATAAATCTTTATCTTTATATAGGCACTATCACCCAGAAGCAAGAATAAATGGCTCTATCGTCTATAATTAGAAATAAAATGTAAGCTAAATAATATATCGATGTTTGTTTAGTTGGTTTATCTTGTTTGTTTGTACGCGGCGTCCTCTAGGTAGAGTCGATACAAATTAGGATATTATAATAAGATATTTAAGAAAATCCTTCTTTCAACTCATGTTTAACACCTAAAAAACTTAATTTAAAATTTAAACAAAAATATATTATTAGATTTATTTAAATTAGAGGTATAATATGATTAGTACAAATTAACAACAATATTATTGGAATAAAAGAGACAAGTTAGAGTTTCAAACAGATAGGATAGGATTCTAACAGATAAATACCAGATTAGATTTGTCATGTAACTGCCCACCTCCTTGCGTATATAAATATGTGTCATCTTAACACCTCAAGCCATCAACCATAGACTCATCTCATCTATAGCCTCGCAGCAGTGTCGCCTCCATCCAAGCCACAATAGCCCACCGTCAGCTAAGGTCGCAGCCATAAGTCGTCATGATCATCTCATCGAAGTTCGACTGCCTCCCCAACTCTAGCGACAACTCAGGCAAAAAATTTCTCACCGTCCATTCATCTTCCGAGACAACCCAGAACATCGTCGTGACTGGCTCGGCAAAAGCTTCGTCACCACACTTCCGGTTCGTCGGTCGATCTCCGGTTCATCATCAAAAACCGAGATATCTGTCAGCCTAGGATCGAAGGGATTAATTGGAAGGTAAGTTTGTGGTAGGTTAGAGGTCTTTCCCGCGTGATAGATTTGACGCTTCCCACCTGATTGATAACCACGCCACCACATACCCTTTTACGTGCAAGACTGTCATGCAACACGAATTTAACAATAGGTACAATCATGATAAGTTCACATTAGTTGATTCATGCCTTTATAAACAAACCTTCCCCATCATTAACAAATCGATCTAACCAATCAGATCGAGTCATATCACCTATTTCTGTGTAGCCTTAGTAATTTATTTAAAATACGATATCTTCTATGTCCAATAATTTGTTTTAATTTATTCAAATTGCGTTAGGTTTGTATTAATTTTTGCATACGTAGTAATAACATTATTTTAATTATGCTACATATTTTAATTAATTGTTAATGTTAATTAGCTAGACAATCTAGTTAATCTAATTTATAGTTCTAACCTACACATTTTATAAATAATTGTTAAAGTGATTAATACCAACTCAAATATTTAAATTTAATACCTAATTAATTTAAATGCAATATCTGTTAGACCCCATATATTAGTTTTAGTGTGCCTAAAATATTGTTTTGTCCATAAATTATTCGTTTGAACTCTAGTTTTAGTGATTCTCGAACCTACAATCTCATAGTGGCGTGTAAAATATTCTTACGTAGTTTATTCTTATGCTTTGGTGTAATGTGACCATATCCATTATTTGCTTGATTGTATATATTTCTACGAGTATAGGCGAGATGACGAGAAATCTAAAACCCACTTTTGGGGCAGTATCTAGACTACAAGGTTATTGCAAGTATAAGACAAGTTGTGCCCTTAATCACTTTTTTAACCTAATAATGTTCTGTTAATCACCGTGACACTTTTAGGTTAAGCTGATGGGACCTAATAGGTTACCTACTTTTTTTATCCTACACCTTGCAATCAAATGAACTATTGAGTAGTATTGCTATTGCTCTACCTGGTTTGGGATTAATGATACTTATTATTCATGTCCATGTTCCATTATGATTTATTATTGTTGGTTATCGATTATTGTTCATGATAAGATAACTTTGTTTAATTGGAATATGGAGCGACCACCCGAGAAACTGTGCAGACACATGGTGTGAGTACCTGCCGATATAGGGAGGTTATCAGGTCGATTATGCTACAATGGCTTTTTGGACGAGGGATTCCTATATCTCCCCTTCTCGCAGAAACCGTAGCGGGTTTTCTAGAGCTAGTGGAACTTTGTAAAGGCCTCATAGTGGGATCCTACCTCGTCTCCTTGGTAGAGATGAATGGGAAGTCGCGGTCCTTGGCAAATGGGTAACACGACTTGTGGGTAAAGATGCACAACCACTGCAGAGTGTAAAACTAGTATATCAGCCGTGCTCACAATCATGAGCGGCTCGGACCCTCACATGAGTAATTTATGTAATTAAACTTAACCTATCATTTGCATTGCATCGTGGGATTTATTATTAATTGTGATCACTTATTTAATAGGGTTGGTATATACTTATACTTAGTAACTGGTAATAAAATTTTGACCAACTTTAAAAGCAATGGTCAGCCTTAACCATTCTTCTTGGTAAGCCTTACACTTCACATGATCCTCCACCGTAAGTGAGCTCATGCACATTATTCCCCACAACTTAAGCGGTGGTTGCATATCCTTGGAGGTTCATCTTCGCTTGAAGAGTCATCCCAAGTTTTGACACTTGTAAGCGCCTTGCCTTTGCTCCTCCTCTTTGTGGGTTCGGCCATATTTGGACAGTTTTCCCTGAAGTGGCCCTTCTCCCCGCATGCGAAGCATCCTGTGGCGGAACCGCCCAGATTATTCCAGCTTAAGTGCCCACATCACGCCTCAGAGGCAGCAACACACTTAAATCGGAATAACCCATCAGTCCCTCAGATCTAGTCTGATAAAGCCACTTCCGAAGGATCGAATATTACTAGCTCACGCGAAGGTGATGTATAGAGAGAATACAATAAAACATGAAACCACAAGTTAAGGTACTAGAGTTATTACATAAATCAGAGTTTTAAATAAAAGGGAACAAGTTCATAATTAAAGTGCAGTAGATAATCGATAACGTCCAACGCTGAGGAATGGGGCAAGACCTAGCCCACTACTCCTCCTAATCCTCTCCTGCCGGAGCAGCATCCCACTCAACCATCCAACCTGGTGGCAGGGTGGAAGGCCAAGTCACACCATCAACCATGTCCTGTAGTGTACCTGCAAAAATTATGCCACAAGCAAGGCTGAGTATACTAATACTCTGCTAGACTTACCCGGTGTGAGGAGTCTACTCCTCTACCTCTAGACCATGCAGCTGTTTGGCTGAAGGGTTTGGTTTTCCAAAAGCACTAGCTGAGTCTAAAATTAATTTTTAGCTTTTCTAGTTATAGCATATTTAATTAAGCTAGGTTTGCTCCTTTCTAAGCATACATGGTAACAATCATTTAGTACAATCAACATGTTATCTCAAGTAAAATGTCATTTCACTTATTACTCAATGCAGTACAAGGGGTCAAGCAGTCTCATTAGCTGCGAGAAGCAGACAATTCAAATCGAGTTTTAACCTTGCAAGGTAAACCTAAACACACGACATGTAGGGGCACTCTGTCCCCACACATATCATCCGTCCCATCGATTCCCCGTTCGTGGCCAGGACTCACCGCCTTGGCATACAATGATCGAATGACCTCGGCTACCGTCGTGCAGTGACCGCACTTGTACCCACCATAGCTAGCATGGAAGACCCAATCTCAAGACAAGTGAGGGGTAAAGTCCGTGCCCGGCTTCACTCAGGTACTAGGCTTACCGGTTACCATATTTCCCGACATGTGCTTAGTACATTCAAACGCTTGACTCAGGTATCCACACATTAATCCTTAATTCCATTTTTGTCTCATAGACAAGGCATCCACCTTGGATCCAAGTCCATAGACCATCATAGATCCCGTTATCAAGATGAATACAATCAATGTCTGATCTCGCGCGAGTGCTAGAAAAATCACCTGACTTCTACCAAGATCCTGATTAGCAAAGCAGCTACCCGACCTAGTATACTAGTATCCATCTCAAAAAGGAATCATGAGTTCATGCAACTAAGGGTTTCAAGCAACTCCTACACTTAAGTGCACATTACAAACCTACAATCATTAAGTGTAGTAAAGTAGCATATATAAATTGGTTATGTATAAAACCGAGGCTTGCCTTCGAATGCTAGGGCTGCGGGAAGATCCTCGGTGGCAGGCTCGGGAGCTGGCTCCTGGACTTCCTCTTGGACAGCTCCTTGCTCGGGAATGAGCACGTACTCTCCGTCAGCGAGGTTGTAATCTAATGAATGCAATGAGTGAGATATATGTATGCCATGATATGCAATGTAGTAGTAATAAAAATGATTAAATTGATAAGGTAAAATTTAATCTTACTACTGGAAGTTATAGTGGTATACATAGCCATTTAGGGTCAAGTATGGTCCATCTTAAATGGTCAGATTAATTGGGTGTCCCAGTGGTTTTCTTATAGTGTCTTAGTGAAAAGTCTATCATGATCCTTGCTGAAATCATTATGGGTGTGATTTATCACTCTTACCAATTCTCTCTTTCCCCTTTTTCTATTATGCTTTTTAGAGTGGGTTTGAACTAGAACATAGCTTTAACAATTTTCAAAAATCCTGTAAACATTACAGTAGCTTCTCACTGGTGTATAATTCCCAGTCTCAAAAATTGAGGCGTAAAATGACAAGGGTTCACTCTGTACAAAAATGTTAAGTTTTTGGACACAGGGAGTGCTTTGAACTACAACTCTCTTCTAACAGTGAATTATTCCCTAAGGCTTATTTTTTCTGGTATTTAGGTGCAATAATACGACCTTGTACCAAGTTTTAGCCAATGATACCCACTGGCCATTTTATTGTGATTTTCTAAAGTTTTAAGGCCTAGTGGTGCTTTCTAATGTTACTATATTTAAAAAATGTCAAACAACAGATTCCCTAATTTTTTCTGTTTTCTTCTTTGTGCAAGAGCAATCATTCTAGAATTTGGCTACTTTTTCTCAAAGGGAAGGGGTGGTAGAATTTCTTGGAATACATGGCCTTTTTCATAGGGTAGGGGGTAATGTGTGTTACCTCACATTTTTATTTTAATTTTTTTATTTTTCTCTAGTGGTTTTTATCATAAGTAATTTGGTAAAAATTGGTTTGCTCACTGTTGCACCTTTTTAGTCTTTCCTTTAATTTATTTGAGGTATGGGCTAAATCCAAGTTCAATTTGTTTAACTTACTTAATGTGATGATGTGGGGTGGTTATCATTTTTGTAGTGATGTTCTAGTAGTTGAAGGTCTACTAAATTTTTCTTGCCATTTTTGTATTTGTACTTATATTTTTAATCATGGCTTTTCTTGATTTCTTAGTGCTCAATAAAATTTATAACCTTGGGTTAGCTCTGGACTAGGGTTCCTTATATTTTTCCTATGTTCTCTATCACTTAGGTATACTAGAAAAAATATGTTCATCCTCTGATTATTATTTCCCATTGCCTTTCTTATTTTTCTAAGGTTTGGGCAGAAATAGCTTTTAATGGTCATTCTTGGGTTATTCTTGTATACTGGGGTGCTTAGTATTTTTAAACAGTGTATATGCCAGGTAAGTATCTCTACAAATTTTCTTTAGCTCAGTATAGAATTATTCATATTTTTCCTTATATTAATAAGGTTTGGGTAGTTTCCTAATTTAAATCAAAACTCTAGAAAGTATTATAGAAACCATGGGGTTTACTGTTTTTGCTTGATAGATTATAATATGTAGGTCCTAGCAAAATTTGTTTGACCAAATTTGGTTGAACATAACTCAAGTTATGAATTTTTCAAGTTCCCTGATCATTTGGAAAAGAATAAACATAAAAGTTTAAAGGAAAATGACTTTGCATCGGGGTCCCTGGACTTATTCTTATCTGAGTCGTTTAAACCGTGCCCCTGGAGAACTATTCATATGTGTCACTGACTTAACACTTAACCCCCTAGCCTTTTACCCTCTCTAACCCGCACTCCTCCGTCGCCTGAACAGTAGCCGAGGAAGAAAAAGCGGTGGCGCGGCTTACCATCAACGGTTGAGGTCCGGCGAAGGGTCAGGTGAGGTCAGGGAGTCTCTAGCGGTCACGTCGAGGTGCGGGTCGTCGGCGGTGGTGACCGGAGGTGGGCTGGCCGCGTGCGGAGGCGGTTGGGCTCGTCAGCGGTGCGTTCTCCGGCCTGCTCATGGTGGTAGAGTTAAATCAAAGTGCTTGGGAAATTTCATGGGAGGGCAGTGATGACGTGGGTGCAAGGAATTTGGGAATGGCTCACTGTGTGGTCTGGTCCACGCGTGGCGGCGGTCGGATGGAGTTCGGCGATGGTGATCTGGTGCCTCCGGCGAGGTAGCGTTCGGTTTGAGGGCTCGGGAAGCTCTACGGGGCTCTAGGGAAGCTAGCAGTGGAGCTGGTTTGGGTGGAGGTGGGCTGGAGCGGCCGGTCCACAGTGGGCGTGCTCGGGCGGCAATGGCGGGCGGCGCAGAGCTCGCCGGAGTTGGGGTTCCTGCTCGGGGTGAGACGGAGTGAGGGGTGAACTGCTGCACACCAGGGAGACTTATAGGCGCCCTCGGGCACGGCTAGGTGCATGCACGGGGGAAAGGAGCCGACCGTGCTCGGCGCGCGCGCAGAGAGCGGCCAGTGCGCGGCCGAGCACTTGAGCACACGATCGAACACGTGGCGACAAGCAGTGTGGTAGCTTTTAAGCATTCATAGGCTCCAAATCTTTGCGAATTTGGGCAAGATTCCATTGTAATATTTGTTCCCCCAACTGAGCTCTGTCATTTGTGTGTGGAAGTCGAGTGGTTTCGGGTAATGGACAGAGAGTTGTCGCGTCGCCAATGTGTCAGTGTCACAAGGCCGAGTCTCGAGGTAATCCACGCCAAGATTATGTCAAACGGTTGAGAAAATTTCTCAAACTTCACCAGGGTGTGTTCAAGGTAGTTTGACGCCACTTTGATATTTGGACTTTGTGGATTTGAGTTTTGAAAAACAGAGAACACAACTGATCTTTGGGAAGAGGTCGAAATTCAGGTTCTGAATTTTCTGAATTTTTCATGGAGGCCTTACTTAAATAGCTATTTTGGGAATTTTGAAAAATCCAAATGATCAATCTTCCTTACTACATTTTATAGTTTCTTTAATGCACTATAACTTTGTTAATGGTTCCATATTAAGATTTTGTATTTTTCCCAAGTCTTTTCTCTAATTCCCCTTTTGTGCTCAAATGGCCAATTTGAATAGTGTTAGGGTTTTGAATGATTTTCTCACTTCAGGTGCATCATGTGCTTAGTGTATGATTCTTGAGCTGAAAAAGACTTAACTTAGGCTTTAATTCCTTAAGTTTAGGTGTCTCTTGCATCATTAGGGCCACATGTGATAAGGAGCACAAGTTGGGGTACTGGAAAAAACCCTAAGTAACACTGGGGTGTTACACATCCTCTCTTTCTTTGTTTTTTTTTCTGTCAATGTTAAAGATAAGATCCTCGACCTATAGGGGCACGCCCATTACATTAATCTTGCGAACCATCCCCATTACCTTACTGACGCGTCGGACTGTTTCTTCGTCCTCAGAGGATAATGTTGAGGGTTTATCATCTTCATCATCATCACTTTCTTCTTCTTCCTCTTCTTCACTTGAGAGCTTGGAGTGGGAGCCTTCTTCTTGCCTTTCTTTTCATCACATGCAAAAATGTATGGCCTTGAAGAAGTTGGCTCCTCTTGACCCATCTTTCACGACATTTTAAATGTCGCAATCTTTTCGATCACAATTATCGGGGTCATTGTACTCAAGTCCTCCATGTTGTGAAGAATGGTGATGATGCTCCCATATCTTTGTTGTGGCAATAGGTATTGGTCTAGCCAGGGTTTGCTCTTTTGGAAGGAAGTGGTATGTGCTTGTGGTTGTCGACGACTTCTCTCGCTACTCTTGGGTGTTCTTTATGGCAGCGAAGGATGAGTCTTTTACTCATGCTCGAGATTTGATTCTTCGGTTGGAAAATGAGTTTCCTAAAAATGACATGAGAGCTATACACAGTGACAATGGCATGTGGGCTGGCCGCGTGGGGAGGCGGTCGGGCTCGTCGGCGGTGCGTGCTCCGGCCTGCTCATCGTGGTAGAGTTAAATCAAAGTGCTTGGGGTATTTCATGGGAGGGCAGTGATGACGTGGGTGCAAGGAATTTGGGAATGGCTCACCGTGTGGTCCGGTCCACGCGTGGCGGCGGTCGGATGGAGTTTGGCGACGTTGATCCGGTGCCTCCGGCGAGGTAGCGTTCGGTTTGAGGGCTCGGGAAGCTCTACGGGGCTCTAGGTAAGCTAGCAGTGGAGCTGGTTCGGGTGGAGCTGGGCTGGAGCGGCCGGTCCACAGTGGGCGTGCTCGGGCGGCAATGGCGGGCGGCGCAGAGCTCGCCGGAGTTGGGGTTCCTGCTCGGGGTGAGACGGAGTGAGGGGTGAACTGCTGCACACCAGGGGGACTTATAGGCGCCCTCAGGCACGGCTAGGTGCATGCATGGGGGAAAGGAGCCGACCGTGCTCGGCGCGCGCGCAGAGAGCGGCCAGTGCGCGGCCGAGCACTTGAGCACACGATCGAACACGTGGCTACAAGCAGTGTGGTAGCTTTTAAGCATTCATAGGCTCCAAATCTTCGCGAATTTGGGCAAGATTCCATTGTAATATTTGTTCCCCCAACTGAGCTCTGTCGTTTGTGTGTGGAAGTCGAGTGGTTTTGGGTAATGGACAGAGAGTTGTCGCGTCGCCAATGTGTTAGTGTCACAAGGCCTAGTCTCGAGGTAATCCACGCCAAGATTATGTCAAACAGTTGAGAAAATTTCTCAAACTTCACCAGGGTGTGTTCAAGGTAGTTTGGCGCCACTTTGATATTTGGACTTTGTGGATTTGAGTTTTGAAAAACAGAGAACACAACTGATCTTTGGGAAGAGGTCGAAATTCAGGTTCTGAATTTTCTGAATTTTTCATGGAGGCCTTACTTAAATAGCTGTTTTGGGAATTTTGAAAAATCCAAATGATCAATATTCCTTACTACATTTTGTAGTTTCTTTAATGCACTATAACTTTGTTAATTGTTCCATATTAAGATTTTGTATTTTTCCCAAGTCTTTTCTCTAATTCCCTTTTTGTGCTCAAATGGCCAATTTGAATAGTGTTAGGGTTTTGAATGATTTTCTCACTTCAGGTGCATCATGTGCTTAGTGTATGATTCTTGAGCTGAAACAGACTTAACTTAGGCTTTAATTCCTTAAGTTTAGGTGTCTCTTGCATCATTAGGGCCACATGTGATAAGGAGCACAAGTTGGGGTATTGGAAAAAACCCTAAGTAACACTGGGGTGTTACACATCCTCTCTTTCTTTGTTTTTTTTCTGTCAATGTTAAAGATAAGATCCTCGACCTATAGGGGTACGCCTATTACATTAATCTTGCGAACCATCCCCATTACCTTACTGACGCGTCGGACTGTTTCTTCGTCCTCGGAGGATAATGTTGAGGGTTTATCATCTTCATCATCATCACTTTCTTCTTCTTCCTCTTCTTCACTTGAGAGCTTGGAGTGGGAGCCTTCTTCTTGCCTTTCTTTTCATCACATGCAAAAATGTATGGCCTTGAAGAAGTTGGCTCCTCTTGACCCATCTTTCATGACATTTCAAATGTCGCAATCTTTTCGATCACAATTGTCGGGGTCATTGTACTCAAGTCCTCCATGTTGTGAAGAATGGTGATGATGCTCCCATATCTTTGTTGTGGCAATAGGTATTGGTCTAGCCAGGGTTTGCTCTTTTGGAAGGAAGTGGTATGTGCTTGTGGTTGTCAACGACTTCTCTCGCTACTATTGGGTGTTCTTTATGGCAGCGAAGGATGAGTCTTTTACTCATGCTCGAGATTTGATTCTTCGGTTGGAAAATGAGTTTCCTAAAAATGACATGAGAGCTATACACAGTGACAATGGCACATAATTCAAAAACTCAATTTGCAACCTTTTGTGCTTCTTTAGGACTCGAGCATCAGTTTTCCTCTCCGTATGTGCCCTAGCAGAATGGTATTGTTGAACGCAAAATTGGACCCTTGTTGAGATGGCCAGAACGATGCTTGATGAGCATAGGACTCCTAGGCGTTTTGGGCTGAAGCGATCAACACTACTTGCCATGTGTCCAATCGCATCTTTCTTCAGGATTTTCTGAACAAAACTTCTTATGAGCTGTGATTTGGAAGGCCATCCAAGGTCACCCATTTTAGGTTGTTTGGCTGTAGATGCATTGTGCTGAAACAGGGTAATCTGGATTAATTTGAGTCCTGGTCTTCGGATGGGGTTATTCGAGGTTATGCATTACATTCTCATGCTTATCGTGTTCTTAACCTAGAGACTAACCGCATTATGGAGACTTGTGAGGTTACATTCGATGAGACTGCACCTTATCCATCCCCTATCTTTGAGCATGCAGGTCTAGATCAGATGTGACATACCATCTTTGTGGATGAGGAGCATGATGACGCCGATTGGGTTGCTCTCGAGCAAACTCCATCGGCCACCCCAGTCGAGCCTGCTTCCACTACTACGGCTGACGGACCCGACCCCACTCCTTCCACCACTTGGGGTCTGCTCGAGCCAGCTCTTGCTGAGGCTGGAGGAGTTGAAGCTGCTGTTGAGGGGGAGGCCACTTACTCAAGGGAGGCTCCACAGCATATTCAGCGTCATCACCCACCTCAGCAGATGATCGGGGAGCTTCACAAGCGAGTCACTCGATCTAGGTCACAACAGATTTCTCATTTTACTCACTCAGCTTTTGTTGCTACTTTTGAGCCCAGAGATGTTGGACATGCTTTATCTGATCCTAACTAGGTTAATGCTATGCATTAGGAGCTTGAAATTTTTGTAGGAAATCAAATTTGTGTTTTGGTGCCACCTCCTTCTAACTGTCATCCCATCAGTACAAAATGGGTTTTCAAAGACAAACAAAGTGAGGATGGTTTGGTAGTGAGAAACAAGGCGAGGTTGGTTGCCCAAGGGTATTGCCAAAAAGAGGGAATTGATTATGAGGAGACCTTTGCCCCTGTTGCCCGTTTAAAGGCCATTAGGATCCTTTTAGCCTTTGCTGCTTCAAAGGGTTTGAAGATTTTTCAAATGGATGTCAAAAGTGCCTTTTTGAATGGGTATATAGAGGAAGAGGTATATGTTAGGCACCCCCTGGTTTTGAGAGTTCCAAGTTTCCAAACCACGTTTTTAAACTCCAAAAAGCTTTGTATGGTTTGAAACAAGCCCCTAGAGCCTGGTATGAGCGTTTGAAATCTTTTCTTCTTTGTAAGGGTTTTAAAATGGTCTCTATGGACAAAACTCTTTTTCTCCTCAAGCATAATAATGATACCATTTTAGTCCAGATTTACGTGGATGATATCATCTTTGGTGGTTCTTCTAATGCTCTTGTCTCTAGATTTTTAGATCTTATGAGCAAGGAATTTGAGATGAGCATGATGGGCGAGCTAAACTTCTTTCTTGGGTTGCAAATCAAGCAGACTCAAGACGGGACCTTTGTGCATCAAGGCAAGTATACAAAGGACGCCCTGAAGAAGTTCGACATGGGTGAGGGCAAGCCTCTTTTGACGCCCATGTCCACCTCGACGACACTTAACACTGATGAGGATGGCGAACCCATGGACCAGAAGGAGTATAGGAGCATGATTGGCTCTCTCCTGTATTTGACTGCGACAAGGCCGGACATACACTTCGCAGTGTGTTTGTGCGCTTGTTTCTAGGCTTCCCCACGCACATCTCACAGAAAGGTTGTGAAACAGATTATGAGGTACCTACGTTTCACTCCTGAGTTTGGTTTGTGGTACTCCTCATCGTCCGTTCTGTCTTTGTGCGGTTATTTTGATGCTGATTTTGCGGGTTGACTTTTGGAGCGCAAGTCTACTTCTAGGACTTGTCAGTTTTTGGGTACTTTGTTAGTTTCATGGTCTTCTCGAAAACAATCTAGTGTTGCCCTATCTACCATAGAGGTCGAGTATGTTATTACCGCTAGCTGTTGTTAGCAATTACTTTGGATGATGGCTACCTTACGAGATTTTGGCTTAGATTTTCATCATGTGCCTCTGCTTTGTGGCTCCCACTCAGGACCCAGGGCACTCGCTGCCAAGGTGATTCGTCAGGGATTTTACTGGCCCGCAATAATCTGCACTGCCAATCGAGTCACAAGGTCATGCAAAGCATGCCAAAAGTTCTCCCCTCGCTCAGGCAGCCCTTTGCAATTCACCAAACTCATCGCCCATACATGGCCACTTCAACGTTGGGGGCTGGACATCGTTGGACCACTGCCTACAGCTCAAGGGAACCTCAAGTTCACCTTCGTCGCCGTCGAATATTTCACAAAGTGGATTGAGGCCAGGGCAGTATCCATAGTAACATCGAAGACCACCCAAAAATTCTTTTGGCAAAACATTGTCTGCCGCTTTGGAGTCCCGTCTGAACTCACAGTCGATAATGGCAAACAGTTCGACAGCCAAGACTTCAGGGATTTCTGCTTTTTCATCGGCACCAAGCCTGTCTTCGCCTCTGTGTACCACCCACAATCCAACAGTGTTGTTGAGCGCGCCAATGGCAAGATTTTTAGTGCCATCAAGAAAAGGCTTCTTGACGACAAAAAGGGCAAATGGGCTGACCAATTACCTGAAGTTGTATGGGCCTTGAACACGACAGAGAGCCAGGCAACCGGGTTCACACCCTTCCGCCTATTGTATGGATCTGAGGTCATGACGCCACAAGAATTAAAGCACGGGTCCCCCCCAAACAAACAAATCAGCCGTCCCCGATGTCGACGAACCAACTTCCAAAGATCTCATCGACGGAGATCGCGTCCTCGCCCTGCAGGCCCTCGACAAATATCAAGTTCAAACCAAGGCCTGGCGCGACAACACCGTTGTCCCAAGAGAATTCAGCGAAGGGGACCTCGTACTCGTAAGAACCACCCGGACAGAGTCACGGGGCAAGCTAGAGCCGAAGTGGGAAGGTCCATTCATAGTTAAGACGAAGGCATCCCCCAGTGCTTACAGGTTGGCAACATCATCCGGTGAGGACTTAGAACATTCTTGGAACATCGATAATCTCTGGAAATTTTCTGTTTAAGTCCCAAGGCCTACACGCCTTGTAATTCTGCAAACAATGTTGTTCAGGCCCGCACTCTTTTCCTCCCGGGGGGTGAGGTTTTTAACGAGGCGACGCCATGTAATATACCAGTGAAAATCCCCCACAAAAAATTTCAAGTATCACCATGTCAAAAAAGACCGCTCCGACGGCCTTCAGCATTCGATCGATTCGAGGTCACCGCGACAGGTAGCATAGACTACTCTTGCTTGCGACAAAATCCACGCAAAAGTCGCCTAAGGGTGTAGCCGGACATGCACAACAAGTGCACGATACGAAGTCTTTACTAAAAGACAACTCCACGCAAAAGTCGCCTAAGGGTGCAACCGGACAAGCACAACAAGTGCACGATACGAAGTCTTTACTAAAAGACAACTCCGTGCAAAAGTTGCCTAAGGGTGCAGCCGAACAAGCACAACAAGTGCACGATACGAAGTCTTTACTAAAAGACAACTCCACGCAAAAGTCGCCTAAGGGTGCAGCCAGACAAGCACAACAAGTGCACGATACGAAGTCTTTACTAAAAGACAACTCCGCGCAAAAGTCGTCTACGGGTGCAGCTGGACAAGCACAACAGGTGCACAATACAAAGTCTTTATCAAAAGACAAATCCGTGCAAAAGTCGCCTAAAGGTGTAGCCGAACAGTCATAACACACGGATTCCCCATCTCATTCAACTAAGGGTAACCAGCCACATTACACAAACAATAAACAGATAGTCACAGATTACATACACACAGCGAGGGGCCACCAACCCTACCGCACAAATAAATACAATCACATTTTTTCCTCTCTTTACTGCGAGTCGGGGGAGGGCAGCATTTTCACTCACTACCGCAAGACAAGAGCGAGGGCACCAAACATACTACATCGGCTCAGCCTTTAGGATAATGCCCGCCTCCAAATAATTAAACAACATCATTTTCAATTCCTCACCCTCAAAAAGATTTCGCAGATCCCCCTCACCAATACTCGTCCCAAACAACGAGGACAACAGATCTCGTTGGCCACCCCGATCCACTCGAAGGCGGTTTTGCTCCATCCCCATTCGACGGCGCCTACCACTTCACGACATCTCGCCAACACTATGCTTCGACACCACTTTTCATCACTGACGCTCGATCCTCGCGCTAGCCGGGGGATCAGACTCTTCGCCCACCTCTAGCCGTGGTGAGGACTCCGCCGCGGCCACATCTAACGCAGCAAAATAATTCAAATCTTCATCCGAAGACTCTTCAGTCCAAGAAAACGGGCTCCCAAACTCACTATCAGATGAAAAAGACCTAGATTTAGAACCAGACAAACTATCATTAGCAGGCACTGCGGTTGCGACCGCCACAAAATTAGTATCGTCAGTAAGGGTTGCTTGCGCAGGCCCAGACGTCGGAACCTCCGCAGCAACCGATTTTCAGTATCACAAAAATAAAGCCCTACATCCAACACCCCTAACTCTATCCCGCCACCTGCAAAGGGCCGACCGACGCTGCAGGGTCTTCGGCAGCCGGTGCGGCTGCCACCGAAGTGTCTTCACCAGGCGGCACGACGGCTGCCACAGGGTCCTCGCCAACACCAGTCGGCGGCACCGTCTGCTCCCCAATCCCCGCCCTTGCATCCTCC
Organism: Zea mays; assembly: GCF_902167145.1. Taxonomy (NCBI): domain Eukaryota; kingdom Viridiplantae; phylum Streptophyta; class Magnoliopsida; order Poales; family Poaceae; genus Zea; species Zea mays. The sequence goes on from NC_050103.1 coordinate 33,509,694, forward strand.
GCCAGAGGCACCATGCTCTTCAGGCCTCTGAAGTCGTCGACCTCCACATCATTCGCCATCTACAGAAATAGCACCAAATATAAATACATATTCCAAAAAAATAGTACCTGCTCCATCGCCCGGTCGGACCTTTCCCGAACAGTATCACGACCGTGAGGGCCCCACATCCTATCATAAAGCTCCCCAGCAGACCGCTTTAGCACCTCGTCTTCGACCTGGAAAATTCCACGATCGAAGTCTTCGTCAGATCGGTCAAATACTTCGAAGTGCCTGCATCCCTTACGGGACAAGGCATTAGCAGCCCCTTCACAGGTGATGAGCGAGGCGAAGGACATGAGACCCGTCACGATTGCCGGAAGCATCTCCAGTTCCTCCTGCAGCCATCCGAGAAAGCGGAGGCCCACCTCCTTACTGGACGCATCAAAGGGGGTGGTATGCGCACTAAGCTGCCGGTACGCGTCCACGAGCAACGCGTGCGCTCGGTTGACCTCCGTGAGGGTAGAGGCCTCCGCTTTGTCCAGATAGCCGCGTAGGCTCCTGTGGCTCGCCTCCGCCTCCGCAGCACGTTGGAGAGCGAGGTTGGCCTCGGCGCGCGCAAGCTTGGCCTCAGCACGCGCAGCCTAGGCCTCCGCGCAGGCCTTGTCCGCATCCTCTTTTTCCACCGCCAGCCGACGGCCGAGGTCCTCTTTTTCGGCCTTCGCAGCCAACAGCTTCTCCATCAGGTTGCGTCTCTTGTTCTCCGCGGCCGATTTGTCCCACACAGCCTCAGTGTGCTGCATTCGGAGGCGCTCAATCCTCTCCTCGAGTCATCGCCTTTCAGGAACAAACTCCAAGGTCAGGGCCCCGACGCAATACGTTCGGTGAAGGCGGCCGCCTGGCATAAAAAGCCGTCAAATTCAAGGTCATATAAGAAGAGCAAACTGCCGAAGTCCAAGAGTACTTACATGCTTCAACTGCTGCGCAACTGAGCCCACCACGTCCTTAGCGGCGGCGGCCGAAGCGATCTCACCGCTGGCGCAAAACTTGGACCATGGGTCCTGCGAAGACCCCTTCGCCATAGTCGCCATGGCGACCGACCCAGCCGCCACCGGCGTTGGGACAACAACCAGTTGCCCAGCATCCGTCCTGCACCATAGTCTCATCAAACACCCAGACCCCGTAAAAAACAAAAAAACTCACCGACAGGTCCCCGCCCTGTATGTGCGTCGAAAATCGCGACCTCGCCCACAAGATAGTCCTCCACGGAAATATCCATGAAGACCTTGGCCCCACCCACCTCCGTCTCAGCAGTACGCGGTGGGGATGGAGGCCTTTGCTCATGTGCGACCACAGCAGGGAGCGGCTTGCTGGGGCCGGGGGTGGCAGACTTCACGCCCAGCGGAGGCTTGCTGGTGCCGGGGGCGGCAGACTTTGCGATCCCCCGTGACATCTTGACCTTGCAGCATGGGTCCGTGACTCTCGCGAATGCCCGGTGCTTCCGCGACGCGTCTTGGTGATCCTTTTCCATCACTGCCGATACAACAGCAGCAACATTCCGTCCGTAAGGAAAAATCTTCATCTCATGAGCTAATCGAGACATACACATGTCCTCACCGGCTACCCGAGGGATCAGAACACTCCTAGGCTAGCGACCCCCGGTAACCTTCAGCTTCGCGCGGAAGCTTCCCGGAGCTCGGGCGAAGACATCCTCTCCCCGGGAGCCACGCAAGTTCCCAATAAATCCACAGCAAAACGATCAGAAGCCCCCAACCCCTCAGTTGTTGTACCTAGTTTCCTCTTCTTAGCGGTCGTAGCCGGCACTGCTCCCCACGAAGGGCCTTCATCAACCGCTGCCACCCCCCCTTTTTCCTCGGCGGTCACCAACAACGGCATCGTCATCCCCCGGGTAGCCGACATATGGCAGACGGTTCAACTCAAAAACACGGTTCAACCGAACATTCGAACCGCAGGTATCCCAACTCTGCAGGGTCTCAGTCTTCGGCACATATCGCCCTACAATCTTTGTGGCCTCGGCCTCCACTTCGCGCACAAACGCGGCTGGGTTCCGACCCCGTAAATCCACAGCGAAGGAAGGACTTTGCACCAACCGACCGCCCAGGGTCAGCATCCGACGAGGGCACACCTCGCCAAGTACCCAGCCGTGTGCCAAGGGCCACACTCCATAGCCGATAAATTCCTCAACCAAATCGCGCCCGCTACTCATGCGGGCAGCATACCGAAGGGCTCCTTCGTCCTCGTCATCCTCCGCCACCTCGAATCGAGGGAACGCCACATAGCAGTGAGAGCACAAAATGGCCGGAGGGAGCCCAGGCAGATCTTCGACTTCCCCACAAGAAACATAAAACCAAAAGTCCCACCAGTTGCCCCACTTGTTCCTGGCACAAGGGACTATCTCCATGACTTCCGCCGAAGTCTTTCCAGTCCTCGGCGTAAAGGTGCACGATCCAAATTGTGCAATCTTATTTCCTATTTTCCTTTTTTGCCAGTGCAGGCAATAATTCTTGGTGAAGACCTCCATAGACGGCTACTCGTCTTAAGAAGCAACCGCCTAAACATACTTCGCCAGCGCAACCACGGCGTTAGGCGTCAACTGGTGGACCTGCACTTCGAACCTCTGCAAAACCTCCGCCACGAAGTGATGCGCCGGGAGACGAAGGCCGGCAATGAAAAATGCCTCAAACACAACCAATTCGCGATCAGGCTCAGGGATCTCCTCTGCACCCAAAACCCGCCCGAGACCGTCACCAAAGTATCCAAGCCGCTGCATCTCTAGCACGCGAACCGAGGAAATCCTCGAATTATCGAACTCCACGGTGTGGCCCGGTTGCAACTCCGTCACCGCCAAATCACTCAAAGTATCCTCGGACGATGGGTCAGCCGACGACGCACTCGCATCAGACGAGGAAGAAGACATTGCTACGTACCGTCGGCGGTGGCGCGCAGTCTGCTTGACACGAGCCAGATTTCCGAAGCGGGAGAGCAAGGAGGGCAAACAGCGCAAGCAAGCTTAAGGGTAGGAAATAGTCCCGGCCACGGTCGCCTTTTTATGGACAGGACGCGACGCTTTGGGAAACACGCAGTCCAACAGTAACACGTCCATCAACGGTCACATTTCAAAAACCCCCACGGGACCACTTCGAGCGAGGGCAGTGTCTTCCCCATCTAGCGGCGTCTTCGGCACCAGATGACTTAGTCAAACTGGTCCCTCGGAGGGCAAATGTTGGGGCGAAGGAGAACACGCTACCCTTCGCTCGATGCCTTCGTCTCCTCATCACTCCGACGAAGGCTACATCCACAGAACGCGTCCGAACAAACTGAAGGCGTCGACTGGATGGAGACCGACGTGGTCCCCTTCGCCCTCGCTGTTGCAAGACGAAGGCTTTGTCGAAGTCTATGGGTCTCCCACGTCGTCACCGCCTCGGGAGGCCCAGGCGGGATTCGACCCATTGTAACGGGCCCCGCGAGGATAAGCGCGTTCGAGCCGCGTCTGTAATAGCCTTTACCGTAATGACTGTCTGTAACCTCCCCTCGTGGGAATATTCTGGGGATAAACTAGGTACTTGAGGGCATAAACGTCTTTGACAAGGGACATGCGGCCACTCAAGTGCCTATAGATACCCCCGTACAGTGCCCTCACACGGGAGATTAACAAAGCTTTTGCCATCCCTCGACAAACTTTGCAAACACTCTTTCCACTTTCCCATTGGATCAACTTGCCCAGGAGAGCAAGTTCCAACACTGGTATACTCCTGAATTTCATGCATTTTCTCTATTTCATACTCTTTGTTGCATTTCTGCTTTTTCTTAGAGGGGTTCTCTTGTCAAGGGGGAGTTTTTTCTTTCTACCCTTGTCTGTGCTTGATAAGTTTACTTGTCAACAAGGGGAGAGATTTTGAGATTTCATGATTCCTCTATCTAGGTGGAGAATTTTGTCTTTTGGGCTTCCTCTCATTCAAGAGGACGAGATGTGTTATTTGGAGCTATTGCTAGTTGTGTTGAGTCATTTGCCTCTTCGTGGAGGAACTAGCTTTGATTTTAGCTTTTGTGCTGATCTTATGCTTTGAATTGGTTTTTATGCTCTGATAAAGCTTTTTGTGCTCCGATGAGATTTTGGCTTCTGGCTAGTGGTGTTGAACCCTACTTTTGCCTCTTATTGAGGGCTAGCCTTTTCTTGCTTGGTCGTGTTGAGCCGTTGCCCATTTCTTTGGGGAGCAAGTTTTGCTTGGCTTATGGTCATTTGAGTGAGTTTCTTTTCTTCTTCCTATTTCTATTTACATATGCTCATATGGTGGTGTTGACAATGCACTCATCAAGGGGGAGATTGCGAACACAAGCTTGACTTGTCCCTTGTGGTTTGGGTTGATGATGAGTGATTGTCAATGGGTAGCACTCTAGGGTAGTGAGTGGACTAATTAGAGTGTGAGATTATGCTTGTGCAACCATGTCGGTCGACTTGTGGTGTGCAGGTGTGGAGCACAGGAACGGTGGTCTACGGCTGAGGTGAAGGTCATGCGGGCTCGTGCTGATGGACCGGGAGCGGTGAAGGGCGAGTGTAGGGTCCTGACTGACGGATCAGAGCAGACTGGTGACCAACCACGGTGGCTGACACCTAGGACACGCACTTGCGCGAGGACATGGTGGAGTGGACCGTGTTGCCGGCGTGGTCGAGGACTGGCGGGACATGCATCTGATCGTGGAGGACATGCATGAGGTGCAGTGCTCACGGCAGGTTTTGTGGTTTGGGCCTCAAAACCACCCATCGCTACGGATGTCGGGTTTTGCTGAGTTTGGGCCTCAAAACTCGGCGGTGGCGGTTTCGGAGGGAAAATGGTGGTCGCACGCGCCGTGATCGCGGAGGGTGCGTCAAGGCGAAGCAACTCCGTGTGAAGGACATGGCCGTCGGATCGAAAACCTAGGAGTTGGTCCATTTTCGCCCCCGGTGGAGTGGATAGGCTCTATATAAATAAGGGTAGTTTAGGAAGTGAGGATAACCCTCTATAAATAGAGGGGAGGGCTGGTTAGTTCAACATTTCTTGTCTGCCATTTGTTTAGAGCACTCATTCTAGAGCTCCTAGTTTTCTCTCTAGGTAGACACCAGTTGAGTCGAGGGTTCCGCAGCGATTTTGTACTTCGACTATGTTTTTGATTTTCAAGTTTAATCAGAGGAAGGGTCGCCGGTCCGGCCCACAGGGCTCTTTGAATTCAAATCTCAGTTTGTACCCTTGCTGGAATTTTTGAAGTTTTATAGTTTTGGTTTCTCCTTTTCCCCGATCTTGTGTTTTTGGTGAAAAACCTTTGATTCCTTTAAGAGGATTTGGTTTGGGGATTGATTGGTGATGAGTTGCACTCTTCGGACCACTGCATACACCTAGTTGTTGCAAATTTTGGTCTCAATTTGAGAAAAACTCAGTTTGAACTCGTTCTAGAAAACCTCAACAAAACCCAAATTTCTGGCTGCATTTTTAAATTTGTGTGTGATTCACAAGTCTGATTGAGCTCAAAATTTAGGGAGATCTTGGAAACATATTTGCTCAGGTGTGTGTAAAATTTCATCTCAATCGAATTTCGTTTGGTTCAGTTTTGAATTCAAGAATAGAATTTTGTACTGCTGAAAACGACACTTGTTGACAATACTGTATTGGACCGTTTTGAACTTTTTGGTGTCCGATTTGCGATCCGTTTGTTTTGCTGGTCTCATGTGAGTATTAGGAACGTTTTGTAATCATGAGATCACTCGTTCACTGATGTGTTCATGGTTTGATCACTTGCTTCATCTCAATTGAAGTGAAGTGTTCATTTTCAGTGTTTGGAAGCAAAATCTGATTTGCTCCCATTCACCCCCCTCTGGTCGCCTTACCGGTCCTACAAGATGCACTGAATATTTCAGGTGTCAAGGGCAACTGCGAGGGGCAAAGCTGCCGTGGTAGCAGCTGGTGGGACAACAAGGCTGGTGTATTTCTTTTGAACGTATTGGCAGGAACTCTGCCTTTCCATTAAGAAGAATATTAGAATTAACCTAGTTTTAAAGAAAATTGGGCCTGAAACCTACACAGGGAGCCCAAACAACATAAGCAGCGGCAATAACCCCACACACAAAGCACATCCAGAGTGATCGTTGTCGAGATCAATACAAGGTACAAGCGGCTCCGACTTCACCAGACGGGCCGCACACGGACAAAAGAACACGACGACGCCTACACCTTAAACCTAGCACGGAAGGAGGACCGCGATGCGCCATCGTTGCACATGCCTCAACACACCCACACTCTAGACAGACCTGATTCTTCACTAGCGATCTTGATCCAACACCCACCTCCGTTTTTTGGCCGACCTCCAAAACAATGCAGGCCAAAGGAAGGGGGTTCGCCTCATGTCATCATTGCCGAGCCACTTCCCCTAACGTGATAGCTTCGACTTCACGTTGCAAACCCCACCTCCACCCACAATCCAAACGCTGGGAAGCGAAAGCAAAAAACCGAAGACAACGATGAGGCCGAGACGAGCGCAAATGTGACGCCTTCAGGAAGGAAGTGATGTCCAGGACGCCACCGTCACATATCCAAGATGGACTAGGCTTTCGCTCATGAAGGACAGAGCAATGCGACGTCCTCAACAGAGGTAAGTGGCGCCCACGGGCGTCACTGTCGTGAGACTTTCGCCCAACATACATGGATTCTGGGCGCTCCTGAAACTTGAGTTGTTTGAGAAGAAGGGCCGCCTGTTACCAAAAGCGGCAAGGCCTCCGCCCAAGCAGCGAGATGAAGGTCGATAGCATTGGCCGCCTGCCCGCACCCAAAAAGCCACTCCCCTTCACGCCGGAGAAGCTAGAGTTTGCAGCCAAGCGTGAGGCCACCCATGTGACCCCATAAGATTGGGAGCACGACGTTGGCAGCAACTTTTTTTTTCTCTGTTCTACAGAAGAAAGAAAGCATGCCCCACTGAATGTGTATCACATTAGCTTTAGCAGTACATTTATAATGGACTGTTATAAATTGAAGATCCATTCCTTGGAATGGGGCATGGCTGTAATTTCTCAACTTACCGTGGGATTTGGCTGGATGAATGCTGTTTTTCTGAATAGGCACATGCACTAGTAGAAAAGAGCTCAAAGCCTGCGGCACCCATAAATTATCACTGGCGGTTTCAGTTACCGCGCGCCAGTAAAAAAACCAGGTGGGCCCGGCTTGGAAACCGCCAGTGGAAACCTATTTCCACTGGCGATTCTCTTAACACAACCGCCAGTGGAAATAGGATATTTACACTGGCGGTTGGTGTAATAGAACCGCCAGTGAAAATCTAATTTCCACCGCGGTTCTGTTACACCAACCGCCAGTGGAAATATCCTATTTCCACTGGCGATTGTGTTAAGATAACCGCTAGTGGAAATAGGTTTCCACTGGTGGTTTTTCAAGCCAACCGATAGTGAACTATGTGTTATAAATACTACTCTTCCTCCCCGACAGGAGCTGTAGCTCGCAGCCAACTTCCATTGGAGGCGATTTTGGAGGTCCAGATTTCACAAAATACAAGGGGGGAGGTTTTGGTCTTCATGTTTTGGAAGAAGGTGAATAAGAAAGGTTGGTTTATGTTTCTTTGTCAATTTTTGTTCATTCTTGCCCAATTTTAGCCACATTTTGGATCTAGGGTTTTACATGTGAGAGAGAAAAGTATAGCTAGGTTATTTTCTCTATTTCCTCAAATGAGGTTGCTTAAGATGGTTAGATTTTGTCTATTCCCTCTCATTTTTCATGTTTAGTTCTCAAATCAGTTTATCCATGACACATATTTAGTTTCTTAATGAATGGTGAATGTGTTGTATGGAGAGGGAGGATGATAGGTTTGGTAATTAAGATTGTTTTTATTAATTGTTATGAAAGGTTGGTTTAATTATGTTTCAATTGCCAATTATTGTTCATTTTTGCTCAATTTTAACTACATTTTGAAACTAGGCTTTCACCATGTGTTAGAGATAGGTTTGGGTATTAAGATTTTTTTTTATTAGTTGCTAGGAAAGTTTGGCTTATGTTTCTTTTGCCAAATTTTGTTCATTTTTCCTCCATTTTTGCCACATTTTGGATCTAGGGTTTCACCATGTGTTAGATATAAAGTATATAGGTTGCCTAATCCAACCGCCTATGACCTTTGTTGTATAAATACCCCTTTATCCTTCTCGACAAAAACTGTGTAGCTCGCGCGCAGCCCAACTTTCATTGGAAGGCCAGATTTCACAAAATACAAGGGGGGAGGTTTTGATCTTTATTTCTTGGAAGAAGGTCGCTAAGAAAGGTTGTTCATGTTTCTTTTGCCAATTTTCTTTATCCATGATATATTTAGTTGTTAGGAAATATTGGTATATATTTCTCTTGCCAATTTGTGTTCTTGTGTGTTTTATGTTACTTTTTTTACAGGTGATGATGGATAGGATATCATGGATGTATAACTTATCAAGGCTAGATCCATCATACATATCTGAGGTCCATAGGTTTATTGTTGTCGCTACGAACCATGCTTGGAGAACAAAGACAAAGCACATATATTGTCCATGCATGGACTGCAAAAATGTTGTTGTATTTGATGACACAGAACAAATCATATCTCATCTGGTATGCCGAGGATTTGTGAAGGATTACATAATTTGGACAAAGCATGGAGAGGGTAGCTCTTCGCCTTATACAGCTGGAAACCCTGCGAACATCGACGACATCTTTCAGTTCGTTCACGAGACACAACAACCTCTTCCACAGAGCGAACATGTAGTGCCAAATGTTATTGATCATGGTTACGCTGGAGGAAATGAACGTGAAAGAATCCATGTTCTGCCAAATGTTATGGACGAGGAAGATGCAGAGTTGTTAGAGGCAATGTTGCGTCGTCATACAGATCCATCGATGTTCTTCATGAAAGGTATGGAGTCCCTGAAGAAGGCAGCAGAAGAGCCTTTGTACGACGAGTTTAAGGGTTGTACCAAAGAGTTCACGACGCTCCGGTCTGTATTAAAGTTGTTGATGTTAAAAGCTAGATATGGTCTGTCTGATGCTGGCTTCGATGCGTTCTTGAGTATTGTCGCAGACATGCTTCCAAAGGAGAACAAAGTGCCTGCTAACACGTACTATGCAAAGAAACTAATCAGTCCACTCACTATGGGCGTGGAGAAGATCCACACATGTAGAAATCACTGTATCCTTTATCGAGGTGATGATTATAAAGACTTGGAGAGCTGCCCAAAGTGTGGTGCAAGTAGGTACAAGACAAATAAAGACTATCGATAGGAAGAGTGTGTTGCATCTGTGTCTAAAGGGAAGAAGCGAAAGAAAGCCAAAAAGAAGACTTCAAAATCCACGAGCAAAGAAAAAGAAGAAGTAGACTATTATGCGCTCAAAAAGATTCCTGCTTTGGTGATGTGGTACCTCCCCGTCGTCGATCGATTGAGGTGTTTGTTCGCTAACCCTGAGGATGCCAAACTTATGAGCTGGCATGCTTCTGATGAGCACAAAAACGATGGGAAGCTTCGACATCCAGTCGATGGGAAGCAGTGGCAAGATTTCAATGAGAACCGCTGAGACTTTGCCGATGAACCAAGAAATGATAGGTTCACACTGAGTACTGATGGAATGAATCCGTTTGCTGAAAGGAGCAGCAAGCATAGCACATGGCCAGTGATCCTCACCATATACAACCTTCCTCCATGGTTGATGTAGAAACGGAAGTACATTTTGCTAACCATCCTTATTTCTGGACCTACACAACCTGGAGTTGATATGGATGTATTTTTAGAGCCCTTAATGGAGGATATGAAAATATTGTGGGTAACGGGTGTTCAAATGTTGGATGAGTATCGTAAAGATTCATTCACGCTGAGAGCAATTATTTTTGTTACGATCAACGATTACCCTGCACTCTTCACATTATCAGGCCAGTTTAAGGGAAAAGTTGGCTGCACAGTATGCATTGATGGAACTGCTTACGTGTCCCTTACTGCATCTAAGAAGATAGTGTACATGAGGCACATACGCTTTTTATTGGAAGGACACAGGTACCGCATGTGAAAGATGGATAAGTACTTTGACAATAATGGTGAACTACATTCTACTGCTCCATCGAGTAACAATAGAGGTCATAGAGTTTTTGAAATAGTCAGGAATATCAAGTTTGTTTTCGGGAAGAAGACAAAAGACGGAAAAACAAGGAAGGATGCCAAACCAGCTCCGGGGGCTATATTCAAGAAAAAGTCTATTTTCTTCGAGTACTTGCCTTACTAGAAAGAGTTAGATGTGCGACATGCGATCGATGGTATGCACGTTCAGAAGAACGTGTTTGAAAGCATAATTGGCACCTTGCTAGACATAAAGGGCAAAACAAAAGAAGGGCTCAATTCACGCATGGACTTGGTAAATTTAGGCATAAAAAGGGAACTACATCCTGTTCTTCAAGAAAATGGGAAGTACCATCTCCTAGCAGCAAGCTACAATCTCAATGTAGATGAGAAACATGCGATGTGTGTTTGGCTTAAGAATTTGAAAGTCCCATCCGGATTCTGCTCTAGCATACGGAGTATTGTGTCAATGAAAGACCTGATAGTCACCAACTACAACTCACATGATTGTCATGTCATGCTTACTACATTCCTACCTATTGCCATCAGGGCTATAAATCCTTTGTTTTTAAAGATGGCAATAACACGGTTGTGCTACTTTTTCAACAGAATTTCACAAAAGGTAATTGACCGTGATGAGTTGGCATCTCTTCAGGAATTCGCAGTGGAGACAATATCACAGTTTGAGATGTGTTTCCCTCCATCGTTCTTTGATATTATGGTGTACCTTGTGGTGCACTTGGTGCCACAAATAGAGGCATTGGGTCCTATGTACTTGCATGAAATGTGGACGTACGAGCATTTCATGTCAATACTGAATGGCTATTTATCAACTCGTGCTCGTCCCGAGGCATCCATGATAGAGGGGTACTGTACCGAAGAGGCCATTGAGTCCGAAGGTCCATTCTGCAATAGTATCCTAAAAGACCAGGTTGCAATAGTTTTGCCTCCGTCACGACATGAGGGTAGATTGTATGGAAGCGGGAGGATGGGACAGAAATCTTTCATCCCACCAGATTACAATACAGTACTTGAGGCACATCACAGCATCCTACATCAGCTAGCGATAATAGAGCCATTTATCCAACAACACATCAATGAGCTTCACGAGCAAAATCCTGGGCATACGGCTGATTGGGTAATGAAGCAACATAAGCAGCGGTTCAACACATGGCTAATGGTGAAGGACATTCCACGTGGAGAAACAATAGAAGAACAAACCATCAAGGGGTTGGCATCTGGACCATCACGCCATGTCACAACATGGCAAACCTATGACATTAGTGGATTCACATTTTGTACCAAGTCCAAGGACAAAAAGAGCATGTCACAAAACAGTGGTGTTCGATGCGAGGCCATAGATGATGAAACTGGTGAGATTATTACATATTTTGGCTTTATTGAGGACATATGGGAACTAGACTATGGTACATTTCAGATCTCGGTTTTCCGATGTCAATGGGTTGAAGACAAACATGTCACGGTAGACAACTATGGGGTCAGAGTTCTTGATCTAAGTAAGGTAGGTTACAAAGATGACCCATGGATCCTTGCTAATCGGGCTGCACAGGTCTTCTATGCTGAACAGATCATTTCTAATAATGAGAAGAAAAGCACCGACAAACCGAAGCATGTAGTTTTTCCTAGAAAACAACAAGCTATAGGAGTTGATGGTGTATCTGATTTAGAGGATTTTAACCAGTTCAACGACATGTCTCTTTTCATAGACCATCCAACCAAGATAAGGAACGTTGAGCGAAGCATCCCACGCAATTCGATGCCCTGGGTACACCACGATGGACAAGGTAGAACAATAGCTCCCTAGATTATATAGTTGTCATGTAATTGATTATTGTTAGGACATGTCATGTAATTGATTATTGTTAGCGACAAACTGAAGCATGTAATTTTACACGACTTTCTAGTGACTTTCTAGAGAGGAGAGGGAGAGGGAGAGAGAGGAGAGAGAGATAGGAGAGAGAGAAGAGAGAAAGGAGAGAGAGGAGAGAGAGAGGAGAGAGAGGGAGAGATAGAGGAGGGAGAGAGAGGGAAGAGAGAGGAGGGAGAGAGGAGAGAGAGAGGAGGGAGAGGGGAGAGAGGAGGGAGAGGAGAGAGAGGATAGAGAGGAGAGAGAGAGGAGAGAGAGAGAGGAGAGAGAGAGGAGAGAGAGGAGGGAGAGAGAGAAGTAATATATAAATATATATATATTATGTATACTAAATATATATATTTATATGTTTAATATGTATACAAATTTATATACTTAATATATGTATATATCATAAAAAATAATATACTAAAAATATTACTACTGGTGGTTCACAACGAAAACCGCCAGTAGAAATGGCATCCACAGTCTGTGGAAGCCATTTCTACTAGCGGTTCTCGATGACAACCGTCAGTAGAAATATCTCCTATATAAAGGAGCGCGCGGGGGGCCGAAAATTTCTCTAAGTCTTTGGCGCCCAGTCTTTTACACTCCCGCCGTCAGGCTGCCGAAATTTCGCCCCGGCGATCTTCTCCGCCGTGCGTCGCCGTCGTCCCCGCCATCGTCCCCGCGCCGTAGGTACGTTCCTATCTCTCTCTCTCCCTTCTTCGACTTCGATCGCGCTCGGGCATGCCGCCGCCGCGCGCGTGTAAAAACCCTAGGGCGCGCGTCTCTGCAGAGAGTGAGAGATAGGGAGAGGAGAGGAGAGAGGGAAAGGGAGGAGAGAGGAGGGAGAGGGAAGAGAGAGGAGGGAGAGGGAAGAGAGAGGAGAGGAGAGAGGGAAAGGGAAGAGAGAGGAAAGAGAGAGGAGGGAGGGAGAGAGAGAAGAGAGAGGAGGGAGAGAGAAGAGAGAGGAGGGAGGAGAAGAGAGAGGAGAGGAGGGAGGGAAAGGGAAGAGAGGAGTAGATCACCAACATCTAGGCGTGAGGCCTCGAAGGGATGTCGAATTGGTTGATCCACCACGACAGCCGTCGTCGCAGGCCCAACCATCTCCGCCTTCTCAAATTGTTGTTCCTATTGTACATCCATCATCACCTCCTCAAACTTCACATGTTGCTCCTCATCCTCTTTCTGACCCTCCTTCTCCTCATCCTCATGGTGGCCCACCGTCTCTGCCACATACATCGCCCTTCAGGGATCCACCTTCTCCACAGCCATCAAGGGATCCACGACCATCAAAGAAATCTAAAGTTTCTATACCAAAATTAGTGTCCCCGTTCGAGAAGAAAAAGAAGAGTAAATCCACTGCTGGCACAACTCGTCTTTTGAAAGGGATTGGACGGAGCCTCACGTCAGACACTGTTGATTTGGCCGATCTCAAGGAGTCCGCAAAAAAGGCTGAGGCAATGGCCGCAAAGATAAAGAAGCCAACTAAGGCAAATTATAAAAACGTGCCCAAAAATATGTGCAGAGCAGACCACTACTCACTTTTGAGAAACTAAGGAAGGTCCCGGCTAATATTAAAAGGTTGCATGATTGGTACATGCGGGCATCTTCAGTTGGCATCGACACCATCAGTGTCAATATACCAGCCCATGCTTTTATTAGTTCAAATCAAAATGCCTTTGTTGCATTCGAGGACATGTGGTTAATGATGAACATTCAGAGACTCGACGTGCAACTTGTAACCATATTTGCATTGTAAGTGTCACTCATACTCCACATATATGTGTTATTATTAGTGAGTTGTATAAATTTTCAATATCTGACATGCACGTGTGCGTTGCAGAATGCAACATGATCAGCAGGAGATCCTTTATGGTACCAATCCCAATGCTAGTGCCAGTAAAAGGGTTGGGTATCTCAACCCAATAAAGATATGCGAGGATAGCCACAATTTTAGAATCGGAAAAGACAACGAAGCATTACAGGGACTAACGGACGAAGAAATTGAGGTGCGTATCCAGGATCTGAAGAAGGATTTTGAAGCAAGATACACCACCTACATAGGACACGCAATGCTTCAATTTCAAGACAGGGAATCCATAGTGGCCCCGTACAACTTTAAGTGTGATTTTGCATAAATAAAATTAATAATTTCAATACACATGTATCACAAGTTTGATTCGTACAGGGACCACTGGATATGCTTCATCATTTATCCTAAGGTTGGAAAGGTGCTGGTGCTCGACTCCTTGCACACTGAGCCTTCAGCCTATTCAAAATTCCTCAGCATCTTAGAGCTGTAAGCCTTTTCTATGCATGTATACTTATATCGATGAGAATTGTAGAATAACATGGTGATTCTATTTGAGATCACAGGGCATTTAGGTTTTATAAGCTACAAGGTGGAAAGTACGACACGTCCAAAAAAGGTGTGCCACTAGACACCCATTATAACTGGCCGGTAAGTATGTGAATTTATGAATACATATCATACATGTACATACATAGGACAATGTTGCAACTAAATAACCAATCTCCCGTTATGTAGTGCCACAAGCAACCACCCAGATCGGTCCTATGTGGGTTCTACGTGTGTGAGTTCATGAGAATGAACGGACGATACATCACAAACCCTGGCAAGGTATTATTAGTAATAGTCACGTATGTATTTATGTCATTAAAAATGCAAATGTGTTATTATTGAGTATAAATAGATGATGTTTATAAACTTCCTTTACAGCAATTTCAACAAGGAAGCCCGGAGAACTTGACTGAAGGTGCATTGTATGGCATAGTTGAGGACCTGTGCACATTCATATTGAAAGAGGTCATTCCCGCAGAAGGGAAACATCACGATGCTTCCGGAACATTAGCTTTGCCAGAGTTTAGAAGACTAACAGAAATTAGTAGACTATCTCTTAGCCGAGATAGTTATTAGAGCTTAAGTGAAAACTTTGATGTATATAATGTGTGATGCATACATGGTTGTAAACAAGACTTTGATGTATATAAATGTATGATAGAATTTAATTCCATGTTGCTTTATCAATATCAATATATATATATATATATATATATATGTTTGTGTGTGTAAATATATATAAATTTCAGTACTGATTGAAAATTTAAAAAAAGGTGGGAAAACTTCCACTGGCGGCTAAATAAAAAAACCGCCAGTGGAAATGATATTTCCACTAGCGGTTTTATTAAGAAAACCGCCAGTGAAAATGCTATTTCCACTGGCGGTTTGCTTAAGAAAACCGCCAGTGGAAATTATATTTTCATTGGCGGTTCTAGAATAACCGCTAGTGGAAATGGCGATTTCCACTCGCCCCTAGCACTGGAGGCACTGAAAAACGCCAGTGCAAACAGCTCTAGAACCGTCATTATAGAGTCTTTGTGTACTAGTGATGTATGGTGTTATTTTTACTTGCCACGTTTTGATCCTGGATTGACAATTGAGGAATGCCTTTTTTTGTGAAATAGGATCATGTATGTCGTCGTCTTACTGCCCGCCTTTTTTATCTTTATTTATCTTCTCAGAATTTGTATGAATTCGCTTTTTACCATGGCCTTGGCGATCTCTGATCATGATCACGAGACCCGTTCCCGTAGTCGTGCGTGATCTCTGAGACACTGATCGTGATCCCAGCCCCAGGACCAAGGTTCTCAGCGATCTTTGGGTCTGATCCCAGCTTCAAGGAGACATGCGACTGCTTAAAGGTTTTTATTACGATTTGTACCCTAACTGGTAGTTTTGTTAATCTATAATGCAATTAGATGTATATTTTTATTGTTAGTTTTTGTCTTATTGATTGTTGATTCACTATAATTTTTAGTGCACAAGAGAAAATGATAGATTCAAAGACATAACAAATCTTATGGACCTCTCAGTTAAGCTTATTGAAACAAAGAGACATAAGGTGTCTGATATGGTTATTTGCTTCTCAAATTAGTATTGCTTTTACTAGTGGCAACAACAAATGTTGAAGGGGCATTTTCTGAAATGAGTTTAGTCAAAAACTAAAATGAGAAATAATATATGTGATAGTCTTTTGGATGATTATCTTGTCACATCATTGAGAGGGATATTTCTTTGAAGTGGATGAAGAAGACATAATTGTGACTTTTATGGTTATGAGGAAGCGCGGCCAGATAAGTAGTATTGCAATATTTATCTATTTTTATAACATGTTCGAACTATTTATATTGTAATATATATGCAACTTTCATGATTAATTATAAGTTTATATCTAGTTATTGAATTGTTTATCGAATTTATTATAAAACTAGGTATGTACTCGTGCGTTGCCACGAGACGGGGGAGCATGAGGAGCGGTACCTAGGCTACAAGTATATTTTTTGTTTATTTGTAAACACTAAGTTATGTCTAGTCTGGTGGTTAGCCTAAAATTTTTGGAGCAAAGGGGTGTGGGTTCAAGTGCTCGTCTGCACTATTTTTTGCGGGCTGGGCGTGGGGAGGGTGAAGTCGTGGTAGCACCAGGTACCCACATTAGGTTCTTAATAGATAGTTCTTTGAAGTAGATGAAGAAGACATAATTGAGACTTTTATGGCATTGAGGAAGCGCGGACCAGATAAGTAGTATTGCAATATTTATCTATTTTTATAATATGTTCGAACTATTTATATTGTAATATATATGCAACTTTCATGATTAATTATCGAATGTTAAAGTTTATATCTAGTTATCGAATTGTTTACCGAATTTATTATAAAACTAGGTATGTGCTCGTGCGTTGCCACGAGACGAGGGAGCGTGGGGAGCGACGTCTAGGCTACAAATATAATTTTTGTTTATTTGTAAACACTAAGATATGTGTAGTCTGGTGGTTAGCCCTAAATTTCTGAGCAAATGGGTGTGGGTTGAAGTGTTCGTCTGTACTATTTTTTGCGGGCACTGGACGTGGGGAGGGTGAAGCCGTGGTAGCACCAGTTACCCACATTAGGTTCTTAATAGATAGTAGAGATAGATTATATACACATTAAATAGATTTGTACGGATAAATTTATTGTGGCACACCCTATATAGAAATCCTGCCTGGGGTTTGGGTTCAATGATTTTAAGTCGCCTAGTCGAACTCTAGGACCGACTATGTGACTAGTGTTTAGGCAACGACCAGGGTGATTTGTCGACCCATTCGGTCCCTAGTCGTCCTAGAACTTTTAGATTAGTAGTTATACTTATATAGGTATATATATATATATATATATATATATATATATATATATATATATATATATATATATATATATATTAGAACAAACAACTAGGATAAATAAAATAACATATTGTTTTATTGTGATTTGTTACCTACCTGAACCTGGCTACCTAGCAGTGGCTTAGAAGTAGAGCAGTAAGCCAACAACCACCGACTAGTTCGACAATGGGCACTGACAGAAATAGAAGGAGGGGGCAGGAAAAACCTTGAGATGACCAGCTCATATCGTCAATAGTGCTGGTCTGTTGGAGAGTGGAGACGCCGGTAGTCTGTAACAGCCACCGTCGGTGCTCTTCTGTCATAGGTCACAACTGCTATCAGTACTAGTCTTCTGGACTACAGCAGGATAACATCTGAGCAGGCAGAGGCATCGGTGGAGCAGGCCAGCAGGGGGCGAAGGTGAGCAGCCGCCGGTGTTCTATAGCAGTTGGAGCTGGATGTCTGGCCTAGGGCGCAAGGCGTCGCCGGCGACCAGGTCTGAAGGCTGAAGATCGGGCAAGAGTGTAGGTGTACGTGTACGCTGATTTTGGTAGCTGGGCAGCTGAGTATGGGCAGATGAGAGAAGAGTCCAAACTAAATGATACTGTTGATGGACTGAAAATGACCCAATATCAAAACCTTAGCCGGGCGACCATCAAACACAAAACAGACAATTAGTCGCCCTAATTGACGATTAGCCAGACAACTAGGACGACCAGCTCATCTAGTCGAGTCGTCTGCCTAATCAAACACAAACAAATGACTAACCTGACTAATCGTGATTAATCACATTAGTCGGACGACTTGAAATCATTGTTTGGTTTTTTTTGCCCACAACGGCCAAAGCTACACAAAGAGGTGGCAGCTCACTTAGTCCTTGTCGATGCATGTCGGATAGCGTTCGGTATGGCGGAGACGACCGCCAGCGAGGTCGAGGAGAAGGGCCTAGTCTAGGCAGCGTGGCTACTGAACCGCGCCATGGCATGGTTCGACGAGGTGGGGATGAGGGAGGCGCTCGAGCGGTGGGTCTGGGAGCCGAATTTCAGGTACATGGGCTACCTGTCCTCCGCCGGCAGCACAGAGCTGGTCATCGTAAGTTTGCCATTGCAAGGATATGTGATTTCCTTTATGTAGGATGCCAAATGTTTCTGTATGTTTTTGGATTCAAGAACTTCTCTCATTCTCAGAATGCCATCAACTCAATTTTTTTATTAATCATCAGCAATTGTGTTATTCCCCCATTAAGGTCAGTTCACTGTAGAATGTTTTTTTAGAATTG
The DNA here is from genome assembly GCF_902167145.1 of Zea mays. NCBI lineage: Eukaryota > Viridiplantae > Streptophyta > Magnoliopsida > Poales > Poaceae > Zea > Zea mays. The sequence continues at coordinate 33,528,159 of NC_050103.1, forward strand.
GGAATAATTTTATTATTCCAGCCGCTGCATAACAACATGTATATAGCTGTCCACGAACATATAATATCTTACATCCCACCACAAAACAAAACCAAACCCATATACAAAGGTAAACCACATGAACTTATTACAAGCAAATGCGACTACTGAAGTTTCAGCCTTTGTTTGCAAAAATTTGCATCATTGTCACCTCTAGTTGGTGACACCCCAACCTAACTTGCGCTCTGGCGTCTTCCTTTAGTAGCAGAACCCATTGTCTCATCCAATAAATTCCTCTAAAGATTACCTGCATAGGTGTGGGTATGTACTAGAGCATTATTAAAAATCATATCATTTCAACATAGCCAAGCTCCAAACCAAATTTTGTTCTTAAGTTGCATATCCACCCCCTGTAACCAACCATCAAAAACATGATTGATACTTGTAAGCGGTGGGATATTAGTTTGTAAAGGGTCCAGCCCCCGGCCCCTCCTCTATAAAGAGAGAGGTATACGACCGATTTGTTATGATCAATCGAATCAATAACACTTCTATCTCGCATTTATTTCCTGTACAATTAGGAGTAGTTCTAGTCTAGTTCTAGTTTAGCCTCTCAATCCCCAAATTCTCCGCTTCTCTTCGACTATACGTCGATTAGAGGAGTCTAGATCGGTCTGCCTGAGCCTCGACAACTCATAGGATCTCTCCTCCCCGACGGGGTCCCTCCCGGGAGCGAGATCCAGGCGCCGCCGGTGACCTTTCGCCGCCCCTGCGCACGCGTGGACCGTCCGGCCCTAGGGCGCGGACTGTCCGGCCTACAGGCAGGAAACCCTAGCCCTGTGCCAGGTCACGGACCTTCCGCCCCTGGCCGCGGACCGTCCGCCCCTGTGTAGAGAGCACCGCCACGGTTCGTGTTGAGTGATTGGCGCCCGAAAAAGTCGTCAACAGCCCTTTACCGAGCGTCGTGATTCACCGAGAGGTTGACCCTCGAGAAAGCTTCCTTTGCCAAGAGTTTCTATGGGGAGTTTATTGCACTCGGCAAACTAGATCTATGCCGAGAGGCTTAGTTCGCTGAGAGTGGCACTGGGCAAAGCATGCTTTGCCGAGTGCCCGATAAATTGCACTCGGCAAAACGCCGAGCACTCGGCAAAGGGCCGGATTCTGGTAGTTTGTCTAGATTCATAGTCATCTATTTGAATATTGGCATAAAAACCTAGTGCTAAAGTGAATACTAATTTGGAACAGAGGGGGTACTACAATATATAGGACAACATTTCGATCTATTACGGGGGTGTTTAGTTTGAGGAATCGCTCCATCTAAAATGAGGTGATGTATTATGAGTTCATTCCTCAAATTTGGCGGGGTGACCACATATCTAATATTAGTACTAACTAAATAACTATGAGAAATGAGGTGATGATGAATCAACTCATTCCATTGCACAAACCAAACAAAAAAATAAGGAGTGAGAAGATGATGGACTAGCTCATTACTCAAACCAAACACTGTATACGTGTATGAGATGAATATATGCAGATGCAGCCTTGCTGATTATTTATCATCTTGGCCGAAACTCTGATGGTGAGAAACGGAGAGGCAATCACCTGCTCGAATGCAACATGTGCTGCTGACAAACTCTTGGCAAAGGGAGCACCAGTGGGCCCCTTTGTCAGTCTCTTTGTCGAGTGCATTATGTGACACTCGCAAATGTTGCTTCGTTGCCACGCCGAGTGCCGCGGCCACAATGCTCAGCAAAGAAGCTTTATCGGTTTCCAGGTGTCCCTCTTTTGCCAAGTGATATGGTCGTCAACTATAGACGGGTGCTGACGGCTCTTTGCCGAGCGTCGCATTTCGACGAGAGCTTGACACTCGACAAAGCTTCCTTTGTCGAGAGTTTGTCTATACTGAGTGTTTTGCACTCGGCAAATTAGATCAGTGCTGAGAGTGGCACTTGATCAGCAAAACACGCTTTGTCAATTGTCCAATAAATGATACTCGGCAAAGCGCCGAACACTCGGTGTTGACACCTTTTTGGAGGCGCCAATTACTCAAGAGAACCAGCGGCGGTGCTCTCTGGTCAGGCGCGGACGGTCCACGGCCCAAGGCCGGACGGTCCGCGACCTGGCGCGAGGCGGCGGTGCTCTCTGGTCAGGCGCGGACGGTCCGCGGCGCAGGGCCGGACGGTCCGCGACCTGGTGCAGGAGCTCGGTTTCCCTGCCTGACGGCCGGACGGTCCGCGCCCTAGGGCCGGACGGTCCGCGCGTGCGCAGGGGCGGCGGAAGATCGTCGGCGGCGCCTGGATCTCGCTCCCGGGAGGGACCCCGTCGGGGAGGAGAGATCCTAGGTGGTGTCTAGGCTCGGGTAGACCGACCTAGACTCCTCTAATCGACGTAGAGTCGAGTAGAGGCGGAGAATTTGGGGATTGGAAGGCTAAACTAGGGCTAAACTAGAACTACTTCTAGGATAAAATGCGAATAAAAGTTGTATTGATTCGATTGTTGATTACAAATCGGCCGTAGGCCTCTCTTTTTATAGAGGAGGGGGGCTGGACCCTTTACACGACCGGATTCCGAGCTAATTCCGCGGATATAGCTAACAAACATAGCACAAAACTCGGAACCCTAATCTATTCTGCGCGTGCGCGGACCGTCCGGCCCACAGGCGCGGACCGTCCGGCCTCAGGGCCGGACCGTCCGCACCTCATTTTGGTGCTCAACATATGCCCCCCTGCCTTTTGGTGGAGCTGAGCAAACCAAAAGCAAATAACTCGATGAGATTACATCGGTTCTCTTAGGCATCTTGCCACATACTAGGATGATACTATTTGAGGAAACGCCCATTCAAAGCCTTAGGCAAATCCTTGCCTTGTAATGTTTGTAGCAAATAGGCGTTGCCAGACATCACTTGTTTTACTTTATAAGGACCCTCCCAGCTTGGCGACCATTTCCCGAACTTCCGGTCCTTATTCCTTAGAGGCAGAATAGTCTTCCACACCAGGTCCCCTACTTGAAATGATTTTGCTTTGACCTTCTTGTTGTAGGCCCTGGCTACCATGATCTTGTCCTTTTCTATTGCTCCCAAAGCTATCATCCTCTTGTCGGTCACCTCATCAATATTATCCATCATTGAATTATAATAATCAGTAGCATTTAAATCATTTTGTCTGGCGAACCTGACAGCATTCAAACTTATCTCCACAGGCAACACTGCTTCCTGACCATAGACAAGCTCAAAAGGAGACACTTGAGTAGCCCTATGTTTAGATATCCTATGAGCCCATAAAGCTTCAGACAAAATCTTATGCCAATGTTTAGGATTATCAGATATCTTCTTTTTTATCAAATTAATCAATGTCCTATTACTAGACTCGGACTGTCCATTGGCCTGAGCATAATATGGAGATGAATTAAGCAGCTTAATTCTATATAATTCAGCAAATTCACGTACCTCCTTTGACATGAAAGAAGTACCTTGATCTGTAGTTAAGGTCTGGGGAATGCCGAATCTATGAATAATATGCTCAGTTATAAACTCAATTACCTCCTTATGTGTCATGTTCTTTAGAGCAACGGCTTCAGTCCATTTGGTGAAGTAGTCAGTGGCAACTAACACAAACCGATGCCCCTTTGATGATGAAGGATGAATTTCTCCAATAAAGTCTAATCCCCATCCTCTGAACGGCCAAGGCTTGATGATAGGATGTAATTCGGCTGCAGGGACTAACTGTAGGTCGCCGAATTTTTGACACACTTGGCAACCCTTGTAGTACTTGAAACAATCAGCTATCATACTAGGCCAATAAAAACCAGACCTTCGCAACAACCACTTCATCTTTGGAGCTGATTGATGAGTACCACAAATTCCTTCATGTACTTCGGCCATGGCTAATATAGCATCATCTGGGCCCAAGCACTTAAGCAGGATATCATTGACTGTTCGGCGGTAAAGTTCATCACTCATCAAAACATACTTGAAAGTTGTTCGCCGAATGTTCTTATCTGTCCTTATATTGGGATTTCGTAGATAATTAAGTATAGGTGTCCTCCAATCACTTGCATCGGCCTCATTGTCGGCCGAATTGATCAAAAGAACATTTCTGGTAACCCCGGACGGTCCGGCGTCATCACGCGGACGGTCCGCGACCTGGGATTTTGGCTTTGCACCGGTTATCAGATTTTCAGTTTTGTGAAACTTTCCTCTCTTTATCCGATAACCTGATGCATCTTGTGCCAAATCGTTAGCTCTATGATTCTCAACTCTAGAGATATGCCGAATACTGAATTCGTCAAAAGAATAAATTATGCTCCAACATTTCTCAAGGTAACTATTTAGAGTACCATCAAAACATTGATATTCTTCTAACACTTGTTGGACAATCAGCTGAGAATCACCAAATACCTTCCCATGTTTTATTCCCATACCATTTAAAAGTTCTAAGCCGAATAGGAGGGCCTCATATTCAGCTTGATTATTAGTGCAATAAGTTTTCAATCGGCTAGAGAAGTCAAAGGAGACATTACTTGGTGAAACAAGCACAATGCCAATTCCTTGCCCTTCATTGCAAACCGATCCATCAAAATATAAAGTCCAAGGAGTAATAGTGAGGCATGACATGTCTAGTTCATGAATATCATTAACCCGATGTTCTACAATGAAATCCGCTATGACTTGGCCTTTCATAGATTTCAATGGTTCATAGGCCAAGTCATATTCTACGAGTGCATAAGCCCACTTACCAATTCTACCACTCATAATTGGGTTATGCAACATGTATTTGATCACATCGGCTTGACCAGAAACAGTGCAATGACTAGACAATAAATAACATCTACATTTGGTGCATGCAAAAAACAAGCATAAGCATAACTTTTCAATAAAAGTGTACCTTGTTTCAGCATCCACCAACCTTCGGCTTAGATATGTCACCACATGCTCCTTCCCCTCGGTTTCTTGTGTCAGAACAGCCCCAATGACCTTTTCCTCAGCTGCAATGTATAATCGGAATGGTACTCCGGCTCGTGGTGCTTTTAATACGGGAGCCGAAGATAAGTATTTTTTGATGAGATCAAATGCTTCTTGTTGTTCTGCCCCCCAAGCGAATTCGGCATCATTCTTAAGCCGAAGAATAGGGGTGAACGCATCAATCTTCCCGGCTAGGTTAGAAATAAACCTTCGTAAATAATTCACCTTGCCGAGAAACCTCTGTACCTCGACCTTACAGGTCGGAGGTCCCACATTCCGAATAGACTTGATTCGGTCAGGGTCTATTTCTATACCATGTTCATGTATGACAAATCCTAAAAACTTACCAGCCGACACTCCAAAAGCACATTTACGTGGGTTCATTTTCAAACCATACTGACGCATTTTATCAAAGGCTTTGCGCAAATCAGCTATATGAGAACTAAACTCAGCTGATTTGACTACAATATCATCAATGTAAACTTCCACAGTGTTTCCTAACAATTCATGGAAGATCAAATTCATAGCCCTCTGATAAGTAGCACCAGCATTTTTCAGACCAAATGTCATGACAACCCACTCAAATAAACCAATGAAGCCTGGACATATAAAGGCCGTTTTAGACGCATCTTCTTCGGCCATGAAAATCTGATTATATCCGGCATTACCATCAAGGAAGCTAATAATTCTATTTCCTGATGCATTATTGATTAATGTGTCGGCTATGGGCATGGGATATTCGTCTTTAGGAGTTGCTCTATTTAAATTGCGAAAATCAATGCATACTCTAAGTTTACCTGACTCCTTCTCCACCGGCACAATATTGGAGACCCATTCTGCGTATCTGCAAGGTCTGATAAAATCAGCTTCTAGCAGCCGGTGGATTTCGTCCTTGATGCGTGGGAGAAGATCTGGACGAAATGTTTTAGCTCTTTGCTTGAAAGGTCTGAAACCAGATTTAATAGGCAGCCGATGCTCTACGATCTCTCGGCTTAATCTAGGCATTTCAGTATAATTCCAAGCAAAGCAATCTGAATATTCCTTCAATAGACCGATCATCTCATCTCTAGGATCGGTCTCCAGGGTCTTGTTTACAAAAGTCGGCCTTGGAGTTTTACCATCTCCTATGTCAATCTCCTCCAAAGGATCGGCCGATGTAAACCCCTGTCCTAGTTTATCAAGATCTCTGAATTCCTCTATTATGTTTCCCACAGAGGAATTAGAAGATCTTTGTGTGACGGTGGACTCTCCGGTCTCGGGGACCGGATCATCCGTAATACTGTCCTTTTGTTGTGATGTATGTTCGGCCTTAAAGTCCGAACCCTTTTGTGAAAGACCAGACCATCCGGCCTTGGAAGCCGAACTGTCCGTGGCCAGAGATTCATGAGTTTTATGTGTATTCATCATTTAAACTTTATTTAGGATTTAGCCGATTCTCCATCGGCTCTAGCATTACAGGAATGAAACCTTTCTTATCTATACTTATGAATTGGTAATCAGAAAAATCTACTCCTGTGAGACATGTAGCAGTCTCATAAGTCCAGAGTACAGGGGCATCGGCCACAGCGATGCAGGCCGATACATCAGCATGTACTTGTTCTTTGTCATCGCCTACCCATTGTATTAGCATTTGATGTAATGTAGAAGGTATACATTGATTGGCGTGAATCCAATCTCTGCCTAGAATTAAACTGTAATTTCCTTCTACATCAGCGACGAAGAATGCAGCAGCAAGGGTCTTAGTCCCGATGGTTAATTCAACGGACGTGACTCCCCTGGCTTTGATCGAACTATCAGTTCCAACACCGCTGAGGGTCATGTTGGTCTTGACAAGTTCGTCATCTTGTTTTCCTAATTTTCTGTATAATGAATAAGGCATTAGATTTACAGCCGCCCCTCCGTCTACCAACATCTTAGCAATCGGTATCCCATCAATGTGACCGCGCACGAAGAGCGGCTTTAAATGATTTACCGATTCCTTTGGTTTAGTAAAGGCGGCTTCTTTAGGAACAAAATCAAACTGGGCAACAACAGGTTCATCGTCGCCGATGATAGTACAATCGGCAGAAAATGTAATAATATTTACATCCATACCTGCGCGTTCTGGAGAAGCCTCGTAGTCGACCAGGTCTTCTCCCAGCAGGCCGTCCTCTTCCATTGATGTTGTCGTGTCGTTGGAGGCTTCCTGGTGAACGGCGGACGGTCCGCGTGCGGGGGCCGGACGGTCCGCGCTTGGTGCAGGTTGTCCAGAGACTTCCTGGTGAACGGCGGACGGTCCGCGCGCAGAGGCCGGACGGTCCGCGCCTGGTGCAGATTGACTTTCTATTTCTGTGGCTGTTTGTTTTTTCTCAACGGCCTTCGGTCTCCATTTCTTTTGCGGTGGCGGGTGAAAGGGAAATGTGCCCTTGGGCCATTTCTAAGTATTTTGGTGATTGAGTGTCAACACAAGTGCTTCAATGTGAATCAATGCCCATGGATGAACAAAGTGCAAATCTTCAACAAAGGTATGTTTCTAAGTCTTAGTACATCGGTTTTGTGTACTAATATATTTGTCTAAGTGTTAGAAACAGATAGAAGAAGAGAAGAGAAGACTTGGCTGTGTACAGCCAAGGGGCTGTTTCGGTCTGGGGCACCGGACTGTCCGGTGCGCCAGGCTCCCTCGGCCGAAGAGCCCGCTCTCGGGAATTTGCTGACGGCGTACGGCTAAAATTCACCGGACTGTCCGGTGTGCACCGGACTGTCCGGTGAGCCAACGGTCGGCCAGGACCAACGGTCGGGCGCGCGATCAGCGCAGGACACGTGGCCGAGCCAACGGTCGGAAGGGGGCACCGGACATGTCCGGTGTGCACCGGACATGTCCGGTGCGCCAACGGCTCCCGCATCTGCAACGGTCGGCTTCGCCATTTAAGGAAAGGAATCGGGCACCGGACACTGTCCGGTGTGCACCGGACTGTCCGGTGCGCCCGACGACAGAAGGCAAAGATGGCCTTCCAGATTTGTTCTCAACGGCTCCTAGCTGCCTTGGGGCTATAAAAGGGACCCCTAGGCGCATGGAGGAAAACACCAAGCAACTCTTGAGCATTCTTGATCATCCACACTCAGTCTTTGTGCATCCGTTTGTGATTCTAAGTGATTCGAGCTCTGTTCTTGTGAGAAACTGTGAGATAGTCTTTGAGCTCGAATCTTGGCCGTGTGTGTGCGCGTTTCGCTGTGGATTTGTGTGTGTTGCTTCCCTCCCTTACTCCGTGCTTCTTTGTGAATCTTAAGTGTAAGGGCGAGAGACTCCAATTTGTGGAGATTCCTCGCAAGTGGGATAAAAATAAGCAAGGCAAAATACTGTGGTATTCAAGTGGGTCTTTGGACCGCTTGAGAGGGGTTGATTGCAACCCTCGTCCGTTGGGACGCCACAACGTGGAGTAGGCAAGTTTTGTACTTGGCCGAACCACGGGATAAATCACCGTGTCTCCTCTGTGTTGAATTCTCTGTGATTGTCGTATTGTGCAAGATCTTCTCTTTAGCCACTTGGCAATTATTGTGCTAACCTCTAACAAGTTTTTGTGGCTATAAGTTAAGTTTTTACAGGATCACCTATTCACCCCCCCTCTAGGTGCTCTCAATTGGTATCGGAGCCGTTCTCTTCACAAAGGGACTTACCGCCCGAAGAGATGGATCCTAAGGGGAAGGGAATCGTGATCAACGACAAAGAGAAGGAATCCTTCGTCAACGAGCCGAAGGACGACAAGCCTACCGACTCCGGCTCGGGGCATAGACGGAAGGAAGGGAAGAAGAAGAAGACAAGGCGCATCAAGGAGATCATCTACTACGATGATAGTGATGAGTCTACTTCTTCCCAAAAGGATGATGACAACGACTACAAAAAGACGGTCAATTCGAACTTTTCATTTGATTATTCTCGTATTCAACATAGTTCGAATTCGCATTTGCTTTCCATTCCTCTTGGCAAACCTCCACACTTCGATGGGGAGGACTACGGATTTTGGAGTCACAAAATGCGTAGTCACTTATTCTCTCTCCATCCAAGCATATGGGAGATTGTGGAGAATGGAATGAAATTTGATAGCTCGGATAGCCCTATGCTTGTAAATGAACAAATTCATAGAAATGCACAAGCTACTACTGTTCTCTTAGCGTCTTTGTGCAGGGAAGAGTACAATAAGGTGAGTGGCTTGGACAATGCCAAGCAGATATGGGACACCCTCAAGATCTCTCACGAGGGGAACGACATCACCATGCTCACCAAGATGGAGTTGGTGGAGGGCGAGCTTGGACGATTCGCCATGATAAGGGGAGAGGAGCCAACTCAAACTTACAACCGGCTCAAGACTCTTATCAACAAAATAAGGAGCTACGGAAGCACACGTTGGACGGATCACGACGTCGTCCGCCTAATGCTCAGGTCCTTTACCGTTCTTGATCCTCATCTCGTGAACAATATTCGTGAGAATCCTAGGTACACGATGATGACGCCCGAGGAAGTGCTTGGAAAATTCGTGAGCGGGCGGATGATGATCAAGGAGGCAAGATACGTCGACGACGCGTTGAACGGTCCACTCCACGAGCCTCAACCCATTGCTCTAAAGGCAACGAGGAGCAAGGAGTCGCTACCTAGCAAGGTGGCGCAAGTTGAGGCGGCCGGGCTCAATGATGAAGAGATGGCTCTCATCATTAAAAGATTCAAGACGGCGCTAAAAGGTCGAAAGGGACAGCCAAGCAAGGCCAAGACCAAGGGAAAGCGATCATGCTTCAAATGCGGTAAGCTTGGTCATTTTATTGCTAACTGTCCCGAAAATGATAGTGACCAGGAGCAAGGGAAAAATGGGAAGATAGAGAACAAGAAGGTTTACAAGAAGGCCAAAGGCGAAGCACACCTTGGAAAGGAGTGGGATTCGGATTGCTCTTCGTCCGACTCCGACGACGAAGGACTCGCCGCCACTGCCTTCAACAAATCGGCTCTCTTCCCCAACGAGCATCACACTTGCCTCATGGCAAGGGAAAAGAAGGTAATCACTCGTAATGATAATACTTATGATTCTTCTAGTGATGATGAATCTAGTGAGGATGAAATTGATTACTCTAGTTTATTCAAGGGATTGGATAGAACTAAGATAGCTAAGATTAATGAGTTGATTGATGCCTTAAATGAAAAGGATAGAATCTTAGAGAAACAAGAAGACCTTTTATATGAAGAACATGATAAATTTGTTAGTGCACAAAATTCACTTGCTCTAGAAGTTAAAAGAAATGGAATACTTTCTTGTGAACTTTCTACTTGTAATGAAACCATTTCTTCTTTAAAAGGTGAAATTAATGTTTTAAATGCTAAACTAGAAGTAGCAAGTAACTCTTGTGTTGAAAATATTGCAATTTGCATTGCACTAGGTGTAAGGATTTTGATGTTAATGCTTGTAGTGAACACTTAGTTTCAATTTCAAAACTAAATGATGAAGTGGCTAGTCTTAATGCTCAACTTAAGACTAGCAAGAGTGAAGTTGATAAAATAAAATTTGCAAGGGATGCCTACACGGTTGGTAGACACCCCTCAATTAAGGATGGTCTTGGCTTCAAGAGAGAAGCCAAGAACTTAACAAGCCATAAGGCTGCCATCTTCATCAAGGAGAAAGGGAAGGCCCCTATGGCTAGTAGTGCTAAGAGGAACCATGCTTTCTTGTACCATGATAGGAGACATGCTAGAAATGCTTATAATGATTTTGATTCACATGTTTATGATTCTCATGCCATGTGTGCTTCTAGTTCTTCCTATAAGCATGATAGAGATATGTGTAGGAGAAATGTTGTGCATATGCCTAGGAGAAATTTTGCTCATGTTCCTAGAAAAGTTGTGAACAAACCTTCTACCATTTATTATGCTTGCAATGCTCCCTTTGCTATTTGTAGAAAGGGTAAGAAGGTAATTGCTAGGAAGTTAGGGGCAAAATGCAAGGGAGACAAAACTTGCATTTGGGTCCCTAAGAATATTTGTGCTAACCTTGTAGGACCCAACATGAGTTGGGTACCTAAGTCCCAAGCCAAAATTTGCCTTGCAGGTTTATGCATCCGGGGGTTCAAGCTGGATTATTGATAGCGGATGCACAAACCATATGACGGGGGAGAAGAAAATGTTCACCTCCTACGTCAAGAATAAGGATTCCCAAGATTCAATTATATTCGGTGATGGGAATCAAGGCAAGGTAAAAGGGTTAGGTAAAATTGCGATTTCTAATGAGCATTCTATCTCTAATGTATTTTTAGTAGAGAGTCTTGGATATAATTTGCTATCTGTTAGTCAATTATGTCACATGGGGTATAACTGTCTATTTACAAATGTAGATGTGTCTGTCTTTAGAAGAAGTGATGGTTCACTAGCTTTTAAGGGTGTATTAGACGGCAAACTTTATTTAGTTGATTTTGCAAAAGAAGAGGCCGGTCTAGATGCATGCTTAATAGCTAAGACTAGCATGGGCTGGCTGTGGCATCGCCGCTTAGCACATGTGGGGATGAAGAACCTTCACAAGCTTCTAAAGGGAGAACACGTGATAGGTTTGACTAACGTGCATTTCGAAAAAGATAGACCTTGTGCAGCTTGTCAAGCAGGTAAACAAGTGGGAGGAGCGCATCACAGCAAGAACGTGATGACCACTTCAAGACCCCTGGAGCTGCTGCATATGGACCTCTTCGGACCTGTCGCCTATCTGAGCATAGGAGGGAGTAAGTATGGTTTAGTTATTGTTGATGATTTTTCCCGCTTCACTTGGGTGTTCTTTTTGCAGGATAAGTCTGAAACCCAAGGGACCCTCAAGCGCTTCCTCAGGAGAGCTCAAAATGAGTTTGAGCTCAAGGTGAAGAAGATAAGGAGCGACAACGGGTCCGAATTCAAGAACCTTCAAGTAGAGGAATTCCTTGAGGAGGAAGGGATCAAGCACGAGTTCTCCGCTCCCTACACACCACAGCAAAATGGTGTGGTAGAGAGGAAGAACAGGACGCTAATCGATATGGCGAGGACAATGCTTGGAGAATTCAAGACCCCCGAGTGTTTCTGGTCGGAAGCCGTGAACACGGCTTGCCACGCCATCAACAGGGTCTACCTTCATCGCCTCCTCAAGAAGACTTCGTATGAGCTTCTAACCGGTAACAAACCCAATGTATCTTACTTTCGTGTATTTGGGAGCAAGTGCTACATTCTAGTGAAGAAAGGTAGAAATTCTAAGTTTGCTCCCAAAGCTGTAGAAGGGTTTTTGTTAGGTTATGACTCAAATACAAAGGCGTATAGAGTCTTCAACAAATCATCGGGTTTGGTTGAAGTCTCTAGCGACGTTGTATTTGATGAGACTAATGGCTCTCCAAGAGAGCAAGTTGTTGATTGTGATGATGTAGATGAAGAAGATGTTCCGACGGCCGCTATACGGACCATGGCGATTGGAGAAGTACGGCCACAGGAACAAGATGAACGAGATCAACCTTCTTCCTCAACTATGGTGCATTCCCCAACCGAAGATGACGAACAGGTACCTCAAGTGGAGGCGCTTGATCAAGGGGGAGCACAAGATGATCAAGTGATGGAGGAAGAAGCACAACCGGCACCTCCAACCCAAGTTCGAGCGATGATTCAAAGGGATCATCCCGTCGATCAAATTCTGGGTGACATTAGCAAGGGAGTAACTACTCGATCTCGATTAGTTTATTTTTGTGAGCATTACTCCTTTGTCTCTTCTATTGAGCCTTTCAGGGTAGAGGAGGCCTTGCTAGATCCGGATTGGGTATTGGCCATGCAGGAGGAGCTCAACAACTTCAAGCGCAATGAAGTTTGGACACTGGTGCCTCGTCCGAAGCAAAATGTTGTGGGAACCAAGTGGGTGTTCCGCAACAAACAGGACGAGCACGGGGTGGTGACGAGGAACAAGGCTCGACTTGTGGCAAAAGGTTATGCCCAAGTCGCAGGTTTGGACTTTGAGGAGACTTTCGCTCCTGTAGCTAGGCTAGAGTCCATTCGTATCCTGCTAGCATATGCCGCTCACCATTCTTTCAGGTTGTACCAAATGGATGTGAAGAGCGCTTTCCTCAACGGGCCAATCAAGGAGGAAGTGTACGTGGAGCAACCCCCTGGCTTCGAGGATGAACGGTACCCCGACCACGTGTGTAAGCTCTCTAAGGCGCTCTATGGACTTAAGCAAGCCCCAAGAGCATGGTATGAATGCCTTAGAGACTTTTTAATTGCTAATGCTTTCAAGGTTGGGAAAGCCGATCCAACTCTTTTTACAAAGACATGTGATGGTGATTTGTTTGTGTGCCAAATTTATGTCGATGACATAATATTTGGTTCTACTAACCAAAAGTCTTGTGAAGAGTTTAGCAGGGTGATGACGCAGAAATTCGAGATGTCGATGATGGGCGAGTTGAACTACTTCCTTGGGTTCCAAGTGAAGCAACTCAAGGACGGCACCTTCATCTCCCAAACGAAGTACACGCAAGATCTGCTAAAGCGGTTTGGGATGAAGGACGCCAAGCCCGCAAAGACTCCGATGGGGACCGACGGACACACCGACCTCAACAAAGGAGGTAAGTCCGTTGATCAAAAAGCATACCGGTCAATGATAGGTTCTTTGCTTTACTTATGTGCTAGTAGACCGGATATTATGCTTAGCGTATGCATGTGTGCTAGATTTCAATCCGATCCTAAGGAGTGTCACTTAGTGGCGGTGAAGCGAATTCTTAGATATTTGGTTGCTACGCCTTGCTTCGGGCTCTGGTATCCAAAGGGGTCTACCTTTGACTTAGTTGGATACTCAGACTCCGACTATGCTGGATGTAAGGTCGATAGGAAGAGTACATCGGGGACGTGCCAATTCTTAGGAAGGTCCCTGGTGTCATGGAACTCTAAGAAACAAACATCCGTTGCCCTATCCACCGCTGAGGCCGAGTACGTTGCCGCAGGTCAGTGTTGCGCGCAACTACTTTGGATGAGGCAAACCCTCCGGGACTTTGGCTACAATCTGAGCAAAGTCCCACTCCTATGTGACAATGAGAGTGCTATCCGCATGGCGGAGAATCCTGTTGAGCACAGCCGCACAAAGCACATAGACATCCGGCATCACTTTTTGAGAGACCACCAGCAAAAGGGAGATATCGAAGTGTTTCATGTTAGCACCGAGAACCAGCTAGCCGATATCTTCACTAAGCCTCTAGATGAGAAGACCTTTTGCAGGTTGCGTAGTGAGCTAAATGTCATAGATTCGCGGAACCTGGATTAAATTGTAGCATACATGTACTTATGCTTTTGATCATGTTCCTTTTTGCATTTTGTTGCTTATTATGGTGCTCAAGTTGTACAAACACTCCTTGGACCTCACAAGTCCGTTGCAAAGTGATGCACATGTTTAGGGGGAGATGTGTTACAACTTGACCCTTTGAGACTAACCATGTGCTTGAGTTTGATAATTTAGTCTCGAAGGAGGATTGAAAGGGAAAAGGTGGACTTGGACCATGAAAGACTTCCACTGCACTCCGATGAGAGGGTAGCTAATTCCAAGTTCATCTCATGAAATCTTATTGCCATTTGCTCTTAATTGAAGACTTTGGTGAGGCAATGGGGTTAAAAGGCCAAGATTGATCTCGTTTTGGTGCTTGATGCCAAAGGGGGAGAAAATAAAGGCCAAAGTGATAAATGGATCAGCTACCACTTGAGAAATTTTGAAAATAGTAGAATAGAGTTTTTGTTGTGTCAAAAGCTTTTATTTTCTCGTATTGTCTCTATTGTCAAAAGTTGGCTTCTTGTGGGGAGAAGTGTTGATTATGGGAAATAGGGGGAGTTTTTGAAATCTTTGATCAATCTCTTTTGGAATGACTCTCTTTATGCCTCAACATGTGTGTTTGACATAGAAATAGAGATTTGAGTTTGATTTGCAAAAACAAACCAAGTGGTGGCAAAGGATGATCCATATATGCCAAAATTGAATCAAAACCAATTTGAGTTTTTATTTGAAATGATTTTGCACTTGTTCTAGTTGCTTTATGTCGTGTTGGCATAAATCACCAAAAAGGGGGAGATTGAAAGGGAAATGTGCCCTTGGGCCATTTCTAAGTATTTTGGTGATTGAGTGTCAACACAAGTGCTTCAATGTGAATCAATGCCCATGGATGAACAAAGTGCAAATCTTCAACAAAGGTATGTTTCTAAGTCTTAGTACATCGGTTTTGTGTACTAATATATTTGTCTAAGTGTTAGAAACAGATAGAAGAAGAGAAGAGAAGACTTGGCTGTGTACAGCCAAGGGGCTGTTTCGGTCTGGGGCACCGGACTGTCCGGTGGTGCACCGGACAGTGTCCGGTGCGCCAGGCTCCCTCGGCCGAAGAGCCCGCTCTCGGGAATTTGCTGACAGCGTACGGCTAAAATTCACCGGACTGTCCGGTGTGCACCGGACTGTCCGGTGAGCCAACGGTCGGCCAGGACCAACGGTCGGGCGCGCGATCAGCGCAGGACACGTGGCCGAGCCAACGGTCGGAAGGGGGCACCGGACTGTCCGGTGTGCACCGGACATGTCCGGTGCGCCAACGGCTCCCGCATCTGCAACGGTCGGCTTCGCCATTTAAGGAAAGGAATCGGGCACCGGACACTGTCCGGTGTGCACCGGACTGTCCGGTGCGCCCGACGACAGAAGGCAAAGATGGCCTTCCAGATTTGTTCTCAACGGCTCCTAGCTGCCTTGGGGCTATAAAAGGGACCCCTAGGCACATGGAGGAAAACACCAAGCAACTCTTGAGCATTCTTGATCATCCACACTCAGTCTTTGCGCATCCGTTTGTGATTCTAAGTGATTCGAGCTCTGTTCTTGTGAGAAACTGTGAGATAGTCTTTGAGCTCGAATCTTGGCCGTGTGTGTGCGCGTTTCGCTGTGGATTTGTGTGTGTTGCTTCCCTCCCTTACTCCGTGCTTCTTTGTGAATCTTAAGTGTAAGGGCGAGAGACTCCAATTTGTGGAGATTCCTCGCAAGTGGGATAAAAATAAGCAAGGCAAAATACTGTGGTATTCAAGTGGGTCTTTGGACCGCTTGAGAGGGGTTGATTGCAACCCTCGTCCATTGGGACGCCACAACGTGGAGTAGGCAAGTTTTGTACTTGGCCGAACCACGGGATAAATCACCGTGTCTCCTCTGTGTTGAATTCTCTGTGATTGTCGTATTGTGCAAGATCTTCTCTTTAGCCACTTGGCAATTATTGTGCTAACCTCTAACAAGTTTTTGTGGCTATAAGTTAAGTTTTTACAGGATCACCTATTCACCCCCCCCTCTAGGTGCTCTCAGCGGGTATAGTGGATGTGTGTCATTAAATGTCTTTTCCGCCTCCTTCTCCTGGCTCTCCTTTGCTCTTAGGCGTTGTAATTTTCTCTTTTGGGATCGTGTCAATCCCGCTGGGCACCATCGAGGCATGGAGTATTTTGGATCGGCTGTTTTGATGGTAACTGTATCCTTTTCTGTTGTGTTGGCCGATTCACCGAAAATCATCGGCCCTTTATTGTCTCCCTGTATGACAACATCTGCAGTACCTATTTTGATGATGTCCTTTTTTGTTGTTCTTTGAGTTGCTACAGGCATATGCCCCCCTGCCGGATTGGTCGGCCTGGAAGGCCGAGTAGTCCGACAATTCTGTTGGGTTTGTGCCTGGTGACCGGATTGAGCAGTGCTCAATCGGTCTTGTACTGGTGGCGTCAACCTGTCAAAAACAGATGTTTGGGGTGCCCCCCAGGCGGGGTACTGTGGCATCCCAAATGGATATGGTGACATGCCCCACATTTGATTTGGGACATATGGCGGAGGTAAATATGTGTATGGATATGGCATAGGTGGATATGGAGGTGGAGGTGTCCATGCAGGTACGTTAGGTCTCACTTGTACAGTATGACCTTTCATTTCTTCCGATTGGTGGGGTGGTCCAATCGGCCTGACCTGACGCTGCTCATGAATGGGTGAGCGGGGTCGCTTTGCTGGCCGGTCACTGGGGCCGGCCTTCTTTTTTACGTATTTAGACAATAATTGATCAAAAGTTGGGCCGGCTTTAACCAACCGACCAGCTGCTTTGAATGTATTTGTTTTCCACGTACCTATCTCTGGTCGTCGTGGTTTGAAAGTACGTGGACGTTGTGAATCCTGAGTACGGCCGGACCGTCCGCCGGAGCTCTCCGGACCGTCCGGTGGGGTCCCGGACCGTCCGCGCCTACGTGCCGGACCGTCCGGGATACGCAGCACGGGCTCCTGCATCTGTCTCCCTATCTGTGCTTGCCCCCCAGTACTGGAGGCTGTGATGGTCACCTTTAGGGTCTCCCCTCCATCGGGAGTCTTCTCGGCCACCACTTTCCTGCAAGAAACTTTACGATCCCCATCGGCCTCTTTAGCATGGCCGATGATTGTCTCTTTGCCTTTGTCTTTATCGGCTGTGTTTGGCCGAACTAGGACTTTCTTGCCCTCGAAGTCAATCATGTTCATCGGAAAGGGCTCTGTATCCACCTGCATTTCCTGAAATTTCAATCGTCCTTCATTAATGGCCGATTGAATCTGTCGACGGAATACATTACAATCATTAGTGGCATGAGAAAATGAGTTATGCCACTTGCAATATGCACGACGTTTTAGCTCGTCGGCGGATGGAATAGTGTGATTTATTTTAATGTTGCCATTTTTAAGTAATTCATCAAATATTCTATCACACTTACCAACATTAAATGTAAACTTAACCTCCTCTTGCCGTTTCTTTTGAACCGGCTGTAAGGAGGCACAAGCCGAAGATTTGGCCTGCTTTGGCCAAACCATTTCAGCAGCATACACCTCTGCTGATTCATCTTCTGAGCTATTTTGGTCGCATTCTACTACATGTACGTTGTGACGAATTGTTTTAGCAGTTTCTTTGCTTCGGCTTTCACAAGCCAAAGCTCTCTGGTGTAATTGTGCTAGTGTAAAGAATTGGATGCCTTCTAATCTTTCTTTTAAATAATATCGCAGACCATTAAAGGCTAATCCTACTAGCTGTTTCTCTGCTAAATGAAATTGAAAGCATCAGTTTCTTGTATCTCGGAATCTCCGGATGTAATCATTAACCGATTCATCTTTTGTCTGTCGCAACGACACTAAATCTACCAAATCCAACTCATAGTCACCGGAGAAAAAATGATCATGAAATTTTTGCTCTAGATCCCCCCATGATGAAATGGAATTAGGAGGTAAAGTGGCATACCATGCAAACGCGGTTCCTGTCAGCGATAATGAAAATAAACGTACGCGAAATGCCTCTGTGTCGGCCAATTCTCCCAATTGTGCCAAGAACTGGCCTATATGTTCGCGTGTGTTCTTCCCTTGATCACCCGAAAATTTTGCGAATTCGGGTATCCTGGTTCCCTGTGGGTATGGGTGGTGATCAAATCGGCTGTCATAAGGTTTCCGATATGACTGCCCCCCAGGGACCATGCTTACTCCGAGCTTATCTTGGAACGCCTCAGCTATTTCTTCCCTTACTATATCAATGGCAGCCGGTGCAAGACCACCGGCTCTCTGGTCAAACATAGGTGGGGTTGGCTGGATATTAGCATGTTGTCTTTCTCCCCATTGGTTTGAGTTACGTGGTGCATTTTCATTTGCCCTATATGGGTCATAGGTTTGATCGTTTCTTTCCGGCTTCCTGGGTGGGGCCGGAAAGCTTTCCTGGGCTCTGGATCTTGAATTAATGGGTTGATGCATTGTATAGTGCGATGGGAAGTGCTGCTGGGACGGGTGAGGATTCCGGTAACAATCCTCCTCAAAAAGGTCATGTGCGGACTGTCCGGACATTGGTCTGGACCGTCCGTGATTATGTGCGGACCGGCCGTCGTTGTATGCGGATGGTCCGACTGGGTAGTTTAGATTCCGTGTCGTGTGTGGTGGTTCGGGCGCATATCTAGGTAACTCATGAAAAATAGGCCCGACTGTTGTTGGCCCGGACGGTCCGCGCTCACGTGCGGACGGTCCGGGCATGTGCAGATCAGCTGATTTGCTGCCGATTTGTGGTTGTTCAGGGTATGTGTCCATCGGCATCCCATAAAGGGGTTGTGACTGGTCGTGACAACCTGTAGCCGATGTGTTACGCGTGTTACCTCCTAACTCAACCTCGTGTGAAGGAAAATTTGCGATGTTAGACTTATCGAATGCACGTACTAGTCTCTTAACATCGCTTTGCATACCCCCTATGATGCTCTGCATTTGTTCACGCTGCTCTTCTACATAATTTCTAAGAGATTGTAGCTCGTTGGTATTACTTACATTGGGGATATCTGGCGTGGGTTGGAGCGAAGCCGGATCCGTCGCCCGATGTCGGACGACCTTGTTGTTCCTGTCCACTTTGAAGTTGGCCAAGAATTTTGCTTTCGCCTCCTGGATCATCCGCTCCTTGTGCTCCTCAAACTGGAGCTGCTCGTCAGCCGGCAAGGTTTCCCAAGTCGGCTCTATGATGTTGCTTGGAGAAATATCAGAGCTCTCCCTTGAACCGGCCATTGAGGGCCGATTTGATGAGCCTAGATGTGTTTTCCCCAGCGGAGTCGCCAAAAAGTATGTTGACACCTTTTTGGAGGCGCCAATTACTCAAGAGAACCAGCGGCGGTGCTCTCTGGTCAGGCGCGGACGGTCCGCGGCCCAAGGCCGGACGGTCCGCGACCTGGCGCGAGGCGGCGGTGCTCTCTGGTCAGGCGCGGACGGTCCGCGACCTGGTGCAGGAGCTCGGTTTCCCTGCCCGACGGCCGGACGGTCCGCGCCCTAGGGCCGGACGGTCCGCGCGTGCGCAGGGGCGGCGGAAGATCGCCGGTGGCGCCTGGATCTCGCTCCCGGGAGGGACCCCGTCGGGGAGGAGAGATCCTAGGTGGTGTCTAGGCTCGGGTAGACCGACCTAGACTCCTCTAATCGACGTAGAGTCGAGTAGAGGCGGAGAATTTGGGGATTGGAAGGCTAAACTAGGGCTAAACTAGAACTACTTCTAGGATAAAATGCGAATAAAAGTTGTATTGATTCGATTGTTGATTACAAATCGGCCGTAGGCCTCTCTTTTTATAGAGGAGGGGGGCTGGATCCTTTACACGACCGGATTCCGAGCTAATTCCGCGGATATAGCTAACAAACATAGCACAAAACTCGGAACCCTAATCTATTCTGCGCGTGCGCGGACCGTCCGGCCCACAGGCGCGGACCGTCCGGACCGCGGACCGTCCGGCCTCAGGGCCGGACCGTCCGCACCTCATTTTGGTGCTCAACACTCGGCAAAGGATCGGATTCCGCTAGTGCGTTAAGCATGCACGACATCACGTGTGCAAAACTTCTTGGTAGCACAACGTTCAGGTTTTTTTAGGGTGACCATTGAGTTCACAATCTCATAAATAAGCATGTAAAATCATCATGAGTAGGTAGGTAGAGATCCGAACAAGATCAGATTACTGTCAACCCGAAGGAGTACTACACAACCGGCCAACAACGCTGTCCAGACAAGTATGGAGTAACACATATGTTAGCAGATGAACACATGGATTTATTAAAATTAGCATTTGCAGATTTAATCATTCAAGTACGCAAGCTCTCACCAAATCGTTCGGCCGCAATGTGCGCTGTATCCTTTTGTTAGTAGGCATAATTAAGCAATTTGTGTAGTTTAAAAATATGGCGTAGCAAAAGGAGCAGAGAGTTTCCTTTGTCAGGGAAAGAAACAAGATCAGTGCTATACCTTAACAATTTCGAATGTCTGCTTGCAGTAAGATATAGTTCTGTGTTCTGGTTCTTCCTAATTAATACTTCCAAATTTAGATTTTTTATTATCACAGTTGCCTCTGGTTTGGTGAGATAATTCATTGCATGTTTCCCAGTTTGCCAAAACCTGCAGTTCCCGGCTACTACTGCCATGACGACCATGAAGCCAGCATCGTTCAACCAAGACCAGGAATTTTAAGTGCAGTAGGAAACTGCCACCGCGCATAGAGTTGGTAGGCACCACATTTGGTGAGGGCGACATATAACATCCGACGAAGAATTTGTGTGCTCTGTCCTGCGTACAATAGACGCACCGAGTTCCTTGTTTCAGTAACATCCTCTTCTATGTAGGCAGTAGGTGTTCTGCTGGGCACCGGCAACGGCAAGAGACGGCTCGAGCTGATGCATGGTTTCTCCAAGCAGATAACGAAAACAATTGCAGATTAACCGATTGACTGCACGCCTCAAACTAATCTCCAGCTAACGAACGTTATCTTGCTAGCATGATACCACTCTACTCTACTAGCAGTAGTGCATCTTTTTGCTACCTAGCTAGAGTACTAGCTAGACCCCCTCTACTACCGACCTGTAATCCCTGAGTGCATGCAACACCACACATGCGTCAATGGGACAAACAGTATGCTGCTGCTACTATTATTTAGGCGCCTAATAAATGGACCACTCTAGTCTAGCACCATCGTATTTCCTTGATAGGTGTTGGCGTCGATTCCGGCACTAAACATATATTAGGGATGACCCGCTTGGTGGTGCTCGGGAGCGCAGATGGTTTACAGTTCTGTGTCAGACGGTGCGCGACCTCCCTATAACGCTACAACCTTGCTACAGGAGCGGCTCCTTTCCTGCGTGCTTCCAGGCGGTCCGTGACTGGGACCAGATGGTATATAATGGCGCAGAGGGTCTTCTTCTTAAAGAAGAACCTACATCTTGACTTCTGGTAGGGACTCCATCGGAAAGGAGAGTTCTTTTCGGATTTCTCCTCTTAGATAGGATAAGTCAGTTTTATTAGGCTAAATCAGTTTTCTATTGTTTAGTCCAAAACATCTCCGATTATTTAGAAAGCTTATATAAGCATATTGTACGCTACAGTAAAAGGGGAGAAAAAGTAAAAACCCTTACTATCTTCTATCTCATTTATCATCTATCATTTCTTCGTTTTTTTGTTTTGCTGAGAAAAACATCCGAGATATCTATGCAAAAGTGGATCCACCCAATCAATCATCGCTGTTGTTGCTCGAAGGATTGTTCCGTAGCAATAGATTTGGCGACTCCACTGGGGAACGATTTGCAATCATTTTAGAGCGACAAACTATTGGTGATTGGTGCCCTTATCGCCAATCACGAACGGGGTCATTGAAGAACAGACTGCAAAGAAGACGGCGCCGGACAAATCTAACGTTCATCCTCTGAACGTGATCATAGTCACGATGGAGGACCTTACAGAGGTGGACATGAATGAACTTGAATAGGAAATTGCACGGGAGATGGAGAAGCATAACGAGAAGTTAGCTTGTTTCCAGAAGATCAAGAATGGTGTGATCAAACAAGCTGATGGGGCAGGCACATCCATCAAGAAGGTAAGTTCATGTGTCACTTGCGAAGAACTGGCTCACATGATTGATACCGCCGTAGCTAGCAAATATGGGACTGATGTCACAGAAATAACACACATGATTTATGAGGGAGTGTGTAATTCTTTTGACATTTAGATCCAAACTTAAGCAAGATATGAGCAATAATATGCCTAGACAGATCCGATCTATAGTTCAACAGGTTCTAGGGGAATTATAGGGTAAGCGCGCAGAAAATCCTTCATATGCACCTAGGTGTAACAGAGGAGCTGCGCCTAATAATGTAAACCAAGCTATTAATGAGATGGGTGCGGATTCAGTAATGAACTCTAACCTACAACAACCATACTATCAGAGTATGGCGTATGGGCCACATATTCCACTTGTAGGAAACGGGGTCCCATAAGGTTTTGTTCCAAATGATCACAGGACTAGGGACAGGGAGTGCTGCTATTAGCATCGGGAATCACCAATGCAGCAGGCGACGGTAAGAGATCTGAAGGTGTTAGAGAACAAGTGGTGAGGACTCTTATAGAATTTGGTTTTGAGCCTAAAGGACATATTAGATCATATAAGAAGCCTTATCCCGAGTTTTTTGACACATTGCCATATCCTCGGGGGTTTAGGATTCCTTATTTTGCCAAATTTTCTGGGGACGATTCAAAAACTACATATGAGCACATGGGATAGTACTTGGCATAAGTAGGTGAGATAGGTATAACTGATGTCCATAGAGTTAAATTATTTCCCTTATCTTTGACTAGCACTACTTTCCATTGGTTTACATCTTTAGCTCCAAATTCGATTGATAATTGGGATTGCTTGGAGCAAAAATTTCACGATTACTTTTATTGTGGAGAGACTGAGCTTAGATTATCACACACCTTAATACGGTTACGAAGAAATATAATGAAACTGTCCGTGACTACATTAGGAGATTTAGGGAAACCAGGAACAAATGTTATAGCTTAACCCTAGGGGTAAGAGACTTAGCCGGTTATCTTTTGCAGGGCTATCATCTTATCTAAGGAAGAAGTTAGAGGGGCGAGACTTTACTAATGTAAACCAAGTTATGCAGCACACTATAGCCCATGAAAATTGTGCTAGGGATAACAAACATTATAGCCGATTTGGAGATACGAATGGTAGCGAAAAGGAGAAATAGGGGGTTAACGTGTTAGAGCCCAATACTGACAGTTATGAGGAGAGAAATGTGTGTGCGGCTGCATGGGTAGATGCACCAAGAAGGTTCTAGTTCGGACAGATCAGGCTGAGACTACTAAAGGCAAAAGGGTAGTTGTTTATGACGATCTCAAACTCAAGATGATAAAACCAAAGATAGAGCCCAAAAGTTGGTGTGTGGAAAGTAAATGAGGAAAAGGGTTCAAACTTTCTTTAAACTGATTTCTGATTTTTTGCTCAACAAATACACTTCACAATGGAAACGAAATGAGTCCCAACATTCTAGAGGTTTCAAGAGACCTAGGTCTCCAGAATGGGTGCAAAGCAGCCTCTTTGGATAGAGGGGAAGGTGACTGAACTAGAACAGTGGGGAGGACTGTGCTCATGCAAAAAGGTGAGATTTGTTCTCACGGTGTGAATGCCCGAAGCAACCGTATTTGGAGACAAAGCGAAGGTATGGAGGTGGAGTGTGGTCTAGGCTAGGGATAAGTATGAGGAGTCGGCCCATGGATGTTTCCATGTTGCAAGGTCCAGAGGACTTTCGTTCACATATTCAAAAAGAAATGGGCCCCTCGTAGCCCAGCGGATGCCAGAGGACTGCATATAGGTGAAAAATCAGGAGAAGGGGGTGTTATTGTTGATGGGCAAGATGATCCACTGAGCAAAAAGCTGCTCGAAAATCATAGTGGGAACATTGAATGCGACATAATAAATGTTGCAGAGAATGCCATGTTGGCGGTAGGTTCCCAGGTAGAGGCAGCAAAGCAAGATGACCGGTTCTCTATCGTCGGAGGTCACACAAGGCAGAATGAAAAGGTAGTTGTCACTAGGGTGAGCAAGTTATAGGACAACAAGCTGTAATATGATGCTGAGCAAGGAATGAGTAACAAGCATGTTAGGTTTGATACAATGGCTGCACAAGAAATAGACAATTCTGCTAGCTGGGATGAAAGGCTCAGGGATGAAATGATCGCAAATCAACATGTAGTCGGTTCTGGCCTTGTGATGGGTGATAGCTATGAAGCATAACGCCATAAACTGGTCGAACAATTGTGTCGCAGCGATGAGCAAAGGGCAATACCAATGACGGTGCCGATTAGAAGCCAAGTTAGTGCAAGTATAGAGGGTACATTAATTAATACCACCCAAAGCACAAGTGTTTCTAGTCGGGTTTCAGCTGGTAGCATGTTGGACATGGGGGACAAGAGGAATTATGGTTCAGTAGCGCCCAGTACAAAACCAGCACCAAGATGGTGCCCAACTGGGTTAAGTTGTACGCAAAAGCGACATGTCAAGTGGTTGAGGAGTATGGAGATTACAGAAAATTTAAGAATATGAGCATGATATATGGTTCAACCAGGACATGCCAATGATTATTCCTAATAAAACATGGAGGGAGAAATGATTGGCCAAGGAAGAAAAAGATGGTGACAGCAGCAGCGGTAGTTCTGATGAGATGAGAAAGGGCCGAAGCACAGGTGGACATGGATATAAACATGGTGTTTGTTTTACCTAGTGAATTTAGGGCAGTGGAAGGGGATGTTGTAGAGATAGTTTTAGGGGCTGAGCATGATGTGTTTAAGAGGCCTAAGGAGCAGTTGAAAGTCACCTAGAGGGGGGGTGAATAGGCGGAATCTGAAAATTGTAAACTTAAGCACACACTACAAGCCGGGGTTAGCGTTAGAAATAAAACCGAGTCCGAAAGAGAGGGCGAAAACAAATCCACCAAAGAAATAGAGCGGATGACACAGTGATTTGTTTTACCGAGGTTCGGCCCTCGAAGGCCTAGTCGCCGTTGAGGTGGTCACAAAGATCGGGTCTCTTTCAACCCTTTCCCTCTCTCAAACGGTCACCTAGACCGAGTGAGCTTTTCTCCTTAATCAACGGGTCACTTAGACCCCTCACAAGGACCACCACAACTTGGTGTCTCTTGCGTTGATTACAAGTTGCTTGAGAACAAGAAATGGGGAAGAAGAAAAGCGATCCAAGCGCAAGAGCTCAAAAGAACAAGGCAAAATTCTCTCTTCTAGTCACTATTGCTTTGAGTGGAATTGGAACTTGGAGAGATTTTGATTCACTCTAATTGTGTCTTGTATTGAATGCACTAGCTCTTGTATTGAATGTGTTGGCTGAAAACTTGGATGCCTTGAAGTGTGGTGGTTGGGGGTATTTATAGCCCCAACCACCAAAGTGGTCGTTGGGGATGGCTGCTGTCGACGGGCGCACCGGACAGTCCGGTGTGCCACCGGACACTGTCCGGTGCACCATCCATGTCACCCAACCGTTGGGTTCGACCGTTGGAGCTTCTGACAACTGGGCCACCGGACAGTCCGATGGTGCACCGAACAGTCACTGTTCACTGTCCGGTGCGCCTTCTGGCGCCTGCTCTGACTTCTACGCGCGCAGTCCGCACTGTAGCGTTCACTGTTCACTTTTGCAGACGACCGTTGGCGCGCTAGTCGTTGCTCCGCTGGCACACCGGACAGTCCGGTGCTACACCGGATAGTCCGGTGAATTATAGCAGAGAGCATTTTCCAGAAACCCGAAGGTGGCAAGTTCGGAGTTGATCTCCCTGGTGCACCGGATACTGTCCGGTGGCACACCGGATAGTCCGGTGCGCCAGTCCAGGACAGCCTTCGGTTTTCTTTTGCTCCTTTCTTTTGAACCCTTTCTTGGACTTTTTATTGGTTTGTGTTGAACCTTTGGCACTTGTAGAACTTATAATCTAGAGCAAACTAGTTAGTCCAATTATTTGTGTTGGGCAATTCAACCACCAAAATTCATATTAGGAAAAGGTTTGACCCTATTTCCCTTTCAATCTCCCCCTTTTTGGTGATTGATGCCAAGACAAACCAAAGCAAATATAAAAGTGCAGAATTGAACTAGTTTGCATAAGGTAAGTGCAAAGGTTGCTTGGAGTTAAACCAATAATTATTTCTACTAGATATGCATGGATTGTTTTCTTCTTATTTAAAATTTTGGACCACATTTGCACCACATGTTTTGTTTTTGCAAATCTTTTGGAAATTCTTTTCAAAATCCTTTTCCAAATAGTCAAAGGTATAAGAATAAGATTGAAAGAAGCATTTTCAAGATTTGAAATTTTCTCCCCCTGTTTCAAATGCTTTTCCTTTGACTAAACAAAACTCCCCCTTAATGAAATTCTCCTCTTAGTGTTCAAGAGGGTTTTGCCAATTGAGATAGAATTTCTTAGAGAAATACTAATTTCAAAGATACTAATTGAAAAACATTTAAAAACTTAAACTTTGAAAACTTTTGAAATTTGGCATGGTGGTGCGGTCCTTTTGCTTTGGGCTAATACTTTCTCCCCCTTTGGCATGAATCGCCAAAAACGGATACTTGTGAGTGAAATATGAGCCCTTTTACTTTCTCCCCAATGGCAAACAAATAAATATGAGTGAAGATTATACCAATGTGGAGAGATGGCAGAATACCGGCAAAGAGTAAATAATACCGATGGAGTTGAGTGGAAGCGTCGTCTTTGCCGAATACTCCATTTCCCTTTTAATTCTATGATTAAGCATGAGAATACACTTGAAAACACATTAGTCATAGACATAAAAGAGATATGATCAAGGGTATATAAATGAGCTATGTGTGCAAAGTTTCAATCAAAATTCCTAGAATCAAGAATATTTAGCTCATTCCTAAGCTTTGGTGTTAATCAAGGGTATATAAATGAGCTATGTGTGCAAGGTTTTCTCATCTAGTGGCTTGGTAAAGATATCGGCTAATTGATCTTTGGTGTTAATATAGGCTATCTCGATGTCCCCCCTTTGTTGGTGATCTCTCAAAAAGTGATACCGAATGGCTATGTGCTTAGTGCGGCTGTGTTCAACAGGATTATCCGCCATGCGGATTGCACTCTCATTATCACATAGGAGAGGGACTTTGCTAAATTTGTAGCCATAGTCCCTAAGGGTTTGCCTCATCCAAAGCAATTGCACGCAACAATGGCCTGCGGCAATATACTCGGCTTCGGCGGTAGAAGGAGCGACTGAGTTTTGTTTCTTTGAAGCCCAAGACACCAGGGATCTCCCCAGAAACTGACAAGTCCCTGATGTGCTCTTCCTATCAATTTTACACCCTGCCCAATCAGCATCTGAATATCCTAATAAATCAAAAGAGGATCCCTTGGGGTACCAAAGGCCAAACTTAGGAGTATGAACTAAATATCTCAAGATTCTTTTCACAGCCCTAAGGTGAACTTCCTTAGGATCGGCTTGGAACCTTGCACACATGCATACGGAAAGCATAATATTCGGTCGAGATTCACATAGATATAGCAAAGATCCTATCATCGACTGGTATACCTTTTGATCTATGGATTTACCTCCCGTGTCGAGGTCGAGATGCCCATTGGTTCCCATGGGTGTCTTGATGGGCTTGGCATCCTTCATTCCAAACATGGTGAGTATGTCTTTAATGTACTTCGTTTGGCTGATGAAGGTGCCCTCTTGGAGTTGCTTGACTTGAAATCCTAGAAAATACTTCAACTCCCCCATCATAGACATCTCGAATTTTTGTATCATGATCTTACTAAACTCTTCACAAATAGATTTGTTAGTAGACCCAAATATGATATCATCAACATAAATTTGGCATACAAATAAATCATTTTCAATTGTTTTAGTAAAGAGAGTAGGATCGGCCTTTCCGACTTTGAAGTCATTAGTGATAAGAAAATCCCTTAGGCATTCATACCATGCTCTTGGGGCTTGCTTGAGCCCATAAAGTGCCTTAGAGAGTTTGTAAACATGATTAGGGTACTCACTATCTTCAAAGCCGGGAGGTTGCTCAACATAGACCTCTTCCTTGATTGGTCCATTGAGGAAGGTACTCTTCACGTCCATTTGATAGAGCTTGAAGCCATGGTAAGTAGCATAGGCAAGTAATATATGAATTGACTCAAGCCTAGCTACGGGTGCATAGGTTTCACCAAAATCCAAACCTTCGACTTGTGAATAACCCTTGGCCACAAGTCATGCTTTGTTTCTTGTCACCACACCATGCTCATCTTGCTTGTTGCGGAATACCCACTTGGTACCTACAACATTTTGGTTAGGACGTGGAACCAAATGTCATACCTCATTCCTCGTGAAGTTGTTGAGCTCCTCTTGCATCGCCAGCACCCAGTCCGAATCTTTAAGTGCATCCTCTACCCTGTGTGGCTCAATAGAGGAAACAAAAGAGTAATGTTCACAAAAATGAGCGACTCGAGATCGAGTGGTTATCCCCTTATGAATATCGCCGAGGATGGTGTTCATGGGGTGATCTCTTTGAATCGCCTGGTGGACTCTTGGGTGTGGCGGTCTTGGACCCTCATCATCTTCCTTGTCTTGTTCATTAGCATCTCCCCTTGATCATTGTCCTCCTCTTGAGGTGGCTCCTCTTGATCTTCATTTTCATCATCTTGAGCTTGACCCTCATCTTGAGTTGGTGGAGATGCTTGCATGGAGGAAGATGGAGGTTGATCTTGTGCTTGTGGAGGCTCTTCGGATTCCTTAGGACACACATCCCCAATGGACATGTTCCTTAGCGCGATGCACAGAGCCTCTTCATCATCTAGCTCATCAAGATCAACTTGCTCCACTTGTGAGTCGTTAGTCTCATCAAACACAATGTCACACGAAACTTCAACTAGTCCAGTGGACTTGTTAAAAACTCTATATGCCCTTGTGTTTGAATCATAACCAAGTAAAAAGCCTTCTACAACCTTAGGAGCAAATTTAGATTTTCTACCTCTTTTAACAAGAATAAAACATTTGCTACCAAAGACTCTAAAATATGAAACATTGGGCTTTTTACCGGTGAGGAGTTCATAAGATGTCTTCTTGAGGATTCGGTGAAGGTAGAGACGGTTGATGGCGTAGCAAGCGGTGTTGATTGCTTCTGCCCAAAACCGGTCCGAAGTCTTGTACTCATCAAGCATGGTCCTCGCCATGTCAAGTAGAGTTCTATTCTTCCTCTCTACTACACCATTTTGTTGTGGCATGTAGGGAGAAGAGAACTCATGCTTGAGGCCCTCGTCCTCAAGAAAGCCTTCAATTTGAGAGTTCTTGAACTCCGTCCCATTATCGCTTCTAATCTTTTTGATCCTTAAGCAGAACTCATTTTGAGCTTGTCTCAAGAATCCCTTTAAGGTCTCTTGGGTTTGTGATTTTTCCTGCAAAATGAACACCCAAGTGAAGCGAGAATAGTCATCCACAATTACAAGACAATACTTACTCCTGCCGATGCTTATGTAAGCGATCGAGCCGAATAGATCCATGTGGAGTAGTTCAAGCGGACTGTCAGTCGTCATGATGTTCTTGTGTGGATGATGAACACCAACTTGCTTAACTGCTTAGCATGCGCTACAAATCCTATCTTTCTCAAAATGAACATTTGTTAGTCCCAAAATGTGTTCTCCCTTTAGAAGTTTATGAAGATTCTTCATCCCAACGTGAGCTAGTCGGCGATGCCAGAGCCAACCCATGTTAGTCTTAGCATTTAAGCAAGTATCGAGTTCAGCTCTATTAAAATCAACTAAGTATAGCTGTCCCTCTAATACTCCCTTAAATGCTACTGAATCATCACTTCTTCTAAAGACAGTAACACCTATATCCGTTAAAAGACAATTGTAGCCCATTTTGCATAATTGAGAAACTGAAAGCAAGTTGTAATCTAAAGAATCTACAAGAAAAACATTGGAAATAGAATGGTCAGGTGATATAACAATTTTACCAAGTCCTTTGACTAGACCTTGATTTCCATCCCTGAATGTGATAGCTCTTTGGGGATCTTAGTTTTTCTCATAGGAGGAGAACATTCTTTTCTCCCCAGTCATATGGTTTGTGCACCCGCTATCAATGATCCAACTTGAGCCGCCGGATGCATAAACCTAAAAAACAAATTTAGGCCTTGTTCTTAGGTACCCAAATGGTCTTGGGTCCTTTCACATTAGAAACAAGAACCTTGGGTACCCAAACACAAGTCTTGGAGCCCTTGTGTTTGCCCCCAACATATTTGGCAACTACTTTGCCTGATTTGTTAGTGCGCACATATGAAGCATCAAAAGTCTTAAATGAAACATTAGGTTTATTTGATGCAATAGGAGATTTCTTTTTAGGCATTTTAACATGTGTAGAACGCCTAGAGCTAGAAGCCTCATTCTTATAAATAAAAGCATGGTGAGAAACAGAATGAGTCTTCTTGGCATGAATTCTCTTAATCTTATCCTCAGGATAACCAGCAGGATATAAAATATAGCCCTCGTTATCCTGAGGCATGGGAGCCTTGCCCTTAACAAAGTTAGACAATCTCTTAGGGGCATTAAGCTTGACATTGCCTCCATGTTGGAAGCCAATGCCATCCTTAATGCCAGGGCGTCTCCCACTATAAAGCATACTACGAACAAATTTAAATTTCTCATTTTCTAGTTCATGCTCGACAATTTTAGCATCTAGTTTAGCTATATGATCATTTTGTTGTTTAGTCATAGCAAGGTGATCATGAATAGCATCAACATTAATGTCTCTACATCTAGTACAAATAGTAACATGATCAACACTAGATGTAGATGGTTTGCAAGCATTTAATTCATCAATCTTAGCATGTAACATGGCATTCTCATTTCTAAGATTAGAAATAGAAATATTGCAAACATTTAAATCTTTAGCCTTAGAAATTAATTTATCATTCTCAATCTTAAGGATAGAAAGTGATTCATTCAACTTGTCAATTTTAGCAACCAAACTAGCATTATCATCTTTAAGTTTGACAAGAGAATCATCACAAACATTTAATTTCCCAACCTTAGCAATTAATTTGGCATTTTCATTTCTAAGGTTAGAGATAGTGTCATGGCAAGTGCTTAGCTCACTAGTCAATTTTTCACATTTTTCTACCTCTAGAGCATAAGCATTTTTAACCTTAACATGCTTCTTATTTTCTTTAATTAGGAAGTCCTCTTGGCTATCCAAGAGTTCATCCTTCTAATGAATAGCACTAATCAATTCATTCAATTTTTCTTTTTTGTTGCATGTTTAGGTTGGCAAAAAGAGTGAGCAAGTTATCCTCATCATCACTAGAATTATCCTCATCACTAGAAGTTGCATACTTAGTGGAGGATCTAGATTTTACCTTCTTCTTCTTGACGTCCTTTGCCATGAGGCACTTGTGGCCGACATTGTGGAAGAGAAGACCCTTGTTGACGGCGATGTTTGCGGCGTCCTCGTCGAAGGAGGAGTCGGGTGGAGCTTTCATCGGAGTCCCACTCCCGGCAAACATGGGCATCGTCGCCCTTCTTGTAGTATCTCTTCTTCTCCTTCTTCTTCCCCCTCTTGTCGTCACCCCTGTCACTGTCACTAGAAATAGGACATTTTGCTATAAAGTGATCGGGCTTACCACACTTGTACCAAACTTTCTTAGAGCGGGGCTTGTAGTCTTTCCCCCTCCTTTGCTTGAGGATTTGGCGGAAGCTCTTGATGATGAGCGTCATCTCCTCGTTGTCGAGCTTGGAGGCGTCGATGGGGAGTCTACTTGATGTAGACTCTTCTTTCTTCTCCTCCGTCGCCTTGAATGCGACGGGTTGTACCTTGGGTATAGAGGAGGCGCCTTGCTCGATGATCTTCTTGGAGCCTTTGATCATCAATTCAAAGCTCACAAATTTTCCTATAACCTCCTCGGGAGACATTAGCTTGTATCTAGGATCACCATGAATTAATTGAACTTGTGTAGGATTAAGAAAAACAAGTGATCTTAGAATAACCTTAACCATTTCATGGTCATCCCATTTGGTGCTCTCGAGGTTGCGCACTTGGTTCACCAGGGTCTTGAGCCGGTTGTACATGGCTTGTGTCTCCTCTCCTTGGTTGAGCATAAATCGACCGAGCTCCCCCTCGATCGTTTCCCGCTTGGTGATCTTGGTCACCTCATCTCCTTCGTGCGCGGTCTTGAGCACGTCCCAAATCTCCTTGGCACTCTTCAACCCTTGCACCTTATTATACTCCTCTCGACTTAGAGAGGTGAGGAGTATAGTAGTTGCTTGGGAATTGAGGTGCCGGATTTGGGCGACCTCGTCCGCATCATAATCTTCATCCCCTACTGATGGTTCCTGTGCTCCAAATTCAACAATGTCCCATATGCTTTTGTGGAGTGAGGTTAGGTGATATCTCATCATATCACTCCACCTAGAATAATCTTCACCGTCAAACATCGGTGGTTTTCCTAAAGGGACGGAAAGTAATGGAGTATGTTTGGAAATGCGAGGGTAATGTAAGGGAATCTTACTAAACTTCTTGTGCTCATGGCGCTTAGAAGTGACGGATGGCGCGTCGGAGCCGAAGGTGGATGGCGATGAAGAATCGGTCTCGTAGTAAACCACCTTCTTCATCTTCTTTTTCTTCTCGCCGCTCCGATGCGACTTGTTGTGTGAAGGGGATCCCTTCCCCTTGTTGCCGGACTCTCCCGATGGAGTCTTCCTGTGGCTTGTGGCGGGCTTCTCGCCGGTCACGACCTCCTTGTTAGCGTGATCTCCCGACATCACTTCGAGCGGTTAGGCTCTAATGAAGTACCGGGCTCTGATACCAATTGAAAGTTGCCTAGAGGGGGGTGAATAAGCAGAATCTAAAAATTGTAAACTTAAGCACACACTACAAGCCGGGGTTAGCATTAGAAATAAAATCGAGTCCGAAAGAGAGGGCAAAAACAAATCAACCAAAGAAATAGAGCGGATGACATGGTGATTTGTTTTACCGAGGTTCGGCCCTCGAAGGCCTAGTCCCCGTTGAGGTGGTCACAAAGACCGGGTCTCTTTCTACCCTTTCCCTCTCTCAAACGGTCACCTAGACCGAGTGAGCTTTTCTCCTTAATCAACGGGTCACTTGGACCCCTCACAAGGACCACCACAACTTGGTGTCTCTTGCGTTGATTATAAGTTGCTTGAGAACAAGAAATAGGGAAGAAGAAAAGCGATCCAAGCGCAAGAGCTCAAAAGAACACGACAAAACTCTCTCTTCTAGTCACTATTGCTTTGAGTGGAATTGGGACTTGGAGAGATTTTGATTCACTCTAATTGTGTCTTGTATTGAATGCACTAGCTCTTGTATTGAATGTGTTGGCTGAAAACTTGGATGCCTTGAAGTGTGGTGGTTGGGGGGTATTTATAGCCCCAACCACCAAAGTGGTCGTTGGGGATGGCTGCTGTCGACGGGCGCACCGGACAGTCCGGTGCGCCAGCCACGTCACCCAACCGTTGGGTTCGACCGTTAAAGCTTCTGACAAATGGGCCACTGGACAGTCCGGTGGTGCACCAGACAGTCACTGTTAACTGTCTTTTACTCCTTCTGGCGCCTGCTCTGACTTCTACGCACGCAGTCCGCACTGTAGCGTTCACTGTTCACTTTTGCAGACGACCGTTGGCGCGCTAGCCGTTGCTACGCTGGCACACCGGATAGTCCGGTGCTACACCGGACAGTCCGGTGAATTATAGCGGAGAGCATTTTCCAGAAACCCGAAGGTGGCAAGTTCGGAGTTGATCTCCCTGGTGCACCGGACACTGTCCGGTGGCACACCGGACAGTCCGGTTCGCCAGACCAGGGCAACCTTCGGTTTTCTTTTGCTCCTTTCTTTTGAACCCTTTCTTGGACTTTTTATTGGTTTGTGTTGAACCTTTGGCACCTGTAGAACTTATAATCTAGAGCAAACTAGTTAGTCCAATTATCTATGTTGGGCAATTCAACCACCAAAATTCATATTAGGAAAAGGTTTGACCCTATTTCCCTTTCAGCAGTGTTCCCACCTAAAACCACTATACATTCATGGCCACATTGACAGGAAGCCAGTGGGGGCATGCTGGTTGACGAGGGGAGCATGTGTAAATGTAATGCCATAGTCTATATTTTCTAAATTAGGGTACAAGGAGAGTGAGCTAATTAAGACAAATATGAATCTGAGTGTGTTTTTAGGGTAGCCATCACAAGCGAAAGGGATTATGTCTATTGAACTTACAGTGGGCAGCAAAACTATCCCAACAGCCGTTTATGGTGGATGTGAAAGGAAGGTGTAATGTTTTGCTAGGGAAAGATTGGATACATGCTAATGGTTGTGTGACATCTATTTTGCATTAGTTTTTGGTTCAATGAGTAGGTGATCATGTGGAGGTGATTGAAGCGACTCCGCCGTGTGTGTCTCATGGAAGCGCCAATGGAATGGCAACACGGTAATATGCAGTGTTTGATAGAGAGAGACTTGTCAGGATATGATTATATCAGTGTATAGAGAGATAGTTTTGTGCCTATTCATGTAAAGTCGGTTGACATAGCATGGCTCAATGACTTAGCGATATAAATGAATGAACACGATAGTTTAAAATGGTTACAGGAGAGGACATAAAATATTGTTTAAACAAAAACGATATGGGTGAGGTGGTGGATGATTTTGATGACCTTGGAAAGTTAGGACAGGGATTTTCATTTGTTGACGAGCTGGAGGAAGTGGACATTGGAGATGGAAGGGTGTCAAAGCCAACATTTGCAAGTGCTAAATTAATAGCCAGTCAGAGGCAAAAAAGTATGTGCTGTACTTAGAGAGTTTAGAGACCATTTTGCATGGGATTACACTGAAATGTCGGGGCTGAGTAGGGAGTTGGTTGAGCATTGGCTACCAATTAAGCATGTGTTTAGGCCACATAAACAACCACCTAGATGATTTAACCATGAAACATCGGTTAGGGTGGAATATTATTGCACTAACAATCACATTGAGTATGAAGCTTTGTTGTTTGGTTTAATGCATTTAGAGGGCATGTGAGTAAAAGATGTAGATGTGTTCAGAGATTCTTTGCTTGTGGTGCAACATATAAAATGGGAGTTTCAATGTTTGGATGGTTTGTTGCGTAATTATTTAGAAAATTGTCTAAGTGTTATTAAAAAGATGGATACTTTCAATATCACACATATATCCAGGGAGAAGAATGGCAGTGCTAATTTTTTAGCCCAGCAAGCATCAGGTTATAAGATACAGAGGGGGAAGTTGTTGGTTCAGAATGTGTTAATACTTGCAGAGACGGGTAGTGTAGGAGGGAGTGGTTCAAGCCATGAGGAGTTAGAGGCCGAACAACAAGGCGAGACAAAATGTGCTGATTGGAGAAAGCCACTGGTTGAGCGTTTGAAGAATCCCAGTAGCGTCATTGATAGAAATATTTGAAGGCAAACATTAAAATACTTTACTAGGGGTGAATTGTATCACCGAACGATAGATGGTTTGTTGCTGAAATGTTTAGATGAGGAGTTGAAAGTAGCTATGGGCGAGGTCCATAAGGGTATGTGTGGTACACATCAGTCTGCCCATAACATGAGGTGGATGCTAAAACGTGCGAGATTTTATTGGCTGACTATGATAGAGGGCTATTTTAGGTACTTCAAAGGGTGTGAGGCGTGTTAAAGATTTGGAGATATTCAGTCGGCACCAGCTAGCATGTTGCATCCTATTATAAAGTCATGGCCTTTTAGAGGGTGGGGTTTAGATTTTATTGGTGAAATTCATCGGTCTTCATCTAGAAGGCATCAATTTGTGTTGGTGGCTACTAATTATTTTACTAAATGGACTGAAGTTGTGCCCATAAAAAAATATGACACATAATGAATTAATTAATTTTGTATTTGAGCATATTGTGTACATATTTGGCATTCCACAGACATTAACAACATATCAAGGAGCTACTTTTATGTCTCACCAATTTAAAGAATTTGCCAGGTCTTTGGGGATCAAGTTGTTGAATTCATCGTCGTACTATGCACAAGCTAATGGGTAGGTCAAATCTAGCAACAAAGTGTTGATCAGGCTGGTAAAGAAGAAGATTGCAGAACACCCAAAGAGGTGGCATGAAGTGTTGTCAGAGCCATTATGGGCTAATCGAGTGTCTCGACATGGAGCAACTAAATTGATGCCATCTGAATTGGTTTATGGGCAAGACGTAGTGCTTCCTATTAAAGTGAATCTACAATCTTGTAGAGTGGCTCATCAGGATGGGTTATTGGTTGTAGTGTATAATGAGTTGATGATAGACAGGATTGATGGAAGTAGTGAAAGTCGATTAACAGCCCTAAGGGAAATAGAGAAGAAGAAGTTATGAGTGGCGAGGGATTATAATAAAAAGGTGAGGGAGAAACCGTTTCAAATTGGAGAATATGTATGGAAAACGATTTTACCTATAGGGTCCACGGATAATAGTTTTGGCAAGTGATCATCGAATTGGGAGGGCCCGTTAAAAGTGATAGGCATTGTGCATAGAAATGCATATTTTGTTCAAGATTTGCAAGAGAAGAAGCTACCTAAAGCGCTCAACGGTAAATACCTAAAAAAATATTACCCAAGTGTGTGTAAGGGGCATGCTAAGAGCTAGAGCTAAATAGCGGAGTTAAAAGCTCCTTAAGTCTAAGGCCATGTACATTATGAGGATGCTCATACCGGCTAAGAGGGTTGAAATGTGCACGCAATCTAACACGATAGCAGTATCCTTGAAAGTAAATTGGCTAGGGGAGTACCTATGGGGAATGCTATGTGAGAGCACCTAGAGTGGGGGGTGAATATGTGATCCTGTAAAATTTAACAACTAATAGCCACAAAACTTGGTTAAGTGTTAGAATGATCAAACCAAGTGGCTATAGAGCGAGCTCTTGCGAATCACAATAATC
Organism: Zea mays; assembly: GCF_902167145.1. Lineage (NCBI taxonomy): Eukaryota > Viridiplantae > Streptophyta > Magnoliopsida > Poales > Poaceae > Zea > Zea mays. Next base: position 33,565,336 of record NC_050103.1, read on the forward strand.
ACACAGAAACACAATCACAAGAGACACGCGAGTTATCCCGTGGTTCGGCCAAGTACAAAACTTGCCTACTTCCACGTTGTGGCGTCCCAACGGACGAGGGTTGCACTCAACTCCTTTCAAGTGATCCAATAATCAACTTGAATACCATGGTGTTCTTCTTTCTTATACTTTCTCCTGTTTGCGAGGAATCTCCACAACTTGGAGCCTCTCGCCCTTACAACTGATGATCACAAAAAGCACGGAAGTAAGGGAGGGGAGAGCAACGCACACAAGACTCAAAATGAGAGTACAATCACGCACACAAGTCATAACTTGAGCTCTAAGTTCAACCACAGAGTTCTCAACTCAAGAGGAGCTCAAATTGCTAGCACAAAGAATCAAATTCGCGAGAGTGGAGTCTGGATGCTTAGGAATGATCAAAGAATGCTTGGGTGACTCCTCCATGCGCCTAGGGGTCCCTTTTATAACCCTAAGGCAGCTAGAAGCCATTGGAGGCAACTTTGGAAGGCTAATCTTGCCTTCTGTCGGGTGGCGCACCTGACAGTCCGGTGCGCCACCGGACAGTCCCTGTAGCTGTCCGGTGCGCGATCTCCTTCCTTTCCTGGCGCATCCGACCGTTGCAGATTTGCGGCAGTTGGCACACCGGACACTGTCCGGTGCACACCGGACAGTTCGGTGCCCCCCTGCCGACCGTTGGCGCGCCCACGCGTCGCGCGCGGATTGCGCGGCCGACCGTTGGCGCAGTCGACCGTTGGCTCACCGGACGGTCCGGTGAATTATAGCCGTACGTCGTTGAACGATTCCTGAGAGCGACGACTTCGCCGCAGACGGCTCACCGGACAGTCCGGTGAATTATAGCCGTACACCGCCGTCAGTTCCCGAGAGAGGCCTATTCACTGGAGGCTGGCCTGGCGCACCGGACACTGTCCGGTGCACCACCGGACAGTCCGGTGCACCCAGACCGAGCTGCATTTGGCTGTACACAGCCAACTCCATTCCAAACCAATTTCTCATGTTTCTAACACTTAGACACAATACATTAGTACTCAAATCAATGTACTAAGTCTAGAAACGTACCTTGCAATATGATTTGCATTTCTTCACTCTTTGGCACAAATTAGCACTTAGAGAAAATGTGTTGGACACTTAATCACCAAAACACTTTGGAAATGGCCCAAGGGCACATTTCCCTTTCAATCTCCCCTTTTTGGTGATTTATGCCAACACATCAAAAAGCAACTAAAAGAAGTGCAATATCAATGCAATTGAGAACAAGAATTGTTTTTTATTCAAAGTTGGCATATTTGGATCATTCTTTGCCACCACTTGGTTTTGTTTTTGAAATCAAGCTCATTTTCCTATCTCTAGGTCAAAGACACTTGTTTAGGCATAAAGAGAGGTATTCCAAGAGAAAAATTGATCAAGAGCCAAAAACTCCCCCTTTTTCCCATAATCCTACATTCTCCCCACAAGAGGCCAAATTTTGCACATAAGAGAATTTTGACAAATCAAAAATGCTAACTCTACTATTTTCAATTTTCAAATTTCTCAAGTGGTAGCTGATCCATTTGCTTTGGCCTTTAATTTCTCCCCCTTTGGCATTAAGCACCAAACGGGATCATTCTTGGCCTTTTAACCCCATTGCCTCACCAAACTTGTCAGTTACGAGCAAAAAGACAATAAGAGCATAGATATGAACTTGGAGTTATTACCGGAGTGCAGTGGTAGTCTTTGCATGGTCCAAGTTCACCTTTTCTTTTCAATCCACTTTTGAGACTAAATCAAGAACTCAAACACAAAGGTTAGTCTCAAAGTGTCAAGTTGTAGCACGCCTCCTCCTAAATAAGTGCATCACTTGCACATGGACTTGTGAGGTCCGGGGATCATGTTTACAACTTAAGCACCACAAATGAACAAAAATAGATTGAATGCACAAATGAACATGATCAAAGGCATAAAACACATGTATGCTATAGATCAATCCAAGTTACGCGAATCTAAGACATTTAGCTCACTACGCAACCTGCAAAAGGTTTTCTCATGTAAAGGCTTGGTAAAGATATCGGCTAGCTGGTTCTCGGTGCTAATATAGAACACTTCGATATCTCCCTTTTGCTGGTGGTCTCTCAAAAACTGATGCCGGATGTCTATGTGCTTAGTGCGGCTGTGTTCAACAGGATTATCCGCCATGCGGATTGCACTCTAATTGTCACATAGGAGTGGGACTTTGCTCAGATTGTAGCCAAAGTCCCGAAGGGTTTGCCTCATCCAAAGTAGTTGCGCGCAACACTGTCCTGCGGCAACATACTCGGCCTCAGCGGTGGATAGGGCAACGGAAGTTTGTTTCTTTGAACTCCAAGACACTAGGGACCTTCCTAGGAATTGGCACATCCCTGATGTACTCTTCCTATCAACCTTGCACCCGGCATAATCGGAGTCTGAATATCCAATTAAGTCAAAGGTAGACCCCTTTGGATACCAGATCCCGAAGCAAGGCGTAGTGACTAAATATCTAAGAATCCGCTTAACGGCGAAAAGGTGACACTCCCTTGGGTCGGATTGATATCTAGCACACATGCATACGCTAAGCATAATATCCGGTCTAGTAGCACATAAATAAAGCAATGACCCTATCATAGACCAGTATGCCTTTTGATCAATGGACTTACCTCCTTTGTTGAGGTCGAAATGTCCGTCGGTTCCCATTGGTGTCTTTGCGGGCTTAGCGTCCTTCATCCCAAACCGCTTGAGCAAGTCTTACGTGTACTTCGTTTGGGAGATGAAGGTGTCGTCCTTGAGTTGCTTCACTTGGAACCCAAGGAAGTAGTTCAACTCGCCCATCATCGACATCTCAAATTTCTGAGTCATCACCCTGCTAAACTCCTCACAAGACTTTTGGTTAGTAGAACCAAATATTATGTCATCGACATAAATTTGGCACACAAATAAGTCACCATTACAAGTCTTAGTGAAAAGAGTTGGATCGGCTTTCCCAACCTTGAAATCATTAGCAATAAGGAAATCTCTAAGGCATTCATACCATGCTCTTGGGGCTCGCTTAAGTCCATAGAGCGCCTTAGAGAGCTTACACACGTGGTCGGGGTACCGTTCATCCTCAAAGCCAGGGGGTTGCTCTACGTACACCTCCTCCTTGATTGGCCCATTGAGGAAAGCGCTCTTCACATCCATTTGGAACAACCTGAAAGAGTGGTGAGCGGCATAAGCTAATAGAATGCGAATAGACTCTAGCCTAGCCACAGGAGCAAAGGTCTCCTCAAAGTCCAAACCTGCGACTTGGGCATAACCTTTTGCCACAAGTCGAGCCTTATTCCTTGTCACCACCCCGTGCTCGTCCTATTTGTTGTGGAACACCCACTTGGTTCCCACAACATTTTGCTTGGGACGTGGCACCAGGGTCCAAACTTCATTTCGCTTGAAGTTGTTGAGCTCTTCCTGCATGGCCAACACCCAGTCCGGATCTAGCAATGCCTCTTCTACCCTGAAAGGCTCAATAGAAGAGACAAACGAGTAATGCTCACAAAAATTAGCTAGACGTGAGCGAGTAGTTACTCCCTTGCTTATATCACCCAAAATCTGGTCGACGGGATGATTCCTTTGAATCGTCGCTCGAACTTGAGTTGGAGGGGCCCATGGTGCTTCTTCCTCCACAACTTGGTCTTCTTGTGCTCCCCCTTGATCACACGCCTCCTCTTGAGGAACCTGTTCATCATCTTGAGTTGGGGGATGCACCATCGTTGAGGAAGAGGGTTGATCTCGCTCTTTGTGTTCCTATGGTCGCACATCTCCAATCGCCATGGTGCAAATTGCGTCTGTTGGAACATCATCATCATCTATATCATCAAGATCAACTTGCTCTCTTAGAGAGCCATTAGTTTCATCAAATACAACGTCGCTAGAGACTTCAACCAAACCTGATGATTTGTTGAAGACTCTATACGCCTTTGTATTTGAGTCATAACCTAGCAAAAACCCTTCTACAGCTTTGGGAGCAAATTTGGAATTCCTACCTTTCTTCACTAGAATGTAACATTTACTCCCAAATACACGAAAATATGAAACGTTGGGTTTGTTACCGGTTAGAAGTTCGTACAACGTCTTCTTGAGGAGGCGATGAAGGTAGACCCGGTTTATGGCGTGGCAAGCTGTGTTCATAGCTTCCGACCAAAACCGCTCGGGTGTCTTGAATTCTCCAAGCATCGTCCTCGCCGTGTCTATAAGCGTCCTGTTCTTCCTTTCTACCACACCGTTTTGCTGTGGTGTGTAGGGAGCTGAGAACTCGTGCTTGATTCCTTCCTCCTCAAGGAACTCCTCCACTTGAAGGTTCTTGAATTCGGACCCGTTGTCGCTTCTAATCTTTTTCACTTTGAGTTCAAATTCATTTTGAGCTCGCCTTAGAAAGCGCTTGAGGGTCCCTTGGGTTTCTGATTTATCCTGCAAAAAGAATACCCAAGTGAAGCGGGAAAAATCATCAACAACAACAAGGCCATACTTACTTCTCCCGATGCTGAGGTAGGCGACGGGTCCGAAGAGGTCCATATGAAGTAGCTCCAGAGGTCTTGATGTGGTCATCACATTCTTGCTGTGATGAGTACTTCCCACCTGTTTGCCTGCTTGACAAGCTGCACAAGGTCTATCTTTTTCGAAAAACACATTTGTTAGACCTAACACATGTTCTCCCTTTAGAAGTTTATGGAGGTTCTTCATCCCAACATGTGCTAGACGGCGATGCCACAGCCAGCCCATGCTAGTCTTAGCTATTAAGCATGTATCTAGATCGGCCTCCTCTTTTGAAAAATCAACTAAGTAGAGTTTGCCATCTAGTACACCCTTAAATGCTAATGAACCATCACTCCTTCTAAAGATAGACACATCAACATTTGTAAATAAACAATTCTAGCCCATGTGGCACAATTGACTAACAGACAGCAGATTATAGCCTAGCGACTCTACTAGAAATACATTAGAGATAGAGTGCCCATTTGTGATGGCTATCTTGCCTAAGCCTTTGACCTTGCCTTGTGTTGGGGCGAAGGCAAAGACGCCACCCTTCGCTCGAAGTCTTCGCTGCAGCCGCCGGTCTGACAGACAAAACAGGCAGGGACACCCTTCGCTTGATCGGCACCAGACGAAGACCGGCGACGAAGTCATCCCACAGTGCGGTCTCGTCCAGCTCAGAGGCCCACGTGCGATCCAGCCCATTGTAACGGGCCCTGCGTGGCCGCCGCGCGTTACGGGCCTAATTTGTAAAGGCATCCCTGTAATTACAGTCTGTAACCCCGCTTTATGGGAATATTCTGGGGATAACCTAGGTAGCTGAGGGCACATGCGTCCTTAGCACAAGGCGTTGGGCACTCAGGTACCTATAAATACCCCTGCACAGTGCCCGTGGGAGGCCAGATTGACAGAGCTATTGCTTTCTAGCACGTAACCCTGTTGTCATCACTGTTCACTCTTGTTGGCCTCCTTGCGACTGAGAGCAAGTTCCAACATTTGGCGCCCACCGTTCGTGCTACGAGAAAACCACCCACGATGGAACCCAAGAGAGCTAACCCGAAGGCTGACGAGGCTGCGAAGGCAGCACTGCTCGCCGCAAGAAAGGGCAAGGCCCTCGCCCTCACCCAATCCACCCACCAAGAGGCCACTGAAGACAATGTTCCCCGCACCTGCGAAGACGACACTTTCCGCACCTGCGGCCCTGAAGGACAGTCGCAGCCACCCCCAGACTTCGCCCCACTGGAAGGCGCGGACCTCACCGAGGATGGCGAAGTCCTCGGTTTCTCAGCGGAAGAACAGCTACAGCTGCGCGCCCTGCACCTCAAGAACCGCAATCTCCAGAGGCAGAAAGAGATACTGGAGGCCAAGCGCCAGCGTGTGTCCGCACTAGCCAAAGTGCAGCAAATGATACGCGACGAAGAGCAGAAGGCCCAAGACCTCGAGCGCGAGATCGCGCTGATGCAGCGCGAAGGCCACCTTGGCCTGCAGCAAGGGCCACCCCTCCAGCAGCGCGCACAACTGGAAGACACCCGCGAGGGCCACCTCGGCCTCCAGCATGGGCCACCCCTGCAACACCAAGCACAACCGGAAGACCCGCGTTTCCCCCAGCACGACTACACCTTCCAGCACGCCGCGCCATTCCAAGGGGTCAACTACCTCGACGAGCGAAGTCCCCTGGCGCCACACCTGCAAGTGACGCCTTGGCCAGCTAACTTCCGAGCAGGGACCTATCCCAAGTACAACGGCAGCACCGACCCGGCGCAATACATAATGAGTTATCAGGTCGCCGTTGCATCCGCCGGAGGGGACGACGCCACAATGGCGAAGTCTTTCATCATCGCCCTAGAGGGCCCAGCTCTCACCTGGTTCACCAGATTGCCTCCGCTGTCCATTGATTCCTCGAGAAGTCTCAGGGACAAGTTCCTGCTCAACTTCAAAGGGTACCGCCCAGACACCGACGCCTTGGCCGAGCTCTCGCTCTGCAAGCAGCTGGAAAAGGAGACTCTGCGGGAGTATTACCGCAAATTTTTAACACTCAAGTCACAGCTGCCCTCCGTTGATGATCAGATCGCTATCCACTACGCCATCAGTGGCCTTCGTGCCGGCGTCCTCTACAGCCACTGCATCAGAGATTCGCCCAAGAACCTCCAGGAGCTATATCAGCTCTTTGAAAAATATGCCAAATCCGAAGAGCTCCACCAGCGCAAGGTTGAGTCACAGCGGAAACCCAAAGATGCCCCACAGCCCAGCCGCACGTGGACAAGGACTCCGCAGCCAGACTCCGGTCGAGACGGCCGCAGTCAGCAGCAAGTGCACAACATCGCCAACCAGCATCCCGCTGCTGACCCCCCTCGTCGCCAGGAATACCCCCCCAGGGCCGCGGAAATGGAACTCGTGGCAGGGGCCGAGGGCGTGCGCAGCCGCCGCGCCGATTCTACTGCCTATTCCATGGCGAAGACTGCGCCCACCAAACCAAAGACTGCCCCAAAACGAAGGCCACCAGAGACCGAATGGCACGGGCGCAGCCAGCCGACAACCCCAGAATTGTCGCGCACAATTACCAGCAACCCTGTCCACCATATATCCACGCTCCCGCTCCGCACCCACCGCACCACGCTTACCAACACCATCAGGAAGTACAAATCGTACCTCCTCCACCCCCACCACCACACCAGCAACATCAAAACATCCCCCATGCCCCAAAGCAGGAAGACTTCGCCGATCAACCGTATCATGGAGTCATTCACATGATAACTAGGGGGTCCAGCACTGACTTCAACACCAAGCAGCAGAAGCGGGACCACTACCGCAGCATCAACCATGTCGCCCTCACTGGCCCAGTCGTGCAGACAAAGTGGTCCCACATACCGCTAACCTTCGACGCACGAGACGTCGACCTGCGTAGCGCCCCCCACATCGACGCTATAGTTATCAATTGCAGCGTGGCAGGCTAGGACCTACATAAAGTCCTAGTCGACAACGGCAGTCAGGCGGACATCATCTTCCTCCACGCCTTCGACCGCATGGGTATAAGCCACAGCCTGCTCAAGCCTTCGGACAACCCGTTGTATGGCTTCGGCGGCAAGGGCACCTTTCCCGTCGGCAAAATAGAGTTGCCCCTCTCCTTCGGTGTAGCACCCACACTACAGGAAAACACTTAATTCCCGTCGGCCTAAAACCGACGGGAATAAGCCCTAAACCGACGGGAATTACTTATTCCCGTCGGTTTAGGGCTTATTCCCGTCGGTTTCAGGCCGACGGGCGTCCCTTGTCGGGGATAAGGTTATCCCCGTCAGCAGCTGACGGGAATAATTAATTCCCGTCGGCTAGATAGTGGCCGACGGGAATTACGTCTAATTCCCGTCGGTTCTAGAGGCCGACGGGAGTTATTGATTAATTCCCGTCGGTTCCCTAGGCCGACGGGAGTTATTAATTAATTCCCATCGGCCCCACGTGGCCGACGGGAATTAACTGGGCCGACGGGAATTAATAGTTAATTCCCGTCGGTTCGACCATAGCCGACGGGAATTAACTGGGCCGACGGGAATTACTGTATACTGCTACAAAAACAGCACTAAATTCTGTCACTATTTCTGCACACATAACATATATCAAACATAATCACATATAACAGCCACATTACAAACACATGTAGAGATACGACATCCACAAACACATGCATTTAGACATAGTGCATTTATAATTAAAACATCCACCAACGTGTACGACATAGTATTCAAACATAACATCCACCAACATCAAACAACGAGTACGACATAGTATTGAACATAACATCCATCAACGAGTACGACATTTCAAACATAAGTTTAAGTGTTTAGAGATAACCACCACTTGGGTGGTTAGAGCTATGACCGCTGCCGCCTTCACCACCAGGAGGAGGGAACGTGAAGAGCGAGTCAACAAATCCAGTCCCTGCTGCTGGATCAGACCCACTGCCACCCGCTTCAGGCGTAACCTATGCAAGTTAGCAAATATCAACACGTTAAATGCAAATATCAAAAAGTATACAAGTGTATAAATTAATGGAGAGTTATCAAACGTACCCTATCTCCAGGTGCAGGTATATGTGTCGGAGGGGTGGTGAACTGTGGTGGTGGAACTGGTGTGTTTGCAAATTGGCTCCATTGTGGTGGCGGTGGAAAATTTGATGTCATGCCCTGTTGCTGCATTAACTGTTAAACACATATGTGTTACTACTGAAGATGTTGTATTGAAATATAATAATTTAGAGTTTGGATTATGTGTACTCACTTGATACATCGCTTGATTATGAGCATTGCAAGCCTCCATAAATTCGCGTTGTTGTCTCATCTCTTCACGCATCCTCATAATCTCCAACTCCTGCTCGTTCGGTCGACGAGAGCATGAGCTACGGGAAGATGAACCCGTCCTCTGAGATCTCACCGACGACGAGTCAATGAATCCGTCGAAGAGTGCGTATCTATAAGTGATTCAAAAAATGTTATTACTGCATAATCAATTTAGTGTCAACCATATAATTTCATAAGTTAGAGCTTACCGTCCATGCGCTTTGCCACCACCACTTGCGTACACCACCGAGGGATCCACCGGTTCATGGCGCCAGTCGTAGTCAGGGCCATGGCGATGAACCATCTCCTCCCCATATGCCGCCTATACATCATTCACAACCTTACAAATGCAGGAATTTATATACTTTGAACGTTTGAACTTTTGAGCCAAAACTCACCAAGCGATCCGTGGCTGTCTGGCTGCAGAGCTGGTCAGGGTTGTTCGGGTCTGGTCCTTTGTGGCCCTCCTGGTAGACCTCAATGTCACTAGGCTTTTGGCCACTCGTAGCTTCCTGTATAAACAAAAAACATTCATAAGCAATCGTATTATTTGTTGATCGACATAGAAAGATGAAACTTACCATTCTTTTAGCTTTTCGTATCATGTCGTCACCGCCAAACTTGTAGTTAGGATTGGTTCCTCGACATTGTCTGTGATGCGCTGACGCTTTCTGGAAGCCTTCGGAAGCCCAATATCGACACCAAGAATAGTACGCATCAGGCACGGGCGCCATCCATGGAACCATCACCTGCACACACACAATGTTACATATTATATCAATCACGACAATAAATATAACGGGTAAAACAAATTGAATACTAACCTCACGATATTGATCCTCAGTCAAATATATCTTTGAGGACCCTTCCTTTTTATTCAAGGGGCCTGCTTCTTCCAGATGCTTTTGAAAATACAGGTTTGTAGCCTGAATTCTCGCATAGTATATGGCATCCTTCACCAGCTTCTTTGCATTGTTTTGCAAGACACGTTCAGCGTGCCCCATGTAATCCTCTCCGTCAGGCAACCGATATCGAAGCTACAACATAAAGAATACAAATGGTATAAGTCATAGATTTACAATATTAAAAAACATAACAAAAATAATAAAGAATTCATACCCAAAAGTCATTACGCACAAGTCCCTGTCTGTCGGTGTGGTTTCGTTCCTTTTTAAACTTGTACTCATCCCAGGTACTGACGAGCACCTCATCCTCGGTATCACCGTTTGACACCTTCACTATACCAGGGTAGTGAAGGCGGCAAAGAGAACCCAACGTAAGGTTAACCTGAGTGTGGTGTCCCTTGCCGTCAAAGGACAGGTCCTCCCAATTCCTGCATTACACAAAAACATTAACAATACACATAATAGTTATATTAGATAAGTTAATATATTACACTCACCGATCTCCATGTGGCATGATTAAAGTCCTATCAGCCTCTCGCTCTATCGCGTGACGAGGCTTTACTGAGTGGCTTTTTCTTGAGCGACGTGTGCGTGTCGCTGAAGAGCCTCCCGAGCCATCATCCATCGGGTTGTCAGCCGGTTCGCCCTGTTGGCCCCACTGGTCCCACGCCTGTTGCTGCTCTCTCTGGTGGTCCCACTGGTCCCATGGCTGGTGATGCTGTGCGGCCTGGTCCCATGTCACGTGCTCCACCTCCTCATTGAGCTCCACCTCCTCATTGTGCTGCTCAGCCTCATTGTGCTGCTCCTCCTCAATGTGCTGCTCCTCAGTGTGCTGCTCATCCTGGTACATACAACTCAAGATTTATTTGTAAATATGTAAACAAATTTATTTGTACAAGATATGTTACCTTATCTCCATGTACCGCGCTCAATAGCTCTCGACGTCTGCTGCTGCTCGAAGAACTGCCCTGAAAAAGGCCCAGGCCCTTGAACAACCCCTTCACTGACTTCTTTGATTTTGGCGGCATCCTGCATAAAAAATAAGAAATTATTCATTAGTGCATCAAAATGACATAATACTTAAAATATAAATAAATGAAATAACAAAACAACTTTACTTGTTAAATATCATCAAAATCAGGATCTATTTGTTCTCTTCTATGCAGAGGTCGCCATGTAACTTTTCTCCTAACAGGTTGTCTTCTCCGTCTCTCGGGAAAAGTTAAGTCGTTAACGTCTGCAACTAGTGAATCTAATGCCGGTGCAGGATCAATATGAAAACTAGTTGGCAACTCTTCTTCTTGAAACACCTCATCAACCTGCTCAAGGTGACCAATTTGATATTCGTCCTCACCAGGAGTGTATAGGCGTTCTCGGGGATTTACATTGTACACAACCCTCCATTTAGACAACTTTTTGCATGGATATGTCGAGAAATAAACTTGGTCTGCTTGATGGGCAAGGATATACGTGTCGTGTCCTTGAAGCAATTTCTCAGGTTGGATCTGTGTCATCCCAAATTCGGTCCTATAATACTTCGGGTCATACCATTTACACTCAAAGAAAACTAGCGCTAAAGGCTTATTTCCAGCAAATGTAATCTCGATTATATTTTTGATTTTCCCGTAATAGCAGGCTTCGTGTCCTTCCATGTCGGTTGCCCTAGTAACGACTCCACTATTTTGAGTGGCGGCCATAGGATGACTTGATTCGAAAATGCTTGAACGAAAGCGATATCCATTGACGTCGTAACGTCCATAGCTTTTGGCAGTTACGCTTCCAATAGATAACTGACGTAAGTCATCATTCAAATTCATTTCCTCCCCAAACTGTCAATCATGCCACAAAGCATTAGCAAATTCTGTAATATTAGTTAAATGAAATTAGCTCTCGGAGCCACATAATTAAGACTTACACGGTCCCGAAGCCACATAATGAAATTAGGTCGCCCATGCATACCATCGCGTCGCAATTTGTCTATGTCTCTCGCTGTTGGCCTACCGAGACACCTCATGTTTTGTTCATCAAACTCGCTGTCAAATATTATTGTATGACATGAGATATTTGATAACATAAACTAATTCACATATGAACAGTTTAAGAAAACAAGTCTTACACAAAGTATTTCTCCACCTCAGGCATATTCGTGAACATGTACAGTAAAGCAGACTTCCGTTCTTCCATACTGAGGTGATATGACTTGGGTGGACCAACGGCTTTGCCGTTTGTCTGAAAAATCGAAAGATCACTACACGGAGGCATCTCTCGTTCATCATCATGGTACCTTTTCTTTCGAGCAAATACATTATGTTCTTCTGCAAAGTAACAACTTGTGAAGTGTGCTACCTCCTTTAGTTTAAATTGTTCCGCAATACATCCTTCAACTCTTGCCTTATTGCCCACCATTGCTCTAAGCTTCTTTAATGCTCTTTCTATATGAAACATCCACCTATACTGAACAGGACCACCGACCTTAGCCTCATATGGAAGATGTATAAAGAGATGCTGCATAGGATTGAAGAAACCCGGTGGAAATATTTTTTCCAATTTGCACAAAAGCACCAGTGCCTCTTTCTCCAGCTGTTCCATCACATCTCTTCTGATTTCTTTAGCACACAACTGTCTGTAGAAATAGCTAACTTCAGCTAACGTTTTCCACACAGCTTCGGAAATGTACCCACGAAACATTACAGGCATGAGTCTCTCCATAATTATGTGGAAGTCATGGCTCTTCAGTCCATTCATCTTCATTGTCTTCAAGTTCACAGATCTTCTAAAACCAGCAGCATAACCATCGGGGAATTTAATATCCTTCATCCACTTCATCACTTCTTTCCGTTGCTTAGATTTCAGACAATAGTCAGCTTTTGGTTTGCCTCCGTTTTCTCTAAGCACTTGGGTTGGACGATCACATATCACTGCTAAGTCCATGCGTGCCTTGTCATTGTCTTTCGTTTTATCAGGGAAATCCATGCATGTATTTATGAGGGCTTGGCAAAAGTTACTCTCTTGATGCATGACATCGATGTTGTGCATCAAAATCAATGACTTAGCATAAGGAAGCTCCCACAAGCCACATATGTGAGTCCAGTTATGCTCCTCACCGAAACCTTGATACCTTTTCCCACTCTCGTCTAGGACAAGTTTCATATGCTCTTCTGTAATTTCTATCCCACTACGTCGCTTGGGCGGCCCCTTCGTGACAATGGTGCCCTTCCTAAATTCCTTTCTCTGCCTTCTAAAGGGGTGATTGAAGGGTAGAAAACATCTATGGCAATCAAAGTAACATATCTTGCCACCAGCACTAAGACGAAAACAATCTGTATCTTTAGCACAATAAGGACACGTCAATCTACCATGCACGCTCCATCCAGAGAAAATACCATACGCCATAAAATCATGAACCGAGAACAAATATGCAACACGAAGATTGAATTTCTGCTTCTTGAAGCAGTCATAGGCTTCCACACCTTGCCATAGCTTCTTTAACTCTTCAATCAGTGGTTGAAGCATCACATTGAGGCGTACGCCAGGATGCTCAGGCCCAGGTATAACAAGACATAGGAACATAAACTCATATTTCATGCAAAGAGCAGGTGGAAGGTTGTACGGTATGGCAATGACAGGCCAACATGAATACGACGCAGCGGTCATATTGAACGGCGTGAAACCATCAGTTGCCAAGCCAATACGAACGTTTCTTGCATCGCTGGCAAAATCTGGATCAAATTTGTCAAGAGCCTTCCATGCATCACCATCTGACGGGTGCACCATTAACCCATCTTGTCTGTCCGTACAATCTTTATGCCACCTCATGTGCATAGCGGTCTTCCTCGAGAGAAACAAACGTTTCACTCTAGGAGTGAGAGGCATGTACCGAAGCTGTTTATGTGCAACCTTTGTCACCACCTTCTCACCATCTTCATTTACAAGCTCCACGTACCTCGACTTCCCACATTTTAAGCATTTCTGTTCTCTGCCATGTTCCTTCCAAAAAAGCATACAATTGTCTTGGCAAACATCAATCTTCTCATACTCCATACCAAGACCTTCAAGCAATTTTTTGGACTGGTACATGTCTTTGGGCATCTTGTGACCCGTAGGAAGAACCTCACTAATCAAATCCACAAGCTCCTTGTAACAATTAATTGAAAATGCAAACTTGGACTTGATTGACATCAGTCGGGTCACGAATTCAAGCACGGTCACGTTAGTGTGCCCGTGAAGAGGCTCTTCTGACGCTTTAAGTAGGTCGAAGAACTTCTGAACCTCCGGTGTAGGTGAATCATGATGATCTGGTGCCAGTTCAGGCTGCAGATCCTCAAGCATCTGGTCCATCCTATCAACATCATCTTCACCGTCATCAACTTCTACTTCTGCTGCTCGTTCAGCATCTTCACCATGGAGATACCAGACCTTATAGCCTGGCACGAAACCATGCGAGCACAGGTGTAGTGTGACCTGCCTCTTGGTGTGGCTCGTCATATTTCTACATTTATTGCATGGACACCTAATATTATCTATTTGTGACAAAGCAGCTGCATGGTCCAGAAACATCTGCGTCTTGGCAAACCATTCACTTGTGTGACACCCACCCTTCTTGAAACCTTCATACATCCAATCACGTCTATCACCCATTATTGCGGCTGTGTGTACGAGTAAAGAGTGTGTGAGACAATATCACGTTTCTAAACGTAACACATACATCTATATGTAAGTAGTAAAACTATATATATATATATACATAAATAACTATATATATACACATAAAAACTATATATATACATAAATATATAGTTATATACATAAATAACATTAAATTTATCAATAGCGAAACCTTCATACAACCTAATATGATAAGTTAAATCTATTCAATAAATAACATCAAATTCAACAATTTAATAGAATAAGTTAAATTTATTATAATAATAAAAATTTTGAATTATACGTAACATCAAGGCACACATGTGATATTAAACTAACTCTATTCACACTCTAATCACATGTTATATTAAATTAACTCTAATTACACTCTAATCACACCCTAAACTAACTCTAATCACATGAAAGTTAACTCCCGTCGGCCATAAAAAACCGACGAAAATAAACATTTGTACACACATTTAAAAATAACACTCGCATCATTATAATTCAAACCATAATATACCTTAACGGTCCGGGGCGGCTGCGGCGCTCCGCGGCGGCGGCGTTGGTGGCGGCGAGCAGCGGGCGACGCTTCGGGGGCGGGCGGCGCTCCGGGGCCGGCGGCGCGGCGGACGGCGCTCCAGAGGCGGGGCCGGCGGCGGTCGTTGCTCCTAGAGCGGGCGGCGCTCCGTGGGCGTGGGTGGGCGGCGCTTCGGGGGCGTGGGCGGACGGCGGGCGGCGCTATGGGGCTGGCGGCGCTAGGGGGCGGCGGCGGGCGGCGCTACGGGGGCGGCGGCGGGCGGCGCTACGACGCCGGGGCGGTGGCGGTTGGGGGCGGCGCTCCCGGGGCGGCGGCGGGCGCGCTCTAGGCCGCGGGCGGGCGGCGGGCGGCGGTGGTGAGCGGCGGCCGGCGTCGAGAGGTGGTGAGCGGCGGCGGCGTGAAAACGACAGAGGCAAGCGAGCGAGAAAATGAGCCGCGCGGCGGCGGCGTCGGGCACATAAACATTTAATTCCCGTCGGCTAGCGTCAGGGCCGACGGGAATTAGTTAACTCCCGTCGGCTGGCGGCTGGGCCGACGGGAGTTAAACTAAAGCCCGTCGGCTGGTGGCTGGGCCGACGGGAATTAAAATAAAGCCCGTCGGCTGGCGGCTGGCCGACGGGAGTTAAAATAAAGCCCGTGGGCTGGAATTGAGCCGACGGGAGTTATTTAATTCCCGTCGGCCCGCGCTCGGGCCGACGGGAATTAAAATGGCCGACGGGAATCTTCCTGATTCCTGTAGTGCCAATGCCCGAAGTGAGCAAGTGACTTTCGATATCGTGGATATGGTATATCCATACAACGCCATCATGGGCCGGGGCTCCATCAATAAGTTCGAAGCCGCCATCCACGGACTGTACCTATGTATGAAGATACCAGGTCCGCTAGGCGCCATTACGGTCTACGGCAACCAGCAGACGGCGCGCAACATAGAGCGGGACTTCGTGCCCGGTCAGAGGAACGTGCACTGCCTCACGGCCCAGCGCGAGGTCCCTGCGCCCGCCAGCCCAACCGATAAACAGCACGACAAGGCACAGCTGCAGAGCCAAGACGGGACCAAGACTGTCCCCCTCGATCAGGCCACGCCCAAGCAGACAGTCACTGTCAGCGAAGACCTCACCTCGCATGAAGAAGAGAAACTCCTCTGCTGCCTGTCCAAGAATAAAGATGTCTTCGCCTGGTCCGCCCTCGACCTGGTCGGAGTCAGCCGATCCATAATTGAGCACAGTTTGGGAATTGACCCTTCGGTGCGACCAAAAAAGCAGAGGCTTCGCAAAATGTCCGACGAAAAGACAGAGGCCGCCAAGGCGGAGGTGCACCGCCTCCTAGAGGCTAAATTCATCGAGCCAGTGGCTTACCCCACCTGGCTCTCCAATGTTGTAATGGTGCAGAAAAAAAGCGGGAAATGGCGAATGTGCATAGACTTCACCAGTCTCAACAAGGCCTGCCCAAAGGACAATTTCCCGTTGCCGCGGATCGACAAAATAGTCGATAGCGCGGCCGGATGCGAGGTCATGTCACTCCTCGACTGCTTCTCCGGTTACCACCAGATATACATGAAGGAGGAAGACAAGGCTAGCACCAGCTTTATAACACCCTTCGGCACATATTGCTTCATCAGAATGCCGGAGGGACTCAAGAACACCGGGTCCACCTTCTCCAGACTCACCAAAACAGTACTCGAAGGGCAGGTTGGCAGAAATATATTTACATATGTGGACGACATCGTCGTCGCCAGCAAGAACAAGGAGGACCATCTCGCCGACCTCGCCGAAACATTCGCGAACATGCGAGACGCACGACTCCGCCTAAACCCGGAAAAGTGTGTCTTCGGCGTTCGCCAGGGCAAAATATTGGGCTACCTGGTATCACGCCGCGACATCGAGGCCAACCCAACCAAGATCCAGGCCATCGTAGACATGTCGCCTTTGCAGTCCGTCAGGGACGTCCAGCGTCTGACAGGCAGATTGGCCGCTCTCAACAGATTCATCTCCAGGTCCGCCGAGCGAAGTCTCCCCTTCCTCAAAACACTCCGCGGTGCAAAGGACTTCGCCTGGGGACCGGAGCAGGCAGCGGCCTTCGCCTCACTAAAACAGTACCTGTCGGAGCTGGCCATCCTGACAAGCCCCGACTCCTCGCTCCCCCTATTGCTCTACGTTGCGGCTTCGCCGCACACTGTCAGCGCGGCACTAGTGCAGGAGCAGACAGTTGACGGCGTGGTCAGGCAGTGCCCTGTTTACTATGTCTCCGAGGTACTGACACCGTCCAAATGCAACATGACAGAGCTGGAGAAGATTGCTTACGCAGTCGTTATGTCGTCGCGCAAACTGCGCCACTACTTTGAAGCATTCAAGGTCCGAGTCACCTCAGACAGGGGACTCGGCGAATTATTCAGAAACCCGGAGGCATCGGTGAGGATTGCCAAGTGGGCAGCCGAACTATCCGGCTACCACATCAGCTTCGAGCCCAGGACAGCCATCAAGTCACAAGTCCTGGCAGACTTCGTCGTCGACTGGACTGGGCCAATAACACAACCAGACCCGTCCACAGAGAAGGTTTGGACTATCCATTGCGATGGCGCATGGTGCCATGCGGGGGCAGGCGCCGCTGCAGTCATCACCTCACCAGCCGGGGTCAAGCACAGATATGCAGCATGCCTCAGCTTCGCTCTGGAATCCGACAGATGCACAAACAATATAGCAGAATATGAAGCAGTCATCCTCGGCCTCCACAAGCTAAGGGCCCTCGGAGTCACCACCTGTATCATCAAAACAGACTCCAAGATCGTTGCCGGCCAGGTCGAGAAAGACTACGCAGCAAAGGACCCCACACTCATGCAATACCTTGCGGCCATCCGAAGTCTCGAGAGACAATTCAAGGGATTCACCTTGCAGCATGTGGATAGGGCCAAGAACGAGGAGGCCGACGCATTGGCCAAGGCCGCCGCCAGGGGCGAGTCCCTGCCCTCCGACGTGTTCTTTCACATCATCGGCACGCCAGCCGTCCGGAGCCCTAAAGGGCTCCAAATAACTAATGACAGCGAGGGCCACCGCATAGTCAACCTAATCATGACCGAGGACTGGCGGGCACCAATAACCCTGTTCCTGCAGGGGTACTATCATCCAACCGACGTCAGCGAGGCCAAGCGCCTCAGACATCGAAGCCGGGACTTCGCACTGATTGAAGGCCAACTCTACAAGAAAGGGGTCAGTCAGCCAATGCTTAAGTGCGTCACCGAAACCGAAGGCATGCAGATCCTACGTGAAGTCCACAGTGGCACGTGCGGCTCACAAGCAGGGCCAAGGGCCCTAGCTGCCAAGGTGATCCGCCAGGGCTTTTACTGGCCCGCAATGATCTGCGCCGCAAATCAGGTCTCAAGGTCCTGCAAAGCCTGCCAGAAGTTTTCTCCTCGGTCAGGCAGCCCCTCGCAGTATACAAAGCTGATCGCCCATACATGGCCTCTCCAGCGCTGGGGCCTGGACATAGTCGGACCCCTGCCCACCGCTCAGGGGAACCTTAAATTCGCCTTCGTCGCCGTCGAATACTTCACCAAATGGATCGAAGCGAGGGCTGTTTCTACAATAACGTCAAAGACTGCCCAAAAATTCTTCTGGCAAAACATTGTTTGCCGCTTCGGAGTACCGTCCGAACTAACAGTTGACAACGGCAAGCAGTTTGACAACCAAGACTTCAAGGAATTTTGTTTCTCCATCGACACCAAGCTTGCCTTCGCTTCAGTTTATCATCCGCAGTCCAACGGGGTCGTGGAACGCGCCAATGGGAAAATCTTCACAGCTGTCAAGAAGATGCTCCTTGATGAAAAAAGGGCAGATGGACCGATTTGTTACCTGAGGCAGTCTGGGCACTAAACACGACTGAGTGCAGAGCGACTGGGTTTACTCCCTTCCGCCTTCTATACGGATCGGAGGCCATGACCCCGCAAGAAATAAAGCATGGGTCCCCGCGAACAGTTCTGTCAGCCGTCCCCGACGTGGACGAGCCAACTTCAAAGGATCTCATTGACGGAGACCGAGTCTTCGCCCTACAGGCCCTAAACAAATACCAAGCCCAGACCAAAGCATGGCGCGACCACACAGTCATCCCGAGGGAGTTCAGCGAAGGGGACCTCGTACTCGTCCGAACAGCTCGGACGGAGTCCAAGGGCAAGCTGGAGCCCAAGTGGGAGGGCCCCTTTATAGTCAAGACAAAAGCTTCCACCAGCGCTTACAGGCTCACAACGCCAAACGGCGAGGACCTGGAGCACTCCTGGAACATCGACAACCTCCGCAAATTTTTTGTTTGACTCATCAGGGCTGATTTCGCCCTTGTAATTCGCCAAAAACAATCTTGTACCGGCCCGCACTCTTTTCCTCCCGGGGGGTGAGGTTTTTAACGAGGCGGAGCCATGTAATATATGTGTGAAAAATCCCCCGCAAAAACATGCGTCGAAAAAAGACCGCGACGACGGTCTTCGACATTCGACCAATTCGAAGTCACCGCGAGGCTAAGCGCTAGCCACCCTCGCGTGCGACAAATCCGCGCAGAAGTCGCCTAAGGGTGCAGCCGGACTAGCACAACAAGTGCGAAAAAACCGAAGTCCACCGTGAGGACTATCCGCGCAGAAGTCGCCTAAGGGTGCAGCCGGACTAGCACAACAAGTGCGAAAAAACCGAAGTCCACCGCGAGGACTAGCCTCGCAGAAGTCGCCTAAGGGTGCAGCCGGACTAGCACAACAAGTGCGAAAAAACCGAAGTCCACCGCGAGGACTATCCGCGCAGAAGTCGCCTAAGGGTGCAGCCGGACTAGCACAACAAGTGCAAAAAAACCGAAGTCCATCGCTAGGACTATCCGCGCAGAAGTCGCCTAAGGGTGCAGCCGGACTAGCACAACAAGTGCGAAAAAACCGAAGTCTACCGTGAAGACTGTCTGTGTAGAAGACACCTAAGGGTGCAACCGGACTAGCACAACAAAAGCAGAAACGACAATATCGAACCGCCCGCACCAAGACCGACTATAATCGCACCAGCACAGCATAACAAAACACACCAGACAAAGTACACAACGCCTTCGCAGGCACAGACAAGCGAGGGCACACAACTTCATCATACAAGACTTTACATATACACAAGCGAGGGCGCCACACTCTACATCGGCTCAACCTTAGGAATAATTCTCATCTCCCTATAATTAAATAACCTTATCCTAAGCTCCTCACCCGCAAAAAGACTTCGCAGTTCCCCTTCACCCGTACTCGCGGCGGCCGGCAAAGACAACAGTTCCTGCCGACCAGCCCTACTCACACGAAGCCGAGCCCCCTCCTCCCCACTAACTCTACGCTTCGCAACCGCCCTTCGTCGTCGGCGCCCGGTGCTAGGACCTGGATCATCTTGTGCGTCCGCGGCGTGTGGCGAAGCCTCCGCCGCAGCCACATCCAAGGCCGCAAAGTAGTCCAAGTCCTCCTCCTCCGACTCCTCAGTCCACTCAACTGAGCTCCCAGAGTCAGCAAAATCAAAAAACTCAGATGCAGATCCACCACATTCATTACCACCTTCCGCGGTCGAAGCCGCCAAAAATTTAGTAGTAGCGATTGCGTGCGCAGGCCCAAAATCTTGAACCTGCGCAGCAACCAAAATTCAGCAACATATCCAAAATTCCCCAACCCTCTACACCCACTACGCCACCTGCGAAGGCCCTGACGTTGCGGGAGCCTCCGCCGTTCGCTCCGCCGTTGTTTCCGCCGCCACCGCCGCGGGACCTTCAGCACTCGGCGCAGCAGCTGCGGGGACATCTGGCGCGCCTTCGGCCACCTTTGGGGGTAGGTCTTTGCCGGCCGCAGCGGATGCGGGGGCATCCGGTGCGTCTTCCGCAGTCTCCGGGGTTGGCTCCAGGGCGACCCCAGACACGGCCTCCGCCGGGGTCGGCTCCGGGTCAGGCAGCGCGCTGTTCAACGCCCCGAAGTCGTCCACCCGCTCGCCACGCGCCGCCTAAGACAAAACACACAAAATTCAGCAAACACACGCACAGCCCACATCCAACAAACGTCAAACAAACGAAAACGTTACCTGAGCCCTCGCCGTCTCGGCCCGCTCCCTAACCACCTCGCGACCGTGCGGACCCCACATCCGGTCGTAGATGGCCCCGGCGGATTCCTTCACTACGGGGTCTTCAACCTTATAGATATCTCGCTCAAAATCTTCATCGGCC
Source organism: Zea mays (assembly GCF_902167145.1). NCBI lineage: Eukaryota > Viridiplantae > Streptophyta > Magnoliopsida > Poales > Poaceae > Zea > Zea mays. The sequence continues at coordinate 33,586,473 of NC_050103.1, forward strand.
TGGTCGAAGACCTCGAAGTGCCGGCACCCTTCGCGGGAGAGCGCGTTCATCGCCCCCTCGCAGGTGACCAGGGAGGCGTACGACATAAACCCCTCCACGACAGTGGGGAGTGCCTGCAGCTCCTCCTGCACCCATTCCAGACAGCGAAGTCCGGGCTCTCGGTCCGGCACTTCGAAGTCACCGGTCCGCGCACCCAGCTCACGATATGTATCCATAAGCTGCGTGCACGTCCGTTCGGCCTCCGCGCGCGCTGCGGCCTCGGCCCGCTCCACGCGGCTCTCCAGGGCGATGAGCCGCTCCTGCAGCTGCTCGGCGCGCTCCCTGGCAATATTGCCCTCCGCCCATGCCAGATTGGTCTCCGCCTGCGCAGCCTGCGCCTTGGCGAGGGCCTCGTTGGTCTCCCTCCTCTCCCCCGCCAATTGGCGCCGGAGGTCAGCCTTCTCTCCCTCCAGCGCGGCCACCTTGTCCGCCAGCTTGCGGCACTTGCTGTCGGCGGCCGATTTCTCCCGGACGGCGTCAGCATGTTGTGTCCGAAGTCTCTTGACTTCGGCAGACACAACTGCCGTGAGGGCCCCGGACGCCGTGCGGTTGGCGAAGTCAGCCACCTGCACAACACACATAAGACCGCGGCCCAGTAAAAACAAAAAAAAACGAAGTCTGGCTCAGCGGACCTGACTTAGCGACTCCACCACCTCCTTCAGCCGGTGGGACGCAGCGCCCGCCTCATCCCTGACAGCCGCGAGGGCCGCCACCTCACCTCCGGCGCCAAGAGCCCCGCCCTTCGCCTTCGGCGCTACGGCAGCCGTCGTTGTCGCCGCGGCAGGCGCAACTATAGCAAGCTGGCCTTCGTCCGACCCTGCGACGTATCGACGAATAAATAATAATAATAATAACAAAAAAGAGAAAGAAAGAGGAGCCAACGACTTACCACCAAGATAGTCCTCCACACTAATATCGGTGGCGAAGTCGGCGACACGCTTGCCCGCCGACGGCAACGCTCGGGCCGCCTTCGCGACCTCTGACACTCTGCTAGACGGCGGCACTGCCTTCGTCGACTTTGAGCCCCCGGCGCCTGCCGTCGCCTCCAGCGCTTTGCTAAACGTGGGGGCGCCCGACTTCGCCGCCAGCGGCGGCTTGCCTCCGCCGGGGGCCGCAGCCTTCGTAGACCCTCGTTGCCTCTTCGGCCTAGCTTCAACGAGCCTGACAACCGCCTGGCGCTTTTGTGCTGCTCCCTGGCGGTCCTTGTCCATCACTGCCGACACAGCAGCAGCAATATTCCGCCTGTAAGGAAAAACTCTCCATTCACGAACCATGCGAGATGTAAAAAAAGTCCTCGCCAGCCGCGCGGGGGATAGGAACATTCCTAGGCCAGCAACCCCCGGTAACCCTCAGCATCCGAGCCGAAGACTCCCGGAGCTCGGGCGAAGACATCCTTCCCCCCGGGGCCGCGCACGTCCTCATCAACTCTCTAGCAAAACTATCAGAAACCCCAAGTCCTCCCATAGCAGTACCTAATTTTCTCTTTTTAGAGGATGGGGCGGCCGCCGGCGCAGGGTCGTCTCCAGTCTCCACCACCGGCTTCTTCCCACGGCGGTCCACGTCGTCTTGACCAGGATAGCCGTCATACGGCAATTGATTTAATTCAAAAACCCTGTTCAAGCGGTCATTCGACCCGCGGATATCAAAGCTGCGCTGGCCCTCTGTCCTCGGCACGTAACGTCCAACGAGCCGCACCGCCCCATCCTCCGCCTCACGCACAAAGGCGGCCGGGTCGCGGTTTTGCAGATTCAGTGCGAAGGCAGGACTTCGCACCACCCTTCCACCGTGAAAAGGCATCTGGCGAGGGCACACTTCGCCCAACGCCCAGCCATGCGCCAAGGGCCATACCCCGTACGCGACAAACTCTTCAACCAAATCGCGCCCACTGCTCAGGCTGGCGGCGCACCGAAGAGCCCCTTCGTCCACATCCTCCTCTGCCACTTCAAAGGGCGGGTACGCTGAGTAAAAATGAGAGCACATCTCGGACACGGGGAGTCCCTCATGGCCTTCAACGGTACCCTCAGCAACGTAAAACCAAAATTCATTCCAGTTGCCCCACTTGTTGCGGGCGCAAGGAACCAACTCCACCACCTGCATCGTGGTGTTGCCGGTCTTCGGCGTGAATGTGCAGGACCCAAACTGAGCAACCTCGTCCCCAATCATCCTCTTCTGCCAGTGCAAACAATAATACTTCGCAAAAACCTCGACCGATGGCTGTCCGCCGTACGAAGTCGTCGCCCAGACATACTTCGACAGAGCCACCACGGCATTCAGTGTCAGCTGATGTATCTGAACATTGAACCTGCGCAGGACTTCGCCAACAAATCGGTGCGCAGGCAAGCGGAGACCGGCGGCGAAGAATGCCTCGAAAACAACCAACTCGCCCTCCGGCTCGGGGACTTCCTCCATCCCCGGGGCACGAGCAACTCCGCCGCCGAAGTAACCCAACCGCTGCATATCTTGCACGCGGCCCGACGAAATCCGTGACACGCCAAAATCAACAGAATCGCCGGCGCGCAACTCCTCCGCCATCAAACTACTCAGCGTCTCCTCAGACGAGGAGGCGGCCGGTGGCGAGGAATCGGCCGGCGGCGTAGCGGCAGCGGAAGAAGAGGAGGTCGGCATCGCTACGTACCGTCGGCGGCGGCGGGCGGTCTGCTTCACTCGAGCCAGATCTCCGGCGAGCAAGAGCACGGCGGGCAGACGCGCAGCAAGACGGCGGGCGGCTAGGGTTTTCACGGAGCGCGGAAACTGAAGTTCAAAAAGCACCGACCCCCGCCCCCTTTTATAGGCAGGGCGCGGCTCTTCGGGAAACCCGCAATCCAACAGGGCGCGGCGCTTCGGGAAACCCGCAATCCAACAGTACGCCGTCAATCAACGGTCACATCAAAAACCCTCGCGGAACCACTTCGAGCGAGGGCAGCGTCTCCGCCATCTAGCGACGTCTTTGGCACCAGGTGACTTTGTCGAACTGGTCCCTCGGAGGGCAAATGTTGGGGCGAAGGCAAAGACGCCACCCTTCGCTCGAAGTCTTCACTGCAGCCGCCGGTCTGATAGACAAAACAGGCAGGGACACCCTTCGCTTGATCGGCATCAGACGAAGACCGGCGATGAAGTCATCCCACAGTGCGGCCTCGTCCAGCTCAGAGGCCCACGTGCGATCCGGCCCATTGTAACGGGCCCTGCGTGGCCGCCGCGCGTTACGGGCCTAATTTGTAAAGGCATCCCTGTAATTACAGTCTGTAACCCCGCTTTATGGGAATATTCTGGGGATAACCTAGGTAGCTGAGGGCACATGCGTCCTTAGCACAAGGCGCTGGGCACTCAGGTACCTATAAATACCCCTGCACAGTGCCCGTGGGAGGCCAGATTGACAGAGTTATTGCTTTCTAGCACGTAACCCTGTTGTCATCACTGTTCACTCTTGTTGGCCTCATTGCGACTGAGAGCAAGTTCCAACACCTTGATTCCCATCTCCAAATATGATTGTATCTTGAGAATCTTTGTTCTTGACGTAGGAGGTGAACATCTTCTTCTCCCCCGTCATGCGGTTTGTGCATCCGCTGTCGATAATCCAGCTTGAGCCCCCGGATGCATAAACCTGCAAGGCAAATTAGGCTTGGGTTTTACGTACCCAACTCTTGTTGGGTCCTACAAGGTTAGTTATAATAGTCTTTGGGACCCAAATGCAAGTCTTATCTCCCTTGCACTTGGCCCCCAACTTCCTAGCAATCACTTTCTTATTCTTACAACAAATTGCAAAAGAAGTATTGCAAGCATGGTAAATTGTAGAAGGTTCATTACATACTTTCCTAGGCACATGAACAACATTTTTCCTAGGTATATTTCTACCATGCACAAAAGAAGAACTTGAAGCAATCATAGCATGTGAATCATAAGCATAACTCCTATGAGCATTTCTAGAAAATTTTCTATCACTATAGATGAAAGCATGATTCCTTTGAGCAGTATTAGCCATAGGGGCCTTCCCTTTCTCCTTGGTTGAAATGGGAGCCCTTTGACTTGTTAAGTTCTTGGCTTCCTTTCGAAAGCCAAGCCCATCCTTGATAGAGGGGTGTCTACCAACAGTGTAGGCATCCCTTGCAAATTTTAGTTTATCAAAATCCACCTTGCAAGTCTTAAGTTGAGCATTAAGACTTGCAACTTCGTCATTTAATTTAGTAATGGATGCCAGATGTTCATTACAAGCATTAACATCAAAATCCTTGCACCTATTACAAATTACGACATGTTCCACACATGAACAGACTTATTAGCTACTTCTAACTTAGCATTTGACTCATCATTAACACTCTTCAAACTAGAAATAGACTCATGGCAAGCAGAAATTTCAGAAGATAAAATCTCATTCCTTTTAGTTTCTAAAGCAAGAGATTTTTGTACACTAATAAACTTATCATGTTCTTCATACAATATATCCTCTTGCTTTTCTAAGAGTCTATTCTTTTCATTTAAAGCATCAATCAATTCATTGATTTTTTCTACCTTGGCTCTATCTAAACCTTTAAATAAGCTAGAATAGTCTACTTCATTATCACTAGAATCTTCATCGCTAGAAGTACTATATTTAGGAGTTTCTCGAACGCTTACCTTTTTCTCCTTTGCCATTAGGCAAGTATGGCGCTTGTTGGGGAAGAGAGACGACTTGTTGAAGGCCGAGGCGGCGAGTCCTTCGTCATCGGAGTCGGACGAAGAGCAATCCGAATCCCACTCTTTGCCTAGGTGTGCCTCGCCCTTCGCCTTCTTGTAGGCCTTCTTCTTCTCCCTCTTCCCGCTCTTTTCTTGTTCCTGGTCATTAGCATTATCAGGACAATTTGCTATGAAATGACCAGTCTTACCACATTTAAAACAGGAGCGCTTTTCCTTTGCTTTGCTCTTGTTGGGATGCTCCTTTCGTCCTTTTAGCGTTGTCTCGAAGCGCTTGATAATGAGGGCCATTTCATCCTCGTTTAGCCCGGCCGCCTCAACTTGCGCCACCTTGCTAGGTAGCGCCTCCTTGCTGCTTGTTGCTTTGAGAGCAATGGTTTGAGGCTCGTAGATGGGCATTGGGCCATTCAATGCCTCATCAACGTATCTTGCTTCCTTGATCATCATACGCCCGCTTACAAACTTTCTGAGTATTTCTTGGGGCATCATCTTTGTGTACCTAGGATTCTCACGGATGGAGTTCACAAGATGAGGATCAAGAACAGTGAAGGACCTGAGCATAAGTCAGACGACGTCGTGGTCCGTCCATCTCGTGCTTCTATAGCTCCTGATCTTGTTGACCAAGGTCTTGAGCCTGTTGTACGTTTGCGTTGGCTCCTCTCCCCTGATCATTGCGAACCTTCCCAGTTCGCCTTCCACTAACTCCATCTTGGTGATCATGGTGGCGTCGTTCCCCTCATGAGAAATCTTGAGGGTGTCCCAAATTTGCTTGGCGTTATCCAAGCCTCTTACCTTGTTGTACTCGTCCCTGCACAAGGATGCTAGCAAAACAGTGGTAGCTTGTGCATTTTTATGGATTTGCTCATTAATGAAAATGGGGTTGTCAGTACTATCAAAAAGCATTCCGTTTTCAATGATCTCCCAAATACTTGGATGGAGAGAGAATAGGTGACTACGCATTTTGTGACTCCAAAATGAGTAGTCTTCTCCATCAAAGTGCGAAGGTTTCCTAAGTGGAATTAAAAGTAAATGAGCATTGGAATTAAACGGAATACGAGAATAATCAAATGAAAAATTTGAGTTAACCGGTTTCTTTTTCTCATCGTCGTCGTCCCTTGGGGAAGAAGAAGACTCGTCGTTGTCGTAGTAGACAATCTTCTTGATGCGCCTCTTCTTCTTCACGTCTCTTTTCTTATGACTCAAGCCAGAGTCCGAGGGCTTATCATCTCTTGGCTCGTTGACGATGGACTCCTTTGTCTTGTCGTTGACCACCATCCCCTTTCCCTTAGGATCCATCTCTTCGGGCGATTACTCCCTTGCGTGAAGAGAACGGAACCGATACCAATTGAGAGCACCTAGAGGGGGGTGAATAGGTGATCCTATAAAATTTAACAACTAATAGCCACAAAACTTGGTTAAGTGTTAGAATGATCAAACCAAGTGGCTATAGAGCGAGCTCTTGCGAATCACAATAATCACACAGAAACACAATCACAAGAGACACGCGAGTTATCCCGTGGTTCGGCCAAGTACAAAACTTGCCTACTTCCACGTTGTGGCGTCCCAACGGACGAGGGTTGCACTCAACCCCTTTCAAGTGATCCAATGATCAACTTGAATACCACGGTGTTCTTCTTTCTTATACTTTCTCCCGTTTGCGAGGAATCTCCACAACTTGGAGCCTCTCGCCCTTACAACTGATGATCACAAAAGCACGGAAGTAAGGGAGGGGAGAGCAATGCACACAAGACTCAAAACGAGAGTACAATCACGCACACAAGTCACAACTTGAGCTCTAAGTTCAACACACGGAGTTCTCAACTCAAGAGGAGCTCAAATTGCTAGCACAAAGAATCAAATGTGCGAGAGTGGAGTCTGGATGCTTAGGAATGATCAAAGAATGCTTGGGTGACTCCTCCATGCGCCTAGGGGTCCCTTTTATAGCCCCAAGGCAGCTAGGAGTCATTGGAGGCAACTTTGGAAGGCTAATCTTGCCTTCTTTCGGGTGGCGCACCGGACAGTCCGGTGCACCACCGGACAGTCCCTGTAGCTGTCCGGTGCGCGATCTCCTTCCTTTCCTGGCGCATCCGACCGTTGCAGATTTGTGGCAGTTGGCACACCGGACACTGTCCGGTGCACACCGGACAGTCCGGTGCCCCCCTGCCGACCGTTGGCGCGCCCACGCGTCGCGCGCAGATTGCGTGGCCGGCCGTTGGCGCAGTCGACCGTTGGCTCACCGGACAGTCCGTTGCCTCACCGGACGGTCCGGTGAATTATAGCCGTACGTCGTTGAACGATTCCCGAGAGCGATGACTTCACCGCAGACGGCTCACCGGACAGTCCGGTGCACCACCGAACAGTCCAGTGAATTATAGCCATACACCACCGTCAGTTCCCGAGAGAGGCCTGTTCACCGGAGGCTGGCCTGGCGCACCGGACACTGTCCGGTGCACCACTGGACAATCTGGTGCACCCAGACCGAGCTGCATTTGGCTGTATACAGCCAACTCCATTCCAAACCAATTTCTCCTGTTTCTAACACTTAGACACAATACATTAGTACTCAAATCAATGTACTAAGTCTAGAAACGTACCTTGCAATATGATTTGCATTTCTTCACTCTTTGGCACAAATTAGCACTTAGAGAAAATGTGTTGGACACTTAATCACCAAAACACTTTGGAAATGGCCCAAGGGCACATTTCCCTTTCACTATGTAGATGGGGCTGGTTGTTGGCGACAAGGGGACAACTTCAAAGAATCCAAATTCGGACGCCTGGGGTCCGATTAGGCGGAGGTAGAGCTAAACTTCCAAGTTGAAGAATCAAATCAAGGGGATGGGACTAGTAGGCAGGAGCAGGATGTTGTCTGTGGGGGAGACATATCAGATTACTTCTCTAGACAAGTTCATCCAAGTTTGATGGGTACTAAATTTCAGTCTTATAGCATGGCTGATGCTAGAACTTCTTACAGTGGGACAGTAACACGAGATGGGAAACAAGTTGATAGTTTTTCAGTAGAAAACATGGAGAAAGATGATTTGCTAGAAGGTTGCCAGATGGAGGACAACTCTATGGTCAAGCAAGTTTATAGGAAAAGGCTCTTGGTGTGCAATTGGTACAGCAATCAACTGCACCTCAGGTTGCAAACTACACCTATGGAGCTAGTGTGATCACAACAAAGGGCATTCAGAATGGGCCTGCAGTGTTGGCGCAGCCACCTCAGAGGTATCAGAGCCGACTCTGGCGATTTCACGGGCGTGTGTGGGTTAGGGGTTTGGGTATATGGTGCATGGCGCATGTGGGCCCAGAGTGATCACATGGCATGGCATATGATGACACTAGAGACACAGACGTGGCTAAGAGGGGAGGTTCCTGGATTGGGGTTGACCGACGAGGATGTCTGTCTTCTAAGGGGGTGGATTGTGATATCCTAGCCTAAGGTTTAATAGAATTAATAGAGTATCTATACCAACAAGCTGCATCTTCCAAGTTAAGCGTGCTTGGCTTGGACCAATTTAGGATGGGTGACCGACCGAGAAGTTTTCTAGGGTGCGCATGAGTGAGGACAAAGTGCGCACAAAAGACTCGTGTTGGTCTGTGGGGACAATATATGATCCTAGAGAGCTGCCAGGAGTAAGTACCACTGGTCCAGGGATTAGACGAGGTGTTACAAGGCGGGCGGTCTTGAAGCGTCGCGAGACCAGTGGGAACTTGCACGTGTGCATAGGCGGGCTCGTACCCCTTCGGAGCTGGGTGAATTGCTCGTCGTTGTTGATCTTCGCCAAGAACTAGTGCTACACCGAGAACCGACCTCACTGCGTAATCATCGGTAAGAACACCTTCATTGAGTTCACTGGGTCTCCACTTCGCATAGAGCAGATGGGAGCATGTGGTGGGGCTGGGTGCGTGGCGTCATGATTCTCCAGTGGGTATCTCTGTCACGGTGTGCACAACACCACCACGGTGGGGATCGGGAGGTGGAAAATGCGCCTCACCCATTGGATCGTAGGGAGCGGTAGGGATTAGACGTTGGGCATACCTGTTTGGGAATAGATCCGAGCCATGGATTAGGATCAAACAGATTAGGTTAGATCTCAGTTCATTAAAATCTAACCGTCAAACTTTGATCTGATGGACAACACTGTGTACCGGTTTGTGGTGGGCTGGGTCTAATCTGGACCGCTAGATTACGATCAGACGGTTGAAATAACGCGATACCCCTTTGGGCCATCTGTTTTGAAAAAGACCCCTTCAGGATTCCAGAAAACAACCCGTCATCCACTTGTGTGATAGTATCCTTACATTCAAGTCCTAGGTTTTACACTTTAGACCATGTCCTCTCTGAAATTTATGCCCGAAGCACAAATAGAACTCAGGTTTAATAAAATAAACTAGAAAATGGATTTTTAATATAGAAATTAAATCCTAAACCTTCATAAAGTCATAACTTCTTTGTTTTAAACCCAAATTAATCCATTCCAGGGGCATTAAATTCATATTAATATTGTTTCTCATCTAGTAACCTTATTTTGTTATGAACCATACGGTTAAAATTAAGCAATTAATTTGTTTTATGCCAAACACCCAAATCTTCAGAAAAAATCATAGATCTTTAACCGTAACTCCAAATTTAGTTGTTCCCAAACCTACAATCTCGTTAAGATGTATAGATCATTTTTATGCAATATGTTCTCATGTTTGGTGTGATGTTAATTTTGCCTATACCATGTCTATTTGTATTGTTGCGCATAGCAGCGAGGTTACGAGTCACCCGAAGACCAATTTGGTGAAGTACCTAGGTTCTCCAGTCATAGGCAAGTTGTGTCCTTGATCACTCTTCTTTACCTAATAATGTTCTCTACTAATCACTGTGACATGCTTAGAATAATTTTATGGGACCTAATAGGTTTCCCTAACTTTGTTCACCCCACCCCTTGCAGACAAATGAACTATTGGATAGACTTGCTATTACTCTACCTGGTTTTGGGATTAATGTTACATTTGAATTATGATCATGTTCCAATTTTGTTGTTGTTTTAATTATTGTTCATGATAAGATCATTGTGTTAATTGGAACATGGAGCTTAACTTGATATAATAGTGCTACCACAAGGGTGGTATGATACGCCCTTGGCTAACTAATTAGGAAAGCTAGTGGAGGACTACCTTACCTGAAAGGGGCAAGGGCGGTAGAGGAGGTTCTTAGGTTGATCATGCTGCGATGGCTTTTCAGATGAGGGATTCCTATATTGCCCTTCTCAGAAACCCTAGCGGGTTTTCTGAAGCTAGTGGAACTTTGTAAAGGCCTCGTAGTGCTACCCTGCCTCTTCTCCTCGACAAAGATGAATGGGAAGTCGAGATCCCATGGCAAATGGGTAACACGACTTGTGGGTAAAGGGCACAACCTCTGTAGAGTGTAAAACTGGTATATCAGCCATGCTCATGGTCAAGAGCGACTCAATACTCTCGCATGATTAACTTATGGAACTAAACTTAATTTGTCATATGCATTGCATTGTGGGTGTTATTATTAATTGTGATATCTTATTTAATTAGGTTGGTATTTACTTATACTTAGTAACTGCTAATAAAACTTTGACCAACTTTAAAAGCAATGCTTAGCTTTAACCATCTTCGTTGGTAAGCCTTACACTTCACATGAGCCCCCACAGTAAGTGAGCCCATGCACATTATTCCCCACAACTTGTTGAGCGATGAACGTATGTGAGCTCACCCTTGCTGTACTCACATCCCCCCAGGTCAAGGACAAGTACCACAAGATACGGAACATGATGGATGTTGCGATGAGTTCGTGAGAGGTCTAGGTCGTCGTCTCCCAGTCAACTATGGTTGTTGGATCATTTTCTTCGTATGATGTACTTATTTAAGTATTTTGTACTAAACTCTATTATATAGTAAAGATGTGACATTCGTTTCTGTACCATGAGTCATCATATGTGTGAGACTTGATCCTAGCACATATTTGATTCACGCCCAGGTTTGGCCCTTAAATCCGGGTGTGACAGAAGTGGTATAAGAGGAATGTTGACTGTAGGACGTAACCTAGATAGAACTGGACAACCCTTACCTACTTATCTTTGCTACTCTGATTCTTCCTAAAACTTTCCTTAATCTTATCTCATCTGTTGCTGCTTTACTCTGATTATTCTTACCTTTTCTCTTCTAAAGACAAAAGTGGATTTCACACTTTTTTATGTATACATTTGACTGCTTGTTCTTATGATATCTGTCTAATTTGGTTCTTTGATTGAGTGTGATGAGTTGTGGAGTAATGTTCCCAATTACATCTGCATATACTTAGGTATAAAAATATGGGTATAAGATAACTAAAAAATGCAAATTATCCCCCATTAAAATATATCTACCTTAATAGATGCATCTTATCTTGAAAGATTCTATCCTAATAGATTCTTCTTGTCCTTGTGAGCATATTATCTCCCTAGTGTAACAACTATGATTTAACCCAAATCAATTAGATCATATATAAGTCTAATCTAGTCATACCAGTTAATCCAGATGCCATCTAAAATAATATGATCTAGTGTGATCCGATCCAGTATGAATAAATCTGATCTAATTTAAAGTAAGTCACTTAACATGTTAGTTAATCCTAGTGAAATAGATTAGGCCCTACTCCTATAAACCCATTTTAAACTAAATTGGTGACTTAGACCAACTCGGCCAATACACAAACAACCTAACCTACATAGTCTTGATAGGTTGCCTAAACTATCTATTTCACATCAAATATTCAACCTACCCACCTAATCTATGTGTTCATAATGATCTTATTTATCTAGCCGACCTAACGAAGCAACCAGATCAGATTTTGCCATAGCACACTCATCCTATGTCATCTGCTATTAACTATATGTCCTCACCTACAAGTTATCTTAACTATATGTCCCTAACTTGGATGATGACACCAAAACCGAAGATCCAAGGTGATTGACCTCATCAAGTCAAGGAAGGACAAAAGCCAGACAAGATCTCCAAATAAGATAGGATCCACCATTCGAGACAAAAGCTTTCCTTGCCCTAATCAATCCTACCACTTCCCATCCTACCAAGTAGGTGACTAAATATAATAGGTACTCATGCTTTCCTAGTCACCTCTAAATAATTTCAAGGACAAACAAAGTGTGTTTGATTTTAGAATCAATTGAGAACAATACGCTAAACCACAAAACCAAACCTTTTGCATTTCTTTTCTACTAATCTCGGGGATGAGATTCGTTATAAGGGGGTAGAATTTGTAACACCCAAAATTTCATTTTGGGATTATTAATATGCTAACCAAAATGGGTAATAATTACTAATAAGAATTCCCTTTGTTTTCTTTACTACTCTCTAAAAATGATCAAACTTAAGATTGATTTTCTTTTGTTTGACTTAAAGAAAAGGGGGAAGATAAGAAATATGAGAGGATCCTTATATGAGTTAAGGAATAATATATTTAGAGATATTCTCTAGAGTGTAAAGGTTATATTATCCTTAATAAGTAATACACCCTATGAACTGTGGTAGAACCTCCCAAGTTATTGGGCCCACATGCACCTGCCTTTGTCTCAAAGACCTCAGGCGACTATGCATGTGCACCAGATAATTTAACAGGATCCGTCCGAGTGTCCCAAGGATCTCAGATAAACCACTTACAACCAGGACCGTAGGATTAAGTAAACACAAATCACACACCAACATTTTTGCAGTAGAAATCTTATTACCAAATTCTACAAGTTACATCAGGTTTTACAATGTACATGATTGGAGTGATTACAAAAGTGATTCAAAGAAATAACTTTGAACTGTATGAATTATTTATAAGTTTGAAATATATGCTAGCTTAAGTGACCATCCTCAATAAGAAGTATAGAAGAAGTACTTAGACTTATAAGAAGGCCGAGCCCACCGGCACTTAGCATCAATCACAATCAAAGTGACTCGTAACCTGCAGCAACAATGGGAATAAAACCCTAAGTACGCAAGTACTCAGCAAGACTTACCTGACTAAGGAAAAAGACTCTCAAGGATATGCTGGATTTGGGAATCAATGAAAGGCTTTTAGCAACAATCAACATTAATAGTTTGCAGAAAGCTTACTAAAATGAGTCCGTACTTTCAACATTTTAATGCTAGATTAAGTATTAATAGACCTTGTTTGCATCTAGTCTAATTTCATCATCACATTAATCAATACAACATGATTTTTGCTCATTATGATTCCATCCATGACTTAGATTGCAGGGCAGTGACCAAGTCTTCATGTTCGAGTAGTAACGGCGATCCGAATCGATTAATACCCAGCTGGGGATCTCCAATCACACAACATATGTAGCACTTAACCCTTGCATATGTCAACTCGCCACAGGGTTTCTTAAGACCAGACCGGTTTCACGCCAACCGAGAGCACAGATACACCACATCTAGCCTCTTGCCACGGAGGGAACACGCTACTCTCGCCATCTCTCCACTCCCATTGCGTGTTGTCCTTTTCTGGTATTAGTCTGCCCGAGGCAAAGCTTACCCATGATGAGGCATGTGACCAGTTAAAAGGTCCTCGATCAGCAAGCCTACATTCGCTATAGTCCTTAGTCAACCTGGGTAGAACATCACCTGTTCCTAGCCCAAGTCTCGATTTAAGTACTTCCATCCTTAGGATTGTTTGTGTTCCTTAGGATGAAAAGAGCATTATAGGGAACTTTGCAGTAAGATCCCACCACGCTCCCAATGAAAATATTCTTGCAAGTAGAAGCCATCCTTCCTCAGGATAAACCTGAGCTAGGCATTAGTGCAAAGGACAAACTCTATCCGCAAGATTTACCTTTATGCAGGGCTAAGAAGTTTTGTAAATCATATTTGATACTTCACCAGAAGTATCTATGAAAGGAATGGATTTCAAGGTAGCCAATGCATCAAAGGGTTTCCAAGCAATTCCTATAAACCTAATGCACATTTCGCTAGACTTAAAGTGTGTAAAAATCATTTAAAAACACAAGGAAAGGGGTTGCATGCACCAGGGCTTGCCTGGATAACACTAGGTTAGTGTTGTTAGACGTTGATCACTTGATGACCATCTTTAGTCTTGACATACGTCAGATTATCCATCTTCAGGTTCGTCTAACTGACGACGTCGTCTTGCGGAGATGTTCACTCTCTGCATTATCCTGGGGTCATCTTCTGCATCACGTGATCAACAAACGTACCTAAATGATTTGCATAATGCACATGAATGCATATAAACAAGAATAGTACGAGACTAAATATTACTACATGTCCGCGAATTAAACACCTAGCAGCGAGGTGTTGTACTATTTCATACAGAAACACTAGTTATCGACATACGACTAAGTGTAATGATTACGCTTCTCTAGATTAACCGAATCTAACGCAAACATCACGAAACAACAAACTATACACATTTAACACGATTAGCCTAAATACAACTTATCAGTTAATTAATTAAATTCTAAACTCAGTGGTCTAAGGAATTTAAATCTCGAACAGGAATAAAAGCACATCACTTTTTAGACCACGCCACTGGATTAAATTACATACCACTCTAAGTTATCATATATAGCCTACCAATAATTTTATCAAACAATTATAATTCGTCATAAGTAATACTAATAATATTATTGTTTAGACATTTTAAAATACTAAATTTAAACTTCATTCACTAATTTACCATACGTCACATAATTAACATCTCAAATCTACCCAACACGACTACTCCAAAATCATGAAAATAATCACATCGCATTCATCGAACTAATTCAATAATTAAGCTAATGGAAATATGAATCGGCTTACCATACTAAATATGACGCGCTATCTGCGAATACGGCAAGGATTCTGGTTCAACCCTTGCGTCAAGTACTTGGTGAACGTCACGCTGCTTACTTCGTCTTCACCTGATGCTTTGTATTTTTTTTGAGGATGCACGAAACGACGACGAGATTGATTCTGGAGCGAGCTGGCGAGGTGTGGTCGAGCAGGTTAGCGCGAGCTCTGGCGAGGACACGAATCCAGTGAGGACTTTGATGACAGCGAGGTCACGAGCTCTAGCGACACAGGGTCAAGCAACGAATGTGTTCGACGTGCATACGTGAGCCGAACCGAAGGCGAGGAATCGATGAAGTGAAGTTCGTCGACAAGCATCATGGAGGAATCAGCGATGTTGCTGCACACACGACACGACGACGAATGACAACAACCAGCATGGAGACCCGACGCGACTGAGGAAGGGGTTCGACAGTTCGACGACACCGGCAAGGTCAACGACGACCCGACAAATCCAAAACTCCACGACGCCGACCGGCACACGGGTTAGAGAATGGCGGCTGGCGAAATCCGAGATGGGGAAAACGGCGCGCGCAGGAAAACTTCGGTCGGGCGAGCTGGGAACACCAACGAGCATGCACGCAGCAGCCAAAGACTTGACGGGACGCTGGTTACAGGGAGCCATGCGAGAGGGAGCAAGAAGCTAATCCAATGGTGGTTTAGCGGCAACCGATGGCTGGGTCCGAGGGGGCAAGTACCCAAGCCGAGTGGCACGTTGAGGTTAGCACTCTGAGCGTACAGGCTCCGTGCCCATGTCCGCGATGAACCATCCACAGGAGGATCCCGGACTCGGGCATGGAGGAAGCAGAGGGCGGTCGAGTAGAGAGGGAGCTCTGGCCGGACTCGGCAGAGAAAGCTGGGGGGTCGCCACTTCCATGGCCGAGCAGAGAACCGGCATGGGCGCGGTGGCCAGCGCCATAGCGGGGCGGAGATCGAGGAGGAGCTCGGTAGAGCGCGAGCGAGCAGAGAGTGCGCCATGGGAGCAGAGAAGGGAGCTCCACGGCGGGGGTCTCGGCTTGGGGATGAGAGAGAGAGGGTGACACGACAGTGATGGACGCCGAGCTGGAGGGAGAGGATCCGGGCGCAGGGACACGTGCGCGCACGCGGAGGAGCACCGGCAGAGGAGAAGCTCCATGTGTAGGGGATTGGCGCGCGCCGGCGAGGGAAGCAGGAGCCAGGGCACACGCGGCCATGGGAGACGGGAAGGAGAAGTAGGGGAAGCAAGCAGTGGACATGGGAGATGAGCAGGGATGCAGGGAGGAAGACGCGGCCGAGTGAGCGGAGAAGATAAGCGCGCGCAGGGGAAAAAATCAGGGCGCGGGTGGAGTGAGGATATTTTCCTTTTTTGGATTTTCTTTTCTCCTTTTTTTAGAAATTCGCAGATATTTTGAGAATTAAGATTTATAGCGATAAATAAAGGGTCAATACGCTACACGACTACGTATATTATTTTCCTCGAATTTTGAAACAGGAAACTGAATTGGCCAGCAATGGTTCCAGTTTCGGTTTATTTGAACAGCCTGCCCCAAATAGCGCATTTACTGAATTTATAGAGATTGCTCGAATCGAGCGAAATACTTAAGTAAAAATTTTAGTTCATCTTAATCGATTAATTTTAAATTATCACAAGGCTCGACACTTTAGAAAAAAATAAATTTTAAATTGTGCGAGCCGAATGTGGCATCGCAATCAGAATTCCCTAGAGACGATGTTAGCATCGTCACGGGAGCGAGATGTAGACAGATTAAACTAGACAAGATCAGATTCGATATTTTAGTCAACGTTTAATTTAGTTGAATTTAGACGAATTCCATTCACTACTCGAACACTCGACTGGAGAACAATTCAATTAAAATCCGTAGACGCGATGTCACGGATGACAAAAGGGGACTAAATTATGTTACACTGAAAACTTAGTCGCCGAGTTCCACATAATCTGTTTGAGATGAAATCGGAGGACTGGACTGAATTTCCAAATTTGTATTCGTGCGAGCGATGAATTTTAAATAATCACCGGACGCACCGATTTTCGGAACAACTATGTTCCGAACCTCACGAAAATTTAGGAAGAGCCCGGATAGATAAAAATGATGTCAAACTCGTGATAGACGAAACAGATGCGATATTAAAATCGCGATAGGCGAAGTTGATTAAAATTTAGCATCTGTTTTATCCACTGATATTACGTGCTTAAATCCATACTCATTGTCGAGCAGAATATAAACTCCAGGGGTGTTATATTAATTATTTCCCTAAAGAAAATATTTTTGTGTGTATGTTTAAAAGCATTCGCCTAAAGGATTAAAAATGATAATAAGTAATTGTTAAATAAATAAAAAGATCTGAATTTCATGCTGGAGCTTCTTGTTTGTGCATTGAACTTGAAATTAAATTAAAAACGGATTTGAATTCAAATTTGAATTGAAGAAAAAAATATAAAAAACAAAAAAAACCACAAACCTGCACTTTGGGTCGAATCCCACGATGTCGGCCCAAAACTGTTAAAATTGCGCGCGGCCCAACACTCGTAAGACGCACACCGACCGCACTCACTCGACAACTGACATGTGCGGCCCACGTGTAGTCCCCGCGCCACCACGCGCGCGCACTCCCTAGCGCTGACATGTGGCCCTGCCTGGCCAGTCACCCGCTCCGCAGCCTTTGTCTTCACACGCAGGCACCGTTGCGGCTGATTATGGGCCCCTCTGCCCAGCTTCATGCTTCAACCACGCGCGGGGACACCGACAGGCGGGCCTTGCGACCATTGCCTCGACGCCAAATAACTCACCTACATGCGGGCCCCACCTGATCAGCTGCGTCTTCTGCTCATCCTTCTCAACGGACAACAAGTGCACGGCGTTGACGGCAACAACATCCGCGAATTCTGCGGAGGACGCAACAACTCGACGGGCTTCACCCTTCCCCCTAGCTATATATATCCCGGTCGCTGTGATCATCACCTTAACCAAACCCTGCCTGCGTGTGCCTCACCGACGAAGGGAGATTGAGAGAGAAGAGAAGCTCAAGCTGTTGCCGTCGATCCGCACCAGGGGCGATTCTCTGACATCGGAGGGTGGTCTAGAGGCGTCGTGAGACCAGTGGGAACTTACACATGTGCAAAGGCGGGCTCGTACCCCTTCGGAGCTAGGTGAATTGCTCGTCATTGTTGATCTCCGCCAAGAACCAGTGCTACACCAAGAACCGACCTCACTGCGTAATCACCGGTAAGAACACCTCCATTGAGTTCGCTTGGGTCTCCACTTCGCGTAGAGCAGATGGGAGCATGTGGTGGGGCTCGGGTGCGTGGCGTCGTGGTTCTTCGGCGGATATCTCCGTCGTGGTGTGCACAGCGCCGCCACGGTGGGGATCAGGAGGTGGAAGATGCGCCTATAACGCCCTAAATCTATCGATTGGTAACAACTTAGTTTGAATTATTTATTTCCAATAGAAATAAAAAAATATTTACATTTTCAAAATGAATTTGATGATAGAAACAAATTACACAATTTATAGAATTTATCAAGTGTTTGATGCATTCATGCCGAAGCATAGGTTTTGTTTGATTTGAATTTCAGATCCAATTTTTGGAATTAATCTTATGAAGTGAAAATCACATACTACCCCTCGAAGTCTACGGTTTATCATGTATAAATCCCCATAACTTGATTTTGATTGTTGTTGGTTAGGGGTGTAAACGAATACTTATTTGGATATCAGTTGTTTGATCTTTTTTCTTTGATTGTGAATTAATAGAATATAGAATCTGCTATGCATATTTTTATTCATGTTTTAGTATTGAGCTTGTAAATATTCATAAAAGGTAAACCTCAAATCTATTATATATCTTCTTAAATAATAAATATAAATTTTGGATACAATTCGAATACGGATACAATTTTTTTTTCACCTTTTTTGTTGTATGGAGCAAATAATGTATGGAATAATTTATACAAAATTATATTCTTATTTATAATAATGTGCTTCATAACATAAGAAGAGATTAGCATCAAATTTCATACATATCTATTTTAAAATATTAAATTTGTCCTAACAGTTCGGATATCTGTTTACACCACTATTGTTGGTCACTTGTTCTCAAATACTACAAATCAAGAACAAGGCAACACAATTGTTAACGATTAGAGGCCTTCGTTCTTCGAAGCATTATCTCCTTTGGGATATAATGATCTTCAGACGAAGGTTATGAAGGGCATACCTTCATCATTTCAGTGAGCGAATATAAATAAAGACACATGAAATACTAAAAAATATGAATAACCATTACAAATCATTAGATTATTTATATTCTCATTTTATAAGCATGAATAAATATCAATGATATTTATATTACATTAATACCTTCGGCTTAGCAGAAGGTGAAAATGTGAGAGTGGCGCGAGAATGATTACAATCCAGCGTGAACAGTACGGTGTTACTGTTCATCTATTTATAGGCACGGGACATAGCTCGGACAAAATTGCATTCATATCCCTGACATTTACTGCTAATCAGAAGGCGAGCTATCTGGGACTAAGTAGTCTTTTCCCCTTTAGGTCGGTTTCATCTTCCACCTTCGTCATTATACTAAGCCGAAGCTCCTTCAGCTTCCTTTAGCCACAGCTTCGGCGTCCGTTCATCCTGCCTTCGGGTTTTTATCTCCATATCACGCATACCTTCATCTCAAAGCCAAAGCCTCCTGTAGCAGTTTATGTTACACTAAAAAATTATTAGTCACGTTTTTTAGGACCTTCGGAAGAGGAAGACCCTCAACAGTTGTAAAATATATTTGTGAAGTCTAAAATGAAGCAAATATAATGTTTTATTAGCTTTATATTTATGTGTGAATCTGTTTAAAATAGATCTATAATAGTTTTTATGTTTTCATTATTTGATTTAAATAATGTTGATTATAGTGGTTTAATATAGTTTTCTAAATAAAAACTAAAAGAAAATATAGCCCATATATTTCTTTACGATAAATAAAATATAACTATTTATTCCCATAAAACTTGATGTAGTCTTATTTTCATAATTATATATTGTATGTCTTACAATATATTAACTTGCCATAGTGTTTTTTTGTAAACAATGTTTAAATAGAATAATTAGTGTCCATGCTTTTTGTTACTTAAAATGTTAGTTTATGTTATGTTCCGACTGTAGCTTTCTAAATAAGAAATTAAAAAGAATTATAGCTTTTATGTTTCTTTTAACCAAAAATAAGACACTGTTATTTATAGTTTTATCTATACACAAAAATGAAAATTTAATAGCTACCCCTCCTAGTCTATCATTATTTATGTGTAGATCCATGTTACAATTTATTAAAAAATATATATTCGGAATCCAAATAATAGAAATGGCTTTGTTAGTTTCATAATTATGTGATAAGTATTTTAATTAGTGTTTCCACTACAGGAAACGCCTAAATTTTCGTGGGCCAAAAACCCACGAAAATAAGCCTAAACCGACGAAAATAGAATATTTTCGTCGGCAGGCCGACGAAAATAGCCGCCGAAAATAAATTCGACGAAATTAGGCAACTATTTTCGTCGGTCCCGACGAAAAATATCTATTTTCGTCGGCTTTCCCAATGCCGACGAAAATAGTGAGTGGACCAACTATTTTCGTGGGCCCGATGGTGGCCGACGAAAATAAGTTCCCAGGCTATTTTCGTCGGCCACCATTGAGGCCGACGAAAATAGCCTGGGAACTTATTTTCGTCGGCCACCACCGAGGCCGACGAAAATTGATGTTTCCCCCCCAAAACAGATTTTTCTGCACCTATTAATAATTCACAGCAAAATAAACATTATCACAATTAACATATACACATTCACAAGCAAAATACATAATTCACAAAACACATTCACATAATTCACAAAACACATTCCATAGTCCATTCAAATAAGTCCAGTCCAGAGTCCATAAATAGTCCATAAGTCCATAAACAGTTCATAGTACACACTCACTACTCACTCCTCACTCCGGCGGGCTGTGGGAGTTTTGGCCACTCCCTCCTCCGCCACCAGGAAGGTGGCCACTCCCTCCAGCACCATGGACGAGGAAGTCTTGGACGTTGACACCACCCTCCGATCCATGAGCATGTGACGCTGAACCCTGCAATTCATCAATCATTCAAATAAGGCTATATTTTGCTATCCCTATACCTATACATTGTTGTGTTTGGTCAATATTTGCATAAAACTAAACATGGAACGTCACCTGTGATCCATGGTGAGGAGGAGGCAGTGCATGCATCCACGGGTACTGTTGTGCTGGCCACCCCAGTGGTGGTGGCACCCACCCCGTCGGTGGCGGTGCCATCCACGCTTGAAATGGCTGAGAGCCCGCCGGTGGCTGGGAGACCGGTGGCACCCATCCCGGGACTTGCTGCGATCCTTGGGGTGGTGGAGGCGTCCAAGTGCCTGGAGGTGCCTGCGTCCACCCAACACCGGTCCACTGTGGCTGCGACGCTGGAGCTTGTCCTGGCCACTGTCCCCATCCTTGTGCCTGTGAGCCATTTTTTATAATAAAAAAAGAGTTGCTATGGAATTGAAGTGTTCAGATAGTGTTACCTGGGGAGGGCGAAAAGCGGGCAAGTTCATATCAGGGCCGAGTCGAGTAGTCATTTCCTGCAAATGGATGCAACGTTAGAATCACAACATTATACTTTGAATTCAATCACGACACATGATGAGATAGACGGATTACCTGAAAATAAGAAGCCATATATTGCGTCAGCTGTCCAACCTGCTACTGCGCTGCTCGAGCCTGCTCCTGTGCTGCTCGAGCCTGCTCCTGTGCTGCCCGAGTCTCCTCCTCCAGCTGAGCCTCTCGAGCAGACCTGGAGGAGCGAGAACTCCCTCCCGAAGACGATGCCTTCCCTTGACCTATTGTCCTGTTATACTCCACAACGCCGGTGCCAAAGGCAAACCTGCATGATACACATAGTTGAGCCATTAAGTGGACACATTCTTGTTAATGAAATCGTCGAATCAAACACAAACACCTCACCTGCCATGCTTTCTACCCCCACCACTGTGGTACAACGCCGAGGCATCTAAGTCTGAATGCATCCAGTCGAAGTCAGGCCCATGGCGTTGAGTCATTTCCTCCCCATATGCATTCTGCAAAGAAAGTTAGAGTTGGAGTTAGACACAAAACATGCAATTTAATTCGTAAATACAAACTTGTTTACCATTTTCTCCCTTGCCGCCTCGCTGCATAGCACATCAGGGTTCGCCGGATCAGGGCCACGGTGACCACGGACGTAAACCTCCATAAAACTTGGAGCAACTCCACTTTCAGCTTCCTGCATGAAAAAGAAGAGTTAAACCATATAATTTTCATAGATGTAACATACAAGTTTGATTTATATACTTACCATGCGGCGTGCGGTACCAAGGTGTCCATCGGCGCCGTACCTGTGCCCAGGTCCTTCAGTGCCACGGTTGGCACGGTGCTTGTTGGACTCTGCAATCCACTCAGGCGACGCCCATCTCTTAGCCAACCACCTCCAGGCTTCCATGTCCTTCGCCAGCCAATCCACAACGCTCTCCAGGTACTACTCCTCTGTGAGGTAGATCTCATTGGCCCCTAATGCTTTGCTCATTTTCTGTCCCTTTATCTTCTTGTAGTAGTAGTTGACGGCCGCGATGCGAGCATTGTACATGGCATCCTTGATTACCTTATCAGCGCACTTCCGAAAGTGCCTCTTCACACGTGTCCACTGAGCATGATCCTCCTCGATGTCATCCGGCAATTGGAACCTCCCCTACATATCAATGGAGAAGTTAAGTTAAAGTAAGATTAGGAGAAGCAATAATTCAGTGAATTGCTTATATACGAAAGTAAACTCACCCAGAACTCGTCCCACACAGCCACCTGACAAGTCCTTCGTTTTTTTTCCGAACTTCCCCCTCCGCTACTGCTTTCCCCTGACTCCCCTGGCTGGACATAGTCCTTTAGACCCCAGTCAGACCACTGCATAGCCGCGAACCTCTCGCCATTGAGCTCCACCATGCCAGGGTAGTAGAAGCGACAGAGGCTACCCAACACCGCGTTCACCTTGGGACGTCTGCCTGTACCGTCCCAAGTCAAGTCTTCCCATGACCTACAAACATTAATAAAACAAGTAAACCAGTGCAATCACGTTCACATTAAAAAATTAACACAACAGAAATAAGCCCCACCATTCTCCATGCGGCCGGATGAGCCTCCTCTCGGCAGGTCTCGGACCAAGCGCATTGCTCTTCTTATACCTAAGTATACAAGTAAATTCAATATGATGAAATGATTAAAAACTAATATCAATTAAACTAATATGCATAATAATACCTGAAGGACGTAGAACCATCTGACGCGTCGCCCGCGCTGCCTGCCCCCATAGGGTCAACCTCCTCATCCTGCTCACCCTCCTCATCATGCTCACCCTCGTCACCCTGCACATGAGCATCCTGCTGAGGAGCCTCCTACTCACCCTCCTCACCCTGCACTTCGTCTAGACAGTCGAGAAGTTGCTGCTGCCTCTGTCGGCTTTGTGAGGTGCCCTGAAAAAGCCCACTGCCCGAGCTGTCCTCGCTGGCCGCGCTGCCCCCACTCCTCCTCGATCTCCTATGCTTGAACATGTTCAACTGTAGATAAATTAATGTCAAACCAAAGTATATGAAACAAATAATATGAAAATTAATAATGTGAAAATTGGAATACATAGCTTAATTGATTAACTAAAAGAAACATACTAATCAAAAGTCATCCGCATCCGATGATGCTTCTTCGGCTCGTTGTTTATTCATACGCTCTTGATTTCGTTGGATCCTTACTGATCTTCTAACGACGACAGGTCGTTTGCGCTTTGAAACCTATCATTTTCTCCAGTTGTGGTCCTCCCCGTAGCCTTGGAACCTATCATTTTCTCCTTGCTTCAGACAAGCATGCCATGCCATTATCTGCGGTGCAGTTTGCCTCTTTGGTGGCCCATTTCTGATTTTGGCTCCACTTCTGAATGCAGTAAGCGAACTCCTGAAATCATGCTTGAATGGAGTCCAACGTCGATGAGCATCAAAGAATGACACTTTCCCACCATACTTCAATCTGAATGCATCTGTATCATTCATACATATGGGACAGCACAACCGACCATGAACACACCATCCAGACCAATCTCCATACGCCGGCAGATCATGCACTGACCACAAATAAGCAGCGCGCATGGTAAACTCCTTTTCAGTATGGCTGTCATAAGCCTTCACACCTCTCCACAATTGTTTCAGCTCTTCAATTAAAGGACGAACAAACATATTCAGCTTTGGCCCTGGATGCTCGGGGCCTGGGATGACTAGTGCAAGGAACATGAACTCTTCTTTATTGACCAACTCAGGAGGAAGATTATATGGCACAATGAAGACAGGCCAACACGAGTAAGGGCTTGCACTGCTATTGAAAGGTGTGAATCCGTCCGTCGATAGACCAAGCCGTACACTCCTAGGGTCGTTTGCAAATTCGGGATCAAACTCGTCAAATGCCTTCCACGCATCACCGTCCGACGGATGGACCATTATGTCTGGATCAGTGACGAGACGTACACCATTCTTTGGCCACGTCATATGCAGAGCTATTTCCTTGTTGAGGAACAACCTTGAAAGCCGAGGAATGATGGACAACCGACGAAGTTGCTTAGCTGCGACCTTCGTAACTACCAATTCACCCTCATCATTCGTCACCTCGACATATCTAGAAGCTTTGCAATGTTTACAACGGTCCAGCTTGTCATCCTCCTCAAAGAATAGCATGCAACTGTTGGGACACACGTCGATCTTCTCATATGTCATCCCAAGACCAGCCAACATCTTCTTTGCGAAGTACATATTCTTTGGCAACTTATGATTCTCCAGGAGAACCTCGCCCATCAGTTGGACGATGTCGTTGTAAGCACTGTTTGAAATGTTGTGCTTCGACTTTATCGCCATTAGTCTTGTGAGAGTCCCAAGAACTGACATCTGAGTGTGCTCGTGCAATCTCTCTTCTCCCGCGGCGAGTAGCTGAAAGAATTCCTGAGCATCGCGTGGAAGCTGCCCCGGCTCCTCAGCGTTCATTTCAACCTCCCTACCAAGATCATGCAACATGTCGTCCATCCTATCATGATCATCATCAAGCTCCACCTCCGCGTCAACGTGTCTAATAGACTCTCCATGCCGGTACCATACAAGGTAGTTCGGCATAAACCCACTTTTGCAAAGGTGTTTCTCCATTTCTTCCTTCTTCTGAGGCCACTTGTTCTCGTAGCGATTGCAAGGACACTTCACTAGACGACCAGTTGCATCTTTGAAAGCGTGCTCAAGAAAAGCCTTTGTTACAACCATCCATTCATTCGAATGTGCCCCATCTTTTCTCCACCCGTCATACATCACCATCCGATCACCGTCCATTTCAAAGGCTAAACAAAAGACAAAGAACATCAACGATCGTCCGTGGCTTAGGTGAACTCCCTATTAGGTAAAGGCCCTAAACCCACCCAAGAGTGTAGACCGATGCTTGTGATTTATGACGTGTAGCCTACGATTGCCACGAAATTTCGGCAGCATAACCCCGCTGCTCTCCAAGCACACGCCCGAACATGGTGTGTTGGAGAACAACTGGGTTACACAACCGAAATTCCGCGTCAATCGTAAGGCACATGTCATAAATCACAAGCATCGACCTACACTCTCAGGCTGTCCAAAATACGTGGACAATTCCGGAACGACGAACCTCACAATCCAATGTGACGTTCGCCGTTCCCGAACGGGTGACGCATACGGTTCGCTACGGTTAACGATTAAAACTAAACTCTAAACATTAAACTAAACTCTAAAATTAAGATAATAGAATGAGACATTGAGGATAATGAGGCACTGATCACTGATGATCACTGATCACCACTGATCTAGCATGCACTCTTCACTATACAAAACCAATTAAGCAATTGTATCACAATGAGATTACTAATGAAGAATGATGCACACTGCAATCAGAAAAACAAAACCAAGAAAAATATAATAATTGTTAGCTAGCTGTAAATCAAGCGATACATTGGATAAGAAAAGCTAGCTGTAAATCACCGGTTCACCACCGCCTTAACAATCTGTATAACGGTTAACGGCCGCCACGGCACGCGCACGGCACGCCACGGCCGCCACGGCCGCGCGCACGGCACGCCATGGCCGCCATGTGCATCAAATGAAGAAGGGAGACGTGGAGGCTCACCGCGGGGAACGAGGGCGGCGTCGACGGATGTCGGGCGCGGCGTGGATGGACGGCAGGCTCCCTTCTTCGCGACGACGGCCACAGTCTCCCTTCTTCGCGGTCGGGCGTGTTGCTGGCGGCGCGGCGAAGGCGCGTGGGCTGCGTGCGGCGGAGCGCTAACTTCTTCGCCGGCGGGCGGAGCGCGTCAAGGGCGTGAGGGCCGCAGGCGGCGCGGCTAGCGCGGCGAGCGCGGGGCGAGGGCGGGCGGGCGCGGCGCGGCGAGCTCGGGCGGGCGCGTCGCGGGGTGTGCAGGGCGAGCGCGCGGCGAGCGCGGGGCAAGGACGGGCAGGCGCGGCGCGGCAAGCTCGGGCGGGCGGGCGGGCGCGTCGCGGGGTGTGCGGGGCGAGCGCGCGGCGAGCGCGGGGCAAGGACGGGCAGGCGCGGCGAGCTCGGGCGGGCGGGCGGGCGGGCGCGGCGCGGCGAGCTCGGCGACGGCGGGCGGGCGGCGGCGCTGCTAGAGATGGACGAGCGAGAGAGAGTGAGAAGATGCGCGCGGAGGCCGGATGGACGATTAACGTCCTCTATTTTCGTCGGCCTCAGTAAGACCGACGAAAATAGAGGTTGGTTACTGACATATTTTCGTCGGCCTGACTGAGGCCGACGAAAATAATCCACGTATTTTCGTCGGTCTGGCTAAGGCCGACGAACATATCTCACATTTTCGTCGGTCTTGAGGCCGACGAAAATATCTTTCGTATTCCCGTGGGCCTACCGACAAAAATATTCACTGGCCCACGAAAATAGACAACATATTCGTCGGTCACGCTGGCCCACGAAAATACATTGTTATTTTCGTGGGTCGGCCGACGAAAATAGCACGGCCCACGAAAATTTAGTCGTTTCCTGTAGTGTTCCAACAGTTCCCGTATTTTCATAGTTTAATTATTAATTATGGATGTTATACAAGAAATAATTTTTAGCAAGTTACTCAATGTTTTTGTTAAGATTTGTAATTATATGATAAACCTCTTTAGTTATGTGTTTTCAATAGTTTGCGTGCTCTTGTGAATCAATTTAAATTATATTTGTTATAGTCAATTTATGTGTAGTTTTGTAATTATGAAGTAAAAAAATGTAGTTCACTTTTTCTTAAACAAATGTACTATATAAATAATTATATAATTACCTTTTTATGATTTAAATTTATATTCAAGTATTTCATATTTAGATATGAATATGATATATAGGGATTTCTAATAATATTAATATAACTTAGTTCACCCACATAACTAAAATAATAGATTAAATATTGTTGAACATAGTTTTCTTTTTAATGAATTGGACCATTCGTTCCTAATTAAGAACTAAAGAGAATTAATAGATTAATTATCCTTTCTCATAATTTATTAATCAAACGTATAGTCAATTTGTTCATAACTAGATATATGGCATGATTAATCATTTCATAGAATTTAGTCCACATTTTATATAAATCACTTAGTTTTTCCTAAGGATGAAATAAAGAAATTAGTGTTCGCGTTCTTTTTATAATTAAAATGTTAGTTTATATATTGACTTTGAATATAGCTTTCTTAATAATAATATAGACTATGTGTTCTCTTAATAGAAGTGAAGATAATTAATTGTTTCATTATCGCTCACATAAAAATCTATTAGACCATGTATTTTCTTAATGAAAATAAATATAACTATTTGTTTAATGATCTTTTCACATAAAACCTATTTAGGCTTATACCTTAAGGTCTTTTCAAATTAATGTTTTATTATATGTTCTATAATGCTTCATAAATTAATAATGTATTTCATAACACATTAACCTTAGATATACAACACATATTGTTTTTAAAAGATTTAAAAGGGTTAATAATGTTATGATGTTTTTATCATATTATAAACCCTTTATCTTAGACATTTCACATATGACTTTTTGTAAAAGATTAAAGTGGTGAACCTAATATTTGTATATTTTAATTAAGGTATTTTTAAGCACATGTCTTGTTTTATAAAGTATAGATCACACATTTTTGAAAAGAATACCTTTTTATTAAAACCTTTGTGAATAATGCTTTTGAAAACCAAATGCTCTTTTTGTTATGCTTTATTTTATCTTTGTTTGTGGTGATGTCGTATGTTATTGAGTGATGTTTGTTTCTTCTTGTTTGTTTGTGTTTTATTTAGTGGTTGATTTCAGTAGTTGAATCAAGATCTATTCCGTGGAATAATCTCAAGTTTTCTTTATGCAAGGCAAGTGGACTTCTCCCCCTGCATATTCTATTTCATCCTAATCAACACATGATAACTAAGTTTATATTTATTCTTTGCATAATTTGATGGGTTACCTATTTAGATACCCCTAACCTTTCCAACCTTATACCTTGTTTAACTTAGGTTATGATCTAATCAAGTAGCTATGCTATTGCTACAACTTTAACTTTTTGCTGGTAGTCCTACTAATGATATTAATGTTCCAAATGGTAAGTTTACATTATTGTTGTTAATCTGATGATTAAGCAAGATCATATTGTGATAATTGGAACATGGAGTGACCACCTTAGAAAACAGTGCAACCACGAGTGCTATCATGGCTCTGGCTTTGGTAATTAGCTTTATATGCTGAGTGCCTAGCAACCTTACCTGAATGGGCAAGAGGGGGAGCGATTGATGGTGGCAGCTCACGTTAACATGGCGACGTAGTCTTGGCTAAGCTACCTCGCCCAGAGGGCCTCCGCTCCAACTTGGAAACCTTAGCGGGTTGCTTTGTATTAAGTGTATTCTGTGAAAGACTCATAGTGGATCCCTAGCCATTCACCTTGGAAATGTTTATGGGTTTGGCCGACTCAGGCTAGAGGGCATACACGGCTTGTGGGTAAAGTTGTTGCACCTTTGTAGAGTGTAAAACTGATATATCAGCCGTGCTCACGGTTAAGAGCAGCCTAGACACTCACATGACAATTGAACTTGAAGATGGAAATAAATTGTGATCGATTTTGTTTAAGTGGTATGCTTAAGTGGTTCGCTCAGGAAGTTGAGCTTCATGTTGATGGTATTTGCTCAAGTGGTTTGAGCTTATGATGATTATGAATTATGCTTAATTGGGTTTTGTATATACTTATACTTAGTAATCAGGTGTTGATAATAAAATGTTGACAAACTAAAATGCTAACCGCATTAAACTTTAACCTTACCTTGTGAACCTTGCATTTTCACCCCACTTGCTGAGCCCCCACCATAAGTGAGCTCACCCTTGCTTAATTTTGATCAGAAGTTTGCAAATGAAGATTATGATGATGAACCTGATGGATGCTAGTCTAGTGATACCCTCGGTCATCTTCCTGTGGAAGGATGCCCATGTTTTGTTGTACTTTGATGAATAAAGGTTAAGACATTGCGTCTGTTCGAAGTGTAATATGTTATTATAATCTTTATTTATGCTTTTATGCATTGTTCTTTTGATATATTACACTTGTGATGTCAACATATGTGTGGAAATAGATCCTGGCACACATATGCTATGCATTCGGTTTTGCCCGTAAAATCGGGTGTGACAGCACCTCAGCCGTTGGATCATAGGGAGCGGTAGGGATTAGACGTTGGGCATACCTATTCGGGAATAGATCCGAGCCATAGATTGGGATCGAACGGATTAAGTTAGATCTCGATTCAATAAAATCTGACCATCGAACTTCAATCTGATGGACAACACTGTGTACTGGTTCGTGGTGGCCTGGGTCTAATCTGGACCACCGGATTTTGATCAGACTGTTGAAATAACGCAATACCCCTTCGACCTGTCTGTTTTGCAAAAGACCCCTTCAGGATTCCAGAAAAGAACCTGTCATCCACTTGTGCGATAGTATCCTTACATTCAAGTCCTAGGTTTTACGCTTTAGACCATGTCCTCTCTGGAATTTATGCCCGAAGTCCAAATAGAACTCAGGTTTAATAAAATAAACCAGAAAATGGATTTTTAATATAAAAATTAAATCCTAAACCTTCATAAAGTCATAACTTCTTTGTTTTAAACCCAAATTAATCCATTTCAGTGTCATTAAATTCATATTAATATTGTTTATCATCTAGTAACCTTATTTTGTTATGAGACATATGGTTAAAATCATGCGCTTAATTTGTTTTATGCATAACACCTAAATCTTCAGAAAAATCATAACTCTTTAACCGTAACTCCGAATTTAGTGGCCCCGAACCTACGATCTCGTTGTGTTGCATATATCATTTTTATGCAATATGTTCTCATGTTTGGTGTGATGTTAATTTTTCATATACCATGTTTTTTGTATCGTTGTGAGTAGCAGCGAGGTTACGAGTCACCCAAAGACCAATCTGGTGAAGTACCTTGGATCTCAAGTCACAGCTAAGTTGTGTCCTTGATCACTCTTCTTTACCTAATAATGTTCTCTGCTAATCACTATGACATGCTTAGGATAATTTGATGGGACCTAATAGGTTTCCCTAGCTTTGTTTACCCCACTCCTTGCAGACAAATGAACTATTAGGTAGACTTGCTATTGTTCTACCTTGTTTTGGGTTTAATGTTACATTTAAATTATGATCATGTTCCAATTTTGCTGTTGTTTTAATTATTGTTCATGACAAGATCGCTGTGTTAATTGGAACATAGAGCTTAACTTGACATAACAGTGCTACCACAAGGGTGGTATGGGACACCCTTGGCTGACTAATTAGAAAAGCTAGTGTAGGACTACCTTACCCGAAAGGGCACGGGCGGTAGAAGAGCTGCGGTATAGGGAGGTTCTCGGGTCGATCATGCTGTGATGGCTTTTCGGACGGGGGCTTCCTATAATGCCCTTCTCAGAAATCGTAGACGGTTTTCAGAAGCTAGTGGAACTTTGTAAAGGCCCCATAGTGCTATCATGCCTCGTCTCCTCGGTAGAGATGAATGGGAATCGCGATCCCTTGGCAAATGGGTAACACGACTTGTGGGTAAAGGGCGCAACCTCTGGAGAGTGTAAAACTAGTATATCAGTCGTGCTCATGGTCAAGAGCGACTCAGGACTCTCGCATGATTAATTTATGGAACTAAACTTAATTTGTCATATGCATTACATTGTGGGTGTTATTATTAATTGTGATCTCTTATTTAGTCCGGTTGGTATTTACTTATACTTAGTAACTGCTAATAAAACTTTGACCAACTTTCAAATCAATGCTTAGCTTTAACCATCTTTGTTGGTAAGCCTTACATTTCACATGAGCCCCCACCGTAAGTGAGCTCATGCACATTATTCCCCACAACTTATTGAGCGATGAACGCATGTGAGCTCACTCTTGTTGTACTCACATCCCCTAGGTCAAGGACATGTACCACAAGATACGGAGCATGATGGATGCTGCGATGAGTTCATGAGAGGTCTAGGCCATCGTCTCCCAGTCAACTATGGTTGCTGGATCGTTGTCTTCGTATGATGTACTTATTTAACTATTTTGTATTGAACTCTATTATACAGTAAAGATGTGACATTCGTTTCTATACCATGAGTCATCATATATGTGAGACTTGATCCTAGCACACATTTGATTCGCACCTAGGTTTGGCCCTTAAATCCGGGTGTGACAGAGGTCCACCTTGACTGAAAAGAAATGCAAGCAACAGGGAATGGGGGTAGACTTTATCTCAGGTAGTGGTCCTGTTATAATGCCGAAAGACATTGTTAATACTCCGAGCAAGAGGAGCAAGCGGTGTGAAGATTCGGTAAATGAAGAATCTCTTGAGAGGGCAAAAAGGTTAACAATAATTAGAAATCTTGATAGTACAGGTAACTTTCCTATTAATTCAATTTTGACTTTATCGGATGACTATGTTTTTGATAACTGTTCTAGTCTAGGAATCTCTTTAAGGCACACAAATAGCAAGGTCAATTATCTATAAAATCAATCATGTCTTTAGAAAGAAATAGACTCATAGAGCATAGTGCTAAACCTTATCATGATAGCCATGTCGATATAGATAGTGGAGTATCAGACGGTAAACATTTGATTCTTGATACGCTTAGGGATTTTGCTGGAGCTTTAGCGAAAGGAATATAGAGGGTTTAGACAATGAGGATGCCCTTTTTGAAAAAGTTGTTCCTAGGAGGAAGCAAAAAGGAAAAAAACAAAAACATAAAGTTAAGAGATACAAAAACTTTCAATATGAAAGGGGTCTTATGGAATAGCAGAGGTCTTCGAGACATGGCTAAACCAAATTTTCTCAGTGATATCTCTAATGACCATGACCTTGACTTTATTTATTTACTCAAAACATACAAGAGGAATTTTACTGATGCAGATCTTAATTCCTATTGTGGTGGAAGATAGTATCATTGGCAATGCTGTCCACAGAAGGGACGGTCGGGGGATTCTTTTAGACGTGAATAAGGTAACCTTTGACTTCCAAGAATCCTAGTTAGGGGATTTTATTATTAAAATGGAAGTTAAAAATAAAGATGATTGTTTTTGTTGGGCTTTGATGGCTGTGTATGGTGCAGCGCAACCCAAACATAAGGATCGCTTTTTTGGTGAATTTGTTAATACTTGTTGCAATGAAATCTTGCCAATTTTAATTTGTGGTGATTTAAACATTACAAGATCACCATAAGAGAAAAGTAATGATAGATATGATAGTAGGTGGCTGAATCTTTTTAATGCCTGTATCTAAACACTTAATCTCCGTGAACTAGAAATGCAAGGCAGGAAGTTCACTTGGATGAGCGCAAGAGAAAATCCTACCTTTGAGAAACTAGATAGAATTCTAGTATGTTCGGAGTGGGAACATGAATTCCCATTAGCGTCGGTTCAGTCCCTGTATCGTGGAAACTCTGACCACACACCTCTTTTGCTACAAACTAGAAATGCATCCTTTCGAGGAAGGAATCAAAGGTTCAGAATGGAACCTGGATGGCTCCATAGGGATGGTTTCCAAGAAATGGTAGCAGAGGTGGAATAAGGAGGTTAGAGGGAAGAATGCCCTAGAAAAATGGCAAAATAGGATCAGGTTTGTCCGAAAGTACTTAAGAGGGTGGTCTAGACACTCGTTAGGGGAGGAAAGGAAGAAGAAAAAGGTCATAACTACGAAGTTAGATGCTTCAGATAAAAAATTTGAATTCTGCGTGTTATCAACTCAGGAGTTAGAGCAAAAATCCATCCTTTCTTTTGAGTTATCTAAGATGCGAAGGGAAGAAGAGATCTATTGGGCACAACGAGCTAAAGCTAGAATGATTCTTCAAGGAGATGACAATACTAAATTCTTTCATTTGTTAGCAAATGGAAGATATAGGAAAAACGAGAATTACACAACTACATCAGGAAGAAGGGATAATAGTGGGACAACAAAATTTAATGGAATACATGACTAAGTTTTATAAGCATCTATTCGTGGAACCTGAGACTAATCATTGTTAGGGTTTATGGTTTAGGGTTTTAGGGTCTAGAAATCTCTTTAGGGCACACAAAAAGCAAGGTCAATTATCTATAAAATCAATCATGTCTTTAGAAAGAATAGACTCATAGAGCATAGTGCTAAACCTTGTCATGTTAGCCATGTCGATATAGATAGTGGAGAATCAGACAATGAATATTTGATTCTTGATGCGCTTAAGGATTTTGCTGGAGCTTTAGCGGAAA
Source organism: Zea mays (assembly GCF_902167145.1). Lineage (NCBI taxonomy): Eukaryota > Viridiplantae > Streptophyta > Magnoliopsida > Poales > Poaceae > Zea > Zea mays. The sequence goes on from NC_050103.1 coordinate 33,619,932, forward strand.
GGAATATAGAGGGTTTAGACAATGAGGATGCCCTTTCTGAAAAAGTTGTTCCTAGGAGGAAGCAAAAAGGAAAAACATAGAGTTAAGAGATACAAAAACTTTCAATATGAAAGGGGTCTTTTGGAATAGCAGAGGTCTTCGGGGCATGGCTAAACCAAATTTTCTCAGTGATCTATCTAATGACCGTGACCTTGACTTTATTTCTTTACTCGAAACACATAAGAGGAATTTTATTGATGTAGATCTTAATTCCTATTGTGGTGGAAGAGAGTATCATTGCCAATAGTGCCCACAGAAGGGGTGGTCGGGGATTCTTTTAGACGTGAACAAGGTAATCTTTTACATCCAAGAATCCTGGTTAGGGGATTTTATTATTAAAATGAAAGTTAAATATAAAGATGATGATTTTTGTTGGGCTTTGATGGTTGTGTATGGTGTAGCGCAACCCGAACATAAGGATCGCTTTTTTGCTGAATTTGTTAATACTTATCGCAATGAATGCTTGCCAAGTTTAATTGGTGGTGATTTCAACATTACAAGATCACCACAAGAGAAAAGTAATGATAGATATGATAGTAGGTGGCTGAATCTTTTTAATGCTTGTATCCAAACACTTAATCTCCGTGAACTAGAAATGCAAGGCAGAAAGTTCACTTGGATGAGCGCAAGAGAAAATCCTACCTTTGAGAAACTAGATAGATTTCTAGTAAGTTCGGAGTGGGAACATGAATTTCCATTAGCGTTGGTTCAGTCCCTGTATAGTGAAAACTCTGACCACACACCTCTTTTGCTACAAAATGGAAATGCATCCTATCGAGGAAAGAATCAAAGGTTTAGAATTGAACTTGAATGGCTTCATAGGGATGGTTTCCAAGAAATGGTAGCAGAGGTGGAATAAGGAGGTTAGGGGGAAGAATGCCCTAGAAAAATGGCAAAATAGGATCAAGTTTGTCAGAAAGTACTTAAGAGGGTGGTCTAGACACTCGTTAGGGGAAGAAAGCAAGAAGCAAAGGTTGATAACTACGAAGTTAGATGCTTTAGATAAAAAATCAGAATTCTGCTATCAACTCAGGAGTTAGAGAAAAAATCCAACCTTTCTTTTGAGCTATCTAAGATGCGAAGGGAAGAAGAGATCTATTGGGCACAACGACCTAAAGCTAGAATGATTCTTCAAGGAGATGACAATACTAAATTCTTTCATTTGTTAGCAAATGGAAGATATAGGAAAACGAGAATTACACAACTAGATCAGGAAGAAGGGATGGGACAACAAAATTTAATGGAATTCATGACTAAGTTTTATAAGCATCTATTCGGGGAACCTGAGACTAATCATTTTTAAGGTTTAGGGTTTAGGGTTTTAGGTTCTACAAATCTATTTAGGGCACACAAATAGCAAGGTCAATTATCTATAAAATCAATCATGTCTTTAGAAAGAAATAGACTCATAGAGCATAGTGCTAAACCTTGTCATGATAGCCATGTCGATATAGATAGTGGAGTATCAGACGATGAACATTTGATTCTTGAAACGCTTAGGTATTTTGCTGGAGCTTTAGCATAAAGGAATATAGAGGGTTTAGACAATGAGGATGCCCTTTCTAAAAAAGTTGTTCCAAGGAGAAAGCAAAAAGGAAAAACATAAAGTTAAGAGATACAAAAACTTACAATATGAAAGGGGTCTTCTAGAATAGCAGAGGTCTTCGGGGCATGGCTAAACCAAATTTTCTTAGTGATCTCTCTAATGACCATGACCTTGACTTTATTTCTTTACTCGAAACACACAAGAGGAATTTTATTGATGCGGATCTTAATTGCTATTGTGGTGGAAGAGAGTATCATTGCCAATGGTGCCCACAAAAGGGGCGGTCGGGGGGATTCTTTTAGACGTGAACAAGGTAACCTTTTACATCCAGGAATCCTGGTTAGGGGATTTTATTATTAAAATGAAAGTTATAAATAAAGATGATGGTTTTTGTTGGGCTTTGATGGTTGTGTATGGTGCAGCGCAACCCGAACATAAGGATCGCATTTTTGCTGAATTTGTTATTACTTATAGCAATGAAAGCTTGCCAAGTTTAATTGGTGATGATTTCAACATTACAAGATCATCACAAGAGAAAAGTAATGATAGATATGATAGTAGGTGGTATAATCTTTTTAATGCCTGTATCCAAACACTTAATCTCCGTGAACTAGAAATGCAAGGCAGGAAGTTCACTTGGATGAGCGCAAGAGAAAATCCTACCTTTGAGAAACTAGATAGAATTCTAGTAAGTTCGGAGTGGGAACATGAATTCCCATTAGCGTCTGTTCAGTCCCTGTATCGTGAAAACTCCGACCACACACCTCTTTTGCTACAAACTGGAAATGCATCCTTTCGAGGAAAGAATCAAAGGTTCAGAATTGAACTTGGATGGCTTCATAGGGATGGTTTCCAAGAAATGGTAGCAGAGGTGGAATAAGAAGGTTATAGGGAAGAATGCCCTAGAAAAATGACAAAATAGGATCAGGTTTGTCTGGAAGTACTTAATAGGGTGGTCTAGACACTCGTTAGGGAAGGAAAGGAAGAAGAAAAAGCTGATAACTACGAAGTTAGATGCTTTAGATAAAAAATCAGAATTCTGCATGTTATGAACTCAGGAGTTAGAGCAAAATACCATCCTTTCTTTTGAGTTATCTAAGATGCGAAGGGAAGAAGAGATCTATTGGGCACAATGAGCTAAAGCTAGAATGATTCTTCAAGGAGATGACAATTCTAAATTCTTTCATTTGTTAGCAAATGGAAGATATAGGAAAACGAGAATTACACAACTAGATCAGGAAGAAGGGGTAATAGTGGGGACAACAAAATTTAATGGAATACATGACTAAGTTTTATAAGCATCTATTCGTGGAACCTAAGACTAATCATTTTTCCATAGAAGAAGATATATGGGATGATATGCCGCAAGTATCTGCTATGGAAAATAAACCTTAACATGTCATTTCTTAGAGGAAGAGAATAAAAGTGCAGTTTTCCAATTGAAATCTAGCAAAGCGCTAGGACCGGATGGATTCCCAAGAGAGTTTTATCAATATGTTTGGGGTACCATAAAATCGGACCTTCTTGCGTTATTGACTTCCATAAATAAAATTTACAATTGCATAGTCTCAACTTTGGCATAATAACATCGGTGCCAAAAAAGATGCAATAAAAATTCAGAATTATAGACCAATCTGCAATCTGCTTGTTGAATGAAGCTTTAAAATCTTTACGAAGGTTCTTACTAATAGGATAGCTTCATTAGCAAATAAGATTAGACCATCGCAAACTGCTTTTGTTCCTGGGCGTTACATTTTGAAGGAGTTGTTACTCTCCATGAAACGCTACATGAACTTCATAGGAAGAAGAAAGATGGGATAATCTTAAAGTTGGACTTCAAAAAAGCCTACGATAAAATTAGATGGCCTTCTATACAACAAGTGTTGAGAATGAAAGGCTTTTCTGATGTTTGGTGCTCCTGGAGTCAGAAAAGTCGTATCCAAAGGGAGTGTGGCGGTTAAAGTTAATGATCAATATAGTCATTATTTCCAAACTAAAAGAGGGGTGAGAGAAGGTGACCCCCTCTCACCAATTCGTTTTAATATAGTGGTGGATATGCTGGCAATCTTGATTAATAGAGCAAAAGGTTGGGGTGATTTTCAAGGTGTTATTCCACATATTATTGATGATGGTTTGTCCATCCTCCAATATGCTGATGTCACTATTATTTTCTTAGATGATGATATCGAGGCAAAAAAATATGAAGGTACTATGTGATTTTGAACATCTTTCCGGTCTCAAAATAAATTTTCATAAGAGTGAGGTTTTCTGTTATGGTGCTGCTAAAGAACGAGAATTGGAAGTCAGATTTTTTTTGGATTTAATAAAGGACATTATCCTTTCAAATATCTAGGTGTTCCAATGCATCACACAATGCTTAGTAATGAAGATTCAAATGATATCATAGAAAGATTGAAGAAAGACTTAGTGGGTGGTAAGGGAAAATGTTGTTGTTGATGGTCGACTAGTGCTAATTAACTCAATTTTAATGAGTCTTGTGATGTTTATTTTGTCCTTCTTTGAAATTCCTAGGAAGGTTCTAGAGAAATTAGACCAAAATAGATCTTGTTAATTTTGGGAAGGAGACGGGCATAAAAAGAAGTATAGATTAACTAAGTGGAGTATAGTTTGCACACCAAAAGACATGGGATGGTTAGGAATTATAGACTTTGATCTTCAAAATAAATGTCTACTAAGTAAATGACTTTTCAAGTTAATTAATGAAGAGAGTATGTGGCAGTCAATTCTCCAAAATAAGTACCTAAGAATTAAAACAATCACCCAAGTGGAACACATGTCTGGAGAATCACATTTTTTGGTAGGGCTGTTAGGTGTTAAGGACATCTTTCTTCTCCTAGGCTCTTTCAAAATTTGGGATGGGACTCAAGTTCATTTTGGAAGGATAAATGGCTTGGTAACACAATGTTTAAGGAACTTTTCCTTGGGCTTTATGATATAGTCCGCAAAAAGAGAGCTTTTGTTGCTTCTGTTTTAAGATCAAATACAATAAATGTAGCCTTTCATCGATCCTCGGTGGGTAATATTCTAATGGCTTGGCAGCACCTCACAGCCTTGATTACCAATACTCAACTAAGGGATCAAAGAGATAGTTGTATTTGGTCCTTACATCAACATGGGAAGTTCACAACACGTTCTATGTATAGGGCTCTAAATAGGCCACAAGTTGTTCCAAGAAATCATCCCATTTAGAAAATCAAAATTCCTCTCGAGATTAAAATCTTTATGTGGTACCATATAAATAATTTAGTGAAGAAACATTGGAAAGGTTGCCTACGATGTGTAGCATGTACGTTAAATGAGTCTATTCAACATCTTTAACTGCCCTATTGCTAAATGTGTTTGGCGTTGTATTCAAGGTGAGTTTAATATTACACCTCTCAAGGGCATTGATCATTTATTTACAAAGTGGCTTTATGAGGTAGATGTGAAACTTAGCAACAAAATTTGGTTTGGAGCAAGTGCAATATGTTGGGCGATATGGCTTTGTTGAAATGATGTGATTTTTAATGATGCACAAGTTCCTACTCCTATGCATGTACTTTTCAGGGGCACATACTGGATGAGACAATGGATGTTGCTGCTAAAGGAAGAAGATGGATTACAAGTAAAGCAGGGATGCAGGCTGCTTAAAGTCGCAATGATGCAAATCTTTGCTAAAAATCGCTAGAACTTTAGTAATTGATAGTGTTTGTAATCTGTCATGTGGTGGTGGCATATGTGTTTCGAGTGTGGCTATGTTCCTGTTTGAACCCGGAATTTGGGGTGAACTGGACAACTATATGCATATTGTCATGTAGAGGCTGGAATAATCAAGTTATTCCCTTTTCTAAAAAATGTGTTCATGGTCATGGACGTGCTTCCACCGGTCGTGGACGTGGTTGCATGGAGGGAGCTCCCAAGGATGGAATGGTGATTGTTGGGGGCCTTCGTCTTCCGAAAGTCCTCAAAAACACGACTAACATGCTTTCCAAGTATAATATATTGTCACAGGAACCTTCGGCCTTGAGATGAAGGTGTGCACGGTATAAAAGGCGCGGTCTGGGAGAAGGATGAACTAGTTCCGAAGCTACGAATGAAGAAGCTTCGGCTTAGCGCAAGAGTAGCGATGGATAATGGAACCGACCTAAAAGGGAATATACGGCCCAGTCCCCGACAGATTACTATTTAGTTAGTAGTAAGTGTCAAGGACATGGATGTAATTTTACCCAGGCTACGTCCTGTGCCTATAAATACATGAACAGTAGCACCATACTGTTCATGTTGACTTGTAATCGCTGTCACGTTGCTCTTGGATTCTTACCTCCTGTCAAGCCGAAGGTACAAATGTAATTAATATCATCAATGCTTGTCTATGATTATATAATGAGAACACGAATAATTTGGTGATTTAATGTGGTTATTCATGTTCTTTTCTATGTTTCATATGTTTCTGCTTTCATTATTACATACTGCAATGATGAAGGTATTGTCCTTCATAACCTTCGTCTGAAGATCGTTATATCCCAAGGGAGATAATGCTTCAAAAGACGAAGGTCTTTAACCATTAACATTTGTGTTGCCTTGTTCTTAATTCATAGCATTTGAGAACAAGTCCCCCACATTGGTGCCCACCTCCGGTGAACTCATTCGACCACCTTCGGCAAGCTGTGACCTTCGTCATGCCGTTGAAGAAATCTTCAGTGCTGGGGGCTGCATTGCAGCCACTGGACGTCAACCAAGAAACAGTACGCGAAGCTAGAAGGCAAAAAAGGAAGGCTACAAGTCCAACGCCTCAGGAGGAGTTGGACCAAGAAATCAAGGACCTCGAAACCATCCATCGACAGGTCTAGAGGAAGAAGGAGAAGATGCTTCGCCTTGCCGATCTTCAGAAGAAGATTGATGAGGCCGCTGAGGAAATGCGTCATCTCACTCAAGATGACCAGGACCGAAGACCTCAATGTAGAGAGCTTCGTCAGGACAATTCTACGATGATGACGAATGGTATGATGATTTCCATCCTAGAAATTTTGCTTTTGATGATGCTTCTCCTCTGTTAGCAGAACTGCAGGCTACCCCTTGGCCCCCATCATACAAGCCACCCCAGCTCCCTATGTATGATGGGCACTCAGACCCGAAGCAGTTTCTAATGAGCTATGAAGCAACCATATCTTCATATGGAGGCAACACAGCAGTCATGGCAAAATCCTTCGTCATGGCAGTCAAAAATGTCGCACAAACTTGGTACTCTTCTCTCCGGCCAGGAACAATCACATCATGGCAGAAGCTGAAGGACATGTTGATCACCAGTTTTCAAGGGTTTCAGACGAAGCCTGTCACTGCTCAGTCTTTGTTCCAGTGCACGCAAGACCACAAAGAATACCTCCAGGGGTATGTCCGAAGGTTCTTGCATCTGAGAGCACAAGCGCCCACAGCGCCCAATGAAATTGTCATTGAGGCCATGATCAAAGGGCTTCGGCCAGGACCTACGGCTCAATATTTTGCCAGGAAACCCCCTTAGACCATGGAGAAGCTCCTTCAGAAGATGGATGAATACATATGGGCTGATAATGATTTTCGCCAAAGAAGGGAAGAAGCCTACAGGTTTTCTAAAATGACTAGGGGCTTCGAAGGAAGAATCCACCCTAGGCATGTTAGATCAATCCATAACTCCAGTCAAAGTGATGACAGAGGAAGCCAGCTTCAAAGGCCACAACACAGCTCTCAATCCTCAGGGCAACAACAAAGTTCTTTCAGACCACCAACCCCAAGGGGCAGAGGCGATAGGGGCTTTAGAGGAAGGTATGGGGATCAACCGAGAAAACTTTATTGCTTATTCTCTAGTGAAGACAAGGGCCACACTACAAGAACATGTCAGGTCACTATTCAGAAGCAAAAGGAGATTGCTGAAGCTGAGGCGCGGCAGAATCAGCCGAAGCAGGTTTTACATACTGCTTCATGCTATTCTCTCTACATACCAGAATATGTAGGTAATCAACAACCTGCGACTTCTGCTGCTTCGGAAAGTCATTCTCAAGCTTCCTGGGCCCAGCTCTTGTTACCACAACCATTGCCACCTACTCACACCCGAAGCCAGCAGCTAGAAGGGCACACACGTGCTCAGCAGCAGTGTGATTTTTGGGAGGAATCTGAAGCTCGTACAGTCAACAGTACTGTGCCAAAACCGAAGCATATCTATTGAAGAATATCCTACTCTTAATGTACCTTTATCTTTTATGCCATTTTATTTTTTGTGAGAAACAAGTAACGAAGGACTAAATTTTAATTTCTTGTAATAATTGTGCTTGCATCAATGAGTAAAATATGCCTTCCTCATAGTTTTCTGAAGCACAAAAATCGTTCCTAAGGGAGCGCAGAGTAAATTCTGAAGCTACAAAAAGTCGTTCCTAAGGGAGCGCAGCGTAAGTTTTTTGCTCAAAAGTCATTCCTAAGGGAATGCAGAGCCAAAAATTAAGTTCCGAAGTTGCCAAAAAGTCGTTCCTAAGGGAGCGCAGCGTAAGTTTTCTGCTCAAAAGTCGTTCCTAAGGGAATGCAGAGCCAAATACCACCGAAATATAAGGTGAAGAAGCTCAAAAGTCATTCCTAAGGGGATGCAGAGCTTAAATGCCACCGAAATAGAAGGTGAAGAAGCTCAAAAGTCATTCCTAAGGGGATGCAGAGCTTAAAAGACTCAAAAGACGTTCCTAAGGGGATGTAGAGTCTTGTGTGTTCTAGTGTGGGCGCGTGTGTGTCTTCGGCATCACCATCATTTTGCATCATATCATCATATCATTCTGCATAACATTACGTCATACATCATATCGCATCAACAACAAAAAAGATTGAATACGAAGCAAATCTTCGGCAATACTTTGGTAAAAGAAAATGTGTTGAGGCACGAAGCGAACTTCGGGAAATACGTTTTTATCGGTCTAACCAAAGGAGTTCTTTCTTTATGAAGCATGAAAAGAAGGGAAGGTGTTTTTTCGCCGAAGGCTCAAAAATGGTACGTGTGTAAATTTCATGCATCGTAAAAAAATATATTACAGTAATTTACATGTCTAATTAATTGTTCTATACATCAAATATTACAAAGTATTATTACAATAAAGTCTAATCTTCCCTAAGAATTTTTTCCGCGGCTTCGTTTAATAGCTTATCGATGACTTCATCGATAATGGAGTTAGCAATGCTCATTACATCCAGTGCTTCTTTCATGTCCGGATCAGCCAGGGGGTTGTATGGCTCCAGCAGCGGTGACAGTTTAGCTGTAGTAGGTAAACTATTAGTTCGAAGCCACAAAGTAAGTACCAAAGCTAAAATTCAAAAAACAATACCTATGCGCCTTTCGCGTTCAACAGCTTCTTCAGCTCACCTAGCTTCTTCTCGGACGTCATGGGTGTCTTTTTCATTCTTCTTTATAATTTTGTTGGCCAATTCTCGGCCATCGTTCGCCCAGACATCAGAGTAAAATTTTCCGCCCACCAAAGTCACTTCGGCTGAAGGGTCTTTTGTGTCGTCTATGGAGAAGGCGGCTTCGGCTTGGGCTGTAGCTTTGACATAATCGCATCCAGCCTTCTCCAAAATAGCCGCAATTCCCCTAGCGCCGAAGAAAGCACAAATATCCCCGCGATTGCTCAGGATTTCTTCGAAAGCTTCGGCTTCCCCGCTTATCCACTCAATAAAGCCCTTGGGGTCGCCTCAGATAAAATTCTCCTTAGAGGAGTATGCACCCACTTTGGAAAAGCTAGTTTTTAATTTATTCACACAATCCAAGGATTTTTCAAAACATATTTCCTTGGATTCGCGAAGCTCCTCAATATTTTTCTCTAGCTTGGTCTTCCACCATTCACTAATTTTCTGCCTAGCCTTTGCGACCACACAATTTTCATTGGCTTCGGCAAGTTTTTTACGAAGATCTTCAACTTCGGCTTTATAAGCTTCGAATTGAGTATTAAATTTTGCTTCATCTTCTTTTGCTTTATCCACCAATGAAAGTAGAATTTTGTCTTTTTCCATGGCTTCATTTCTCAGCCTGATGACCTCTGATCGAAGGTTGCTGAGAGCTACAGTGCAGCTCTCATCTTCGACGTTCTTTTGCGCCCTCAGGGCATTGCTAAGGATTAAGCCCAGCAAAAATGAATAAAGGATTAGCGTGAGAATAAAAGACTTCATTTCCAAGTCCATAAGCTTTAAAGTTCACTTATGTACCTTCAGACTGTTGTATGTGAGGCTGTCTGCGAGGTCAGCCTTCGTCATGGCGCAGAGGCCATCTTCGATTTTCGGAAATCCCATACTTTTGGCCATCTCCCGGCAAACGGATAACTCTTTGTTGTCCGGGAGGCAGTACAGGAAATCATCTTTGTCCGTACCGTTAAACACTAAGGCCCCCTTGGGTACTTCAGTTCCCGGGCATAGTGTTTGGCTTCAGAAACTTCTTCTTCAGATAATCTTTTTCCCGAAGCATGTCGAATGATATAATCAAGACCTTCGGACGGTGCTTCGGGAGGAGGGGATTTGGCTTCTTTGGTCATACTTTTCTCCAGAGCTACACTAATATCTGGAGATTCTTCTTCAGCCCTCTGCTCGGTTGCGGCGAGCTTCGTTTCAGCAGGCACTGAGGGCACAGCTTCGGTTTCCATATGTGCTATAGCAGCTTCGGCAACTTTCTTCACAGGAGCAGGAGTCAGTGCTCTTGTTGTTTCCACAACGGCGTCTAGCACGCTTGCCATTCTTCTCCTCTTAGGAGTCATGGCGGGAGCCCTTATCACCTTCGGCAGTTCTGCCTCTGCTGGAGGACTCAGAATTTTCGGTAGCATCACTGTTTTTTCCAACTCTGGCTCTCTGGCCGCATCATCTTTGGCTTCAGTTGATCCGACTATAGGCACCTTCGGTACTATAATCGATCCTTCAGTGCTCCGAGCGACGGGAGCAGCTTGTTTCGCTTTGGTAGCGGAGGAGGTCCCTTCACCATATTCAGGCACTACAGTCGTTTCAATATATCGTGGCCAGTGGGTCAAAACCTTTATTTTCTTGCCGTTCGACACGACAGTGGTGGCCGAAGCGGCAGTTTTTCTCTTTTTTCCTTGCCTTCGCAAGGGGTAGCAGTAATCAGGGTATATGAAACCAATTGCATCAAAAACCCTGTTCAATCTTTCTTGCCCCGACCCCCGAAGGCTGAGGATAAAGCATCATCTTCGGCTCTGGTATATGCCCCAAGTAACTCGTCGCTAGTAGCCTCAATACATTTCATCCAATCATCATTTGGCTCGTCAAACCGGTCCCTGAATCTGAAGGTATATTTCAATCGAACTAATCCACCTTCGATGGACCCGGCAGCAGTCTCCTTCGGCATCTCCCAGTTATCCACAAGTGGCCACACTCTATAGGCTATGTGCTCTTGGATTATGTCTCTTGTGCCAATGAAAGCACAGAAATTGCTGAAAGCCTTTTGACATGCTTCGGCATCACTTTCAATCGCCACCTTCGGCCTTCAAAGGCCGAAGCGAGACTAGATGGGGCGCTGGATAATTTCCTTAATGTCCTCCCTCTCAATAAGATTATTCTTAACATAAAACCATTCCTCCATCTAGGCCCTGGGCCACCTTTTCCGAAATATTGGAACCGGGTAGCTTGCATTAGAGCGAGCAATGAATCCATAACAACCGAAGTTGTTGTGATACTGCTCTTGTCGGTGGCCTTGGTCTCGTACAACAGTTCATGCATACTGCAAAAACACTTCGCGCTCGGTTCCAGCCCTTGGCTTCTCACAGCCCAAACAAACAAACCCATTCTAATTATAGCTTCGGGAGTAAGTTGATGAAGAAAGATCTGAAATATCTTTAGCACTTCAACCAAAAATCTGCTTAATGGGAACCAAAGACCCGCCTTCAAAAAGCTTTTGTAAACAACCACCTCATTTTCTTCAGGAGCAGGGGCAGTGCTGTCTCCTCCAACCCTCACAATAGACATGTCATGAAAGTATTTTCCCCTCATGGCGTCAACATGACTTTGCTTAATAGTCGACTTTCCGAAGATGGTATGGCTTGGTCGCTAGGGCCGGTCCTCAGAATCTTCATCCATAGTTTCCACATCATAGTCATCGCTATCGTCGGAATCCTTAGATAAATCCACCATTATTTCCTTCGTGATCTTTTCTATATTTGTCTTTGCCATAGATTCATAAAACCAAGCAAGAAAAGGATCCATAACTTTCTTCTCCTCATACAGCTTCTCCTCCTCGGATATCTTCTTCTCTCTAGACATCTTCTCTTCAGACATGGAACAAGCACTTGACTTTAAGACGAAGCTCCAAAATCAAGCGAGAGCTGATAAGCAAGAGTTAAAAATTTGAAAAAACAACGCAAGCAATAGAAATGGCATACCAAATGTCGCTGCTGTGGGTTTCTATTTATACGCCTAGTGCATGGCAATTTGGTGGGCCCCATTTGTCATTGACTTTCGCTATTCTAGCGAAGGGAAGGTGTTTCTTCGGACCTTCGGCTTAAGGCCTTCGTTCACGTCGCAGTCTGAATTCGTTGTTACAAGAACAAATTAATACTGTGAGGCGCTACTGTTGGGGGCCTTCGTCTTCCGAAGGTCCTCAAAAACACGACTAACATGCTTTCCAAGTATAATATATTGTCACAGGAACCTTCGGCCTTGAGATGAAGGTGTGCACGGTATAAAAGGCGCGGTCTGGGAGAAGGATGAACCAGTTCCGAAGCTACGAATGAAGAAGCTTCGGCTTAGTGCAAGGGTAGTGATGGATAATGGAACCGACCTAAAAGGGAATATATGGCCCAGTACCCGACAGATTACTCTTTAGTTAGTAGTAAGTGTCAAGGACATGGATGTAATTTTACCCAGGCTGCGTCCTGTGCCTATAAATAGATGAACAGTAACACCGTACTGTTCACGTTGACTTGTAATCGCTGTCACATTGCTCTTGGATTCTTACCTCCTGTCAAGCCAAATGTACAAATGTAATTAATATCATCAATTCTTGTCTATGATTATATAATGAGAACACGGATAATTTGGCGATTTAATGTGGTTATTCATGTTCTTTTCTATGTTTCATATGTTTCTGCTTTCATTATTACATACTGAAGTGATGAAGGTATTGTCCTTCATAACCTTCATCTAAAGATCATTATATCCCAAGGGAGATAATGCTTCGAAAGATGAAGGTCTTTAATCATTAACATTTGTGTTGCCTTGTTCTTAATTCATAGCATTTGAGAACAAGTCCCCAACAATGATCATTCTATCTAGAATCATAATCGTCCAACCGGTCAGCTATGTGGCAAAGAGGGGCATGTTGCCGCTGCAAGAGGTTCAACACCTTCTTCCATGGACTAACAAGACAAAGCAAAGTTGTGTCAGCCGCCACCACTTCATATGGGCCTGACACAAATCCACTATGTTGATATTGGTGGTACTGACCATATATCTAGTGACCTTGACTAACCTACTATGCGAGACAAGTACATCGACAACGATGAAGTCCACACAACAAGTGCCAAAGGAATATAAATTAATTAATTTGGTCATAGTATTGTGATTACCCCCCCCCCCCCAAACACAACTTGCATTTGACAACATTCTTTATGTACCACAAGCAAACAAGAGTCTAGTTTATGTCCATAAACTAGCATTTGACAAACAAGCCTTTCTTGAGTTCCATCCTAATCATTTTATTATTAAAGCATAGAAAACAAAGAGAACCCTTCTTCAAGGTAGATGTAAAAATCTTTATCCTTAGGAGTTATCATTGAATGAGCAAGCCTTTAGTGTCCACAAGCCATTTACATCCCTTTGGCAAAGTCAACTAGGCCATGCATATTTGCTAATTATTGAAAGAGTCTTAGTTCATAATAAACTTCATTTCACTTCTGGATTAGACAATAATGTAACATGTGATGATTGCATTAGAGGCAAGAGTCATTGACTTTTGTACCCTAAATCATCTAGTAGATCAAGTGGTCCTCTTGAAGTTGTTTCATTTGATTATCTAAGGTCCTAGACCCATGCATGTAGATATATATATAATTATTATGTGAGTTTCATTAATGTCTTCAACAAGTTTACATATATTTACTTGCTTTTTCATAAATATGAAGTTTTCATGAATTTTAAAATCTTGTTGAGCTATAATTTAACCAAAAAAATCTTAGCCATGTAAACTGATTAGGGAGGTGAATATCAAAAGCTTAGTTTATATTTCCAATGCATTGTCATCTCACATCATGTTTTTGCCCTTACGCTCACCAACAAAATAGGCTAGTTGAACACAAATATCGACACATTATCGAGGTTGGTTTCTCTCTTTTAGCACATACTTTCAATAAAATTCTAGGATGAAGCTTTTTCTAACAACCACATACTTGATCAACCGCTTGCCTTTCAAAGTCATTGGATCATCTTACTCCCATGGAAACATTATTTAGTCACATTCCTAATTATTTTCTTCATAGACTTTTGGTTTTGCCTAGAACCTGTGTCCCTATAACACGCTCAAGCTTCAATTTCACTCAAATCATTGTGTTTCTCTTGGGTATAGTCATATGCATAAGGGATTTTAATGTCGATGTTTCTGAATGAGATGTCTATATATATCACAATGTGGTTTCTAATGAAATTATTTTTCATGTTCTCAACGCTTCACCTAAATGGAGGTGCTCATATATAGTCTAGATTTCTCTTCTTCTAGAACACCTTCTTAGTCCAACTTCTTATGTTACTATGATGCTCTTTGAGAAAGAATTGTACATGGAGTTTCTGTTATTACTTCTAGAACATCCCTACATGGACTTATTAAGAAAGAATTGTACATGCAACAAACACCTAGGTATGAAGAAGGAATCAACTCTAGATATGTTTGTAAATTGGACAAATCTTGTATGATCTTAGGTAGACACCTCGTACATGGTATCCCTGTCTATGTCACAAACTACAACACTTGGTTTTCACTCCATCCAAAGCTAACACATCTCTATTTTTCTACAACAAATGTGGTCGTACTATATTTATTCTTGTTTATGTTATTGATATAATTCTTGCTAACTCTTCACAAGAAGCAACTTTGAAATTACTAAAGGATTTAGAAAAATGATTTGCATTAAAAGATTTTGGTGATCTCCACTACTTCCTAGGCATGGAAGTGCATCATGGAAGTGAGGACCTTGTTCTTACTCAAGAGAGATATGCATATGAAATTGTTGAAAGGGTAGGCATGAAGTATTGTAAAGAAACTGACACTCCTCTTTCTATCACCCAATGCCTCATGATCAACAATGGCGAGTAGCTTGGACTACAAGACTACACATGAGACACAAACATTCTTGAAGTTTAAAGTACCTAACTCTTATGTGACCAGATATATCCTTTTTGTCCATAAGGAGGTCTATCAATTTTTGCATTCATCCACCTTGGTTAACTGGTCAACAGTTAAGAGAATCCTAAGATATATTAATGGTACAATCCCAAAGGGACTTAAGTTCACTAAGTCAAGGATGAAAGTCACCTAGAGGGGGGTGAATAGGCGAAATCTAAAATTTACAACTTAAAAACACAAATTGACCCCAATATTATGACTAGAACAATATAAGGGTTAGCTTCTATTGAAGGGAGACTTGAACTTGTAGAATGTTGCTCTTATGAATATGAGGAATTATGACTTGGGGTAACAATGAATGATTTAAATGAAGATCAGCGTAAGAGAACCTAGGAAGGAAAGGAGAAAATAAATTGCAAATGAAAGAACACAATAACATGTTTACCAGAGTTCGGTTTCATAACAAACCTATGTTTTTTTTAGGAGCCCCTGAGGACCGAGTCTCTTTCAACCATTTCCTCACTCAAGTGATCACAAGATCAAATTTGAGTTCTCTTCCTTACTCAATGGAGAGACCGAGTCTCCGCAAGGCACTTCACATGTTGAAGGCTCGTACTAGCTTTACAATGAATAGGAGCCTAGCTCCAAAGCTAAATGTTCATAACACAGTCTTCTTTTAGCTCCAAACACAAGTGCTCTATCACTTATCACTCAAATGGATGCTCTCTCTAAGCACACTACACAATGTGAGGCACTTGGATCACTTGGAGGTGTTGGAGTTGTTGCTCTAGCTTGTGAGAGTTATTGCTCTACAGTTTGATCTTCAGTGCTCTAGTTGGGGTGGAATTTATAACCCCAACCATTCAAATAGCTATTTGTGCAGCACTCCCAAAAATGTATAGAATTCATGTGCACCAGACCTCAAACAGTTTTGGTCCAGTGCACACTGAACCTTTGATTCCTCTATCCTATCAGTAGCCATTGTAAAAATGTTGTTAGCTTGTCAGCACTCACCGAACCATCTGATGAGCCACTAGACCATGCCACATCGGTGTCACGTTAGCTAACCATTGATCCATCCCATCCAATCGTTGGTCTACTGTTGGTACGGTGTCATCGGACCCCAATCCAGTGCACTATTCGACTTCTTCTCCAAAACAAGCTCTCTAGAATTATGGTCTGGTGCACCACCAGACTCGGTCCAATGCGCAAATTTGATTGCATCCGAAAATAGCCTCTCTAGAAGTTTAATCCAGTGCACATCGGTCTTCAATCTGATGCGCCAGCTACTTGGGACTTCTGAAAACCTCTCTAGAACTATGGTTCAGTGCTCCTAGAACAACCAGACTTAATCCAATTTGGGCTCTTTTCTCTTGTCTTCATTTGGCTATACTCTTGAGCACTTCTATGACCTAGATAAACATATCCTTAGTCTTTACAAACATTCTAAGTCATAGGTCTTCATCATTTTGATCTCTCTAAATTCATATAATCATTTCTCCTTAGTTTTGTTAAACTTAAGTCCTAGAATGTCGAATGCCATTTTGCATTTTTGGTCATTCTAACCATTCTTAGGTGCTCCAAAATGTTCCTAGGGCCTTTTCGAACTTATACAAACACTTAAACCACTCATGGTTCTCTTCTTCCAAAATATGTCCTTGCTAACTAAGTTTTGAGCTGTTTTTCATATTGAGTCTTCTATTCTTATTCCTATGAACCTACAATCAACCACTTAGCAAACCATTTATTTCATTGAGTTGTGATGGTCATCAAACACCAAAACCAATATAGAAGCAGTTTAAAGCCCATTTCCCTTTCAAAGGACTATCTTCATTAATGCTTTCGTAGATGCTGATTAGGCAGGATGTCTTGATGATAGAAGGTCTACATGTTTTTGCGGCATTTCTCGTCTCAAACTTGATGTATTGGAGCACTCACAAACAAACCACAATTTCTAGGTTAAATACTGAGGTATAGTACAATGCCTTGGTAAATGCAACAAGGTAGGTCATGTAGGTACAATTTTTTGGATGAACTATAGATTCCTCACCCACCTGTGACATGCTTATGATGTGATAGTTTAGGATCCAAATATTTAAGAAAATCTTGCGTCCCATCCTTCTGCTAAGCATATAGAGACACATTTTCATTGTGTAGACTATTGAGGAACATGTAGCCCAAAAATCGTTTGATATAAGGTTTATTCCCTTGAAGATCAACTTGTTGATGGTTTTACAAAGAGCATCTCTGCCTATCATCTCGCTAAATTTAGGCGCAATCTCAATTTGGTGGATCGATGAGATTGACAGAGGCTATATTAGATAATGTATTTCCTAATTAGATTTATACTCTGTTGTTAGTTTTTTCCTTGTTGTTTCCTTGTACTCTAAATAGATAGGTTACATATCGTTATTTCTTGTATAGCTTCCTATCATAACCCTTATACCTTGGTGAAGTTGTAACATAATATATATATATATATATATATATATATATATATATATATATATATATATATATATATATATATATATATATATATATATATATATATATATGCTATTAGGAGCCCTGTGCTGCCAAACATAAGCTGGAAGCCCTAGCCACCCCCGTCCATCCCTGCATGCGCGCCTTTTGTTTCCATTTGCATGTGCAACAAAATTGGAAGGCATGCACACAAATTTAGGAGATGGATTGACATGCATAGAAACAAAAAATCTGATTTAAATGTTTTATTCTGTTCATAAATATAGGATCTCTATAACAGTCATCCAACTAATCTCGTTAGAAACATTTTATGATATATACTAATACTAATTATGCTACACATTGTAGTTATTTATGCAATACTGTAGGCCGCATAAAAAATTAGTTTTTTTCTGCTGCATATACACAAACTTAGGATGGTTAGAACCAGTTTATGATATATACTGATACTAATAATGTTAAACGGTGTAGATATTTATGCAGTGTGGTACACCATGTAAAAAATCAGTTTCCTGCTGCATGCACATAAATTTAATATGACAAAGAATGTGTGTTGAAAGGAAATAAATTGGTATGCATGGAAACCAAAAAATCTGATTTAAATGGTTAATTTCATCCATAAAAATAGGATCTCTGCAACAGTCATGCAGCTAGGCTCGTTATTACCATATTATGACATATACTAATACTATTTATACTATACGGTGTAGATATTTATGTAGTATGGTACACCGCCTAAAAATCTGTTTCCTGGTGCATGCGCACAAATTTAGTATAGTAAGAATGTGCGTTGAAGGGAAATTGATTGGCATGCATAGAAACAAAAAAATCTGATTTAGAAGTCTTATTTTGTCCATAAAAATAGGATCTCTACAACAACCATGCAGCTAGGCTCGTTACAAACAGTTTATGATATATTTGATACTAATTATGCTACACGGTGAAGGTATTTATGCATTATGGTACACTACTTAAAAGTTGGCATGCGGGTCACTATTTGGACGTATCTCCATGTTCGATCCTAAAAACCTTTAGTTTTGAGTGTAAAACCTCTCAGTTTTGATCGTAAATACCGAGTTAACGTAAATGTTAGAAACCCCATATACACACTGGGTTAGGTAACGAGATAATGCATATAAATCTATAAATGTTTGCATAAAATGTGATTAGAAATATCATAAACGGACAATAGATAGAATGATAGCCATTGACTGAAATATATGTCTAAACACCTATTGACGGTGGTATAAGTATGTATACAGAGTAGATAAAAACATGTCGTCGCTCACGCGTTAAGGGAGCCGTCGCCCGCTACACGCGCCTCAAGGATCCGACGCTACTCGCGCCTAGGGGAGAACGCTGTCGCAGCTCGCTTCTAGGGAAGTCTGCCATCGCCGATCCCATCTCAGTTGTGTTGCTTGTGACAGCGCCGCGTCCGTCCGCCAGTCGCAAACTCATCATCTGCCCGTCGTGGACCCCTTCTGTCCATGTCAGAACCGCCCGTCCGCGCTCGGCCGGAGTCACGCCCTGTCCACGCCGAATCCCGCCAGACCCGCGCGCTCGCATGTCGGCCATCGCCGTCGTGGTCCGCCCCTGTCAGATCAGCCCGCACACGCGCGTTGGTTCCACCGTCACGTAACCGTTGTAGTCATCGTAGCCCCATGGTTCCCTGGGGAACCGCGAGATCGGGCACGCGCGGATGGGACCAGTAGTGGCAGCAGGTTCCTACATGGTCGCCACGTCGGCGGCAACCGCCACGCGCTCGGCCAGCGACGCCTGCGCTGCCAGCCCGCAAGGCCGCCGTCGTGCGTTCGGCCAGCGCCGCTCGCGCTGGATCCGCCTGCCCTCAACCGCTACCGTGCTGAAACCCTAATTTATGGTGGTCTCGGGTAGCTTTTATAGATGACTCGAGGCCTGATCTGTTTGAGGTGATGCGGCTGAACCGAAAGGTGGCGTTGGATCAGAGCTTCCGGTCACTATTTGGAAGCCCAAGGCTCCTAATAAATAAACTATATATATATATTACCTAGGACAGCCCATCACCTGGGTCAACTTAATCAATCCCAACGTGCCACCTTCCCGCACCGCGATTAGCTTGCACGCCAATCAGGCGCACTATCCTATCGCACCAAATTAGCCCACACGTCCCGACAATCCCATGTGTTGATTCCCTCGTGCCTCACACTCTAACCAGATGACTAAAAACTGCAACGATACGAAATGACTTAAAGTTTAACTGATGACTGAAGTTGTGATGGAATAACTAAAATTGTAATAAAATGACTGAAATTGTAATTGAATGACTGAACTGTGACTATAATAGAATGAATGAAATTGTAACATAAATTGTAATGGAATGACTAAAAACTATAACGAAATGAATGAAACTTCAATGTGATGGATGAATGAATGACTGAGATTGTAATAAAATGAGTGAAAGTGTAAAAGTAATGAAATAACTGAAACTGTATGGAATGACTGAAACTGTAACAGAATGACTGAAACTGTAACAGAATGACTGAATGGCTCAAATTGTAACATGATGGTTGAATGAGTGAATGATTGAGACTGTAATAAAAATGATTTAAACTATAATGGTAATAGAATAACTAAAATTGTAACAGAAAATGGAATGTAATGGTTGAAATTATAACATAATGATTTACTGTAATAGAATGACCGGATGGATGAGGTTGTGAAGGAAAACTGTATGGAATGACTGAAACTATAATAGAATGACTGAAACTGTAACAGAATGACTGAATGGCTGAAATGGTAACATGATGGTTGAATGAGTGAATGACTGAGACTGTAATAAAAATGATTTAAACTATAATGGTAATAGAATAACTGAAATTGTAACAAAAAATGGAATATAATGGTTGAAATTATAACAGAATGACTTACTGTAATAGAATGACTGGATGGATGAGGTTGTGACGGAATGACTGACTGAAATCGTAAAGGAATGACTAATACCATTATGGAATGCTCGAAACTACTAACAGAATGCTACCAGAATGATTGAAACCATGGCCCAAATTTAAATAATACGGACAAACCAATAAGCAGATTAGTTGGATTCGTTTCGCGGTCTGGTGGGCTAGTTCCACCATCCGCTCGGCTCACTAATTAGTTTGGCTGGACCGTAAGTCCAGGTGATGCACCGCTTGGTTTTTGGTTTTTTGGTAGTTCGGTTTGGTTTCTGTTTTTACATCTAAAAATTTCAGTGTCCAGTATCGTAATCGGTTTTCACTTTATACCAAATCGAAATACTAAAAAAACTGAATACCAGACTTTATCAATTCTGAAATTTGGCTCTTTGATTATTGTCGGGGACCATAATTAGGGGTACCCCAAGACTCCTAAACTCGGCTGGTAACCACCATCAGCACAAAGCTGCAAAGGCCTGATGGGCGCAATTCAGGTCAAGGCTCCGTCCACTCAAGGGACACGATCTCGCCTCGCCCGAGCCCAGCCTCGGGCAGGAACAGTAGACCAAGGCAGATTCACGCCTTGCACGAGGGCATCCCCAAGTAACGGGCGCACCTTCGACTCGCCCGAGGCCCAGCTCGGGCAGGCTTCGCAGTGAAGCAACCTTGGCCAGATCGCCGCGCCAACCGACCGCATCGCAGGAGCATTCAATGCAAGGATCGTCTGACACCTTATCCTAACGCGCGCTCCTCAGTCGACAAGGCCGAAGTGACCGAAGTCACTTCGCCCCCCCACTGACTGACCTGACAGGAAAACAGTGTCGCCTACACTGCTCCGACTGCTGTGCCACCCGCCAGCGTGAGGCTGACAGCAGCCAAGTCCAGCCTCGAGCGCCATAGGAAGCTCCGCCTCGCCCGACCCCAGGGCTTGGACTCAACCTCGACCTCGGACGACGGTCTCTGCCTCGCCCGACCCCAGGGCTCGGACTCAACCTCGACCTCGGACGGCGGTCTCCGCCTCGCCCGACCCCAGGGCTCGGACTCAGCCTCGACCCCGGACGACGATCTCCGCCTCGCCCGACCTTGGGCTCGGACTGACCACGTCGCAGGGGGGTACATCATTACCCTACCCCTAGCTAGCTCAGGCTACGGGGAACAAGACCAGCGTCCCATCTGGCTCGCCCCGGTAAAACAAGTAATGATGACACCCCGTGTGCTCCATGACGACAGTGGTTCTCAGCCCCCTACGGAAGCAAGGAGACGTCAGCAAGGTCCCAACAGCCCCGACAGCTGTGCTTCTACAGGGTTTAAGCGCTCCTCCGACGGCCACGACATCACATGAACAGGGCACCAACACCTCTCCGACAGCCACGTCGGCATGTACATAGGACTCTGGCTCTTCTCTGCCGGACATGTTAGCACACTGCTGCACCCCCATTGTACACCTGGGCCCTCTCCTTACGTCTATAAAAGGAAGGTCCAGGGCCCTCGTACGAAGAAAGGTGGCCGCGCGGGAGGACGGGCTGGCGAGCAGGCTCTCTCTCTCCCCCGCGAACGCTTGTAACCCCCTACTGCAAGCGCATCCACCCTGGGCGCAGGACAACACGAGCCGCGGTTCCCCTTATTGTTTCCCCCTTGTGTTCCGTCTCGCGCCGACCCATCTGGGCTGGGACACGCAGCGAAAATTTACTCGTCGGTCCAGGGACCCCCCGGGGTCGAAACGCCGACAGTTGGCGCGCCAGGTAGGGGCCTGCTGCGTGTTGACGAACAGCTTTCCATCAAGCTCCAGATGGGTAGTCTCCAGCAACCTCTCCAGCCCGGGACGCTGCTCCATTTTGGGAGTCTCGAGCTCATGTCCCTTGACGGCAGCTACGACATGGTACTCCATCCTCTGCCGCGTGACAACGACAATGGCAGCCGTCAGCCCGCCCGCCGGCGGCGGAATCGACGACGTCTTCCCCGCGTGGCGGAAGAGAAGCATCCGGGTCTGTCCCGTCACCTTCCCCGCCGACGGAGGAGGAGGCGGGGCAACCATGGCCAAGCAGGAGGCGGCACCTCGTCGGCTGTCGAGCGAGTCGACGATGCCGGCGCCCCAGCGGGGGACACGTCAGGCGTCGACCTCGCGTCTGAGACGAAGACGGGCGTCGTTTCCCCGCAACACGCCAACCCTAAGCGGACGGATGACGCCAGCACGCTCGCGAAGGACCTGCTGGGCGTTAGCCTCGTACCTGAGATAACGGTGCAGTCTGTCCTTGACGCGACTCCGTCACCATCTGTCGATCAAAAGGTACCGTCCGTCACCATCTTAGATTCAGCTTCGACCCACCAAGCGACCCCGCTTCGGTGGACGCTTTCATAAAGGCATATCCAAACCTTCCGGGGTATCATATGTGGTCAACCTGGGACCGATTGACGGTCGTCTCGACCTACGGGCCCCTGGGTTCCGAGGAAGATGACGAGCCCGACTATGGTTGGGATTTCTCCGGGCTCGAGAATCCTAGTGCCATGCGGGACTTCATGACCGCGTGTGACTACTACCTCTCCGATTGCTCCGATGATAGCCACAGCCTCGGCGACGAGGACTGTGGCCCAAGTCGCGAATGTTTCCACGTCGATCTAGGGGGTCTCGACGAAGGCAACCACCTTGGTATGCTGGAGGACGGCGATCCCCCTAGGCCTGTGCCTCGCATTGACATCCTTCGGGAGCTAGCTGTGGTCCCAGTCCCTGCGGGGGGTTAGAACGCACAGCTCGAGCAAATCCGCGAGATGCAGGCTAGGCTCGACGAGGAAGCAGGACAACTTGTGCAGCTCCGGCAGAACATCGGGCAGGAGTGGGCAGGCCGAGCACCAGTCAGGGAAGCGCGTCATCTGCCCCAGGACGTCCAACACCGCATCGCTGATGATGCCAGGGCAAGGCTGCCCCGGCTTCCAGTAGGGTCGGCCAGAACCTGGCTGCAGCAGCAATACTACTCCGAGCGATGCAGGAACCATCCACCACCGAGGGGCGGCGTATCCAGGGAGAACTCAAGAATCTCCTGGAGGATGTCGCGGTCCGACGGGCCGAAAGCTCTGCCTCCCGAAGGCAGGGGTACCCCTCGGAGCATCGCGCCGCGACTTCCCGATTCATGCGGAAAGCCTCGGTCCACACCGGGCACACGCGGGACACAGTGCCTGCGGCCCCGGGTTGCCTCGGCAACGAGCACCATCGCCGCGACTGTCGAGCCCACCTCGACGAGAAGGTGCGCCGAGGCTACCACCCCAGGTGTGGGGGACGCTACGACAGCGGGGAGGATCGGAGCCCCTCGCCCGAACCACCTGGTCCGCAAGCTTTCAGCCAGGCCATATGATGGGCGCCGTTCCCGACCCATATCTGGACCCCGACTACCATCACCAAGTACTCGAGGGAAACAAGGCCGGAACTGTGGCTCGCGGACTACCGGCTGGCCTGCCAGCTGGGTGGAACGGACGATGACAACCTCATCATCCGCAACCTCCCTCTGTTCCTCTCCGATGCCGCCCAAGCCTGGCTCGAGCATCTGCCTCCTGCGCAGATCTCCAACTGGGACGACCTGGTCAAAGCCTTCGCCAGAAACTTCCAGGGCACATATGTGCGCCCTGGGAACTCCTGGGATCTACGAAGCTGCCACTGGTAGCCGGGAGAATCCCTGCGGGACTACATCCGGCGATTTTCAAAGCAGCGCACCGAGCTGCCCAACATCACCGACTCAGATGTCATCGGCACGTTCCTCGCCGGCACCACTTGCCGCGACCTGGTGAGCAAGCTGGGTCGCAAGACTCCCATCAGGGCGAGCGAGCTGATGGACATCGCCACCAAGTTCGCCTCTAGCCAGGAGGCGGTTGAGGCCATCTTCCAGAAGGACAAGCAGCCTCAGGGATGCCAGCAGGAAGATGTCCCCGAGGCGTCCGCTCAGCACAGCACGAAGAAGAAGGGCAAGAAGAAGTCGCAAACGAAACGCGCCGCCGCCGACGCAGATCTTGTCGCCGCTGCCGAACACAGGAACCCCAGGAAGCCTCCCGGAGGGGCCAACCTGTTCGACAAGATGCTCAAGGAGTTGTGCCCCTATCATCAGGGTCCCGTCAAGCACACCCTTGAGGAGTGTGTCATGCTTCGGCGCTACTTCCACAAGGCCGGGCCACCGGCGGAAGGTGGCAAAGCCCACGACAACGACAAGAAGGAAGGCCACAAGGCAGAGGAGTTCCCCGAGATCCACGACTGCTTCATGATCTACGGTGGGTAGGTGGCGAACGCCTTGGCTCGGCACCGCAAGCAGGAGCGCCGGGAGGTCTGCTCGGTGAAGGTGGCGGTGCCAGTCTACCTAGACTGGTTCGACAAGCCCATCACCTTCGACCAAGGCGACCACCCCGACCATGTGCCGAGCCCGGGGAAGTACCCGCTCGTTGTCGATCCCGTCATCGGCAACGTCAGGCTTACCAAGGTCCTCATGGACGGAGGCAGCAGCCTCAACATCATCTACGCCGAGACCCTCGAGCTCTTGCAGATCGATTTGTCCACGATCCGGGCCGGTGCGGCGCCCTTTCACGGGATCATCCCCGGGAAGCGCGTCCAACCCCTTGGGCAACTCGATCTGCTCGTCTGCTTCGGGACTCCCTCCAACTTCCGAAAGGAAACCCTCACGTTCGAGGTGGTCGGGTTCCGAGGAACCTACCACGCAGTGCTGGGGAGACCATGCTACGCCAAGTTCATGGTCGTCCCCAACTACACCTACCTCAAGCTCAAGATGACGGGCCCTAACGGTGTCATCACCGTCGGATCCACATACCGACACGTGTACGAATGCGACATGGAGTGTGTGGAGTATGCTGAGGCCCTCGCCGAGTCCGATGCCCTCATCGCCGACCTGGAGAGCCTCTCCAAGGAGGTGCCAGATGCGAAACGCCACGCCGGCAACTTCGAGCCAGCAGAGGCGGTTAAGTCTGTCCCTCTCGACCCCAACAACGACGCCTCCAAGCAAGTCCGGATCGGCTCCAAGCTCGACCCCAAATAGGAAGCAGTGCTCGTCGACTTTCTCCGCGCAAACGCCGAGGTTTTTGCGTGGAGTCCCTAAGACATGCCTGGCATACCGAGGGATGTCGCCGAGCACTCGCTGGATATCCGAGCTGGAGCCCGACCCGTGAAGCAGCCTCTGCGTCGATTCGACGAAGAAAAGCGCAGAGCCATAGGCGAGGAGATCCACAAGCTGATGGCTGCAGGGTTCATCAAAGAGGTATTCCATCCCGAATGGCTAGCCAACCCTGTGCTTGTGAAGAAGAAAGGTGGGAAATGGCGGATGTGTGTAGACTACACTGGTCTAAACAAAGCATGTCCGAAGGTTCCCTACCCTCTGCCTCGCATCGATCAAATCGTGGATTCCACTGCTGGGTGCGAAACCCTGTCATTCCTTGATGCCTACTCAGGGTATCACCAAATCAGGATGAAAGAGTCCGACCAGCTCGCGACTTCTTTCATCACACCCTTTGGCATGTACTGCTATATTACTATGCCATTCGGTTTAAGGAATGCAGGCGTGACATACCAAAGGTGCATGAACCACGTGTTCGGACAGCACATTGGCCGAACGGTCGAGGCTTACGTCGATGACATCGCAGTCAAGACGAGGAAAGCCTCTGACCTCCTCTCTGACCTTGAAACGACATTCAAGTGTCTCAAAGCGAAAGGCGTAAAACTCAATCCCGAGAAGTATGTCTTCGGAGTCCCCCGAGGCATGCTCTTGGGGTTCATCATCTCCGAGCGGGGCATCGAGGCCAACCCGAAGAAAATCGCGGCCGTCACCAACATGGGGCCTATCAAGGACTTGAAAGGAGTACAGAGGGTCATGGGATGCCTTGCGGCTTTGAGCCGCTTCATCTCGCGCCTCGGCGAAAGAGGCCTGCCCCTGTACCGCCTCTTAAGGAAGACCGAGCGCTTCACTTGGACCCCGAGGCCGAGGAAGCCCTCGGGAACTTAAAGGCGCTCCTTACAAGCACGCCCATCCTGGTGCCCCCGCTGCAGGAGAAGCTCTCCTGATCTACGTAGCCGCAACCACTCAGGTGGTCAGCGCCGCGATCGTAGTCGAGAGATGAGAAGAAGGGCATGCATTGCTCGTCCAGAGGCCGGTCTACTTCATCAGTGAGGTACTGTCCGAGACCAAAATCCGCTACCCGCAAATTCAGAAGCTACTGTACGCGGTAATTTTGACGCGGCGAAAGTTGCGACACTACTTCGAGTCTCATCCGGTGACTGTGGTGTCATCCTTCCCCCTGGGGAGATCATCCAGTGCCGAGAGGCCTCGGGTAGGATTGCAAAGTGGGCAGTGGAGATCATGGGCGAGACAATCTCGTTCGGCCCTCGGAAGGCCATCAAGTCCCAAGTCTTAGCGGATTTCATGGCAGAATGGGGCGACACCCAGCTTCCAGCAGCTCCGATCCAACCGGAACTCTAGACCATGTTTTTCGACGGGTTGCTGATGAAAACAGGAGCGGGCGCGGGCCTGCTCTTCATCTCACCCCTCGGGAAGCACCTCCGCTACATGCTGCGCCTCCATTTCCAGGCGTCCAACAACGTGGCCGAGTATGAGGCTCTGGTTAACGGGTTGCGCATCGCCATCGAGCTAGGGGTTCGGTGCCTCGACGCTCGTGGCGACTCGTAGCTTGTCATCGACCAAGTCATGAAGAACTCCCACTGCCGCGACCCGAAGATGGAAGCCTACTGCGGCGAGGTTCGACGCCTGGAAGACAAGTTCTACGGGCTCAAGCTCAACCACGTCGCCCGACGGTACAACGAGACTGCGGACGAGCTGGCTAAAATAGCCTCGGGGCGGACAATGGTCCCCCCGGACGTCTTCTCTCGAGACGTACATCAACCCTCCGTCAAGACCGACGACACGCCCGAGCCCAAGAAGGCCTCGGCCCTACCCGAGTCACCCTCGGCCCTGCCCGAGGCACCCTCGACCGCCAAGGGTGAGGCACTGCGCGTCGAGGAGGAGCAGAATGGGGTCCCGCCTAATCGAAACTGGCAGACCCCATACCTGCAATATCTCCACCGAGGAGAGCTACCCCTCGACGGAACCAAGGCTCGGCGATTGGCGCGGCGCGCCAAGTCATTCGTCTTGCTGGGTGACGGAAAGGAGCTCTACCACCGCAGCCCCTCAGGCATCCTCCAGCGATGCATATCCATCGCCAAAGGTCAGGAGTTATTGCAAGAAATACACTCGGGGGCTTGCGGTCACCACGCAGCGCCTCGAGCCCTTGTTGGAAACGCCTTCCGACAAGGTTTCTACTGGCCAACCGCGGTGGCCGACGCCACTAGGATTGTACGCACCTGCCAAGGGTGTCAATTCTACGCAAGGCAGACCCACCTGCCCGCTCAGGCTCTGCAAACAATACCCATCACCTGGTCGTTTGCTGTGTGGGGTCTGGACCTCGTCGGTCCCTTGCAGAAGGCACCCGGGGCTTCACGCACCTGCTGGTCGCTATCGACAAATTCTCCAAGTGGATTGAGGTCCGACCCCTAAACAGCATCAGGTCCGAACAGGCGGTGGCGTTGTTCACCAACATCATCCATCGCTTTGGAGTCCCGAACTCCATCATCACCGACAACGGCACCCAGTTCACCGGCAGGAAGTTCCTGGACTTCTGTGAGGACCACCACATCTGGGTGGACTGGGCCGCCGTAGCTCACCCCATGACGAATGGGCAGGTAGAGCGTGCCAACGGCATGATTCTATAGGGACTCAAGCCAAGGATCTACAATGACCTCAACAAGTTCGGTAGGCGATGGATGAAGGAACTCCCCTCGGTGGTCTGGAGTCTGAGGGCGACGCCAAGCCGAGCCACGGGCTTCACGCCGTTTTTTCTAGTCTATGGGGCTGAGGCTATCTTGCCCATAGACTTAGAATATGGCTCCCCGAGGATGAGGGCATACGACGCCCGAAGCAACCAGACCAACCGAGAAGACTCACTGGACCAGCTAGAAGAGGCTCGGGACATGGCTTTACTACACTCGACGCGGTATCAGCAGTCCCTACGACGCTACCACGCCCGAGGGGTTCGGTCCAAAGACCTCCAGGTGGGCGACTTGGTGCTTCGGCTACGACAAGACGCCCGAGGGCGCCACAAGCTCACACCTCCCTAGGAAGGGTCATTCATCATCGCCAAGATTTTGAAGCCCGGAACATACAAGCTGGCCAGCAGTCAAGGCAAGGTCTACAGCAACGCTTGGAACATCCGACAGCTACGTCGCTTCTACCCTTAAGATGTTTTCAAGTCGTTCATATACCTCGTTTACATACACAAGTAAAGTCTAACCATCAAGGAAGGTTCAGCCTTGCCTCGGCAAAGCCCGACCCTCCCTCGGGGGCTAGAAGGGGGGAACCCCCTCTGCGTCAAAATTTTCCTCGAAAAAAGTCTTTCGGCCAGAACATCTTTCGCGCTTTTCGAATATGTCGATATTGGGATCCTGAAAACGACGGAGTACACGTAAGCGGCAAGGCCGACCGAGCCGAGGGACTCCTATGACTCCGGGTACGGATACCTCACTCATCACCTTCTGCGATAAGTAACTCACGCTCGGATAAGCGATTCTGCTAACCGAACAAGTCTTAACGCTCGAAAACTTCTCCGCTGAAACGATTTTTCGTGCCTTCTCGACTATATCGATAACAGAATCTCGCGGACGAGCAAGAGTACACGTAAGCGGCGAAGGTCGACCGAGCTGAGGGACTCCTGCGCCTCCGGGATATGGATACCTCACTCATCACCTTCCGCGATAAGTAACTCTCGCTCGGAAAAACGATTCTGCTACCGACAAGCAAGTCCTGGTACTCAAAACAAGAGGAAAAGAAACGCAGCTTTATAACACGACAATGACATGTTTGGGCCTCGGTGGCCGCAAAAAACATACGCACACTACAGACAAACTGTTCCTGCAGGTTCAGACATCAATAGGGAGAGCAGCAGCACCCTCGGCATCGTCTCCACCTTCGGCGGAATCTGACCCGGCCTCGGACGGCAACACGGGCGAAGGATCTCCACCTCGAAGGAAGATGTCAGCACTACGCATGGACCAACAGTGCCAGCCAAACACGCCAGTCACAGGTCAGTCAGCCGCGGGGGAAGGCGCGATGGTCGATATGGCCAGAAGTGGGCCGTCAGTAATGGCGGCAGCAGGCGAGCGGAAGCGGCGGTCAAATCGTCTGCAGGCTCACGTCCCCTCCTGGAGCAGCAGGAGAGCCCTCTCCCACGGCGTGAAGACGACGCGCCCATGTTCCGTTCCTCGAACGGCTCGCGCATGCACAACGGCTGCCCCGCGAACCACTCGTCCCGTCGCATTGACTCCACGGCAGGGCGGGCGACGCTTCACCTCCGCCATAATGACCACGTCAAAAAAAAGGTGCACCACGTCGTTCAATTTCGTATCCTTTTCCTCTTCCCCTTTCTCTCTCTTGCTACAGGGACCGGGAAAGGGGATACTCCGAAAGGGATCCTTCTCTGCGAAGGAAGCGGGCCTCGAGCCCTCCTACTGATCAGAGGTTCGAAGGCTGGCCCCTCGGAAGGGTTCGACAGCCACCTCAGAGCACTCGGGCTCCGCGCCCACTACTGGTCAGTGATTCGAAGGCTGGCCCCTCCGAAGGGCTCGACAGCCGGCTCAGGCCACTCGGGCTCTGTGCCCACTACTGATCAGGGGTTCGTAGGCTGGCCCCCGAAGGGTTCGACAGCCGCCTCAGAACACGCAGAGCGAGGGATGACTCTGGGTACGTCCGATACATGGCTGAGGCTCGGGCTATGCTCCCGAGGTACCCTAGGACATTTCCGAGACCAGCAGGAGTGATTCTGTAACGGAATCCCATCAGAGGGAGGCATCGAGCCCTTGGACCCTATCAAACGGGACCGGGTCCGGCAAATCACCTGCAGGTACTTTTGGAGCGTGCCTCTGGGCCACTAGCCGACCCTTATCGAACGGGGCATGGGCGTCCACTCGGATCACCCGTTAGCAACTCACTAGAGACACCATGTTCGGCGCCCTCCGAGGGCAACATGGCGCTTCCGCCCCCCTCCTCCTTGCAGAAAGGCGACGAAGGGGCGTATGAAAAAAGCTGAGTCAGTCCCTGACCGTCCTCTTGCCCTGTGCAGAGGCTCGGGGGCTGCTCTCGCGAACCCGGCTCCGGCCAAACCGTTGACAGCGTCAACATACCAGCCCAAGAACTCGGAACCTGACCATGCACCCGGACTACGATCAGATCGCATGAGGGAACAACCAGACCGGCCGAGGCATCACGAAAGGCACTAAGACCTCAGAGGAGTCAAACCACTCCTCCGAGGCTTCGGGGGCTACACCCGGCGGGTGCGCTCGTGCGCACCCATCGGAACGAAGTGTCACCGAGAAAGGCCGGTCCCCTTGCAAAAAAGTGCGACAAAGCCTCCAAGCGAGTACCAACACTCCCTTTGAGGCTCGGGGGCTACTGTCGGGGACCATAATTAGGGGTACCCCCAAGACTCCTAAACTCGGCTGGTAAGCACCATTAGCACAAAGCTGCAAAGGCCTGATGGGCGCAATTCAGGTCAAGGCTCCGTCCACTCAAGGGACACGATCTCGCCTCGCCCGAGCCCAGCCTCGGGCAGGAGCAGTAGACCAAGGCAGATTCACGCCTCGCCCGAGAGCATCCCCAAGTAACGGGTGCACCTTCGACTCGCCCGAGGCCCAGCTCGGGCAGGCTTCGCAGTGAAGCAACCTTGGCCAGATCGCCGCGCCAAACGACCGCATCGTAGGAGCATTCAATGCAAGGATCGCCTGACACCTTATCCTGACGCGCGCTCCTCAGTCGACAAGGTCGAAGTGACCGCAGTCACTTCGCCCCCCCCCCCCACTAACTGACCTGACAGGAAAACAGCGCCGCCTGCACTGCTCCGACTGCTGTGCCACCTGCCAGGGTGAGGCTGACACCAGCCAAGTCCAGCCTCGGGCGCCATAGGAAGCTCCGCCTCGCCCGGCCCCAGGGCTCGGACTCAACCTCGACCTCGGACGACGGTCTCCGCCTCGCCCGACCCCAGGGCTCGGACTCAACCTCGACCTCGGACGACGGTCTCCGCCTCGCCCGACCCCAGGGCTCGGACTCAGCCTCGACCCCGGACGACGATCTCCGCCTCGCCCGACCCCAGGGCTCGGACTCAGCCTCGACCTCGGAGGAGCCTCCGCCTCGCCCGACCTTGGGCTCGGACCGACCACGTCATAGGGGGGTACACCATTACCCTACCCCTAGCTAGCTCAGGCTACGGGGAACAAGACCGGCGTCCCATCTGGCACGCCCCGGTAAAACAAGTAATGATGACACCCCGCGTGCTCCATGACGACGGTGGTTCTCAGCCCCCTACGGAAAGAAGGAGACGTCAGCAAGGTCCCAACAGCCCCGACAGCTGTGCTTCTACAGGGTTTAAGCGCTCCTCCGACGACCACGACATCACATGAACAGGGCACCAACACCTCCGACAGCCACGTCGGCATGTACATAGGACTCTGGCTCCTCTCTGCCGGACACGTTAGCACACTGCTACACCCCATTGTACACCTGGGCCCTCTCCTTACCTCTATAAAAGGAAGGTCCAGGGCCCTCGTACGAAGAAAGGTGGCCGCGCGGGAGGACGGGCTGGCGAGCAGGCTCTCTCCCTCTCCCTCGCGAACGCTTGTAACCCCCTACTACAAGCGCATCCGTCCTGGGCGCAGGACAACACGAGCCGCGGTTCCCCTTATTGTTTCCCCCTTGTGTTCCGTCTCGCGCCGACCCATCTGGGCTGGGACACGCAGCGACAATTTACTCGTCGGTCCAGGGACCCCCCGGGGTCGAAACGCCGACAATTATGTAAACTAGACGTGTGATGCAATTAAATTGTTGTTCACTTATTTGTATTTGATGTATTGATGTATTTTTAATCCTTGTACCTATAAGTCTTACTTTTTAAAATATCATATAAACTTGGTGTATGTGTTGCCTTATAACCTTCTTGAGTATACCGAAAACCGAAGCAAAAACTGAAACCGAACTTCTCTATTTTTTATTTTCTAGAAAATCGATCGTTTCTATGTGTGAAAAAACCAAAGTATTTTAAAAAACCGAAAACCAAACCGAAGTTTAAAAAAACCGAATGCCGAGTAAATCATCATCTTATATGACAAATAGAGTATATGTATGTATGTCATGAGTTTTTTGTAGCTAACATAGTAAAGAGCCATGCATAGACCGCCATATCGGAGACACGATGGTTGAAAGCTTGCGTATTGCATTGCGCTGTGCGTACGTGTTTTTTTAATGCCGTAAATTTGACAACCACGAAATAACGATTTGGTGTAACGTGGTGTGTATATATAAAGGAAAGCACCACCTAGCGAGTAACTTTCCGAGAGAGCTCGCTCTAGTGTGGATAGTGGTGGCGCTATCAAGATTGCTCACACATCCGTGCAGCACTCAGCATCAGCAGCAATCTATGACCACGAGAGTGCACGCATGGAGCTGGGCCAATCACGCCGCGAGCTGAGGTCCATATCATGTCCGGCCATATCGACTTCTCGTAGACCTGTTCTTTCCTTTGAAGCAACAAAAATACAGTGCCTGGACTCGGCCTGAAGAAGGAAGATCTGAGTTCAACATGTCCGATGCCGATGCATGCATGCCTCGAAAGCGATCGGGGCAGACACGCGTAGGGGTGCAGGCAGCAACACATAACATCAAGAAACGTGACGCAACGGCAGCGACATACACAGCCAGCACGCACGCACGCACGCGCCGGCCGGCAGTGGTATACGTAGCACCTAACAGAAACGATCAAGCAGGCACGAGTGACTGATGCATGGCTTGAATATTCGTAGCGATCTGGCCGGCCGGCGACGACGACCACGTACACTCCAAATGGGACTCATCGTGTCTCGTCTTCGCCGCGCCCTCCTTTCGTTCTTCTTTTGGCAGTCTTTCTTCTCGTGGCCGTACGTGTGCGCCCGCGCTCGTGCACCAGCGCACGCACGCTCGACCACACTGCGCTGAAAAGCTAGGGGGGCCGGCCGTGGCCCGTGGCCACCGGTGGAGCGCTCGGTCGGTCACCGCCATTAGAAAAACCGGGACGCCGCCCTTCGGCGCGGATGGCCAAGAGCAGCCACAGAACAAGTCTCTGCTGGTGAGGCCTCCACTACCGCCAGCACCACCACACCGCCCTCCTCCCCCTCCTGTTCTCTGTTCCCGCGCACAGCGCCCCCGTGCTCTCGGCCTCGGCCTCGGCCTCTCGCGCGCGCCACCTATAAATCCGTTTGCTCGCACTCGCCACCATCTCCAACCCAACCACTGCATCTCCGGCACCAGCAGTCTAGCTAGCTAGCTAGCTCGTTTGCTATAGCTTGCCAGATCCCCGTGACCAGCCGTAGCACACTCGCTGCCCTGTTAATATAATGGAGTTCACCGTCGTCAGGACCGCCATTGTTCTGCTTCTTTCGCTCGCCGTCTCCTCGACCTTCCTCTGCGGAGGCGTCCAGGGCGGCCGCCACTACCACTACCACCACACCACGCACACAAAGCACAACACCGCGCACCCACCGTCCGCCCACGCTCCGGGCCCAGCGAGCGGGAGGCGGCTACCCCCCGTCTCCCCGCCGCCGTCGGACTCGAGCGGCTACCCGACGCCTGGCGCCGCGCCGGAGCCAGCGCCGGCCCCCGCGGCAGCCGGCACCATGTACGACGTCGTCAAGGACTTCGGCGCCGTCGGGGACGGCGTGACGGACGACACCGACGCCCTCAAGACCGCGTGGGACACCGCGTGCCAGGACGACGGGGACAGCGTCGTGCTCGCCGCCGCCGGGTACTCGTTTCTCGTGCACACCACCGTCTTCACCGGCCCGTGCCAGGGGAGCGTCACGATTCAGGTTGGTAGCAGTAGCGCCCGCCGCCGTGGAGAAATTAAAAATGTGGACTTGATGGCCTTGACTTGGAGAGGCACGTAGTACGTGCATGTATGTACGGCATCGCTCAGACTTGCTGATCCCAATGGCGTCGTCCTATCGTGTCTATGTGCAGCTCGACGGGGCGATCGTGGCGCCGAGCGACCCCGACACGTGGCCGGCCAACAGCAAGCGCAACTGGCTGCTGTTCTACCAGGCCCACGGCATGTCGCTGCAGGGCGCCGGCCTCATCGACGGCAGGGGCCAGAAGTGGTGGGAGCTCCCCTGCAAGTCTCACAAGGGCCAGGGTGGATCAAGCGGCCACGGTGCATCCTGCGACAGCCCAGTGGTAAGTGGCTCTCAACTAATTAACGACTTTTAGGCCTTGTTCGTTTCCGTTGGATTGCACCCGGAATCGTTCCAGCTAATCAAAGTTTATATAAATTAGAGAAACAATCCGGTCAGGAATCGTTCCAACTCATCAATCCGGCAGAAACGAACAAGGCCTTAACCGCACTATAATTAACCGCCACTTGGTGTACTACTGGTCCCATGCTCATGGCAACATCCATCATCGTCAGGCGCTGAGGTTTTTCATGACCAACAACGTGACGGTACAAGGCCTCAAGGTGCAGAACAGCCCCGAGTTCCACATCCGGTTCGACAGCTGCTGCGGCGTGGTCGCCAGCGGCCTGTCCATCAGCTCCCCGGCGCTGAGCCCCAACACGGACGGCATCCACGTCGAGAACACCGAGGACGTCCTCATCACCAACACCGCCGTCTCCAACGGCGACGACTGCGTCTCCATCGGCGCCGGCACCCGCAACATGCACGTCGAGAACGTCACCTGCGGGCCCGGCGGCCACGGCATCAGCATCGGGAGCCTGGGCAAGCAGGGCTCGCGGGCGTGCGTGGCAAACGTCACGGTGCGCAACGCGGTCATCCGCCACTCGGACAACGGCGTCCGGATCAAGACGTGGCAGGGCGGCTCCGGCGCCGTCTCCTCCGTCTCCTTCGAGAACGTGCGCATGGACGCCGTGCGCAACCCCATCATCATCGACCAGTACTACTGCCTCTCCAAGAGCTGCGACAACGCCACCTCCGCGGTCTTCGTCTCCGGCGTCTCCTACGCCGGCATCCGGGGCACCTACGACCCGCGCACCACGCCCATCCACTTCGGATGCAGCGACGCCGTGCCGTGCACCAACATCACGCTCTCCGACGTCGAGCTTCTCCCCGCGTCCGGCGACAGTACCATCGACAACCCCTTCTGCTGGAACGTGTACGGCAGCACCGCCACGCCCACGGTGCCGCCGGTGCCATGCCTCATAGAAGGCGTGCCCAGGAGAGTCGACGATAACAGCACCCTCAAATGCTACTAGATAGCAGCTAGTGATCGATGAACGTCCTATACATATGCATCCGGCCTGCTACTACTTGTTTATTAGAAGGAGATGAGGCAGACGAACAGACAAAAGTAATTAAGATTAGTGCAGATAAAAGGAGTTCAACGCGTAATTGCTTATGTATGTAGAGAAAAAGATGGAAATGTAATAGTAGTACTAACAAGTCATTTGTGTAAGAACTATACATATAGTGTTACCGGAATATATACAATGTTTTCAACTTTGGTATTCGAATTTTTTGAAGTCACACTCTCGAAATTACTAAGTTCATGTACTTTTGGCCAAATTTCGTCGGATTTTGTTTGGAAGCTTCAACAAAAAGTATGGTTTTATTAAATTTTTAGATCTAGAAAAAAGGTATTGGCACGATTTATGATTATACATGACAAATAGGCTTCATAGGGAAAATTCCAGCGCTAATTGATCTGAATCGAACTGGTTTCATTAAAGGGAAGTCAGCTGAAACATTTGTCTATGCTTAATTAGGTTCTTAGGAAAAACAATAGCATTCAACCCTAGCATCGTTTGTCTAGCTAGCGATAGAGGCTCATGGAAAACTCCTATACCTGCCACTACCGAGGGGTGCACGTCCTTAAAGACTTTTTAAGCCTGGAAGGTGCAACACTTCATTCTTGGAGATCTTGCTGATAAAAGTTTCCCTTTACTTGAAGAACGTGATGCCTAGAACTAAGAGTTTCAAGAAGGGAGTGAACATGAAAACTCGTTTTAACAATAGAGAGCATTAGATAAATTTAAAATGAAAAAGGGAGGAAGAAGGTCGAGGAGGTGAAGTGTTTTTAAAATATTGTAAAATTATAACCTTAACAACGACTATTTATATCAACGAATCTAGTGGCCTCCACAGGCATAGATCGAGAAGACCATGAGTCTAGACTTCGCCACCGTGCTCATCAGCGTACACCCATACACTTCCTTTAGTTGAGAAATATTATGTAAAGCAAGTACTTTTGGTATTCAACAAGTATGGAAAAGATGTCATGTAGGTTGATCAGGAAAGGCTAAACTTGGTTCTTTGCTAAAAAAGCTTTTATTTGAAATTCATTTATTTCCACTCATAATTTTCTTGTAAATAAGGATAATCATACCAAACCCATAATCACCAACAAATACATATCTCATCTAATTGTGTGGGGGTCCATGCCGCTCTTAACTGTGAGTATGGCTGTCACGACAATTTTCACTCTGTAGAGGTTGTACACTTTTTCGACGAGAAGTGACTTCATTCCCCATCCTCGGGGGATGAATATCTCCATCTGGTCTTCCTTGGTGTATGACCAGAAGACCACTACAAGACTTTTCGTTAACTTTCTCTAGGATGTACGTACCCACTAAGGTTTCAACCAATAGGAAAGTACCCTTCCTAACTCCCACACATCACTTTTCTGACGAATTTGGCGTACCCCGTCATCCTCGTACCACTGTTTGGCACACACAAAACTGGTTTCCGCTAATTACTATGTCAGGTTGTGCCCATACTTAGCTCGTGGTTGTACAATCTCATGGGTGCTCGCTCCATAAACCGACCATAAGATTCATTTAATTTGGGTGATAAAACAAATAAGGAAAACTACTGATACCCTCGAACATAAATAGGTAAAAAACCTAAAATTATGTATAAATAAGGATTTAAACCATGGTCGTTGGCTTAAAACCCACATTCCCACCCACCTAACCAAACACACGTCTTTGTCTTTTATACTATATACTAAAAATTAATAAAAATTGTAGCAATGTATAAGCACTTTGCTAGTTTTAAGATGAATGGAGTAGTCTACAGTGTTAGGATGTCCTCAGCATTGTATTCCTCTTCTATTTATCTCATTCTTCTCTAATAGTGTCATCCATATCTCCTCTTTTTGTCAAAGATTCATACTATAGATATATTTTACTCTAGATTTTTGTATCTATCGTATTTGTTATATCCTCAAATATCCTATTGATATTTTAGTTTGCTTAATCTGTTGTCTAAAGTATAAAAATTGATAGAGAGTGAGTATATATACATATAGTGGATGGGAGAGTGTCCTCTGCATTTAAAAAAGTTAGAGTGTAATTATAGATAAGAAAATATTCTTTATATTTATATTAAATGACCAGCATGTATATAATGTCGTTGAAGATGGTCTTAGAATCCACAGTTAGTACGTGTTTGGGAGGCAGGGAATTGGAGAGGGTTCAAGGGGCTAAAATTCCCTTACTAAATAGTAAGGCCTTGTTCAATTGCATGTGGATCGATCAGAGTGGATTGAGTGAGATTAAATTTTCATATATTCAATTTTGACTACCGAGAGATTCAGCCCCCTCCAAACCACTTCAATTCACTCTAATATAACCGAACAAGCCCTAAGAGCATGTTTAGGAGCAAGGAGAAAAGCGAGGATTATAGGGGTTAAAATCCTCTTGCTATTCAAATCACCCCTTGCTAACAAACGATGTTAGTCTCTTCAATCCCCTTGCTCACAAACCAGCTCTTAGTGGTTTGGTACAAATTAAGACATCCTGGTCACTGCTGTCCCTACCTAATATATGGCTGCATTTTGGTTCTTATGGATAATAGAATCTACCGCGTCGTTCACTTTACGGTACTTGATTCTAGAATTTTGTTTCTTTGATCACAGAATCCAAGGTATAGAATAAGATGTGTTTGGATGCCTAACGTATTTTTAGAATCAAATTCCTAATATCTACCGTCAAATTCCAAATTTGTTGTTTCGAGATTTGGTAAATGGTTGCCAGATGAAAGGAGAAAATTGGGTTAGATAAGAAGTAGCTAAATTTATGAAGTTTATTTGGAGAGCCGTTGGAGAGAAGTTTTTAGCTTAACTACCTAAATTATTGATTTTGTTGGATTAATGTGGACTTGGGCAAATTAATATTCAATAATAGTCAATGTTAATGGCCCACTTTAATGCTATATTGTACTAATAATTTAGTATCATATTGAAAGTTTAAAAGACAAATCAATCAACTTAAATAGGTGGGCCATTGATGTATCTATTGAGAAGTTGAGAAAATGATGAAAGACTTCCACACACGCGCACCGCCAGCAGGGCCGGACCGAGGTCGAGGCTCGTGGTAGATCGGACCTTGGTCCGAATATTCCTTCCTAACAGTTGCGTATTTTGTCTGGAGTAATGACCATTCGTTTCTTGTCTTATGGCTAGTAACGGACGTCTCTTATGGCACGTCGGTTTCTGGTTGTAATGGTTGTCTGTTTCTGACTCTTATGGCGACTGTTACTGTCCATTCCCCTCCCTCTACGCGTGTATAAATACGGAGGAGGTGGACGCTCTTCCGGTTACGCGAACAGTCTCTCAGACGCGTTGCACTCATCCCATTTATGTCCCACCTTCTGCGAGCACAAAGCGAGTGGGAGAGCAGGCCTCCGAAATCACCGTCTACAAAGGTATACTTGTATGGGTGTGCGGGCGATCAGGTTTTTAGGGAGCGTACTTGCGACTGCTCGCTTCGTCTGCTCGACCAGCGTTGATCCCGTTCTTGGACGTCGACGACGTTCGAGGGACCGCACTGTGTACACCTGCCTGCACCGACTTTGTACGACTACATCGAACATACACACGAGATGTCTCGTGTGAATGGAGCCACTGATGCCTTGAGCATCGGTCCCTCCGCAGGGTACATTCTGTTATTTGTATTTGTGCATGTTTTACTACTGTTTACTGCTTATGCGAGTAGTGATACACATATGCACATGCATGTCATCACATACATCACACTGGTTTTCTGGATTAAATTAAAACTAATAATGCCTAATTTTCTAATAGATTTAAGGGGTATTTTAGAGAACTACTGGAGTTGCTCTAAGGCTTTGTTTGGATACTCTAGTATTACCTCAATACAGAGGATTGAGGTGAATACTAGAGTATACAAACAAAATCTTAGAACTTGTTTGTGAGCAAGGGGATTGGAGAGACTAAAATTTTCTTGCTATTTAATTTCAAATAGAAAGGGGATTTTAGTCCCCCAATGGTCTCTATTCTCTTTGCTTCCAAACATACAGAAAATTGTAGTCCCTTCAATTTCCTCTAATCCTCTTGAACTTTCCCTTAGTTGTTTAGTATAAATTTAGAGGTGTTTGAATGCAATAGAGCTAATAATTAACTACTAAAATTAGTTCAATGCATCCAAACAGTCTAACTAATAGTTCGACTATTATCTATTTTTTTAGCAAATTAGCGAATAGTTAGCTTTTTCTTAGTCAGCTAATTTCACTAGCAATTTTTTAGCTAACTAACTATTAACTCTTGTGCATTCAAACACCCTTAAGACACACTGGTCAATGTTGTGCCTATCAATGGCCCTGTTTGAACCCATAGAGCTAATAGTTAGCCAGCTAATAAATTATTAGCTGGATTGCACCAGCTAATGAACTAATTGTTAGTCGTGAGGTATCTAACAATTAGCTACACTACAAGAAAACGTTGAAGGAGTGTCGGTCACTTAAAGAGTGTCAGCCCTGACACTCTTAATAGGGTAAAAGTGTGGGTTTTACTGTACCGACACTCTTAATTTAAGAGTGTCGGGGTTCCACGAAAACCGAGACTCTTAATTTAAAAGTGTGGGGTTTTTACTACACCGACACTCTTATGGAATTTACCCTAATCCCCAATCCGGCTACCGCCTCCCTGCCAGCTGCTCTCCGCCTGCTCGCGCCGTCGTGCCCCCTCTCTTCCTCTCCGCCTCCTCCCCACTTCTCTGCTAATCTCCAATCCAGAACCTCACAGCAGAGAACCCCAGATCAAACCCTTCCCCGCCCATTCCCACTTCCATCCTTCTAGTATGATCTGTTTCTTTCTTACTTCCCTGCTCATCCGAGGTCCGCTCCAACTCAAGAACGCCAGGGGCAGGACCCCGTGCTCGAAATCGGCGCCCTCGCCAGGATCCGCTCCGGCCACGTGCGGGTAATGCCGGGGATCAGGAGGTTCTCCCGCGGTGGCGCCGAGCTCCAAGGCGGCCGCCGTGTCGCCGCCGACGCCGTCATAGTGGCCACCGGATACCACAACAACGTCCCACAGTGGCTCAAGGTAGTAGCACGACTTGTTATCAACTTATTGCATGTCACATCCATAGCACCTTGTTTTTTTCATTCACAATAATAAAATAACAGTTGTTAATAAATTTTGAAAAAGTCAACCTACAAATCAGAGGGTTTTGGTCCGTTTCTTCCTTACTCCCCCTCGGATGGCGCTGCCCTGCTCCGCCCCGTCTACTGGTGCCGCGTGCCCATGCCCCTTTGTCGGTGCCCCAAACCGGTACGTACTTCATAACCTTGTATCATGTTGGTACTACTTGGCATATAGTTGAGAGTTTAATTTCATGCATATACCCTGTCGACTTGTTGTTATTGTTACATTCTTTAGCTTTGAATATGTGCCAAACCATATGTTGTTAAATATGTGCTATTTCTTTAGCTTTGAATGTGAGTGATGATCGAAGAAGGGCGATGTACGATGATTCGACAGTGTCACTCATGGGCACTCTAATGCATGGGTGAGAGTT
This sequence comes from Zea mays, assembly GCF_902167145.1. NCBI lineage: Eukaryota > Viridiplantae > Streptophyta > Magnoliopsida > Poales > Poaceae > Zea > Zea mays. The sequence goes on from NC_050103.1 coordinate 33,661,153, forward strand.
GCAGATAAATTCGTGGCACTCGTATTTGCTGGTGATGCTTGTTTAGCGAAGTGCCCGTGTATAAAATGTCGGAACTTGGTTCAGTTGAAAAAAGTGGAGCTCTCATATCATGTTTTCAAACATGGCTTTATGCCGAACTATCTGGTATGGCATGAGCAGGAGAGGTGGACCATACTATTGAGTCGAATGGGGACCAGGATGTAGACCGAATGGAAGAGATGTTGGATGATATTAGGAATGAGTACCCAGAACTACAGAATAATCAAGCTTTTCTAGAGGATGTGAGAGAGTTCTACAAGCTTCTTGAAGCCTCAGAGACTAAAGTGTATGAAGGAACCAATGTGAGCGTACTGCGGGTGGTAACACGTCTCATGGCGATGAAGACAAAGTACACCTTCTCCAACAACTGTTACAACGATTTTGTGAAACTGATTATTGATATCAGCCCACCGAATCATAACATGCCGAAGGACTTGTACCATTGCAAGAAGCTCATCGCTGGTCTTGGCATGAACTACCAAAAGATTGATGCTTGCGAGGACAATTGCATGTTGTTCTAGAAGGAGCATGAAAATACCACACATTGGATCCACTGCAGTAAGTCAAGATAGGCGGTGGTGCTAGATGAGGATGGAAAAGAGGTTACGACAAAGGTGTCGATCAAGCAACTCTGGTACATGCCTATCACTCCACGGCTTAAGCGTCTCTTTCTAAATCAAGAGACAGCAAAGCAAATGAGGTGGCATAAGGAAGGGGATCATCAGGGTCAAGATCCAGATGTCATGGTGCATCCCTCAGATGGCGAGGCCTGGCAGGCTCTCGATCGTTTTGATCTAGAATTTGCAAGAGACCCTAGGAGTGTTCATCTTGGTTTATCGACGGATGGATTCACTCCTTACTACAATAATTCCACTTCTTACTCATGTTGGCCAGTTTTTATGATGCCCTACAATCTCTTTTCTAACAAATGCATGAAAGAAGAGGTCATGTTTCTTGCCCCTATTGTTCCAGGTCTGAAGGATCCAGTAAAGAAAATCAATGTATGTATGGAACCATTGATCAAAGAACTAAAAATGTTGTGGCAGGGGGTTGAAACATATGATAGTCATCTGAAATGTCGTTTTACTCTACGCGCAGCATATCTATGGTCAATTCATGATCTGCTAGCATATGGCATTTTTTCTGGTTGGTGTGTCCATGGCATACTGCGTTGTCCGATATGTATGGGTGACTCACAAGCATATAGGTTAGAACATGGTAAGAAGGAAACATTTTTTGATGTTCACTGATGCCTCCTTCCCTATAATCATCCTTTTAGAAAGGATACAAAGTGATTTCGAAAAGGCAAGAGGGTTAGAGATGGGACACCAAAGCGACAAACTGGTGAAAATATCATGAGACAACATCGTGACCTAAAACTGGGTGTAGGAGGTCGTTTGAAGGGTATGGTAAAGAACAAAATTGGACACACATCTCGTTTATCTGGGAGCTACCTTACACAAAGGCATTGCTCTTACCACATAATATAGATTTGATGCACCAAGAACGTAATGTTGTTGAAAGCATCATAAGCATGTGCTTCGACTTCACTGGTCAAACCAAAGATAACATTAATTCAAGAAGAGACTTAGCCGAACTTTGTGATCGTCCACACCTTGAGCTTAGAAAAAATCCAAGTGGATCTGAGAGTCAGCCACGAGCTCCTTATTGTCTGAAATAGCAAGAGCGAGAAGAGATATTTCAATGGTTGAAAAAGTTGAGGTTCCCAGATTGCTATGCGGCTAATATAAAACGGGCAGTTAACCTCGACACTGGTAAACTCATTGGGTTGAAGAGTCATGACTATTGTAACACCCCAGGTGTTACCTTGGCTAGAGCCCACCTTGGCACTAGAAGTTGTGATCACAAGGGGTAAAGGCTTAGGGCAACACTTGAGAACTTGGAGATCAAGTGCTAATAAAGTTGCCAATGACATGAGAAGCATTACCCTAATCCTTGCTCACTTACTACCTTGGATAAGAGGGGAGAAGAACCCTAGACCTCTCTTAAAACCCTATCTTCCAAAACCCTAGGTAAGGGGGGAAAGAGAGTGAACAAGTGTGCAAAGCATGTGTAACTTTTACCCAAACCCTAAGCAACTTTATAACCATCAATTAGGGGAGGGAAATATTGCAAAAAGACCCCTGGAGAAACCCCAATTCAAATCTCCAAGTGGAGAGAGAGCTAGAGCTCTCTATTTCCCTCTAAGTCAAATTCTAACCCTAACCCAAAGACCAACCGTGTTCACCTTAAAGATGGCGCCAAAACCACTTAGGTTCTATACCAAAAATGTGGTATACCACCTAAGGCACCCCCTGGAAAAAGTGGAAACCGAGACTTGGACGTTTGATAGGATTTGGCATCAGTTTTGTCGCGGGGTGGGCAGTGAGACAAGCCAGATTTGGCGCCCGTCTATCTCCTGATCTAGGGCATATCATCCATTGGAACTCACACACGTGAGATAGCCCTAGGTGCCAGGAAGAGGTCTGCGCCGGATTCATGGCAAGATTCGCACGTTTGCGATCTCTGGAGACGTTTGAACAATGGAAGAAAAACACCTCCACGTGTTCGACGCTTCCTGCCCGCGCCAGAGCACGCTCGCGCGCGCCCCCGCATGCCCAGCGCCGCGCCCGAGCCAAGCCAGCGCCATGGCCCGCGCACGTGCCTATAAAACCCTCCCAAACTTAGATTGTACCCTTCCGCGCACCCTCAAACCTCACCGGAGTCTAGCTCGTCGCCGTTTGCCCGTGCACAGCGAGTCCGCGGCCGCCCAATCCCTCTGCCACCGTAGACCGGCCAGTGGAACCATTCCCAATTCCGTCCAGCCCTCGGAGAAGACTGTGCACACCTCCGTGAGGCTCCCCGAGCAAGGAATCGGAGTTTGCTTCGCCGGAGAGGCCAGTCCACGCTCACCGGAGCTCTCAACCCCGCCGGAGTACGTGGACCGGGTAAACCACTCCACCATCCTTCGATTCCTTGTGCACACGGTCGCTACGTTACCCCGTGAAGCTCACCATGCCCTCGGATTGAACCAGTTCGCCGTGGTTTGGCCGGTATACTCGCCGCCGACGAGGACACCCGCCTGCACGCGCGGACCGGGCGATTCCGGCCATCCCCGACGTCAAGTCGTACCTCGACGTGACCGCCAGAGTCTCCCCGAGCCAACCCCACCCTTCGCCGGACCTCCCTCGCCGCCGGTAAGCCACGCCACCCTTTTCTTTCCCGCGGTTACTGTTTGCATAAGGGGAAGGACTGCGGGTGAGAGGGAGAGAAGGTCAGGGGGTTTTGTGAAATGTCAGAGACACAGGGGAATAGTGGTGTGGGGGTAGATTTGCGAAGGTGGATTTAGTTTAAACCCAGGGACCTCGGTGTAAACTGTTTTTCCAGAAAACCTTTATTAAAATCTGTTTTGAAATTGGACAGAAACTTCGAAAATTCATAACTTCTGTTTAATTCATCCAAATTTGGTCAAACCAATTTTGTCAGATTCTAAATAATGTAACCTACTTAAAAAAAATATAAAACCTCCTATGGACTATAGAAAACTTTAAATCTCTGATTTAATTATAGTTTTGACCAAAAGCTCAATAATAGGGCTAAAATTAGTTGCACTATTTGACTGGGGTTAGAAAAATTTTGAGAAGTTTGTATATACCTACTAACCCAAATAAAAATGTTAAACCTCTCTGTTCACTCCATTAAGTCAGTTTTTACCCCTTATTCTATAATATGTTTAAGGATAAGAAAAATAGAAAATGTAATTTAAACAATGAACCAGAGAGCACCTCTATTTTTGTTAGGATACTTATTCAATATAGTTCACTGGAAAAATATATCATACCCTGTTTTAGTATAAAATAAGTAGGATCCCTTTTGTTTTAATAAAACAAGTGAAACTTAGAAAAACCCTACAAAAATGACCCCAAGGTAAAAACACCCCCACCCTTGGGATAACTAATGTTTTATTAATAAGAACTTAGGAAAAATAGTAAATCTGCTGTTTGACATTTTTCAAATAATAATGTAGTAGAAAGTGCCTTTTTGACATTAAACTTAAGAATATCATAACTAAATAACCACCCCTTAGTTTTCTGTGATTTTTAGCACAGAAACCTAATTTTGCTATGGGATGCCAGCAAAAATAATCTTTAGGACAGAACCTACCCCTAACTAAGAGATGTAGTGTAAAGTGGCCCATTTTGCATAACTCTTGTTATTTTTGTTTAAAGCCTAGCCTTTGTACTTTAAGCCTCAAATTCTTTAAACAAGCTAGAATAGCAAATGACAACCCACTGTAATTTTTACAGAATTTTTGGAAATTATTAAAACACTGTCGTAGTTCAAACCTACACTAGAAACCCTAAATGGAAATTAAAGAAAGGAAAATGAATAATGTAAGTTAATGTCATCCTAAAACCTTTGTAATCTGTCCACTAAAATGTATCCAGGCAATACCAATCCACTATGTTATCTTCACTGAAAACCCAAGCCTAAAGAGTAATAAGCCTAACCCACTGGAAGCCCCGCATGACTAAGAAACCCTAAGTGACTTCTTAACCTAGTTCTCTTTAGCATAATATTATTGAATCCTGCATAATCATGACATACATGTTCATTGCATTTCGATAGACTGTAATCTTGCTGACGGAGAGTACATCCTTGTGCCGGAGCAAGGAGCTGCTCAGGAGGTAGCCCCGGATCCAGCACCCGAGCCTGCACCAGAGGACCTGCCAGCCACTGCTTTGGAAGGCAAGCCCCGGTTTTATGCATAACCTGTTATTTATGCTATTTTACTTCACTAAATGATTGTAGGATTGATTGTGCACTTCGGTGTAGGAATTGTTTGAAACCCTAGTTGCATGATCTCAGCAATCCTATTGAGATGAATACTAGTATGCTAGGTCGAGTAGCTGCTTTATTAAGTAGGATCTCGGTAGAAGACGAGTGATTTTTCTAGCACTCGCGCGAGGTCAGGACATTGATTGTACCCACTTTCATATCGTACTGATGTTGGTTGTGGGCAACAATCCATGGGGATTGGTTGTCTACGGAATAAAAATTTGAATAAGGATTAAGGTGTGGTACCGTGAGCCAAGCGTTTGAACGTACTAAACACATACCGAGAAATATGGTAAATCGGTAAGCCTAGTACCTGAATGAACCTGCCCGCAGACATATCCCCTCACGCGACCTGAGACGAGGTCTCCCATTTCGGTTATGGTGGGTACAAGTGCGGTCACTGCACGACGGCCAGTCGGGGTCAGTGGGGCATTGTACGCCAAGGCGGTGAGCCCTGATCTGTTGCTAGGGAATCGATGGGGACGGTTGATGTGTGTGGGGACGGAGTGCCCCTGCATGTCGTGTGTTTAGGTTTACCTTGCAAGGATAAAAACTCGATTCGAATCGTCTGCTTCTCGCAGCGAATGAGACTGCTTGATCCATGCTGCTACATTGAGTAACAAGTGGAAGTATGATGAGTTGAGATAAGATGTTGATTGCTAATAATGCTTGCTACCATGTATGAGTAGATAGTCCACTTTTAGCCTTAAGAGAGTCACACTTAATTTTGACTAAGTTAAAACCTTGATTTAGAAACTCAGCTAGTGCTTTTGGCAACAAAACCCCACAGCCAAACAGCTGCATGTCTAGAGGTAGAGGAGTAGACTCCTCACACCGGGTAAGTCTAGCTGAGTATTAGTATACTCAGCCTTGCTTGTGGCATAATTTTTATAGGTTCTCTGGAGGAAATGGTTGCTGGAATAACTTGGTCGTCCACCTTGCCACCGGGTTGGACTGTCGAGTGGGACCCTGCCTCGGCTGAGGAGGAGCATGAGGAGTGATGGGACAGGCTTCCCCATCTCTCTGTTTAATTACCGTTAGTTTTATTCCGCTGCACTTCGAACAATGATGGTTACTTTTGCAAAAACTCCGATGATGATGATGGTGCTGTAATAATTTAATCCTCTGACATGTAGGGTTTTATGCTTTATTGTATTTGCTCTATGACTCACCTTCGAGTGAGATTGTGGTACTTGATCCTGTCAGTGGCCGTGTCGGACTAGATCCGAGGGATTGACGGGTTATTCCCATTTAAGTGTGGTCTAGCCTCTAAGGCGGGGCTTAGGCACTTAAGTTGGAATAATTCGGGCAGTTCCGCCACAACTATCACATTTTGATTGAAAGACTCGTGCCGGTAATGTTCCGTGGATACTTCAGCCCCGATGTGTAGAAGATATTTGCAGAACTCAGTTATTTTTATAAGCAAATATGGGCTAAGGAAATCTCAAAGAAATTGATGCTAAGGTTTGAGAAGGAAATCGTTGTCCTTGTATGTAAGATGGAAAAAGTATTCCCACCTGGATTTTATAACTGTATGCAGCATTTGCTTGTGCATCTACCTTGGGAAGCGTTGGTAGGAGGACCTGCTTAGTTCAAGTGGATGTATAGTCAGGAAAGAGAATTGAAAAAACTCAGAGGAATGGTGCAGAATAAGGCAAGGGTTGTGGGGTGTATTGCAGAGGCGTTCACAGCCAGAGAGATCACATTATTCTCAAGCAAGTAGTTTTCATACACAAACAACGTGAATGCGCAAACGACACGGTACCATGTTGCCGAGCAAGCTCCAATCACTGATCTAAGTGCTTTTAAGTGGGACAGCAAAGGTGTCGGAGCTTACACATCACATCTTCTAGGAACGATAGAGCGTAACAAGACCTTGCTTTTCTTATATGCCAATATGCCGGAACTTCATCCTTATTTCCAAATCTTTGATAGCATATATAAACCCAACAAACAACTTACTCAAAAGTAGTTGGATGACCTACGCTTGAAAGGGTTACACGGTGGCCCGTCCTTCGTGCAGTGGTTCCACGAGCATGTAATTTCCTCCATGCCTATCTTTTTTTCTAACTTAAGTTCAGATGTTGCATAGTATTAATTTTTTTCCGTTCCTCATTTTTGTAGTGTAAGAAACATGAAGCCAATGTCTCCAAAGACTTGCTACAAATATCACATGGCCAATTGACCGCAAGAAAATTTGATCGCTATGATATTAATGGATACCGTTTTTGAACAACAAAACTAGAAGCGAGTCATCCACTTGCAGCTACAACAAACAGCAGAGTTGTTGCAAGTTCGTATAGTGATGATGGACAATTCGAGGACTATTATGGTATTGTTCAAGACATAATCGAGTATACATTTGGAGGTCACAAACCTTTGAGACTTGTGACATTTGATTGTATATGGTTTGATCCACATGTTGGCACGCGAGTTGACGAATTCGGGATGGTGGAGGTAAAGCACGCATCAAGGTACAAAGGCAATGAGTACAAAAATATCATCTTGGCACATCAAGCGCATCAGGTGTACTATTTGAGTTATCCTCATAAAAGTTTTAAAACCTGGTGGGTTGCATATAAAGTTAATTCAGAGGTTCACCCTTACTGATATCAAAACTACATTAAGCACCAACAATGATGATGATGTTGTCTTCCAAGAAGTCGGTGATCAAGCAGACAATAGCGACAATGATAGTATTGTATCCAAAGGGGCAGGACTAAATGAGTTAGCTTCTCTTACCGTAGAGTTAATGGAAGAACTAGTTTCATCAAATTCAAAACATCAAAGGTTTGAAGAAACAGTTCTTGAAACACAACAATGGGTTGAACAACTTAATACACGTGTCACCGAAGAGGACTCTGATGCCGACGATTTTTTATACATAATTCGTAGATGTAATGACACACTCTTGTTTTTGTTTATTTAATATGCATTACTTTGTGAAAAATTTATTCATACTTACTCTTTTGTGAATTTATTGCAGATGTTTAGGATGGATTCGTCTGGTAGGAGATCCAGACCATGAAGGTCGAGGGGTTCTAGTGGAACTCCTAACATGTTTGAGGTACTTGTTTTTCTTAGTTCAATTACTGGGGCCAGCTAGCAATCTAAATTTATTTACATTTTAGGGCACCACAACAAGCAGGAGCAGGTAAGAGCAGTTGCTTGCCTCCCTAGAGCAGATGCGGGGTAGCAGCGGACCCTCCAATACAGAAGGGGCTACTTTGTGTGCAGCTGCTTCAGTGGCACCTACTGTGGCACCTACTGCAGAGGCGGCTATGCACGAGGAGGCTGAGGAAACTGTCGCAGAACTGAATGATGGAGAGGAGACTTCGGGAGCAGGCGCTTCTACAGAGGAGGCTGCCACATAGGCTGCACCACGGCGTGCCATCAGGTATTCTTATTATTGAGTTGAAGTTTTATTATCAAGTTGAAGTTTTAAGTAAATGATTTTCATTGTGAAATAACAAACTTTCATTTGCAGGTTTTGTCAGTCCCTCACATTGAAGCCTTCTAAACCCTTCAATCAGCAGAGGGTTATTGAACCGAAAGGCACCAGGGCGTGGAAGGACATTAGTTGGGACGAGACGGGGCATCGCACACCAGTCCTCACAGAGTTGGGGATTTATTTGCGATTCGCCTAGCCGGCGATGGTGATAGAGGGCGGTCGGGAGATAGCTGCTCATTACTGGGCTCATTGGGACCTCAAGCCATACAGGAACGACGGGACACCCACAAGCAAAGTGTGGGATTTGTTTTGGGTAAGTCTCTTGTGATATTCAAATTGAATTCAGATTTTGCATTTGTAAGTCTCTGGTGATCTTCAAATTTGCAGGGACAATTTCGCGTGTGTGACCCCTATACCTTGGATGATCCATATGTGTGTGAGGTATTCAATGGCTCAACAGATAGAGCTGTAAAGGGCATGATGTATAAAGCACGGTTGAGGGCCGTCACGGTGTACCAAAAGCGTCAGGGGAACTATTGTGACGTGGATATGGTAAAGGAAATCCACCTGACGGCTGAGCAGTACAAAGATTATGAGGTGGATTGGTTGAGCCACCATTCGGATGCTTGGGCGTGGATGTGCGAGTATTGGGCTTCTGAGGAGTTCCATGCCATATCTAATAGAAATCGTATGAATTGGTTGAGTAAGCCAGGGGTCCACTTCTTCGGGGCAGATGGACACGCTAGCAAGGCTGCATGTATGGTGTGTCAAATTGCCTCGTCAATTGTTAATTGCATAGATTTGTCTAGACTTTCCAATCATGTGTTGCAGGCGGCTCGAAATGGAGTGGAGCCTACTTTGCTTCAAGTCTTCGTCGAGGGACACAAGGGTCCCGATCCGAATCATCCGGAAATACTAAATGAATGTATATACGACAGAGAAAATGATAAGTAGGAAAATCGACTCTAACTTAAAACGTTTTTTCTCTCTATGTTGAACATGATATGCCTTTGTCTATAACTTAGATGATTTTTTCACAGGCTCGCTACATTTAGAATGTGAGAGAGAAAAATGGTCTAGATGCAGACTGGCTCAGTGGTGAGTTCGATACGGAGGAGGCTTATAAGGCTGGCGGAGGCGTGCCGCATGGGAGGTATATGCGCTTGTCACGTTGTTGTTAGTGTTTAGTGATGTCTTGTCATTTACTATATATATATATGTCGGAGAGGAAATCTCCAGCCGGGTGGCGGAGTGCACCCGCCCTAAATCCTAAGATGAAGAGGGGCCTAGGCATTTTGCTTGTTAGTTGGAAACTGGGAGGAAACACAAGAACACGCAAGGATTTAGAGTGGTTCGGGCCGCCGGAGCGTAACAACCTACTCCACTGTGTGATGTATTGCTTGAGAGCTTGTATGAACTTGCGAGCGTCTGAGTGAGCCTGAGCTTGGATCTCTTGTAACGTCGCATGCCTCCCCTTTTATAGCCGAAGGGGGGCATGCACAAAGGCACTGAGCCCCGACATGTGGGCCCAGGGACATAATGAATATAGCACTTGAAGCTACAAATGTTCGCTACTGGGGCAATCTTCTTGTGTCCTGACATCCGAGATCTGCCTCTCCTCGGCGTGCAGGGGAAGCTTCCTGTAGAAGGGATGATGAGCACAGCGCGCCGCACGGCACGAGTGCACTGTTTGCTAACAGACTGGACAGGCGTGCCGTCTGCTGGATGACCCTGACGTCGCCTGCCAGCGGATTGGACAGGATGCATTAAATGCTGAGAGGGCACGTCGTCTGACAGCGTGGTGGCAGGCGGCACATCCTCTCCGCAATAAATGCAGAGGCTGCACGGTTTTAGGGGCCTTACGTCAGGTTTGGCCTGTTGGCTTATATCATGGGCCATAAGCCCACGCGCCAGCAGCAGGTCTCCGCCTTAGTGGGGAGCATAGGGTAAAGCCTAGACATGTGCCAGCACCGGACCCTTACTCATGCTGGGGTCTTCCCCATCCCAGGACCTCACCAAGGCCCGGACCTTACTCGGAGGGACCTGGGGCCCACCCGAGGGACCCGACATGCCTTCTTGGGAGCTCTGAACTTGTACGTACAGGGGTCCGGTGTCCCTCTGTGGAGGTCCGGACCCAACGATGCATCCTAAGATGTATTATCCTTCCCTGCCACGTGGTGTCGTTCTCTGTGTGACCTGGACACGTCGTACGTGTACATCGTCTTCATATAGTAGAAGAGGGTACCCCTGATCCTGGGTACCAATAGTGGCCCCCAGGCCTGCCTCAGAGGAGGGTGCGAGGCTGCAGGTGGGGCCAGAGTCTGATTAGCGGTTGGCCTGCTGCTCCTGCATGCCTGTTGATGCATTTACTGTCGGCCCACCTATGGTCATGCTGGATGCTATTCCTATTCCCATGGTTGACCGGCCCATGACCTTCGTACTTAATGTCACTGTTGGGCCATGCGCGAGATGCCTCGAGTCGCTGCACTGGTTCTGAAAACTTATCTTTTCATTCTGCCACGATAGCCCCGAGAAGAGGCGGTATTGGCGCGGGCAGCGGTGCGATTTTCCCGCACCCAGTAACCGGCGCGCCGGTTGCACGACATGTGGGCCTGGGCCTCCGTGTTGCACCGCCGGTTGCAGCGAAGCTGAGGGGGCGCTCAACCACGGGGTGGTTGTACGCTTCCTGCGTGGCGGTTCGCTTTTTCGATGCTGGTTTTGGTGAAGACGATGGGGCGCGTAACCGCGGGGCGGTTGCATGCTCCTTGTGTGGCGGTTTGCCTTCCCGACCGTTGGTTGCTCCGAAAATGAAGGGGCGCATAACCGCAGGGCAGTTTTACGCCCCTTGTGCGGTGGTTCGCCTTCTTCGTGCTTCGGGTCAGTCTATATGACATGTGGGGCCTAGCCCCCATGTCATAGGGTGGGAACCCTGGTGCACGTCGTGGGAGACTTTGCCCGTGATGCCTCGGGGCGTGAGTGGGGAAATCTGCCTTTAAAAAGGGGTCGATCTCCCAGGCAGTAACCATGCCTTGCCCCTCTTGCATTCATCGCGTCATTCCACCTTCCGGGCCTCCAGATGGGGTGCGTCGGTGTTCTTTGGAGGGATCCGCATCAGGGTCGTCCCCTCCGGCGATCTCACCGCCGGAGAGCTCGCACTCGCGGTGGCACTGCCGATCTTGTCTTCTTCATGCTGTTGTTAGAGGAGCGCAACCCTGTCGGGGTTGGCGCTATTCCGCCATCGCTCGGCTTTAAGGATTTTCATCATGCAGCCGGGCTGTAATCTCCCACCAGTGGTCATCTAAAGGGATGACCACCAGCCTTGTGGTGGAGAGAAGCGAGCCGGGCTACGGCCTCCCCCTGCCCTCAGCTTCAAGGATATTCATCATCCGCGCTGGGGAGGAGGGTGAGCCGAGTTGGGGCCCCGCCTTCTGCATGGGCTGGTGGCCCTCTTCTTCCTCCAGCATTTGGGGGAGAAGGGCGTTTGCCAGCCTTGCGAAGGAGGCAAACTTCGGGTACGCGGGGCCAGCCGACTGCAAGCGCCGCTAGCCACCGCGTGCCCGGTGCCTTGGCTTGGGTGGCTTCGGCGCTGCCTCTGACGCTGCCTCCTGCTGCTTGGTCGGGGCGTGGCTGCTCGTCAATCGCACAGGCGACGGTCGCGCCGCGCGCAGGTCCGCCACATCCATGGCTTCTCCCGCGACCCCGGCCGCACCAGGGGGTCGTAAAAGACGTCGTACGCCGCGGGGGCGGCAACCGCGTTCTTGGATGGTCTTGTCCTCACTCCGCAGGAGGACGGGAGTGAGGACCTCTTCGCGCGTGTTGCGGCAGCCGTCGCCCACCGGTGCAGAGGTGGCCGCTGTCGTCGGTGCTGAGGTGGTCGCCTTCGCTGGTGAGGCTACCCGTTGCAGAGGTGGTTGCCTCTGCTGGCGAGACCGTTAGTGCCACCTGCCACCGAGCCTCCAACTCTTTAGCTTTAATGGCCTCGTTGTCACCCCCCGTAGGAAGACGGGGGTGAGGACCTTTTCGCAATGGCGCACGTACTGAGGTGATTGCCATTGCTGGCGAGTCGTCGGTGCTGAGGTGGCCGCCGCCGTCGGTGCTGAGGTGGTCGCCTCCGCTGGTGATCCGCTCGGAGCTAGCTATCCCGCGGTCCTACTGGTGTGGAGGTAGCTCATACCTGTAGAGTAGAGATGGAGCTAGGGCTCCGCTTGGAAACAGATGTAATACTTTCACTTTTTGTAAGGTACTCAAGAGTACTATTTATTAAGCAGTATTAGCACTTATCTATTTTCAACTTGTTTCTTCTATGTGCGATGTTGTTGACTCCTTCCTGGTACCTGGCCCCCCGCCTGGGATGCAGGCTTGACATGTTGAGGTTGGATACCAGCGTATCTGAAAAGGTTGTCAATAACTCTCGGGAGGCGACCTCGCCGGGATCTGAATCTGTACACAGCTTTAGCTAAGGAGCGCTAGTAGTGCACCCATAGGGTTCCCTGTCTGATATTAGCTATCCTTTGATACATGCTCGGGACTCGTAGGTTTCAGCCCAGGTGGCCAAGTTGCGTGTCCGGACCCCCTTGGGTCGCGGTTCTAGATACTAGGACACTTGTCACAGGGTGGTGGAGCGTGTAGGCCCACGGTACAGGACCAGGCTGAGCGACTACATGGGCTCCAGACCACCCTAGAGACTAATGTCCATTCTCTAGCTCCGGACCCGAGGTTGTCAGACGCACAGGAGTTATAGCCCCAAATACTTGGTACCCGTCACGGAGTGGTGGAGTCTGTAGGCTTTCGGGTACGGAACCAGGCTAAGCGGCCACATAGGCTCCGGACCTCCCCATGGAACTTGGTCCCGTTCTCTAGGGCTGGCTCCCAGGTTGTCGGACCTCCCAACTTTCGTATCGGGGGCCCTAAACTGCAAGCCTGGCTACTCAATTCGGATGTCGTCACGTCAGGACAGATGGGAACCGTACGGGTGGGTTAGATAAAAAGTATTATCTGAAAGACTGCAAGGTAAGACCATGGAGCAGCAAGATGGAACTATCATAGGGGCACAACTGAGGTGGTAGTTTTTCTTTATAACTCGTCGTGCATGGGTGCAGACCAATAGGCCGGGCTTATGGGGACAGGCCCCACCGGATTGGTGTACACGTATGCGTTACTTAGTTACAAAAGGGAAACCGATTCGACCCCTCAGACTTGCCCTATGGATAGAACTTACAGAGATGTTTTGGCATCAGGGTAAGGCACTCCTTCAGTCATAGCTAGATGGTTACCCTCGGGTCGGTGCATTCCCGTTACCTTGAAGGGTCCTTCCCAGCTGGGGGAGAGTTGTGGAGCCCTTCTTGGTTTGGTACTTGCCGTAGGGCTAGGTCCCGACCCTGGGTACCCATCTGCATTTGACACGGGAGCCCTCATCTTTGGCTGTGGCCATTCTTGCATGTACCTGTCAGAAATCTGGGCCCATGGGGAGTCCAGAAGGGTTTCCGGGGGAAGGCAGGCTTCAGCCCCGTAGACCGGGGCGCATAGGGTCTCCCTGGGAGTCCGTTTAGTTGTCTCCACCAGAGCAGGAGTGAAAGGGAAATAGGCTTACACCTTTTCCTAATTCATTTTGATGGTTGAATTGCCCAACACAAATAATTGGACTAACTAGTTTGCTCTAGAATATAAGTCTTACAAGCACCAAAGGTTCACAACAAACCAATAAAAAGACCAAGAAAGGGTTCAAATAAAGAGAGCAAAAGACAACTGAAGTATGCCCTTGTCTGGCGCACCGGACAGTGTCCGGTGCACCAGGGAACCCGACTCCGAACTGATCACCTTCGGGAATTCTGGGAGCCGCTCTGCTATAATTCACCGGACTGTCCGGTGCAGCACCGAACTGTCCGGTGCGCCAGCGGAGTAACGGCTACACAGCGCCAACGGTCGTCTGCAAGAACAATAAATGCGCTACCGTGCGCGCCTGAGCGTGCAGAAGTCAGAACAGGCGCCAGAAGGCGCACCAGATAGTGAATAGTGACTGTCTGGTGGCCCAGATGTTAGAAGCTCCAATGGTCGAACCCTAACGACTGGGTGACGTGGCTGGCGCACCGGACAGTGTCCGGTGGCGCACCAGACTGTCTGGTGCGCCATGCGACAGCAGCCTCCACCAACGGCTCCTTTGGTGGTTGGGGCTATAAATACCCCCAACCACCCACCATTCATTGCATCCAAGTTTTCAGCCTTCACACCTCATACAAGGGCTATAGCATTCAATACAAGACACAATCAAGAGATCAAATCCTCTCCCAAGTCAAAAGACAATTCCAATCAAATAGTGACTAGTGAGAGAGAGATACTTGTGTTCATTTGAGCTCTTGCACTTGGATTGCTTTTCTTCTTCCTTCTTTCTTGATTCCAACTCAATTGTAACCAAGGCAAGAGACACCAATTGTGTGGTGGTCCTTGTGGGGACTTAGTGTCCCGTTTGATTGAGAAGAGAAGCTCACTCGGTCTAAGTGACCGTTTGAGAGAGGGAAAGGGTTGAAAGAGACCCGGTCTTTGTGACCACCTCAACAGGGAGTAGGTTTACAAGAACCGAACCTCGGTAAAACAAATCACTGCGTCATCCGCCTTATTTGCTTGTGATTTATTTTCACCCTCTCTTTTGGACTTGTTTATATTTCTAACGCTAACCCCGGATTGTAGTTGTGCTTAAAGTTTGTAAATTTTAGATTCGCCCTATTCACCCCCCCTCTAGGTGACTTTCAATTGGTATCAGAGCCCGGTGCTTCATTTGAGCCTAACCGCTCGAAGTGATGTCGGGAGCATCCGCCAAGAGGGAGATCGGGACCGGCGACAAGTCCACAAGCTCGAGAAGAACGCACTCAAGGGAATCTGCCCACAAGCATAAGGAGGAATCCTCTTCCTCTATCAAGTCCCAACGAAGGGGTGACAAGAAGAAGAAGATGAAGAAGGTGGTCTACTACGAGACCGACTCTTCGTCACCCTCCACCTCCGGCTCGAAATCGACATCCGCCACTTCTAAGCACCATGAGCGCAAGAAGTATAGTAAGATGCCCCTTCGCTATCCTCGCATTTCAAAACGCACTCCATTACTTTCCGTTCCATTAGACAAACCACCTATGTTTGATGGTGAAGATTATTCTATGTGGAGTGATAAAATGAGGCATCACCTAACCTCACTCCACAAAAGCATATGGGATATTGTTGAGTATGGAGCGCAGGTACCAAAGGAAGGGGACAAGGATTATGATTCGGAGGAGGTCGAACAAATCCAACACTTCAACTCCCAAGCCACTACTATACTCCTCGCCTCTCTAAGTCGAGAGGAGTATAACAAGGTGCAAGGGTTGAAGAGTGCAAAGGAGATTTGGGACGTGCTCAAGACCGCGCACGAAGGAGACGAGGTGACCAAGATCACCAAGAGGGAAACAATCGAGGGGGAGCTCGGTCGATTCATGCTTCACCAAGGGGAGGAGCCACAAGCAATGTACAATCGGCTCAAGACCTTGGTGAACCAAGTGCGCAACCTCGGGAGCACCAAATGGGATGACCATGAGATGGTCAAGGTTATTTTAAGATCACTTGTATTTCTTAATCCCACTAAAGTTCAATTAATTCATGGTGATCCTAGATACAAGCTAATGTCTCTCGAGGAAGTAATAGGAAATTTGTGAGCTTTGAATTGATGATCAAAGGCTCCAAGAAAATCATCGAGCAAGGCGCCTCTTCCACACCCGATGTGCAACTCTTTGCATTCAAGGCAATGGAGGAGAAGAAAGAAGACTCTACACCAAGTAGGGTCCCCATTGATGCCTCCAAGCTCGACAACGAGGAGATGGCTTTAATCATCAAAAGCTTTCGCCAAATCCTCAAGCAAAGGAAGGGGAGAGATTACAAGCCCCGTTCCAAGAAGGTTTGCTACAAGTGTGGTAAGCCCGGTCATTTTATCGCTAAATGTCCTTTGTCTAGTGATAGTGATAGGGATAACGACAAGAAGGGAAAGATGAGAGAAAAGAAGAGATACTACAAGAAGAAGGGCGGCGATGCCCATGTTTGCCGGGAGTGGGACTCCGACGAGAGCTCCACCGACTGCTCCGACGAGGACGCCGCCAACATCGCCGTCACCAAAGGCCTCCTCTTCCCCAACGTCAGCCACAAATGCCTCATGGCAAAGGACGGCAAAAGGAAGAAGGTAAAATCTAGAGCTTCCACTAAATATGCAACTTCTAGTGATGAGGCTAGCTCTAGTGATGATGAGGATGATTTGCTCACTCTTTTTGCCAACTTGAACATGCAACAAAAAGAAAAATTAAATGAATTGATTAGTGCTATTCATGAGAAGGATGAACTCTTGGATAGCCAAGAGGACTTCCTAATTAAAGAAAACAAAAAGCATGTTAAAGTTAAAAATGCTTATGCTCTAGAGGTAGAAAAATGTGAAAAATTATCTAGTGAGCTAAGCACTTGCCATGATATTATTTCCAACCTTAGAAATGAAAATGCCAAGTTAATTACTAAGGTTGAGAAATCAAATGTTTGTGATGATTCAATTGACAATCTTAGGAATGATAATGCTATTTCAATTGCTAAGATTGAAAAATTGAATGCCTCTCTTGCTAGCCTTAGAAATGAGAATGAAAAATTAATTGCTAAGGCTAAGGAATTAGACGTTTGCAATGTTTCTATTTCCAATCTTAGAGATGAGAATGACATTTTACATGCTAAGATTGTTGAACAAAATTCTTGCAAACCCACTACATCTACCATTGAGCATGTTACTATTTGCACTAGATGTAGAGATATTAACATTGATGCTATTCATGATAACATTGCTATGATTAAACAACAAAATGATCATATAGCAAAATTAGATGCTAAAATTGCCGAGCATAAACTAGAAAATGAGAAATTTAAATTTGCTCGTACCATGCTTTATAGTGGGAGACGCCCTGACATTAAGGATGGCATTGGCTTCCAACAGGGAGGCAATGTCAAACTTAATGCCCCTCCTAAAAGATTATCTAACTTTGTTAAGGGCAAGGCTCCCATGCTTCAGGATAACGAGGGTTACATTTTGTACCCTGCCGGTTATCCCGAGCACAAAATTAGGAGAATTCATTCTAGGAAGTCTCACTCTGGCTCTAATCATGCTTTTATGTATAAGAGTGAGGCATCTAGTTTTAGGCAATCAACCCGTGCTAAATTGCCTAAGAAGAAAACTCCTATTGCATCAAATGATCATAACATTTCATTCAAGACTTTTGATGCATCTTATGTGCTAACTAGCAAATCAGGCAAAATAGTTGCCAAATATGTTGGGGGCAAACACAAGGGATCAAAGACTTGTGTTTGGGTACCCAAGGTGCTTGTTTCTAATGTCAAAGGACCCAAAACCGTTTGGGTACCTAAGAACAAGGCCTAAATCTGTTTTGTAGGTTTATGCATCCGGGGGCTCAAGTTGGATCATTGACAGTGGGTACACAAACCACATGACTGGGGAGAAAAAGATGTTCTCCTCCTATGAGAAAAACCAAGATCCCCAACGAGCTATCACATTCGGGGATGGAAATCAAGGTTTGGTCAAAGGATTGGGTAAAATTGCTATATCACCTGACCATTCTATTTCCAATGTTTTTCTTGTAGATTCTTTATATTACAATTTGCTTTCTGTTTCTCAATTATGCAAAATGGGCTACAACTGTCTTTTTATGGATATAGGTGTTACTATCTTTAGAAGAAGTGATGATTCAGTAGCATTTAAGGGAGTGTTAGAGGGTCAGCTATACTTAGTAGATTTTGATAGAGCTGAACTCGACACTTGCTTAATTGCTAAGACTAACATGGGTTGGCTCTGGCACCGTCGACTAGCCCATGTCGGGATGGAGAATCTTCATAAACTTCTAAAGGGAGAGCACATTTTGGGACTAACCAATGTTCATTTTGAGAAAGACAGGGTTTGTAGCACATGTCAAGCAGGAAAGCAAGTTGGTGTTCATCATCCACACAAGAACATCATGACGACTGACAGGCCTCTCGAGCTCCTCCACATGGACCTATTCGGCCCGATAGCTTACATAAGCATCGGCGGGAGTAAGTACTGTCTATTTATTGTGGATGATTATTCTCGCTTCACTTGGGTATTCTTTTTGCAGGAAAAATCACAAACCCAAGAGACATTGAAGGGATTCTTGAGACGGGCTCAAAATGAGTTTGGCTTAAGGATCAAAAAGATTAGAAGCGACAATGGGACGGAGTTCAAGAACTCACAAATCGAAGGCTTTCTTGAGGAGGAGGGCATCAAGCATGAGTTCTCTTCTCCCTACACGCCACAACAAAATGGTGTAGTGGAGAGAAAGAATAAAACTCTATTGGACATGGCAAGGACCATGCTTGATGAGTACAAGACTTCGGATCGGTTTTGGGCCGAGGCGCTCAACACCGCCTGCTACGCCATCAACCGGTTATATCTTCACCAAATTCTCAAGAAAACATCATATGAACTCCTCACCAATAAAAAGCCCAATGTTTCATATTTTAGAGTCTTTAGTAGAAAATGTTTTATTCTTGTTAAAAGAGGTAGAAAATCTAAATTTGCTCCTAAGGCTGTAGAAGGCTTTTTACTTGGTTATGACTCAAACACAAGAGCATATAGAGTCTTTAACAAGTCCACTGGACTAGTTGAAGTCTCTTATGACATTGTGTTTGATGAGACTAACGGCTCTCAAATAGAGCAAGTTGATCTTGATGAGCTAGATGATGAAGAGGCTCCTTGCGTCGCGCTAAGGAACATGTCCATTGGGGATGTGTGTCCTAAGCAATCCGAAGAGCCTCCACATGCACAAGATCAACCATCTTCCTCAATGCAAGCATCTCCACCAACTCAAGATGAGGATCAAGCTCAAGATGATGATGAAGATCAAGAGGAGCCACCTCAAGAGGAGGATAATGATCAAGGGGGAGATGCTAATAATCAAGACAAGGAAGATGATGAGGGTCCAAGACCGCCACACCCAAGAGTCCACCAAGCAATCCAACGAGATCACCCCGTGAACACCATCCTCGGTGATATTCATAAGGGGGTAACCACTCGATCTCGTGTTGCTCATTTTTGTGAACATTACTCTTTTGTTTCCTCTATTGAGCCACACAGGGTAGAAGAAGCACTTCAAGATTCGGATTAGGTGGTGGCGATGCAAGAAGAGCTCAACAACTTCATGAGGAATGAGGTATGACATTTAGTTCCACGTCCTAACCAAAATGTTGTAGGAACCGAGTGGGTCTTTCGCAACAAGAAAGATGAGCATGGTGTGGTGACAAGGAACAAAGCCCGACTTGTAGCCAAGGGATATTCACAAGTCGAAGGTTTGGATTTTGGTGAAACCTATGCACCCGTAGCTAGGCTTGAGTCAATTCGTATATTACTTGCCTATGCTACTTACCATGGCTTTAAGCTCTATCAAATGGACGTGAAAAGTGCCTTCCTCAACAGACCAATCAAGGAAGAGGTTTATGTTGAGCAACCCCCCTGGCTTTGAAGATAGTGAGTACCCTAACCATGTCTATAAACTCTCTAAGGCGCTTTCTGGGCTCAAGCAAGCCCCAAGAGCATGGTATGAATGCCTAAGAGATTTTCTTATTGCTAATGGCTTCAAAGTTGGAAAAGCCGATCCTACTCTCTTTACTAAAACACTTGCAAATGATTTGTTTTTATGCCAAATTTATGTTGATGATATCATATTTGGGTCTACTAACGAATCTACATGTGAAGAGTTTAGTAGGATCATGACTCAAAAATTCGAGATGCCTATGATGGGGGAGTTGAAGTATTTCTTAGGATTTCAAGTAAAGCAACTCCAAGAGGGCACCTTTATTAGCCAAACAAAGTACATTCAAGACATTCTTACCAAGTTTGGGATGAAGGATGCCAAGCCCATCAAGACACCCATGGAAACTAATGGGCATCTCGACCTCGACACGGGAGGTAAATCTGTAGATCAAAAGGTTTACCAGTCGATGATAGGTTCTTTACTCTACTTATGTGCATCTCGACCGGATATTATGCTTTTCGTATGCATGTGTGCAAGATTCCAAGCCGATCCTAAGGAAGTTCACCTTAGGGCCGTAAAACGAATCTTGAGATATTTAGTTTATACTCCTAAGTTTGGCCTTTGGTACCCCAGGGGATCCACATTTGATTTAATTAGGTATTCCGATGCTGATTGGGCAGGGTGTAAAATTAATAGAAAGAGCACATCAGGGACTTGCCAGTTCTTGGGAAGATCGCTGGTGTCTTGGGCTTCAAAGAAGCAAAATTCTGCAGCTCTTTCTACCGCCGAAGCCGAGTATATTGCCGCAGGCCATTGTTGCGCGCAATTACTTGGGATGAGGCAAACCCTCAGGGACTATGGTTACAAATTAACCAAAGTTCCTCTTCTATGTGATAATGAGAGTGCAATCCGCATGGCGGATAATCCCGTTGAGCATAGCCACACTAAACACATAGCCATTCGGTATCATTTTTTAAGGGATCACCAACAAAAGGGGGATATCGAGATTGCATATGTCAACACCAAAGAACAATTAGCCGATATCTTTACCAAGCCATTAGATGAGCAAACATTTACCGAACTTAGGCATGAGCTAAATATTCTTGATTCCAGAAATTTTGATTGATATTTTGCACACATAGCTCAATTATATACCTTTGATCATATCTCATTCATGTGCTATGACTAATGTGGTTTTCAAGTGTATTTCATGCTAAGTTATAGATTGAAAGGGAATAGGAGTCTTCGGCAAAGACAAAGGCTTCCACTCCACTCCATCGAGTTATTCATCCTTCGCCGTCGCTCCACACCTCTCTCCAATTTGGTATAATCTTCACTCCTATATTTTTTTACCAAAGGGGGAGAAAGTTTGAACTAAGGGCTTATATTTCACTCAAAGTATCCGTTTTGGCGATTCATGACAAAGGGGGAGAAAGTATTAGCCCAAAGCAAAAGGACCGCACCACCACCAATTTCAAATAAAGTAGTCTTTCAAATATGGATTAAGAAAATAATTTTTTAATTAGTATGTTTTTTCAATTGGTATCTTATTTTTGATATAATTTCAATTTGGTACACCCTCTTTAAAATTAATATCTAAAACCCTCTTGAAACACTAAGAGGAGGATTTCATTAAGGGGGAGTTTTGATTAGTCAAAGGAAAAGCATTTGAAACAGGGGGAGAAAATTTCAAATCTTGAAAATGCTTCTCAAAAATCCTATTCATATACCTTTGACCATTTGCAAAAGACTTTGAAAAGAATTTCCAAAACATTTGCAAAACAAAACAAGTGGTGCAAGTGTGGTCCAAAATCTTAAATTAGAAGAAAGCCATCCATGCATATCTAGTAGAAATAATTATTGGTTTCATTCCAAGCAACCTTTGCACTTACATTATGCAAACTAGTTCAATTCTGCACTTTTATATTTGCTTTGGTTTATGTTGGCATCAATCACCAAAAAGGGGGAGATTGAAAGGGAAATAGGCTTACACCTTTTCCTAATTGATTTTGATGGTTGAATTGCCCAACACAAATAATTGGACTAACTAGTTTGCTCTAGAATATAAGTCTTACAAGCGCCAAAGGTTCACAACAAACCAATAAAAAGACCAAGGAAGGGTTCAAATAAAGAGAGCAAAAGACAATCGAAGTATGCCCTGGTCTGGCGCACCGGACTGTCCGGTGCACCAGGGAACCCGACTCCGAACTGCTCACCTTCGGGATTTCTGAGAGCCGCTCCGCTATAATTCACCGGATTGTCCGGTGCGCCAGCGGAGTAACGGCTACACAGCGCCAACGGTCGTCTGCAGGAACAATAAATACGCTACAGTGCGCGCCTGCGCGCGCAGAACTCATGACAGACGCCAGAAGGCGCACCGGACAGTGAACAGTGACTGTCCGGTGCACCACCGGACTGTTCGGTGGCCCAGATGTCAGAAGCTCCAACGGTTGAACCCTAACGGCCGGGTGACGTGGCTGGCGCACCGGACAGTGTCCGGTGGCGCACCGGACTGTCCGGTGCGCCATGCGACAGCAGCCTCCACCAATGGCTCCTTTGGTGGTTGGGGCTATAAATACCTCCAACCACCCACCATGCATTGCATCCAAGTTTTCAGCCTTCACACCTCATACACGAGCTTTAGCATTCAATACAAGACACAATCAAGAGATCAAATCCTCTCCCAAGTCAAAAGACAATTCCAATCAAATAGTGACTAGTGAGAGAGAGATACTTGTGTTCATTTGAGCTCTTGCGCTTGGATTGCTTTTCTTCTTCCTTCTTTCTTGATTCCAACTCAATTGTAACCAAGGCAAGAGACACCAATTGTGTGGTGGTCCTTGTGGGGACTTAGTGTCCCGTTTGATTGAGAAGAGAAGCTCACTCGGTCTAAGTGACCGTTTAAGAGAGGGAAAGGGTTGAAAGAGACCCGGTCTTTGTGACCACCTCAATGGGGAGTAGGTTTGCAAGAACCGAACCTCGGTAAAACAAATCACTGTGTCATCCGCCTTATTTGCTTGTGATTTGTTTTCACCCTCTCTTTCGGACTCGTTTATATTTCTAACGCTAACCCCGGCTTGTAGTTGTGCTTAAAGTTTGTAAATTTCAGATTCGCCCTATTCACCCCCCCTCTAGGCGACTTTCAAGGAGCCTCCAGTGAAAACATCTTTCAGGCCCCCTCGGGTGACTGGTTCCCGAGGTCCCGTTCAGCTGCGGCCACCTCGCCGTCGTCCACCTTTTCTTTGCCAGGTCGGCGACGAGGTGGGGAGCCGTCTTTGGAAGACTGCTCGCGCCGCTCACTGATGCGTTTTGCGAGGTCAATGATCTCGCGACACTCTGCGGCGCTGTGGCGTCCATTGGGGTGCATAGGGCATGAGCCGTTGTTACCCCTCTCCAGCCGTGGACGTTTGTTGCGATCGCCCTAGCCCCCGGTTGTGGCTGCGACAACCAGAGAGGTGGACCATGGCTTCTGGTAGTCATGGTCCTTCTTCTTTTTCTTCTTTCCATCCCGGGGGCGGCACCCGAGCCACCTGACTGGGCAGCTCCGGTTTGTGGGAACGAGTGCCATGCGTGGCCTTCGGTGACTCTAGTGCATTTATCGGCCAGAGCGAAGAGTGTGGGGACAGTTTCCACGTCATGCGTGGCCAACTTCTCCAGCATTTTCTCATCACGCACTCCCTGCCGGAAGGCCGTGATGATGGAAGCATCAGAAATGCGAGGTATAGAACCTCGCACCTTGGTGAAGCAGGAGATGAACTTCCGGAGAGTCTCCCCAGGCTCCTGCCTCACCGCATGGAGGTGGGCCTCCACACCGTGCTACTGGTGAGCACTGGCGAAGTTCGCAGCGAACCACACGCAGAGCTCTTCCCAGGAGTAGATTGATCCTGGGGCGAGGTTCATGAGCCAAGTCCGGGCTGGCCCAGACAAGGCGACATGAAAATATGTCGCCATCACAGCGGTGTTTCCACCTGCTGCCGTGATGGCGGTGACGTACATCTGCAGGAACTCCGACGGGTTCGACGATCTGTCGTACTTTTCCAGCAGGTGTGGCCGGAACTTAGGTGGCCATGACGCCGCGCGGAGATGATCCGCGAGAGCGGCGCAGCCCACGCCAGTCAAGGGGACACCCATTTGAGACCGGGTACCCATTGGTGTCTGTGGTGCAACTGCAGCGAAGTCTTGATCAAGGTTGCGACCACTGATGTTTTGGCGGCGCTCGCGCGCCCTTTCCAAAGAGATCCAGGCATCTTCTCCCGCGCGTCTACGGTTGAGTTCAGCCCGGAGGTCGTTGGTCTGTGCACCCCTTACTGAGGGTGAGCGTCGCACAGATACCGACGCCTCATGTTGGCGCCGGGATGACCGTGACCTCGACCTGGTCGAGGTAGAATGTGCCATGCCGAGTAATCCGTCGACGTTATCCCACCACTGCTTCATGGCCCCTGGTGAGGCCGTGGAGCTTGGAGGGTGACGCAGCAACTCTCTGGCTGCCGACAATGCTCCCGGAGTTGCCCTCGACGGAGTCTGGGACGTCTGTGCAGTCGTATGCTGCCGTGCAGCGTGCACAGTAGCAGCGCCCGGCACAGGGCAGTTGGGAACCAGTGGCATGGAAGAAACAGCTTCTTCCTCCACCAGGAAGTCCGTCGACATCTCGGCGCGGTGCTCAACGATTTGCACCATCATGCTGAGCGAGGAAACAAGCAAAAACCTAATGCCTAGCCCCCTACCTGGCGCGCCAAATGTCAGAGAGGAAATCTCCGGCCGGGTGGCGAAGTGCACCTGCCCTAAATCCTAAGATGAGGAGGGGCCTAGGCGTTTTGTTTGTTAGTTGGAAACTGGGAGGAAACACAAGAACACACAAGGATTTAGAGTGGTTTGGGCCGCCGGAGCGTAACACCCTACTCCACTTTGTGATGTATTGCTTGAGAGCTTGTATGAACTTGCGAGCGTTTGAGTGAGCCTGAGCTTGGATCTGTTGTAACGTCGCATGCCTCCCCTTTTATAGCCGAAGGGGGGCATGCACAAAGGCACTGAGCCCCGACATGTGGGCCCAGGGACATATTGAATATAGCACTTGAAGCTACAAATGTTCGCTGCTGGGGCAATCTTCTTGTGTCCTGACATCCGACATCTGCATCTTCTCGGCGTGCAGGGGAAGCTTCCTGTAGAAGGGATGATGAGCACAGCGCGCCGCATGGCACGGGTGCACTGTTTGCTAACAGACTGTACAGGCGTGTCGTTTGCTGGATGACCCTGACGTCGCCTGCCAGCGGATTGGACAGGACGCATTAAATGCTGAGAGGGCACGTCGCCTGACAGCGTGGTGGCAGGCGGCGCGTCCTCTCCGCAATAAATGTAGAGGCTGCGCGGTTTTAGGGGCCTTACGTCAGGTTTGGCCCGTTGGCTTATGTCACGGGCCATAAGCCCACACGCCAGCAGCGAGTCTCCGCCTGAGCGGGGAGCATAGGGTAAAGCCTGGACACGTGCTAGCACCGGACCCTTACTCATGCTGGGGTCTTCCCCATCCCGGGACCGCGCCAAGGTCCGGACCTTACTCGGAGGGACCTGGGGCCCACCCGAGGGACCCGGCATGCCTTCTTGGGAGCTCCGGACTTGTACGTACAAGGGTTCGGTGTCCCTCTATGGAGGTCCGGACCCAACAATGCAGCCTGGGATGTATTATCCTTCCCTGCCACGTGGTGCCGTTCTCCGTGTGACCTGGAGACGTCGTACGTGTACAGCGTCTTCATATTGTAGAAGAGGGTACCCCTGATCCAGGGTACCGACAATATGTATATATATATATATATATATATATATATATATATATATATATATATATATATATATGTGTGTGTGTGTGTGTGTGTGTGTGTGTGATACTCTTACAGGTTGGCTATCGACGACGGTGTTGTCCTCGTTGGAGTTACAATAGACGGTCCAATTTTCCAGCTGGGTCGAATCGACCCCGACGATCATCTGCACGTGAAGAAGAGCTGCTTGAGAAGATGGCTCAAATGGAGGAGAGTATGGCGCAATATAAGCAACTAGTGCAGCAACAGATGCAACAAATGCAAAATTGGATGCCACATCAGGTATCAAATTTTTTGTTATTTCGTTGTTTCTCAAGTTCGATTAACTGAAAAACTGATGAATAATCTATTTGCAGATGTACGGAGGTGCCGGAACTCAGTTCGGCATGCCGCCTTTTCAACAACCCCTATCGTCACACATCCAGTGTCTGGACAATCATCGGATCACTCCCTTGCAGCGGCGGATGGATCGCAGGTACAATCGTCAACTAAACATCATTTGTCTTATAATCATTGGTTGCTTGCTGAAAGGGAATTAGGCTTACACCTTTTTCCAAATTGATTTTGGTGGTTGAATTGCCCAACACAAATAATTGGACTAACTAGTTTGCTCTAGTCTATTAGTTTTACAGGTGCCAAAGGTTCACAATAAGCCAATAAAAAGACCAAGAAAGGGTTCAAACAAAGAGAGCAAAAGACAACCCAAAGGCACCTTGGTCTGGCGCACCGGACTGTCCGGTGTGCCACCGGACAGTGTCCGGTGCACCAGGGCACTCAACGCTGAACTCGCTACCTTCGGGAAAATCAGAGGGCGCTCCGCTATAATTTACCGGACTGTCCGGTGAAGCACCAGACAGTGTCCGGTGTGCCAGTAGAGCAACGGCTACTTCGCGCGCAACGGTCGACTGCAACCGCATTAAATGCGCTAAGTGCGCGCCAGAGACAGAGCACGCGTGGGAGGCGCACCGGACAGTCTATAAGACCTATCCGGTGCACCACCAAACATCGCAGAGGCCCCACAAGTCAGAGCTCCAACGGTCGAACCCCAACGGCTGGCTGACGTGGCTGGTGCACCGGACAGTGTCCGGTGGTGCACCGGACTGTCCGGTGCGCCATGCGACAGCAGTCTCCCAATGGCCATTTTTGGTGGTTGGGGCTATAAATACCCCAACCACCCCACATTCAATGGCATCCAAGTTTCCAACCTTCAACATATTACAAGAGCTATAGCATTCAATTCTAGATACTCCAAAGAGATCAAATCCTCTCCCAAGTCCAAAAACAACTCCAATCAATAGTGACTAGTGAGAGAGTGATATTTGTGTTCATTTGAGCTCTTGCGCTTGGATTGCTTCTTTTCTTTCTCATTCTTCTTGTGATCAAACTCAATTGTAACTGAGGCAAGAGACACCAATTGTGTGGTGGTCCTTGCAGGAACTTTGTGTTCCGTTTGATTAAGAAGAGAAGCTCACTCGGTCTAAGTGACCGTTTGAGAGAGGGAAAGAGTTGAAAGAGACCTGGTCTTCGTGACCACCTCAACGGGGAGTAGGTTTGCAAGAACCGAACCTCGGTAAAACAAATCATCGTGTCTCGCTCTTTATTCGCTCACGATTTATTTTGCGCCCTCTCTCTCGGACTCGTTTATATTTCTAACTCTAACCCGGCTTGTAGTTGTGCTTAAGTTTATAAATTTCAGATTTGCCCTATTCACCCCCCTCTAGGCGACTATCAATTGGTATCAGAGCCCGGTGCTTCATTAGAGCCTAACCGCTCGAAGTGATGTCGGGAGCATCCGCCAAGAGGGAGTTCGGGACCCGCGAGAAGCCCGCTACAAGCCATGGGAAGGCTCCATCCGGGGAGTCCGCCAACAAGGTGAAGGGATCCCCTTCACGCAACAAGTCTGGTCGGAGTGGTGACAAGAAGAAGAAGATGAGGAAGGTGGTCTACTGCGAGACCAACTCTTCGTCGCCATCCACCTCCGGCTCCGACACGCCGTCTGTAACTTCTAAACGCCATGAGCGCAAGAAGTTTAGTAAGATTCCCCTACGCTATCCTCGCATTTCCAAACGTACTCCATTACTTTCCGTCCCATTAGGCAAACCACCCATGTTTGATGGTGAAGATTATAATGTGGAGTGATAAAATGAGGCATCATCTAACCTCACTCCACACTAGCATTTGGGATGTTGTTGAGATTGGAGTACAAGTACCATCACCAGGGGATGAAGACTATGATTCGGACGAGGTCGCCCAAATCCGGCACTTTAACTCCCAAGCCACCACTATACTCCTCGCCTCTCTAAGTAGAGAGGAGTATAACAAGGTGTAAGGATTAAAGAGCGCCAAGGAAATTTGGGACGTACTCAAGACCGCGCACGAAGGAGATGAGGTGACCAAAATCACCAAACGGGAGACGATCGAAGGGGAGCTCGGTCGGTTCCGACTCAACCAAGGCGAGGACCCTCAAGCCATGTACAACCGCTCGAAGACCTTGGTGAACCAAGTGCGCAACCTCGGGAGCACCAAATGGGATGACCATGAGATGGTCAAGGTTATTCTAAGATCCCTCGTTTTCTTAATCCTACGCAAGTTCAATTAATTCGAGGTAATCCTAGATATACACTAATGTCTCCCGAGCAAGTAATAGGAAACTTCGTGAGCTTTGAGTTGATGATCAAAGGCTCAAAGAAAATCATCGAGCTAGATGGCCCCTCCATGTCCGAAGCACAACCGGTTGCATTCAAGGCGACGGAGGAGAAGAAGGGGGAGTCTACATCAAGTAGACAACCCATCGACGCCTCTAAGCTCGACAATGAGGAGATGGCGCTCATCATCAAGAGCTTCCGCCAAATCCTCAAGCAAAGGAAGGGGAAAGATTACAAGCCCCGTTCCAAGAAGGTGTGCTACAAATGTGGTAAGCCCGGTCATTTCATTGCTAAATGTCTGTTATCTAGTGATAGTGACAGGGGCGACGACAAGAAGGGCAAGAGGAGAGAAAAGAAGAGATACCACAAGAAGAGGGGCGGCGATGCCCATGTGTCCCGCGAGTGGGACTCCGAGGAGAGCTCCTCCGAGTCCTCCTCCAACGAGGAAGCCGCCAACATCGCCGTCACCAAGGGCCTCCTCTTTCCCAACGTCGGCCACAAGTGCCTCATGACAAAGGACGGCAAAAGGAAGAAGGTAAAATCAAAATCCTTCACTAAATATGAAACCTCTAGTGATGAGGATAATGCTAGTGATGAGGAGGACAATTTGTGCATCCTTTTTGCCAACCTAAACATGCAACAAAAGGAAAAACTAAATGAACTAATTAGTGCTATTCATGAGAAGGATGATCTCTTGGACTCTCAAGAGGACTTCCTAATTAAAGAAAATAAGAAGCATGTTAAGGTTAAGAATGCTTATGCTTTAGAAGTTGAAAATGTGAAAAATTATCTAGTGAGCTAAGCACATGCCATGATATTATTACCAACCTTAGAAATGAGAATGCTAGTTTAATTGCTAAGGTTGATTCTAATGTTAGTGATGTTTCAATTACCAATCTTAGAGATGATAATGTTAACTTACTTGCTAAGATTGAAGAATTGAATGTTGCTCTTGCTAGCCTTAGAAATGAAAATGAAAATTTGATTGCTAAGGCTAAGGATTTAGATATTTGCAATGCTTCCATTTCCGATCTTAGAGACAAGAATGATATTTTACGTGCTAAGATTGTTGAACTTAATTCTTGCAAACCCTCTACATCTACCATTGAGCATGTTTCCATTTGTACTAGATGTAGAGACATTAATGTTGTTGCTATTCATGATCACCTAGTCTTAATTAAGAAACAAATGATCACATAGCTCAACTTAATGCAAAAATTCATGAGCATGACTTGGAAAATGAAAAATTTAAATTTGCTAGAAGCATGCTCTATAGTGGGAGATGCCCTGGCATCACGGATGGCATTGGCTTCCAAAAGGGGGACAATGTCAAACTTAGTGCCACTCCTAAAATATTGTCTAATTTTGTTAAGGGCAAGGCTCCCATGCCTCAGGATAACGAAGGTTACATTTTGTACCCTGCTGGTTATCCCGAGAGCAAAATTAGGAGAATTCATTCTAGGAAGTCTCACTCTGGCCCTAATCATGCTTTTATGTATAAGGGTGAGACATCTAGCTCTAGGCAATCAACCCGTGCTAAATTGCCTAGAAAGAAAACTCCTATTGCATCAAATGATCATAATGTTTCATTTAAAACTTTTGATGCATCCTATGTTTTAACTAACAAATCCGGCAAGGTAGTTGCCAAATAAGTCGGGGACAAATACAAGGGATCCAAGACTTGTGTTTGGGTACCCAAAGTTCTTATATCTAATGTCAAAGGACCCAAACCGTTTGGGTACCTAAAATCAAGAACTAAACTTGTTTTGTAGGTTTATGCATCCAGGGGCTCAAGTTGGATCATCGATAGCGGGTGCACAAACTATATGACAGGAGAGAAGAAGATGTTCTCCTCCTATGAGAAAAACCAAGATCCCCAACGAGCTATCACATTCGGGGATGGAAATTAAGGTTTGGTCAAAGGATTGGGTAAAATTGCTATATCACCTGACCATTCCATTTCCAATGTTTTTCTTGTAGATTCTTTAGATTACAACTTGCTTTCAGTTTCACAATTGTGTAAAATGGGCTACAACTGTCTTTTTACGGATACAAGTGTTACTGTCTTTAGAAGAAGTGATGATTAAATAGCATTTAAGAGAGTGTTAGAGGGTCAGCTATACTTAGTAGATTTTGATAGAGCTGAACTCGACACTTGCTTAATTGCTAAGACTAACAAGGGCTGGCTCTGGCATCGCCGACTAGCACATGTTGGAATGAAGAATCTTCACAAGCTTCTAAAGGGAGAACACATTTCGGGACTAACAAATGTTCATTTTGAGAAAGACAGGATTTGTAGTGCATGTCAGGCAGGGAAGCAAGTTGGTGTTCATCATCCACACAAGAACATCATGACGACTGACAAGCCACTCGAGCTACTACACATGGACCTATTCGGCCCGATTGCTTACATAAGCATCGGCGGGAGTAAGTACTGTCTAGTTATTGTGGATGACTATTCTCGCTTCACTTGGGTGTTCTTTTTGCAAGAAAAATCTCATACCCAAGAGACCTTAAAGGGATTCTTGAGACGGGCTCAAAATGAGTTCGGCTTAAGGATCAAAAAGATTAGAAGCGACAACGGGACGGAGTTCAAGAACTCTCAAATTGAAGGCTTCCTTGAGGAGGAGGGCGTCAAGCATGAGTTCTCTTCTCCCTACACGCCACAACAAAATGGTGTAGTGGAGAGGAAGAATCGAACTCTATTGGATATGGCAAGAACCATGCTTGATGAGTACAAGACTTCGGATCGGTTTTGGGCCGAGGCGGTCAACACCGCCTGCTACGCCATCAACCGGTTATATCTACACCGAATCCTCAAGAAAACATCTTACGAACTCCTCACCGGTAAAAAAGCCCAATGTTTCATATTTTAGAGTCTTTGGTAGCAAATGTTTTATTCTTGTTAAAAGAGGTAGAAAGTCCAAATTTGCTCCTAAGACTGTAGAAGGCTTTTTACTAGGTTATGATTCAAACACAAGGGCATATAGAGTCTTTAACAAGTCCTCTGGATTAGTTGAAGTCTCTTTTGACATTGTGTTTGATGAGACTAATGGCTCTCAAGTAGAGCAAGTTGATCTTGATGAACTAGATGATGAAGAGGCTCCGTGCGTCGCGCTAAGGAACATGTCAATTGGGGATGTGTGTCCTACGGAATCCGAAGAGCCTCCACAAGCACAAGATCAACCATCTTCCTCCATGCAAGCATCTCCACCAACTCAAGATGAGAATGAGGCTCAAGATGATAAAGGAGAAGATCAAGAAGATGAGCCACCTCAAGAGGAGAGCAATGATCAAGGGGGAGATGCACATAATCAAGATGAGGAAGAAGAACAAGTTCCAAGACCGCCACATCCAAGAGTCCACCAAGCAATCCAACAAGATCACCCCGTGAACACCATCCTCGGCGATATTCAAAAGGGGGTAACTACTCGATCTCGTGTTGCTCATTTTTGTGAACATTACTCTTTTGTTTCCTCTATTGAGCCACACAGGGTAGAGGAAGCACTACAAGATTCGGATTGAGTGGTGGCGATGCAAGAGGAGCTCAACAACTTCACTAGGAACGAGGTATGGCATTTAGTTCCACGTCCTAACCAAAATGTTGTAGGAACCAAGTGGGTCTTCCGCAACAAGCAAAATGAGCATGGTGTGGTGACAAGGAACAAAGCCCGACTTGTGGCCAAAGGATATTCACAAGTCGAAGGTTTGGATTTCGGTGAAACCTATGCACCCGTAGCTAGGCTTGAGTCAATTCGCATTTTACTTGCCTATGCTACTTACCATGGCTTCAAGCTTTACCAAATGGATGTGAAAAGTGCCTTCCTCAATGGACCAATCAAGGAAGAAGTCTATGTTGAGCAACCTCCCGGCTTTGAAGATAATGAGTATCCTAATCATGTGTATAAACTCTCTAAGGCGCTTTATGGGCTCAAGCAAGCCCCAAGAGCATGGTATGAATGCCTAAGAGATTTTCTTATCACTAATGGCTTCAAAGTCGGAAAGGCCGATCCTACTTTATTTACTAAAACTCTTGACAATGATTTGTTTGTATGCCAAATTTATGTTGATGATATTATATTTGGGTCTACCAACGAATCTACATGTGAGGAATTTAGTAGGATCATGACACAAAAATTCGAGATGTCGATGATGGGGGAGTTGAAGTACTTCTTGGGATTTCAAGTGAAGCAACTCCAAGAGGGCACCTTCATTAGCCAAACGAAGTATATTCAAGACATTCTAAACAAATTTGGGATGAAGGATGCCAAGCCCATCAAGACACCCATGGGAACCAATGGGCATCTCGACCTCGACACGGGAGGTAAATCCGTAGATCAAAAGGTATACCGGTCGATGATAGGATCTTTACTCTATTTATGTGCTTCACGACCGGACATTATGCTTTCCATATGCATGTGTACAAGATTCCAAGCCGACCCTAAGGAAGCTCACCTTACGGCCGTAAAACGAATCTTGAGATATTTAGTTTATACTCTAAAGTTTGGGCTTTGGTACCCTCGGGGATCCACATTTGATTTAATTGATTATTCGGATGCCGATTGGGCTGGGTGTAAAATTAATAGAAAGAGCACATCAAGGACTTGCCAGTTCTTGGGAAGGTCTCTGGTGTCTTGGGCTTCAAAGAAGCAAAATTCGGTAGCTCTTTCTACCGCCGAAGCCGAGTATATTGCCGCAGGCCATTGTTGCGCGCAATTACTTTGGATGAGGCAAACCCTCAGGGACTATGGTTACAAATTAACCAAAGTTCCTCTTCTATGTGATAATGAGAGTGCAATCCGCATGGCGGATAATCCCGTTGAGCATAGCCGCACTAAACACATAGCCATTCGGTATCATTTTCTAAGGGATCACCAACAAAAGGGGGATATGGAGATTGCATATATTAACACCAAGGAACAATTAGCCGATATCTTTACCAAGCCACTTGCTGAACAAACATTTAACAAACTTAGGCATGAGCTAAATATTCTTGATTCTCGGAATTACTTTTGATGTTTTGCACACATAGCTCATAAATATACCTTTGATAATATCTCTTTCATGTGCTATGACTAATGTGTTTTCAAGTATATTTCAAACCAAGTCATAGGTGTATTGAAAGGGAATTGGAGTCTTCGGTGAAGACAAAGGCTTCCACTCCACTCCATCGAAATTATTCATCCTTCGTCGTCGCTCCGAGCCTCTCTCCAACTTTGGTATAATATTCACTCATATATTGTTCACCAAAGGGGGAGAAAGTAGAAAGGGCTTATATTTCACTCAAGTATCCGTTTTTAGCGATTCATGCCAAAGGGGGAGAAAGTATTAGCCCAAAGCAAAAGGACCGCACCACCACCAATTTGCAAAATTTGAGTCTTGCAATAATGATTTTTTTTCAATTGATACCTTATTGTATTCAAAGGGGGAGAAAGTAGTATTTTCAAAATTGGTATCTTAAAACCCTCTTGAACGCTAAGAGGAGGATTTTATTGAGGGGGAGTTTTGTTTAGTCAAAGGAAAAGCATTTGAAACAGGGGGAGAAAATTTCAAAATCTTGAAAATGCTTCTCAAAATCTTATTCATTTACCTTTGACTATTTGCAAAAGAACTTTGAAAAGAATTTACAAAAGAATTTGCAAAAACAAAACAATTGGTGCAAAGCGTGGTCCAAAATGTTAAGAATATAAAGAAACAATCCATGCATATCTTATGTGAATTAATATTGGCTCAATTCTAAGAAACCTTTGCACTTACAATTATGCAAACTAGTTCAATTATGCACTTCTATACTTGCTTTGGTTTGTGTTGGCATCAATCACCAAAAAGGGGGAGATTGAAAGGGAATTAGGCTTACACCTTTTTCCAAATTGATTTTGGTGGTTGAATTGCCCAACACAAATAATTGGACTAACTAGTTTGCTCTAGTCTATTAGTTTTACAGGTGCCAAAGGTTCACAATAAGCCAATAAAAAGACCAAGAAAGGGTTCAAACAAAGAGAGCAAAAGACAACCCAAAGGCACCCTGGTCTGGCGCACCGGACTGACCGGTGCACCACCGGACAGTGTCCGGTGCACCAGGGCACTCAACGCTGAACTCGCTACCTTCGGGAAAATCAGAGGGCGCTCCGCTATAATTCACCGGATTGTCTGGTGAAGCACCGGACAGTGTCCGGTGTCACACCGAACTGTCCGGTGTGCCAGCAGAGCAACGGCTACTTCGCGCGCAACGGTCGACTGCAACCGCATTAAATGTGCTACAGTGCGCACCAGAGTCAGAGCACGCGCGGGAGGCGCACCGGACAGTCTACAGGACCTGTTCGGTGCACCACCGGACAGCCCAGAGGCCCCACAAGTCAGAGCTCCAACGGTCGAACCCCAACGGCTGGCTGACGTGGCTGGCGCACCGGACAGTGTCCGGTGGTGCACCGGACTGTCCGGTGCGCCATGCGACAGTCGTCTCCCAACGGCCATTTTTGGTGGTTGGGGCTATAAATACCCCAACCACCCCACATTCAATGGCATCCAAGTTTCCAACCTTCAACACATTACAAGAGCTATAGCATTCAATTCTAGACACTCCAAAGAGATCAAATCCTCTCCCAAGTCCACAAACAACTCCAATCAATAGTGACTAGTGAGAGAGTGATATTTGTGTTCATTTGAGCTCTTGCGCTTGGATTGCTTCTTTTCTTTCTCATTCTTCTTGTGATCAAACTCAATTGTAACCGAGGCAAGAGACACCAATTGTGTGGTGGTCCTTGCGGGAACTTTGTGTTCCGTTTGATTAAGAAGAGAAGCTCACTCGGTCTAATTGACCGTTTGAGAGAGGGAAAGGGTTGAAAGAGACCCGGTCTTCATGACCACCTCAACGGGGAGTAGGTTTGCAAGAACCGAACCTCGGTAAAACAAATCATCGTGTCTCGCTCTTTATTCGCTCACGATTTGTTTTGCGCCCTCTCTCTCGGACTCGTTTATATTTCTAATGCTAACCCGGCTTGTAGTTGTGCTTAAGTTTATAAATTTCAGATTCGCCCTATTCACCCCCCCTCCCTCTAGGCGATTTTCACTTGCTCTATGTGTTTCTGCATGTTTCCTTGTACATGACCTATTTTAAACTTTTGACATTCGCATGATCTATAGTTACTTTTATTGTTGATCACTGCAACTTCTTAATCATAAACAAGAGTGTGTCTTCTGTTTCAGGGTTCTGCAACTGTTGTCCAAGACCAATTGATGCCATCGGGTTTGATAGGAGGGAAAATGATGTCGTGGGCACCTCGCCAGCCAGACATTTGGCCACCGACGCAAACACAGATGCCACCGCCGATGCCGTGAGGATTTCCTCCTCGCGGGCAGTCACACTCACCAGGATTGTCTTCACACTCACCAGGATCAGTACGTTAAGTTGATATCCTTTGCAACTATATTTGCTTCATTGTTTAAGTAGTTACTAGAAATCATGCATGGGACCTTGTGACTATTCATTCTTGTAACCAGCTGCATCCATTGCAATTTGATTACTACATGCGAACAATTGCTATAAAGGATAGATGCAAAGTTATTTAATTTGGCACATAGAGATTGAGAATGAGGTGCCGCTATACAAATGTTTATTAGGTTATTCGATGTTGCAGTCTATGTATATGTTTAATTAGTTACTTGGTAAACTAACAAATGTTTGTTTCTTTTAAATGGTTCAGGCTCATATCATGCTAGTCCGCCTTCGGATCAGAGCACGTTTATGGACTTATTGATGAACACAAGTGGCGGCAGCTCCAATGACCCACCGACGGAATGAATTAGTATGGAGGCTTGTGTGAAACTTACTAGCATTGTGTTTTCTATGGACTTGAACTTGTTTCAAATGGATTTGAACATCTTTCTTATGGACTTAAACTTATATGAATATTGAATATGGTGCTTGTGTTGTGATATATTGAATATGGTGCTTGTATTGTGCTGTTACTGAACTATTATGGAGGCTTCCCATCCGGGGAGGAAGAAAAATAAAACTGGATATAAAAAATTATTCAGTAAGAGTGTCGGCCCCCACATTCTTAACATAAGAGTGTCGGTTCGTGCTGAACCGACACTTTTAACTTAGGAGTGTCGGTCCTCACACTTTTATACGAATAAGAGCGCATTTCAGAGTGTCGGCGAAGAGTGTCGACTTATTTCAGTAGAGTACGAGTTTTTGGCCGACACTCTTTGGCTAGTTTCTTGTAGTGTTACGATATTAACTGAGTCAACTAATTTTTAGCATATAATTATTAGTTTTAGAGTTCTAAGCAGGGCCTATATCTATCAGGACGTAGCAGGAACATTCCAGCTCCGTCCGACAAAGCAATATGCGACAAGACATCCAGATGTTGGTATGCGCTGTTGCCACTACTACTTGCTATTCCAAATATTGCTCATCGCTAGCACTAGCATAATGCATGCACGGTAAGTTCTGGTACTAATGCATCCTGCACGACTAGACTAGGTCGTCGTAGGTAGATGGGGTGAGCACTCTCGCAAAGCCCGGAAGACGCCCCTGTCCGCAGGCAACCTCGCAGCGCCACCAGTTCCCAAAGCATAATGCCTGGGCGGGCGGAATCCGAGGCCGACCATATCGCCTCTGTATTTGCAGGGCTCCCAGCCTCCCACCCGGCTCTCGCAAAATAAGAAGAAAAAAATCTGGTGTATAAAAAAAAATTATGTGTTTTTAGCTAAGTCTATAAAAATTAATTACTTTTTATCGTATACCTTTCCTTTAAAATGTGAAGCGGATGTTCCAGCACGGATCTCCACAATTACTTGCTCATATTCTACATATTAATTATTTGGCACTAAAATCAAGCTTCTCAACTGAATATTCACACTATGTATAAAATCCTCTGTCTATATAGCATAGTAAAGCATGTTGCCCATGACGAGTACATGTAGAGTGCACCAAATCCTTATTTAATTGGATTTTTCTATTTGAGACGGGTTATATAACGTCGGGCAATGCCCCTGTGAATACTCCACCAATATGAAAAGTTCTTAATATTAATTGAAACTCTGACTCCTCAATTAATTGACCCGCAATAATAGCTACAGCTTCCCCGAATTTGACCACATGTCCATGAGTCAAACTCTGTTTATGATATAATTGACAAATCCAAGATATGCTCCAGCAAGCAAAGGGGATTCTAATATATATTATATTGTTTTGTGCTCAAAACAGTTCCGCTCGAAAAGCAGTTATGAATCGATTGACTAATCTAGTTCCAATATCTTGATTTCGAGAAGCAAATGCATCAGCTAATTTTCATTGGCCTTGGTAAGACAGATGACAAATTGTAATACCCACTTTGTAAGAAAATTCTAAAAGGAGAAATTAAATTCCTTTATATACATAGGTGCCATCTCTATTTATCATTTCATGAGGACACCTCACTTAAACAAATAAATGACTAACAAAGGACACCACTAAATCATGCATCATGCTGGTTTTTCATCTTTGTGTGCATTTTGTGACAATATAAAAATAATGTTAAAAGAAATATATCAAAGTTCAAAGTAGAATTTAAGATCTAAAGGAAATTCAAGAATTTAGAAAAAGAGAAGAAGGAAACAATATTATGTGAGTGAAATGAGTATAAAAAATATAATAAAATATATTATTTCTGTAATGGATTTTGTCGGTACCCTGAATCAGGGGTACCCCCTACTACAGTATGACGACGCGGTTCCCGTATGGTGTTCCCTAGCCGCACGGTGAACAGCACCCGACCCCACCACGTGGGCGGCTCAAAGGGCACCACATGGCGAGAAAAGATGATACATCCCAGGATGTATTAGTTAAACCGAACCTCCGCGAGGAAGCGCCGGACGCCTGTACGCACAACCCGGACCCCCGATTACGGCCTAGGACTCCCAAGTAAGCATGTCGGGTCCCTTGGATGGGGTCCAAATCCCTCTGATTAAGGTCCGGGCCACAACAAGGTACTGGGACAGGGGAGACCCTGGCATAAGCAAGGGTCCAATACTGACGCGTGTCCAGGCCTTATCCTGTGTGCTTGCGCTCCTCGCTCAGGCGGAGATCCGATGCTGCCACATGGCTTGTTGCCTGTGACATAAGCCAACGGGCGGAGCCTGACGTAAGGCCTCTAGGCCGCGCAGTCTCTGCACTTATTGCGGAGAGGACGCGCCGCATGTCCACCCTGCTGACAGATGATGTGCCCCCTCAGCATTAAATGCGTCCTGTCCACTCCGCTGGCAGGCGGCGCCAGGGCCACCCCGCAGACGGCGTACCTGTCCAGTCCGTTGTCAAATATTGCGCCCGTGCTGCGCGGCGCACTGTGCTTATCATCCCTTATACGAGAAGCTTCCCCTGCACGCCGAGGCTAAGCAGATCTCAGACGTCAGGGCGTAAAAAGATTGCTCCAGTAACAAACATTAGTAGCTCCAAGTACTACATCTGTTATGTTCCTAGGCCCACATGTCGGGGCTCAGTACCCTTGTACATGCCCCCCTTAGCTATAAAAGGGGAGGCATGCAACGTTACAAAGGGGGCTCACTTAGACCAGACTTAGACAGAGACCCTCAATGCTCAAGCTTCCACAGCAATCCAACACACAGTGGAGTAGGGTATTACGCTCCGGTGGCCCGAACCACTCTAAATCCTCGCGTGTTCATGTGCTTGGTGATCGCTTAGCAAGTTAGGCAAAATGCTTAAGCCCCTTCCTTATCTTAGGATTTAGGGCGGGTGCATTCCGCCACCCGGCCGGAGAATTCCCTCTCCGACATTTGGCGCGCCAGGTAGGGGCTAGGCATTAGGTTTTTGCTTGTTTCCTCGCTCAGCATGATGGTGCAAATCGTGGAGCACCGCGCCGAGACATCAACGGATTTCCTGGTGGAGGAAGAAGCTGTCTCTTCCACGCCACAGGTTCCCAACCGCCTAGTGCCGGGCACTGCTGCTGTGCACGCTGCACGGCAGCATACAACTGCGCAGACATCCCGGATTCCGTCGAGGGCGGCATCGGGAGCATTGTCAGCAGCCAGGGAGCTGCTCTGCCACCCTCCAAGCTCCACGGCCTCACCAGGGGCCATGAAGCAGTGGCGGGACAACGTCGACCGACTGCTCGGTATGGCACATTCTACCTCGACCAGGTCGAGGCCACGGTCATCACGACGCCAACATGAGGCGTCGGCGTCTATGCGCTCGCCCTCAGTAAGGGGCGCACAAACCAACGACCTCCGGGCCGAGCTCAACCGCAGGCGTGCGGGAGAGGACGCCTGGGTCTCTTTAGAGAGGGCGCGCGAGCGCCGCCAAAACGTCGAGGGTCACAACCTCGATCAAGACTTCGCTGCGGTAGCACCACCGGCCCCAATGGGCACCCGGTCCCAAGCGGGTGTCCCCTTAGCCGGCGTGGGCTGCGCCGCTCTCGCGGATCATCTCCGTGCGGTGTCATGGCCATCCAAGTTTCGGTCGCACCTGCCAGAAAAGTACGACGGTACGTCAAACCCGTCGGTATTCCTGCAGGTGTACGTCACCGCTATCACAGCAGCAGGTGGAAACACCGATGTGATGGCGACATATTTTCATGTCGCCTTGTCTGGACCTGCCCGGACTTGGCTCATGAACCTCGCCCCAGGGTCAATCTACTCCTGGGAAGAGCATTGCGCGCGGTTCGTTGCGAACTTCGCCAGCGCTTACCAGCAGCACGGTGTGGAGGCCCACCTCCACGCGGTAAGGCAGGAGCCCGGGGAGACTCTCCGGACGTTCATCTCCCGCTTCACCAAGGTGCGAGGTACTATACCTCGCATTTCCGATGCTTCCATCATCACGGCCTTCCGCTAGGGGGTACGTAATGAGAAAATGTTGGAGAAGTTGGCCACGCATGACGTGGAGACTGTCCCCACACTCTTCGCTCTGGCCGACAAATGCGCCAGAGCCGCCGAGGGCCGTGCATGGCACTTGGCCCCACAAACCGGGGTGCCTAGTCGGGTGGCTCGGGTGCCGTCCCCCGGGACGGTAGGAAGAAAAAGAAGAAGGACCGTGACTACCAGAAGCCACAGTCCACCGCTCTAGTCGTTGCAGCCGCGACCGGGGGCCGGGGCGACCGCAACAAACGCCCACGGCTGTAGAGGGGTAACAGCGACTCATGCCCTGTGCACCCCAACGGTCGCCACAGTGCCACGGAGTGTCGCGAGATCATTGACCTCGCGAAACGCGTCAGCGAGTGGTGCGAGCAGTCTTCCAAGGATGGCTCTCCACCTCGTCGCCGACCTGGCAAAGAAAAGGTCGGCGACGGCGAGGTGGCCGCGGCAGAACGGGACCTCGGGTATCAGTCACTCGAGGGGGACCTGAAGGATGTCTTCGCCGAAGACTCCCACTCCGGTGGCGACAACTAGGTGAACCCCCGAAGGGACCCCGAACTCCTCGGTCTATGGGGCCGAAGCCTGCCTTCCCCCGGAAACCCTTCTGGACTCCCCACGGGTCCAGGCTTCTAACAGGTCCATGCAGAAATGGATATAGCATGAGGACGAGGACTCCCTCATCAAACGCAGATGGGAACCCAGGGTCGGGACCTAGTCCTACGGCAGGTACCAAACCAAGAAGGGCTCCGCAACTATCCCCCAAATGGGAAGGACCCTTCAAGGTGATGGGAATACGCCGACCCGGGGGTGACTATCTTGCTATGACTGAAGGAGTACATCTTCCTGGCCACTGGAGCATCTCTGTAAGTTCTATCAATAGGAGCAAGTCTGAGGGGCCGAATTTTTCTCCCTTTTTGTAACTAGGTAACGCATACATGTACGCCAACCCGGTGAGGTCCGCCCTCATAAGCCCGGCCTGTTGGTCTGCACCCATGCATGACAGGTTATAAAGAAAAGATTTAGCCCCTCAGACGTGCCTCTATGGTAGTTTATCCTACTGCTCCATGGTCTTACCTTGCAGTTTTCTAGATATTATTTTATCTAACCCACCCAAACAGTTCCCTTTCCATCAGGCATAATGACATCCGAATTGAACAGCCAGGCTTGTAGTTTATGACCTCTTTGCAAAAGCAGGAGGGCCCGACAGCCTGGGGGGCGGTTCTAAAGAATGGAAGCCTGTTCCATGGGATGGTCCGGAGCCTGTGTGGCCACTTAGCCTGGTCCCGTACCCGAAAGCCTGCACACTCCACCACACGATGACGGGTACCCTAGTATTTGAAGCTATAAGTCCTGTGGGTCCGGCAACTTGGGTCCGGAACTAGAGAATGGACACTTGTCTCCTGGGGTGGTCGAGAGCCCGTGTAGCCGCTCAACCTGGTTCCGTACCGTGGGCCTGCACACTCCACCACTCTGCGACGGGTGTCCTAGTACCTAGAACCACCATCTAGGGGGTCCGGACGCACAACTTGTCCTCTCAGACTAGACCCTGCAGGTCCCGAGCATGTATCAAAGGATGGCTAGTGTCAGATGGCGGGTCCTGTGGGTGTACTACTAATGCTCCCTAGGCAAAGCTGTGTGCAGGCTCAGGTCCCAGTAGAGACTACCTCCTGGGGGCCATTGCCAACTCTTTCTTAGGTATGCTGGTCTGCAGCCTCGAGAAATCGAGCCTACATCCCGGGGGCCAGGTACCAAGAAGGAATCGGTTACACCACACACAACAGGGACAAGTGGTACACAGATAAGTGCTAATACTGCTTGATAAATAGTACTCAAAAGTACCTTACAAAAAGCAAAAGTATTACATCTGCTTTCAAGCAGAGTCCTAGCTCCATCCCTGCTCTACAGGTATGAACTACCTCCACACCATAGGGCCGCGTGGGTAGCTAGCTCCGAGCGGCTCGCTAGCGGAGGCGACCACCTCTGCACCGACGACACTGACCACCTCTACACCGACGGCTCGCCAACAGCGACGACTACCTTAGCCCCGAGTGGCTCGCCAGCAGAGGCAACCACCTCTGCAACGGACAGCCTCACCAGCGGCGGCGACCACCTCTGTGCCGGGCAGCCCCCAGCGGTGGCGACCACCTCAGCATGCGCGCCATGGTGAAGAGGTCCTCGCCTCCATCCCCCTACGAGGGTGAGGACAAGACCATCCAAGCCATGGAGCTGGGAGCGTGGCGAAAGGCGGTGCTTGCGGTCTGGCCGGGACCACGTAGCCAAAGTTTGCCTCCTTCACAAGGCTGGTGATCATCCTTTTTCTCCGAATGCTGGAGGAAGGGGCGGGCACCAGCCCATGTGGGAGGCGAAGCCGCGGCTCAGCTCGTTCCCCACCTCCGCGAGGCTGATGAACATCCTTGAGGCCAAACACCGGTGGAAGAGCACCGCTCCCACAAGACCGCGCACCTCCAGCAGATGAAAAACAAGACCGATAGCACCGGCCCGCTAGGGAGGACAAAAAGCACAAACTCTCTAGCGGAAAGCTCATCGGAGTGGATAACGCCGGCACAAATCCTTCCGCCGAGCGCCGGCACATTCCATCCAAGCAAGCGGTATACCATTTCGAGCACTCACTCAGTCTGGGCGTGCTCGGGATGAAGTCGCAAGGCCATGGCAAACTACGGCAACGCGAACCAGAGACCTTGAAGGCAAAAGGGCGCAGGGAACTCGGAGGCGAAAGGGCGCTGCGAGTGGGAAAGAAGCAAGACATGGCTGCTACTCGAGGGGTGAACCCCTTTTTAAAGGCAGATTTCCCCGCTCGCGCCCCGAAACATCACAGCAAGGTCTCCCCCGATGCGCACTAGGGTTCCCATCCTATGACACGGGGCGAGGCCTCACATGTCATACAAGCTGGCCCGAAGCGCGAAGAAGGCGAATCGTCTCACAAGGAGCATGTCACCGCCCCGCGGTAGTACGCCCCTTCATCTTCACCGCAACCAACAGTCAAGGAGGCGAACCACCGCACAAGCAACGTGCAACCGCCCCGCGGTTGTGCGCCCCCTCGGCTTCGCTGCAACCGGTGGTCCAACCTCTGGCATGGGGGCCCAGACCCACATGTCATACACCCGGCGCGCCAGTTTCTGGGTGCAAAGAAGTCGCACCGCCGCTCGCGCCAATACCGCGTCTCCTCGGGGCCGTCGCAGAAGACTGAGAAGATAAATTTTCAAAACCAATGTAGTGACTCAAGGCACCCCGCGCATGGCCCAAGACATTAAGTGCTGAGGTCACCGGTCAGTCAGCCGCGGGGACAGGCGTGGCAGTCGGCGTGACCATGGGCGGACCGACAGTAATTGCATCAACGAGCGCGCAGGGGCAGCGAGCCAATCGCCAATCAGACTTTGGCCCCACCTGCAGGCTCGTATCCTCCCCTAAGGCGGGCCCGGGGCCACTGTCGGTACCCTGAATCAGGGGTACCCCCTACTACAGTATGAAGACGTAGTGCCCGTATGGCGTTCCCTAGCCGCACTGTGCATAGCACCCGACCCCACC
Organism: Zea mays; assembly: GCF_902167145.1. NCBI lineage: Eukaryota > Viridiplantae > Streptophyta > Magnoliopsida > Poales > Poaceae > Zea > Zea mays. The sequence continues at coordinate 33,704,885 of NC_050103.1, forward strand.
ACGTGGGCGGCTCAAGGGGCACCACGTGGCGAGAAAAGATGATACATCCTAGGATGTATCAGTTGGACCGGACCTCCGCCAGGGAGCGCCGGACCCATGTACGCACAACCCGGACCCCCGATTACACGGGGCTCCCAAGTAAGCATGCGTGGTCCCTTGGATGGGGTCCAGATCCCTCTGAATAAGGTCCGAGCCACAACAAGGTACCGGAACAGGGGAGACCCTGGCATAAGAAAGGGTCTGGTACTAACACGTGTCCAGGCCTTATCCTGTGCGCTTGCGCTCCCCACTCAGGCGGAGATCCGATGCTGCCACGTGGCTTGTTGCCCGTGACATAAGCCAACGGGCGGAGCCTGACGTAAGGCCTCTAGGCCGCATAGTCTCTGCACTTATTGCGAAGAGGACGCGCCGCCTGTCCACCCTGCTGACAGGTGATGTGCCCCCTCAGTATTTAATGCGTCATGTCCACTCCGCTGGCAGGCGGCTCCAGGGCCACCCTGCAGACGGTGCACCTGTACAGTCCATTGTCAAATAGTGCCCCCGTGCTGCGCGGCGCACTGTGCTCATCATCCCTTATACGAGAAGCTTCCCTTGCACGCCAAGGCGTCAGGGTGTAAGAAGATTGCTCCAGCAACAAACATTAGTAGCTCCAAGTACTACATCTGTTATGTTCCTGGGCCCACATGTCGGGGCTCAGTACCCTTGTACATGCCACCCTTAGCTATAAAAGGGGAGGCATGCAACGTTATAAAGGGGGCTCACTTAGACCAGACTTAGACAGAGACCCTCAACACTCAAGCTTCGACAGCAATACAACACACAATGGAGTAGGGTATTACGCTCCGGCGGCCCGAACCACTCTAAATCCTCGCGTGTTCATGTGCTTGGTGATCACTTAGCAAGATAGGCAAAACGCTTAAGCCCCTTGCTCATCTTAGGATTTAGGGCGGGTGCATTCCGCCACCTGGCCGGAGAATTCCCTCTCCGACAGATTTGAAGGTGTACATTGGACTCAAATGTGCAACTCCTAAAAAGGATCAAAATTAAAATTTGGAATTTAAACTAGAAAGAAGACAAAAACAGGAAAAAGAAAAAGGAAAGAAAGCTTACCTGGGCTCGGATCCTTTCTTTTGGCCCACGAGGGGACGTCAACCGCGCGGCCCACCTTACCTTTCTTCCACGCGGCCCAGTAGCGACCCCACTACTCTCCCGAGGAAGAGACTGATGTGCGGGTCCGTGGGGTCAGCACGCCACTAATCCGAGCTATGGGCCAAACTGCCGCTGCCGCGTGGGGTCACGGTGTCAGCATCTCCTTCGTAATGACCGCGCTGAAACCTCCGGTGTACGGATCATCCGCACGGCGTGGGTTGTTGACCGGGCCTCCTCCCAGCCGCCCTACAAGAACGACATCTATCCTCGGGACTACCCCTCCACGTTCACATTCCACCCGAGCCACGTCTGCATAGCTTGCGGAATCCACCGCCACCGTACGCCATCTCTGCGGAGATCCGCCCTGGCGAGCTCACCTCTGCACCACCGTCTCGTACCTATTCCACTGCCTACCAGAAGTACCCAGGCGCGGGAAGCCGTATGTACCTCGGCAAGGACCGGACGGCTGACGAATCCTCCGTCCACGCGCTTCGCCGCCACGGAATCATCCTTCGCTGTGGACCGACCTTTTCGCCGCGACGATTGCCGGTGAGAACACCTCCTCCAGTCTCGCCATGGCCTAGTAGAGCTGTCGCACATGTTCAATTAGAAAATGGGGGCGGAGATGGCAAAATCGGACAACTCCGGCGAGGTTGGGTAATGGCGCCGCCGTGGGGGAGCTTTGCTCCGCCGTCGGCGTTTGTTCCGCGGGTGGGCGATTAGATTTTGTCGGTTGATCTTGGAAGGAACGGCGTAGATCGTGACACGCATCCTATTTTGGGCTAGTTTAATCGGTGTCGTTGGATCAAGATCCAAAAGCCCTTATCGCGTACCGGTTCAATTAATGTAGATCTAATCTAGGCCGTAGAAGTAAGATCGTGCGGCCCTGGTCGGAACCTACCCCTTCGGCCAGGGAATTTTGTTAAAGAACCACCGCCAAACACTGAAATCAACCCGCGGTTCATCTCTAGCGAGCTCTGAGTCTAGAGAAGTTTTACAAATAAGCCATAGCGCTTTCTAGAATTTGACGCCCAGTCCAGAGAAGAATAAAAATAGAGAAATAAATATAGAAATTGGTTTTAATACAAAAATAATTCTAGAAACTTTGAAAATTCATATTTAATTCATTTTAATTCCAAATTGATCCATTCCAGTTTCTAAAATTTTGTAATATTATTGTTTATCACCTAGTGTCTCTGTTTTAACATGAAAACAATAGTGAAATTAATTTCTCACTTAATCATATATCAAGCACATAAAACCTTTGGAAATTCATAACTTAAAATCCATAATTCCAAAAAATAATGATTCCTGTTCCTAGGATCTTATCATAATGTGTATATTATTATCATGTATTTTGTTTACATGTATGGTGTGATGCTAATTTTCCCTTTATACTATGTATGTTTGTATTGACGCGAGTAGACGAGCAAGTCACTGAGGATCCTGGTGCCCAGCAGATTGAAGTTGCTGAGCAGGAGCTCGTTGAAGGCAAGTTGTGCCCTTGACCACTTTTTACCCAATAATGTTCTTTAATATCACTTATTCATACATAGGTTTAATTCTGATGGGATCCAATAGGTCACCCTAGACTATTTATCTCTTTACCTTGTTTACCCCTAAATCACTTGGGTAGTTTTGCTATTGCTTTACATAGTTTTGGGTTAATATTTCATTATATCCATGTTCCTATTATTCTGTTATGTTATTTATGTTCATTATAAGATCATTATGTTAATGGGAACATGGAGAACCACCCAGGAAAATGTGCCACCACAAGGGAGGAATGGGACCCCTTGGCTAACTAATTAGGAAAGCTAGTGGAAGACTACCTTATCCGAAAGGGGCATGGGCAGTAGGGGAGTTGCATGCAGGGAGGTTCTCGATTTGATTTTGCTGCGATGGCGGTCAGATGGGGGATTTTTGCAAGTGCTCTTCCTATAAACTATAGCGGGTTTTCTGAAGCTAGTGGAACTTTGTAAAGGCCTCGTAGTGTTACCCTGCCTCGCCTCCTCGGTAGAGGTGTATGGGATTGGCCGTCTCTTGGTAGATGGGTAACATGACTTGTGGGTACAGAGTACAACCTCTACAGAGTGTAAAACTGGTATACTAGCCGTGCTCACGGTCATGAGCGACTTAGACACTCACATGATTAATTTATGTAACTTAAATTCAATTTGTCATTTGCATTTGCATGGGATTATGTATTAATTTTGTTCTATTATTTATTATGGTTTGGCATTTTCTTACACTTAGTAACTGTTAATAAAATTTAACCAACTTATTAAAAGCAATACTCTCAGCTTTAACCACTATTGTTGATCAGCCTTAGACATCACATGAACTCCCACCTTTGGTGAGTTCATGACCACTTGTTTCCCCACAACTTGTTGATCTATGATCATGTGTGAGCTCACCCTTGCTATCTCACACCCCCCATAGGAGAAGAACAGGTGGTTCAAGAGGAGCCACACAACGAGGAATTTGATCTGATCTTGGTGGCGTCTCCCAGTTGACTTTATGGCGCCAAGGATGATCCTTAGTTCGTTTTATATTTATATTTTTTTGTAAGACTTCCACAATGTAATAAGTACTCTGATGTTATTGTGACATTTATCTCTATACACTGTTATTATATATGTTGTCTTCTTTGGCGCATGTAGGAGATGCACCCGGCTTTGTTCCTTAAATCCGGGTGTGACAGAAGTGGTATTAGAGGAAATATTGACTGTAGGATGAAACTTAGATAGAAATGGACAAAACCCTTACCTACTTACCTTACTCTGATTCATTCTATACTTATCTTATCCTGATCCTGTCTCACCTTTTGCTGTCATACTCCGATTATTCTTATCTTTTCTACTCTAAGACAAGATGGATTTCACGCCTTGGAATCCTACATTTATGACATTCTTAAGAGATAGGGAACCTAAGACAAAATTAAAACTATTTTCTCTATTTAAAAATGTTGGTTGATTGTTCTGATGATAAATGCCTGATTTGCTTCTTTGATTGATTGAGATATTATAAATGGACATCTTAGCATGTACCACCATAAGGTAATGAATTAGCTTTGGTAGGTAAAACATTAATATGCTTAGCTAATAAATCCCCAAAGTAACATGCCTCGTAATTACCTGCCTTGTCTACAATCCTTTCTCTCTTAACATATGTTTCTAACTCAGATGGTCAATACCAGGAAGGGTGGTGGAATTGATCTACCTCCCAATCGACACACTCGGAGGATATTTAGACAACCACAACAACAACAACTTGAGATGGATCCTCCACAACCTCCACCAGCCGGAGTTGATCCCGCAGTTGCAGCATAGATGAGGATAATGCAACAGATGGCTGACACCATGGTGGATATGCACGCGCAGATGCAGTAGGAACGCCAGGAGATGCGCCAAGAGCGAGAGGATATACACTAGGAGATGCGCCAAGAGAGAGAGGAGATACGCTAGGAGAGAAGAGCGCAACAGCAGCAGCAACAGCAGCAAGCACCACTGCCTCCACCTCCACCACCAGTTCCACCCCGAGATAAGCACCGAGAGTTCATGAGCCATAAGCCACCGACGTTTGCCAGTTCTCTTGATCCACTGGACGCTGATGATTGGCTGAAGTCTGTAGAGAAGATGTTGAATATTGCCCAATGCTTTGACCAAGAGAAGGTTCTATATGCTTCTAGTCATCTAACAGGTCCTACTGCTGATTGGTGGGATTCTTACACTGCTGCCCGCGATATTGCTGATACTATCACATGGGCGAAGTTCGCTACGCAGTTCAGGAACTATCATATACCAGCTGGACTGATGAAGATTAAGAAGAAAGAATTTCTATCGCTGAAGCAGGGGAGCATGTTAGTCAGCGAGTACCGCGATAAGTTCATTCAACTATCTAGATATGCACCAGATGAAGTTGCTAAAGATGAGAGGAAGCAAGAGCACTTTATTGAAGGACTTAATGGACCTCTGCAGTATGCTCTAGTGGCTCACACATTTCCATCAATCCAGAGGCTGCTTGACAAGGCCCTAGCTATTGAACACAAACGTGTTCAGCTAAGAGATTTGAAGAGGAAGGCTATATCCCGAGGATAGAGAAGCAACAGTGTTCATCCTTGCTATAGTTCACCCCAGGGTACACGAGTTCGCACTAGCGGAGGCCAGCACCTAGCTCAGCACTACCTCATGGGACTCCACCAACTCGTCAGGCTACCCCCACAGGCACCCCGACGAAATTTTCAGGACAGAGTGCAGGCACTACTTGCTACAGGTGTGGGAAGACTGGACATTATGCAAATGTTTGCCCACAGAGGATTGCTACTACCCCAGTTCAGAACAAGCAGCAGACTCCGGGATCTGTCAAGGGATTCTCTATTGCCAGGTTAATCAAGTTAGCGCTGATGCTACTCCTGATGGGGATGACATTGCACTTGGTATGTTTTACATTAATGCAATTCCTGCAATAATATTATTTGATTCTGGTGCTACACATTCATTTATGTCTGCTCGATATGCCAACACAAATGAGTTACCACTGAAAATTATGAAAACACCAATGATAGTAATTACACCCAAAGGGCCTGTTGAGGCAAATCATATGACACATAAATTGACATTGACAATTATGGGAAGAGAATTCGGGGCTACCGCTATAATATTAGAGGCAAGAAACATAGATCTAATCCTTGGTATGTCATGGTTAAGAAAGGCAAAGGCCATTATACATTGTGGTAGGAGTACAGTAGAACTCACCAGCCCTAAAGGAGAAAGATTTGACGTTGAAATTCTAGTAACTACCTCTACCAGACGTGCGGCATTCTTCATAGATGTGGAGTTTGTTGGAAACAACATTCGTGTGGTTAGGGATTTTCCAGATGTCTTTTCGGAGGAGTTACCAGGGATGCCACCAGATAGGGAAGTTGAGTTTGTCATTGATCTCTTACCTGGGACTGCTCCTATTTCTAAATGGTCATACAGGATGTCTATAGAAGAGTTAAAAGAACTTAAGAAGCAGTTAACGGAGTTACAAGAGGCTGGGTACATTCGTCCGAGTTCCTCACCTTTGGGAGCGTCGGTTCTGTTTGTACAGAAGAAGGATGGATCACAAAGGATGTGTGTGGACTATAGATCCCTTAATGATGTTACTGTGAAGAACAAGTATCCGTTACCCCGCATTGAGGATTTATTTGATTAGATGAGAGGTGCTAGGGTATTCTCGAAGATTGATCTCCGATCGGGTTATCACCAAATGAAGATTAGGCCATCTGACATTCCCAAGATGGCTTTCTCAACCCGATATGGTTTATATGAATTCACAGTTATGTCATTTGGATTAACTAATACACCAACCTATTTTATGAATCTGATAAATAAGATGTTTATGGAGTATCTAGATAGATTCGTCATGGTATTCATCAATGATATTCTTATTTATTCCAAGAGTGATAGTGATCATGAGGAACATCTGAGATTGGTGCTACAGAAGCTACGAGATAATCAACTCTACGCCAAGTACAGTAAATGCGAGTTCTGGATTGATGAGGTGCCATTCCTTGGACATATCATTTCTAATGGAGGGATATCAATAGATCCTGCTAAAGTCAAGGAGATTATGGCATGGAGCATACCCACTACAGTTACAGAGATTCGGAGTTTCTTGGGACTTGCAGGCTATTATCGAAGATTTATTGAAGGGTTTTCTAAGATTGCTAAGCCTATGACCTCGCTTCTGGAGAAGGGAAGAGAGTTTAAGTGGGACGAGAATTGCCAAGATAGCTTTGATCAATTAAAGAGGAGATTGATGTCACCACCAGTGTTGGTTATGCCAGATCTACAGAAGGGATTTGACATTTATTGTGATGCATGTGGCCAAGGCTTGGGATGTGTGATTATGCAAGCACACGTGCTTGCCTACGCGTCTCGTCAGTTGCGGAAACATGAGTTAAACTACCCCACTCATGACTTAGAACTGGCAGCCGTAGTGCACGCACTTAAGATATAAAGACATTACATTATGGGAACAAAGTGCCAAGTGTACACGGATCATAAGAGTTTGAAGTATATATTCACTCAGAAGGATCTCAACCTTAGGCAACACCGATGGTTGGAGCTCATAAAGGATTATGATTTGGAGATTCATTATCAACCGGGCAAGGCGAATCTAGTTGTTGATGCCTTGAGTCGAAAGGAGCACGTTCATTCAGCTATTGTTGCCCAGCTACCTGATGAGATTGTTGAGGACTTCAGGAGACTTAACCTGGGAATAGTTGCACACACTGAAGGAATCACTATTGATGTGGAATCTACCTTGGAGCAAGAAATTCATAAAGGTTAGGTTGGTGATGCTAAGATACAAGAGATCAAGGATCTTATTATTGAAGGTAGAGGTCTAGAATTCACGGAGGATGAGCAAGGCACCGTATGGTTCAAGGACACGATATGTGTTCTTGATATTGATAGCCTTCGTGAGACTATATTGAAGGAAGCCCATGATTCCGATTACTCTATCCACCCTGGTAGCACCAAGATGCATCAGGATTTGAAGCAGAAATACTGGTGGAATGGATTGAAGAGAGATGTGGCTGCACATGTAGCTATGTGTGATGTGTGCCAAAGAGTTAAGGCTGAACACCAAAGACCAGCTGTACTATTGCACCCATTAAAGATACCCGAGTGAAAATGGGTAGAAATAGGCATGGATTTCATTGTTGGACTACCCCGCACTCCTGCAGGGTATGACTCTATTTGGGTGATTGTGGACAGATTGACGAAAGTGGCTCACTTCATACTTGTGAGAACTAATTACACGGAAGCCAAGCTAGCAGAATTGTATATGACTCGGATAGTTTGTCTACATGGGGTGCCTAAGAAGATCGTGTCTGACCGAGGATCACAGTTTACTTCTCGGTTTTGGAAAAAGTTGGACGAGTGCATGGACACACAGTTGAATTTCAGTTCGGCCTACCATCCTCAAACTGATGGGCAGACCGAGAGGACTAACCAAGTGCTGGAGGATATGTTAAGAGCTTGTGCTCTTAAACATGGTGGTAGTTGGGATAAGAGCTAACCATATGCGGAGTTCTCTTATAATAATAGTTACCAGGCCATTTTGAAGATGTCACCATTTGAGGCTTTATATGGCAGGAAGTGCAGAACTCCTTTATATTGGGACCAGACTGGAGAAAGGCAGTTCTTTGGGCCAGAACTTATTCAAGAGGCAGATGAACAAGTCCGTATAATTTGGGAGAATTTGAGGGTAGCTCAAACCAGGCAAAAGAGCTACGCTGATAATAGAAGAAGACTGCTAGAGTTTAAGGAGGGTGATCATGTCTATTTGAAGGTGTCACCAATCCGGGGTATGAGGAGATTCAAAGTTAAAGGGAAGTTGTCCCCTCGCTTCATTGGACCCTTCTTAATCCTAAAGCAAGTGGGAGAGGTTGCCTATCAATTGGAACTATCTGATCATCTTGCAGATGTACATGATGTCTTCCATGTATCACAGTTGAAGAAGTGTCTTAGGGTACCTGAAGAGGAGCTGCCAATGGAGGACCTTAGTGTTCAACATGATCTGACTTACGCAGAATATCCTACCAAGATTCTTGATACACTGACTCGTGTCACAAGGAGTAAAGTGATCAAAATGTGTAAAGTGCAATGGAGTCACCATGGAGAAGATGAAGCTACTTGGGAGAGAGAAGAAGAGCATCACATAGATTTTCCCCATCTTTTCCCTAGTCCTTCCTAAATCTCGAGGACGAGATTCTTGTTAAGGGGGTAGGATTTGTAATACCCACTTTGTAAGAAAATTCTAAAAGGAGAATTTAAATTCCTTTATATACATGGGTGCCATCTCTATTTATCATTTCATGAGGACACCTCACTTAAACAAATAAATGACTAACAAAGGACACCACTAAATCATGCATCATGCTGGTTTTTCATCTTTGTGTGCATTTTGTGATAATATAAAAATAATGTGAAAAGAAATATATCAAAGTTCAAAGTAGAATTTAAGATCTAACGGGGCGTTTGGATCCCTTTATTTTAAAAGAATTAGAATTCACTCAATAAAGTAATTTATTTAGTTTGGAATTTGGCATTCCACCACTTTCCAAAGTTCAGATATAAGCCTATCTCAAATTCATAGGGTGGAGGATAGGAAATGATTTTATGCATCAGTAGATTTTGTTTCTACTCTGTAACTTATATGACACTCTTCGTCCCACTCCTCTATAGTAAAAATGTAGCACATAAATATCTTCGACATCTTGCTAATAATAGTATATAAATATATTTTGCATAAAAGCAAATTAGTTTAATTGATATATGCCTAAATTACTATTTATTAGAATGAAATTTAATTCCAATGATCCAAACGTGGCTGTCGGGGACCATAATTAGGGGTACCCCCAAGACTCCTAATCTCAGCTGGTAACCCCTATCAGCACAAAGCTGCAAAGGCCTGATGGGTGCGATTAAGTCAAGGCTCGGTCCACTCAAGGGACACGATCTCGCCTCACCTGAGCCCAGCCTCGGGCAAAGGGCAGCCGACCCCGGAGGATTCACGTCTCGCCCGAGGGCCCCCTCAAGCAACGGACACACCTTCGGCTCGCCCGAGGCCCAGTCTTCGCCAAGAAGCAACCTTGGCCAGATCGCCACACCGACCGACCGCATCGCAGAAGCATTTAATGCAAGGATGGCCTGACACCTTATCCTGACGCGCGCCCTCCAGTCGACAGAGCCGAAGTGACCGCAGTCACTTCGCCGCTCCACTGACCGGCCTGACGAGAGGACAGCGCCGCCTGCGCCGCTCCGACTGCTGTGCCACTCGACAGAGTGAGGCTAACAGCAGCCAAGTCCGCCTTCGGGCGCCATAGGAAGCTCCGCCTCGCCCGACCCCAGGGCTCGGCCCCCGTCTCGGCCTCGGACGACGAACTCCGCCTCGCCCGACCCAGGGCTCGGACTCAGCCTCGGCTCCGGAAGACGACGAACTCCGCCTCGCCCGACCCCAGGGCTCGGACTCGGCCTCGACTCCAGAAGACGACGAACTCCGCCTCGCTCGACCCAGGGCTCGGACTCGGCCTCGACTCCGGAAGACGACGAACTCCGCCTCGCCCGACCCCAGGGCTCGGACTTAGCCTTGGCCTCAGACGATGGTCTCCGCCTCGCCCGACCCGGGGCTCGGACTCGACCTCGGAGGAGCCACCGCCTCGCCCAACCCAGGGCTCGGACCGACCACGTCGCAGGGGGGGCCATCATTACCCTACCCCTAGCTAGCTCAGGCTACGGGGAACAAGACCGGCGTCCCATCTGGCTCGCCCCGGTAAACAAGTAATGATGGCGCCCCGCGTGCTCCATGACGACGGCGGCTCTCAGCCCCTTACGGAAGCAAGGAGATGTCAGCAAGGACTCGACAGCCCCGACAACTGTCCTTCCGCAAGGCTCCAGCGCTCCTCCGACGGCCACGACATCTCATTAATAGGGTGCCAAAACCTCTCCGACTGCCACAACGGCATGTACTTAGGGCGCTAGCTCCTCTCTGCTAGACACGTTAGCACACTGCTACACCTCCCATTGTACACCTGGACCCTCTCCTTACGCCTATAAAAGGAAGGTCCAGGGCTCTCTTACGGGAAGGTTGGCCGCGCGGGGAGGACGGGACGGCGCGTGCAGGCCTCTCGCTCCCTCCCACGCGGACGCTTGTAACCCCCTACTGCAAGCGCACCCGACCTGGGCGCGGGACAACACGAAGGTCGCGGGTTTCCCCTTTACGCCTGTCTCCCTCTGGCTTCCCCCCTTCGTGCTCCATCTCGCGCCGACCCATCTGGGCTGGGGCACGTGGCGACAGTTTACTCGTCGGTCCAGGGACCCCCTGGGGTCGAAACGCCGACAGTTGGCGCACCAGGTAGGGGCCTGCTGCGTGTTGATGAACAGCTTCCCGTCAAGCTCTAGATGGGTAGTCTCCAGCAACCTTTCCAGCCTGGGACGGTGCTCCGTTTCGGGAGTCTTGAGTTCATGTCCCTCGACGGCAGCTACGACATGATACTCCTTCCCCTGCCGCGCGACAGCGACAATGGCGGCCGACAACTCGCCTGCCGGCGGCGGAATCAACGACGTCTTCCCCACGTGGCGGAAGAGCAACATTCGGGTTTGTCCCGTCGCCTCCCCCGCCGACGAAGGCGGAGGCGGGGCAACCAAGGCCAAGCAGGAGGCGGCACCTCGTCGGCTGTCGAGCGAGTCGATGGCGCCGGCGCCCCAACGGAGGACACGTCAGGCATCGACCTCGCGTCTGAGACGAAGACGAGCGCCGTTTCCCCGCAACACGCCAACTCCAAGCGGACGGACGACGCCAGCACGCTCGCAAAGGACTTGCTGGGCGTCACCCTCGTACCCGGGACGACGGTGCAGTCTGCCCCTGACACGACTTCGTCACCGCCCGTCGACCAAGAGGTACCGACCGATTCCCATCTCGTGCCTTTTGGATTCAGCCTCGACCCACCAAGCGACTTTGCTTCGGTGGAAGCCTTCATAGAGGCATGTCCAAACCCTCCGGGGTACGGTGTGCGGTCACCCTGGGACCGGCTGATAGCCGTCTCGACCTACGGGCCCTCGGGTTCCGAGGAAGATGACGAGCCCGACTTTTGTTGGGATTTCTCCAGACTTGGTAACCCTAGTGCCATGCAGGACTTCATGACCGCATGCGACTACTGCCTTTCCGATTGTTCTGACGGTAGCCGCAGCTTCAGCGACGAGGACTGCGGCCCAAGTCGTGAATGTTTCCACGTCGATCTAGGGGGTCCCGGCGAAGGCAACCATCTTGGTATACCAAAAAACGGTGACCCCCCTAGGCCTGCGCCTCGCGTTGACATCCTTCGGGAGCTAGCTGTGGTCCCAGTCCCTGCGGGGGGTCAGGACTCACAGCTCTAGCAAATCCGCGAGATGCAGGCCAGGCTCGACGAGGGAGCAGGAACACTTGAGCCGTTCCGCCGGGACATCGGGTAGGAATGGGCAGGCCAACCTCCGGCCGGAGAAGCGCGTCATCTACCCCAGGGCATCCAGCACCGCATCGCCGACGATGTTAGGGCAAGGCCGCCACCGGCTTCCAGTGGGGTCGGCCAGAACCTGGCTGCAGCGGCAATACTTCTCCGCGCGATGCCGGAGCCATCAACCACCGAGGGGCGGCGTATCCAGGGAGAGCTCAAGAATCTCCTGTAGGATGCCGCGGTCCGACGGGCCGAAAGCTCTGCCTCCCGAAGGCAGGGGTACCCCTCGGAGCATCGCGCCGCGACTTCCTGATTCATGTGGGAAGCCTCGGTCCACACCGGGCACACGCGCAACACAGCGCCTGCGGCCCCGGGTCGCCTCGGCAACGAGCACCACCACCGCAACCGTCGAACCCACCTCGACGAGAGGGTGCACCAAGGCTACCACCCCAGGCGTGGGGGACGCTACGACAGTGGGGAGGATCGGAGTCCCTCGCCTGAACCACCCGGTCCGCAGGCTTTCAGCCGGGCCATACGACGGGTGCCGTTTCCGACCCGGTTCCGAACCCCGACTACTATCACAAAGTACTCGGGGGAGACAAGGCCGGAACTGTGGCTCGCGGACTACCGGCTGGCCTGCCACCTGGGTGGAACGGACGATGACAACCTCATCATCCGCAAACTCCCCCTGTTCCTCTCCGACACCGCTCGAGCCTGGCTGGAGCATTTGCCTCCGGGGCAGATCTCCAACTGGGACGACCTAGTCCAAGCCTTCGCCGGCAACTTCCAGGGCACGTACGTGCGCCCTGGGAACTCCTGGGATCTCCAAAGCTACCACCAGCAGCCGGGAGAGTCTCTCCGGGACTACATCCGGCGATTCTCGAAGCAGCGCACCGAGCTGCCCAACGTCACCGACTCGAATGTCATCGGCGCATTCCTCGCTGGCACCACCTGCCGCGACCTGGTGAGCAAGCTGGGTCGCAAGACCCCCACCAGGGCGAGCGAGCTGATGGACATCGCCACCAAGTTCGCCTCTGGCCAGGAGGCGGTTGAGGCCATCTTCCGGAAGGACAAGCAGCCCCAGGGCTGCCAGCCGGAAGATGTCCCCGAGGCGTCCACTCAGCGCGGCACCAAGAAGAAGGGCAAGAAGAAGTCGCAAGCGAAACGCGACGCCGCCGACGCGGACCTTGTCGCCGCCGCTGAGTACAAGAACCCTCGGAAACCTCCCGGAGGCACCAATCTCTTCGACAAGATGCTCAAGGAGCCGTGCCCCTATCATCAGGGGCCCGTCAAGCACACCCTTGAGGAGTGCGCCATGCTTCGGCGCCACTTTCACAAGGCCGAGCCACCTGCAGAAGGTGGCAGGGCCCACGACAACGGTAAGAAGGAGGATTACAAGGCAGGGGAGTTCCCCGAGGTCCACGACTGCTTCATGATCTACGGTGGGCAAGTGGCGAACGTCTCGGCTCAGCACCGCAAGCAAGAGCATCGGGAGGTCTGCTCGGTAAAGGTGGCGACGCTAGTCTACCTAGACTGGTCCGACAAGCCCATCACCTTCGACCAGGGCGACCACCCCGACCGCGTGCTAAGCCCGGGGAAATATCCGCTCGTTGTCGACCCCTTCATCGGCAACGTCAGGCTCACCAAGGTCCTCATGGACGGAGGCAGCAGCCTCAACATCATCTACGCCGAGACCCTCGGGCTCCTGCGGATCGATCTGTCCTCGGTCCGGGCGGGCGCGACGCCTTTCCATAGGATCATCCTCGGGAAACGCGTCCAGCCCCTCGGACAACTCGATCTACCCGTCTGCTTCGGGACTCCCTCCAACTTCCGAAGGGAAACCCTCACGTTCGAGGTGGTCGGGTTCCGAGGAACCTACCACGCAGTGCTGGGGAGGCCATGCTACGCCAAGTTCATGGCCGTCCCCAACTACACCTATCTGAAGCTCAAGATGTCGGGCCCCAACGGGGTCATCACCGTCGGCCCCACGTATCGACATGCGTACGAATGCGACGTGGAGTGCGTGGAGTACGCCGAGGCCCTCACCGAATCTGAGGCCCTCATCGCCAACCTGGAGAGCCTCTCCAAGGAGGCGCTAGACGTGAAGCGCCATGCCGGCAACTTCGAGCCAGCGGAGACGGTCAAATTTGTCCCTCTCGATCCCAGCAACGACGCCTCCAAGCAGATCCGGATCGGCTCCGAGCTCGACCCCAAATAGGAAGCAGTGCTCGTCGACTTTCTCCGCGCAAACGCCAACGTTTTCGCGTGGAGTCCCTCGGACATGCCCGGCATACCGAGGGATGTCACCGAGCACTCGCTGGATATCCGAGTCGGAGCCCGACCCGTGAAGCAGCCTCTGCGTCGATTCGACGAAGAAAAGCGCAGAGCCATAGGCGAGGAGATCCACAAGCTAATGGCGGCAGGGTTCATCAAAGAGGTATTCCATCCCGAATGGCTTGCCAACCCTGTGCTTGTGAGAAAGAAAGGAGGGAAATGGCGGATGTGTGTAGACTACACTGGTCTAAACAAAGCATGTCCGAAGGTTCTCTACCCTCTGCCTCGCATCGATCAAATCGTGGATTCCACTGCTGGGTGCGAAACCCTGTCTTTCCTCGATGCCTACTCAGGGTATCGCCAAATCAGGATGAAAGAGTCCAACCAGCTCGCGACTTCTTTCATCACACCTTTCGGCATGTACTGCTACGTTACCATGCTGTTTGGTTTGAGGAATGCGGGTGCGACATACCAAAGGTGCATGAACCACGTGTTCGGCGAACGCATTGGTCGAACGGTCGAGGCTTACGTCGATGACATCGTAGTCAAGACGAGGAAAGCCTCCGACCTCCTTTCCGACCTTGAAGCGACATTCCAGTGTCTCAAGGCGCAAGGCGTAAAACTCAATCCTAAGAAGTGCGTCTTCGGAGTCCCCCGAGGCATGCTCTTGGGGTTCATCGTCTCCGAGCGGGGCATCGAGGCCAACCCGGAGAAAATCGCGGCCATCACCAACATGGGGCCCATCAAGGACTTGAAAGGCGTATAGAGGGTCATGGGATGCCTTGCGGCTCTGAGCCATTTCATCTCGCGCCTCGGCGAAAGAGGTCTACCCTTGTACCGCCTCTTAAGAAAGGTCGAGTGCTTCACTTGGACCCCTGAGGCCGAGGAAGCCCTCGGGAACCTGAAGGCGCTCCTCACGAACGCGCCCATCTTGGTGCCCCCCGCTGCCGGAGAAGCCCTCTTGATCTACGTCGCTGCTACCACTCAGGTGGTCAGCGCCGCGATCGTGGTTGAGAGACGAGAAGAGGGGCATGCACTGCCCGTCCAGAGGCCGGTCTACTTCATCAGTGAGGTACTGTCCGAGACCAAGATCTGCTACCCACAAATTCAGAAGCTGCTGTACGCGGTGATCCTGACGCGGCGGAAGTTGCGACACTACTTCGAGTCTCATCCGGTGACTGTGGTGTCATCCTTCCCCCTGGGGGAGATCATCCAGTGCCGAGAGGCCTCGGGTAGGATTGCAAAGTGGGCGGTGGAAATCATGGGCGAGACAATCTCGTTCGCCCCTCGGAAGGCCATCAAGTCCCAAGTCTTGGCGGACTTTGTGGCTGAATGGGTCGACACCCAGCTCCCAACGGCTCCGATCCAACCGGATCTCTGGACCATGTTTTTCAACGGGTCGCTGATGAAGACAAGGGCAGGCGCAGGCCTGCTCTTCATCTCGCCCCTCGGGAAGCACCTACGCTACGTGTTGCGCCTCCATTTCCAAGCGTCCAACAATGTGGCCGAGTACGAGGCTCTAGTCAACGGGTTGCGCATCGCCATCGAGCTAGGGGTCCGACGCCTCGACGCTCGCGGTGACTCGCAGCTCGTCATTGACCAAGTCATGAAGAACTCCCACTGCCGCGACCCGAAGATGGAAGCCTACTGCGATGAGGTTCGGCGCCTGGAGGACAAGTTCTACGGGCTCGAGCTCAACCACATCGCCCGACGATACAACGAGACTGCGGACGAGCTGGCTAAGATAGCCTCGGGGCGGACAACGGTTCCCCCGGACGTCTTCTCCCGAGACCTACATCAACCCTCCGTCAAGACCGACGACACGCCCGAGCCCAAGAAGGCCTCGGCCCAGCCCGAGGCACCCTCGGCCCAGCCCGAGAAGGCCTCCGCCTAGCCCGAGGCACCCTCGGCCCCCGAGGGTGAGGCACTGCGCGTCGAGGGAGAGCGGAGCGGGGTCACGCCTAATCGAAACTGGCAGACCCCGTACCTGCAATATCTCCACCGAGGAGAGCTACCCCTCGACCGAGCCGAAGCTCGGTGATTGGCGCGGCGCGCAAAGTCGTTCGTCTTGCTGGGGGACGGGAAGGAGCTCTACCACCGCAGCCCCTCAGGCATCCTCCAGCGATGCATATCCATCGCCGAAGGCCAGGAGCTCTTACAAGAAATACACTTGGGGGCTTGCGGTCATCACGCAGCGCCCCGAGCCCTTGTTGGAAACGCCTTCCGACAAGGTTTCTACTGGCCGACCGCGGTGGCCGACGCCACTAGAATTGTCCGCACCTGCCAAGGGTGTCAATTCTACGCAAGGCAGACCCATCTGCCCGCTCAGGCTCTACAGACAATACCCATCACCTGGCCGTTTGCTGTGTGGGGCCTGGACCTCGTCGGTCCCAGCAGAAGGCACCCGGGGGCTACACGCACCTGCTGGTCGCCATCGACAAATTCTCCAAGTGGATCGAGGTCCGACCCCTAAACAGCATCAGGTCCGAATAGGCGGTGGCATTCTTCACCAACATCATCCATCGCTTTGGGGTCCCGAACTCCATCATCACCGACAACGGCACCCAGTTCACCGGCAAAAAGTTCCTGGACTTCTGCGAGGATCACCACATCCGGGTGGACTGGGCCGCCGTGGCTCACCCCATGACGAATGGGCAAGTAGAGCGTGCCAACGGCATGATTCTGCAAGGACTCAAGCCACAGATCTACAACGACCTCAACAAGTTCGGCAAGCGATGGATGAAGGAGCTCCCCTCGATGGTCTGGAGTCTGAGGATGACGCCGAGCCGAGCCACGGGCTTCACACCGTTCTTTCTAGTCTATGGGGCCGAGGCCATCTTGCCCACAGACTTAGAATACGGTTTCCCGAGGGTGAGGGCCTACGACGACCAAAGCAATCGAACAAACCGAGAAGACTCACTAGACCAGCTGGAAGAGGCTCGGGACATGGCCTTACTACACTCGGCGCGGTATCAGCAGTCCCTGCGACGCTACCACACCCGAGGGGTTCGGTCCCGAGACCTCCAGGTGGGCGACTTGGTGCTTCGGCTGCGACAAGATGCCCGAGGGCGGCACAAGCTCACGCCTCCCTGGGAAGGGCCGTTCGTCATCGCCAAGGTTCTGAAGCCTGGAACATACAAGCTGGCCAACAGTCAACGCGATGTCTACAGCAACGCTTGGAACATCCGACAGCTACGTCGCTTCTACCCTTAAGATGCTTTCAAGTTGTTCATACACCTCGTTCACATACGAAGTCTAACCATCAAGGAAGGGTCAGCCTTGCCTCGGCAAAGCCCGACCCTCCCTCGGGGGCTAGAAGGGGGGAACCCCCTCTGCGTCAAAATTTTCCTCGGAAAAAGTCTTTTCTGCCAGAACGTCTTTCGTGCTTTTCGACTATTTCGAAAGTGGGATCCTGAAAACGACAGAGTACACGTAAGCAGCCAAGGCCGACCGAGCCGAGGGACTCCTATGCCTCCGGGATACGGATACCTCACTCGTCACCTTCTGCGATAAGTAACTCACGCTCGGATAAGCGATTCCGTTGACCGAACAAGTCTTAATGCTCGGAAACCTTTCTGACGAAACGATTTTTCGGGCCTTCTCGACAACATCGTTAGCAGAATTCTACGGACAAGTAAGAGTACACGTAAGCGGCAAGGCTGACCGAGCCGAGGGCCTCCTATGCCTCCGGGATACGGATACCTCACTCATCACCTTCCGTGAAAAGTAACTCTCGCTCGGAGAAACAATTCTGTTACCGATAGATAAGTCTTGATATCCGAAACAAGAGGAAAAGAAACGCAGCTTTACAACACAACGACAGTGTGTTTGGGCCTCGGCGGCCGCAGAAAACATACGCGCACTATAAGATAAACCGATTCTGCAGGCTCGGACCTTGACGGAGGGGGAGCAGCAGCACCCTCGGCGTCAACTACACCTTCGGTGAAGTCCGACCGAGCCTCGGACGGCAACGCGGTCGAAGGATCTCTGCTCCGAAGGACGACATCAGCACCGCGCCCGGGCCATCGCCGCCAGGGTCTCCTCCAGGAATCTGGCCCGAGCAGATGGCTCGGCCGGCCCGAAGCCTCAGCCAGCTGTCCCCCGAGGACATCAGCCCGGCTCATGGCCTCGGCAACTCAACTCCAGCGCCGGTCCCGCCGGTGGACGGCCCAATCAGGCTCCGGCCGACGAAGTCTTCTTTTCGAGCCAACTCCGCCTCTATCCACACTGACACCGCTGCCTCCGGCTTCGGCTCATCGAAGAGCGGCCGAGGGTTCCTTTAACTAAGCAAGAGAAGCCTCGGGCAGCAAGGCCGACCGAGCCGAGGGATTCCTACGCCTCCGGGATACGTATACCTGAAAGGGAAATGTGCCCTTGGGCCATTTCTAAGTATTTTGGTGATTGAGTGTCAACACAAGGGCTTAAATGTGAATCAATGCCCATGGATGAACAAAGTGCAAATCTTCAACAAAGGTATGTTTCTAAGTCTTGGTACATTGGTTTTGTGTACTAATATATTTGTCTAAGTGTTAGAAACAGAAAGAAGAAGAGAAGAGAAGACTTGGCTGTGTACAGCCAAGGGGCTGTTTCGGTCTGGGGCACCGGACTGTCCGGTGGTGCACCGGACAGTGTCCGGTGCGCCAGGCTGTCTCGGCCGAAGAGGCCGCTCTCGGGAATTTGCTGACGGCGTACGGCTAAAATTCACCGGACTGTCCGGTGTGCACCGGACTGTCCGGTGAGCCAACGGTCGGCCAGGGCCAACGGTCGGCCGCGCGATCTGCGCGGGACACGTGGCCAAGCCAACGGTCGGAAGGGGGCACCGGACTGTCCGGTGTGCACCGGACATGTCCGGTGCGCCAACGGCTCCCGCATCTGCAACGGTCGGCTTCGCCATTTAAGGAAAGGAATCGGGCACCGGACACTGTCCGGTGTGCACCGGACTGTCCGGTGCGCCCGACGACAGAAGGCAAAGATGGCCTTCCAGATTTGTTCTCAATGGCTCCTAGCTGCCTTGGGGCTATAAAAGGGACCCCTAGGCGCATGGAGGAGTACACCAAGCAACCTTTGAGCATTCTTGATCATCCACACTCAGTCTTTGCGCATCCGTTTGTGATTCTAAGTGATTCGAGCTCTGTTCTTGTGAGAAACTGTGAGATAGTCTTTGAGCTCGATTCTTGGCCGTGTGTGTGCGCATTTCGCTGTGGATTTGTGTGTGTTGCTTCCCTCCCTTACTCCGTGCTTCTTTGTGAATCTTAAGTGTAAGGGCGAGAGACTCCAATTTGTGGAGATTCCTCGCAAGTGGGATAAAGATAAGCAAGGCAAAACACTGTGGTATTCAAGTGGGTCTTTGGACCGCTTGAGAGGGGTTGATTGCAACCCTCGTCCGTTGGGACGCCACAACGTGGAGTAGGCAAGTTTTGTACTTGGCCGAACCACGGGATAAATCACCGTGTCTCCTCTGTGTTGAATTCTCTGTGATTGTCATATTGTGCAAGATCTCCTCTTTAGCCACTTGGCAATTATTGTGCTAACCCCTAACAAGTTTTTGTGGCTATAAGTTAAGTTTTTACAGGATCACCTATTCACCCCCCCCCTCTAGGTGCTCTCAATTGGTATCAGAGCCGTTCTCTTCACAAAGGGACTTACCGCCCGAAGAGATGGATCCTAAGGGGAAGGGAATCGTGATCAACGACAAAGAGAAGGAATCCTTCGTCAACGAGCCAAAGGACGACAAGCCTACCGACTCTGGCTCGGGGCATAGACGGAAGGAAGGGAAGAAGAAGAAGACAAGGCGCATCAAGGAGATCATCTACTACGACGATAGTGATGAGTCTACTTCTTCCCAAAAGGATGATGACAACGACTACAAAAAGACGGTCAATTCGAACTTTTCATTTGATTATTCTCGTATTCAACATAGTTCGAATTCGCATTTGCTTTCCATTCCTCTTGGCAAACCTCCACACTTCGATGGGGAGGACTACGGATTTTGGAGTCACAAAATGCGTAGTCACTTATTCTCTCTCCATCCAAGCATATGGGAGATTGTGAAGAATGGAATGAAATTTGATAGCTCGGATAGTCCTATGCTTATAAATGAACAAATTCATAGAAATGCACAAGCTACTACTGTTCTCTTAGCATCTTTGTGCAGGGAAGAGTACAATAAGGTGAGCGGCTTGGACAATGCCAAGCAGATATGGGACACCCTCAAGATCTCTCACGAGGGGAACGACATCACCATGCTCACCAAGATGGAGTTGGTGGAGGGCGAGCTTGGACGATTCGCCATGATAAGGGGAGAGGAGCCAACTCAAACTTACAACCGGCTCAAGACCCTTATCAACAAAATAAGGAGCTACGGAAGCACGCGTTGGACGGACCACGACGTCGTCCGCCTAATGCTCAGGTCCTTTACCGTTCTTGATCCTCATCTCGTGAACAATATTCGTGAGAATCCCAGGTACACGATGATGACGCCCGAGGAAGTACTTGGAAAATTCGTGAGCGGGCGGATGATGATCAAGGAGGCAAGATACGTCGACGACGCGTTGAACGGTCCACTCCACGAGCCTCAACCCATTGCTCTAAAGGCAACAAGGAGCAAGGAGTCGCTACCTAGCAAGGTGGCGCAAGTTGAGGCGGCCGGGCTCAATGATGAAGAGATGGCTCTCATCATCAAGAGATTCAAGACGGCGCTAAAAGGTCGAAAGGGACAGCCAAGCAAGGCCAAGACCAAGGGAAAGCGATCATGCTTCAAATGCGGTAAGCTTGGTCATTTTATTGCTAACTGTCCCGAAAATGATAGTGACCAGGAGCAAGGGAAAAATGGGAAGAGAGAGAACAAGAAGGTTTACAAGAAGGCCAAAGGCGAAGCACACCTTGGAAAGGAGTGGGATTCGGATTGCTCTTCGTCCGACTCCGACGACGAAGGACTCGCCGCCACTGCCTTCAACAAATCGGCTCTCTTCCCCAACGAGCATCACACTTGCCTCATGGCAAGGGAAAAGAAGGTAATCACTCGTAATGCTAATACTTATGATTCTTCTAGTGATGATGAATCTAGTGAGGATGAAATTGATTACTCTAGTTTATTCAAGGGATTGGATAGAACTAAGATAGCTAAGATTAATGAGTTGATTGATGCCTTAAATGAAAAGGATAGAATCTTAGAGAAACAAGAAGACCTTTTATATGAAGAACATGATAAATTTGTTAGTGCACAAAATTCACTTGCTCTAGAAGTTAAAAGAAATGGAATACTTTCTTGTGAACTTTCTACTTGTAATGAAACCATTTCTTCTTTAAAAGGTGAAATTAATGTTTTAACTGCTAAACTAGAAGTAGCAAGTAACTCTTGTGTTGAAAGTATTACAATTTGCACTAGGTGTAAGGATTTTGATGTTAGTGCTTGTAGTGAACACTTAGTTTCAATTTCAAAACTAAATGATGAGGTGGCTAGTCTTAATGCTCAACTTAAGACTAGCAAGAGTGAAGTTGATAAAATAAAATTTGCAAGGGATGCCTACACGGTTGGTAGACACCCCTCAATTAAGGATGGTCTTGGCTTCAAGAGAGAGGCCAAGAACTTAACAAGCCATAAGGCTCCCATCTTCGTCAAGGAGAAAGGGAAGGCCCCTATGGCTAGTAGTGCTAAAAGGAACCATGCTTTCTTGTACCATGATAGGAGACATGCTAGAGATGCTTATAATGATTTTGATTCACATGTTTATGATTCTCATGCCATGTTTGCTTCTAGTTCTTCCTATAAGCATGATAGAGATATGTGTAGGGGAAATGTTGTGCAT
This sequence comes from Zea mays, assembly GCF_902167145.1. Taxonomy (NCBI): domain Eukaryota; kingdom Viridiplantae; phylum Streptophyta; class Magnoliopsida; order Poales; family Poaceae; genus Zea; species Zea mays. The sequence continues at coordinate 33,727,103 of NC_050103.1, forward strand.
ATGCCTAGGAGAAATTTTGCTCATGTTCCTAGAAAAGTTGTGAACAAACCTTCTACCATTTATTATGCTTGCAATGCTCCCTTTGCTATTTGTAGAAAGGGTAAGAAGGTAATTGCTAGGAAGTTAGGGGCAAAATGCAAGGGAGACAAAACTTGCATTTGGGTCCCTAAGGAAATTTGCACTAACCTTGTAGGACCCAACAAGAGTTGGGTACCTAAGTCCCAAGCCTAAATTTGCCTTGCAGGTTTATGCATCCGGGGGATCAAGCTGGATTATCGACAGCGGATGCACAAACCATATGACGGGGGAGAAGAAGATGTTCACTTCCTACGTCAAGAATAAGGATTCCCAGGATTCAATTATATTCGGTGATGGGAATCAAGGCAAGGTAAAAGGGTTAGGTAAAATTGCAATTTCTAATGAGCATTCTATCTCTAATGTATTTTTAGTAGAGAGTCTTGGATATAATTTGCTATCTGTTAGTCAATTATGTCATATGGGGTATAACTGTCTATTTACAAATGTAGATGTGTCTGTCTTTAGAAGAAGTGATGGTTCACTAGCTTTTAAGGGTGTATTAGACGGCAAACTTTATTTAGTTGATTTTGCAAAAGAAGAGGCCGGTCTAGATGCATGCTTAATAGCTAAGACTAGCATGGGTTGGCTGTGGCATCGCCGCTTAGCACATGTGGGGATGAAGAACCTTCACAAGCTTCTAAAGGGAGAACACGTGATAGGTTTGACTAACGTGCATTTCGAAAAAGATAGACCTTGTGCAGCTTGTCAAGCAGGTAAACAAGTGGGAGGAGCGCATCACGGCAAGAACGTGATGACCACTTCAAGACCCCTGGAGCTGCTGCATATGGACCTCTTCGGACCCGTCGCCTATCTGAGCATAGGAGGGAGATAAGTCTGAAACCCAAGGGACCCTCAAGCGCTTCCTCAGGAGAGCTCAAAATGAGTTTGAGCTCAAAGTGAAGAAGATAAGGAGCGACAACGGGTCCGAGTTCAAGAACCTTCAAGTGGAGGAATTTCTTGAGGAGGAAGGGATCAAGCACGAGTTCTCCGCTCCCTACACACCACAGCAAAATGGTGTGGTAGAGAGGAAGAACAGGACGCTAATCGATATGGCGAGGACAATGCTTGGAGAATTCAAGACCCCCGAGTGTTTCTGGTCGGAAGCCGTGAACACGGCTTGCCACGCCATCAACAGGGTCTACCTTCATCACCTCCTCAAGAAGACTTCGTATGAGCTACTAACCGGTAACAAACCCAATGTATCTTACTTTCGTGTTTTTGGGAGCAAGTGCTACATTCTAGTGAAGGTAGAAATTCTAAGTTTGCTCCCAAAGCTGTAGAAGGGTTTTTATTAGGTTATGACTCAAATACAAAGGCGTATAGAGTCTTCAACAAATCATCGGGTTTGGTTGAAGTCTCTAGCGACGTTGTATTTGATGAGACTAATGGCTCTCCAAGAGAGCAAGTTGTTGATTGTGATGATGTAGATGAAGAAGATGTTCCGACGGCCGCTATACGAACCATGGCGATTGGAGAAGTACGGCCACAGGAACAAGATGAACGAGATCAACCTTCTTCCTCAACTATGGTGCATCCCCCAACCGAAGATGACGACCAGGTACCTCAAGTGGAGGCCTTTGATCAAGGGGGAGCACAAGATGATCAAGGAATGGAGGAAGAAGCGCAACCGGCACCTTCAACCCAAGTTCGAGCGATGATTCAAAGAGATCATCCCGTCGACCAAATTCTGGGTGACATTAGCAAGGGAGTAACTACTCGATCTCGATTAGCTAATTTTTGTGAGCATTACTCCTTTGTCTCTTCTATTGAGCCTTTCAGGGTAGAGGAGGCCTTGCTAGATCCGGACTGGGTGTTGGCCATGCAGGAGGAGCTCAACAACTTCAAGCGCAATGAAGTTTGGACACTGGTGCCTCGTCCGAAGCAAAATGTTGTGGGAACCAAGTGGGTGTTCCGCAACAAACAGGACGAGCACGGGGTGGTGACAAGGAACAAGGCTCGACTTGTGGCAAAAGGTTATGCCCAAGTCGCAGGTTTGGACTTTGAGGAGACTTTTGCTCCTGTGGCTAGGCTAGAGTCAATTCGTATCTTGCTAGCATATGCCGCTCACCATTCTTTCAGGTTGTACCAAATGGATGTGAAGAGCGCTTTCCTCAACGGGCCAATCAAGGAGGAGGTGTACGTGGAGCAACCCCCTGGCTTCGAGGATGAACGGTACCAAGACCACGTGTGTAAGCTCTCTAAGGCGCTCTATGGACTTAAGCAAGCCCCAAGAGCATGGTATGAATGCCTTAGAGACTTTTTAATTGCTAATGCTTTCAAGGTTGGGAAAGCCGATCCCACTCTTTTCACTAAGACATGTGATGGTGATTTGTTTGTGTGCCAAATTTATGTCGATGACATAATATTTGGTTCTACTAACCAAAAGTCTTGTGAAGAGTTTAGCAGGGTGATGACGCAGAAATTCGAGATGTCGATGATGGGCGAATTGAACTACTTCCTTGGGTTCCAAGTGAAGCAACTCAAGGACGGCACCTTCATCTCCCAAACGAAGTACACGCAAGATCTGCTAAAGCGGTTTGGGATGAAGGACGCCAAGCCCGCAAAGACTCCGATGGGGACCGACGGACACACCGACCTCAACAAAGGAGGTAAGTCCGTTGATCAAAAAGCATACCAGTCAATGATAGGTTCTTTGCTTTACTTATGTGCTAGTAGACCGGATATTATGCTTAGCGTATGCATGTGTGCTAGATTTCAATCCGATCCTAAGGAGTGTCACTTAGTGGCGGTGAAGCGAATTCTTAGATATTTGGTTGCTACGCCTTGCTTCGGGCTCTGGTATCCAAAGGGGTCTACCTTTGACTTAGTTGGATACTCAGACTCCGACTATGCTGGATGTAAGGTCGATAGGAAGAGTACATCAGGGACGTGCCAATTCTTAGGAAGGTCCCTGGTGTCATGGAACTCTAAGAAAAAAACCTCCGTTGCCCTATCCACCGCTGAGCCCGAGTACGTTGCCGCAGGTCAGTGTTGCGCGCAACTACTTTGGATGAGGCAAACCCTCCGGGACTTTGGCTACAATCTGAGCAAAGTCCCACTCCTATGTGACAATGAGAGTGCTATCCGCATGGCGGAGAATCCTGTTGAGCACAGCCGCACAAAGCACATAGACATCCGACATCACTTTTTGAGAGACCACCAGCAAAAGGGAGATATCGAAGTGTTTTATGTTAGCACCGAGAACCAGCTAGCCGATATCTTCACTAAGCCTCTAGATGAGAAGACCTTTTGCAGGTTGCGTAGTGAGCTAAATGTCATAGATTCGCGGAACCTGGATTGAATTGTAGCATACATGTACTTATGCTTTTGATCATGTTCCTTTTTGCATTTTGTTGCTTATTATGGTGCTCAAGTTGTACAAACACTCCCTGGACCTCACAAGTCCGTTGCAAAGTGATGCACATGTTTAGGGGGAGATGTGTTACAACTTGACCCCTTGAGACTAACCATGTGCTTGAGTTTGATGATTTAGTCTCGAAGGAGGATTGAAAGGGAAAAGGTGAACTTGGACCATGAAAGACTTCCACTGCACTCCGATGAGAGGGTAACTTATTCCAAGTTCATCTCATGAAATCTTATTGCCATTTGCTCTTAATTGAAAACTTTGGTGAGGCAATGGGGTTAAAAAGGCCAAGATTGATCCCGTTTTGGTGCTTGATGCCAAAGGGGGAGAAAATAAAGGCCAAAGTGATAAATGGATCAGCTACCACTAAGAGATTTTAAAAATAGTAGAATAGAGTTTTTGTTGTGTCAAAAGCTTTTATTGTCTCTTATTGTCTCTATTGTCAAAAGTTGGCTTCCTGTGGGGAGAAGTGTTGATTATGGGAAATAGGGGGAGTTTTTGTCTCTTATTGTCTCTATTGTCAAAAGTTGGCTTCCTGTGGGGAGAAGTGTTGATTATGGGAAATAGGGGGAGTTTTTGAAATCTTTGATCAATCTCTTTTGGAATGACTCTCTTTATGCCTCAACATGTGTGTTTGACATAGAAATAGAGATTTGAGTTTGATTTGCAAAAACAAACCAAGTGGTGGCAAAGGATGATCCATATATGCCAAAATTGAATCAAAATCAATTTGAGTTTTATTTGAAGTGATTTTGCACTTGTTCTAGTTGCTTTATATTGTGTTGGCATAAATCACCAAAAAGGGGGAGATTGAAAGGGAAATGTGCCCTTGGGCCATTTCTAAGTATTTTGGTGATTGAGTGTCAACACAAGGGCTTAAATGTGAATCAATGCCCATGGATGAACAAAGTGCAAATCTTCAACAAAGGTATGTTTCTAAGTCTTGGTACATTGGTTTTGTGTACTAATATATTTGTCTAAGTGTTAGAAACAGAAAGAAGAAGAGAAGAGAAGACTTGGCTGTGTACAGCCAAGGGGCTGTTTCGGTCTGGGGCACCGGACTGTCCGGTGGTGCACCGGACAGTGTCCGGTGGTGCACCGGACAGTGTCCGGTGCGCCAGGCTGTCTCGGCCGAAGAGGCCGCTCTCGGGAATTTGCTGACGGCGTACGGCTAAAATTCACCGGACTGTCCGGTGTGCACCGGACTGTCCGGTGAGCCAACGGTCGGCCAGGGCCAACGGTCGGCCGCGCGATCTGCGCGGGACACGTGGCCAAGCCAACGGTCGGAAGGGGGCACCGGACTGTCCGGTGTGCACCGGACATGTCCGGTGCGCCAACGGCTCCCGCATCTGCAACGGTCGGCTTCGCCATTTAAGGAAAGGAATCGGGCACCGGACACTATCCGGTGTGCACCGGACTGTCCGGTGCGCCCGACGACAGAAGGCAAAGATGGCCTTCCAGATTTGTTCTCAATGGCTCCTAGCTGCCTTGGGGCTATAAAAGGGACCCCTAGGCGCATGGAGGAGTACACCAAGCAACCTTTGAGCATTCTTGATCATCCACACTCAGTCTTTGCGCATCCGTTTGTGATTCTAAGTGATTCGAGCTCTGTTCTTGTGAGAAACTGTGAGATAGTCTTTGAGCTCGATTCTTGGCCGTGTGTGTGCGCATTTCGCTGTGGATTTGTGTGTGTTGCTTCCCTCCCTTACTCCGTGCTTCTTTGTGAATCTTAAGTGTAAGGGCGAGAGACTCCAATTTGTGGAGATTCCTCGCAAGTGGGATAAAGATAAGCAAGGCAAAACACTGTGGTATTCAAGTGGGTCTTTGGACCGCTTGAGAGGGGTTGATTGCAACCCTCGTCCGTTGGGACGCCACAACGTGGAGTAGGCAAGTTTTGTACTTGGCCGAACCACGGGATAAATCACCGTGTCTCCTCTGTGTTGAATTCTCTGTGATTGTCATATTGTGCAAGATCTCCTCTTTAGCCACTTGGCAATTATTGTGCTAACCCCTAACAAGTTTTTGTGGCTATAAGTTAAGTTTTTACAGGATCACCTATTCACCCCCCCTCTAGGTGCTCTCAATACCTCACTCGTCACCTTCGCATGAGGCAACTCACGCTTGGTGAAGCGGTTCAGATAGCCGACAGGCGAGTCCTAGTGCTCGAAATGAGGAAAAAACACGACTCCGTGCCAAAAATACATACATTTTCAGGCCCCGACAGCCACAATGAACAGACACTGGCACTCAAGGTGCCATTACAAACGGAACTCTGGTTCCGCCCCCGCGGGTATGAACAACCTCCACACCGGAGAGCCTGCGGGGCGACAAGCTCCGGGCGACTCGCCAGCGACCTCTGCAGCAGCAGCCATGGTCCCAGGACGGACGCAGCCGCCAGAAGGCTCTCGTTCGCGTCCCCAGTCAAGGGACGCGAACCAGACATTAAAGCCAAAGAGCCAGAGGTCGGCCCGTAGGCGGCGCTAACAGCCTCGACGGCGGAGAAGCTTTCTCCAGCTGCCACCACGTCAGCACCAACGGTGGCGTCCGCCTGTCCACCAACGCCGCACCAGCGAGCGCGGGCTGCTCCAAAGCGCACCGGCAGGTCCTCGCTCCCGTCCTCGCCGCGAAAGCGAGGACAGAGGACGGAATGTTGCATCCTAGCTGGGCAGCAAAAGATCGCCTTCCCCGGCATGGCTAGAGGACGCCTCCTCCGTAGAGCTGGAGGATGGTTTCCACCACCAGAAGCTGGAAGAAGAGGTGGCCAGCCGACTCGTGCGGGAGGTAGAGCCCCGGCTCACCTCGCTCTCCGCCCCAGCAAGGATGATGAAGATCCTTGAAGCTGAGGGCGGGACAGAGATCGCGGCCCGGCTTGCTTCTCCCCACCTAGGAGCTGGTGGTCACCGTCTTGGGTGACCACCGGCGAGGGGATGCGGCCGGGCTGGCTGATGAAAATCCTTGAAGCCGAACGATGGCTGAAAGGTACCAACTTCCGCGAAGTTGCGTTCCTCCAACGACAAGGCGGAAGAACTGCGAGTATTCCCCATCCGGGGGCTCGGAAGGTGGAAAGATGCGATGCATAAGGGGAGCGCGAAGACATGGTTGCCTTTCAAGGGGGTCACCCTCCTTTTAAAGGCAACTCTGCCCACTTGCGTCCTCAGCCATCGCGGGCTGAGTCTTCTCCAACACACTCCAAGGTCCTCCCCCTACGACACGGGGGCTGGGTCCCACACGTCATGCAAGCTGGCCCAGGGCAGAAGAAGCCAAACCGCCACGCGCGGTGCGTGCAATTGCCCAGCGGTTACGAGCGTTCCTCCACTTTCGCTCAGACCAGCGGGTGAAAGGGCGGACCGCCATGCAGGCGGCATGCAACCGCACCAAGGGGGCGCACCTTTTCGACTTCGACGCGTCCAGCATGGAGGCCTAGGCCCACACGTCATGTAACCGGCGCGCCGGTTGCTACGTGCAAGAAACTGCACCGCCACTCGCGCCACTACCGTGCCTCCTCGACTGCGGAACCAGTACCGCGACTCGAGGCAACCCTGCGCATGACCCAACAGTGCCAACCAGGCACATCGGTCACGGGTCAATCAGCCGCGGGAGAAGGCGCGACGGTCGAAACGGCCAGAAATGGGCCGGCCGTAATGGCAGTGGCAGGCGAGCGGAAGCAGCGGTCAAGTCGTCAGCCAAGCTCACGTCCCCTCCTGGGACAGCGAGAGAACCCTCTCCCACGGCGTGAAGACGACGCGCCCGTGTTCCGTTCCTCGAACGGCTCGCGCACGCACAACGGCCGCCCCGCAAGCCACTCGTCCCGTCACATTAACTCCGCGGCAGGGCAGGCGGCACCTTTGGCAGGCGAAGCAGGCGACGCTTCACCTCCGCCATAATGACCGCGTCAAAAAAAGGTACGCCACGTCATTCGATTTTGTATCCTTTTCCTTTTTCCTCTTTCTCTCTCTTACAACAGGGACCGGGAAAGGGGATACCCCGAAAGGGATCCTTCTCCGCAAAGGAAATGAGCCCCGAGCCCCCCTACTGATCAGAGGTTCGAAGGCTGGCCCCTCAGAAGGGTTCAACAGCCGCCTCAGAGCACTCGGGCTCCGTGCCCACTACTGGTCAGAGGTTCCAAGGCTAGCCCCTCGGAAGGGTTCAACGACGCCTCAGGCCACTCGGGCTCCGTGCCCACTACTGATCAGGGGTTCGTAGGCTGGCCCCCAAAGGGTTCGACAGCCGCCTCAGACGCAGAGCGAGGGATGACCCTGGGTACGTTCGATACATAACCAAGGCTCGGGCTACGCTCCTGAGGTACCCTAGGATATTTCCGAAACCAACGGGAACAATTTTGTAACGGAATCCCATCAGAGGGAGGCATCGAGCCCTCGGACCCCGTCAAAAGGGGACCGGGTCCGGTAAATCACTCGCAGGTACTTTTGGAGCGCCTCCGGGCCACTAGCCGACCCCTAACGAATGGGGCACGGGCGTCCACTCGAATTACCCGTTAGCAGCTCACTGGAGACACCATGTTCGGCGCCCTCCAAGGGCAACATGGCGCTTCCCCCCCTCCTCCTTGCGGAAAGGCGACGTAGGGGCGTATGTAAAAAAGTCGAGTCTGTCCTTGACCGTCCTCTCGCTCTGTGCGGAGGCTCGGGGGCTGCTCTCGCAAACCCGGCTCCGGCCAAACCGTTGACAGCGTCAACATACCAGCCCGAGAACTTGGGACTCGACTGAGCACCCGGGCTACGGCCAGCTCGCATGAGGGAACAACCAGACCGGCCGAAGCATCACGAAACGCATTAAGACCTCGAAGGAGTCAAACCACTCCTCCGAGGCCTCGGGGGCTACACCCGGTGGGTGCGCTCGCGCGCACCCGCCGGAACGAAACGCAACCGAGAAAGGCCGGTCCCCTTGCAAAAAAATGCGACAAAAGCCTCCAAGCGAGTATTAACACTCCCTTCGAGGCTCGGGGGCTACTGTCGGGGACCATAATTAGGGGTATCCCCAAGACTCCTAATCTCAGCTGGTAACCCCCATCAGCACAAAGCTGCAAAGGCCTGATGGTGCGATTAAGTCAAGGCTCGGTCCACTCAAGGGACACGATCTCGCCTCACCCGAGCCCAGCCTCGGGCAAAGGGCAGCCGACCCTGGAGGATTCACGTCTCGCCCGAGGGCCCCCTCAAGCAACGGACACACCTTCGGCTCGCCCAAGGCCCAGTCTTCGCCAAGAAGCAACCTTGGCCAGATCGCCACACTGACCGACCGCATCGCAGAAGCATTTAATGCAAGGATGGCCTGACACCTTATCCTGACGCGCGCCCTCCAGTCGACAGAGCCGAAGTGACCGCTGTCACTTCGCCGCTCCACTGACCGGCCTGACGAGAGGACAGCGTCGCCTGCGGCGCTCCGACTGTTGTGCCACTCGACAGAGTGAGGCTGACAGCAGCCAAGTCCGGCTTCGGGCGCCATAGGAAGCTCCGCCTCGCCCGAACCCAGGGCTCGGCCCCCGTCTCGGCCTCAGACGACGAACTTTGCCTCGCCCGACCCAGGGCTCGGACTCAGCCTCGGCTCCGGAAGACGACGAACTCCGCCTCGCCCGACCCCAGGGCTCGGACAAGGCCTCGACTCTGGAAGACGACGAACTCCGCCTCGCCCGACCCAGGGCTCGGAATCGGCCTCGACTCCGGAAGACGACGAACTCCGCCTCGCCCGACCCTAGGGCTCGGACTCAGCCTTGGCCTTAGACGATGGTCTCCGCCTCGCCCGACCCGGGGCTCGGACTCGACCTCGACCTCGGAAGACAGACTCGACCTCGACCTTGGAGGAGCCACCGCCTCGCCTGACCCAGGGCTCGGACCGACCACGTCGTAGGGGGGCCATCATTACCCTACCCCTAGCTAGCTCAGGCTACAGGGAACAAGACCGGCGTCCCATCTGGCTCGCCCCGGTAAACAAGTAATGATGGCGCCCCGCGTGCTCCATGACGACGGCGGCTCTCAGCCCCTTACGGAAGCAAGGAGACGTCAGCAAGGACTCGACAGCCCCGACAGCTGTCCTTCCACAAGGCTCCAGCGCTCCTCCGACGGTCACGACATCTCATGAATAGGGTGCCAAAACCTCTCCGGCTGCCACGACGGCATGTACTTAGGGCGCTAGCTCCTCTCTGCTAGACACGTTAGCACACTGCTACACCTCCCATTGTACACCTGGACCCTCTCCTTACGCCTATAAAAGGAAGGTCCAGGGCTCTCTTATGGGAAGGTTGGCCGCGCGGGGAGGACGGGACGGCGCGTGCAGGCCTCTCGCTCCCTCCCACGCGGACGGTTGTAACCCCCTACTGCAAGCGCACCCGACCTGGGCGCGGGACAACACGAAGGCCGCGGGTTTCCCCTTTACGCCTGTCTCCCTCTGGCTTCCCCCTCGTGCTCCGTCTCATGCCGACCCATCTAGGCTGGGGCACGCGGCGACAGTTTACTCGTCGGTCCAGGGACCCCCCGGGGTCGAAACACCGACAGTGGCGTTAAGGAAATTCAAGAATTTAGAAAAAGAGAAGAAGGAAACAATATTATGTGAGTCAAATGAGTATAAAAAATATAATAAAATATATTATTTCTGTAATGGATTTAAAGGTGTACATTGAACTCAAATGTGCAACTCCTAAAAAGGATCCAAATTCAAATTTGGAATTTAAACTAGAAAGAAGATAAAAACAGGAAAAAGAAAAAGGAAAGAAAGCTTACCTGGGCTCGGATCCTTTCTTTTGGCCCACCAGGGGAAGTCAACCGCGCGGCCCACCTTACCTTTCTTCTGCGCGACCCAGCACCGACCCCACTGCTCTCCCGAGGAAGAGACTGACGTGCAGGTCCGTGGGGTCAGCGCGCCACTGATCCGAGCTATGGGCCGAACCGCCGCTGCCGCGTGGGGTCACAGTGTTAGCATCTTCTTCGTAACGACCGCGCCGAAACCTTCAGCGTACGGATCATCCACGCGGCGTGGGTTGTTGACCGGGCCTCCTCCCAGCCGCCCTACAAGAACGACAGCTATCCTCGGGACTACCCCTCCACGTTCACATTCCACCCGAGCCACGTCTGCATAGCTTGAGGAATCCGCCGCCGCCGTACGCCATCTCAGCGGAGATCCGCCTCGGCGAGCTCACCTCTGCGCCACCGTCTCGTACCTATTCCACCGCCTACCAGAAGTACTCGGGCGCGGGAAGCCGTACGTACCTCAGCAAGGACCGGACGTCCGAGGAATCCTCCGTCCACGTGCTTCGCCGCCATGGAATCATCCTTCGCCGCGGACCGACCTTTTCGCCGCGACGATTGCCGGTGAGAACACCTCCTCCAGTCTCGCCATGGCCTAGTAGAGTTGTTGCACATGTTCAATTAGAAAATGGGGGCGGGGATGGCAAACCGGACAACTCTGGCGAGGTTGGGTAATGGTGTCGCCGTGGGGGAGCTTTGCTCCGCTGTCGGCGTTTGTTCCGCGGGTGGGCGATTAGATTTCGTCCGTTGATCTTGGAAGGAATGGCGTAGATCGTGACGCGCATCCTGTTTTAGGCTAGTTTAATCAGTGCCGTTGGATCTAGATCCAAAAGCCCTTATCACGTACCAGTTCAAATAATGTAGATCTAATCTAGGCCGTAGAAGTGAGATCGTGCGGCCCTGGTCAAAACCTACCCCTTCGGCCAGGGAATTTTGTTAAAGAACCCCCGCCAAACACTGAAATCAACACGCGGTTCATCTCTAGCGAGCTCTGAGTCTAGAGAAGTTTTAAAAATAAGCCCCTGCGCTTTCTGGAATTTGACGCCCAGTCCAGAGAAGAATAAAAATAGAGAAATAAATATCGAAATTGGTTTTTAATACAAAATTAATTCTAGAAACTTGGAAAATTCATATTTAATTCATTTTAATTCCAAATTGATCCCTTCCAGTTTCTAAAATTTTGTAATATTATTGTTTATCACCTAGTGTCTCTATTTTAACATTAAAACAGTAGTGAAATTAATTTCTCACTTAATCATATATCAAGCACATAAAATCTTTGGAAATTCATAACTTAAAATCCATAATTCCAAAATTAATGATTCCTGTTCCTAGGATCTTATCTTAATATGTATATTATTATAATGTATTTTGTTTACATGATTGGTGTGATGTTAATTTTCCCTTTATACTATGTATGTTTGTATTGATGCGAGTAGACGAGCAAGTCACTGAGGATCCTGGTGCCCAGCAGATTGAAGTTGCTGAGCAGGAGCTCGTTGAAGGCAAGTTGTGCCCTTGACCACTTTTTACCCAATAATGTTCTTTAATATCACTTATTCATGCATAGGTTTAATTCTGATGGGACCCAATAGGTCACCCTAGACTGTTTATCTCTTTACCTTGTTTACCCCTGAATCACTTGAGTAGTTTTGCTATTGCTTTACATGGTTTTGGGTTAATATTTCATTATATCCATGTTCCTATTATTCTGTTATGTTATTTATGTTCATGATAAGATCATTATGTTAATGGGAACATGGAGAACCACCCGGGAAAACGTGCCACCACAAGGGAGGAATGGGACCCCTTGGCTAACTAATTAGAAAAGCTAGTGGAAGACTACCTTACCCGAAAGGGACAAGGGCAGTAGGGGAGTTGCATGCAGGGAGGTTCTCGGGTTGATTTTGCTGCGATGGTGGTCAGATGGGGGATTCTTGCAAGTGCTCTTCCCATAAACTGTAGCGGGTTTTCTGAAGCTAGTGGAACTTTGTAAAGGCCTCGTAGTGTTACCCTGCCTCGCCTCCTCGGTAGAGGTGTATGGGATTGGCCGTCTCTTGATAGATGGGTAACATGACTTGTGGGTACAGGGTACAACCTCTGCAGAGTGTAAAACTGATATACTAGCCGTGCTCACGGTCATGAGCGACTTGGACACTCACATGATTAATTTATGTAACTTAAATTCAATTTGTCATTTGCATTTGCATGGGATTATGTATTAATTTTGTTCTATTATTTACTATGGTTTGGTATTTACTTACACTTAGTAACTGCTAATAAAATTTGACCAACTTATTAAAAGCAATGCTCAGCTTTAACCACTATTGTTGATCAGCCTTACACATCACATGAACTCCCACCTTTGGTGAGTTCATGCCCACTGGTTTCCCCACAACTTGTTGAGCTATGATTATGTGTGAGCTCACTCTTGCTGTCTCACACCCCCCACAGGAGAAGAACAGGTGGTTCAAGAGGAGCCACACAATGAGGAGTTCGATCTGATCTAGGTGGCATCTCCTAGTTAACTTTATGACGCCAAGGATGATCCTTAGTTCGTTTTATATTTATCTTTTATTTTGTAAGACTTCCGCAATGTAATAAGTACTCTGATGTTATTATGAAATTTATCTCTATACACTTTGTTATTATATATGTTGTCTTCTTTGGCGCATGTATGAGATGCACCCGACTTTGTTTCTTAAATCCGGGTGTGACACAAATATTAGAGAATTTACAAAGAGTTTTTTTATTTTTTTCTATCTTCCGCTCTCCTTCTCTCATGCTTTCGACGACACACTGAAACAGAAAATGTGTCATAGGGCCATTTCTACCTGTTTTTGTGATTAAGTGTCCAACACACATATTGGACTAACTATCTTCATATTAGTATGAGCACATGTCCATAAAAAGGCAATTTGAAGAGATCACGTCCAAAAGACCTCAAACAGGGGCCCAAATATGCAACTTAAAGTATAATGGTATAATTGTGAGGTTTGCACATTTAGATATGTTGCATGAGTTTATTCCAATGTTTCTTGTACTTGTGTTTGGTCTCTAACATCTTTGTAGAGAAAAGTTTGTTTTGGGCTCGAGTTGAGCCATATTGCAAACCCTAGAGAAACTATGAGAAAGTGGTATATTTCCTACACTTAGTCAATTGGGTTAGGTGCTAATTATATTTGTCTAAGTCGTAGGAAAGATACCAAGGACAACCAAAAAAGAGTTGGAGGAGATTGGCTCAAAAGAGCCAAATGTGCACTGGTCTAGGTCCCACTGGATCGGACCAGTGGTCCATCGAACCGGGTCCGTGTGACCGTGAATAATACTGATTCGGTATGCACCGGACCGCCTCTCCAACGGCTCTCTCCAACGGTCGCCAGGCACCAACAGCTAGTTGACATCACCGAACGATCCGGGGGTGCACCGGACCGTCCGGTGCTGCCTAGCTAAGGAAAGGCGCCAATCAGGATCCGGGCTTGGGGCACGTGGACCCGGTCCGATGGTGCACTGGACTGGTCCGGTGCGCCCGCAGACAGAAATGTTTTGCAGCTTCCTAAAGACGGAGGCAACAACTCCTAGGTCCTCTTAGCCTATAAAAGGACCCCCTAAGCGCCTCCAACTAGTACTCAAGTACTCCAAGAGCTATAGAATACTACCGACACACTGCAACAACGCATATCTAGTTGTTTTAGTGGGATCTGAGCGCCAGTTTTGAGTTGTTCTTATTGTTTTGTGTTCTTGTGCTCTTGCCCGTGATTCTTACGTGTGTTGCTGCTCATTGTTCTTGTGTCTACTTTCTCTCCCTACCTTATTGTGATCTTTTGTAAGGCCGCAAGAGACTCCCAGTTATGAAGATTCCTTGCAAACGGGATATAAGTGATAAAGGAAGACTGTGTCACTCAAGTTGATTTTTGTGATCACTTGAGAAGGGTTGAGTGCAACTCTTGCCCATTGGGACACCACAACGAGGAGTAGGCAAGCATATTATGCTTGACTGAACCATGAGATAAAAATCATTATGTCACTTGTCTTTTTTACTTTCTTGCAATTTTCTCTCTTCCTAAGTTCTCAACTTCACTTGTGATATTGCTCTTAGTATAATTCACATCTTGGAAGAGCAATCAAGTAAAGAGAGCTTTTCTCCCTTCTTGTCTCAAACTTGGTTTTAGTTTACTCTAACTTCATTATTAAACCAAGTTTTTGTTGTTTTAAATCATTTTGCAGGATCACCTATTCACCCCCTCTAGGTGCTCTTAATTGGTATCAGAACTAGTCTTTTTCATTGGGTCTAACAACCATAGGCGGGCCCATCATAAGACATGGGTATTCAAATGAATACCCAAGATCTTAGGGAAAATGAATACATATAATTAAATATAAATATATATAACTAAAAAAATAAATGTTCCCAGTGTGCAGTAAACCAGGCTATTAGGCTAATAGAGCCCAGCAGCCCACTAATCCCCCTCACACAAGCGCATGCAGCCACTGGGAGCCTAGGATGCTACCTGCTTTCTTCTCTCGCCTCCTAGTTCTAGCATGCCCTACATTCGTGTGTCATCGCCTGCTAGCAGCAAGTAGCAAATTGCTCGCCACGCCAGTCGCCACGCATGCAGCGCCGACGCACCCTCATTGTCGGCCGTGTCGCGCCCACGCCGTTGGACGACCACTCGCAGGGGCGAATCTAGGAAGTTTATCAGGGTCAGCCGACCCCGATAAATTTTATAAATTTTTTTAATAAAACACTGTTAAAGTTCATAAAAACTTGTATGATATAGCAAAGCCGCTCTTGATGACCCAGATTATATTTTCGGCTAGATTCGCCACTGACCACTCGCCGTCGCCGCCTCAACTACCGGAGTAGTGTTTGATAGTTACTAAGAAGGTCAATTCATATATTGAGTACATGCGACAATCTCAGGTTCGAGGACACAACATACATATTAAAAAGTGTTAAAAAAGTGAACTATGTTATAAAATCGTACGTTGGGTCGATCCAGCCTCCTTTATGTGTCTATGTATCGTTATTGGTCACCCTAGGTGAACTTCACCAAGCCGCTAATTACTGAAGGACACTTAGTAATTTTTGTTAATGACTGAATCTCGATCAGATTTACCGGTAATTATTGAGTCTTGTTCAGTCATTATCGGTTATTACCGAAGATCATTTATGTATTGTTAATTTTCATTGACTATGGCTAGTGGATAGAAATTAATTGGTCTTTGTTGGCTAAGCAAAGCCAATAAAAATTCCTAATTTTTGAGTTACATTTTATCTAACAGAGTCCATCTGAAAAGTTAGATACCGAATAAAATTAGGTAATTTTGATCTAAACTAATTTTCATCCGCTCTTAAGTGGGAAATATCATTCAAATATTGTTGTGTCGATTGCGGTCGTGGCGCACATCGTCGTCCGCCACATGCTTTCCTGTAGCCGTGCCAACCGGTAATTTGGGTCTAGGCCATCTCCAGCAGGCCATGTAAACGGCTGTGCAAAGTACTGTTTTGAACTGTACATTGCATTGTTTGCAAATTAAAGTTTGAAATAATAATTAAAATAGTTAGGCCCTCTTTGGCAGGGCTCTAACTTCTCTAAATACTCTGACTCATTGGCTTCTCCGGAGAAGCTGAAACCGCTTTGTAATTCGTTTGGCAAAGCTTCTCCTATGTTTTTCGAATGATGTATGTGGAAAACGTAGGAGCCGGTAGCATCCACATTTTTTTGTGCTCGAGCTCACAGCAATAAAACGCCTCCGACTTTCAAAGGGCTCACAACGAGAAGCTATTTTTGTCACTGTTTGATAGGGCTTCACGATGAGCCCGAGCTAGAGCCATAAAAAAAAGTCATGTCAAAGGGCTCTTAATGTGATTGGGAAGTCTATTAGAGATAGTCTAGCACCACGAATTTATTATGTGCTTGGTTTGAGGTCAAATAGGATTAGCCGGTAGCAACACTATCCTTTCAATTTTTTGGATCACGTCGCCACCAAAAAATTACTCTGATGTTTACCTCATCCCCACTTAACTCTAATCTAAATGCTATAAAAACTATATCCACTACTTCCATCTCTTTTTATACATCAACAACACACTGTATACCATAGTGGCTGGACGGATCGGTGCACGCACGCGAGCGACACGGGTAGTGCATGGTGGCGAGGTCAACCGGGAGTCCACAAATTAAAAGCGCGTGCGGTCTCGCGGCCCCGGCCATGGAAGGAGAGAACTGCCAGGACCACTAGTCCAATACCGCGCGCGGTCACGCAATACGTAGCAGCCCACCTACGGCTGCCCCCTGGTCGGCGGACTCCACTGTATATATACGTACTGTACAAGATACTATTACACTGGCACTGGCAGTCTGGCACTGCCTGCCGCCCGCCAACTCTGCATTCTTGCATGATCTATCTCGTAGCACCGGTCATATCGCGCCAGTTGTAGTGCCGCGCGTGCATGTGCCATTGGCTCATTGCGAGTGTAAATCTTGTTGATTGCTCAGTTTTTGTTCGGATTATGTAGAGAGAGAGACCATGCAGGCATATCGATCGGTGCTCTTCGATACATCTGCTTCTTCATTCCAAACCCGAATGTTGGTACGATCCGCAACAAAAGCTCTGCAGTTTGCATCATGTGTCTCTCGATCTGCTGTAGCTCCCGCAGGGGCTATAGCTTCCCGCTAAGTGCAGAAGGGCTTGGACTATCTGCAACGGTTTCCTCTAAACTTCACTCCTATATCTCACTTTTGTGTCACGTCACACATAGTGGCGGAGTACCCATTATGGCTTACTAAATTATGTTTGGTGTAGTGGTAAGTGCATACTGCCTGCAATCAATATGTTGCAAGTCCGAGTCCTATGTGTTGCATCATGTTTTTTTCTTTTTTATCCTTCTTCAACCATACCTAATTATTATTCCGTCCTCCGCCACTGGTCACACAGATTCCACCCTTTATTTTTCTCCCTTTCACAACAGTTACCCCTAAATTCTTCTCTTATACCCACTAAAACTATTAAATATTATTTTTCATATCGTTTCATCATCTAATATCATTTTTTCTCAACTAATAAATAATGGTGTGCACATAATTTGATGCAAGGGGGCTGGCATAGTCCACCCTTGCTCTGGCGTGTTGTGGCTTGCAGCAAAGGGGTAGGGGAGGGAGTAGAGGCAGCGCTGCACCGTGGTTGTGACGCTAAATTGCTACAGGATTAGCGGAGGGGAGGTGTAGAGTGAAGCGTTGCAACCAGTCTCGCTCCTAAAGCCTCCTCTAGACGCTACATGTGAAGAGGAAAACACAGAGACACGCCAGATAGAGGGGGCACTGTGCCAGCCCCCTTCACTCGCTTTCTGTGTACGGTAGAGATTGTTAGTTGGAGAAAAAGTAATAATAGGTGATAAATAGGTATGGAAAATAATATTTTATATGGATGGTGGGGTGTAGGAGGAGTATTTATTAGAAGGAACCGTTGTGGGTGAACAAATTATAGAGGATAGAGTCTTGTTGACGTGGCTGCATAGTGCCATATAGGGGGAGAAATTTAGGTGAGAACATTGAGGATAGCCTAACAGGCGTGGTTGGTTGGTCCACCGTAAGAGCCAGGCCAGCGTGAGCCTGAGCGATCTGGAAAGCCCCTCTCCCGCGTCTCCGCGCGTGTAAGTGGGAAAACGCCTAGGCTACATCTGCATGTGTAGGCTGTGCTTGGACCGTGTATGCAACCAATCATGCGGTCAACACACTGCGAATCTAGGCATGGCCGGTCAGGCAACCAATCACGTGAAATATGACTAATTGGTTTGTTGCGCCTGGGAAGCCAGACTCGCGCGAACCTGATCGGCCAGACACGCCCGAAACGGGGTACAAGCGGATGCAGCTACATAGTGTCCAAAATAATTTGTTTGCATTCGGTCATGCAGTCCACGCCTCTCACATACAACCAACCAATCGTAGGTTTAGATAAAGTCAATATATACGGTGGTCTAAGACAAGATCATGCAGTAACCAATTTTTTTGGCAACTTCGTCACTGAGAGTGTGCGCGCGTCTAATTTCATACTCTGTAGTAATGACTGAAAGCACGCGCTTTTGCAGCTGCCAGAGCAAGCTTCATTTGGTTTGCTTCTCGAGTTGTGTTAGCTTCCAGCTATCTGCTCTGCTGCATGTGTGTGGTTTTATGCTGGATGGTGATCGTAGTTTTCACCCTTTTCTCCTTTTCTTCTCTCGCTTTTCACTTGTTTTACCCACCTTTAACCCCGCGCTTTTTTCTCAGTTTTCTTTTGGTCCCCTCTCTACTAGCTAGGGGTGAATCTATAGAGCTAGCCAGCTACGTACGTACCATGATGTATCAAAAATCCTAACTCTGTCTGCTAGATAGGATATCATGCACCACTGCATGCATGTCGTCATGTCGATCGTCCTTTTCCCCCCTCTGGTAGAAGTCGACGTCGACCCAACATTTCTTTGGAATTTCTTAGTTGCCCTACTAGCTAGTTGGCCTGGAAAACAAGGACATCCATTTACACTCCCTCTCCCCTCTTTATAAGATGACCATTCATACACACAAATTAATTCACGAAAATCTATTTCCTGTCTTTCGTTCCATTTGTTGGCGGTGATTTGATTTGTATCTGCTTTTGCTAATTTATAATTAATACAACGATTAGTTGTGCGCGACCAAATTGCACTAGATAAAGATAACTGATGGTACGTAATAATTAACTGCTCTGGAGAACCTTTTAACCTGTCAATCCGCCCATTCGACTGACAGTGAAGCGGCATGTCTAGATCAGCTGTTCATGCATGCTGCTCCAATCGAATCGAAATCCGATGTTGCATTAGCAAGTCGATCGATCTGTGAACTGTGAATGGAAACAAGTAAGGCCTTGTTCGTTTGTGTCGGATTAGTGGATCGGAATGATTTTTAGCCGGATTCTTTGTCTAATTTATATAAACTTTGATTAGCTGGAACGATTCCGGGTGTAATCCGACGTAAACGAACAAGTCCTAATGTGGCATCGAAAAGGCAGAAAATTGTAGTGCGCGTGATGACCACCACTGCGTTTTATTCAATTCTCAGTGCCAATTAAATTAGTTTGGTTTCAGGCCGGTACATGCACGTTGCTGGGTTGAACTCTAGCTAAGGTACACGTCCAATATGCAATGGCATTGATTTGCTAACAGGACTGTGAATAATGGTATACGGAACTCAGATGGGTTTGACGATTATATAGAGCCGAGCCGCCATCAGTACGGCACACGTAAATCACGTTTCTCCTCTCCTCCTATAATTTCCAGACTCCGCGCAAGATCTTTCGAAAGCATGTCTGATCTGCGAACATAAATATAATTTAATGAGTACTTGTTTTATATTATATAATTTACTTATAAATATATTGTATTAATTAAGTACTTGTTTTTATCATAAATGTTAGTGCTATGTTATAATAAATCTAGTCAAGTTTTAGATTGTAAATTGAGGGAGTAATTTTGAATGTCGTAGAGAGCACCACATGAAGAGTATATGTTATTCAATCCAAGCTAACAAACGAGCTAGCCACGTAGATCTAGTCGTTTAAATTATTATTTTGATGAGCCAAATCAAACTAGCTCATTGCCTTAACAAGTTACCTTAAGCTACACCAAGCCATGACGAGCTAGCTCGATCGTATCCAACGACTGGTCAAAAAATGAGAAAACAAATATTGTATATACACTACCGGAATCCAAGGCTTTGCCGAGTGTTGCAATCTTTGTCGAGTGCCTTTTGTCGGGCACTCGGCAAAGAAAGCTTGACATGGGGACAAAGAGGCGCCGAATGTATATATGTGATATATATGTGATATCTTCTGTTTGTGTGGATGGAAAACAAAAAACAAATAAAAATGGTATATACTGGTCACTTTGCCGAGTGTAACACTCGGCAAAGAGGCTCTTTGCCGAGTGTCTGGGTCATAACACTCGGCAAAGAGCACAGACCTGGGCACCGGCTTAGGTTCTTTGCCGAGTGTTCTGTCGCTCGCACTCGGCAAAGAGGTCGGCTTTGCCGAGTGCCACTTGGGACACTCGGCAAAGAGCCTGACATGGGGACCCTCCCTGGCGGGCTCTTTGCCGAGTGTTCCAACTGGCACTCGGCAAAGAAGGCGGCTTTGCCGAGTGCTGCCAGGAAGACACTCGGCACAGGTATCTTCGTTGCCGAGTGTCGCCGTTGACACTCGGCAAAGCCGCCGTCTCCGTCACCCGGCGCCGTAACGGTCGCTTTTCTTTGCCGAGTGCTTCCTGGCACTCGGCAAAGAAATTTACCGAGTGCCCGAGAAAAAGTACTCGGCAAAGAAGTCTTTGCCGATGCACTGTTTGCCGAGCCTTCTTTATCGAGTGTTACACTCGGCAACGCCTTTACCGAGTGTTTTTAAGGCTTCGCCGAGTGCTTCAGGCACTCGGCGAAGCGATTGATTCCGGTAGTGATATCTTATTAATGCTGGAGGTCGGATCTTTAGTTTGGGATGCGTCGTTAAAATGTTTGTACATTAGGGTCTTCATAAGGTCACTATGTAAATACCCGTGTGTTGCAACGGGAAGAAAATAGTGCAACAATAACTCATATATGGCCATGAGTTATATTGTTAATTAAAATTAAACTGCCTTGCTGTCTAGCTCCAGAACCTAAAAAGGAATCCCAAGCTTAGCCTGCTTTACTGCAACACAATTCACACCACTAAACAAAACATACCTTGGTGCAAAGCTTCGCAGCTTCCTTGTAGTCCTTCAACTTCAGTTTGCAGGCAGCATTGTTTAAGTTGCAGCTGAACTTCGGTTGCTTAGATTGCTTCTTCTCATCTTCACTGAATGAACTGTCATACTCAATGTACTTGGCAGCATGGGATTAAAACAGAAGTAAGCCGAAGTAGGACAACCCTGCACAGGACTCAAATTTTGACTTTTTCGTGCTATGGGTTACTACAGAAAGAAAGATGAAGTACCTTCTCATATCGCTTGGAAGCTCTAGCATATTTGTCCAATTTGAACAATGCATTCCATTCCTGTTTCTCCTTACCAGCAACCTCAATCTTCTCTTCATTGTTCAAATCCCGAGACTCCTTGTCCTGTGTGACAAGATTAAATATGAATTCATCCAGTCCTGTGTCATATAAATCCACTAACATGAGATTGCTTTTCAACAATACAAATGACCTAAACATTCTTTTTACCAAAAAATATATTATATTAAAATTGAGACAATTAGGTAGATACGCAGTATATATGTGGATGTGCCTCTGAATTTCGTGAAAGAAATCAAGTAATAATGATTATGATTGTAAACACACTTCCACGAGAATTGAATTCATGATTCCAGCAAAGTTTTCTTATTTCTAGTTGGGTCATCTCAAAGGAATCTACTGGTCGACCAGAAGCAAAAGGATCAAACTACTATACATATTAATTATTAAGTTGACATGGAATATGAAATTTATTCATTGAGTAAATTGTGATGCAAACAATTTTACCAAACTAAACTCTAAATGAGAGAAAAGTACCTGTAAAAAATCCTTCTAGCAACTCGAGCTAGTGCTAAACCTGTCAAACCTGATAAACATTGCTGGGTTAGGATGAGATAATGTAGTGGACTTGTATAGAGAGTTTCAATAAATAACAAACAACACAAGGAACTATCATGCTAAAAACCCATATCCACTAATTTCATGTCAAACCATCTATTAGCACCTGTTCCAGCACCTATATCAATGACAGTAACACCATGAAGTTTGGCACATATTGACACTCTAATCTAGTGTGGGTGATATCCTTATTCATACGTAGACCAACCAGATTACTCCAAGATCCTAAAAAATCAATAACATTAAATCATCACAATTCTTGAAGTTGATTAGAATACAAATGAAACCAACAAAATAAAAAAAAGAGCCCCCAAAATGACTGTCAAACCCCAAGTTGATCATAAAGCACCACAAGTAGCACCTAACAATATGCCAAAACTCTTAGCACAAGAATACTTGCTTTATCCTCGACCCCCTAAAACAAATCCCAAATTGCATGAGATGAAACTACCAAGATTCCCCTATCTCCACTTCAAAATAATATTCCTTTGCCCGAACAGCAACACTTGTTTTGTACAGGAAAACAAAATTAACTTTTAAAGTGCATATAGTTCATAATAACCTATCTAGAGAAAGAGTGGTTTTTACATTTAGTCTAAATTGCATTACAATGTTACACTCACACATACTGATTTATACACTTGCCTCTAAATTTCTTCTTTGGCTAGATCTCATCAGGCAGCACAAAAACTTAGGCATCTCACTATTTTGATGTGCATAGGACATGCCCTCATAGTGCAACAACAAGCAACAACATGAACGACACAATTCATCAAACAAGAGGTAGGGATAGCAGAGGAAAGCCAATTTGTTTAGAGCACTGAACCTCGTAGGCAAGCATGAGGTCAGAAGCAGCCTCAAACGCATTGTATATTATGACATATTTGGAGGGGGTGGTCGAAGCCTACCAAAGTATATGGAGAAGATGGTGTCATGTGGATGTGTTCGCGACGACCAGATCCATGAAAAGGATCTAGCAGGTGCTGCACCCACATCTTGTCGTCGATCCATTGGCATGCGTGTACAATGACACGAGCACGAAGGCAGTGAAGGGCATGGCATGGAGTCCGAGCTTGGCATAGAGCGTGTGAACCTCAGGACCGCGTGCCAGCAGCTCCACGTTCCTGTGGCCTGTGGGGCATTCCATCAAGAACCTATACTGCCAATTCGACGTGACTGGCCTTGGCGTAGGTGTCCGCCAGCGTCTTGGACATGAACACGGGCGAGGGGTGAGTGGCCGCGGAGAGGGTGAGGGTCGAGGGGCGCGTACGCCGAGGCCGACACCGGCAACGCCGCCATGCTCGCCAGCGGTGGGCACCTCCTCGGGTGGCCACGTGTGACGACCCTTGGCCAGCGATGGAGACCATCATGACGTGAGACACAAGAACAAGCAGTGAAGGACATAGATAAGTAGTTGGGTAGTTCAAATAGATTTGATTCCTTTCTGATTTTGCATGTCTCGCACAACACAAGATGTCTGGTACAGTACTTATAATCACTCCATCACCACCACTAACCTGTTATTTACGTCCCAATACGGCACTAATACAGCCTATATGGCCCACAACTCCATTACCGACTCTATTACTGACTCCATAACAATGAAATAGAAATCTGTTGACTGACCTCATTCAGGTATCTCCTGGCGCCACCCCGTTACACTTAGATCCACTCCAAGCTGCACCTTCAGTCATGATACCTCCCCGGACCTCAGTTGACGCATGTCCCTAAGCATTTGCCTCCAGAAAACTTGCCTTAGCCACTGAATAATCCTCCCATGTTGCAGCTTCCTTTGGCACCCCAGTCCATTTCACCAACAATTGAGAAATAGCTTGATTGCCCTTTCTCACCATCCTTCGATCAAGGATCTACTCTAGCTCTATATCCCCTTGAGACAAATCCACCACAATAGGTAACTCTGTGAAAACTGGATAGTAGAAGGGTAGAAATGGCTTCAATTGTGACACATGAAAGACATGATGTACTTGTGCATCCACAGGTAATTCCAGCTTGTATGCCACCGTCCCAATCCTTGATATGACTTTAAAAGGACCAACGAACTTAAATGCCAATTTTAGGCAGGATCGGTTCACCACAGTCTTTTGTGTGTAAGATTGTAGCTTCAGCAAAACCAGATCACCCACTTGAAATTCCCTGGGAGTTCTGCCCTTGTCAGCATATTGCTTCATACGAAGTTGAGCCCATGTTAATTGCTCCTTTAACATGACTGAAATGGCATTCCTTTCAGCAATCCAGTCAGTTATCTCCCTATCTTCAATTCCCAACAGTTTTGGTGTAACAAGCAATGGTGCTTCATACCCATACAACACCTCGAAAGGTGTACACTCCAACACTGAATGATAGGTAGTATTATACCAGTATTCAACTAAAGCGAGCCAGCTCTTCCACTTATTAGGTTGGTCATGCACAACACACCTAAGGTACATTTCCAAACACTGATTCACATGCTCACTCAGACCATTAGCTTGAGGGTGGTACGCAGTGGACTTCAATAGCTTCACTCCCATAAGTTGAAATAGACTTTTCCAAAAGGCACTGGTGAAAACCTTGTCCCTATCAGACACTATAGACCTTGTGACCCTATGCAATTTCACCACATTTTCCAGAAGTACCTGAGCAGTGCCTTTAGCAGTCAAGGGATGCTTCAGAGGAAGAAAATGACTGTATTTCGAGAATCTATCCACCACTACTAGAATGGTATCAAACACTTTAGACTTCGGCAAACCTTCTATGAAATCCATAGTCACCTCCTCCCAAATATCTTGTGGAACTGGTAAAGGCTACAACAACCCTACTAGATGCACCCTCTCAGCCTTAGCCTTTTGGCAGACAGCACATTGCTACACATATTGTGTCACATCGTTCTTTAAACCCCTCCACTAGAACACCTTCTTTACCCTCTCGTGTGTTGCTTGAATTCTAGAGTGCCCTCCAACTACACTATCATGCATCGCTGCAACTAGTTTAGTAAGTAGAGCTAAATTGCACTCAATCCAAATTCGGTTTGCTTTTCTTATAATACCTTGCTGCAAAAAAACCCCTGCTCATCAGGGCTCTGGATTAGCAGTTGTGTGATCAACTGTTGTGCCTCCTCATCTGTGGCATAGGAATTCACCACTTCTTGAATCCGTATAGGTTGAACTTTAGAGAGAACAGACAATCCCATCATGTGCTCCATCCTTGATAAGGCATCAACTACTACATTCTCTATTCCCTTTTTATACACCACAGAAATTGCAAGCCCATGAGCTTGGTCATTCCCTTCCTCTGCAGATCAGACTGTAACTTCTGATATCCTAGATAAGTCAGGGATTTCTGATCTATTTTAATCACAAAGGCACCCCTCTGCAAGTATTACCTCGACCTGTCCACTGCTAGGATCAAAGCCAAAAACTCCTCATCAATTGAAAGATGTTTGTTTCTCTAACCCAATGCATTGCTGATGAAGGCTATTGGTTTTCCTTGTTGCATCAGGACAGCCCCAAACCTATATCTAATGCATTAGTTTCTATTGTGAAAGGCAAGTCAAACCTTGGTAGAGCCAGAGCTGGGGTAGAGGCCATAGCTTGATTCAAGTTTTCAAAAGCTATCTAAGCTTCTTCAGACCATGTAAACCCTTGCTACTTTTGCAATAGCCTTGTGAGAGATTTAGCTAGCCACCCATAGTTCTTCACAAATCTTTTGTAGTAACCTATGAGGCCAAGAAATCATCTAAGCTCAGTGACATTCTGAGAGCACCTAGAGGGGGGGGGTGAATAGGTGATCCTGTAAAAACTTATCTTATAGCCACAAAAACTTGTTAAGAGTTAGCACAATAATTGCCAAGTGGCTAGAGAGGAGTCAAAAACACAATAACCACAAGAATTCAATCACAGAGATGACACGGTGGTTATCCCGTGGTTCGGCCAAGTACAAAACTTGCCTACTCCACGTTGTGGCGTCCCAACGGACGAGAGTTGCACTCAACTCCTCTCAAGTGATCCAATGATCAACTTGAATACCACGGTGTTCTTGCTTTTCTTTTCTCAATCCCGTTTGCGAGGAATCTCCACAGCTTGGAGCCTCTCGCCCTTACACAAGATGTTCACAGAGAATCACGGAGCAAGGGAGGGAATGAGCAACGCACACAAGACTTCAAAAGATCAGAGCAACACGCACACAAGCAGCAATAAGAGCTCTCAACACAACTCAAAGAGTACACAACTCCACAAGAGCTCTAGATGCTATCACAATGAATCGAATGCGCTAGATCAATGTCTTGGTGCTTAGAAAGGTTGTAGGAATGCTTGGTTTTCTCCTCCATGCGCCAAGGGGTCCCTTTTATAGCCCCAAGGCAGCTAGGAGCCGTTGGGAACAAATCTGGAAGGCCATCTTTGCCTTCTGTCTCGTGGCGCACCGGACAGTCCGGTGCACACCGGACACTGTCCGGTGCCCGATTTGTTTCCTTAAACAGCGCATCCGACCGTTGCTGTCTGAGTCAGATCTGCGCACCGTTGGCGCACCGGACATGTCCGGTGCACACCGGACAGTCCGGTGTATCTTTCCGACCGTTGGCTCGGCCACGTGTCGCGCGCCGATCGCGCGGCCGACCGTTGGCCCGGCCGACCGTTGGCTCACCGGACAGTCCGGTGCACACCGGACAGTCCGGTGAATTTTAGCCGAAGTCGCCGGAGAAAAACCCGAGAGCGGCTGGTTTGCTCTGTGCTGGTCTGGCGCACCGGACACTGTCCGGTGCACACCGGACAGTCCGGTGCCCCAGTCCGAAGCAGCCTTTGGATGTACACAGCCACTCTCCACTTCTTTTCTTTTCTTCTTTCTCCTGTTTCTAACACTTAGACAAGATGTTAGTACACAAAACTAATGTACTAAGGCTTAGAAACATACCTTTACTTGTGATTTGCACTTTGTTCATCTATGGGCATATTTTCACATTTAAGCACTTGTGTTTGCACTCAATCACCAAAATACTTAGAAATGGCCCAAGGGCACATTTCCCTTTCAATCTCCCCCTTTTTGGTGATTTATGCCAACACAACATAAAGCAACTAGAACAAGTGCAAAATCACTTCAAATAAAAACTGACTTTGAGTTTTATTCAATTTTGGCATATATGGATCATCCTTTGCCACCACTTGGTTTGTTTTTGCAAATCAAACTCAAATCTCTATCTCTAAGTCAAACACACATGTTGAAGCATAAAGAGAGTCATTCCAAAAGAGATTGATCAAAGATTTCAAAAACTCCCCCTATTTCCCATAGTCAAAACTTCTCCCCACATGAAGCCAACTTTTGACGAAAGAGACAATGCAAGAGCTTTGAACAAACCAAATACTCTATTCTACTATTTTCAAAATCTCTCAAGTGGTAGCTGATCCATTTATCACTTTGGCCTTTATTTTCTCCCCCTTTGGCATCAAGCACCAAAACGGGATCAATCTTGGCCCTTGAACCCCATTGCCTCACCAAAATCTTCAAGTAAGAGCAAATGGCAATAAGAGTTCATGAGATGAACTTGGAATAAGTTACCCTCTCATCGGAGTGCAGTGGAAGTCTTTCATGGTCCAAGTCCACCTTTTCCCTTTCAATTCTCCTTTGAGACTAAATCAAGCAAGCTCAAGCATATGGTTAGTCTCAAAGGGTCAAGTTGTAACACATCTCCCCCTAAACATGTGCATCTCTTTGCAACGGACTTGTGAAGTCCAGGGAGTGTTTGTACAACTTGAGCACCATAATAAAGCAACAAAATGCAAAAAGGAACATGATCAAAAGCATAAGTACATGTATGCTACAATTCAATCCAGGTTCCGCGAATCTATGACATTTAGCTCACTACGCAACCTGCAAAAGGTCTTCTCATCTAGAGGCTTAGTGAAGATATCGGCTAGCTGGTTCTCGGTGCTAACATGAAACACTTCGATATCTCCCTTTTGCTGGTGGTCTCTCAAAAAGTGATGCCGGATGTCTATGTGCTTTGTGCGGCTGTGCTCAACAGGATTCTCCGCCATGCGGATAGCACTCTCATTGTCACATAGGAGTGGGACTTTGCTCAGATTGTAGCCAAAGTCCCGGAGGGTTTGCCTCATCCAAAGTAGTTGCGCGCAACACTGACCTGCGGCAACGTACTCGGCCTCAGCGGTGGATAGGGCAACGGAGGTTTGTTTCTTAGAGTTCCATGACACCAGGGACCTTCCTAAGAATTGGCACGTCCCCGATGTACTCTTCCTATCGACCTTACATCCGGCATAGTCGGAGTCTGAGTATCCAATTAAGTCAAAGGTAGACCCCTTTGGATACCAGAGCCCGAAGCAAGGCGTAGCAACCAAATATCTAAGAATTCGCTTCACCGCCACTAAGTGACACTCCTTAGGATCGGATTGAAATCTAGCACACATGCATACGCTAAGCATAATATCCGGTCTACTAGCACATAAGTAAAGCAAAGAACCTATCATTGACCGGTATGCTTTTTGATCAACGGACTTACCTCCTTTGTTGAGGTCGGTGTGTCCGTCGGTCCCCATCGGAGTCTTGGCGGGCTTGGCGTCCTTCATCCCATACCGCTTTAATAGATCTTGCGTGTACTTCGTTTGAGAGATGAAGGTGCCGTCCTTGAGTTGCTTCACTTGGAACCCAAGGAAGTAGTTCAACTCGCCCATCATCGACATCTCGAATTTCTGCGTCATCACCCTGCTAAACTCTTCACAAGACTTTTGGTTAGTAGGACCAAATATTATGTCATCGACATAAATTTGGCACACAAACAAATCACCATCACATGTCTTTGTAAAAAGAGTTGGATCGGCTTTCCCAACCTTGAAAGCATTAGCAATTAAAAAGTCTCTAAGGCATTCATACCATGCTCTTGGGGCTTGCTTAAGTCCATAGAGCGCCTTAGAGAGCTTACACACATGGTCGGGGTATCGTTCATCCTCGAAGCCAGGGGGTTGCTCCACGTACACCTCCTCCTTGATTGGCCCGTTGAGGAAAGCGCTCTTCGCATCCATTTGGTACAACCTGAAAGAATGGTGAGCGGCATATGCTAGCAAGATACGAATTGACTCTAGCCTAGCCACAGGAGCAAAAGTCTCCTCAAAGTCCAAACCTGCGACTTGGGCATAACCTTTTGCCACAAGTCGAGCCTTGTTCCTCGTCACCACCCCGTGCTCGTCCTGTTTGTTGCGGAACACCCACTTGGTTCCCACAACATTTTGCTTTGGACGAGGCACCAGTGTCCAAACTTCATTGCGCTTGAAGTTGTTGAGTTCCTCCTGCATGGCCAATACCCAGTCCGGATCTAGCAAGGCCTCCTCTACCCTGAAAGGCTCAATAGAAGAGACAAAGGAGTAATGCTCACAGAAATTAACTAATCGAGATCGAGTAGTTACTCCCTTGCTAATATCACCCAGAATTTGGTCGACGGGATGATCCCTTTGAATCATCGCTCGAACTTGGGTTGGAGGTGCCGGTTGCGCTTCTTCCACCATCACTTGATCACCTTGTGCTCCCCCTTGATCAATCGCCTCCATTTGAGGTACCTGTACGTCACCTTCGGTTGGGGGATGCACCATAGTTGAGGAAGATGGTTTATCTCGTTCATCTTGTTCCTGTGGCCGCACTTCTCCAATCGCCATGGTTCGTATAGCGGCCGTCGGAACATCTTCTTCATCTACATCATCACAATCAACAACTTGCTCTCTTGGAGAGCCATTAGTCTCATCAAATACAACGTCGCTAGAGACTTCAACCAAACCCGATGATTTGTTGAAGACTCTATACGCCTTTGTATTTGAGTCATAACCTAACAAAAACCCTTCTACAGCTTTGGGAGCAAACTTAGAATTTCTACCCTTCTTCACTAGAATGTAGCACTTGCTCCCAAATACACGAAAGTAAGATACATTGGGTTTGTTACCGGTTAGTAGCTCATACGAAGTCTTCTTGAGGAGGCGATGAAGATAGACCCTGTTGATGGCGTGGCAAGCCGTGTTCACGGCTTCCGACCAGAAACACTCGGGGGTCTTGAATTCTCCAAGCATTGTCCTCGCCATATCGATTAGCGTCCTGTTCTTCCTCTCTACCACACCATTTTGCTGTGGTGTGTAGGGAGCGGAGAACTCGTGCTTGATCCCTTCCTCCTCAAGGAATTCCTCCACTTGAAGGTTCTTGAACTCGGACCCGTTGTCGCTCCTTATCTTCTTCACTTTGAGCTCAAACTCATTTTGAGCTCTCCTGAGGAAGCGCTTGAGGGTTCCTTGGGTTTCAGACTTATCCTGCAAAAAGAATACCCAAGTGAAGCGGGAAAAGTCATCAACAATAACTAAACCATACTTACTCCCTCCTATGCTCAGATAGGCGACGGGTCCGAAGAGGTCCATATGCAGCAGCTCCAGGGGTCTTGAAGTGGTCATCACATTCTTGCTGTGATGCGCTCCTCCCACTTGTTTACCTGCTTGACAAGCTGCACAAGGTCTATCTTTTTCGAAATGTACGTTAGTCAAACCTATCACATGTTCTCCCTTTAGAAGCTTGTGAAGGTTCTTCATCCCTACATGTGCTAAGCGGCGATGCCACAGCCAGCCCATGCTAGTCTTAGCTATTAAGCATGCATCTAGACCGGCCTCTTCTTTTGCAAAATCAACTAAATAAAGTTTGCCGTCTAATACACCCTTAAAAGCTAGTGAACCATCACTTCTTCTAAAGACAGACACATCTACATTTGTAAATAGACAGTTATACCCCATGTTGCATAATTGACTAACAGATAGCAAATTATAACCAAGAGACTCTACTAAAAACACATTAGAAATTGAGTGCTCATTTGAAATTGCAATTTTACCTAATCCTTTTACCTTGCCTTGATTCCCATCACCGAATATAATTGAATCTTGGGAATCCTTATTCTTGACGTAGGAAGTGAACATCTTCTTCTCCCCCGTCATATGGTTTGTGCATCCGCTGTCGATAATCCAGCTTGAACCCCCGGATGCATAAACCTGCAAGGCAAATTTAGGCTTGGGACTTAGGTACCCAACTTATGTTGGGTCCTACAAGGTTAGTGCAAATATCCTTAGGGACCCAAATGCAAGTTTTGTCTCCCTTGCATTTTGCCCCTAACTTCCTAGCAACAATTTTCTTATCCTTTCTACAAATAACAAAGGAAGCATTTAAAGCACAATAAATTGTAGAAGGTTCATTCACTACTTTCCTAGGAGCATGAATAACATTCTTTCTAGGCATAGCATTTTTCCTAGACATATTTCTACCATGCATAAAGGAAGAACTATGAGCATCAAAATCATCATAAGCATTATAACCCCTATAAGCACTTCTATCATGATACAAAAAAGCATGGTTCTTTTTAGTACTACTAGCCATAGGAGCCTTCCCTTTCTCCTTGGCGGAGATAGGAGCCTTATGGCTTGTCAAGTTCTTGACTTCTCTCTTGAAGCCAAGCCCATCCTTAATTGAGGGGTGTCTACCAACCGTGTAGGCATCCCTAGCAAATTTTAGTTTATCAAAATTACTCTTGCTAGTCTTAAGTTGAGCATTAAGACTAGCTAATTCATCATTCAATTTTGAAATAGAAACTAAGTGTTCGCTACAAGCATTAATATCAATATCCTTACACTTAGTGCAAATTTCAACATATTCAACACAAGAGTTGGATTTATTTGCTTCTACTAGTTTAGCATTTAAATCATCGTTTATGCTCTTTAAGTTAGAAATAGAATCATGGCATGTTGACACTTCACAAGCAAGCATTTCATTTCTCTTAATTTCTAATGCAAGGGATTTTTGAGCCTCTACAAACTTATCATGTTCTTCATATAACAAATCCTCTTGCTTTTCTAAAAGTATATTCTTTTCATTCAAGGCATCAATTAATTCATTAATTTTGTCTATCTTAGATCTATCTAAGCCCTTGAACAAACATGAATAATCTACTTCATCCTCATCACTAGATTCGTCCTCACTTGAAGAAGCATAAGTAGAGTTGCGAGTACATACCTTCTTCTCCCTTGCCATAAGGCATGTGTGACGCTCGTTGGGGAAGAGGGTTGATTTGTTGAAGGCGGTGGCGGCGAGTCCTTCATTATCGGAGTCGGAAGAGGAGCAATCCGAGTCCCACTCCTTGCCTAGATGCGCCTCGCCCTTTGCCTTCTTGTAATGCTTCTTCTTTTCCCTCTTGTTTCCTTTTTCCTGGTCACTATCATTATCGGGGCAGTTAGCGATAAAATGACCAATCTTACCGCACTTGAAGCATGAGCGCTTCCCCTTCGTCTTGGTCTTGCTTGGCTGCCCCTTGTGACCTTTCAGCACTGTCTTGAAGCGTTTGATGATGAGAGCCATCTCTTCATCATTAAGTCCGACCGCCTCAATTTGTGCCACCTTGCTAGGTAGCGCCTCCTTACTTCTTGTTGCTTTGAGAGCAAAAGGTTGTGGTTCGTTGATCGGTCCATTCAAGGCGTCGTCCACGTACCTTGCCTCCTTGATCATCATTCGCCCGCTGACGAATTTTCCTAAGACTTCTTCGGGCGACATTTTGGTGTACCTGGGATTCTCACGAATATTATTCACCAAATGAGGATCAAGAACTGTAAAGGACCTTAGCATTAGTCGGACGACGTCGTGGTCCGTCCATCGCGTGCTTCCGTAGCTCCTTATTTTGTTGACAAGGGTCTTGAGCCGGTTGTATGTTTGAGTTGGCTCCTCGCCCCTTATCATTGCGAACCGTCCAAGCTCGCCCTCCACCAACTCCATTTTGGTGAGCAAGGTAGCGTCATTTCCCTCATGAGAGATCTTGAGGGTATCCCAGATTTGCTTGGCGTTATCCAAGCCACTCACTTTGTTATATTCATCCCTGCACAATGAAGCTAGAAGAACAGTAGTAGCTTGTGCATTCTTATGGATTTGCTCATTAATGAATATAGGATTATCCAAACTATTAAAGTGCATTCCACTATCTACAATCTCCCATATACTAGGATGGAGAGAAAATAGGTGACTACGCATTTTGTGGCTCCAAAATCCGTAGTCCTCCCCATCAAAGTGTGGGGGCTTGCCGAGTGGAATGGAAAGCAAATGTGAATTTGAACTTTGCGGAATACGAGAGTAGTCAAAGGAAAAGTTAGAATTAACCGGTTTCCTTTGCTCGTAGTCGTTGTGGTCGTCGTCCTTTTGGGAAGAGGAAGATTCGTCGCTGTCGTCGTAGTAGACGATCTCCTTGATGCGCCTTGTCTTCTTCTTCTTCCCTTCCCTCCGTCTATGGCCCGAGCCGGAGTCGTTGGACTTGTCATCCCTTGGCTCGTTGACGAAGGACTCCTTCTCCTTGTCGTTGATCACAATTCCCTTCCCCTTAGGATCCTTCTCTTCGGGCGGTTAGTCCCTTTCTTGAAGAGAACGGCTCTGATACCAATTGAAAGCACCTAGAGGGGGGGGGTGAATAGGTGATCCTGTAAAAACTTATCTTATAGCCACAAAAACTTGTTAAGAGTTAGCACAATAATTGCCAAGTGGCTAGAGAGGAGTCAAAAACACAATAACCACAAGAATTCAATCACAGAGATGACACGGTGGTTATCCCGTGGTTCGGCCAAGTACAAAACTTGCCTACTCCACGTTGTGGCGTCCCAACGGACGAGAGTTGCACTCAACTCCTCTCAAGTGATCCAATGATCAACTTGAATACCACGGTGTTCTTGCTTTTCTTTTCTCAATCCCGTTTGCGAGGAATCTCCACAGCTTGGAGCCTCTCGCCCTTACACAAGATGTTCACAGAGAATCACGGAGCAAGGGAGGGAATGAGCAACGCACACAAGACTTCAAAAGATCAGAGCAACACGCACACAAGCAGCAATAAGAGCTCTCAACACAACTCAAAGAGTACACAACTCCACAAGAGCTCTAGATGCTATCACAATGAATCGAATGCGCTAGATCAATGTCTTGGTGCTTAGAAAGGTTGTAGGAATGCTTGGTTTTCTCCTCCATGCGCCAAGGGGTCCCTTTTATAGCCCCAAGGCAGCTAGGAGCCGTTGGGAACAAATCTGGAAGGCCATCTTTGCCTTCTGTCTCGTGGCGCACCGGACAGTCCGGTGCACACCGGACACTGTCCGGTGCCCGATTTGTTTCCTTAAACAGCGCATCCGACCGTTGCTGTCTGAGTCAGATCTGCGCACCGTTGGCGCACCGGACATGTCCGGTGCACACCGGACAGTCCGGTG
Source organism: Zea mays (assembly GCF_902167145.1). Taxonomy (NCBI): domain Eukaryota; kingdom Viridiplantae; phylum Streptophyta; class Magnoliopsida; order Poales; family Poaceae; genus Zea; species Zea mays. The sequence goes on from NC_050103.1 coordinate 33,761,158, forward strand.
TATCTTTCCGACCGTTGGCTCAGCCACGTGTCGCGCGCCGATCGCGCGGCCGACCGTTGGCCCGGCCGACCGTTGGCTCACCGGACAGTCCGGTGCACACCGGACAGTCCGGTGAATTTTAGCCGAAGTCGCCGGAGAAAAACCCGAGAGCGGTTGGTTTGCTCTGTGCTGGTCTGGCGCACCGGACACTGTCCGGTGCACACCGGACAGTCCGGTGCCCCAGTCCGAAGCAGCCTTTGGCTGTACACAGCCACTCTCCACTTCTTTTCTTTTCTTCTTTCTCCTGTTTCTAACACTTAGACAAGATGTTAGTACACAAAACTAATGTACTAAGGCTTAGAAACATACCTTTACTTGTGATTTGCACTTTGTTCATCTATGGGCATATTTTCACATTTAAGCACTTGTGTTTGCACTCAATCACCAAAATACTTAGAAATGGCCCAAGGGCACATTTCCCTTTCACATTCCTGGGTTGGGGCCAAGTAAGCATTACTTTAGTTTTACTAGGGTCAGTAGCTACCCCTTCTCTTTAAATAACATGCCCCAAATACTTCAGTTCGGATTTCATAAAGGTACATTTCCTCCTTTTCAAATAAAATTGATGTTCTCTCAGCTTATCCAAAACCAGTCTAATATGTTGCAAATGAGTTTCCAAATTGGAACTGTAAATGAGTATGTCATCTAGAAAAACCATCACAAACTTTTTGAGGAAACTCTCTAATACTGAATTAATGGCATACTGGGAACTGGCTAGAGCATTAGTGAGCCCAAATGGCATCGCTCTGAACTGATAATGGACATAGTGTGTCTTAAAGGCAATTTTAAACTCATCCTCAGCCCCCATTCTAATATGATGATAACCTGAGGTCATGTCAAGACTTGTGAATAATTTATCCCAACTACATCAATATCTCCTCTACCAGAGGCATTGGAAATCTGTTCTTAATTGCCATGCCATTCAATTTTCTGTAATCTACACAGAACTGCCAACTTCCATCTTTCTTTTGCACCAATAACACATGAGAGGCAGAAGGACTCACACTAGGGACTATCAAGCCAACAGCCAATTGTTCAGACACTTGTTTTTCAATCTCAGTTTTGTGAAGCAGTGAATACCTGTAGGGTCTGGAATTCATTGGTATGGAACCTAGCAAAAGTGGAATATGATGGTCATATGGTCTAGAGACAATTGGGTGGGCACTGCAAACACATCCTCAAACTCATTCATAATTTCTGTCAGTGCCTCATTTTTAGCCACAACTTCCTCTCCTTTAACCTCCTCCAACATTACAAACACCCATACTTCATCTCCCTTCAACCACTTTTCTAACTACAACACAGACACATGTTGCACCTCCCTCCTGTGGTCTGCATCACCCTGTAGCCTAGCCCTCACCCCTGATCACAGAAGGTTAGCACCTTGTTGATCCAGTCACAATTCATAGGGCTATGTTGTTTCAACCAGTCATACCCTAATATCACATCATAAGCCTCCAATCCCAACAACCTCATGGTAGTTCTATAGACATGCCCCCAACCTTCCACTTCACCTCTCTAACACTCTTTTCACACACCATGATCTTCCCATTGGCTACCTTCACCTCCACAAGAGGACAATCTTCTGTGCTCAACCCCAGTATAGTCACCATTCTCTGACTAATAAAAGTAGTGGAGCTACTTGAGTCAATCAACATACCCATCACTTGATCTTGGACCAGAGATTGCACCCTCATGCACCCATCACACTCTGTTCCCTTTATGGCATTCCAGGACAACTGATGTAGCCCTTCCACTATCTCATCTTCCTCTTACTCCAGCTTCAACAACACTTCATCAATTAGAACTGTGCTCATATCCTCCATTGTCCACTGATGTATTTGAGTCACTACTCTCTTTGGACACTTGGCTTGATACCTAGGTTCAAATTTGTCTCCACATATTAAACTGTAACGCCCTGAATTTGGGGGTAGAATTTTTTTCTTCTTTTCTCTCACCAAATTCAGGCGTTACTCTTTCGTTTTTCCCTTTTCTTCTCGCTAAGCCTTGATATTTTCTAAAAGTTATAGCGAGAATTAGCTCGACATCTTGTGTAACCAAAACCTAGAACTATTTTTGTTTGTTGCATCATGCCGGATTATGCACTCTTTTGTTTGTGGTTGAGTGAAGTGGAGAATTAGGCATATAAGAAATTATGGAAATTAGAAAAAGGAAAAGCCTTTTCTTTTTTTTTTCTCTTCCCCCTTCTCCCCTTTTGGCCCAGCCGCCCCCCCTTCGGTCGGCCCAGCTGGCGGCCTAGCCGCCCCCCTTCCCGCGTGGGCCTCGCGCCGGCCCAACCGCCCCCCTTTTCCTTTTTTCCCAAAATTTCCCTCCCCTCTCTCTCTCCCTCACCCTAACCCTAGCCGCCACCGCCCTCTCCCAACCCCCGCGCCGCCGCCGCCCCTCCCCGGCGCCGCCGCCGCGCCGTCCTCCCCTCCGGTGAGGCTTCTTCCCCCCCCCCTCCTCCCTCCTCTCCTCCCCTCCCTCCTCCTTCCCTCCCGTCGGTGCCCTCCCCCGTGCCATGGGCGCGCTCGGCCCCGGCCCCGGCGAGCTCGGCCCCGGCCCGACCTCGCCCGCCCGGCCGCTCGGCTCGGCCGCCCCGGCGCCCCCCGTCCCGCGCCGGCGTCCCCCGCTCCCGCGCGAGCCCCGCTCGGCCCTGCGCCCGACCGCCCTTGGCCGCCCCGGTTCTGGCCCCGGCCTCCCGCGCCCGGCCGCGCCGCGCGTCCTCGACCTCGGCCACCCCCGGCTCGGCCACGCCCGCCCAGCCCCTCCCCACACCGGTCCCGTGCTCGGCCGCCCCCGGCTCGGCTGCCCCGCGCTGCGCCGCCTCGCTTCCGGTGAGCCCGCGCCCGGCCGCTCTGGAGAGCCCCCGCCCCGTCCCGCGCTCGGCCGCGCCCCTCGGCCCCGCCCCCGGCTTGGCCGCCCTTGGCCGCCTCGCCTCCGGCGAGCCCCGTGCCCGCGCCGCCCCGGCGAGCTCGGCCGTCCCACGCCCGGCCGTGTCCTCGCCCGGCCGCGTCCTCGCTCGCCCGTGCTCGCTTGCCCCGGCGTTCTTGCCCGCTCGCCATGCCGTGCCTTGCTCGCGTCGTGACGGCCCCGGCGTGGCCTCGAGCTCGGCCCAGCGTGCCTATGGCGCGCGGCTTTGAGCTCGGCTAGCGCACGGCCCCGACGTGCGCACGTCTAGTTCGTGGTGTGTGCGTGCGGCCTCGCGCGCGTGCCCGCATAGTGCGCGTGCCTTGGCACGACCCATCGCGCCCTGTCTACCCCCCCCCCCCCCCGTGTCCTATGCGCGCTAATCACGTGTTTATATTAATAAGATAGGAGTCTCAATTTGGAAATTGGTTACGTTAGTTAATTTGTATAGCTAATCATCTATCTTATTCAACGTTAATCTACTAAAAGTGGTCATGTTTACATTAGTGCATGTAGCTAATTCTTTTGTTAGAACCAATTGGAATTAGAGCACGTAACATCTAGTTATTCGTTTACCCGTAGTGCGCCTCGAGTATAAGCCTTAACCCTCGCGAGACCTTTCCCCGCCTCTTTCTAACCAAGGTAAATTCATTATCGTATGTGATATTCTATGCATATTTACTTTATTTGTTCTCTTGTATGGTGTACTGTTTGTTCCCTAATTTGAATGGATGGATGTATGTATGCTTGCAATCGCATAGAGAACAATCCGGTTGAAGAGCCCGAGGAACTCGCAGGAGAAGCCCCTGAGCAGCAGTCGGTTGGTGGAGGCAAGTGTCCCTTGACCTATCTCTGTCCTATACATTCTTTAATTCACCTCCCGCATTACACATTTATGCCTAAGGATCGACTAGCTTTGTTATCCATATCCTTGTTTACCTATTTGGGTTGGATTATTATTGTTTAACTTTATGCTATTGCTCAACTCTAATCAATGAACATGATGAGATTATCTATGATACGCTGTTTTCCCTTCTCTTATCATGATGTTATACTTGTGGTCTTCAAGGGGGCTCGAGCGGTTTCTCGAGTGCCTCTCCGTAAGGACCTGTTCTATGGATGACCGCCCGGGAAAACAGTGCAACCATGAGGGTGTAGTGGGACACCCTTAGCTGAATAATTAGAGGAACCGGGGTGTAGTTCGCTTAGCCGTTGTGCCGTCAGTGGGGCTCGGTGTATGCGGCTCGCTCTGCCAAGGTTGATTTATCCCTTGGGGAGGAGTGCGGTACATTTAGGAAACCTAACGGGCGGCTACAGCCCCGGAGAATCTTTGTAAAGGCTACGTAGTGAAACCCTGCCTATTCACCTTGGTAGTGTTTAAGGGTTTGATCGGCCCGAGGCAAGAGGGAATCACGGCTTGTGGGTAAAGTGCACAACCTCTGCAGAGTGTTTGAAAACTGATATATCAGCCGTGCTCGCGGTTATGAGCGGCCAAGGGAGCTCCAATGATTAGCGGTACTTGATCAGAGACATTTTGGTTTACAGGTGGCAATGAGACTGATGGTTTTGGTTATGTCTATGGTGCTGGTAAGTGGTATTCTTTCCGTTTGGAAAGGGTACATCGGGCTAATAATTTGGGTTAATGTTAAAACCTGGCTTTCTACTAGTAAATAATAATCTAACCAACTAAAAGCAACTGCTTGACTTACCCCCACATAAAGCTAGTCCACTACAGCCAAACAGGATACTTGCTGAGTATGTTGATGTGTACTCACCCTTGCTCTACACACCAAACCCCCCTCATCCCCAGGTTGTCAGCATTGCAACCACTGCTCAGGCGAAGATGAAGCCGTGGAAGGAGACTTCCAGGAGTTCCAAGACTATGACGAGTTCTAGGCGTGGGTTAGCGGCAACCCCCAGTCGGCTGCCTGTGAAGGCCGCGGTTATCTACGTTTCGTTTTCGCACTTTGATTTATTGTAAAGACTATGTGGATGTCTCAGACACATGATGTAATCGACTATTATTTCCCTTTTTAATACTATTTGAGCACTGTGTGATGATGTCCATGTTATGTAACCGCTGTGTACGTGAATTGCTGATCCTGGCACGTACATGGTTCGCATTCGGTTTGCCTTCTAAAACCGGGTGTGACATAAGCTGGTATCAAAGCCGTGCTAACTGTAGGACCGCTAACCTAGAGTAGAATGGTCGTTCTAAGGATTATAGACCTCTGTCCCTGCCTTGACTTTGATATCCCTTCAAAAGTTGGTCATACTGACCAAATCTATGTTCTACTATATATTATACCTTGCTGAAAATTATGTTTATTTCTAATCCTTCATTTATTTATGTTTCATTATTTGCTGGTCATATTAATTCTGTTCTCACTCTTTTGCTTACGGTGTCTTTTGTAGATGGCTCGTCTTAGACACACTGCACGATAGTCCGTCATCCCCTTCTTACCCTCCCGCCTTGCTGAGCGTCCGCTTCGCCGTCCCGTGGTCGGACAGTCCAGCCACTTGGAGAGACTGCACTACCGCCTGCATGAGGAGCAGGAACGTCGACGACAGGAGCAGCAGGGCTCTTCTTTCTCGCTCCAGCAGGAGATAGAGTCTGTGAGGAGCTGCTCTCCTGTGCTTCCCCTAGAGGTGCCCCCTGCACCACCACTGGGCGCCCCGGCCTCTGGAGTAGCTGCTGGAGGAGGCCCAGACGATGGAGGTGGTGACGATAGCTCGAGCCACGACACCGACTTCCCTGCTAACCAGGAGCCGGAAGGATGGGTTGCTCGACCCATCACTCACGACGCTGCTCGCGGGTGTCACTTCCACGATGCGCTCGACACCCTGCTACGTCAGGCACTTAACTGGCATACTTGGTCCATCGAGTATCGCTGTGTGGTCTACCAGCATAGTCGCGGGGTCTACTCGGACCGCTGGGAGGCGACCTGGTTGGTGCGCCGTCCGAAGAACAGTCTCCAGGATGCGGAGGCCTGCTCAGAGCACTATTCTATCTCTGAGCGGGACTCAGCTGAGGCGGCCATGCAAGATGCTGCACGGCGTGCGCTTTCGCACTACTGCTCGGTTCTCGGTGGGGTAGCTGATGGTCTCAACCTGAAGTATTACCCCGCCGTCCATCTGGCAGCACAGGAGGCATGATTGTTTCACCTGCTGGTGAGGACAATCCTAGGTTGAACAGCACAGTCAACCTAGCCGCCGTGCTAAACACGGAGCTGGACCATGCGCTAGACGAGCTGAGTAGGGCTCGTGCTGAGATCGCCCTGCTGCGGGCTGAGCGCGCGGAGCGTCGTCACTTGGATGATGGTTCCCCCGCTCCCGTCGGGACTCAGCACCTGTATCGCTCACCTCGGCGTGGACGCCAGTCTTATGGCAATCTCGACTGCAAGACCAAGATAAATCTAGAACCATAGATCGTTAGAGTTGGATCTTGTAATTAATACAAAATATATACGTAGAAGCTACAGTCTTAGCGTTAGTCTCGCTTTTAGTCAGTCTTAGTTAGACAGGGTAGTTTGCTATATCATGTGCATTTATGTTTGTCATGATGAACTATGTTTGGTTTGGATCTTTGTAATGACTGTCACCAGGGTGTGGGTACCCCCTGCATTTTGGTTTACATATTATGTTAATGGAGTTAGTTATATAGTTGGGAAACCTTTTGTTCCACTTTCCTCTTTATCTGAGAAGCTGTGTGGTCTGTATTGGAGATCAGTGAAGATGCTCATCTGTTCAGTGCTGTTGAAGAATTCTATACTCTTTTCTTATGCTGCAAGATTTGCCAGATCAGTTCTGATGTGTGGTTGCATTCTGCAGATGTCAGAGAACAGGCGCAGAGGAGGAAGGCGTGCTTAACAGGAGCGAGCCGCTCAGCAGGATGAGGTGCCCCAGCAGCAGCACCTACCGCCCCTGCCCCCGATGTCGATCGAGCAGATGTTTCTGATGCAGACTCAGGCAGTTCAAGCCATCGGTCAGACTCTGGCCGCCATTCAGCAGCAGCAACAACAACAACAGCAGCAGGCACCGCCTCAGCCTCAGATGCCTCAGATGCCCAGAGATAAGCGTGCTGAATTCATGAGAGGTCATGCCCCAACATTTGCTCACTCTTCTGACCCCATGGATGCTGAAGATTGGCTGCGCACTGTGGAGCGGGAGTTGCATACCGCTCAGTGTGATGACAGAGAGAAAGTCTTGTATGGTCCCCGTCTGTTGAGAGGAGCAGCTCAGTCTTGGTGGGAGTCTTATCTCGCCACCCATGCCAACCCCGACGCCATCACTTGGGAAGAGTTCAGAGGGAACTTTCGTCAGTACCATGTTCCTACAGGTCTGATGACAGTGAAGAAGGAGGAGTTCCTGGCCCTCAAGCAAGGGTCATCGTCTGCCAGTGAGTACCAAGACAGGTTTCTGCAGTTGTCCCGCTATGCTCCTGAAGATGTCAACACCGATGCCAAGCGACAGTACCGTTTCCTAAGAGGCTTGGTTGACCCTCTGCAGTATCAGCTGATGAATCATACCTTCCCGACATTCCAACACCTGATTGACAGAGCAATCATGACAGAAAGAAAGCGTAAGGAGATGGAGGATCGTAAGCGCAAGATCAGTGGACCCCAGCCTGGAAGCAGCAGCCGTCCTCATTTCTCAGGCAATCAACCTCAGCAGTTCAGGCAGAACCAGCGTCCACCTCAGCAACATCAGCAGTTCCAAAGGCAGTATCCTCAGCACCAGTACCAGAATCGTCAGAACAATCAGTCAGGAGGTCAGTTCCAGAGGCAGAATCAGCAAGCACCTCGTCTTCCTGCCCCAGCAAACCAGCAGAACAGTCAGGCAGCACCAGCTCAGGTTGGAAACAGAGCATGTTTCCACTGTGGAGAGCAAGGCCACTGGGTGATGCAATGTCCGAAGAAGGCAGCCCAGCAGCAGTCAGGCCCCAACGTCCCAGCAAAGCAGAATGTGTCTCAGCCTGGAGCAGGCAACCGCTCTCAGCCACGCTACAATCATGGGAGACTGAACCACTTGGAGGCTGAAGCAGTTCAGGAGACCCCCGGCATGATAGTAGGTATGTTCCCAGTCGACTCCCATATCGCAGAAGTATTATTTGATACTGGAGCAACGCATTCTTTCATTACTGCATCGTGTGTAGGAACACATAATCTTCCAATTACTACCATGTCAACCCCTATTCAAATTGACTCAGTCGGTGGTAGAATTCGAGCTGATAGCATTTGTTTGAATGTATGTGTGGAAATAAGGGGGATAGCGTTTCCCGCTAACCTCATAGTAATGGGTACTCAGGGAATAGATGTCATCCTAGGGATGAATTGGCTAGATAAGTATCAGGCAGTTATCAGTTGTGATAAGAGGACAATTAAGTTGGTGTCCCCACTAGGAGAGGAAGTGGTGACCGAGTTAGTCCCGCCTGAGCCAAAGAAAGGAAGTTGTTATCAGATGGCCGTTGATAGCAGTGAAGCAGACCCAATTGAGAGTATCAAGGTTGTGTCTGAGTTCCCAGATGTGTTTCCGAAGGACTTACCGGGTATGCCACCAGAGCGGAAAGTTGAGTTTGCCATAGAGCTTCTTCCTGGCACCGCCCCCATCTTTAAGAGAGCTTACAGAGTATCTGGACCAGAGTTGGTTGAACTTAAGAAGCAGATTGATGAGCTGTCAGAGAAAGGTTACATCCAGCCAAGCACCTCGCCTTGGGCCGCTCCTGTCTTGTTCGTGGAGAAGAAAGATGGCACCAAGAGAATGTGTATCGATTATCGAGCTTTGAATGAAGTCACGATCAAGAATAAGTACCCTTTGCCTAGAATAGAAGATCTGTTCGACCAGTTGAGAGGAGCCAGTGTGTTCTCCAAGATTGATCTGAGGTCAGGTTATCATCAGCTCAGGATCCGACCTTCAGATATTCCAAAGACGACATTCATTACCAAGTATGGGCTGTATGAGTTCACTGTGATGTCTTTCGGTCTAACCAATGCACCAGCGTTCTTCATGAACTTGATGAACAGTGTATTCATGGATTACCTTGATAAGTTTGTGGTGGTATTCATTGATGACATTCTGGTTTATTCTCAAAGCGAAGAAGAACATGCAGATCATTTGAGGATGGTATTGCAGAGATTGCGAGAGCACCAGTTTTATGCAAAGTTGAGCAAGTGTGAATTCTGGATCAATGAAGTCCTGTTCTTGGGTCACATAATCAACAAAGAAGGATTGGCTGTGGATCCGAAGAAAGTGGTAGACATTATGAACTGGAAAGCGCCAACAGATGCTCGAGGAATAAAGAGTTTCATTGGAATGGCCGGATATTATCGGCGATTCATTGAAGGGTTTTCGAAGATTGCGAAACCAATGACAGTGTTGCTAGGCAACAAAGTTGAGTTCAAGTGGACCCAGAAATGTCAAGAGGCCTTCGAAGCGCTGAAAGAGAAGTTGACAACAACGCCTGTACTAGTCTTGCCTGATGTGCACAAGCCCTTCTCTGTGTACTGTGATGCTTGTTACACAGGTTTGGGATGCGTATTGATGCAAGAGGGAAGAGTTGTGGCTTACTCGTCCCGACAGTTGAAGGTTCATGAGAAGAATTACCCAATCCATGACCTAGAGTTGGCAGAAGTGGTTCACGCGCTGAAGACATGGAGGCACTATCTGTATGGATAGAAATGTGATGTTTACACAGACCACAAGAGTCTGAAGTACATATTCACTCAGTCAGAGCTAAATATGAGGCAACGAAGATGGTTGGAGCTGATCAAAGACTACGAGTTGGAGATTCATTACCATCCAGGCAAAGCGAACGTAGTGGCAGATGCTTTGAGCAGGAAGAGTCAAGTTAATCTGATGGTCGCTCATCCGATGCCCTATGAGTTGGCCAAAGAGTTTGACAGGTTGAGTCTTGGGTTTCTGAATAATTCGCGAGGAGTCACAGTTGAGTTGGAACCTACCCTAGAGCGGGAAATCAAAGAAGCACAGAATAATGATGAGAAGATCAGTGAGATCCGGCGACTGATTCTAGACGGCAGAGGCAAAGATTTTCGGGAAGATGCAGAAGGTGTGATATGGTTCAAAGACCGCTTGTGTGTTCCCAATGTCCAATCTATTCGGGAGTTGATTCTTAAGGAAGCTCATGAGACAGCCTATTCGATTCACCCTGGTAGTGAAAAGATGTATCAGGATCTGAAGAAGAAATTCTGGTGGTACGGAATGAAGAGGGAAATCGCAGAGCATGTGGCTATGTGCGATAGTTGTCGGTGGATCAAGGCAGAGCACCAGAGACCAGCTGGATTGTTGCAACCATTGCAAATTCCTCAGTGGAAATGGGATGAAATCGGTATGGATTTCATAGTCGGATTGCCTCGTACTCGAGCCGGCTATGATTCTATTTGGGTAGTAGTGGACCGTTTGACCAAGTCAGCCCACTTCATACCTATCAAGACCAACTACAGCAGTGCAGTGTTGGCAGAATTGTATATGTCTCGGATCGTTTGTTTTCATGGTGTGTCAAAGAAGATAGTGTCAGACAGAGGAACACAGTTCACCTCTCATTTCTGGCAGCAGTTGCATGAAGCCTTGGGTACACATCTGAATTTCAGTTCAGCCTATCATCCGCAGACAGATGGTCAGACTGAAAGGACCAATCAAATTCTTGAAGATAGGTTGAGAGCTTGTGCATTGCAAGATCAGTCCGGATGGGATAAGAGATTACCTTATGCAGAGTTTTCCTATAACAACAGTTATCAGGCCAGTTTGAAGATGTCACCATTTCAGGCGCTTTATGGAAGGAGTTGCAGAACTCCGTTGCAATGGGATCAGCCTGGAGAAAAGCAGGTGTTTGGGCCAGACATTCTACTTGAAGCTGAAGAGAACATCAAGATGGTCTGAGAGAATCTGAAGATAGCGCAATCGAGGCAGCGAAGCTATGCAGACACAAGAAGAAGAGAGATTAGTTTCGAAGTCGGAGACTTTGTCTATCTGAAAGTGTCACCGATCAGAGGAGTCAGAAGGTTCGGAGTCAAAGGCAAGCTAGCACCCAGCTACATTGGTCCGTACCAAATTCTCTCAAGGCGTGGAGAAGTGGCCTATCAGCTCAGCCTGCCAGAGAATCTGTCCGCAGTGCATGATGTTTTTCATGTGTCTCAGTTGAAGAAGTGCTTGCGTGTGCCAGAAGAGGAGCTGCCAGTGGAAGGTCTTGAAGTCCAGGAGGACTTGACCTACGTCGAGAAGCCAGTGCAAATCCTTGAGGTTGCAGATAGAGTCACCCGAAGGAAGACCATCCGAATGTGCAAGGTCAGATGGAATCACCATTCTGAGGAAGAAGCAACCTAGGAGCGTGAAGATGATCTGATGGCTAAATACTCTGAGCTCTTTGCTAGCCAACCCTGAATCTCGAGGGCGAGATTCTTTTAAGGGGGATAGGTTTGTAACGCCCTGAATTTGGGGGTAGAATTTTTTTCTTCTTTTCTCTCACCAAATTCAGGCGTTACTCTTTCCTTTTTCCCTTTTCTTCTCGCTAAGCCTTGATATTTTCTAAAAGTTATAGCGAGAATTAGCTCGACATCTTGTGTAACCAAAACCTAGAACTATTTTTGTTTGTTGCATCATGCCGGATTATGCACTCTTTTATTTGTGGTTGAGTGAAGTGGAGAATTAGGCATATAAGAAATTATGGAAATTAGAAAAAGGAAAAGCCTTTTCTTTTTTTCTCTCTTCCCCCCTTCTCCCCTTTTGGCCCAGCCGCCCCCCTTCGGCCGGCCCAGCTGGCGGCCCAGCCGCCCCCCTTCCTGCGTGGGCCTCGCGCCGGCCCAACCGCCCCCCCCCCTTTTCCTTTTTTTTCTTTTTCCCAAAATTTCCCTCCCCTCTCTCTCTCCCTCACCCTAACCCTAGCCGCCTCCGCCCTCTCCCAACCCCCACGCCGCCGCCGCCCCTCCCCGGCGCCGCCGCCGCGCCGTCCTCCCCTCCGGTGAGGCTTCTTCCCCCCCTCCTCCCTCCTCTCCTCCCCTCCCTCCTCCTTCCCTCCCGTCGGCGCCCTCCCCCGCGCCATGGGCACGCTCAGCCCTGGCCCCGACCTCGCCCGCCCGGCCGCTCGGCTCGGCCGCCCCGGCGCCCCCCGTCTCGCGACGGCGTCCCCCGCCCCCGCGCGAGCCCCGCTCGGCCCCGCGCCCGGTCGCCCTTGGCTGCCCCGGTTCCGGCCCCGACCTCCCGCGCCTGGCCGCCCTTGGCTGCCCCGGTTCCGGCCCCGACCTCCCTCGCCCGGCCGCGCCGCTCGTCCCCGACCCCGGCCGCCCCCGGCTCGGCCGCGCCCGCCCAGCCCCTCCCCGCGCCGGTCCCATGCTCGGCCGCCCCCGGCTCGGCTGCCCCGCGCCGCCCCACCTCGCCTCCGGCGAGCCCGCGCCCGGCCGCTCCGGCGAGCCCCCGCCCCGTCCCGCGCTCGGCCCTGCCCCCGGCTTGGCCGCCCTCGGCCGCCTCGCCTCCGGCGAGCCCCGCGCCCGCTCGGCCCCGCTCCGCGCCGCCCCGGCGAGCTCGGCCGTCCCGCGCCCGGCCGTGTCCTCGCCCGGCCGCATCCTCGCTCGCCCGTGCTCGCTTGCCCCGGCGTGCTTGCCCGCTCGCCCCGCCGTGCCTTGCTCGCGTCGTGACGGCCCCGGCGTGGCCTCGAGCTCGGCCCAGCGTGCCTATGGCGCGCGGCTTTGAGCTCGGCTAGCGCACGGCCCCGACGTGCGCACGGCTAGTTCGTGGCGTGTGCGTGCGGCCTCGCGCACGTGCCCGCATAGTGCGCGTGCCTTGGCACGACCCGTCGCGCCCCGTCTACCCCCCCCCCCCCCCCCGTGTCCTATGCGCGCTAATCACGTGTTTATATTAATAAGATAGGAGTCTCAATTTGGAAATTGGTTACGTTTGTTAATTTGTATAGCTAATCATCTATCTTATTCAACGTTAATCTACTAAAAGTGGTCATGTTTACATTAGTGCATGTAGCTAATTCTTTTGTTAGAACCAATTGGAATTAGAGCACGTAACGTCTAGTTATTCGTTTACCGTAGTGCGCCTCGAGTATAAGCCTTAACCCTCGCGAGACCTTTCCCCGCCTCTTTCTAACCAAGGTAAATTCATTACCGTATGTGATATTCTATGAATATTTACTTTATTTGTTCTCTTGTATGGTGTACTGTTTGTTCCCTAATTTGAATGGATGGATGTATGTATGCTTGCAATCGCATAGAGAACGATCCGGTTGAAGAGCCCGAGGAACTCGTAGGAGAAGCCCCTGAGCAGCAGTCGGTTGGTGGAGGCAAGTGTCCCTTGACCTATCTCTGTCCTATACATTCTTTAATTCACCTCCCGCATTACACATTTATGCCTAAGGATCGACTAGCTTTGTTATCCATATCCTTGTTTACCTATTTGGGTTGGATTATTATTGTTTAACTTTATGCTATTGCTCAACTCTAATCAATGAACATGATGAGATTATCTATGATACGCTGTTTTCCCTTCTCTTATCATGATGTTATACTTGTGGTCTTCAAGGGGGCTCGAGCGGTTTCTCGAGTGCCTCTCCGTAAGGACCTGTTCTATGGATGACCGCCCGGGAAAACAGTGCAACCATGAGGGTGGAGTGGGACGCCCTTAGCTGAATAATTAGAGGAACCGGGGTGTAGTTCGCTTAGCCGCTGTGCCATCAGTGGGACTCGGTGTATGCGGCTCGCTCTGCCAAGGTTGATTTGTCCCTTGGGGAGGAGTGTGGTACATTTAGGAAACCTAACGGGCGGCTACAGCCCCGGAGAATCTTTGTAAAGGCTACGTAGTGAAACCCTGCCTATTCACCTTGGTAGTGTTTAAGGGTTTGATCGGCCCGAGGCAAGAGGGAATCACGGCTTGTGGGTAAAGTGCACAACCTCTGCAGAGTGTTTGAAAACTGATATATCAGCCGTGCTCGCGGTTATGAGCGGCCAAGGGAGCTCCAATGATTAGCGGTACTTGATCAGAGACATTTTGGTTTACAGGTGGCAATGAGACTGATGGTTTTGGTTATGTCTATGGTGCTGGTAAGTGGTATTCCGTTTGGAAAGGGTACATTGGGCTAATAATTTGGGTTAATGTTAAAACCTGGCTTTCTACTAGTAAATAATAATCTGACCAACTAAAAGCAACTGCTTGACTTACCCCCACATAAAGCTAGTCCACTACAGCCAAACAGGATACTTGCTGAGTATGTTGATGTGTACTCACCCTTGCTCTACACACCAAACCCCCCCCATCCCCAGGTTGTCAGCATTGCAACCACTCCTCAGGCGAAGATGAAGCTGTGGAAGGAGACTTCCAGGAGTTCCAAGACTATGACGAGTTCTAGGCATGGGTTAGCGGCAACCCCCAGTCGGCTGCCTGTGAAGGCCGCGGTTATCTACGTTTCGTTTTCGCACTTTGATTTATTGTAAAGACTATGTGGATGTCTCAGACACATGATGTAATCGACTATTATTTCCCTTTTTAATACTATTTGAGCAATGTGTGATGATGTCCATGTTATGTAACCGCTGTGTACGTGAATTGCTGATCCTGGCACGTACATGGTTCGCATTCGGTTTGCCTTCTAAAACCGGGTGTGACAGAAACACAACCCACTGGCCCTTCTGTAATCTCTTAACTATCTTTCCTTGCTCAATTCAGGATTCAGGATTCCACCTCTACTTGGGACTTCTCATCTTATTCTTCTCTGCAATCTCCTGATATAGTTGAGCTAATCTCATAGCCTTATCCATTGTCTTGGGCATTTGTGCCATCACTTGGGACTGAATCTCAGGCTTCAAACCCCTCACATAGTGGGTCACGAAAAGGGTCTCATCCAACTCTGAATTATGCAAGGTAGTTGCATATCTGGTATCGTTGAAAGCCTGAGAGTATTCTTGTACCCCATGCTGTTGTTTCATATTGACCAAAGCTCTCACGGCCTGAGGAAACTCTTCTACCCCAAACTTCTCCCTCACCGCATGGGTGAACTGCTCCCAATCTCCTAAGCCATGTTTCAGCTTATACACCTACAACCACTTTGAAGCATTTCCCTCCATGTGCATCGAGGCGGTGCTTGCCCAGATCCACTTAGGCACTTGATAAATTGTGAAGTATTCCATACACCTGCACACCCGGTTTTGGAAGGCAAACCGAATGTGAACCATGTACGTGCCAGGATCAGAAACTCACGTACACAACGATTACATAATTGGACATCATCACACAATACTCAAAATAAATAGCGGAAAGGTGCTTTAATTACATCAATATGTACAAGACATCCATAGAGTCTAATACATAGCCATAATGTTGAACATTAATATCAAAGTGCGAAGAAACGAAACGTAGAAGATAAGCCTACACAAGCAGCTGACTGGGGGTTTGCCACTAAGAAAAACTAGAACTCATCATAGTCCTGGAACTCCTCAAAGTCCTCCATGTTGCCAGCATCACCTCCTGAGCACTGAGTACAGTGGGGACAACCTGGGGTGGGGGTGGTGTGTAAAGCAAGGGTGAGTACACATCAACGTACTCAGCAAATGTCATGTTTGGCTGAAGTGGACTAGCTGTATGTGGGGTTGAGGTTAAGCAGTTGCTTTTAGTTGGTCAAGTATTTATTATTATTAGTAGAGCCAAGTTTTAGTAATAAACCGAGTTATTACCCAAAAGTACTCCCTCAAAGAGGAAATACCAGAGATCAGATTTATAACATCATTGTTAACCATCATCATAAAAGTAACCAAAGTTCTTCTAATCAAAGAGGATCCCAAGGCTGCTCTTAATCATGAGCTCAGCTGATATACCAGTTTCTAACACTCTGCAGAGGTTGTACACTTTACCCACAAGTCGTGATCCCTTTCTAGCCTGGGTTGTACAGACCCGATCTTCACTATCGAGGTGAATGGCCAGGGATACACTACGTAGCCTTTACAAAGACTCCCCTAGTGCATAGTTTCTCGTTAGGTTTCGCCAGTCGTACAAACGCACTACACCTCCCCAAGGTGGGTGACTAACAAAACCAAATCGAATGAACCTCTGCACTCCCCTTGGCAGAGCGAGCACTACGCCCCAGCACCCATTGAAGGCCCTCCGGCAAAGCCAACTACACCCCAGGTTCATCTAATTATTCAGCTAAAGGTGTCCCATTCCACCCTCATTGTTGCACTGTTATCCCAGGTGGTCACTCCACGAACAGGTCCTTACGGAGAGGTACTCAGGAAAAAGGCCTGAGCCCCCTAGAGTATCACGATATCATCATTGGGATAACATCATCGTATCATAAATAATCACATCATGTTCATTGACTAAGTTAAGGCAATAGCAAAATGCTAACCATGATAACCTAAAAGGTAAACAAGGATAAGGTAAATACAGACTAGTCAATCCTTAGGTTTAAGTAATGTAATGCGGGACAGTGGATTATAAAGTACGTAGGACATAATAGGTCAGAGGACACTTGCCTTCACCAGGTTGTGCTCAGGGAGGTCTTCAGCAACACACTCGGGAACCTCGGACTGCTCGTTGTCTAAATAAAGCGAGCATACATTCAATACATTTGGAAAGTACAAATTAACAGCACACCAAAACATGTATAAACATTGGAGTACATCTCAAAAGGCACATTATTAAATAAGGAAGAGTGAGGTCAAAGTATAACATGAACTAACTTCATTTAGGAGTTGATTATTCTTTAAGTGTTGTCCATAATTACATAACCTAGTTTTATTTATTTTATTGTACCTAAAAGTTAGACCAGAGATGAATTCATGTAGTACAGGTTATTAGTCTCACAAAACTAAATAAACTTTAACCCCTAGGGTTTTCCTTGTATTTATTTTATTAAATAAACAAACCTACACATATGCTAGTTCAAAGTTAACCATAAATTTAGAATGTGTAGACAGTAAATGGAACTAATTTATTTAAACAGAGAATATTCCTATGAACATTTTGCAATTTGAATCACTAAATTTGAAATTCATATGCAAAAGATATGAAATAAACAAGTTTGGGAATTTAAAATATGAAACTAGGTCTAATTCTATAATTATTTAAAAGTCTAGGGTTCAATCTGTAAGACTACAGGGGCCTGCACGCGAAAACAATGGACGGCGGGTTAATTCCAACTAACCCGAGGGTCTCTTAAACAAAACTACACGCGAAAGGGTATCGGATGATCTCAACCGTTAGATCAAAAAACAATGGTCGAGATTAGATATGCGGCCGAGGGCGAGCGCACGCGGGCGAGCGAGCGCTGACAGGCGGGCCAGGGGTGTCAGTGGCCGGGAAGGGGACGAGCTGACCGATCGGGCCCAGCGCTAGGGGACACAGGCGCTGACAGGCGGGTCCGGACGCAGGGCGCGCATGCGCGAAGCGGTATCCCGTGATCTGGGCCGTGCGATCAAGATCGGACGGGGGAGATCAAACCGGGAGGGGTGAACGACTGCGGGTGGCGCCACTCCTCTTCGTGGCGGTGAAGTCGCCGGAGTTGGGGCGGGTGTGTGCTACGGCGGTTCCGGGGTCACCGGAGTTGGTTAGAGATGGAGAAGACGACTCCGCGAACTCGATGGCAGGGTTGTGGCCACAAGACCGGGGTCAGAGAGGGGGAAACGGCGGGGGAAAACCTCCGGGCAGCTCGGGGTAACTCTAGTGAGGAATATCGGCCGCTAGGAGAGGCAATCGGTCGTGATAGGGCTCGGGCTAGTTCCAGTGGAGGTGGGGGAGCATTATGGGCCAATGCCGGGGCACTGGACGGGCTCGGGCTGGCCGGACACCGTGCGGGCGCAGCGAGCAAGCACGGCTGCATGCCAGCGAGGCCAAATTGGCTACAGGTAACTGTGAATAGGGGAAAACAAGCGCGGGGATGGATGTCTCACCTCGGGGCGGAGCTCGGGGTCGCTTGGTGTGGCCTCCGGCGAGCTAGATGACCGAGGAGGCGGGCGCGAGTCTCCGGCGAGGTCGGACGGCGTGGACAGAGCGCTAGCAAGAGCGAGGCTGCGTGAAATGAGGTGGGGAAGTGAGTGCGGGTGCAGGCGGTGCTCAAAAAGAGCTGGGACGTGTGGGAGGACGACGTGGCCAAGGTTCCCGGCGACGTGCGCGAGTGCGCGCGCGCTGGTCCACGGCGGGCGTGGGGAAGGCGGAGCTGACAGTGCAGGCCCACGACCTAGAGAGAGAGAGAGAGAGGACGGACGCACGGGGGTAACGACTCGACGACTGGAAAAGTGGGCCCGCAAAGCAGAGAGAGAAGAAGGGCACGCGGGCGAGGAAACCGACGCCGACAGCCTGGCCCCGTTGGGCAGAGAGTAGGGGTGGTAATGGATCGTGATCCAAATAGTTCTTCACAAAATGTCAAGGCCCTAAATAAATTATAGTTCAAAAATGACTAGAAATAAAGCCCGATCCTAACCCGCTTCGATCCTTAAATCTTATAGTGCAAAAATTATAGCCCATTGTCAGCCCTAGCAGAGAGAGCGTGAGAGAGGGCGTGCGGGAGAGGGGGTTGTCGGTGATAGGTGGAACCCACTTGTCAGGCGGCGCAGGCGCGCGACCTGGCTGGGTCGAGCTAGGCCAGCTGGGCTGCTTTGCCTTTTCCTTTTTCCTGAATTTCCTAGTTGCTTTTCCATTTCTTTTCTCAAGGGTTTTCAATTCAAATTCAAATCAAGTTTCAAATTCAAACTAATTCAAACATGAGCAACAATTCAAAGAATATTCAAACTCGGCATGATGCAACATGTCATGACCCATAGTGTTTTGACAAAAATAAATAATTAATCCCCCTTAATTAAGCTATTTCTACTCAAAAGGAAAAAGTGAGAGAGAATCTAGAGAGGGATAGAACCTAGGGTGAGAGAGAGAAGAGTAACACTTGAATTTGGATGATAATAAGAAAGAAATTTTATACCCTCAAATTCAGGGTGTTACAGACTATCCCCCTTAAAAGAATCTCGCTATTTTATACCCCCGAATTCGAGATTGAGGGCTGGCTAGAAAAGAGCTCAGGGTACTTGGCTTTCAAATCATCTTCTCTTTCCCAGGTTGCTTCTTCTTCTGAGTGATGACCCCATTTGACTTTGCACATGCTGATGGTACTTCTCCGAGTGACCCGATTTGCTGTTTCCAGAATTTGAGTTGGCTTCTCAATATATGTCAGATCTTCTTGAACCTCAAGATCCTCTGTTGGCAACTGCTCTTTTGGCACTCTCAAGCATTTCTTTAACTGAGACACATGGAACACATCATGCACAACTGACAGGTTCTCTGGTAAACTGAGTTGATATGCCACTTCTCCATGCCTTGCATGAATCTGGTACGGTCTGATGTATCAAGGTGCTAGCTTGCCTTTGACTCCGAACCTTTTGATTCCTCTGATTTGTGACACCTTCAAGTAGACATAGTCTCCTATTTCAAAATTCAGTTCTCTTCTTCTGGTGTAAGCATAGCTTCGTTGTCTGGACTGTGCTGCCTTCAAATTCTCTCAGACCATTCTGATGTTCTCTTCGGCTTCAAGCAAAATATCTGGACAGAACACCTGTCTTTCACCAGGTTGGTCCCAATGCAATGGAGTTCTGCAATTCCTCCCATAAAGCGCTTCGAATGGTGACATCTTCAGACTAGCTTGATAGTTGTTGTTGTAAGAGAATTCTGCATATGGTAGCCTCTTGTCCCAACCTATCTTGTCTTGCAAAGCACAAGCCCTCAACATATCTTCAAGAATATGATTGGTCCTCTTTGTTTGACCATATGTCTGCGGGTGATAAGCTGAGCTGAATTTAAAGTGTGTGCCCAAAGCTTCATGCAACTGCTGCAAAAAATGAGAGGTGAACTGAGTGCCTCTATCTGATACTATGTTCTTTGGAACGCCATGCAAGCACACATTCTGAGACATGTATAGTTCGGCAAACATTGCACTGTTGTAGGTGGTCTTGACTGGTATGAAATGGGCCGCCTTTGTCAAACGGTCCACTACTACCCAGATGGAGTCATAACTAGTACGAGTGTGAGGCAAACCAACTATTAAGTCCATTCTGATCTCATCCCATTTCCACTGAGGAATCTGCAACGGCTGCAACAAACCTGCAGGCCTCTGATGTTCTGCTTTAATCCTCTGACAACTGTCACATACAGCCACATACTCCGCTACCTCCCTTTTCATACCATACCACCATAATCTTTTCTTTAGGTCTAGGTACATCTTCTCACTACCAGGGTGTATAGAGTATGCTGTCTCATGAGCTTCCTTGAGAATTAGTTCCCGGATTGATTTGATGTCGGGAACACATAGTCTATCCTTGAACCATACCACTCCTTCTGCATCTTCACGGAAATCCTTGCCTTTTCCATCTATGATCAGTTGTCGGATCTCGTTGATCTTCTCATCATCCTTCTGGACCTTCCTGATGTCTTGCTCTAGAGTGGGTTCCAACTCAATTGTCACTCCTTGGGTGTTGTTCAGAAATCCGAGACTCAATCTATCGAATTCCTTCACTAGCTCATACGACATCGGGTGAGCGGCCAACATATTAACTTGACTCTTTCTACTCAGAGCATCCACAACCACATTTGCATTGCCTGGGTGATAATGAATCTCCAGCTCATAATCTTTGATCAATTCTAGCCATCTTCGCTGCCTCATGTTTAACTCTGACTAAGTGAATATGTACTTGAGGCTCTTGTGATTCGTGTAGATATCACACTTCTGCCCATAAAGATAATGCCTCCAGGTCTTCAGTGCATGAACCACGACTGCTAATTCCAGATCATGAGTAGGATAATTCTTCTCATGAATCTTCAGCTGGCGGGACGAGTATGCCACTACTCTCCCTTCCTGCATTAACACACATCCCAGTCCGATGTACGAAGCATCACAATATACTGAGAATGGCTTGTGAACATCTGGCAGAATCAATACTGGTGTCGTCGTCAACTTCTCCTTCAATGTCTCAAAGGACTTTTGGCATGCTGGGGTCCACTTGAACTCAACCTTCTTTGCCAGCAAGGTTGTCATTGTCCTGGTAATCTTGGAGAAACCTTCAATGAAACGCCGATAATAACCGGCCATTCCAATGAAACTCTTGATTCCTCGGACGTCTTTTGGTGCTTTCCAGTCCAGAATAGTCGTTACCTTCTTCAGATCTACAGCCAATCCCTCTCGGTTTATAATATGACCCAAGAACAGGACTTCACTGATCTAGAACTCGCACTTGCTGAACTTGGCATACAACTGACAATCTCGTAGCCTCTGAAGTACTTTCCTCAAATGCTCCTCATGCTCTTGCTCATTCTGGGAATATATAAGAATATCATCAATGAACACCACTACGAACTTGTCAACGTAGTCCATGAACACACTGTTCATTAAGTACATGAAGTAAGCTGGCGCATTCGTCAAACCGAATGACATGACTGTGAACTCATATAGTCCATACTTAGTGATGAATGTTGTCTTTGGTATATCCGAAGGTCGGATTCTGAGCTGATGGTAACCTGACCTCAGATCTATCTTTGAGAACACACTGGCTCCTCTTAACTGATCGAATAAGTCTTCAATTCTAGGCAGGGGGTACTTGTTCTTGATAGTAACTTCATTCAAGGATTTGTAGTCAATGCACATCCTCTTTGTTTCGTCCTTCTTCTCTACAAATAACACTGGGGCTGCCCAAGGCGAGGTACTCAGTCTAATGTAGCCCTTCTCTGACAACTCATCAATCTACTTCTTGAGTTCCACCAATTCTGGTCTAGACACTCGATAGGCTCTCTTGGAAATAGGGGCGGTGCCTGGTATAAGCTCTATGGCAAATTCAACCTTCCTTTCAGGTGGCATACCTGGTAACTCCTCGAGAATTACATCTGGGAATTCTGATACTACTTTGATAGCCTCTGATGGTTTAATCTCCTCAATATGGGCGGTAACTTGGTGACAACTTCCTTTCCTTGGTCCAGACAAGACCAACTCTACTAACACTTCTCCTGATAGGGACACTAACTTCACCATTCTCTTATCACAGCTAAGACTGGCTTGATACTTGGTTAGCCAATTCATCCTTAGGATGACATCTATAGTGTATCCTGGTTACCCATAACTATTAAATCAGCGGGGAACTCTATCCCCCTTATTTGAACTTTTGCACGAGGGCAAAATCTATCCATTTGGGTTCTTCCACCAACTGAACTAACCCTCATAGGTGGATACATGGGTGCTACTGGTATATTATGTGATTCTACCCATGATGCAGTCACAAAAGAATGTGTTGCTCTAGTATCAAATAACACATTTGCAGAATGGTACTCGACTGAAAACATACCTAGTGCCACTCCTAGTCTCCTGGACTGTGTCGGCCTCCAAGTGATTCACCTTTCCATACTGGGCATGAGGCTGCCCACGGTTGTTGCCTCCTTGCTGCATTGCATTCTGCCTGACTGGGGCATTGGGAGTTGGCTGCTGCTGAGCTGCTTTCTTTGGGCAATGATTCACCCAGTAGCCTTGTTCCCCACAGTGGAAACATGCACGACTTCCTCCTTGCGCTGGCGCTACTTGGCTGTTCTGGTTGGTTGCTGGGGCAGGATGATGGGGTGCCTGGTTGCTCTGACGCTGATATTGATTTCCTCCCTGCTGGTTATTCTGAAGGTACTGCTGCTGCTGAGGAAACTGCCTCTAGTACTGCTGCTGCTGGTTCTGACGCTAGTGCTGGTGCTGGTGACCCTGCTTGAATGGCTGAGGTGGGTTGCCTGAGTAGCGAGGACGGCTGCTACTCCCGACCTGAGATCCACCAATCTTGCGTTTCCTGTCCTCCATATCCCGACGCTTCCTTTCAGTCATAATAGCCCTATCGATCAAATGCTGGAAGGTAGGGAAGGTGTGGTTCATCAGCTGGTAATGGAGGGGATCAACCAATCCTCTCAAGAAGTGGTACTGCCTCTTAACATCTGTGTTGACATCTTCTGGGGCATAACGCGATAGCTGCAGAAACTTATCCCTATACTCACTGACGGATAGGGGACCTTGCTTCAAGGAGAGAAACTCCTCCTTCCTCACTATCATCAGTCCCTCGGGCACGTGGTAGCGACGGAAGTTGTCCCTAAATTCTTCCCAAGTGATGGCTTCAGGGTTAGCATGGGTGGCGAGGTAAGAGTCCCACCAAGACTCTCACGATCATTGCACTAGGCAGTGTGCAACTCACGTTCCATGGTACGTAGCCAATCTTCGGCGTCCATGGGATCAGCAGAATGGACAAAGACTGGCGGATGGCCCCTCATGAATTCTGCCCGCTTGTCCCTGGGCACATGTGGCATCTAGACTTGCACCTGAGGCTGAGGCGGTGGTGGCTGCTGCTGCACCTGCTGCATCGCTGCTAAAGTCTACCCAATTGCTTGGACTGCTTGAGTCTGCATCAAGAACATTTGCTCAATGGTCATCGGTGGTGGCGGTGGCAACTGCTGCTGCTGAGCTGCATCTTCCTGGGGTGCCTGTTGTTCTAGCTGAGCACGCCTTGCACCTCTGCACCTGTTCTCAGACATATGTAGAAATCACACACATATATCAAATCTGACTCTGCAGCCTTTCAGCATAAGAAAAGATGTATAGAAAATCTTCATAACACTGAACAAAGGACCATCTTCACTGACAGCTTCTCAGATAAAGAGGAAAGTGGACATAAATGGATTACCCAACTAAATAACTGACTTTATTAATAACTACACCAAGTTGCAGGGGATACCCACGCCTTGGTGACAATCATTACAAAGATCCAATGTCATTACATGTCCATCATAACAAGCATCCCAACATAAGATAAGCAAATTAACTCTAACTAAGACTGACTAGACTAAGACACTGAATTAAGCATTATTATAGACTCCGACTCTATCGATCTATGGATCCAAATCTATCCGGGTCCTGCAGTCTAGGGTACCATAGTTGAAGCGACCACGGGGCGGCGAGCGGTAAGAGTGCTGAATCCCGATAGGGGCAGGAGAACCACCATCCAGATAGTGGTGTGTTGCACACTCAGCACGCAATTCCGCAACCTCCGCCCGAACCTTGCCCAACTTGTCAAGGGTGTGGTCCAACTATGTGTTGAGCACGATGGCCACGTTGACCATGCTGTTCAGCTTGGGATTGCCCTCACCAACTGGCGAGACAATCACACCTCCAGCACTGTCGGTCGAACGGCGAGGGTAGTACTTTAGGTCGAGGCCATTAGCTACCCCGCTGAACAACGAGCAATACTGAGAAAGTGCCCGTCATGCTGCATCTTGCATGACTGCCTCGGCAGTATCGCTCTCAGTAATAGAATAGTGCTCTAAGAAGGCCTGTGCACCCCGGAGATCATCGTCTGGACGACGCACCAAGCAAGTAGCCTCCCACTGGTCCGGATATAACCCGCGACGATGCTGGTAGACTACACTACAGTACTCGATAGACCAAGTGTGTCGATCGAAGGCCCGACGCAGCAAGGTGTCGAGAGCGTCGTGGAAGTGACACCCGCGAGCGGCGTCACGAGTGATGGGTCTAGCTATCCGTTCCTCCGGCTCTAGCTCCTCCAAGATCTCCGTGCCGTGCTCGATCTGCCACCAGCGTCGTCGTCGTCTCCGTCTCCGTCAGGGTCTCCTCCAGCAGTCGGGATGCCCTGTGGTGGTGCAGGGGGCATCTCTAGCTGAGGTGCAGGAGAAGGCGGCTTCTCAGACTCCACCTCCTGCTGAGGCGAGGGGGAAGAGTCCTGCTGCTCCTGCTCCTGGCATCGACGCTCCTGCTCCTCGTGCAGGCGATGATGTAGTCTCTCTAGGTGACTAGACTGACCTGGCACCGTGCGACGCAGTGGACGTTCCGCCAAGCGAGAAGGCAAAAAGGGGATCACAGACTTACGTGCAGTGCACCTAAGACGAGCCATCTACAAAAGACATCGTAAGCACAAGAGTAAGAGTAGAACTATGAGACCAGAAAGTAAACAGAAAGAAAAGTGAGACAAAACTTTTGAGATAAGTAAATATCATAGAGTTGGTCAAGATGACCAACTTTTGAAATGAGTCTAAAGATCAAGGTAAGAGTAGGAGTCTTTAGTTCCTTAGGGCGACCATTCTAGTCTAGGTTGGAGGTCCTACAGTTAGTAGGCTTTGATACCACTTATGTCACACCCAGTTTTGGAAGGCAAACTGAATGCGAACCATGTACGTGCCAGGATCAGAAACTCACGTACACAGCGATTACATAATTGGACAACATCACACAATGCTCGAAATAAATAGCGGAAAGGTACTTTAATTACATCAAGATGTCCAAGACATCCATAGAGTCTAATACATAGCCATAATGTTCAACATCAATATCAAAGTGCGAAGAAACGAAACGTAGAAGATAAGCCTACACAGGCAGCTGACTGGGGATTTCCCACTAAGAAAAACTAGAACTCGTCATAGTCCTGGAACTCCTCAAAGTCCTCCATGTTGCCAGCATCACCTCTTGAACACTGAGTACAGTGGGGACAACCTGGGGTGGGAGTGGTGTGTAAAGCAAGGGTGAGTACACATCAACGTACTCAGCAAATGTCCCATTTGGCTAAAGTGGACTAGCTGTATGTGGGGTTGAGGTTAAGCAGTTGCTTTTAGTTGGTCAAGTATTTATTATTAGTAGTAGTGCCAAATTTTAGTAATAAACCCAGTTATTACCCAAAAGAGGAAATACTAGAGATCAGATTTATAACATCATTGTTAACCATCATCATAAAAGTAACCAAAGTTCTTCTAATCAAAAAGGATCCCAAGGCTGCTCTTAACCATGAGCTCGACTGATATACCAGTTTCAAACACTCTGCAGAGGTTGTACACTTTACCCACAAGTCGTGATCCCTTTCCAGCCTGGGTTGTACAGACCCAATCTTCACTACCGAGGTGAATGGCTAGGGATACACTACATAGCCTTTACAAAGACTCCCCTTGTGAATAGCTGCTCATTAGGTTTTGCCAGTCGTACAAACATAGTACACCTCCCCAATTGGGTGACTAACAAAACCAAATCGAATGAACCTCTGCACCCCCTTGGCAGAGCGAGCACTACGCCCCGGCCCCCATTGACGGCCCTCCCGCAAAGCCAACTATACCCCCAGGTTCATCTAATTATTCAGCTAAGGGCATCACATTCCACCCTCATGGTTGCACTGTTATCCCGGGTGGTCACTCCACGAACAGGTCCTTACGGAGAGGTACTCAGGAAAAAGGCCTGAGCCCCCTAGAGTATCACAATATCATCATTGGGATAACATCATCGTATCATAAATAATCACATCATGTTCATTGACTAAGTTAAGGTGTAACACCCTGAATTTGGGGGTATAAAATTTCTTTCTAATGATCACCCAAATTCATGTGTTACTCTTCTCTATCTCACTCTAGTTTCTCTCTCTCTCTCTCTTTCTCTTTTAATTAGAGTTAGTTGTATTAGTGGGGGATTATTTATTTTATTTTTCCCAAAACATATGAGTCATGGAATGTTGCATCATATTGAGCCTAAATATTCTTTGAATTGTTGCACATATTTTATTTGGTTTGAATTTGAAACTTGAATTGAATTTGAATTGAAAACCCTAGAGAAAATAAATAGAAAAGTCAATAGAAATTCCAGGAAAATAGAAAAAGCCATTTCAGCCCAGGCCGACCCATTTAGCCCAGCACGTGCGTGCACCCTCGCCCGCGCGCCCGCTCTGCCTGACAGGCGGGTCCCGCCTGTCGGCGCCAACCCGATCGCGCCTCACTTTCTCTCTCTCTGTCACGTGGGCTAGACCTGTCGGCGCTAGTTCTCCCGCGCGCACCCGCTCCCCTCTCTCTGTCCCACTGTCCCCACCTGTCAGCTGTCTCTAACCTCTCGCCCATGATCTCCCCGTCGTGGACACGCCCACGATTGCGTGTTCTCCGGCCACGTCCGAGCCCCCGCGCCCCTTTTGAGCCCCGTGCCTTGCTCGCCAACCTCCCCTCTCCCATTTGCGCCCTCTACCCAGCTCCCTCGCCCTCTCTCTCGCTCAGCCCGCGCGAACCGAGAGCTCCGCCCGCCGACGTCCACTGCCTGTTCCGTGGCCGCCGTTGCGCCCGTGCCCCGTCCAGTGCCACGGTGAGCTTCGCCTTGCCGTCAGCTACTCTCCCTCCCTGATGCGCCCGGTCCACGCTCACTGGAGCAGTTCTTGCGCAGTCGGAGCCGCACCACCATCGACCCGAGGCTCCAAGAGTCCCGAAGTTCGCACTCGAGGTGAGCAACCTTCCCATGCCTTTATTTCACCAAGTACCGCACCCGAGCCCGCGCAATTGCTCGCCAGAGTTAGCTGCGCCGCCGCGGAACCTTTTTCACCGCGGTCTGCGTTATCTGGCGCCCCCATGTCGGTTCTGTGCCCACGGTTGTGTTCACCGTGATGTGCTGAACGTGTCTGGCCTTTTCCCTAAGCCACCAGAGCCCCGCCGTGGCCGAGAGGCGCCACCACACCCAAGTCCGTCCCCCTGCCGTTAGATCTCGGTCGTCCACCCGAGATCGGGCGGTTTAGACTCAACCCGAGCAGATCTGATCGTAGCCCTCCGATCCAGATCCAACCGTCTCTCCTCTCTCCCCCTCACCCGTGTCTCTGCCCCTGGGCCCGGCCGGTCAGCCCGCCCTGGCTCGCTGGCACCCTGGCCCTACTTGTCAGCCGCGCCCGCGCCCGCGCGCGTCCGCGTGATCTAATCTGAGTTGTCGGTTTCTGATCCGATGGCTGAGGTTACCCCGTACCCCTTTGCGTTGTTTTGCTTAAGAACCCCTAGTTTTAGGAAATCAACCCACCGTCCTCTGTTTTAGCGCATAGGGCCCTGGATTGTTTTAGTTAGGCCCCTAGACTTTTATTTAATCACATATTTAGCCTTAATTTCATATTTCAAACTTCAAAACTTGTTTATTTCATATCTTTTTCATATGAGCACTAAATTTAGTGGTTCAAATTGCAAAATGTTCACAAAATTATTCTCTGTTCAAATAAAATATGTCCAACTGTAATCTGTATACTTTAATTTTTACACTTAGAATATAGAATTAAAGTATATTTTGATTTTTTTAGTTAATGAAATAAATAAAAGGAGAATCCTAGGAGTTAAAATATATTTAATCTTGTGAGATTAGTGTTATGCATTTTATGGATTATTTTTTGGGTTTAGCCTTTAGGCCTTAATGACATAAATAGAATTAGATATGTAATTATGGATAATATTTAAAAGATAATCAAATTCCTAAATGAGAGTGGTTCATCTTATAATGTAATCTTTTCTTTGTTTAGTTATTACTCTATCTTTTTAGGTTATGTTTCAACACTTAGAGAATAATCAATTCCCCCCAAATTAAGATTAGTTCATTTTATAACTTGACCTCATTCCCCTGTACTTAATACTATACCTTTTTGGGTTGTGTGCCAATGTTTGTACATGTGTGATGTGATGTTCATTTTTACTTTCCAAATGTATTGAATGTATGCTCGCTTTACTTAGACAACGAGCAGCTCGTGGTTCCTGAGTGTGTTACCGAAGAACCCTCTGAGCAACAACCTGGTGAAGGCAAGTGTCCTCAGACCTATCATGTCCTACTTTACTTTATAATTCACTGTTCCGCATTACATTATTGAAAACCTAAGGATTGACTAGTTTGTATTTACCTTACCCTTGTTTACCTTTTTGGGTTAATCATGGTTAGCTTATGCTATTGCTTTAACTTAATCAATGAACATGATGTGATCTTTTATGAAATGATGATGTTATCCCGATGGGGTTCTTATGATTCTTTAGGGGGCTTAGGCTATTTCCTGAGTACCTCTCCGTAAGGACCTGTTTGGGGAGTGACAACCCGGGATAACAGTGCAACCATGAGGGTGGAATGGGACGCCCTTAGCTGATTAATTAGAGGAACAAGAGGAGTAGTTGGCTTCACCGTAGGGCCGTCAATGGGGTCCGGGCACAGTACTTGCTCTATCGAGGTTGGTTGCAGAGGTTCTTTGATTTGGTTTTGTTAGTCACCCTTCCTTTGGGGAGAATGTACTGTGTTTATCAAACTGGAGAAACCTAACGGGCGGCTATGACCACTTGGAAATCTTTGTAAAGGCTACGTAGTGAGACCCTGCTAGGTCACCTTGGTAGTGATCAATGGGGAGGCTAGAACCCCGGGTAGAATGGGAATCACGACTTGTGGGTAAAGTGTGCAACCTCTGCAGAGTGTTAGAAACTGGTATATCAGTCGTGCTCACTGTTATGAGCAGCCTTAGGATCCTCTTCGATTAGAAGAACTTTGGTTACTTATATGATGATGATTAGTAATGATGGTTATAAATCTGATCTCTGGTATTTCCTCTTGGAGGGAATGCCTCTGGGTAATAACTGGATTATTCCTAAAATTTGGCTATACTTATAGTAATAAAACTTGACCAACTAAAAGCAACTGCTTAACCTTAACTCCACATACAGCTAGTCCACTTTAGCCAAACGAGACATTTGCTGAGTACGTTGATGTGTACTCACCCTTGCTTTACAAACCACCCCACCCCAGGTTGTCTCCACTATTCTCAGTGCTCAGGAGGTGAAGCTGGTAACATGGAGGACTTTGAGGAGTTCCAGGACTATGATGAGTTCTAGTTTACTTTAGTGGCAAACCCCCAGTCAGCTGCCTGTGTAGGCTTACATTCTACGTTTCGTTACTCCGCACTTTGATTTAATGTTGAACACTATAGATATGTATTAGAGTCTGTGGATGTCTCAGACATCTTGATGTAACTAAGTACCTTTCCGCTATTTAATTCAAGCATTGTGTGATGATGTCCAATTATGTAATCGTTGTGTATGTGAGTTCTGATCCTGGCACGTACATGGTTCGCATTCGGTTTACCTTCCAAAACCGGGTGTGACATAAGGCAATATCAAAATGCTAACCATGATAACCCAAAAGGTAAACAAGGATAAGGTAAATACGGACTAGTCAATCCTTAGGTTTAAGTAATGTAATGCGGGACATTGGATTATAAAGTACGTAGGACATAATAGGTCAGAGGACACTTGCCTTCACCAGGTTGTTGCTCAGGGAGGTCTTCAACAACACACTCGAGAACCTCGGACTGCTCGTTGTCTAAATAAAGTGAGCATACGTTCAATACATTTGGAAAGTACAAATGAACAGCACACCAAAACATGTACAAACATTGGAGTACATCTCAAAAGTCACAATATTAAATAAGGAAGAATGAGATCAAAGTATAACATGAACTAACTTCATTTAGGAGTTGATTATTCTGTAAGTGTTGTCCATAATTACATAACCTATTTTATTTATTTTATTGTAACCTAAAAGTTAGATCAGAGATGAATTCATGTAATACAGGTTATTAGTCTAAAAAAAGTAAATATACTTTAACCCCTAGGGTTTTCCTTTTATTTAGTTTATTAAATAAATAAACCTACACATATGCTAGTTCATAGTTAACCATAAAATTAGAATGTGCAGACAGTAAATGGAACTAATTTATTTAAACAGAGAATATTCCTATGAACATTTTGCAATTTGAATCACTAAATTTGGAGTTCATATGCAAAAGATATAAAATAAACAAGTTTGAAAATTTAAAATATGAAACTAGGTCTAATTCTATAATTATTTAAAAGTCTAGGGTTCAATCTGCAAGATTACAGGGGCCTGCGCGTGAAAACCAGGGACGGCGGGTTCATTCCAACTAACCCGAGGGTCTCTTTAGCAAAACTACATGCGAAAGGGTATCGGATGTTCTCAACCGTTAGATAAAAAAACAATGGCCGAGATTAGATCTGCGGCCGAAGGCGAGCGCGTGCAGGCGAGCGAGCGTTGACAGGCGGGCCAGGGGTGTCAGCGGCCGGAAAGGGGACGGGCTGACCGATCGGGCCCAGCGCTAGGGGATACAGGCGCTGACAGGTGGGTCCGGTCGCAGGGCGCACGTGCGCGAAACGGTATCCCATGATCTGGGCCATGCGATCATGATCGGGCGGGGGAGATCAAACCGGGAGGGGGTGAACGGCTGCGGGCGGCGCTGCTCCTCTTCGTGGTGGTGAAGTCGCTGGAGTTGGGGCGGGTGCGTGCTACGGCGGTTCCGGGGTCGCCGGAGTTGGTTAGAGATGGAGAAGATGGCTCGACGAACTCGATGGAGGGGTTGTGGCCATGAGACCGGGGTTAGAGAGGGGGAAACGGTGGGGGGAAAGCTCCGGGCGGGCTAGGGTAACTCTGGTGAGGAATTCCGGCCGCCAGGAGAGGCAATCGGCCGCGATAGGGCTCGGGCTAGTTCCAGTGGAGGTGGGAGAGCATTATGGGCCAATACCGGGGCACTAGACGGGGTCGGGCTGGCTGATCACCGTGCGGGCGCGGCGAGCAAGTGCGGTCGCACGCCGGTGAGGCCAAATTGGCTACAGGTAGGCGTGAATAGGGAAAAACAAGCGCAGGGATGGATGTCTCACCTCGGGGCGGAGCTCGGGGTTGCTTGGCGTGGCCTCCGGCGAGCTAGATGACCGGGGAGGCAGGAGGGGGTCTCCGGCGAGGTCGGACGGTGTGGGCAGAGCACTAGCGAGAGCGAGGCTGCGTGAAATGAGGCGGGGAAGTGAGTGCGGGTTCAGGCGGTGCTCAAAAAGAGCTGGGACGCGTGGGCGGACGACGTGGCCGAGGTTCCCGGCGACGTGCGCGAGTGCGCGCGCGCTGGTCTACGGCGGGCGCGGGGAAGGCAGAGCTGACAGCGCAGGCCCACAGCGCAGAGAGAGAGAGATAGAGAGAGAGAGAGGATGGGCGCGGGGGGGTAACGGCTCGACGACTAGCAAAGAGGGCCCGCAAAGCAGAGAGACAAGAAGGGCGCACGAGCAAGGAAACCGGCGCCGACAGCCTGGCCCTGCTAGGCAGAGAGAGGGTGAGAGAGGGCGCGCGGAAGAGGGGTTGCCGCTGACAGGTGGAACCCACTTGTCAGGCGGCGCGGGCGCGCGGCCTGGCTAGGCCGAGCTGGGCCGGCTGGGCTGCTTTGCCTTTTTCCTTTTTCTTGAATTTCCTAATTGCTTTTCCATTTCTTTTCTCTAGGGTTTTTAATTGAAATTCAAATCAAGTTTCAAATTCAAACTAATTCAAACATGTGCAACAATTCAAAGAATATTCAAACTCAGCATGATGCAACATGTCATGACCCATAGTGTTTTGACAAAAATAAATAATTAATCCCCCCTTAATTAAGCTATTTCTACTCAAAAGGAAAAAGTGAGAGAGAATCTAGAGAGGGATAGAACCTAGGGTGAGAGAGAGAAGAGTAACACCTGAATTTGGATGATAATAAAAAAGAAATTTTATACCCCCAAATTCAGGGTGTTACAATACCTATCAAACCAGATTCCTAGATCATTCCCCTAGAACTTTGGAAACGACCATTTCAGTAAAGAACTAGGCTTGAACTCCCTTCCTTCACCCCATTGCTCCCTTCGTTCTCTACCTCCTTCCCTGCCAGATCCTCTGCCTCGCTCATCCCAACGGTGAACATGATGTTCTAGCTCAAAGTTTGATTCATACCTTCCAAGTCCTTCGCCAGCAACTCCACTCGAAGACGCGAGACCGCCTTTTCGGTTTCCTACAGCTGGCGAGCCATCAACACCCGATCTTCATTAGCCTTCCTCTGACCGACCTCCAGGCTCCATCTTGCTGGTCAGACACTCCACCACCATCATCATGCGCTCCTAGCGCTCTTCTCCTTTTTGCTCCACTCCTGCCATGCCTTCCAGAATCAGTTGCGTTTTGCACCGGTGGCTTGGTAGTTGGCGTCGTGGTGCTCTCCTTCGAAGATCGATGGCTCTGATACCACTTGTGACGACCCTTGGCCAGCGATGGAGACCACCACGATGTGAGACGCAAGAACAAGTAGTGAAGAACATAGATAAGTAGTTGGGTAGTTCAAACAGATTTGATTCCTTTCTGATTTTGCATGTCTCGCACAAGATGCCAGGTACATTACTTATAAGCTCTCCATCACCACCACTAACCAGTTATTTACGACCCAATACAGCACTAATACGGCCTATATGGCCCACAACTCCATTACAGACTCTATTACTGACTCCATAAGAACGAAATAGAAATCTGTTGACTGACCTCATTCAGCCATCTCCTCGTGCTACCTCGTTACCCTCGGATACACTCTAGGCTGCACCTTCAGTCATGACACTGCGGCCACCACACCGCCGCGCCCCAGGCGCCTGACAGAGGAGGGTGTGTCACCGTGCGGCATCTCTGTGTCCGACGGTCGAGAGAGAGAGAGAGGACACGATGTCTTCTCCCCCGCGGCTTGGCGGTTTTATGCGGGAGGCGAGAGCCGGCTTTGTGTGGGCGATAGACTGAAATTTGAGCGAGCGGCGCAAGAGGCAGAGCGCGAGGACGCGAAAGAGATTTCCACCACGTGATGTGATCGTGCAAGAGGCAGAACATAAAAACAGAAGAGGCAGCCTACTCCTTATGTTAAAGTACAAGTTTGTAACCTTAAGCAGCTTACGGGCTACCAGAGGCCGCACCCACATTGAATCAAGGTATTCAGTTTAGCAAACATTTTCATATATATACATGTATATGCTATATATATATACACTAAAATACTCCCTCTGTTCATAAATATATGACACCGTTGGCTTTTAAAAAAAAACTTTGACCACTTTTCTTATTACAAAATAATGAGTTATTATTTTTTGTGATTTGTTTTAACACTTAAGGTAGTTTGTGGTTGACTTGAAATTTTACATTTTTGAATAAGACAAATGGTCAAAATTTTCGAAAAAAGTCAACGGTGTCATATATTTGTGAATAAAGGTACTACATATATAAACTAGGTGTATGTGGTCTCATATTCAATTTCCAGCCGGCCAGCCCACAGACGCTTCATTCCTTTTCATAACTAGCGGCCCATCAGGCCCATTGGACGAGCGACTACTGCCTTTCCATGGCTTGTGGCTCGCAGCCGGCAGCTTCCTTTGGCCTTCACTAATTGGTAGGGAGCCAGCCAAACTGGTGGTAGCAAACTGGCGGGAGCAGGGAGCCAGCTAACCAGCTAGAACGAAGTGCCGAGCGCCGTGCGCCGTGCGTGACTACACACAGGGGGGAGGAAGAGCGACGCGCCAGTGCCTGCTGTGGCGAGCGAAGGGAGTGTCGTCTAGGCGTCCATCGTGCGCCGCCGCCTTGTGGGCCTGTGAGGAGGCCGAGCCGCTACCCCGTCGAGGAGAAGGAACGCCGTGAGCAAAGGCCAAGCAGCCGAGGGGAGAAGTCGCCATGGCCCGTGTGCGTGCGCGGAGGCCGAGCACCGAGGGGAGCGGCGGCGGAGGACCTGAGTCCGGACACGAGCTACGCTTACACTGGGTCTGTACGCCGATTCGAGGTCACTTCCATGGCTACACTCCACTGATTTAAGCATATCATAATTTGTTTTAAACATTAAATTAAGTGTATCATGATTTATTTGCAGATCTGAAAATGAAGAGAAAGAAGACTGCTACTACTGATTCGATAGCTTTTTTTTAGCAACAGCTGCTGCAAAAAAGAAACAATCTGCAAGTGAGACATTGACAGTAGCTACTTAATTATGTCAAATAATACTTTGACATTTTGAGTGTTGAACAATACCATTTTATGATATATTCTTTGTTGCGTGAATTATTATGATTTATTTTACTAATTGTGTAATGTGTATGCTCAATTATATGCTTTATACTGTATATGCTATGAAATTATTATGTGAATCAATTATATACTAAAAGCTACTAGCTAGGATAGACTTTAGGCCATCATTTTTTTTCTCTAGTAAAATTTTGAATACAAATTCTCTAAATCCTGAGCTCGCCCTGCCAGCTACGACCACTTAACCAATTACCTCATGCTAGAGATGGCCTAATAATATTTTGTTGAAGTATAGTACTTCGTCCATCTTAAATTATAATTCAATCTAGCCCTCTTTTCATATTTAAATGAATGATAGTAAATGTAGATATGCATACAAACTCTACTCATAGGTTAACCAATAAATGTATATTTAGTCTAAAAGCAAATTATATCTGAGGCAAACATTTACACGTGGCGGTGGGCGAGCCTGTCTCGTCGGGACAGTTGAACACTCGTTTGAGCCTCGATATGCCGGTGTAAACTCTACCCGTACGTATGGAAGAAGAACTGAGATTTGGTGGAAAGCATCACGGTCCGGTCCTACACTTTTGGAGTTGATGAAAG
This sequence comes from Zea mays, assembly GCF_902167145.1. Lineage (NCBI taxonomy): Eukaryota > Viridiplantae > Streptophyta > Magnoliopsida > Poales > Poaceae > Zea > Zea mays. Next base: position 33,796,364 of record NC_050103.1, read on the forward strand.
CCCAGTGAGGCGCGCAGCAGAGCCCAGAACTAAAAACTGAGAGTGAACTCGTGATGAGTCGCATCGGCCTGCATGTTAAAACTGCGTCTGCGCGGCGGCGGGGCCGGGGTCCCGGGGAGGCCAGATCCTGCGCCTGACTGACCGACACAACGCCGTCGAAAAACCAACCGCAGCACGTGCTGCAGATCTTGTACGTATCTCGTGCACCAGATGCGTGCATGGCCTGCGTCGGACGGGAGACCGCATGCAGTGGCATTTGGCGCGCCGCAGCTCCCGGCCAAGACCTCCAGCGCACACCAGCTGATCTGACCTCGCATTGGACACGTCGTATCCGTTGGCCTTGGCCAGGGACACGACAGAGATAGTCGTCTACCCCTACTGTCCACTGCAAACTGCAAGAGTTAAAAGGGAGAGTAGCGATCGGTAGGACGGCAGCGCCATGCCATTGCCATTGCATGGAGGTCGGGTAGTTGGGCAGAGAGTACGCTTCTCCCGGTGGAAATATTCTCCCGTTCGATCAAGACAGTGGCCGATCGATTATTAGACTCATCTAACAACAACAGCTATGGATTAACGATGGTCCTACTGTATAGGTCCTGCGTGAACACTTTTCCTATTCGTATATATTGTACGCTCAATCAGATATTTATGTGTGTCGGTCGTCCAGGAATCATTCGGTATCATCGCTGGCAGAATGTGGACGTGCCAGTGCCTCTTTGGCCATGTACTGAGCGTAGGGGGCCCTGGAACACAGCATGTGCCTCATCTCCGTGCAAAACACAACCCCATACATACATCCCCAGATTCCCTATAGGAGGGACCCCCAAAAAAAGTTTTGGCGCCTGCACTGCACTGAGTCACTTATGGCCTTTTTTTACCATTGCTACACCGGAATATGGTCTAGACACAGATTTGTTTTATTGTTGAACTCCAGCTCGTCCATTCTATATATACTAGTACATTGTCCATAAGTTGCGACCATACATAAACATATTTAATTAGTGACTGTAGTAATTTATTTAGACAAAGAGTTATATTCTTGATACTTTCTGTATACTTTCTTTCGCTTGCAAGGATTCCACAGAAATCATCTTGCATATGCTAGGTAGTTTCTCCAGTTTTTCTCCGTAGCTTGCTGAATTAACTCCCAAGTCACAATAGCCTCGCCTGTCTTGCATCAAATTTTCACGGGGCTCGGACTTGGAAAGACTAACCATATCGATCCATCGAGTTATCCGACAACTTGAAAGGGAAATAGAGTTTAACCTTTTCCTATAACTAATTTTGGTGGTTGAATGCCCAACACAAAATATTGGACTAACTAGTTTGCTCTTAGATTATATTCCACAGGTGCATAATGGTTCAACACAAACCAATAAAAAGATTAAATAAAGGGTTCAAAAAGAAAAGAGCAAAGAAACCGAAGAGTACCCTGGTCTGGCGCACCGGACTGTCCGGTGTGCCACCGGACAGTGTCCGGTGCACCAGGACCGTACAACACAAAACTCTTCACCTTCTAGTTTCTCAGGCGTTGCTCCGCTATAATTCACCGGACTATCCGGTTGTGCCACCGGACTGTCCGGTGCACCAAGCGGAGCAACGACTACCAGCGCAACGGTCGACTGCACAGTGCCCTGATAGCGCTACAGTACGCGACAGACACTACACGACGGTTGATCTTTAGCGACCCTTATTAGGGACCGACGGTTGGTTGCTAAAAGTTATGGACCGACAGTTGGTCGCTAAATGCGTTTATAGCGACGGTCTGTGGGTCGCTAAAAGTTTAGAAATTTAACGACTTATGGTCGGTCGCTATAGAGGTAAGTGTGTGACTGATGGTGGGTTGCTATAGGGGTACGTGATTTTTGTGTTTCTTATTTAATCACCAAAGCCCATGTAAAAGCCTACTAAACAAACAAAACCCTATTCCACGCAACAAACCACAAGCGCAACCGCCGTCACTTCTGCCCCATCGCGGCCCCATCCCGCCGCTCGTCGACGACGCCACCCCGCCCTCGACCATGGAGAGGAGAGGTGTGACACCATAAAAATCATTAAATAAAAATAATATATTTGGCTATTAACGGTATTTATGGTGATAAATTTTCTTTTAAGTGTTTACTATTTATTTGCCTTTGAAATGATTTTTGATTTCTCATAATTAATTTTGGATATCAAATAACATTTCTTGTTAAGTAAAAATCCAAATAAATAATATAATAAGTACTAGTTCAAAAAAATAACTATTTTATTTATAAATAATTTTGGGTTAATTGTTCTGAATTTTAGGGTTATTTAAAATTATATTTTGAAATTAGAAAGGAATTGAAAAAGAAAAAAAATAAAACCTAACCTAACTAACCCTAACGGCCCAAGGCCCATTAAGCCGGCCGCCCCTGCTCCCTAACCTAGCGCGCGCGCCCTCTTCCAGTTGAAGCCGCCGCCGCCCTCTGCTTCTCTCTCTCTCCCACCCGCCTCCTCTCTCCTCCCCCTCGCTCCTCTCTCCGACGCGCAGCCGAGCAGACCGTGCCGACCGCGCGACCCCGCGGCCGCGACACCGACGCGCCAGCGCCCTACCATGCGCGCCTGCAGCCACCCGGAGACCGACTGAGCTCCCTGCGCCCATCGAGCCGCCCGCGCGCCTGAAGCCCTGCTCCACACGCACCCCGGACACCCGCCCCTGCTCATCCGGCCGAGCGCCCAGGCATCGCTGCCAGCCCGCTCGACGTCCGCGCCCGGAAGCCGCGCCAGGAGATCGACGCCCTGCCCCTGCAGCGCCCCGCGCCGCTGCATCCTGCGGCCGAACAGCGCCCCAGCCCCGTGCCGCGACCAGCCGCGACTCCAAGACCTGACCAGCCGCGAGTCGCCGTTTCCTGCGGTAGGGAAAATATACGCTTTTGTTCTTGCCACTAAATTTCAGCATGACCTATTAGTTTCTGCAATGTTACTGTGAAACAACGACAATAAGATATTTTTGTGCTTGTGGTTCTCGAGCAACTGTAATTTAGACTTTGGCTGTGTGATTGGAGCAAGCTCATCTGTCTTGTAGCTGTACCTGAGTTGTTGGGGCAATGTTAATGTGTATGATTTTTTCATGGCTTCTTAAACTGTATGACCCTAGAAATCTAAACTTTTGGGGCTATTCAGGTGCATGTACATCTACTAACAGTCATTTAAAAACTATAATATTTTAGTCAGATTAGATTACATATGCTCTACTAATTCTAGCTGCATTAATTGTTTACCATGGAGCAGATTTTGTTAGGAAGATCTGATGTTGCAGGTTGGGGTGCATTCATTAAGGTCAGATAACCGAACAAAATACCTCTGCGTGTGATGCTTCCTTTCTTATTCTCGCTAATTTTCCTTGCCATATGTAGAATCCTGTAAATAAAAATGATTATCTTGGAGAATATACTGGTGAATTGATCTCTCACAAGGAAGCAGACAAACGCGGGAAAATTTATGACCGGGCAGACTCATCGTTTCTGTTCGATTTAAATGACCAGGTGCTTCTTGTCCCGCCGGCCGTTCTGGCACTCCGCGAGACCAGTACCTTCAGGTCGGTATCGACTGGTCCCTCTCTTTGTTTTTTCATTACCAATCGATTGGTGCTGGCGCAGGAAATTCACCTTGCAAATTTGTTTCTCGCTAATTTACCCGTTCCGCTTGATTGCTTGTGCCCAGGATCTCGTGACCCAGTTCCAGAACGCCACAAATGAAGGTTGGTGTCTACTTTACGCTTGGTTCTTTTACAGGACACACCCTTTAGACCAGTCTCTATAATTCTCTATCTTCTTGAGTGTCAGTTTAGGAAACAGTCTCAACAGCACTGTGATTTAGTCTGAAAAATGTACTAGTAATTTGTGTGATTAGAGGCGATGCTTTGTTGATCCTAATTGATTGCTTCATTGTGATGGGATCTATTACACGCATTAGTTCAAGTGGAAATACATTTTAGTATTGAGTTATGCTTCACTATTGGACATCGACCAACTGTTTAAACATTTAGAACAGTATAGTACACGTGCACTAGAGATCTAGAAGGCAAAACAAAGATATGCAGCATAAACTAAATTGGTGTAAACATCTAGATGGGAAAATGAAAATGTGTAGTGTGCTGACAGTACTTGCTATATGTATGGTTTCTGGATGCTCTGATTAGGTTTTAGATACGTGAGAATTGAAAATTTGTCCTGTGTGGTCAATTTATTAAGAAGAAGCTCATTGAGATGTATTCTTTATGTGGAACTCTATAAGTTCCATGCTATTATAAATTGTACACTCACTTTATCTGTCTTGTTTCAGAATCTAAGGAGAAGATTGTTGCTAACCTGGCAAATTTTGCTTATGACCCTTTTAATTATGCCTTCATGCGCCAGGTTGTTCTTGAGTTATTCTTGGACTGCATTACAGAGCCAAATGAAAAGCTTGTCGAGTTTGGCATTGGTGGAATATGTAACTCCTGTGAAGGTGAGCAACACAATAACTCGAATTCTTTGATTTACTAATCGATGTGAATTCAATGAAGCACTCAATACCTTCTGTATCCACCTTTCTACATGCAGATCCTGCAAATTCTTTAATCATTACTCAGAGTGGTGGAATCCCGTTGGTTGTACAATGCTTATGGAGCCTAGTGCGGAATACTATAAGCATTTCTGAAGCTATAGTGATCAGCTCTTGAGCAGCTAGAGTTATGTAGTTGTGGGCTTTTGAACAATAGCTAGAGTGATATGAAACATTAGTGATGTAGTTGTGGTGCTTTTGTGACTGTTCATCTCTGGAGCTTTTGTGAATGATCTAGCTAGCTATCCGTAAATGATCTAGTTGTGAATGATATTATAATTGTGATGGTTTTGTGAATATATAATTGTGGTGCTTTTGTGTTTATGTCATGGATCTATGATTGTGGTATACTGATTAACTGTGTATGCCTTTATGATTTGTGTATAAAAATATGTGATTTGTGGTGCTTAATTAAATGTATATTATTATTAATAACAACTGTAAAAAGGGCAACTTTCTGTTGGTTGCTAAATGTATAGTATGACGACTTACAGTTGGTTGCTAAATCTATAGTACAGCAACCCACGATTGGTCGCTAAATATACAATATTAGCAACGGACGGTCGGTCGCTAAAAAGATGTCGGTCGCTAAAGCCTTTAGCGACGGCACTTACAGCGACCATCCTTATGGGTCGCTAAAAGTTTTTAGTGACCAACCGTAGGTCGCTGAAGGCCGTTTTAGCAACCAACCGTAGGTCGCTGTAAGTGAACCGTCGTGTAGTGAGAAGTCAGAACAGAAGTTAGAGGCGCACCGGACAGTGAACAGTGCCTGTCCGGTACAGTACCGGACTGTCCGGTGCCACAAGAAGACAAAGCTCCAACGGTCGAAATCGTCAGAACCCTAACGATTGGGTGACATGACTGGCGCACCGGACTGTCCGGTGCGCCCATCGATAGCAGCCTGCCCCAACGGTTGTTTTGGTGGGTGAGGGCTATAAATATCCCTCAACCACCTCCACTCCAACCATCCAAGCATTCATTACACCTCATTCAATACAAGAGCAAAGTGCAACACTCCAAGACACAATTCAAGTGATCGATCCACTCAAAGTTCTCGATTCAACTCTAGCGCATTAGAACTTGTGAAAGGATCATTTGTGTTTCTTTGTTGCTCTTGTTTGCTTGGCTTGGCTTTCTTTTCTTTCTCACTTCTTACTCTCAAGCTTTGTAAGCAAGGAAAGAGACACCAATTGTGTGGTGGTCCTTGCGGGGTCTAAGTGAGCCATGAGATTAAGGAAGAAGCCTCACTCGGTCTAAGTGACCGTTTGAGAGAGAGAAAGGGTTGAAAGAGACACGGTCTTTGTGACCACCTCAACGGGGACTAGGTTCTTTAGAACCGAACCTCGGTAAAGCAAATCACCGTGTCATCCGCTTTATTTTCTTGGTTGATTTGTTTTCCCCTCTCTCACGGACTCGGACTTCACTCCAACGCTAACCCCGGCTTGTAGTGTGTTTAAAGTTGTAAATTTCAGTTTCCGCCTATCCACCCCCCTCGAGGCGACTTTCAATTGGTATCAGAGCTGGTACTTCATTAGAGTCTAACCACTCGAAGTGATGTCGGGAGGATCCACCAAGAGGGAGATGGAAACGGGCACAAGCCACGGGAAGGCTCCATCAAAGGAGTCCGGCGCCAAAGGAAGGGAGGAATCACCTCCCCGCGTCAAGTCGCATTGGAGTGGCGACAAGAAGAAGAAGATGAAGAAAGTGGTCTACTACGAGACCGATTCTTCGTCAAGGGCGTCCCATTCCACCATTGTGGTAGCACTGTTTTCCCGGGTGGTCGCTCCATGTTCCAATTAACATAATGATCTTATCATGAATAATAATTAAAACAACAACAGAATTGGAACATGATATAATATAACTTTAATTTCCCAAAACCAGGTAGAGAAATAGCAAATCTACCCAATAGTTCTTTTACTTGCAAGGTGTGGGGTAAACAAAACTAGGGAAGCCTATTGGGTCCTGTTGGGGGCCTTCCTCTTCCGAAGGTCCTCAAAAACGTGACTAATCATATGTTTTCAGTATGACATAGACTATTACAAGAAGCTTCAGCTTTGGGATGAAGACATGTGATATGAGGATATAGCCCGAAGGCAACATGGATGGATGCTGAAGCTATGGATAAAGGAGCTTCGGCTTGGCATGTTAGCGAAGATGAAGGACGAAACCGACCTAAGGGAGAAAAGACTACTTAGTCCTTGATAGTTTGCATTATGATTAAGAGTAGATGTCAGGGGCATGAATGTAATCTTATCCGGGCTGCGTCCCGTGCCTATAAATAGATGAACTGTAACATCGTACTGTTCACGCTGGATTGTAATCGCCCCTACGCCACTTTCGCATTTCCACCTTCTGACAAGCTGAAGGTATCAATGTAATATAAATATTATTGATGTTTACCTATGTTTATGAAATGAGAATATAAATAACTTTCTGATTCATAATTATTATTTATGTTCTTTTGTATTTCAAGCACCTTTATTTACATATATCCACTGAGATGATGAAGGTATGCCCTTCCTAACCTTCATCTGGAGATCATTATGTCCAAAAGTAAATAATGCTTCGAAGGACGAAGGTCTTTAATTGTTAACAATGGTGTTGCTTTGTTCTTGTTGTATAGCATTCAGGAACAAGGACCAACATTGACGCCCACCTCCGGTGAACTCAATCGACCATCTTCGGCAAGCATCGACTTTCGTAATGCCGCTGAAGAAGACAACAGTGCCAGGGGCTGGCCTACACCACTGGACACTAATCAGGAAACACTGCGAGAAGCTAGGAGCCAGAAGAGGAAGGCTACTAGCCCGACACCTCAGGAGGGGGAGCTGGATTAGGAGATCAGGGATTTGAAGGCTATCCACCAGCAGGTACAAAGAAAAAGGGAAAAGATGCTTTGGCTCGCCGACCTTCAGAGAAAGATCAATGAAGTTGCTGAAGAAATGTGTCACCTTACCCAGGATGACCAAGACCGAAGGCCCCAACATAGGGAGGTTCGTCAAGAAAGCCCAATTAACGATGATGAATGGTATGGTGACTTTCATCATGGCAATTTTGCTTTTGATGATGCTTCTCCCTTGGCAGTAGAATTTTTGATGAGCTACAAAGCAACCATATCCTCATATGGGGGCAGTAGGGGAGTTGCATGCAGGGAGGTTCTCGGGTTGATTTTGCTGCGATGACGGTCAGACGAGGGATTCTTGCAAGTGCTCTTCCCATAAACTGTAGCCGGTTTTCGGAAGGTAGTGGAACTTTGTAAAGGCCTCGTAGTGTTACCCTGCCTCGCTTCCTTGGTAGAGGTGTATGAGATTCATGACCCCTTGGCAGATAGGTAACATGACTTGTGGGTACATGGTACAACCTCTGCTGAGTGTAAAACTGGTATACTAGCCGAGCTCTATGGTAGAAAATCAGGAATAATTCGAAGGAGAACCTCAGGACCTTTGTGAAGTAGGTAAGTGGATTTCTCCCTGCACATTCTATTTGATCCCAATCACATCATGATAATTAATTTTATTCTTTTGACAGATGCATACCTTTGACGGGATTACCTATATAGCAATATTTAGTCTTTACCAACCCAATTACATTGATTTAACCTAAGAATCATGCTTTGATTAAATAGTATGCTACTGCTTTAACCCAGCTTATTGGTGTCACTTCTTTTTATATTGTTAATGTTCTAAAGACAAAGTTTATACTTCTATTGTTGTTAATCTGATAGTTAACAAGATCATAGGAGTTAATTGTAACATGGAGTGACCACCCAGGAAAATAGTGCAATCACGACTGCTATCATGGCTCTGGATTTGCTAATTAACTTAATATGCTTAGTGCTTAGCAACCCTATCTGAAATATAGGCAAGAGGGGATGACAGTGGTTTGGTGACAACTCACATTAACATGGGGGTGGTAGACTTAGCTAAGGTACCTCTCCTAAAGAGTCACCAATACTGACGTGGGAACCTTAGCGGGCGGCTTTGTACTAAGTATATTTTGTGTAAACTTTACGGTGGATCCTTCCATTCACCTCGGAAGTGAATACAAGACTTGCAAACCCAAGCTAGAGGGGGTACACGACTTGTAGGTAAAGTTGTTGTCGCAGAACCTCCCAAGTTATGAGGCCCACATGCACCTGACTTTGTCCCAAGGACCTCGGACGACTATGCATGTGTACCAAACAACTTAACATGATTTGTCCGAGTGTCCCAAGAACCTCGGATAAACCACTTATCGACAAGATCGCAGGAATAAGTAAACACATATCACACACCAACATTTGCAGCAGAAATTCTTTATTACAAAATGGTTACAAGTTACAACATTTACAAGTTATAACAAGATTACAATATATATCATCGGAGTTGATTACAAAAGAAATTGATTCAAAAAGATTACAATTTGAATGTATAAGACATTTATAAGTTTTAAAATACATGCTACTTAAGTGACAATCCTCAATAAAGAAGCTATAGATGGGATATACTTATACATATGAGAAGTCCGAGCCCACCGGCACTTAGCACCATCCACAACAGATAAAAATTTCAACCTAAAAAACAACAGGGAATAAAACCCTGAGTACACAATTACAAAGCAAGACTTACCCGACTAAAGAAAATACTCTCAAAGATATACTGGCTTGTTGGGAATCAAGGTAAAGCTTACCAAATTTCAAAGACTCATTTTATAGAAGTGCTTACTAGTTGTGGATCCTTATGCCAAAATTTTACTTCACAAGTTAAGTACTTTTTCCTGAATCTAGATTTGCCTAATCTAGAGCATTCACTTGTCCTACACTAGCTTCATTTTAGCAGCTTTAGTTTCACTTGTTATCTACGATGAGGGTCGAAGATCCAACCTTCATATCTGAGAAGTATGGCGATCCGAATCGATTAATACCCAGCTAGGGATCTCCAACCACACGACATATGTAGCACTTAACCCTTGCATATGTCAACTCACACTCGGGTTTCTCAAGACCAGAACGGGTTCACGAGACCTGAGAGCACAGTACCCCACCATCCAGCCACTTGCTAGGTGGGCACACGTCACTCCCGCCATCTCTCCACTCCCAGTGCGTGCGAGTTGTTCTAGTATTGGTCCGGCCGAGGCAAAGCTTACCCATGACGAGGCATGTGTCTAGTTAAAGGGTCCTAGATCAGTAGGCCAACAATCGTTGTGGTCCTTAATCGACACAGACGGGCGACCTTTCATGCTCAACGTCTGGTCTAAAATTATTATTTCCTTCCCAAAACCATGTACCGGACAGAGGTACCATACTTGAATGATAAATTCATCACTGCAGATGATGCTATAACCATTACAAGTCATTTTTCATAAAACAAACCCATACCCAGTGTTACACAACATTCTTTTACAAAGAAACAAATTTTAATTCTCTAGGCAGGGCTAAGCCTCATTAGTTCTCTTTATAAAATAGGTAGCAAGGAAGATAATCAAATTTCAAGGAATGGCAATGCATCAATTGTTTCATCACTCAACTCCTATCAACTAATGCAACATATAAGTGATTAAAGTTTTATAACTACAAGGAGGTGGCAAATGCACCGGAGCTTGCCTGGGATAACACTAAGTTAGTACTGTTAGATGATACTCGCTTGACAAGTATCTCCCATTCTGGTGCTGGCTTGATGCATCCACAAGATTAATCCACCAATACCATCTTATGGTTCGCTCTGATCCATGACCTTCAGCTCGCATAATCATCTAGCATACCTATTGGAAATGCATAATGCATATGAGCATGGACATGAATAGCATGAGATAGATATTCTATACTAAAGAGGGTAAACACTTAAAGCAGGGCATTAAAATTCTTAGGGGAACATTAGATACATTTCACTCTATCTCAAGCATGACTTTTTAATCAAAAGGACCTACACTAAATATTAAGAAACATTAACTAAACATGTTCTAACAAACTTAGAATATAACATCGATGGCTTGCAATACTTAAAAACAAGTACTAGATGTTGATCTACCTCAAAGTACCACAAGCACATCCTCTTCCACTTAAATAGATCCAACGCAAGTATCAGGCACTTATAACACACTTATAAACACAAGACACTTATAACACACTTATAAAGACAAGACGATCAAATCAATTGAATAATACTAGATATATATGTCTACTAACCTTTTTCGCATTATTGAGTTCACCATACTCACACCAGGCTTAAATAGTCACTAATTCAAATACACTCACCAAAGTATTTACTTCCTTCCCGATTACTAAAGTCTAGAGCAAACAGTAAGAAGGAAATGAATTAATCAAATATAACAAGGCATTTTTATAAACACTTAATATGCAACAAGTTGTCATCAATCAAGGATCAAGAAGTGACTAATCCTACTTAGCCAAACAAGAATGACACCAAGCAATCAATTTAACACATGCAGATTTTCTCGACAGCAGCACAATAGTCAATTGTTTTCCTCATAACTCACAAGATATTCATCCAAAAAATAGAAAACTAGGACTTTCTAGAAAGATTATAAATTCCTCTACACCTTTGGTATTACCATCACAACAAGATTCGATATTTAGAAAGGTCAAACAGCGCTAAACATAAATTCTGTCCAGATTTGGCAGAATTCGACTACTCACTTCAAAAATCCATAACTAGAGACTCATGCATCCAAAGCTGTTGATCCTAGACTTTCTAGAAAGCTAATAAAATTATCTACAATTCATTTATAAACACCTGAGGTTAATTCAATGCATATTAAGGTCAATTAACACAAACAGTCTCTTCTATACAGATTTGGACAGATTCAGACTCCACATTTTAAACAACTATAACTTGGTCTCTAGACCACCAGAAAGGGTGATCCAAGACTTTTTGGAAACCTTAAGAAAAGTACTACAACTTATTTATAATTTATAAGAACTGATTCTAAGTTTAACTTGGGCAAACAAGGTCATTATCGAAATCTGTACAAAATATGGACAGATTCTGATACTGAACTTGAGAAGAGCATAACTTCTAAACAGCTAAGCCTATGGTCATGAAATGTTTACAAAAGTAAGATACACAAGTGATCTACAACTTTCCTACATAACATTTCTACAAAAAAACATGGTTTACTTCATTGAACTAGCTGCATAACTAAAACTGGTCATGCAGTCCCAAATAACAAGAATTCAATTTAGTTCCTATTTAACTTCTACAAATTTTTATGCACTTGATACTTCAAATACTCTATGCCTTATCCTAAATTATAGCTAAAACCACCTAATATAACAAGACATTCATATTACCAAACATTAGGAACGCGCTCAAACAACACTAGTAATTCTTATCTAAGAAACACCAGAAGAACTAAATATATTCATTGGACTACAAAATTCACCAAGCTTTGGTATTATTAACCCGACCATTCCATTCATATATGCTAACCAAATCATCTATACTTGAGAAATACTCTTACCAAAATACTCTACACATAAACCACCTACAAGCATTATGCATATCTCTAGTTATTTTCATAATACACGACATACATACTCGTCTCAACTCCAACTCATGCCATACAACACATTTTTTCGAATGACCTCCATATTATTACACACAACTAAGGATTTTCATCAATTAGCTAAGACAACACATAATCCAAACACAATCAGAGTAATCTAGAGGAAAGACATCCTTCCCTAAGGTCAGGATGGAGCAAGACACCGGCAACAACAGGGAATTAGAGATCACACCACACCACACCTGCTAACCACAATAGCATCATCGATACATATATCTAACAATCTCTTCAACTCAATAACTGAGCGAACTAACTAGAACACGAATTTGCTTATCAACATAAAATAGAACTTGGATTTCGCAAGAGCAACAACGATCACCGGTTCATCCTTTTCAATGAACACCTAGTGATCGACGTGATAGAGCTTTCCTTTTCAAGCGAACCCTAGAATCTTTCTCTCCACCACACTCGCACACAAATACACATAACTTCATATCAACATAACATCAACAAAAATATGTTCACATCAGAAGAATTAGTGAAATAAAAGAAAGGGGTTAGGAATCACCATGACTAAACACGGCGACGACGTCGGGGCTACGGACGGTGGGGAGGAGCAGAGGGTATGGCCGACCAGCAAGGAGGCAGGGAGCAGTGTGGTGAAGGAGATGGGGGGGCGAGCACTAGGGCACACTCTTCCATGGGGTCAGCACTAGGGATGATGCAGATCCAGTCCATGGCGAGACCGGCGTCTAGGCCAAGCATCATGGCCGGCGGCATCCATGGCTGGGGGCATGGGCGAGCTCACGGCTGGGGAGGGCATGGCTGGCGAGCTGCAGGGGAGGAGCACGCCATAGGAGGGAGCAAGGGAGGGTGGCACGAGAGAGAGAGAGTAGGAGCAGGGAGCCGAGAGGGTGAGGGCGGCCGGTGCTGCTGCCAGGAGTTGACCGCGTGAGGAAGATGAGTGTTGGGGGTCTTCTTTTCTACCGAAGATCCTCAAAACAAAAACACCTTCGGCAAGATAATTCAATGGCTCGCCGATGTTATCATCAACCTCGGATTTGCTTCTCAAAACGAAGACTGCGTACAAGCAACGTTGCCGAATGCCGAAGCTCAATAGCTTCGGCTCGGACCAAGCAAAGAAATAAAAGACTAAATAGACCTTATTAGCTTTAGTTGCTTGTAAATAAGCATTTAAGGGTACGAATGTAATTTTATCTGGACTGCGCCCCGTGCCTATAAATAGATAAACAGTAACCTCGTATTGTTCATGATGGATTGTATTCACTCTCTCGCATCCACACCTTCGAGCAAGCCGAAGGTATCAATGTAATATTAATGTTGGGGGCCTTCTTCTTCGCTGAAGGTCCCCTAAGCAAAAACACCTTCGGCAAGGTTATATGCAAGTAGGCACAACATGAAGATATATGCCGAAGCTACGGTTGAAAGAGCTTCGGCATGATGACACGCTTGAGATGAAGGGCAGCACCGACTTAAAGAGGAAAAGACCGCTTAGTCCCTAATAATTTGTGTCATGGTTATAATTAGTTATCAAGGATACAAATATAATTTTGTCCGGGCTGCGTCCCGTGCCTATAAATAGATGAATAGTACCCTTGTACTGTTCACACTGACTTGTAATCACTTGCACGTCACTCTTGGATTTTTACCTTTTATCAAGCCGAAGGTACATATGTAATTTAATATCATTGATGTTTTTTTGTAGTTATATAATGATAATATGAATAATCTAATGATCTAAAATGTTTATTCATAGTTCCTCTATGTTTCATACGATCATGTTTATATCTCTGTATAATGCAATGAAGAAGGTATGTCCTTCATGACCTTCATCCAAAGATCATTATATCCTAAGGGAGATAATGTAGTGAAGGACGAAGGTCTTTAACCATTAACATTTGTGTTGCCTTGTTCTTGATTCGTAGCTTTTGAGAACAAGTGACCAACAATTAACATTGTTGATATTCATTTCTGTTTTATGGAATATAAGAATAAATCAATTAATGAGATGCAGTTGTCATATTTATTCTTTCACATTCTTACTTGCATATTAAATGATGAAGGTATGTCCTTCTTGACCTTCGTCTATCGAAGCTTTATGTCGATGAGGAGATAATGCTTCGGATGGACGAAGGTCCTTAATGTTTAACAATTGTGTTGCCTTGTTCTTGATTCACAACATTCGAGAACAAGTGACCAACATTAACGCCCACCTCCGGTGAACTCACTTCCACAATTGCGACAATGGCTTCGCAAGGCAACCAAGCTGTGGCACCTTCGACTACGAAGCTGGTGCTCCCAATCATAGGCGGCTCAAGTTCTGAACCAGTCAATAAGAAGCAGAAGAAGGAAGCACATAGAAGGGTACAACATGTTGGAGTGCAAGGACCCTTCATCAAGTCCAAATGGTCTCATATACCAATCACCTTCTCCCAGGAAGACCTTCAGCTCAAGGATTATCCTCACAATGATGCAATGGTCATATCTTGTGTCATCAAGGGGCTCCTGGTCCATAATATCCTAGTGGATATAGGCAGTGCGGCAGACATTATCTTTGCGAAGGCTTTCAGGCAAATGTAAGAGCCGGATGACAAGATACATGATGTAATGCACCCCCTCTGCGGCTTCGAAGGAAGACAGATCGTGGCGCTCGACAAGATAACTATGTCGATCACCTTCGACTATGTTCACAATACAAGGACAGAACAGGTTGTTTTCGACATTGTCGATATGGAGTACCCCTACAATGCAATTGTTGGTCGAGGGACACTGAACGCCTTCGAAGCAATACTCCACCCAGCGTATCTTTGCATGAAGATACCCTCTGACCAAGGGCCTATCGCTGTACATGGAGGCCAAGAGGCTGCCAGGAGAGCCAAAGGGAACTGGATGGATTCGAAAGCCATCCATAACATAGATGAAGCCAAAGCTCATCAACAATTCAAGCATAAAAGAGAAAAGGCTGCTTCAGCAGATCAACCAAAGCCCATGCTTTTGTGCGAAGACATAGCCAAGCAGAAGGTACTATTGGGATCCCAATTATCTGATGAACAAGAGAAGACTTTGTTGAAATTCCTGTTCAACAACAAGGATGTTTTTGCTTGGTCAGCCAATGATCTTTGTGGCGTCAATAGAGATGTCATTGAGCACTCATTCAATGTAGACCCAGCCTTTAGGCCAAGAAAGTAGAGACTTCAGAAAATGTCCGATGATAAAGCCGAAGGCGCACAAAACGAAGTGAAAAGGCTTTTAAGTGCCGGTGTTATCAGAGAAGTAACATACCCAAAGTGGCTGGCCAATACTGTGATGGTAAAGAAAGCTAATGGAAAATGGAGAATGTGTATTGACTTCACAGATCTCAATAAGGCATGCCCAAAGGATGAATTCCCATTGCCAAGAATAGATTCCCTTGTAGATGCAGCGACTACTTTAGAGCTTATGAGCTTATTGGACTGTTACTTAGGATATCATCAAATCTGGATGAAGAAGGAGGATGAGCCTAAGAAAAGTTTCATAACCCCTAGTGGGACTTATTGCTACCTTCGGATGCCCGAGGGGCTCAAGAATGTTGTAGGAAGCTTCAGCAGGATGACTGCCAAAGTCCTTCATTCCCAAATTGGCAGAAATGTGCTGACATATGTTGATGATATCATAGTAAAGAGAACAAAGCAATCAAATCATGTTGCTGATTTGCAAGAATCATTTGCTAACTTCAGAAGAGCTGGTCTTAAACTAAATCCAGATAAATGTGTCTTCAGAGTGAAGAAGGGCAAATTTCTTGGTTGCTTGGTATCAACAAAGGGCATCGAAGCTAATCCAAGTAAGATAGAAGCTATACTTCGGATGGAGCCACGAAAGTCAAGAAAGGGTGCCCAAAGGTTGCCAGGGAGGTTGGCATCATTGAACAGATTTATTTCAAGATCAGTAGAGAGTGTAAGACCTAAAATGGGTAGAAGAAAAAAATATAATATCATAAAGTAATAAAATAAAAGATTAAGAATATCTATGGTAGTGGTTCTATAATTTTAGAAATCTTTGGAATCTAGTAGGACATTTCCTATTCAAACCAATTGATAAACATTAAATTAGTTAAGCAGCTAATAAACAGATAAAGAAAAAGTTGACCTCTTGCCAATAGTTTTGTGGTAATACATTTTATGGACAACACAAATTAGACCTCCAATTTAAAGGAAAACATGAAACGGTAAAATGAGGAAAAGAATTTCCAATAATAAAAAACCCTTTATTCCTTCTATGAACAAATAACAAAGAAAATAAATAATAATATTGTAAACAGTAAAGCCCTATATTCACATTTGTATTAAGGTTGGCTCTTATAATTTTTAAGTTCAAAGTGGGAATTTGAATTTGATTGGACATCTGAAATTTGAAATAAGAAAAGAGAATAAAAAATGAAAAAGGGGAAAGACTCACCTTTTGCCAAATTCCCCCTGCTTGGCCCGCCTTCCCTTCTATGCTTCCGGCCCAAATCCGCGCCAACAAATGGACCCACGGTGTCAGTCGCTCTCGCGCTCGCGTGGAGTCACTGCCATCGCCATGTGGGCCACCCATGTTAGGCTCTTCTTCCGCCCGTGCTCTGGTCTCACTGGCGGATGGGCCCATGTCGCCAGCTTCCCAGTCTGCCATCCGCTCCACGCGCGCATTCGCGATCTTCTTTCGCTGCCATATGGGGCCCCGGTGTCGGACTCATCGCTTCCGCGTCGCACGCGTCTGTTGCAACAACTCCATCCGAGCTCACCGGAGATCCCTCTTGACCGCCCCTTTTTCCGTTCCAATCTGGCCGATTCGTCAGTGCATCTGGGCTATAAAAACGGAAGCCCTACGACCTCCCTTCCCTACCTGAACCATCATCGTGAGCTCGGGAGCAATTCGGTGCTGTCACTGCCGCCCAGCCGCAGCGTTGCGGGGTCTACTCGCTCGACGTCGCGGACCAGGAGGGGGGAGTAGCTTGATTCGCCTTGATCCCCGGATCGTGTTGGGGGTGATTTTGGGGTTCGGGGACCTCTGCTGCTGGCCGAATTTCTCACCTAGAAGCCAACGCCGCCGCAGGATCACGCCACACCGTGGACAACCCCCTATTTGCCTTTGCCATTGGTAAGTATTCCACCTACCATGTCCGTGATGTTCTCCACGTTGCGTTGCG
This sequence comes from Zea mays, assembly GCF_902167145.1. Classification (NCBI taxonomy): domain Eukaryota; kingdom Viridiplantae; phylum Streptophyta; class Magnoliopsida; order Poales; family Poaceae; genus Zea; species Zea mays. The sequence goes on from NC_050103.1 coordinate 33,813,624, forward strand.
TGTCTCGGAACAAAGTATTACGTGCCCTGGCGTGGATTGCGCTGCTCCGGTAATGTCCTCCGTTGTTGTACACTCAGCGCCGCCTCGTCCTTGTGCGGATTGGGAAAGACGCACCAGTGGCCATTCGATTCCAGGGGAACGGTCCCGATTAGAGGAGTTAAGGATTGGAGCCTGGGTCGTTATCTGTGATTGCATGGGCGAGGTTGGTCACTGCCTTTTTAAAATCCTGGGCGTTGATGCGGCATCGGATGGCCAGTGTGTGGGTTCAGATCGACTTCGGTTTCTACCGTTGATTCTGGATCCGGCGGTGATCAGAGCGTAGCCTTTAGGAAGACCACGATCTAATCTCGGCCTTTGGATTTGATCCAACGACTGAGATGGAGGATACCCCTTCACCGTGTGTTTTTATAAAAGAGACCCCTAGAAATCAGGAATCAGGACCCGCAGTCCATCCCCTGGTATGGCTGTGTCTGGGGAAATCTTCTGTGGTAGCCCCTGCAATTTTTAGAATTTGGCGCGCAGTCCAGAGTCATGGGAAAATTGAATAAAACAGTATAGAAAATACTTTTTGGGTTCAAAAATAATTCCAAAACTTGTATAATTCCTAGAAAATCCATTTCAACTCCTTTTTAGTCTATTCCAGTTCCTATAATTTTGAATTAATATTGTCTACTACTTGGTAACACTGTTTTAATAGTAAACCCATACTAGAGTGGATTACACAATTAATTTTGTATTAAACACATACGAACTTAGTAAATTCATAATTTCTCCATTTTAACTCCGAATTGACTCGCTTCAGTTGCGTTAGTTTTGTCTAAGTATTTACTACACAGTAACACACATTAATTATACCATATTGCACGATTTTATGGTTAGATGTTTATTCATCCCAGGTCTACTAGATTAGCTCTGCTAAATCAAAATTAACCCGGCCATAATCGTAATATGGTTAAAACATGATCTCTAGTCAAGTATAATCTGGATTAGAGTTGAATTGATTATTTAGATATAATTTCTCATATGATTTACAATAATCAATTTATAATTTAATAAATCATAACTCCCTAACCATGACTCCGATCTTAGTAGTTATCGATTCCACGATCTCATAGCCACTCGTAGATCATTATTATGCAATATGTTCTTATGTTTGGTGTGATGTTGATTTTTTCTATGCCATGTTTGTTTGTATTGCTACGACTAGCAGTGTGGTCACGAGGATCCGAAGAATCACCCTGGTAACTGGAATCTCAAGTGCCAGGCAAGTTGTGCCCTTGATCACTTTCATTTACCCAATAACGTTCTTTATTATCACTTGTCAATGCATAGGTTTAATTTTGATGGGACCCAATAGGTCACCCTAGACTGGTTATCCTTTTTACCTTGTTTATCCCATAATCAATTGGGTAGCTATTGTGACGGAACCTCCCAAGTAATTAGGCCCACCTACAGTTGTCCTTGTCCAACGGACATCAGACACCCTGTAGATGTTCCTAAGTCACTTGACAAGCTCGGTATCTTTCCTTACTTCACCAGGAACGTTTCACCCGTCTTGCAGACATTACAGAACATCGGAGATATAGAAGTGCGGAAGCAATTACATAAACTTACATTTATTTAGAAAGTAAGATCAAGTTACTTATTACAGACCAGAGCTATAAACGAGTGCTGAGTACACATATCAAGGGAGGCAAAAACTCCTCCCAAGTAATTATCAAACAAAAAGATCCTATGTGGAGGACCAAGTCCTCCCGTATCTTCATTCTTGTTTTTCTTCATTAGATACCACCTTGGAGTAAAAGCAACAAAACTTTGTCGCTTCCTCACCTAAAAACAACAAAGGGATAAACCCTGAGTATGGAATTACTCAGCAAGTCTTACCCGACTAAGGAAAAGACTCTCAAGGGTATGCTGGATAAATAGGAGTCAAGGAGAGGCTTTAGCAAAAATCAACTTATACTTTTGCAGAAGCAGCTTACTACAGTGAGTCCTTACTTTCAATCTTTTAACGCCATATTAAGTATTAATAGACTCTATTTGCATCTAGTCTAATTTCAACATCTCATCCATACAACATCATTTTTATCCATAGTGTTCACATCCTGACTTTAGGTTGCAGGGCAGTGACCAAGTCTTCGTAACCGCGAAGGTACGGCGATCCGAATCGATTATACTCAGCTGAGGATCTCCAATCACACGACATATGTAGCACTTAACCCTTGCATATGTCAACCCGCCACCGGGGTTCTTAAGACCGGATCAGGTTCACGCAAACCGAGAGCACAGATACACCACCGTCCAGCCTCTTGCCACGGAGGGTACACGCTACTCTCGCCACCGCTCCACGCCCATTTCGTGTTATCTTATTCCGGCCTTAGTCTGCCCGAGGCAAGGCTTACCCATGACGAGGCATGTGACCAGTTAAAGGGTCCTTGATCGTCAAGCCTACATACGCGTTAATCCTTAGTCAACCTGGGTAGAACATCACCTGTTCCTAACCCAAGTCTCGATTTACATACTTCCATCCTTAGGATTGTTTCTGTTCCCAAGGATGAAAAGAGCATCACAGGGAACTTTGCAGTAAGATCCCACCAGTGCTCCAAATGAAAATATTCTTGCAGGTAGAAGCCATCCTTTCTCGAGTTAAATTAAGGACAACCTCTATCCACAAGATCTAAGCAAGGCTAAGCATTTTGTAAATCATATTTTGATACTTCACAGAAGTATCTATAAAGGTATGGATATCAAGGAAAGCAATGCATCAAAGGGTTTCAAGCAATTCCAATGAACCTAATGCACATTTCACTAGACTTAAGTGTGCGAAAAGTATTTAAAAACACAAGGAAAGGGGTTGCATGCACCGGGGCTTGCCTTCGTTAGTAGGTGAGTCAGGCTCGGACTCGCAAATGTCGAAGTAGAGCCAAGTCCTTGCCCGAGATTCCAAAGGTGGTGTCTTCTCTTCAGTCACTTCACTCTCTTCTCCGTTTTCTAAATATAACCATATAGGTATATATATATAAGAATGAATGCCATGTAATTCTCATGAGGATGCAAAGATAATATAAACTTATTATCCATGTCTTGAGTACAACTTTCCTTCACGGAACTCTGAGAACTTAAGGTTTCCGGAGTCGGTAAAGGAGTTCATAGGGCAGGGGGGTGGTTTTAGGGTTTGGTGATCAAACAAGGTTCAAATCAACTCAAACTCTACCCATGGCTTCTAAATAATGTGAAAAGCTCACATAAAGAGTTTGGGAAATTTTGGGATTATTATCTATTTTCTAAAAATCCAGAACCAGAAGTTTAGGCTATTTTAAATACTCTAAAATTCCTTATTTGATTTAAAAATCATGAATTTATTTTTATTAAATACTACAGGAAATTAGGGTTCTAAGAAAATTGGTCTCATATTTTTAGGATTTTCCTACCATTTTTTATAGTTTTTCAAAGTTCTGCTGAAAAAGAAAAAGGAAAAATAGAAACAGTGCTGGGCTGAATTCTAACACGGCGGCCCGGCAACACAGGGAAAACAGGGGAGCGCCCTCACGCGCCCACGCGCTCTCTGGCATCTTTTCAGAGAGGTCCTTGGATTACTGATTATTCTGACCGGGGTTCAAACACTATTGCATCAGTCACTGACAGTTTACCGAAACGCCCTCCGGTTTCTACTTCTTCCCCAACTAGCTCCCTGACCGCGGCGCGCACACAGAATGTCACCGACGTGGTTTGTACCGGCCATGGCCGGCGACGGCGGCTACGGCCAACTACCGGGGAGGCATTAGCGACTACCAGGGACCTCGGAACACCTAACAATTTGGCACGGACACCCTGAGAACGGCTTGTCCATGTGCACGGCGAAAACCGTGCTCATGGGCAAACGTTCCCGCTCATCCGGGGCCGGACTGAGTAGTCAGGCGTCACGGTGAGCATCACAAGCTTATGGAGTTGTAGAAACAACACTCAATTTAGGCAGAGCCTTACCAGAGCGGTTCGGCCACGGACGGGTTGTTCTTCACGGGGCGGCGGACCGATTTAGGGGAAAATGGCGCCGCGGCGTTCACGAGTGGAATTGAGGGCGAGGCTTGGGGCTATACGGCCATAAGGGGTTCTAGTTTTACTGCGCACAACCAATTTGGGAGGAGGGGGCAGAGGCAGCGCGAATTTTTGATTCGGATCGACTTACGGTGTGCGTGGTGTTCATACCTTGCCGCGGATCATGGGCTATTTATAGCCGCGCTGGTCCGACGAGCACTGGACATGCACACCGTGAGTCACCACGATGAGGACTAGTGCTTAAGCACGTGGCGCGCAACGGCAATAGCTCGACGGCGGCGAGGCTATCCGTTCGGCCGATGAGCTGGGGAGGAAGTACGACGGGCTTAGCCGCCACGAGGCTCAACTCAATCCGGGCGCCAGATATTTACCAGCACGAGCTTATCTGCTGCCCACGGTGCACGAATCGTGGCGATCCGTCAGCAACCCCGGCGAAAAGTCACCGGCGACGAGCAGGGGGGGTGAATCGTGATCTTCTTCAGGTTGGAGCTTACTGTACCATGGCGAATGGAGTTCAGTCATCCTGACAGACCATTTTTGAGCTTAATTTTCTCCCAATTTTGTGTGGTGACTAAGCTAACTCCCTGTACCAAAATTATAGCCTGACAAACCAGCTACAACTTTGTCACAGCAACCTTGATCATTTTCTCAACAATTCAAGTTTGAATTCACACACCAAGTTGGCTCTGTTCCACTGAGAATCTGAATTTCAGAATGGACCAGCCTGACAGCCAAACTTGAGGCTTAATTATCTCTGACTTTTTCTTAATAACTATGCTTTCCTTCTTAAGCAAAGTTGTTCTCCTATGTTAGGTCTTCAACTTTGATGTGGTCACTTAACATGAATTCTCATTATTTTGAAAGCTACACAGCCCCAAAGTTGGGCCTATAACCCTGATTTCAGACTTAGCATAGGAATCAAAATCAAGGTCCTTTTTGCAAATGAGTCCAAAACTTAGGGTTTAGCTTTCAAGTCCACATATTTGTGAACCAAATGACTTTATATGTTTAAACATAGTAGTTTTTACACTTTAGTCCAAAGGTTCATCACTTTTGCACATAAGCCCCTAGGGTTCAGTTCCAGGGTTCCAATTAGGGTTTCTGGTATCCCAGGGGTATAAATGTGATTCAAGTTTATACTTAGGGTTATTTTATGACTTTTACCCTAAAGCTTTTAAGTTTTCTCAACTTGGGTTAAGTTTTACCCCTTTAACCACTATTTAGGGTTAAGTCCTTTAACCAGGGTTCTATTTGCAAAAACATTAAAACAATACAACTTGTTTGAAATTTTTGCCTAGTGAATGCACTCTAGGTGTGTCAAACATATGCAATGCCAATGCTTATGATGTCATGCTCAAGTTTTAGTTATAGTAACACCAGGGGTGTTACATCCTTCCCCCCATAAAAGAATCTCGTCCCGAGATTAAGATCCTAGGGTAGGTAATGGCAAAGGAAACACATCACATTTTTATTTCCTAAATTTTGGTACAAAACAGGGGTGGTGTGGGGGTCACTTCTTTATTACACAGCTATACAGGCGTTACAATTTACATGAGGCTAGGAAGCCTGGGAAATTCTTATTCGAGAAGTCTTGAGTTTCCCAAGTAGCTTCATCTTCAGAATGCTAGTTCCACAGTATCTTGTAGAACTTGAGAGTCTTTCTTCGGGTAACCCTGTCCTTTTGATCCAGAACTCGAATAGGATGTTCCGAGTATGTTAAATCTGGTTTCAGGACAACATCAGTCACTTCAACGGTTCGATCGGGAATCCGAAGACACTTCTTTAATTGTGACACGTGGAATACATTATGCACAGCAGACAATGTTTCGGGTAGTTGAAGTTGGTACGCCACTGGTCCACATTGCTCAATCACCAGGAATGGACCAATGTACCCGGGTGCAAGCTTCCCTTTAACCCCAATACGCGATACTCCTTTCATTGGTGAAACTTTTAAGTAGACATAATCGCCTACAAGAAAGCATAAGGGTTGTCGTCGTCGGTCTGCATAACTCTTTTGTCGAGTCTGAGCTTTCTTCATATTATGAATAATTCTCTGAACCTTTTCTTTGACCTCATTCACCATATCAGGCCTAAAGAAGTATCTTTCTCTAGGTTCAGACCAATTTAGTGGAGTTCGACATCGTCGCCCATACAGAGCTTCAAAGGGTGCCATCTTGATACTTTCTTGATAGCTATTATTGTATGAAAATTCCGCTAAGGGCAAACACTTATCCCATTTCTGTGAGAAGTCCAGAACACATGCTCGCATCATATCTTCCAGTATTTGATTGACTCTTTCAGTCTGTCCACTGGTTTGAGGATGATAGGCCGAACTGTGGAGCAGTTTAGTACCCAGGGATTTATGAAGTTCTTCCCAGAATTTGGATACGAATTGCAATCCACGATCCGGCACTATGGTTTTCGGAACATCGTGCAGACTAAGAATACGAACAATGTACAATTGGGCATAGACAGTAACTGGGTAATCGGTCTTGACTGGCAGAAAATGAGAAATTTTCGTAAGCCGATCAACAATAACCCAGATAGAGTCATACCCTTTTGTAGTCCTGGGTAATCCCATGATAAAGTCCATACAATATCTTCCCATTTCCACGTGTGCAACTTGCTTTTTCTGATGACACTGTACTATCTGAGTCTGTTGGGTGGCAATTATGCAACTTTACCCAAATAGAATCAGATGCACTATCTTGGGTAAAACACACAAGAAGAGGTTTACCAACAAGTGGTTACAGTAAGTTCATAGCACACGAGACGAGTGTGAATGTCGAATAACATCACGGTCAACTCGTGTTAGCCAGTGAATCCAAATTCACAAAAGGTGATATTGATTCAAGAAAAATCACCAGTGGAGGGATCTAAAAATGCGGACTTTGCAACTAGTCCATTTTATCGGGCACTAGACATGGCTCGACCCAATCACTTATGCTGGAAAAGCATACATGAGGCAATCGAGGCACGACTAGAGCGATGGTTAGGTGGTTATTGACTGACTTAATCTTGATTCTTGAAAATTCTTCCTTAAGAGGGGTTGTACAAAAGTGAGCTTAGACAACTCGATAAAACGATCTCTAAACTCAACCTTCGTTCACCAGGCAGTTGCACGTTAGTGAAACCAACTTGTTGAACTACTTTTGACATTGAGCAAGTCCTCTCAGTACCATCGGTAAGCCAAGGGTTGAGAGTTCACATTTGCAAGCCAAAGGTCATGCATTTGGATAGAAATCCATTTGGTCAGGTTGTTCATCCGTTTCTTCAAGCTAGATGAATTATCCACTTGGTTAGGGAATACATAGATTAATTAGGAAAGCGAATGAACAAACTCCTGCATTTCAGCAGCAGGGAAAACCAGTCTCCATTTTGAAAGCTAATCAGTTGTTATTCAACACTAAAAAGATCCAAGGCTTCACCTTTACACAAAGAATGCAAAGGGAACTTGTGTAAGTAGTCACTACCAAGATCAAAAGAAATAAGACCACACATGAAAGTGGTATGGCCTTTTGATCCAATGACAGATGTTGCTTGATCTCTTCCACAAACAACGTAGAAATTGTTTTAAGGAAGGAGTCCACAAGAGATCACACATCAGTGTAGTTTCATAATGGATCATGACCAGAGACTTCGATACCAACATGCGCCAAGCAGCAGAATCCTGTGTGTACATCCACAGGAGGCTCTCAGTTTCGCTGCAGTACCATAAGTTCTTAACCATGACACCATTACAAAACCGGCACCAATAATGGATCTCTCGTGGTAAGAATAATTTGTGTAGAGATAACATATCAATATAGTCTTATAATGGATTAGGACTACTAACTGTGATGCTAGCGCGTGCCAAGTAGCGCAACCATGTGTGTGCACCCACCGGAGGCCCTCGGTTTCAGCGCGGTATCACCGATTTTAGTCATAACACCATTACCAGACATAACCAATAAGGAATCTCACACAACCCAAATAGACTGGTCAAGAATGACAAGATACAAAAGAGACTCCACCTGTAAGAACGATTACAAGTAGAGATCCAAATAGATCATGGTCCAAAGAAGTGAACAAGGCATGGCCATAACCTAAACTTGATGAAAGAAGTATGATGGGAGACTGTTAATTCAGCCCAAACATATTTCTATGCCCATCATAGGGATCACCAGGTCAAGGATTAAGTTGGTAGGCCTTCGATAGATAACATGTCTTTCCTAGGTTAGGTTAATAAGGCAACATGGTGATCCACATGGAATATCCAAAGGAATAGCCATCTTAACTCTTGAATTTTGAGAAACTACTATAGATATTAAAAGTTGCTTCATAAACCGGCAGTCGTTTCTTACACCATAGTCATATAAAAGCTCACATGTTACATGATCCAGGTGAAACAGGAAAACTCTTTCCAACAAAGTTTAACCTGTTTTTATTACCAAGCTGGTCTATCTACACCTACTTTATTACATTGATCTACTACATCTTCTCTAGCTATACCATCTGCCAGACGTTTGTTGCCATTCTTCCAAGGAACCCTTAGTCCGCCGGTGCAGGAGTAGGATAAAAGGCAACATTGAGCCTATGCACTGCTTGCTGCAGATGGTTGACAAGCCGTTGTGCTACTTGAAACTCCATGGGATGAGCACGATTCAATTCTTTGATCGCCTGATCCTGATGGCTTATGAAGCTCATGGTTTCCTTAAGGTCTTCTCTAACAGCAACAGCATACAGACAAATTTCTTCTTGTTGCTTACTCAAAATTTTTAATTTAGAATGAGCATTAGTTAGCTGATGCTCAAGCTCCTTAATGCGATTCTGATCAGCTTGGTGTTGCATCTAAAGTTCTGTCACCTGATGCTCTAGTCCAATAACCTGTTCCGCTTGAACCTTTGTTTCCTCAAGTCGTTCTTGTGCTTGAGTACAAGCACTGTTCTTGGCCTTTTCCATCATCTTAAATGCTGCATAGCTCCCAGTGTACAACTGCTGCCACTTTTGACGACTGTGCCCCCGAGTAAGTTGCAACTCTAGCACGGCCATCAAAACTCGAGCAGATGCCGATTCAACAGAATCCTGCCCAATAGGAATGCTTTCCATTAATCGGGCCTGGTGATGATACACCAACGGGTCACTTAAGGCAACTGCAGGGAACAACCTCATAGATGTGGCTTGTATTTCTTCCCTTTTCTGGTAACAAATGGTTGTTAGTACCTCTAAGGCAGCTACCTGAGCACCCTCCCAAGGAGTCATTCCTTCGGCATGGAACATCCAATACGGCCAAGATGGTTTTCTAGCACGTTCTGGAATACGCACTACTACCTCATACCATGGTTGTCCTCTAAGAACAGTGCGTGACCACTGGTACTTGGGTGCTTCGGTATATCCGACCTCTTGAAGTAGTCGCCACAGGACCACTGGAACACCAAAATCTCGTAGAAACTCTCCAATTCCTGTAGGAGCTTCTTGTTGATTCATCTATAGAGAAGGGCAACGAATACACTCTATTCACTAAGGATGTATGAACAAGGTGGATGAATCATGTACTAAACTAGCTACGCAGGGGGTTTAACTTAAAGTTTGTATGACATGATGCATGTGTAATTACAGAATCAACCTTAGTTGATTCAACCTTCTATATATTGCACTCTTCCTATCTGGTCTTTAAGATAAACTCTTCAGAATACTCAGGTAAGAAGAGAAAAGAGTTTTTAGGTAAGACTTTTAAAAATCCTTTTGAAGATGCCTCATAATATCTGCAAAGAAGGGCTACGCTCCGATACCAGCTGTGACGGAACCTCCCAAGTAATTAGGCCCACCTACAGTTGTCCTTGTCCAACGGACATCAGACACCCTGTAGATGTTCCTAAGTCACTTGACAAGCTCGGTATCTTTCCTTACTTCACCAGGAACGTTTCACCCGTCTTGCAGACATTACAGAACATCGGAGATATAGAAGTGCGGAAGCAATTACATAAACTTACATTTATTTAGAAAGTAAGATCAAGTTACTTATTACAGACCAGAGCTATAAATGAGTGCTGAGTACACATATCAAGGGAGGCAAAAACTCCTCCCAAGTAATTATCAAACAAAAAGATCCTATGTGGAGGACCAAGTCCTCCCGTATCTTCATTCTTGTTTTTCTTCATTAGATACCACCTTGGAGCAAAAGCAACAAAACTTTGTCGCTTCCTCACCTAAAAACAACAAAGGGATAAACCCTGAGTATGGAATTACTCAGCAAGTCTTACCCGACTAAGGAAAAGACTCTCAAGGGTATGCTGGATAAATAGGAGTCAAGGAGAGGCTTTAGCAAAAATCAACTTATACTTTTGCAGAAGCAGCTTACTACAGTGAGTCCTTACTTTCAATCTTTTAACGCCATATTAAGTATTAATAGACTCTATTTGCATCTAGTCTAATTTCAACATCTCATCCATACAACATCATTTTTATCCATAGTGTTCACATCCTGACTTTAGGTTGCAGGGCAGTGACCAAGTCTTCATAACCGCGAAGGTACGGCGATCCAAATCGATTATACTCAGCTGAGGATCTCCAATCACACGACATATGTAGCACTTAACCCTTGCATATGTCAACCCGCCACCGGGGTTCTTAAGACCGGATCAGGTTCACGCAAACCGAGAGCACAGATACACCACCGTCCAGCCTCTTGCCACGGAGGGTACACGCTACTCTCGCCACCGCTCCACGCCCATTTCGTGTTATCTTATTCCGGCCTTAGTCTGCCCGAGGCAAGGCTTACCCATGACGAGGCATGTGACCAGTTAAAGGGTCCTTGATCGTCAAGCCTACATACGCGTTAATCCTTAGTCAACCTGGGTAGAACATCACCTGTTCCTAACCCAAGTCTCGATTTACATACTTCCATCCTTAGGATTATTTCTGTTCCCAAGGATGAAAAGAGCATCACAGGGAACTTTGCAGTAAGATCCCACCAGTGCTCCAAATGAAAATATTCTTGCAGGTAGAAGCCATCCTTTCTCGAGTTAAATTAAGGACAACCTCTATCCACAAGATCTAAGCAAGGCTAAGCATTTTGTAAATCATATTTTGATACTTCACAGAAGTATCTATAAAGGTATGGATATCAAGGAAAGCAATGCATCAAAGGGTTTCAAGCAATTCCTATGAACCTAATGCACATTTCACTAGACTTAAGTGTGCGAAAAGTATTTAAAAACACAAGGAAAGGGGTTGCATGCACCGGGGCTTGCCTTCGTTAGTAGGTGAGTCAGGCTCGGACTCGCAAATGTCGAAGTAGAGCCAAGTCCTTGCCCGAGATTCCAAAGGTGGTGTCTTCTCTTCAGTCACTTCACTCTCTTCTCCATTTTCTAAATATAACCATATAGGTATATATATATATAAGAATGAATGCCATGTAATGCTCATGAGGATGCAAAGATAATATAAACTTATTATCCATGTCTTGAGTACAACTTTCCTTCACGGAACTCCGAGAACTTAAGGTTTCCGGAGTCGGTAAAGGAGTTCATAGGGCAGGGGGGTGGTTTTGGGGTTTGGTGATCAAACAAGGTTCAAATCAACTCAAACTCTACCCATGGCTTCTAAATAATGTTAAAAGCTCACATAAAGAGTTTGGGAAATTTTGGGATTATTATCTATTTTCTAAAAATCCAGAACCAGAAGTTTAGGCTATTTTAAATACTCTAAAATTCCTTATTTGATTTAAAAATCATGAATTTATTTTTATTAAATACTACAGGAAATTATGGTTCTAAGAAAATTGGTCTCATATTTTTAGGATTTTCCTACCATTTTTTATAGTTTTTCAAAGTTCTGCTGAAAAAGAAAAAGGAAAAATAGAAACAGTGCTGGGCTGAATTCTAACACGGCGGCCCGGCAACACAGGGAAAACAGGGGAGCGCCCTCACGCGCCCACGCGCTCTCTGGCATCTTTTCAGAGAGGTCCTTGGATTACTGATTATGTCAGGGGTTCAAACACTATTGCATCAGTCACTGACAGTTTACCGAAACGCCCTCCGGTTTCTACTTCTTCCCCAACTAGCTCCCTGACCGCGGCGCGCACACAGAATGTCACCGACGTGGTTTGTACCGGCCATGGCCGGCGACGGCGGCTACGGCCAACTACCGGGGAGGCATTAGCGACTACCAGGGACCTCGGAACACCTAACAATTTGGCACGGACACCCTGAGAACGGCTTGTCCATGTGCACGGCGAAAACCGTGCTCATGGGCAAACGTTCCCGCTCATCCGGGGCCGGACTGAGTAGTCGGGCGTCACGGTGAGCATCACAAGCTTATGGAGTTGTAGAAACAACACTCAATTTAGGCAGAGCCTTACCAGAGCGGTTCGGCCACGGACGGGCTGTTCTTCACGGGGCGGCGGACCGATTTAGGGGAAAATGGCGCCGCGACGTTCACGAGTGGAATTGAGGGGCGAGGCTTGGGGCTATACGGCCATAAGGGGTTCTAGTTTTACTGCGCACAACCAATTTGGGAGGAGGGGGCAGAGGCAGCGCGAATTTTTGATTCGGATCGACTTACGGTGTGCGTGGTGTTCATACCTTGCTGCGGATCATGGGCTATTTATAGCCGCGCTGGTCCGACGAGCACTGGACATGCACACCGTGAGTCACCACGATGAGGACTAGTGCTTAAGCACGTGGCGCGCAACGGCAATAGCTCGACGGCGGCGAGGCTATCCGTTCGGCCGATGAGCTGGGGAGGAAGTACGACGGGCTTAGCCGCCACGAGGCTCAACTCAATCCGGGCGCCAGATATTTACCAGCGCGAGCTTATCTGCTGCCCACGGTGCACGAATCGTGGCGATCCGTCAGCAACCCCGGCGAAAAGTCACCGGCGACGAGCAGGGGGGTGAATCGTGATCTTCTTCAGGTTGGAGCTTACTGTACCATGGCGAATGGAGTTCAGTCATCCTGACAGACCATTTTTGAGCTTAAATTTCTCCCAATTTTGTGTGGTGACTAAGCTAACTCCCTGTACCAAAATTATAGCCTGACAAACCAGCTACAACTTTGTCACAGCAACCTTGATCAATTTCTCAACAATTCAAGTTTGAATTCACACACCAAGTTGGCTCTGTTCCACTGAGAATCTGAATTTCAGAATGGACCAGCCTGACAGCCAAACTTGAGGCTTAATTATCTCTGACTTTTTCTTAATAACTATGCTTTCCTTCTTAAGCAAAGTTGTTCTCCTATGTTAGGTCTTCAACTTTGATGTGGTCACTTAACATGAATTCTCATTATTTTGAAAGCTACACAGCCCCAAAGTTGGGCCTATAACCCTGATTTCAGACTTAGCATAGGAATCAAAATCAAGGTCCTTTTTGCAAATGAGTCCAAAACTTAGGGTTTAGCTTTCAAGTCCACATATTTGTGAACCAAATGACTTTATATGTTTAAACATAGTAGTTTTTACACTTTAGTCCAAAGGTTCATCACTTTTGCACATAAGCCCCTAGGGTTTAGTTCCAGGGTTCCAATTAGGGTTTCTGGTATCCCAGGGGTATAAATGTGATTCAAGTTTATACTTAGGGTTATTTTATGACTTTTACCCTAAAGCTTTTAAGTTTTCTCAACTTGGGTTAAGTTTTACCCCTTTAACCACTATTTAGGGTTAAGTCCTTTAACCAGGGTTCTATTTGCAAAAACATTAAAACAATACAACTTGTTTGAAATTTTTGCCTAGTGAATGCACTCTAGGTGTGTCAAACATATGCAATGCCAATGCTTATGATGTCATGCTCAAGTTTTAGTTATAGTAACACCAGGGGTGTTACAGCTATGCTATTGCTTTATATGGTTTTGGGATAATATTTCATTACATCCATGTTCCAATTATTCTGTTATGTTATTTATGTTCATGATAAGATCATTATGTTAATTGGAACATGGAGCGACCACCCGGGAAAACAGTGCTACCACAAGGGTTTAATGGGACGCCCTTGGCTGATTAACTAGGAAAGCTAGTGGATGACTACCTTACCCGAAAGGGGCAAGGGCAGTAGGGGAGTGGTCAGTGTAGGGAGGTCCTTGGGTTGATTTTGCTACGATGGCGGTCAGGCGAGAGATTCCTGCACTGGAGCTTCCTATAAACTGTAGCGGGTTTTCTGAAGCTATTGGAACTTTGTAAAGGCCTCGTAGTGTTACCCTGCCTCGCTTCCTTGGTAGAGGTGAATGGGATTCATGACCCCTTAGTAGATGGGTAACACGGCTTGTGGGTAAAGATGCGCAACCTCTACAGAGTGTAAAACTGGTATACTAGCCGTGCTCATGGTCATGAGCAGCTCGGACCCTCACATGATTAATTTATGGAACCTAAATTCAATTTGTCATTTGCATTTGCATGGGATTATTTATTAATTTTGTTCTATTATTTATTATGGTTTGGTATTTACTTACATTTAGTAATTGCTAATAAAATTTGACCAACTTGTTAAAAGCAATGCTCAGCTTTAACCCCTATTGTTGATCAGCTTTACACATCACATGAACTCCCACCTTTGGTGAGTTCATGCCACATTATTCCCCACAACTTGTTGAGCGATGAACATGTGTGAGCTCACCCTTGCTGTCTCACACCCCCCACAGAAGAAGAGTAGGTGGTTCAAGTGGAGCCACACAGCGAGGAGTTCAATTCGATCTAGGTGGCGTCTCCGAGTTGACTTTCTGGCACCAAGGATAGATTTTAGATCCTGTTATATTTATCTTTTATTTTGTAAGTCTTCCGCTATGTAATAAGTACTCTGATTATATTGTGACATTTATCTCTATACACTCTGTTATTATATATGTTGTCTTCTTTGGCGCATGTATGAGATGCACCCGGCTTTGGTCCTTAAACACGGGTGTGACAGAAGTGGTATCAGAGGAATGTTGACTGTAGGACAAAACCTAGATAGAAATGGACATAACCAATACCTACTTACCTTTCTCTGATTCTTCTATACTTACCTTGATCCTGTTTCACCTTCTACTGTTCTACTTTGATTAACCTTACCTTTGCTACTCTCATTCTTTTCTAAACTTATCTTAATCTTTTCTCATATATTTCCGCTTTACTCTGATTATTCTTACCTTTATCTTCTAAAGACAAATGTGGACTTCAAACTTTGAAATCCTGTGCCTAAAGTGACCTTTAGGAATAAGAGACCTACTCTTAGGAACAAAAACAAAACTATTTTAACTATACCCTTGAGTGCTTGCTCTTATGATATTTGTTTGATTTGGATCTTTGATTGAGTGTGACGAGTTATGGAGTAATGTCCACAATTACATCTGCATGTACGTATAGGCATAAATCAAATTCATAAGATAACTAAACAACTTAGATTATCCTCCATTAAAATATATCTATTATGTATAGGTCCCTTTTATCTTAAAAGACTCTCTCTTATCTTAACAAATTCTCCCTTATCTTAAAAGATTCTTTCTTATCTTGATAGATCCATTTTATCTTAAAAGATTCTATCTTATCTTAAAAGATTCCCTCTTACCTTAATAGACCCATCTTACCTCGAAAAGATTTTATCTTATCCTAATAGATCTAACTAATCTCAAAAGATTCTATCTTATTCTTACAGATTCATCTTGTCCTAATCCCCACCACTTTGCTTATCTCATAATAGAGTAACACACACGATCTATTCCAAAATAAATTAAGTAAATCTTATCTAGTCTAATCTGATTACACCGATTAATTCTGATTCCATCTAACCTGATCAGATCTAATCTAATGGACAAACATAATAGATAATACTGGTAAAATAAGATTGGATCCTACTCTTATAAATTTGTTTTAAATCTAATTTGGTGTCTTAAGCCAACTCATCCGTGAAACCACGACCTAGCCTATGTTATAGGGTGCCCAACTCATTTATCCAAGAAAGCAAAACTCTGTTTAAACTACCAACCCCATGTAACCGCAATGGTTATCCCAACTCAGATAAAGGCATCCAACACCACAACCGATGACTCTTAAATCAGATCCAAGAAGAAGGTTAACCTCGACAATGAAGGATATGAGTAGAAACAGATCTTCAGATGAATCAAGATCCACCACACGGGATAAAAGTCTCCCTTACTTAACTTTCTTTTGCCTCAAATCTTCTCTACACCCACAAATAGCTAAAACATGGTGTACCCTTGTTTTCTATGCCACACCTGCTAATGGCATGAAAATTTCAGGTGTATAAAAAAATACCAATTGGAAGTTCCACTGAGATAAAAAAATATACTAGAATGTCATAAAGATAAAGTCAGTGGGATATGCTCAACTAAATGGTATTCTTAAATAGGATTATGGAATCTAGTGTGATCCAATCCAATGTGGCCTGCTTAAACAGATTAGTGGTACTTGGACCCTTCTAGCCAAGTGTTAATTTAGCATATAAGATCAACTCAACCATGAGCTAACCCAACCCATAGTGTCATGATGGGTTGCATTATCTATCCATCCACACCTAACATCAAACAAACTTTTGACCTACATCATGTAATCTATCTCATCTTGAAAAAAAAAATATCCTTCCTATGGATATCCACCTTATACGACTAGTTGCCCAATCTGGACATAAAATAGATTAAGCCCTGCTAAAGAATCTTTAGATTATAACCAACTACTAGCCTATTTGTTCTGTCCACCAAATAATTTCCCTTGCAAAACTATTGTTACCATATGTCTCTAACTTCGATGGTCAATACCAGGAAGGGAAGATTATCAGGCAACAGCAAACAGAAATGAATCCTCCAAATCCTCCACCGGTTGGAATCGACCAAGTGGTTGCCGCCCAAAGGCTGGTAATACAACAATTGACAGACATGGTGACCGAAATGCAAAATCAGATAAGACAAGAAAGTGAGGAAATACGTCAGGTCCGTCTGGAGATACGTCAATAAATAAGACAAGCATAGGTGGAGAGACAACGACAACAACAACCACAACCTCCACCACCACCACCAGCTCCACCCAGCTACATAAACATATATATACATTACTACTATTTGTAAGATCTAAGTGTTACTTTAGTTAATAGTTAGTATGATACTGTTTTAGGAAGAATAATAAGGTCTAATTGACCCCATGTGTTGCTAATAAATTATGCATCATGCTGAGATTTTTTTTGTTTGTGCATATGCTTTGAGATAATACGAGTATACACCCTTTTCTTACAAATCTCCAGGACGAGTTTTCTGTTAAGGGGGTAGGATTTGTAAGACCTAAAATGGGTAGAAGAAAAAAATATAATATCATAAAGTAATGAAATAAAAGATTAAGAATATATATGGTAGTGGTTATATAATTTTTGAAAACTTTGGAATCTAGTAGGACATTTCCTATCATAATCAATTGATAAACATTAAATTAGTTAAGCAGCTAATAAACAGATAAAGAAAAAGTTGACCTCTTGCCAATAGTTTCGTGGTAATGCAATTTATGAACAACACAGATTAGACCTCCAATTTTAAAGGAAAACATGAAAAGGGAAAATGAGGAAAGGAATTTCCAATAATAAAAAAACCCTTTAGTCCTTCTATGAACAAATAACAAAGAAAATAAATAATAATATTGTGAACAGTAAAGGCTTATATTCACATTTGTATTAAGGTTGGCTCTTATAATTTTTAAGTTCAAAGTGGGAATTTGAATTTGATTTGGACATCTGAAATTTGAAATAAGAAAAGAGAATAAAAAATGAAAAAGGGGAAAGACTCACCTTGGGCCGAATTCCCCCTGCTTGGCCTGCCTTCCCTTCTCTGCTTCCGGCCCAAATCCGCGCCACTGCGCCGACAAATGGACCCGTGGTGTCAGTCACTCTCACGCTCACGTGGAGTCACTGCCATCGCCATGTGGGCCACCCATGTCAGGCTCTTCTTCCGCCCTCGCTCTAGTCTCACTAGCGGATGCGCCTGTGTCGCCAGCCTCCCAGTCTGCCATCCGCTCCACGCGCGCATTCGCGATCTTCTTTCGCTGCCATATGGGCCCCCGGTGTCGGACTCGTCGCTTCCGCGTCGCGCGCGTCTGTTGCAACAACTCCGTCTGAGCTCACCGGAGATCCCTCTTGATCGCCTCTTTTTCCGTTCCAATCTGGCCGATTCGTTGGTGCCTCCGGGCTATAAAAACGGAAGCCCTGCGACCTCCCTTCCCTACCTGAACTATCATCGTGAGCTCGGGAGCAATTCAGTGTTGTCACTACCGCCCAGCCGCAGCGCTGCAGGGTCTACTCACTCGGTGTCGCGGACCAAGAGGGGGGAGTAGCTTGATTCGCCTTGATCCCCGGATCATGTTGGGGTGATTTCGGGGTTCTGGGACCTCTGCTGCTGGCCGAATTTCTAACCCAAAAGCCAACGCCGCCGTAGGATCGTGCCACACCGTGGACAACCCCCTATTTGCCTCTGCCATTGGTAAGTATTCCACCTACCATGTCCGTGATGTTCTCCATGTTGCATTGCGTGTCTCGGATCAAAGTATTACGTGCCCTGGCGTGGATTGAGCTGCTCCGGTAATGTCCTCCGTCGTTGTACACTCAGCGCCGCCGCGTCCTTGTTGTGCGGATTCGGGAAGACGCACCGGTGGCCGTTCGATTCTAGGAGAAAGGTCCCAATTAGAGGAGTTAAGGATTGGAGCCTGGGTCGTTGATCTGCGATCTAATCTCGGCCTTTAGGAAGACCACGACCTAATCTCGGCCTTTGGATCTGATCCAACGGCTGAGACGGAGGATACCCCTTCACCGTGTGTTTTTATAAAAGAGACCCCTAGAAATCAGGAATTAGGACCCGCAGTCCATCCCCTGGTATGGCTGTGTCTGGGGAAATCTTCTGTGGTAGCCCCTGCATTTTTTAGAATTTGGCGCACATTCTAGAGTCATGGAAAATTTGAATAAAACAGTCTAGAAAATACTTTTTGGGTACAAAAATAATTCCAAAACTTATATAATTCCTAGAAAATCAATTTCAACTCCTTTTTAGTCTATTCCAGTTCCTATAATTTTGAATTAATATTGTCTACTACTTGGTAACACCGTTTTAATAGTAAACCCATACTAGAGTGGATTACACAATTAATTTTGTATCAAACACATACGAACTTAGGAAATTCATAATTTCTCCATTTTAACTCCGAATTGACTCGCTTTAGTTGCGTTAGTTTTGTATAAGTATTTACTACACAGTAACACACATTAATTATACCATATTGCATGATTTTATGGTTAGATGTTTATTCATCCCAGGTCTACTAGATTAGCTCTGCTAAATCAAAACTAACCCGACCATAATCGTAATATGGTTAAAACATGATCTCTAGTCAAGTATAATCTGGATTAGAGTTGAATTGATTATTTAGAATATAATTTCTCATATGATTTAAAATAATCAATTTATAATTTAATAAATCATAACTCCCTAACCATGACTCCGATCTTAGTAGTTCTCGATTCCACGATCTCATAGCCACGCGTAGATCATTATTATGTAGTATGTTCTTATGTTTGGTGTGATGTTAATTTTTTCTATGCCATGTTTGTTTGTATTGCTATGACTAGCAGTGCGGTGACGAGGATCCGAAGAATCACCCTGGTAACTGGAATCTCAAGTGCCAGACAAGTTGTGCCCTTGATCACTTTCATTTACCCAATAATGTTCTTTATTATCACTTGTCAATGCATAGGTTTAATTTTGATGGGACCCAATAGGTCACCCTAGACTGGTTATCCTTTTTACCTTGTTTATCCCATAATCAATTGGGTAGCTATGCTATTTCTTTATATGGTTTTGGGATAATATTTCATTACATCCATGTTCCAATTATTCTGTTATGTTATTTATGTTCATGATAAGATCATTATGTTAATTGGAACATGGAGCGACCACCCGGGAAAACAGTGCTACCACAAGGGTTTAATGGGACGCCCTTGGCTGATTAACTAGGAAAGCTAGTGGATGACTACCTTACCCGAAAGGGGCAAGGGCAGTAGGGGAGTGGTCAGTGTAGGGAGGTCCTTGGGTTGATTTTGCTGCGATAGCGATCAGGCGAGGGATTCCTGCACTGGAGCTTCCTATAAACTGTAGCGGGTTTTCTGAAGCTAGTGGAACTTTGTAAAGGCCTCGTAGTGTTACCCTACCTCGCTTCCTTGGTAGAGGTGTATGGGATTCATGACCCCTTGGCAGATGGGTAACACAGCTTGTGGGTAAAGATATGCAACCTCTGTAGAGTGTAAAACTGGTATACTAGCCGTGCTCATGGTCATGAGCAGCTCGGACCCTCACATGATTAATTTATGGAACCTAAATTCAATTTGTCATTTGCATTTGCATGGGATTATTTATTAATTTTGTTCTATTATTTATTATGGTTTGGTATTTACTTACATTTAGTAATTGCTAATAAAATTTAACCAACTTGTTAAAAGCAATGCTCAGCTTTAACCCCTATTGTTGATCAGCTTTACACATCACATGAACTCCCACCTTTGGTGAGTTCATGCCACATTATTCCCCACAACTTGTTGAGCGATGAACATGTGTGAGCTCACCCTTGCTGTCTCACACCCCCCAACAGGAGAAGAGCAGGTGGTTCAAGTGGAGCCACACAGCGAGGAGTTCGATTCGATCTAGGTGGTGTCTCCTAGTTGACTTTCTAGCGCCAAGGATAGATTTTAGATCCTATTATATTTATCTTTTATTTTGTAAGTCTTCCGCTATGTAATAAGTACTCTGATTATATTGTGACATTTATCTCTATACACTCTGTTTTTATATATGTTGTCTTCTTTGGCGCATGTATGAGATGCACCCGGCTTTGGTCCTTAAACCCGGGTGTGACAGAGAGGAACTTGCCATTCTTCGAAGTGCTGAAGTCAGCTGAAGTCTTTCAATGGGGACTAACTCAGCAAAAAGCCTTCGAAGAACTGAAGCAGTACTTGATAGAGCTGACAACCTTAACTCCACCTTCGTCAGGAACTCTATTGTTGTTGTACGTAGCTGCTTCCCACGCTGCGGTTAGTGCAGCGCTGGTACAAGAGAAGCAGGATGGCCAGGCAAGTAAACAAGTGCCAGTGTACTTCGTTTCCGAAGTACTTAGTGCATCAATGAAAAATTATATAGAGTTAGAGAAGGTACTATATGCTGTATTAATGGCTTCTAGGAAGCTTCAGCACTACTTCCAAGCATACCATATCATAGTACCTTCTTCACAACCCCTCAAGGACATAATGAGAAATAGAGAAGCCACAGGAAGAGTTGGAAAATGGGCTGCAGAATTGAACGAATTCACTATCGATTTCGTTCATAGATCTTCGATCCAATCCCAAGCGTTAGCAGACTTCATTACTGATTGGACGCCAGGGGCTTAGGACGAAGAGAAAACAACTGATGCCGAAGCCTGGACAATATTTTGTGATGGGCCCTGGGGAACCTTCGGCGCATGAACAACTGTTGTTTTAATTTCATGATCAAGAATCAAAACCTGCTATGTAGCAAGATTAGACTTCAACTTCACAAATAACATTGTAGAGTACGAAGCTCTTTTCTTGTGGCTTCAAAAGCTTAAGGCAATGGGAATAATAAGGGCAATACTCAAATCCGACTCACAAGTCATCTCAGGACATATTGAGAAAAGTAGCAAAGCAAGGGATCCGAAGCTAGAAAAATATCTGGATGCAGTCCGAAGGATGGAAGCCTCTTTCGAAGGTTTCTCTATAAAAACATCCCGAGAGGAGAAAATGAACACGTAGATTTGTTAGCTAAATCAGCGGCATAGGGGCTTCCGCTACCTTCGGAGGTGTTCTTTGAAACAATAAAAGCACCTTCGATCGAGCTTATGCAAAGGGCAGTGCTCACAATCTCACCAGTACACAGTGAAGATTGGAGGACTAAGATCGTATCTTTCCTCTAGGGCAATAGCCTTTCGAATGACGACGTTTACAATAAAAGAATAGAAGCAAGAGCACGACCCTGTGTAATTATAGAGGGGGAATTATAAAACAAGGAGTCTGCTCTCCATTGCTCAAATGCTTGTCCAGAGCTAAAGGTCAAGAATTGATGAAGGATATACATGCAGGATTGTATGAAGCTCATATTGGGTCTAGGCATCTACTGGGAAAGGTTTTCAAACAAGGATTTTACTGGCCGAAGGCAGCTTCGGATGCAGCAGATTTGGTTCAAAAATGTGAAAATTGCCAAAGATGCGCCAAAGACCAGAAACAACCTTTGTCTTTAACCCAGCTGATACAGCCTACTTGGCCACTACAAAGGTGGGCCCTGGATTTGTTAGGTCCACTTCCACCAGCACAAGGCAACTTGAAATATGTTGTAGTGGCAGTAGAGTACTTCTCTAAGTGGATCGAAGCAAAGTACTTAGCTACAATAACTTCGGCCATAGTACATAAATTCTTTTGGCAAAATATTGTTTGCCACTTCGGTGTGCCGAAGTCTATCATGGTTGACAATGGAACTCAATTCGATGCTGAAACATTCAAAACCTTTTATGACCAGATTGGCACAAAAATACACTTTGCATCAGTGAGACATCCAGAGTCAAATGGATTGGTAGAAAGATCAAATGAAATCATAATAACAGGAATAATGAAGTAAATTTTCAACCAACCCAAAGAAAAGTGGCCAGATGAACTAATAAAGGTGGTGTGGAACCACAACACTGTCGTTTCAAGGTCAACAGGATTTACTCCATCCAAGCTTATGTTTGGTGACGAAGCAATAACACCGGAAGAAGCAAGAAGGGGCTCAATAAGGACCTTGGCTTCGACAGAAGATGAAGGGGTTGCAAAATAACAAAAGACACCATGGAAGGGACTAGGTTCGAAGGAGTAGACCACATCAATAAGTACCAGGCTGAAACAATCAAATGGCGTGCCCACAAGGTAAAATTGAAGAATATCAAGCCATGACATTTGATGCTTCGTAGAGTGGCCAACCCAGATACAGTGGGGAAGCTTCAGCTCAAGTGGGAAGGCCCCTTTTTGGTGGTATGTTTGTCAAGACCTGGATGTGACAGGCTGAAAGACATGGATGGCATTGACATACCAAGGTCTTGGAATGCGGATGAGCTTCGAAGATATTATGTGTAAACTATGTAATTTTCTTATTTTTTCCTATGGCACCCTTTTCCTTTCAAGAGGGGAGAAATGTTTTTAATGGGGCCATAGGTTGTATTTTCATTTTTTGTGTAGCCTTGTGCAATACAAGGGCCAAATTCCCCCACATGTAAAATGTAAAATCTGGGACTACACCGTCGAGTGTAAAAGCCGTGAAGAAGCTCAAAAGTCGTCCCTAAGGGGATGCAGAGCTAAGATGACACCTAAGAGGTGAAAAAGCTCCAAAGTCATTCCTAAAGGGACGTAGAGTAAGTTACGAAGCTCCAAAGTCGTTCCTAAGGGGACGCAGAGCTTAAATGCCACCTAAGTAAAAGGTGAAGAAGCTCCAAAGTCGTTCCTAAGGAAATGCAGAGCTTAAATACTGAAAGGGAAATAGGATTACACCTTTTCCTAAATGATTTTGGTGGTTGAATTGCCCAACACAAATAATTGGACTAACTAGTTTGCTCTAGATTATAAGTTCTACAGGTGCCAAAGGTTCAACACAAACCAATAAAAAGTCCAATAAAGGGTTCAAATAAAAAGAGCAAAAGACAATCGAAGCCTGCCCTGGTCTGGCGCACCGGACAGTGTCCGGTGTGCCACCGGACAGTGTCCGGTGTGCCAGGGTGGATTCCCTCCAACTCGCTAGCTTCGGGAATTTGGGGAGCCACTCCGCTATAATTCACCGGGCTGTCCGGTGTGCCAAGCGGAGTAACGGCTAACAGCGCCAACGGTCGTCTGCAAATGGTGAACAATGATCAACAGTGCACGATTGCACATGCAGAAGTCAGAGCAGGCGCAGAAGGCGCACCGGGTAGTGAACAATGACTGTCCGGTGCACCACCGAACTGTCCGGTGGCCCCACATGTCAGAGCTCCAATGGTCGGAACCCAATGGGTGGGTGACGTGGCTGGCGCATCGGACAGTGTTTGGTGGCGCACCGAACTGTCCGGTGCGCCCATATGACAGAAGCCCTCACCAACAGGCATTTTGGTGGTTGGGGCTATAAATACCCCCCAACCACCACACTTCAAGGCATCCAAGTTTTCAGCCATCAAACCTCATACAAGAGCTCTAGACTTCATTCCAAGACACAAACAAAGAGATCAAATCCTCTCCCAAGTCCGGAATCACTCCAAACAAAGTAGTGACTAGAGAGAGAGACTTTTGTGTTCTTTTGAGCTCTTGCTCTTGGATCGTTTTTCTTCTTCCTCTATTCTTGCTTCCAAGTTCTTTGTAATCAAAGCAAGAGACACCAATTGTGTGGTGGTCCTTGCGGGGAATAAGTGTCCCAATTGATTGAGAAGAGAAGCTCACTCGGTCTAAGTGATCGTTTGAGAGAGGGAAAGGGTTGAAAGAGACCCGGTCTTTGTGACCACCTCAACGGGGAGTAGGTTTGCAAGAACCGAACCTCGGTAAAACAAATCATTATATTTCTAATGCTAACCCCGGCTTGTAGTTGTGCTTAAACTTTATAAATTTCAGATTCCGCCTATTCACCCCCTCTAGGCGACTTTCAATTGGTATCAGAGCCCGATACTTCATTAGAGCCTAACCGCTCGAAGTTATGTCGAGAGCTCATGCCAAGAAGGAGATGGTGACCGGCGAGAAGCCCACCAGAAGCCACGGGAAGGCTCCATCGGGAGAGTCTGGCAACAAAAGGGAGGAATCACCTCCCCGCGTCAAGTCACACCGGAGTGGCGACAAGAAGAAGAAAATGAAGAAAGTGGTCTACTACGAGACCGACTCTTCGTCGCCTTCTACCTCTGGCTCCGACGCGCCGTCCGTAACTTCTAAGCGCCATGAGCGCAAGAAGTTAAGTAAGATCCCCTTACGCTATCCTCATATTTCCAAACGCACTCCTTTACTTTCCGTTCCACTAGGCAAACCACTGGTTTTTAACGGTGAAGATTATTGTATGTGGAGTGATAAAATGAGGCACCATCTAACCTCACTCCACGCTAGCATTTGGGACATTGTTGAGTTTGGTGCGCAGGAACCATCCATGGGGGATGAAGGCTATGATTCGGACGAGGTAGCCCAAATCCGGCACTTCAACTCCCAAGCCACCACTATACTCCTCGCCTATCTAAGTCGAGAGGAGTATAATAAGGTGCAAGGGTTGAAGAGCGCCAAAGAGATTTGGGACTTACTAAATACTACGCACGAAGGAGACAAGGTGACCAAGATCACCAAAAGGGAAACGATCGAGGGGGAGCTCGGTCGCTTCATGCTTCATCAAGGGGAGGAGCCACAAGCAATGTACAACCGGCTCAAGACCTTGGTGAACCAAGTGCGCAACCTCGGGAGCACCAAATGGGATGACCATGAAATGGTCAAGGTTATTCTAAGATCACTTGTATTTCTTAATCCCACACAAGTTCAATTAATTCGTGGTGATCCTAGATACAAGCTAATGTCTCCCGAGGAGGTTATAGGAAAATTTGTGAGCTTTGAATTGATGATCAAAGGCTCCAAGAAAATCATCGAGCAAGGCGCCACCTCCACACCCGAGGTGCAACCCGTCGCCTTCAAAGAGACGGAGGAGAAGAAGGAAGAGTCTACATCAAGTAGGCTCCCCATCGACACCTCCAAGCTCGACAATGCGGAGATGGCTTTAATCATTAAAAGCTTTCACCAAATCCTCAAGCAAAGGAAGGGGAGAGATTACAAGCCCCGTTCTAAGAAGGTGTGCTACAAGTGTGGTAAGCCCGGTCATTTCATTGCTAAATGTCCATTATCTAGTGATAGTGAAAGGGGCGACGACAAGAAGGGAAAGAGAAGAGAAAAGAAGAGAAACTGCAAGAAGAAGGGCGGCGATGCCCATGTTTGTCGGGAGTGGGACTCCGATGAGAGCTCCACCGACTCCTCCTATGAGGACACCGCAAACATCGTCGTCAACAAGGGTCTTCTCTTCCCCAACATCGGCCACAAATGTCTTATGGCAAGGGACGACAAAAAAAGGTAAAATCTAGAGCCTCCACTAAATACGCGACATCTAGTGATGAGGAGAACTCTAGTGATGATGAGGATAATTTACTTGCCCTTTTTGCCAACCTCAACATGCAACAAAAAGAAAAACTAAATGAATTGATAGGTGCTATTCATGAAAAAGGATGAACTTTTGGATAGTCAAGAGGACTTCCTTATTAAAGAAAACAAAAAACATGTTAAGGTCAAAAATGTTTATGCTCAGGAAGTTGAAAAATGTGAAAAATTAACTAGTGAGCTAAGTACTTGCCATGATATTATCTCAAACCTTAGAAATGAAAATGCTAAATTAATTGCTAAGGTTGAGAAGTTAGATATTTGTGATGATTCAATTGTTAGTCTTAGAAATGATAATGCAAGTTTGATTACTAAGATTGACAAGTTGAATGCATCTCTCTCTAGCCTTAAAATTGAGAATGAAAAATTAATTGCTAAGGCTAAAGATTTAAATGTTTGCAATGTTTCTATTTCCAATCTTAGAGATGATAACGCTATTTTACATGCTAATATTGTTGAATTAAATACTTGCAAACCCTCTAAATCTACCGTTGAGCATGTTACTATTTGCACTAGATGTAGAGATGTTAATATTGATGCTATTCATGATCACATAGCTTTAATTAAACAACAAAATGATCACATAGCTCAACTTAGTGCCAAAATTAATGAGCATGACTTAGAAAATGAAAATTTTAGATTTGCTAGAAGCATGCTCTATAGTGGGAGACGCCCAGGCATTAAGGATGGCATTGGCTTCCAACATGGAGACAATGTCAAGCTTAATGCCCCTAAGAAACTGTCTAACTTTGTTAAGGGCAAAGCTCCCATGATTCAGGATAACGAGGGTTACATCTTATACCCTGTCGGTTATCCCAAACACAAAATTAGGAGAATTCATTCTAGGAAGTCTCACTCTGGCTCTCATCATGCTTTTATGTATAAGAGTGAGGCATCTAGTTCTAGGCAATCCACACATGCTAAATTTCCTAAGAATAAAATTCCTATTGCATCAAATGAGCCTAACATTTCATTTAAGACCTTTGATGCTTCATATGTTTTAACTAACAAATCAGGCAAAGTAGTTGCCAAATATGTTGGGGCCAAACACAAGGACTCAAAGACTTGTGTTTGGGTACCCAAGGTGCTTGTTTCTAATGTCAAAGGACCCAAGACCGTTTGGGTACCTAAGAACAAGGCCTAAACTTGTTTGGTAGGTTTATGCATTTGGGGGCTCAAGTTGGATCATTGATAGCGGGTGCACAAACCACATGACTGGGGAGAAAAGGATGTTCTCCTCCTATGAGAAAAACCATGATCCCCAAAGAGCTATCACATTCGGGGATGGAAATCAAGGTTTGGTCAAAGGACTTGGTAAAATTGCTATATCACCTGACCATTTCATTTCCAATGTTTTTCTTGTAGATTCTTTAGATTACAACTTGCTTTCTGTCTCTCAATTATGCAAAATGGGTTACAACTGTCTTTTTACGGATATAGGTGTTACTGTCTTTAGAAGAAGTGATGATTCAGTAGCATTTAAGGGAGTGTTAGAGAGTCAGCTATACTTATTTGATTTTAATAGAGCTGAACTCGACACTTGCTTAATTGCTAACACTAACATGGGTTGGCTCTGGCACCGCCGACTAGCCCACGTTGGGATGAAGAATCTTCATAAGCTTCTAAAGGGAGAGCACATTTTGGGACTAACAAATGTTCATTTTGAGAAAGACATGATTTGTAGCGCATGTCAAGCAGGGAAGCAAGTTGGTGTTCATCATCCACACAAGAACATCATGACGACTGACAGGCCACTTGAGCTACTCCACATGGATCTATTCGGCCCGATCGCTTACATAAGCATCGGCTGGAGTAAGTACTGTCTAGTTATTATGGATGATTATTCTCGCTTCACTTGGGTATTCTTTTTGCAGGATAAATCTCAAACCCAAGAGACCTTAAAGGGATTCTTGAGACGGGCTCAAAATGAGTTCGGCTTAAGGAGCAAAAAGATTAGAAGCGACAACGGGACAGAGTTCAAGAACTCACAAATAGAAGGCTTTCTTGAGGATGAGGGCATCAAGCATGAGTTCTCTTCTCCCTACACGCCACAACAAAATGGTGTAGTGAAGAGGAAGAATAGAACTCTACTTGACATGGCGAGGACCATGCTTGATGAGTACAAGACTTCGGACCGGTTTTGGGCGGAAGCAATCAACACCGCTTGCTACGCCATCAACCGTCTCTACCTTCACCGAATCCTCAAGAAGACATCCTATGAACTCCTCACCGGTAAAAATCCCAATGTTTCATATTTTAGAGTTTTGGTAGCAAATGCTTTATTCTTGTTAAAAGAGATAGAAAATCTAAATTTGCTCCTAAGGCTGTAGAAGGCTTTCTACTTGGTTATGATTCAAACACAAGGGCATATAGAGTCTTTAACAAGTCCATTGGACTAGTTGAAGTTTCTTGTGACATTGTGTTTGATGAGACTAACGACTCTCAAGTAGAGCAAGTTGATCTTGATGAGCTAGATGATGAAGAGGCTCCGTGCGTCGCGCTAAGGAACATGTCCATTGGGGATGTGTGTCCTAAGGAATCCGAAGAGCCTCCACATACACAAGATCAACCATCATCTTCAAATCAAGCATCTCCACCAACTCAAGATGAAGATCAAGCTCAAGAGGATGAAAATGAAGATCAAGAAGATGAGCCACCTCAAGAGGAGGGCAATGATCAAGGAGGAGATGACAATGATCAAGACAAGGAAGATGAGGACGGTCCAAGACCGCCACACTGTAATACTCAAATTTGTATACAAAGGATATAGTAGATCTCCTTATTTTATGTGCCACATTGCATCATAAAAAGAGCATCCAAGTAATTAAGAGTGATTAAATTACAAAATAAATAAAATAAAATGTATCATGTTGGAGTTTTATTGTTTGTGCATTTAATAAAATGATAATGTTGATAATAATAATAAAATAATAATTCTAAAGGTTGAATTGAATCCCTAAATTAAAATTTAGGGTTTTTGAAAGTAAGAAGTGAAATGATATGAAAAAAATAAATAATATAAATATATTCCTAAAAATTGTATTTTACATTCCATAATATGATTTGATAACAAATTTGCACAAGGTTTGAGAGTAAATTCAAATTCAAATTTAAACCTAGAAGAGAAGAAGAAAGAAAACAGAAAAAAATAAAAGAAAAAGAATAAAAAGCTTACCTGGGCCGGCTAGCCTCATTTCGGCCCATCTACCAAAACCTCACCTCTCTCCGCGTCGCCTAACACCGAGGCATTCGATCTGATCTAGGTGGCGTTTCTCAGTCGACATTGGCGCCGACGATCCTTAGTTCGTTTTATATTCATTCTTTTATTTTGTAATAAGTCTTCCGCTATGTAATAAATACTCTGATGTTATTGTGACATTTATCTCTATACACTCTGTTATTATATATATGTTGTCTTCTTGGCGCATGTATGAGATGCACCTGGCTTTGTTCCTTAAAGCCGGGTGTGACAGAAGTGGTATCAGAGGAAATGTTGACCGTAGGACGAGACCTAGATAGAAATGGACAAACCCTTTCCTACTTATCTTATTCTGATTCATTCTACACTTACCTCACTCTGATTCTTTCTACACTTATCTTGATCCTGTCTCACCTTGCTTACCTTTTCTACTCTTAGTCAAGATGGATTTCACACCTTGGAATCTCTACCCCTATGGCATTTTTTAAGAGATAGGAAGCCTAAGACAAAATTAAAACTATTTTCTCTATTAAAAATGTTGATTGATTGTTCTGATGCTCAATGCCTGATTTGCTTCTTTGATTGATTGAAATATTACATGGACATCTTAGCATGTACCACTATAAGGTAATGTATTAGCTTTAGTGGGTGACACACTAATCTACTTAGCTAATAAATCCCCGCATTAACATTTCTCGTAATTTCTCGCCTTGTCTACAATTCTTCCTTTCTTACCCTGTGTTTCTAACCCAGATGGACTACCCCTATAGTGTTAGAAGAGAGCACTATAGTCGTGATCCTTGGTATGTCATGGTTAAGAAAGGCAAAGGCAGTATATACGCTGTGCTAAGGGAGTCGTAGAACTCACCAGTTCCAAAGTAGAAAGATTTGAAGTTGGAATTGCAGTAACTACCGCCACCAAACTAGCAGCATTCTTAGTCGATGGGAAGTTTGTTGGTGACAACATCCGTGTGATTAAGGATTTTCCGGATGTCTTTCCAGAGGAGTTACCAGGGATGCCACCAGATACGGAAGTTGAGTTGGTCATTGATCTCTTACCTGGGACTGCCCCTACTTTCAAGCGGCCATATAGGATGTCCATAGAAGAATTAAAGGAACTTAAAAAGCAGTTAACTGAGTTACAGGAGGCGGGGTATATTTGTTCGAGTTCCTCACCTTGGGGAGCACCGGTACTGTTTGTACAAAAGAAGGATGGATCGCAAAGGATGTGTGTGGAGTATAGGTCCCTTAATGATGTTATATCATGAAGAACAAGTATCCGTTGCACCGCGTTGAGGATTTATTTGATCAGAGGAGAGGTGCTAGGATATTCTCGAAGATTGATCTCCGATCGGGTTATTATCAAATGAAGATTAGGCCATCGGTTATTCCCAAGACGGATTTCTCAACCCGATATGGATTATATGAGTTTACTATTATGTCATTTGGATTAACCAATGCACCGGCTTATTTCATGAATTTGATGAACAAAGTGTTTATGGAGTATTTGGACAGATTCGTTGTGGTGTTTATCGACGATATTCTGATCTATTCTAGGAATGAAAGTGACCATGAACAACATCTAAGGTTGGTGCTACAGAAGTTACGAGATAATCAACTCTATGCTAAGTTCAGCAAGTGCGAGTTTTGGATTGACAAGGTGCCATTCCTTGGTCATATTATTTCTAATGGAGGAATAACAGTGGATCCTGCTAAAGTGAAGGAGATAATGGAGTGGAGAGTGCCCGCTACAGTTACTGAGATTCGGAGTTTCTTGGGTCTCGCAGGATATTATCGGAGATTTATTGAAGGGTTCTCTAAAATTGCTAAGCCTATGACATAGCTTTTGGAAAAAGGCAGAGAATTCAAGTGGGACGAGAAGTGCCAAGAAAGCTTTGATCAATTGAAGGAGAGATTGATGTCACCTCCAGTATTGATTATGCCAGATCTGCAGAAGGGATTTGACATTTACTGTGATGCATGTGGCCAAGGACTTGGATGTGTGCTTATGCAAGATGGTCATGTGATTGCCTATGCATCTCGTCAGTTGAGGAAGCATGAATTGAACTACCCCACCCATGACTTAGAGCTGGCTGTCGTTGTGCATGCACTTAAGATTTGGAGACACTACATTATGGGAACTAAGTGCCAAGTATACACGGACCATAAGAGTTTGAAATACATATTCACTCAAAAGGATCTCAACCTTAGGCAACGTCGTTGGTTGGAGCTCATTAAGGATTATGATTTGGAGATTCACTATCACCCAGGCAAGGCAAATTTGGTTGCAGATGCCTTGAGTCGGAAGGAACATGTTCACTCCGCTTTCGTTGTCCAGCTACCTGATGAATTAGCAAAAGATTTTGAGAGACTCAACCTGGGAATTGTTACACATACAGAAGGAATTACCATTGAATTGGAACCTACCTTGGAGCAAGAAATTCGTAAAGGTCAAGTTGGTGATGCTAAGATTCAGGAGATCAAGGATCTGATAATAGAGGGTAGAGGCCCAGAGTTCACGGAGGATGAGCAAGGCACGATTTGGTTCAAGAATCGGATCTGTGTTCCCGAAATTGATAGTCTTCGGGAAACTATATTGAAGGAAGCACATGACTCAGTTTATTCTATCCACCCTGGGAGCACCAAGATGTATCAAGATTTTAAGCAAAAGTATTGGTGGTATGGACTAAAGAGAGATGTGGCTGCACATGTGGCTATGTGCGATGTATGCCAAAGAGTTAAGGCTGAACACCAGAGGCCAGCCGGACTACTGCATCCACTGAAGATACCTGAGTGGAAATGGGAAGAGATTGGCATGGACTTCATTATTGGACTACCCCGCACATCTGCTGGGTATGATTCTATATGGGTGATTGTGGACAGGCTAACTAAGGTAGCCCACTTTATTCCAGTGAAGACCACTTATTCAGGAGCTAAGTTGGCAGAGTTGTACATGGCACGGATTGTATGCCTGCATGGTGTGCCAAAGAAGATTGTGTCAGACCGGGGATCACAGTTTACTTCTCGGTATTGGAAGAAGTTGCACGAGTCATTGGATACAAGATTAAATTTTAGTTCGGCTTATCATCCCCAGACCGATGGGCAGACTGAGAGGACTAACCAGGTGCTAGAAGATATGTTAAGAGCTTGTGCCCTTAAACATGGTGGAAGTTGGGATAAGAGTCTACCGTATGCGGAGTTCTCATATAATAATAGCTACCAGGCCAGTTTGAAGATGTCACCGTTTGAGGCTTTATATGGCAGAAAGTGCAGGACTCCACTATATTGGGATCAAACTGGTGAAAGGCAGTTGTTTGGACCTGAGATTATACAGGAAGCAGAAGAACAAGTCCAGCAAATAAGGGAGAATTTGAGAACTGCACAATCCAGGCAGAAAAGTTATGCTGATACCCGGAGAAGACTACTTGAGTTTAAGGAGGGTGATTATGTCTATTTGAAGGTGTCACCACTCCGGGGTATGAGGAGATTCAAAGTCAAAGGAAAGTTGTCCCCTCGCTTTATTGGACCCTTCTTAATCTTAAAGCGAGTGGGTGAGGTTGCATATCGATTGGAGTTACCGGATCATCTTGCGGATGTTCATGATGTATTTCATGTATCTCAGCTGAAGAAATGTCTCAGGGTGCCTGAAGAACAGTTACCAATGGAGGACCTCAGTGTGCAAGATGACCTGACCTATGCTGAGTACCCTATCAAGATTCTGGACACTTTGACTCGAGTTACAAGAAATAAGGCGATAAAGATGTGCAAAGTACAATGGAGTCACCATGGTGAAGATGAAGCTACTTGGGAGCGAGAAGAAGAGCTTCGTATAGATTTTCCCCACCTTTTCCCTGGATCTTCTTAAATCTCGAGGACGAGATTATTTTTAAGGGGGGTAGGATTTGTAATACTCAAATTTGTATACAAAGGATATAGTAGATCTCCTTATTTTATGTGCCACATTGCATCATAAAAAGAGCATCCAAGTAATTAAGAGTGATTAAATTACAAAATAAATAAAATAAAATGTATCATGTTGGAGTTTTATTGTTTGTGCATTTAATAAAATGATAATGTTGACAATAATAATAAAATAATAATTCTAAAGGTTGAATTGAATCCCTAAATTAAAATTTAGGGTTTTTGAAAGTAAGAAGTGAAATGATATGAAAAAAATAAATAATATAAATATATTCCTAAAAATTGTATTTTACATTCCATAATATGATTTGATAACAAATTTGCACAAGGTTTGAGAGTAAATTCAAATTCAAATTTAAACCTAGAAGAGAAGAAGAAAGAAAACAGAAAAAAATAAAAGAAAAAGAATAAAAAGCTTACCTGGGCCGGCTAGCCTCATTTCGGCCCATCTACCAAAACCTCACCTCTCTCCGCGCCGCCTAACACCGAGGCATTCGATCTGATCTAGGTGGCGTTTCTCAGTCGACATTGGCGCCGACGATCCTTAGTTCGTTTTATATTCATTCTTTTATTTTGTAATAAGTCTTCCGCTATGTAATAAATACTCTGATGTTATTGTGACATTTATCTCTATACACTCTGTTATTATATATATGTTGTCTTCTTGACGCATGTATGAGATGCACCTGGCTTTGTTCCTTAAAGTCGGGTGTGACACACACCCAAGAGTCCACCAAGCAATACAACGAGATCATCCCGTGAACTCCATCCTCGGCGATATTCATAAGGGGGTAACCACTCGATCTCGTGTTGCTCATTTTTGTGAACATTACTCCTTTGTGTCTTCTGTTGAGCCATACAAGGTGGAATATGCATTAAGAGATTCGGATTGGGTGTTGGCGATGCAAGAGGAACTCAACAACTTCACGAGGAATGAGGTATGGCATCTTGTTCCATGTCCTAACCAAAATGTTGTAGGAACCAAGTGGGTCTTCCGCAACAAGCAAGATGAGCATGGTGTAGTGACAAGGAACAAAGCCCGACTTGTGGCCAAGGGATATTCACAAGTCGAAGGTTTGGATTTCGGTGAAACCTATGCACCCGTAGCTAGGCTTGAGTCAATTTGTATATTACTTGCCTATGCTACTTACCATGGCTTCAAGCTTTATCAAATAGACGTGAAGAGTGCCTTCCTCAATGGACCAATCAAGGAGGAGGTCTATGTTGAGCAACCTCCCGGCTTTGAAGATAGTGAGTACCCTAACCATGTCTATAAACTCTCTAAGGCGCTTTATGGGATCAAGCAAGCCCCAAGAGCATGGTATGAATGCCTAAGAGATTTTCTTATCACTAGTGGCTTCAAAGTCGGAAAAGCCGATCCTACTCTCTTTACTAAAACTATTGCAAATGATTTGTTTGTATGCCAAATTTATGTTGATGATATCATATTTGGGTCTACTAACAAATCTACTTGTGAAGAGTTTAGTAGGATCATGGTTCAAAAATTCGAGATGTCTATGATGGGGGAGTTGAAGTATTTCTTAGGATTTCAAGTCAAGCAACTCCAAGAGGGCACCTTCATCAGCCAAACGAAGTACATTCAATACATACTCACCAAGTTTGGGATGAAGGATGCCAAACCCATCAAGACACCCATGGGAACCAATGGGCATCTCGACCTCGACACGGGAGGTAAATCCATAGATCAAAAGGTATATCAGTCGATGATAGGATGTTTACTCTATTTATGTGCATCACGACAGGATATTATGCTTTCTGTATGCATGTGTGCAAGATTCCAAGCCAATCGTAAGGAAGTTCACCTTAGGGTCGTGAAACGAATCTTGAGATATTTAGTTTATACTCCTAAGTTTGGCCTTTCGTACCCCAGGGGATCCACATTTGATTTAATAGGTTATTCAGATGCTGATTGGGCAGGGTGTAAAATTGATAGAAAGAGCACATCAGGGACTTGTCAGTTCTTGGGAAGATCCTTGGTGTCTTGGGCTTCAAAGAAACAAAATTTTGTAGCTCTTTCTACCGTCGAAGCCGAGTACATTGCCGCAGGCCATTGTTGCGCGCAATTGCTTTGGATGAGGAAAACCCTTAGGGACTATGGTTACAAATTAACCAAAGTTCCTCTCCTATGTGATAATGAGAGTGCAATCCACATGGCGGATAATCCCGTTGAGCATAGCCGCACTAAACACATAGTCATTCGGTATCACTTTTTGAGGGATCACCAACAAAGGGGGGATATCGAGATTGCTTATATTAACACCAAAGAACAATTAGCCGATATCTTTACCAAGCCATTAGATGAGAAAACATTTACCAAACTTAGGCATGAGCTAAACATTCTTGATTCTAGGAACTTTGATTGATTCCTTGCACACATAGCTCATTTCTATACCTTTGATCATATCTCTTTCATGTGCTATGACTAATGTGTTTGTCAAGTGTATTTCATACCAAGTCATAGATTGAAAGGGAAATGGAGTCTTCGGTGAAGACAAGGCTTCCACTCCACTCCATCGAATTATTCATCCTTCGCTGACACTCCGCATCGCTCTCCAATTTGGTATAATCTTCACTCCTACATTATTTACCAAAGGGGGAGAAAGTTTGAAAAAGGGCTTATATTTCACTCACAAGTATCCGTTTTTGGCGATTCATGCCAAAGGGGGAGAAAGTATTAGCCCAAAGCAAAAGGACCGCACCACCACCAATTTCAAAAATGTAGTCTTTCAATTTGTATTAAAGAAGTTTTTCAAATTAGCATCTTATTTTTAATATGATTTCAAATTGGTATAACCTCTCAAAATTAATATCTAAAACCCTCTTGAACACTAAGAGGAGAATTTCATTGAGGGGGAGTTTTGTTTAGTCAAAGGAAAAGCATTTGAAATAGGGGGGGATTCCAAATCTTGAAAATGCTTCTCAAAATCTTATTCATTTACCTTTTACTATTTGCAAAAAGACTTTGAAAATAATTTCCAAGAGACTTTGCAAAAACAAAACATGTGGTGCAAGTGTGGTCCAAAATGTTAAAATAGAAGAAAGCATCCATGCATACCTTATAAAATGTATATTGGTTTGATTCCAAGTAACCTTTGCACTTTCATTATGCAAACTAGTTCAATTCTGCAATTATATATTTGCTTTGGTTTGTGTTGGCATCAATCACCAAAAAGGGGGAGATTGAAAGGGAAATAGGCTTACACCTTTTCCTAAATGATTTTGGTGGTTGGATTGCCCAACACAAATAATTGGACTAACTAGTTTGCTCTAGATTATAAGTTCTACAGGTCCCAAAGGTTCAACACAAACCAATAAAAAGTCCAAGAAAGGGTTCAAATAAAAAGAGCAAAAGACAACCGAAGGCTGCCC
Source organism: Zea mays (assembly GCF_902167145.1). Classification (NCBI taxonomy): domain Eukaryota; kingdom Viridiplantae; phylum Streptophyta; class Magnoliopsida; order Poales; family Poaceae; genus Zea; species Zea mays. The sequence continues at coordinate 33,850,355 of NC_050103.1, forward strand.
TGGTCTGGCGCACCGGACTGTCCGGTGTGCCACCGGACAGTGTCCGGTGCACCAGGGTGGATTCCCTCTAACTCGCTAGCTTCGGGAATTTGGGGAGCCACTCCGCTATAATTCACTGGACTGTCCGGTGTAGCACCAGACTGTCCGGTGTGCCAAGCGGAGTAACGGCTAACAGCGCCAACGGTCGTCTACAAAAGGTGAACAGTGATCAACAGTTCGCGACTGCGTGCGCAGAAGTCAGAGCAGGCGCAGAAGGCGCACCAGATAGTGAACAGTGACTGTCTGGTGCACCACCGGACTGTCCGGTGGCCCCACATGTCAGAGCTCCAACGGTCGAAACCCAACGGCTGGGTGACATGGCTGGCGCACCGGACTGTCCGGTGCGTTAGACGACAGAAGCCCTCACTAACGACCATTTCGGTGGTTGGGGCTATAAATACCCCCCAACCACCACACTTCAAGGCATCCAAGTTTTCAGCCATCAAACCTCATATAAGAGCTCTAGACTTCATTCCAAGACACAAACAAAGAGATCAAATCCTCTCCCAAGTCCGAAATGACTCCAAACAAATTAGTGACTAGAGAGAGAGACTTTTGTGTTCTTTTGAGCTCTTGCTCTTGGATCGTTTTTCTTCTTCCTCTATTCTTGCTTCCAAGTTCTTTGTAATCAAAGCAAGAGACACCAATTGTGTGGTGGTCCTTGCAGGGACTAAGTGTCCCAATTGATTGAGAAGAGAAGCTCACTCGGTCTAAGTGATCGTTTGAGAGAGGGAAAGGGTTGAAAGAGACCCGATCTTTGTGACCACCTCAACGGGGAGTAGGTTTGCAAGAACCGAACCTCGGTAAAACAAATCACCGTGTCATCCACTCTTATTCGCTCATGATTTGTTTTTGCCCTCTTATTCGGACTCGATTATATTTCTAACGCTAACCCCGGCTTGTAGTTGTGCTTAAACTTTATAAATTTCAGATTCCGCCTATTCACCCCCTCTAGGCGACTTTCAAATACCACCTAAGTAAAAGTTGAAGAGACTCAAAAGTCATTCCTAAGGGGATGCAGAGTCTGGGTGTGTTTTTTGACATACATTTGCATATTTCATCACATCATCTTTTGCATTCATATAGGCATACATTAGACATTTGTAGGCTCATCATCATCATGACATAAAGCAAAGACATTAATAGGATAGCAGGAGATGACTGTCTTCGTTGAAACAATGTTTCGAAGATGCTTCGTATCAAATGAAACTACGTTGTATACGAAGGTGCTTCGTCTCAAATGAAATCTGGTTGCATATGAAAATGCTTCGATGTGAACAAAAAGAAGGGAAGGTGTTTTTTGCCTTCGGCTCAAAAAGGCTACCAGCATTTGTTTCGTCCACATCAAAGCAGTTCACACATGAAGCAAAAGGTAAAATGATATTACAAAATTTTTACAAATGTTTAGAATAATTTGTTCATTGTCAATTGCAACTTTTTGTCATATGGTACAAAGGGTTTCCATGTGTTTCTACATATGACTACAAAGGGAGATTCTAAGGTCTTCTTCAGTATTTCAGAACTAGCTTCAGCTCATCGACCTTCGGTACCATCATTCTGCAGAATAACAAAGTGCAAGGTAATCAAAAATCTGATAGGGAAAGGTCAAGGTAAAAGAACAAAGGTAAGGTCCCATACTGTGTTAAGCAGTTTTCAGGCTTCGTCTCCAGCCAATTCACGCCCGCCCTTAGCCCAAATTTGGGTAATAAACCTGTTCCCTATGCTTCGGGCTTCGATTGGAACGTCAACCAGATCCGATGATGAAAGATTGAAATTTGGCCTGTTGACAGCTCTCGCATGATTGCATCCGACTTTTATGAAGATGGTAGCTATACCACGAGAAGCAACTAGCACACAAAAGTCTCCATGGCCAGTTATAACTTCGTCAAGGACATCTACCTCCTTTTCAATAAATTCGAGTGCTCCGGGTATATCTTCGGCAGCGAGATTGGTTTCCTCAGATGCAGCTCCAACTGAATTGAAAATGCTTCTCAACCGAGCGGTGCATTGGCTTGCAAACTCGAAGCATCTCTCCTTTAGAGCCCTCAGTGCATCACTAAGCTTCGTATTCTTCTCAGTCTCAACCTTAAGTGTTGCTTACAAAGCTTCGTTTTCCTGGTTGAATCGACTAGAGTTTTCCTTCAAATGTTCCTGAGCATCTGCCAGTTCTTTACCCAACTCCTTGTTTTGAGCTTGTGCTTCGGCAAGGGACCCTTCGGCTGAACGTAGCATTTCATCTTTTTCCTTCAAAGAGTCTTCGAGTTCTTTGACCTTATCTTCTAAATCTTTGATAATAATTTTGTTCTTCTTGTCCTCATCATCTTGTTGCATTTTCAAAGCTTTGCTCAGCAACATACTCTACAAAAATGAACTCGACATTAAAGATATTTAAGCTAATACGAACACATCAGTGGTAACTTGTAGAAGGGTTCTTACTTTAAAGTTGGAATAAAACAGGTTGCCTATGATGTGTTGCCGCCTATAGCAGCTGATATCCTTCTAAAGCTTCTGGAAGCCGACACTCTTCGACAGGGTACCTATAATTTTTGCACCAGCACGATCGCGGATGCAACCTAGGATTTCTTCGTCAACCCCGCCAAAGAGTATCGATCCAGGCTGGTATCCGCATGAGATAGCCAATTCCTTCAACTCTGCCATATCCTCTTTGAAAAGCTGTTGGCCACCCAGGTGTTGTAGGTCGAAGTCTGCTTCTTCCGAAGAGATTTCCTCAGCCTTTTTGCCTTTGTCTGAAACTTCTTTGGCCACCTCCTTCTCCACAACCACGTCTAATATAATTTTGTTAATTTCGGACATGGTGGCTATGAGACCTTCGCCTTTAGTTGCAACGGTAGCTTCGGCATCTATAGATTTGATAGTCTTGTCTGCCGAAGCTGGAGGTGGGGTTTGCTCAATCGCCTGCAGTATGTTCATCATATGTCGCTTTTTCTGCCCCTCGTCTCTTCCATCGGTAGCCAAAGGGATTTCCTTTTTCTATAAAAGGTTTGTCGGTTCCAATCTCAGAGGACTTAGCAGCTTGAATGGTGGGGATTCAGTCATTACCTTTAAAATTTCTAACACTTCGGCAGCAGAAGGTGAGGGAGGGATCATAATTTTCTTCGCCGCATCATGCACCTTTGGTTCGACAAAAGGCATCCTATCAAGCTTCTGTTTCTTAAGAGCTAGTGCCTTCGGCTCCGACGCTGTTTTCATTTTCTACAAATCCTCTTCGTCTTCCTTCACAGATTGGGCAACTTGCCTGCTCAAAATGCTGACAACTCTTTTCCTTTTTGCTCTCTGGCCTCTTCGTCAAGTCTGTCATAATCCGGGTACTCGAAGTTTAGGGCATCCATTACCCAATTTAACCTTCGTTTTGGCCCGGTGCCGAAGGCTGCAGTCATTAGTTGATCTTCTTTCTTTGTGTAATTCCCAAGAATTTCATTACACATGGCCTCTATCATCTCTAACCATTCAGTACATGGTTTCTTGAATTGCTTCTCAATTTTGAAGCGGAAGGGGAGTCGAACAAGTTCATATTTCTTTCCCCCTTCCTTCTTCTTCGGCATCCCCCAGCCGCTAGAGGTTGGAAAAGTTTTATTCGCCAGGTAGTCCTGCACCAAGTCCCTAGTGCTAATTTCAGCAGTCACCACTCTGAATTCGACTTTGGCCAGCTAGCATGGGCAGCCTAGTTGCATATTGCACAATTGCCTTGTCATCCCAAAACTCAACCTCAGAGGACTCATAACCATAGTCATGAGTTTTTCCCTCTTCTTCTCATTAGCTTTCACATAGAACCATTCGCTTGTCCACCCGGTCGGCCACTTGGTGCGGTAGCCGATCACCAGGGCCTTGGTGTCATTTCGGTATGCAAATTTATAACATCCAATATTCTTGTGAAGGCCATTAGCTCTGCCCTTCGTCTGATAGTGCAACTCATGTACTCGTAGAAACCTTCGGCATTGGCACTTTTGACCTGGCTTCGGAGAGCCCATATGTAGACACTCAGCCTGACAATAGCATTTGGTGTCAGTTGATGAAGATATATTTCAAACCTTTTCAAAACTTCTCCTATTATATCGTATAGAGGAAACCTAAGCCCTACCCTGAAGAAACTTTTAAATACAACAACTTCATCCTCCATCGGTTCCGGAATCACTTCTTCGCTAGCAAAGCGAATGAGTTTACTCTCATCTTCCCCAAAATAGCCCAGCTTCTTCATCATAACCAGGTCCTCTTCTGATACAGTAGATTTTCCAAATTCAATATGGTTGGGTTTTGATGGGCTTAAAATACTGTTGTCTTCTTTGTTTTCATCATCACTCCTGTAAACTACAGTCTGCTCAGCGTTGGCAGTTTCACCTTCGGTAATAGCTCCTTCTGATACAATTAGACCGGATCGCCTCATCACTTCCGATATTGGCGATGTTTCTTTCACTTCAGACTCATCTCCCTCACGGGACACCCTAGCAGTGGATCTAACTTGGGCCATTTCAATCTAACTTCGAATGACGAAGAGCGTGTTTGGAAAGCGCAATTCAGAAAGCTTCGCCTTTGGTTAAAATTTTTAACAACACAACAGTGCAATGGCAATGAATGCTGCGGTAACTCCTCACCAACCTGTGTGCTTATATAGTGCTGCAGGGGAAGAAGGCGACCGCCAAACCATCTACACTGACTGAGCGGTGGACCGGCCGATGCTCAGAATATTTTAATCGTTTTTCAACAACGAGTTCAGGGAAGATGTTTTTTTGGACCTTCGGCATTTTGAAGCCTCTGTGTTTTTCGCGGATCGAGCTCGTTACGAAAAAAACGATCTAGCACCGCGAAGGGGCTACTGTTGGGGGTCTTCTTTTCTACCAAAGGTCCTCAAGACAAAAACACCTTTGACAAGATAATACAAAGGCTTGCCGAAGCTATCATCAACCTTGGCTTTGCTTCTCAAGATGAAGACTTTGCATACAAGCAACGCTGCAGAATGCCGAAGCTCAATAGCTTCAGCTCAGACCAAGCAAAGAAATAAAAGACTAAATAGACCTTATTAGCTTTAGTTGCTTGTAAATAAGCGTTTAAGGGTACGGATGAAATTTTATCCGGGCTACGTCCTGTGCCTATAAATAGATGAACAGTAACCTCGTACTGTTCATGCTGGATTGTATTCACTCTCTTGCATCCACACCTTCGAGCAAGCCGAAGGTATCAATGTAATATTAACATTGTTGATATTCATTTTTGTTTTATGGAATATAAGAATAAATCAATTAATGAGATGCAGTTGTCATATTTATCCATTCGCATTCTTACTTGCATATTAAATGATGAAGGTATGTCCTTCTTGACCTTCGTCTATCGAAGCTTTATGTCCATGAGTAGATAAAGCTTCGGATGGATGAAGGTCCTTAATGTTTAACAATTGTGTTGCCTTGTTCTTGATTCACAACATTCAAGAACAAGTGACCAACAATGAGGTACTACGTACAAGGGATAAGGAAGGAGATTAAGCGGTGGGGAGATAAGGAGAATTCTGATTTTCCTTCTCCAATTTGTAACAAAAGAAAACACCTATGAAATCTAGGATTTGAATCCGAACGAGATGCAAACAGACCAATCAAAACAATATCAATTTTAATATTTTTGGACTACGCTTACAATGGTAGGTATTTTTGGGATCAGACAAATTTCCACAATTATAGACAGTGAAACAGATTAATTACGAATACTCAGTTCGGTTCTAGTTATCTCGGTCCGATTTAATTTTGCATCAACATTGTTGCCGTCGAGTTGTAATAATATTTGCTTAGGACAACAATCACAAGAGTAGGTCACGATTCCAAATTCATGTTCTCTTAATCCATAAATTTTAAACAGACACAAGACTCGACATTTCGCGAAATAAATACGCAAGATCAATGCGGCATCGAAATTGTGATCCTTTCAGAAGCGACGTCACACATCGTTGACGTGGGTGAGAGGTTGTGCGCTGTCTAGACACCGGTTAGCACCTGCCACGCGCCATGATGCCAGGCCACAGAGAGACACGTGCAACGCAAGCGTGAAAGAATTTCAAACGAAGTTTAAGGAACCAGATTCGACTTCAAGGATTGGAGTTTGGGCAAGACGTCGATGGCTCAACCCAAACGATGTTGGATTCAAAGTTTTGGAATATTACTAAAGTCTGAATTTTGCAAAATAAATTAGGACAATTTAGACAGATGGAGACAGACACGATATCAAAATCATGATAGACGAAGATAATTAGAACTTAGTGGCCTTTACATTCACCGATATCCCGTGCTTAAGTTTGTACTCATTGTCACACGAGAAATAAACACTTGGGGTGTTACAACCCTCCCCCCTTAAAAGAATATCGTCCTGAGATTCGGAACGAAAGACATCTAAGAGTAGAGAGGCGTGTAACTCATGTCCATCCTAGTGATAGTGTTGGGGTATGCTTCGTAGCCGAAGATCCTAAAAAGAACACCTTCGAAAGGTCTTCTCAGAAGCAATCACCGAAGCTATTATCTATAAAGCTTCGGCACAAAGACAAATCTCAAGATGAAGGGTCGAACCGACTTAAAGATGAGTTGACTTAAAGACCCATGATGTTTTGTGTCATTATTGTAGTCGATTGTAAAGGACATAAATGTAATTTTGCACAGGTTGCATCCTGTGTCTATAAATAGGTGAACAGTATCCCGGCACTGTTCACGCGATCCTGTAATCATGGACATGTTACACTTGAATTATTGCTTTCCGCCAAGGCGAAGGTATAAATGTGCTTAAATACTATGTTTTGATACTTGTATATTCATATAATAAAAACATATGAAAATATTTTATACTTTATATTTCATTTTTCATTGATTGTTGTCTTACAAATATAATCACGAAGGTGAAATCTTCGTGATACTTTACTTATGACCTTCGTCCGAAGCTCATTAAATCCTTGGGGAGATAATGCTTCAGCGGACGAAGGGCGTTTATACTTAACATCTTTGTGTTGCCTTGTTCTTAATTCGAAGCATTTGAGAACAAGTCCCCAACATTGGCGCCCACCTCCGGTGAACTCACTTCCACTTTCTGAGCTGATGGCTTCGTTCAAAGCTGGAGTTGCTTCGGCTCCAAAGCTTGTACTCCCAATAACAGGTGGTTCATGCTCAGAGCCGGCTAACAAGAAGCAGAAGAAGGAGGCACAGAGAAGGGTACAACATGTAGGGGTGCAAGGACCCTTCATCAAGTCAAGATGGTCTCACATCCCGATTACCTTCTCCCAAGAGGATCTTCAGCTCAAGGATTACCCGCACAATGATGTTATGGTTATCTCTTGTGTTATCAAAGGATTTCTGGTCCACAATGTTTTGGTTGACACAGGCAGTGCAGCGGATATTATATTTGCTAAGGCCTTCAGACAGATGCAAGAGCCCGAAGATAAGATCCATGACGCCACACATCCCCTTTGTGGCTTCGGAGGAAGGCAGATTGTAGCACTTGGCAAGATCACGATGCCAGTAACCTTCGGATTTATCAACAACACAAGGACTGAACAAGTTGTGTTTGATATTGTTGACATGGAGTACCCTTACAACGCAATCATTGGTCGTGGTACTCTCAATGCTTTTGAAGCAATTCTTCATCCAGCATATCTTTGCATGAAGATACCTTCGGATCAAGGGCATATTGCTATCAACAACACAAGGACTGAACAAGTCAGGAAGCTGCCAGAAAGGCCGAAGGAAACTGGACAGATTCAAAAGCAATCCATAACATAGATGGAGCTGAAGCTTGTGAGCAATACAAGTACAGAAGGGAGAAAGCTGCTTCGGCCGATCAGCCGAAGCCCATGCTCTTATGTGACGATATAGCAGAGCAGAAGGTGCTATTGGGATCTCAATTGTCTGAGGAATAGGAGAAAACTCTGATAAGGTTTCTGTTCAACAACAAAGATGTCTTTGCATGGTCAGCTAATGATCTCTGCGGAGTCAACAGGGATGTTATTGAACACTCGCTCAATGTTGATCCATCCTTCAGACCCAGAAAGCAGAGGCTTCGGAAGATGTCTGATGACAAGGCCGAAGGTGCTCGGAATGAAGTAAAAAGACTCCTTAGCGCCGGAGTCATCAGAGAAGTGAAGTACCCAGAATGGATAGCCAACACTGTTATGGTAAAAAAGGCCAATGGCAAATGGAGGATGTGTATTGATTTTACTGATCTCAACAAGGCTTGTCCGAAGGATGAGTTTCCATTACCAAGGATAGATTCCCTAGTTGACGCAGCAGCTTCATCAGAGCTTATGAGTCTGCTAGATTGTTATTCAGGCTATCATCAAATTTGGATGAAGAAAGAGGATGAGCCAAAAACCAACTTCATAACCCCTAGTGGAACATATTGTTATCTTCGGATGCCTGAGGGGCTCAAGAATGCTGGAGGAAGCTTCAGCAGAATGACAACGAAGGTTCTTCATTCTCAGATAGGCAGAAATGTGCTAACTTATGTTGATGATATCATAGTAAAAAGCACGAAGCAAGAAAATCACATTGCTGATCTGGAGGAGACCTTCGCTAATTTTAGACAAGCCGGTCTGAAGCTGAATCCAGAAAAGTGTGTCTTCGGAGTGAAGAAGGGGAAATTCCTTGGTTGCCTAGTTTCAACAAAAGGGATTGAGGCTAATCCAAATAAAATCGAAGCTATTCTTCGGATGGAACCACCAAGCACAAAGAAGTGGGCTCAACGACTGACGGGAAGACTTGCATCTCTGAATCGATTCATATCTAGATTAGCAGAGAGAAATTTACCATTTTTTGAAGTGCTCAAGTCAGCCGAAGTTTTTCAATGGGGGTCAGTTCAGCAGAAAGCCTTCGACGAGCTGAAGCAGTATTTGATAGATCTAACGACATTAACTCCACCAGCGCCAGGGGCTCCTCTGTTGTTATATGTGGCAGCTTCGCACTCAGCGGTAAGTGCGGAACTTGTCCAAGAGAAGTTTGAAGGGCAAGACAAAAAGCAAGCCCCAATATACTTTGTCTCTGAAGTCCTTAGTTTATCAAAGAAAAACTATACAGAATTGGAGAAGATGTTGTATGCTGTTTTGATGGCTTCCAGGAAACTTCGACATTATTTCCAAGCATACCATATAATTGTTCCTTCTTCACAGCCTTTGAAGGATATTATGAGAAATATAGAAGCTACTGGAAGGATTGGGAAGTGGGCTGCGGAACTCAATGAGTTCTGCATTGATTATGTGCATAGATCTTCGATTCAGTCTGAGGCGTTAGCAGACTTCATTGCTGACTGGACGCCAGGGGCTCAGGAAGAAGAAGCAAGTAAAGATGCCGAAGCTTGGACAATATTCTGCGATGGTTCTTGGGGAACCTTCGGGGCAGGTGCAGCTGCCGTCTTAATTGCACCTTCCAAAGTCAGAACATGCTACGCAGTGAAACTTGATTTTAGTTGTACAAATAATATTGCTGAATACGAAGCTTTGCTTTTGGGTCTTCGGAAGTTGAAAGCAATGGGGATAAGAAGGGCGATCCTCAAAACTGATTCTCAAGTTATTTCTGGCCATGTTGACAAAAGTTGCAAAGCAAGAGATCCGAAGCTTGAAAAATATTTGGATACAGTTCGAAGACTTGAAGCCTCCTTCGAAGGGTTTTCTGTTAAGAATATTCCACGAGGAGAAAATGAACACGCTGATCTACTAGCCAAGTCAGTAGCACAGGGGCTGCCATTACCTTCGGAAGTTTTCTTTGAAACAATAAAATCACCTTCGGTTGACCTTCTTGAAAGAGCAGTGCTCAATATATCTCATGTTTATAGCAAAGATTGGAGAACTGAGATCATGTCTTTTCTCCAGGGCAATTTTCTTTCAGATGACGAAGCTTATCAAAAGAGAATAGCGGCAAGAGCACGTCCATATGTAATAATAGAAGGGGAGTTATACAAGCATGGAGTCTGTTCTCCATTACTCAAATGTCTATCCAGAACTGAAGGTATAGAGCTGATGAAAGAAATACATGCAGGCCTGTGTGGATCTCACATCGGATCCAGGCCTCTGTTGGGTAAAGTTTTTCGTCAAGGATTCTATTGGCCGAAGGCAGCTTCTGATGCAGCAGAATTAGTCCAAAAATGTGAAGGTTGTCAAAAATGTGCAAGAGATAAAAAACAACCTTCGTCTCTAACTCAATTAATACAGCCCACTTGGCCATTGCAAAGATGGGGCCTTGATTTGCTAGGCCCACTTCCACCAGCACAAGGGAATTTAAAATATGTTGTAGTGGCAGTGGAATATTTTTCCAAATAGATTGAGGCGAAGCCTTTAGCCACAATAACTTTGGTTACTGTTCAAAAGTTTTTCTGGCAAAATATTGTGTGTCGCTTCGGAGTGCCGAAGGCCATTACCGTGGATAATGGAACACAGTTTGATGCCGAAGCTTTCAGAGAGTTTTGTGAACAAATTGGCATGAAGATCCATTTTGCATCAGTTCGGCATCCGGAGTCAAATGGACTTATCGAAAGAGCTAATGGCATTATAATGACAGGAATAATGAAGTTAATCTTCAACCAGCCCAGGGGGAAGTGGCCGGACGAATTAATCAAAGTGGTGTGGAGCCACAACACAACAATATCAAGGTCAACAGGTTTTTACACCATTCAAATTGTTGTTTGGTGACGAAGCAATAACCCCAGAAGAAGCTAAAGCGGGATCAATAAGAACAGTGGCTTCGGTAGAAGACGAAGCTGATTATTCTGTGGCAAAAGATGCTATAGAAGGGATCAGGCTCCAGGCTGTAGAGAATATCAATAAATATCAAGCCGAAACAATAAAATGGCATGACAGAAAGGTTCGGTTAAAAAATATTAAGCCAGGACACTTGGTACTTCGGAGAGTTGCCAACCCAGACACAGTAGGCAAGCTGCAGTTGAAATGGCACCAAGGTTCCGGTGTTCGATTCCTAGTGGATCCTAGAGCAAAACGTCATGATGACCATAGGGAAGCGCGAGCGAGGCCTCACCGATGAAGAAGGCGGGAACAGGGCCAGCCACGGCGCAGGGCGGACCGGCGGCAGAGATTCATCAACGGCGAGAAATCCACAGTGCCCCATGGCTTGGAACAGGGTGAGTGGATGGAAGAGGGGCGGGTGCGGATCCGTTCTTATGCACCGAGGTCAGGAAGTCCGCGCGGGGATCATGCCATGGTTCACGGAGCTCAGAATCCAAGGGCGCCATGCGGGGTTGTTGTGATGAAGGGGATAAGTCTGACAAGTTGGCCCCACATGGCAGTTGTCGCGTCCGCGCAAGGCGCGCACGAATGGTGTGGTCGGCCAGCGGGCCCCGCCAGTCAGTGAAATTAGCGCGGGCTAGGTTGAATGGTGCTGGGCCGCGGTGGGAGAAAGGGCCTGATGGGCTGAGGCCAAGGGAGATTTGGCCCAGGTCACCAGAAATTCCCTTTTCATTTTTTTCTCTTCTTCTTTTCCAAATTCAAATTCCAATTCAAATTAAATTTCAACTTGTGGAAAATTCACTCTCAGATTAATAGTACAATTTGGACATACCTAAAAGTGTGATGAATTTATTCATTATTTTTTTAACTTTATTTTGTGTTGTATAATATTTCTTTCTTTCTTTCTTATTTCCAATTATATAAATTGTGCCTTTGGGATAAATCTAAATTCTCAAATCATTACTAGGTATTTTTTTATTAGTGTCACCATTATATTTAATCAATGCACAAACAAAACTCCAACATGATGCATGGCTTTTTTTTGTTTTAGTAAAGAATTATTCTCTTTTAATTAGGTTTAGTCACATGTCTCAAGGAGTAGATGACAAATCACATAAGGAGATCATCTCTTTTATAAGTCTTATAATTTGGGTATTACAAATTCTACCCCCTTAAAAAGAATCTCGTCCTCGAGATTTATAAGAAAAGGGATACAATAAGTTTGGTCTAGAATTTTAGTTTCTCATTTGGTTTCGGGAATCAAAGTTTTGTTCAAGTTTTTACATAACAGTTATTAGATGATTTGGAAAATGTGAATATTGTATGTCTAGCCATTTATTAGGTCAGATGAGGTACGGTTATGGCAAGTAGAGGTTGTGGCAAGGGTATAATAAGGAAAGGCTTCATCCTGAACTCTGGATCTTGATTCTTCTGGCGATCCAACTTGATCTTTAAAGACTTGAGTTGATGCTTATCCTCCTTTGACGTGGTTGGTCTTCTTTGGCCTTTATTCTTGGAGCTATCATCTGAGTTAAGGACATATGGCTAAGAATATATAGGGTACATGAGGTAGTTAGGTTTAAACAGAGTTGTACTTTGCTTTTGGGATATCTGGATTAGGCAACCTATGATGTAGGCTAGGTTGTTGTTTACGGACGAGTTAGTCCAAGGTATTAATTTAGGGTAAGATATGTTTATAGAGTTAGGGCCTAATTTATGTTGCCAACATTATCTAACTTATTTATGTAACTCAATTTGGATTAGATCATGTTAGATTAGGTGGGATCTAGATCAGATTGGTATAACTAGATAATATCTAGTATTTATTGATATGACTATTTTAGACTAGATAAGATCTAAATAAATTTTGGATTAGTTCATGGTTGTATTTTTAAAATGATATAAGTAAAGTGGATAATATGAATCCTTCAAGATAAGATGTATCTATTAAGATAAGAGGAACTCTTTTAAATTGAGATGGATCTATTAAGATGAGAGAGAGTCTTTTAAGATTAGAGGGATCTATTTAAAATAGATACACTTTTATGGAGGATAATCTAGATTTTTTTTCTGTCTTATGAATTTTATTTATTTATATTTATGCCTATATGTATATGTATATGTAGATGGAATTGTGGACATTACTCCACAACCCATCACACTCAATCAAAGATCCAAATCATAAATGTATCACAAGAACAAACATTCAGGCATACAGATATTTACAAAAAATAGTTTTGATTTTGTTCCTAAGAGTAGGTCTCCTATTACTAAAGGTCACTTTAGGCACAGGATTTCAAAGTGTGAAATCCACATTTGTCTTTAGAGTGAAAAGGTAAGAATAATCAGAGTAAGCGGAAATAGATGAGAAAAGATTAAGAAAAGTTTAGAAAGGATCAGAGTAGCAAAGGTAAGTAGACAATGGTTATCCAGTTCTATCTAGGTTTCGTCCTACAGTCAACATTCCTCTGATACCACTTCTGTCACACCCGGATTTCAGGGCACCAAGACCCGGGCGTGAACATAATCACCAAGTGTGCTGGGACCAAGTCTCACACATATGATGAATCATGGCACAGGATCGAATGTCACATCTTTACTACATAATAGGAGTTCTATACAAAAATGTATAAATAATTACATTATAAGGAGACAACGGTCCAGCAACCCAAAGTTGACTGGGAGACGACGGCCTAGATCTCTCACGAACACATCACAGCATCCTCCAAGCGCCTCATCCTGTGGTACCTGTTCTTGACCTGTGGGGGTGTGAGACAGCAAGAGTGAGCTCACATACGTTCATCGCTCAACAAGTTGTGGGGAATAATGTGCATGAACTCGCCAAAGGTGGGAGCTCACGTGAAGTGTAAGGCTTACCAAAGAGGATGGTTAGAGCTGAGCATTGCTTTTAAAGTTGGTCAAAATTTTATTAGCAGTTACTAAGCATAAGTAAGTACCAACCCAATTAAATAGAAGAACAAAAGTAACAACATCACCCGCGATGCAATGCATATGACAAATTGAGTTTAAGTTCCATAATTTAATCATCAGAGAGTCCTGAGCTGCTCATGACCGTGAGCTCGGCTAGTATACCAGTTTTACACTCTGCAGAGGTGGTACCCTTTACCCACAAGTCATGTTACCCATCTGCCAAGGGATCGCGACTTCCCATACACCTCTACCGAGGAGGCGAGGCAGGGTAACACTATGAGGCCTTTATAAAATTCCACTAGCTTCAGAAAACCCGCTACAGTTTATAGGAAGCTCCAATGCAGGGTTCTTGCCTAACCGCCATCGCAGCAAAATCAACCAAGGACCTCCCTACACTGACCACTCCCCTACTGCCCTTGCCCCTTTCGGGTAAGGTAGTCCTCCACTAGCTTTCCTAATTAATCAGCCAAGGGCGTCCATAAACCCTTGTGGTGGCACGTGTTTCTCAAGTTAAGCTCTATGTTCCAATTAACATTAATGATCTTGACATGAACATTAAATAACAACGGATAACAAAAGTATAATCATGAATAATGTGTATCTCAATGCCCAAAACCACATATAGCACTAGCAAGTACTACCCAAAAAGTTCAGTGGTAAACAAGGCATAAAGATAGACAAACTAGGGTAACCTATTAGGTCCCATCAAAATTAACCTATGCAGATCATTATGATTAATTAGAACATGAGTGGGTAAAAGAAGTGATCAAGGGCACAACTTGCCTGGGACTTGAGATTCCAGGTACCAGGATGATCTTCAGGTGACTCGTGACCTCACTGCTAGTCGTAGCAATACAAACAGACATGGTATAGACAAAATTAACATTACACCAAACATAAGCACAAACTGTATAATAATACTTTACGCGTTGCAACGAGATCGTGGGATCGAGAACCACTAACATCGGAGTTACGATTAAGGAGTTAAAATGTTATAAAAGATCTGTTTGATTAAAATATTAAACTATATTATAATTTGGTTAATATAAATCATATGAGAGGTCATTCTATAAATAATTATCTTTAAGTTATAAATTTACCATAAATCATCTTCTATTGCATTAATAAGCAGATTAACAAACTAATCAACATAAGTTAAATAAAGGTCTAATTATTAAAGAATGAGACATGGTATAATAAATGTTGTTATTGTATAGTAAATATTCATACGATACTAACGCAACTGGAACAGATCAAATCGGAGTTTTAGATTTTAAGTTATGAATTTCTAAAGATTATATGTGTCTTGCACAAGATTAAATAGGATCTAAATTTTAATGTGATTTTCATGTCCAAACAGAGACACTAGATGATAAACAATAATATTACAAAATTATAAAAACTGGAATGGATTAATTTGGACATCATATGAATTTTCTATGAATTAAACAAAATCTAGCATCTATTTTTACATTAAAATCATTTTCTAATTACTTTTACTGGGTTTTATAAATCTCTGGACTGGGCACACTAATATTAGGAAGTGCAGGGGCCCTGGCGCAAAGTGCACTAAGACACAGAGAACCCAGGCGATAGACCGCGGGTTGAATAGCAAGTTTTTCGGGGTCTCTTTTAGAAGTTTGCTCGGCTGAATCTATCTGGGCGAGTATGAGCCGTCAGATCCCGATCTGACGGATCCGTTATAACGACGAAGGGGTACGCGCTATTGACCGTCGATCCTGAGATCCACGATCATGAAGCCCTGACCGAACCGGTATGCAAGGCGCGATCACAGCCGTTGGTGACCAGATCAATGGACAAGGCGCACCAACCCGAAGTTGTAACCCTAATCCAGTCCCCACCATGAATCAGCCGATCAAAGGCCCAGATTGAATCTGGCCGAAACGTTATCACCCTCTAATCGTGGCTACACGCCCGTAGATCAACGGCCAGGCCAGATGATCCCCATCTTACAATCGCAGACACCGGCGGTGGCGTTCACCAGGGCCGGCGGCGCCATGGCCGATGAGCAGGCACCAAGCTTCCGGTGTTCGATTCCTAGTGGATCCTAGAGCAAAACGTCATGATGACCATAGGGAAGCGCGAGCGAGGCCTCACCGATGAAGAAGGCGGGAATAGGGCCAGCCATGGCGCAGGGCGGACCGGCGGTAGAGATTCATCAACGGCGAGAAATCCACAGTGCCCCATGGCTTGGAACAGGGTGAGTGGATGGAAGAGGGGCGGGTGCGGATCCGTTCTTATGCACCGAGGTCAGGAAGTCCGCGCGGGGATCACGCCATGGTTCACGGAGCTCGGAATCCAAGGCGCCATGCGGGGTTGTTGTGATGAAGGGGATAAGTCTGACAAGTTGGCCCCACATGGCAGTTGTCGCGTCCGCGCAAGGCGCGCACGAATGGTGTGGCCGGCCAGCGGGCCCCGCCAGTCAGTGAAATTAGCGCGGGCTAGGTTGAATGGTGCTGGGCCGCGGTGGGAGAAAGGGCCTGATGGGCTGAGGCCAGGGGAGATTTGGCCCAGGTCACCAGAAATTCCCTTTTCATTTTTTTTCTCTTCTTCTTTTCCAAATTCAAATTCCAATTCAAATTAAATTTCAACTTGTGGAAAATTCACTCTCAGATTAATAGTACAATTTGGACATACCTAAAAGTGTGATGAATTTATTCATTATTTTTTTAACTTTATTTTGTGTTGTATAATATTTCTTTCTTTCTTTCTTATTTCCAATTCTATAAATTGTGCCTTTGGGATAAATCTAAATTCTCAAATCATTACTAGGTATTTTTTTATTAGTGTCACCATTATATTTAATCAATGCACAAACAAAACTCCAACATGATGCATGGCTTTTTTTTTGTTTTAGTAAAGAATTATTCTCTTTTAATTAGGTTTAGTCACATGTCTCAAGGAGTAGATGACAAATCACATAAGGAGATCATCTCTTTTATAAGTCTTATAATTTGGGTATTACAACTAAATATTAAGCAGCATTAACTAAACAAGTTCTAACATACTTAGAATATAACACCGATGGCTTGCAATACTTAAAAACAAGTACTAGATGTTGATCTACCTCTAAGTACCACAAGCACACCCTCTTCCACTTAAATAGATCCAACTTAAGTATTAGGCACTTATAAAGCACTTATAAACACAAGACACTTATAACACACTTATAAACACAAGACGATCGAATCAATTCAATAATACTAGATATATATGTCTACTAACCTTTTTCGCATTATTGAGTTCACCATACTCACACTAGGTCTAAATAGTCACTAATTCAAATATACTCACCAAATTATTTACTTCCTTCGCGATTACTAAAGTCTAGGGCAAACAGTAAGAAGGAAATGAATTAATCAAATATAACAAGGCATTTCAATAAACACTTCATATGCAACAAGTTTTCATCAATCAAGGATCAAGAATTGACTAATCCTACTTAGCCAAACAAGAATGACACCAAGCAATCAATTTAACACATGCAGATTTTCTGGACAGCAGCACAATAGTCACTTGTTTTCCTCATAACTCACAAGATATTCATCCAAAAATAGTAAACTAGGACTTTCTAGAAATCTTATAAAGTCCTCTACACCTTTGGTATTACCATCACAACAAGATTCGATATTTAGAAAGGTCAAACAGTGCTAAACGTAAACTTTGTCCAGATTTGGACAGAATTCGACTACTCACTTCAAAAATCCATAACTAGAGACTCAAGCTTCCAAAACAGTTGATCCTAGACTTTCTAGAAAGCTAATAAAATTATCTACAATTCATTTATAAACACCTCAGGTTAATTCAATGCATATTAAGGTCAATTAACACAAAAAGTCTCTTCTGTCCAGATTTGGACAGATTCAGACTCCACATTTTAAACAGCTATAACTTGGTCTCTAGACAACCAAAAAGGGTTGGAAAGCTTAAGAAAAGTACTACAACTTCTTTATAATTTATAAGAACTGATTCTAAGTTTAACCTAGGCAAACAAGATCATTTTCGAAATTTGTACAGATTCTGATACTGAACTTGAGAAGAGCATAACTTCTAAACTGCTAAGCCTATGGTCATGAAATTTTAATACAAGTAAGATAATGAAGTGATCAACTTTCCTATATAACATTTCTACATAAAACATGATTTACTTCATTGAACTAGCTGCATAACTAAAACTGGTCATGCAGTCCCAAATAGCAAGAATTCAATTTAGTTCCTATTTAACTTCTACAAATTTTTATGCTCTTGATACTTCAAATACTCTATGCCTTATCCTAAATTATAGCTAAATCCACCTAATATAACAAGGCATTCATATTACCAAACATTAGGAACTCGCTCAAACAACACTAATAATTCTTATCTAAGAAACTCTAGAAGAACTAAATATATTCTTTGGACTACTTAATTCACCAACCTTTGATATTATTAACCCGACCATTCCATTCATATATGCTAACCAAATCATCTATACTTGAGAAATACCCTTACCAAAATACTCTACACATAAACCACCTACAAGCATTATGCATATCTCTAATTAGTTTCATAATACACGACGTACATACTCGTCTCAACTCCAACTCACGCCATACAACACATTTATTTTTTTTCGAATGACCTCCATATTATTACTCACAGCTAAGGATTTTCATCAATTAGCTAAGACAACACATAATCCAAACACAATCATTATGAGTAATTGGAATGACCTCCATATTATTACTCACAACTAAGGATTTTCATCAATTAGCTAAGACAACACATAATCCAAACACAATCATTATGAGTAATCTAGAGGAAAGACATCCTTCCCTAAGGTCACAATGGAGCAAGACACCGACAACAACATGGAATTGGAGAGCACACCACACCACACTTGCTAACCACAATAGCATCATCGATACATATATCTAACAATCTCTTCAACTCAATAACTGAGCGAACTAACTAGAACACAAATGTGCTTATTAACATAAAATAGAACTTGAATTTCGCAAGAGCAACAACGATCACCAATTCATCCTTTTCACCGAACACCTAGTAATCGACGTGATAGAGCTTTCATTTTCAAGCAAACCCTATAAACTTTCTCTCTGCCACACTCGCACACAAATACACATAACCTCATATCAACATAAAATCAAAAAAAATCTGCTCGCATTAGAAGAATTAGTGAAATAAAAGAAAGGGGTTAGGAATCACCATGACTAAACCCAGCGACGACGTCGGGGCTGCGGACGGTAGGGAGGAGCAGAGGGTATGGCCGACCAGCAAGGAGGCAGGGAGCATCGTGGTGAAGGAGATGGGGGGGGCAAGCACCAGGGCACACTCTTCCATGGGATCGGCGTTAGGGATGATGAAGATCTAGTCCGTGGCGAGACCGGCGTCCAAACCAAGTATCATTGCCGGCGGCGTCCATGGCTGGGGGCAGGGGCGAGCTCATGACTGGGGAGGGTGCAGCTGGTGAGCTGCAGGGGAGGAGCACGCCATAAGAGGGAGCAAGGGAGGGCGGCATGAGAGAGCAGGAGCAGGGAGCCGAGAGGGTGAGGGTGGTCGGTGCTGCTGCCAGGAGCTGCCCGCGTGAGGAAGATGAGGTACTACGTATAGGGGATAAGGAAGGAGATTAAGAAGTAGGGACATAAGGAGAATTCTGATTTTTCTTCTCCAATTTGTAACAAAAGAAAACACCTATGAATTCTAGGATTTGAATCTGAACGAGATGCAAACAGACCAATCAAAACAATATCAATTTTAATATTTTTGGACTACGCTTACAATGGTAGGTATTTTCGGGATCACACAAATTTCCACAGTTGTAGACAATGAAACAGATTAATTACGAATACTCAGTTCGGTTCTAGTTATCTCGGTCTGATTTAATTTTGCATCAATATTGTTGTCGTCGAGTTATAATAATATTTGCTTAGGACAACAATCACAAGAGTGGGTCGGGATTCCAAATTCATGTTCTCTTATTCCATAAATTTTAAACAGACACAAGACTCGACATTTCGCGAAATAAATACGCGAGATCGATGCGGCATCGAAATTGTAATCCTTTCGAAAGCGACGTCACACATCGTTCATATGGGCGAGAGGTTGTGTGATGTCCAGACACAGATTAGCACCTGCCACGCGCCATGATGCCAGGCCACAGAGACACGTGCAACGCAAGAATGAAAGAATTTTAAATGAAGTTTAAGGAACCAGATTCGATTTCAAGGATTAGAGTTTGGGCAAGACGTCGATGACTCAACCCAAACGATATTGGATTCAATGTTTCGGAAGATTACTAAAGTCTGAATTTTGCAAAATAAATTAGGACAATTTAGACAGATGGAGACAGACACGATATCAAAATCGTTATAGACGAAGATACTTAGAACTTAGTGGCCTTTACATTCACTGATATCCCATGCTTAAGTCTGTACTCGTTGTCGCACGAGAAATAAACACATGGGGTGTTATAGTTGTGCCACATATGCAAAGTAATAAAACTAATGTATCAATCGTGCTTACGGTTAAGAGCGACATGGACCCTCACATGATAATCAAATATAAAGATGGAAATTAAATCATGATTTTTTTATTCTAGTGGGTCACTTAAGTGTTTTGCTTAAGTGATTTTCGAGATAATGGTTACTACTTATGATTAATTGGATATTGGTAAATGCTTACACTTAGTAATTAGATGTTGTTCATAAAAGTTTGACCAATAAAAGTTTGACCAACTAAAATGCTAACCGCATAAACCTTAGCCTATCCTTGCTTGCTATGCATCTCCACCCCAGTTGCTGAGTTTCAACCATAAGTGTACTCACATTTGCTTAATTTTGATCAGAAGGATGGGAAGAGGATAACTTTAGCGAAGACGTTAAAGGATTTCTAGATCTAGCGATGCGTCGGTTATCTTCCTGTGGGATATTACCCCTGAATTCTGCTATGCTTTACTGAATAATGTTGAAAACACTTATGTCATTCGAGTTGTAATAAAGTACTCTACCCTTATTTAAGATTTGAGCAATGTCTTTTGATATACACTTATGATATCAACATACGTATGAAAATAGATTCTAGCACACATGTTATGCATTCTGTTTTTTTTTCCTAAAATCGGGTGTGACATTCCCTCAACAACGTCAGTATGGTAGCACCACGCGTGTAGCAAGGATCTCGCGATCGAGTCTAAGAGAAGTGATGGCTAGGGATTGCATGTGCTGTGAAATGACCGTAACCCCATATACTTATAAGGCCTTGTTCGGTTAATCCCGTTACCCATGGATTAGATAGGATTGGAAAAAATTAAGAAAGAGTTTGACTTATTTGGGATTTAATCCCACCCAATCCCACTCAATCCATATGGATTGAGAGCTAACCGAACAAGCCCTAAAGTGTATTAATAAATCATAGCCTATTAAATCGCTTATGACAATATGAGCTGGACTCTAGTCCAAATTGTTTATGATTACGTCTTATGCATATCTAGCATCCCTGGCCGAACGCGAACGTGAACACCTTAATGCTCTTGTCGGTTCACAGCTGCTTGTCCTGGCAAATCGAACACAATAAACACAATCCTCGAGAACAGCATGCGGTTGGCTTCATCATCTTTACTAAAACAACTGCACTGAATTTACAGCTGGTCCAATTATGTTGTTTTGTTGATCTTCCACGCTCCCTGCGTGCCCATGTTCCCACTTCCCAGTCTGCACAGCACCACGGTCCACGGCCCCTCTTCATATACCCCACCGCACTGTACACGCAACACGCTTCGTCCACAGCCCAACTACCCAAGAGCAGAGGGCAGAGGATGCCTCTTGCCGCAATGGCGTCGGCATCCTCCTCGCCCTGCTCGCGGCATCCTCTGATCTTGGTCGTTCTCTTGTGCGCCATTGCCGCCATCTCTTTCTCTTCCTCTGTGGCTGCTGGAACCGTTGGCGGCGGCACAGGCGGACTGGGCCCCATCAGCACCAACGGGAAGAACTACACCAAGGTGTGCGACCCCGCACGGTTCGTGGCGCTGGGGCTCGACATGTCACGCTTCCGGTACTGCGACGCGTCGTTGCCGTACGCCGACCGGGTGCGCGACCTCGTGGGCCGCCTCGCGCTGGAGGAGAAGGTGCGCAACCTCGGGGACCAGGCGGAGGGCGCGCCCCGCGTCGGCCTGCCGCCGTACAAGTGGTGGGGGGAGGCCCTCCACGGCGTGTCCGACGTCGGCCCCGGCGGCACGTGGTTCGGCGACGTGGTGCCCGGCGCCACCAGCTTCCCGCTCGTCATCAACAGCGCCGCGGCGTTCAACGAGTCGCTGTGGCGCGCCATCGGCGGCGTGGTGTCCACGGAGATCAGGGCCATGTACAACCTGGGCCACGCAGAGCTCACCTACTGGAGCCCCAACATCAACGTGGTGCGCGACCCGCGGTGGGGACGCGCCAGCGAGACCCCCGGCGAGGACCCCTTCGTCGTCGGCCGCTACGCCGTCAACTTCGTCCGCGGAATGCAGGACGTCGACGACCGCCCCTACGCCGCCGCCGCAGACCCGTTCTCGCGGCCCATCAAGGTGTCCAGCTGCTGCAAGCACTTCGCCGCCTACGACGTGGACGCGTGGTTCAAGGCCGACCGCCTCACGTTCGACGCGCAGGTGGAGGAGCGCGACATGGTCGAGACCTTCGAGCGCCCCTTCGAGATGTGCATCCGGGACGGCGACGCCAGCTGCGTCATGTGCTCCTACAACCGCATCAACGGGATACCCGCCTGCGCCGACGCGCGCCTGCTGTCGGAGACCGTCCGGAGCCAGTGGCAGCTCCACGGGTACATCGTCTCTGACTGCGACTCCGTACGCGTCATGGTCCGGGACGCCAAGTGGCTCAACTACACCGGCGTCGAGGCCACCGCCGCGGCCATGAAGGCCGGGCTCGACCTCGACTGCGGCATGTTCTGGGAGGGCGCCCGGGACTTCTTCACCACCTACGGCGTCGACGCCGTCCGGCAGGGGAAGATCAAGGAGGGCGACGTCGACAACGCGCTCAGCAACGTCTACACCACCCTGATGCGGCTCGGCTTCTTCGACGGCATGCCGGAATTCGAGTCCCTCGGCGCTAGCAACGTTTGCACCGACGGCCACAAGGAGCTGGCTGCCGACGCCGCAAGGCAGGGGATGGTCCTCCTCAAGAACGATGCCCGCCGCCTACCATTGGACCCCAACAAGATTAATTCAGTGTCGTTGGTTGGCCTGTTGGAGCACATCAATGCCACGGATGTCATGCTGGGAGACTACCGAGGTAAATCTATGCACTGTAGACTACCGTGGTCAGTGTTGTTACTACTGTCGTCTAATAAGGTTTTTGGTTTCTATACTCAGGTAAGCCATGCAGAATTGTGACACCATACAACGCTATCAGGAACATGGTGAATGCCACGTACGTGCACGCCTGCGACAGTGGGGCGTGTAACACGGCGGAAGGGATGGGAAGAGCATCCAGCACAGCAAAGATCGCCGACGCGACCATCGTCATCGCTGGTCTGAACATGAGCGTGGAGAGGGAGAGCAACGACAGGGAGGATCTCCTGCTGCCGTGGAACCAGAGCAGCTGGATCAATGCCGTCGCCATGGCCTCGCCCACACCGATCGTCCTGGTGATCATGTCGGCCGGCGGCGTGGACGTCTCGTTTGCGCACAACAACACCAAGATCGGCGCCATCGTTTGGGCCGGGTACCCCGGCGAGGAAGGCGGCACGGCCATCGCCGACGTCCTCTTCGGAAAATACAATCCAGGTACGTTCATCAAATCTTGGAAATGAGATGTCCTTTTCACTGCGTCGGCTCGGCATACGCCTTATGATATCTCTCAATCTCAACCATGCACACCCTGGATCTCCACTCCACAAACAGGAGGACGGCTGCCGCTGACATGGTTCAAGAACGAGTACGTCAACCAGATCCCCATGACGTCCATGGCGCTGCGTCCCGACGCCGCGCTGGGCTACCCCGGCCGGACGTACAAGTTCTACGGCGGCCCGGCTGTGCTCTACCCGTTCGGCCACGGCCTCAGCTACACCAACTTCAGCTATGCTTCCGGCACCACCGGCGCCACTGTCACCATCCACATCGGCGCCTGGGAGCACTGCAAGATGCTCACCTACAAGATGGGTGCGCCGTCGCCGTCGCCAGCCTGCCCGGCCCTAAACGTCGCTAGCCACATGTGCAGCGAGGTGGTGAGCTTCAGCCTCAGGGTGGCGAACACCGGCGGTGTCGGCGGCGACCACGTGGTGCCAGTGTACACCGCGCCGCCTCCCGAGGTGGGCGACGCGCCGCTGAAGCAGCTGGTGGCGTTCCGGAGGGTGTTCGTGCCCGCCGGCGCCGCCGTCGACGTGCCCTTCGCCCTCAACGTGTGCAAGACGTTCGCGATCGTCGAGGAGACGGCGTACACCGTCGTGCCGTCGGGCGTCAGCACGGTCGTCGTCGGAGATGACGCGCTGGTGTTGTCGTTCCCCGTCACGATCAACCTGGCAGTGTAGACTACTTGTCTGCAGGACTAGGCGTTAATTGATTCTTTTTTTTTACTCAAGGTAATAACTTTAAACCATTAAATGTAGCGGGCGAGAAAGTGGAAGCAAGTGTAATTACTTTACACAGTGCTATACAAAAGCAGAAGCAGATCGATCCATTAATTGTCACATGATTTGTATCCCTGAAAGCAGAACGGGTGAAAAAATTTACTATTGCTGTTTTGCGCCTTTGCGGCACAGTTTGATCTCATCTTAAATACAATTCTACCACGGTACTGAATCAGAGGTATTAAGTTTGATCAAATTTATATAAAGTTTTGTAATAAACTTAGTAAAACTTCAAATAATCGATATATTATAAAACATTTGACACTCGAGTGTGGTCAATTTGTCAGTCCTATACAGTAAAGACACGTCAGGTAGCCATGGATAGGCTGTCGATCATTATGACGTGACCTTTACACCGCTTACACACGTGACATCGGTCAGGAATAATTTTGGCTGCTCCAAGTGCTGCCAAAGCTTCCCATCTCGATTCTGCAATACAACTCTGCTCGTTCCAAAGTACAAGGCATATGATATAATATAGATATACTATAAAAATAAAAAATAATTAAGAATTTAATGATGCTCATTTGATATCATAAGTATTATTATTTTATTATATAGATTTGATCAAACTCGAGATGTTAATCTTTGAAAAAGTTAGAATAATTTATAATTAAGAATAAAGAGAATATTATTATATATTCCTTCTATTCTAAAAAGAGTCGCTCCGTTCTTAAAAAGTGTCGTTATGTGACTTGTGTTGATCAAATTTTATTAAATTTAACTAGACTTATAGAAAATATCAACAATATTTATATTTCTATACACTATCTAATGATTCTAATTATATATTATAAGTATTAATGTATTTTATATATTCAACCAAATTTAAGTATTTTTTATTTCTCGAAAAATGAGAATAGCCTTTTACATACATATATCCTCGTAAAGATGTTAATGGGGACCCGATACCCGCTAACATGTGGTGAATTCCCCTATTAGGGTTAGAGTATGAGACAAAAATTATCCCCATAGGTATAATTATGGGACAAAATCCTCATCCATTGGGTAAACGTGTATGAGCTTGGGAAGCAACATCCAAACCTGATTATCCATGGGTAATATTCACCCAATAAATTAGGTGTGCAACCTGTGGGGGACAGATATCTCCCGGGTCCACTGGAAGAGTAAAAGACCTCACGAAAGGCCCAAGGGCCCAATAAATCGTAAGGTCATTCTTTCGTGGGCCTGGGGAGGGACAATCAGCAAAGCAGGTTGACATGAGGCCGAATTGGTGCGAGCCCGGACGGCCCACAACGTTGAGCGAGCGACCACAACAGAGATCCGACTTTCCCGCGCTGGAGCCCCCATGCAACAGAGCCATGCGAGGATAGGTCGGCAGAACTATAGGGAGATATACTCAAACAATTCACTATCTTTTAGTTACACATTGTTATCATTTCCACGTGTATTGCCCCACGGTCGAGTATATAAGGCCTAGGGGGCACCCCTTCAGAACGATCGACCCTATTACTCAGCCACCCACCTCAACTCTCTGCACTCTCAATTCAGAGAGCTACCTTGTAACCTCATTCACCAAGCATACTCACCAGGACGTAGGGTGTTACGCATCTCTAAGCGGCCCGAACCTGTAAACATTGTCCACTGTCCCTCGTGCACCTGGCACGAACCATTTTGCTACAGTCGGCGACACCGTCCTACTCCTAAAAACACCTTGAGGGGCAACTCCGGGTGTGCGGTTGGACCCAAAACACCGACAGCTGGCGCGCCAGGTAGGGGGTGTGTCGCCGATCCAAGATAGCTCAATGGTCGTCACCTTCCACAGCAAGATCACCCTCCGTCCCGGATCCATATTCTGCTTCGGAACAATCTCATCCATAGCAGATGAAGAGGGAAGTCTACATCGCATCGCCGATCCGCCAAAGAAGAAGTCCACTCCAACACGCTCCGAGAATATCGGGGCGAGGGAGGAAAAAGCGCGACATCCAGCGCTCCGAAAAAAGATAGCCCTCAGCAAGCCAAGGGCCGAGAGCCCGCTGACTCGGAAAAATCCATTGTCTACCTCCCCGACGAAAGAATGGAAACAGGTCACAAGGAAGAAAGAAGCCGGGAGAAAGCAAGCTGCTCTTTCCGTTCCTCCACCCTCAAAGGGGAACGGAAAAAAGATCGTCACGACCACCGAACCATTCTACCCCGACGTCCTCTTCATTGGGAGAGTGGAGTCACCCCCCGTCTCCGACGACGAGCCGACCGCGCCCGGAGAAGAACCACCTCAGCGGGAATCCCGCCGACGGAGAAACCGGCGCCGAAACATTCGGCGACACCACGAGGCCGGAGAACGGGATCCGGAGCAACCTGTCTCGCGGGACGAGGTCTCGGAGATAGGAGAAACTCTGGAGGAACGCGTCTTCAGGGAACGAAGGAACTCCCGACGACGTGATCGCCGCCGAGCTCAAGAACAAGCTGAGCAAGACGCAAGGCAACGCCGGGAGAATCCACTCTTCGGGCGCAACCTGAATCCCGACTTCGCCCGAGCCATGAACACGCCGAGTGAAGTTGGGGGAGTACTAGCTCGGATAGCAGACGGACTCCCTCGGACTCCCGACGCCGAGGGCTACCGACGACTGTTCACCCAGGCAGCCAACCATCTTCTACCGCTTGCTCACCCGCCGAACGATCTACGACACGCCATCAACAGTCGCCGAGACGCGCGAAGCTCCATCAATGCTTCGCGTGAACGACGACATGAGAACGAGATCCGCCGCCGGGAGGAGTACGACAGGGATCATGGCATCCCAGCTCGGAGCCAGGCCACCAGAACTGAGTCGGCAACGGCCTCGACTGGTGGTACCACCCGGGGACGGTCGAGGAACCACAACAACAACTCCCCTCCCCGAGACAGACACCATCCCCGGCAACAGGAGGACACGTGTGGAGTGTCTGCCCTTACTCCACGCCTTAGGGCCATTCAATGGCCCCCTAACTTCAAGGTATCCAATGTCGACAAATATGAACCTAAGCAGGATCCAGGGGGCTGGCTAGCCGTCTACACCACCGCTGCTCGGGCCGCCGGGGCGTCCGAGGATGTGATGACCGCGTACTTACCCATTGTCCTCGGGCAAGACGCGCTACAATGGCTGCGACATCTACCCCGACACTGCATCGATGACTGGGGAGACTTCAGTCGGCGCTTCACCGCCAATTTTCAGTCCCTCTCCGACAAACCGGCGCAACCGTGGGACCTCAAATCCATCAAGCGCCGGGGAGACGAAACTCTCCGGTCATACCTCAAAAGGTTCTAGACCATGAGAAATCGTATCCCTGAGGTCACGGAGGCGGCCGTGATCGAGGACTTCTACAGAGGATCCAACGACTCGGCTTTCGTCCGAGCCATATTACAGAAGGCGCCGACCACCTCCGAGGAGCTATTCCGGGAAGCCGACCTCTACATCACCGCCGACGAGCGAGCCCAGGACCTCATCGGAGGAGCGAAGCCCGCACCGGCAGCACCACGACGTGACGTGAACCAGCAACCCGACAAACGCTGGGAGAAAAGACCTCGCGAAGAAATACACGCCGCCGGACCACCAACCTCTCGCGCCCGGGGGGGGGACCCCGCGGAGGCGAGCGCACGCTGGACGACATCCTCGACGCTCAGTGTCCGTACCACAAGGACATGCGCCACACTCTTCGGAACTGCCGGGACTTCAAGCACTCCGTCGGACACGGCCGACCCTTCCAACCTCTACCTCCTCCTCCGCCGAGGGGAGGGCCAGAAGAACCACGACAACCCCAGCAGCAGGAGGAGGGAGGAGAAGGAGCGTTCCCGCGTGTTGACAGGGAGGTCAACGTCATCTTCGGCGGACACGGATCACAGGAGAATAGAAGACAACAAAAGCTCAACGATCGCCAGATATTGGTGGCGACCACCGG
This sequence comes from Zea mays, assembly GCF_902167145.1. NCBI lineage: Eukaryota > Viridiplantae > Streptophyta > Magnoliopsida > Poales > Poaceae > Zea > Zea mays. Next base: position 33,878,568 of record NC_050103.1, read on the forward strand.
TCCTCTCGCCCCGTACCGGTGGTCGGAGCACCCGATCACTTTCACTCGGGCGGATCAATGGCTCAACTTCGACCACCCAGGCAAATACCCGCTCCTCGTCGATCCGGTGATCCGAGAGAGCAGGGTGAAGAAGGTGTTGGTGGACGGGGGGAGCAGCATCAACGTCACCTTCCCCCGAACACTCCAAGGCTTGGGAGTTCACCTCAAAGAGCTCCACGAGTCCGACACTCCTTTCTTCGGTATCGTGCCGACTGAAGGGGAATACCCGCTGGGCCACATCTACATGCCCGTCACCTTCGGAACTCCAGAGAACTACAGAACCGAGTTCCTAAGGTTCGAAGTGGCCAACTTCGACTGCGGGTACAACACCATCATCGGGAGGCCGGGATTGGCAAAATTCATGGCCATTCCGCATTACACGTACATGATACTGAAGATGCCAGGACCACAAGGAATCATAACTGTGCGCGCTGACTTCCAAGGCGCCGCAGAGTGTTTCCGAGTGGCCATTCAAGCGGCCCTCACCACCAAACCGTCGGCGACCTCCTCGGCGCAGGCGAACTCTAAGCCTGAGGAAGACTTTACAGCGCCGGCGAACGAAGCCCAAGCCGCGACCTCTATGCGGCCGACTGAAGAAACTAAAAGGATCAACCTGGGGTTCGCTGATGAACGCAAGACTGCCATCATCAGCTCCAGCCTGGACGACAAATAGGAAGGTGCGCTCGTCCAGTTTCTGGAAGATAACCGAGACGTATTCGCATGGCAACCTGCGGATATGCCGGGAGTCCCAAGAGAACTGGCCGAGCACAAACTGAAGGTCTATCCCCAGGCAAGGACGATCCGGCAAAAACTACGACGTTTCACGCCCGACAAGAGAGAGGCCATTCGCGCCGAGCTAGCTCGCTTGGTCGCGGCTGGATTCATTAGAGAGGTGTTACACCCCGAGTGGTTAGCCAACCCCGTTCTTGTACTCAAAAAGAATAAAGTGGATTGGCGCATGTGCGTCGACTATACTGATCTCAACAAACATTGTCCAAAGGATCCCTTCGGGCTCCCGAGAATAGACCAGGTGGTGGACTCCACCGCTGGATGTTCTGTGCTGTCTTTCCTGGATTGCTATTCCGGATACCATCAAATCAGTTTGGCAAAGGAAGACGAGGAAAAAACAGCGTTCATCACTCCGTTTGGGCTTTCTGTTATACCTCCATGTCGTTCGGCCTCAAAAACGCTGGAGCGACTTATCAGAGAGCCATTCAAACATGCTTAGCCGATCACTGGGGCAAGCGCGTGGAAGCCTACGTAGATGATGTGGTAATCAAAACAGCTGGTTTTCAATAGTCTGCGGCGGTATCGATGGAAGCTTAATCCTGAAAAATGCGTCTTCGGAGTACTAGCAGGAAAGTTACTCGGATTTATTGTCAGCCACCGGGGAATTGAAGCTAATCCGGATAAGATTGAAGCTATCATGAAAATGGAGGCACCACGATCACAAAAGAAGGTTCAGTGACTTACCGGATGTATGGCAGCTCTGAGCAGATTTATATCCAGGCTGGGAGAAAAAGGTTTACCATTTTACAAGCTACTCAAGAAAGTAGATAAGTTTCAGTGGACCTCAGAGGCACAGGAAGCTCTAGATGCACTGAAAAAATTCTTGACAACACCACCAGTACTGAAACTGCCACGGCGAGCCACGTCAACTCAACCAGCTGAAGATCTGCTGCTGTATATCTCTTGCACGACTCACGTGGTAAGCACCGCATTGGTAGTCGAGCGAGCAGAAGAAGGACATGCCTACCCAGTGCAACATCCTGTTTACTTCATCAGTGAAGTTCTGGGTCCCTCGAAGAAAAAGTATCCTCAAGTTCAGAAGCTATTATATGCAGTACTTCTAACTGCCCGCAAGCTACGTCACTACTTTGATGACCACAAAGTCATAGTAGTCACTGGTTTTCCGATAGGGGATATTCTTCACAACAAGGAAGCCATTGGCCGAATAGCCAAGTGGGCTTGTGAGCTAGGATCTCATGACATCGAATTTCGACCTCGCACTGCCATCAAAACTCAAGCATTGGTTGATTTCGTATCAGAGTGGACTGAACAGCAAGTACCAGATAACCCAGAGACTGCAGAAGTGTGGCGAATGTATTTTGATGGCTCGTTGAAGCTACAGGGAGCAGGAGCAGGAATTCTCTTCACCGCGCCTGGAGGCGAGCACCTCAAATATGCCCTCCAGTTGTTGTTTCCGGCCTCCAACAATGCAGCCGAGTATGAAGCTCTGATCCATGGATTGAACATCGCCATATCATTGGGCATCAAGAGACTGATGGTGTACGGAGACTCCCTGGTAGTCATTAGCCAGATAAACAAAGAGTGGGATTGTTCAAGCGATTCAATGGGAAAGTACTGCACTGCCGTCCGAAAGCTGGAAGATAAATTTGAGGGTCTGGAATTTCATCATGTAGAAAGAGATCGGAACACGGCAGCCGATGTATTGTCCAAGCTAGGATCCAGTCGAACTCAGGTCCCACCTGGAGTCTTTGTACAAGAAATACTACAGCCGAGCATCTCAATGGATCAAGCAGAAGAGTGTAATATTGTGAATCAACTAGAGTCAGACTCTGATGACTGGAGAAGGCCAATCATTAGGTATATAAAGAATGAAGAGGAACCAGATGACAAAAATGCGGCCGAGCGTATTGCCAGACAGTCAGCTCACTACACACTCATTGGGGAAACATTATATAGAAGGGGTGCATCAGGCGTCCTCATGAAGTGCATCCTCTCATCTACTGGGAAGCAACTTCTGGATGAGGTCCATGCTGGGCAGTGTGGAATACACGCAGCATCCAAGACACTAGTCGGGAAGGTCTTCAGGTCAAGATTCTATTGGCCAACAGCGAAGAGTGATGCAGCCGAATTAGTTCAGAGGTGCGAAGCTTGCCAGTACTTGTCAAAACAACAACATTTACCAGCACAGCAACTGCAGACCATACCAGTGACTTGGCCCTTCGCGTGCTGGGGACTGGATATGATTGGACCTTTCAAGAAGGCTCAAGGAGGATACACTCATGTACTGGTAGCAATCGACAAATTCACTAAACGGATAGAATTCAAACCCATTGCCTCTTTGACCTCAGCTAAGGTCGTGGAATTCATACAAGACATAATATTCAGATTCGGGATACCAAACAGCATCATAACTGACCTAGGATCCAACTTCACAAGTTCAGAGTTTTTCGACTTCTGCGAGCTAAAAAGCATTCAGATCAAGTATGCTTCTGTAACACATCCAAGAGCCAACGGGCAGGTTGAGCGAGCCAACGGGATGATACTGGAGGCACTCAGAAAAAAGGTCTTCGATAAGAATGAAAAGTTCGCAGGAAAATGGATAAGGGAATTGCCCTATGTCGTCTGGAGCCTAAGAACCCAGCCTAGCCGAGCTCTGCATGGAAACACTCCTTTCTTCATGGTCTATGGGTCAGAGACAGTATTACCAGCCGACCTCAAGTTCGGAGTGCCAAGGTTGATCTTCGAAAGCATAGCAGAAGTCGAAGCCACCAGGCTGGAGGACATTGATGTACTCGAGGAGGAACGGCTGAATGCAGTAATCCAATCAGCACGATACCAGCAGACTCTAAGGCGCTATCACGACAAGGTCGTGCGGCAGCGATCCTTCTCAGTAGGAGATCTCGTCCTCCACCGAATTCTAATGGGGGAGGGACGACACAAGTTATCGCCCTTATGGGAAGGACCCTTCATAGTAGCAGAAGTCACTTGGCCAGGATCATATCGTCTCACTCAGATGGACGGCACAGAAGTCGGGAACTCCTGGAATATAGAACACCTCAGGAAGTTTTATCCCTAGCTGTATTTCAAAAGCTATCGGGACGACGATGTACTCTGTAAAATGGAAATATGTCATCAATAAAAAAAGGCTTCAAAGATACTCAGTTTGTTCATGATTAACTTGCATTCTTACTTAGCTCGGGGTGACCACTATGCCCTGCTAACGGAGTAATCGGCTTAAGTCGGCAATGACTTAAACCGGTGCAACATGCTCGCGCTTACTTAACTCGGGGTGACCACTATGCCCTGCTAACGGAGCAATCGGCTTAAGTCGGCAACGACTTAAGGCGGTGCAACATGCTCACGCTTACTTAACTCGGGGTGACCACTATGCCCTGCTGAACGGAGCAATCGGCTTAAGTCGGCAACGACTTAAACTGGTGCAACATGCTCGTGCTTACTTAACTCGAGGTGACCACTATGCCCTGCTGAACAGAGCAATCGGCTTAAGTCGGCAACGACTCAAACCGGTGCAACATGCTCGCGCTTACTTAAGTCGGGGTGACCACTATGCCCTGCTGAACGGAGCAATCGGCTTAAGTCGGCAACGACTTAAACCGGTGCAACATGCTCGCCCTTACTTAACTCGGGGTGACCACTATGCCCTGCTGAACAGAGCAATCGGCTTAAGTCGGCAACGACTCAAACCGGTGCAACATGCTCGCGCTTACTTAACTCGGGGTGACCACTATGCCCTGCTAACAGAGCAATCGGCTTAAGTCGGCAACGACTTAAACCGGTGCAACATGCTCACGCTTACGTAACTCGGGGTGACCACTATGCCCTGCTAAACAGAGCAATCGGCTTAAGTCGGCAGCGCATTAAGCCGGTGCAACATGCTCGCGCTTATATAACTCAGGGTGACCACTAAACCCTATTAACAAAAGCAACCGACTTAAGTCAGTAGCAACTCAAGGCGATCTGACGCGCTTACGATTACTCATATAGGGATGACTTCTATATCCCGCAAACAAGTTTCAAAACCATCGCACATCATTTTACTACTGCAAATTTACGAACTGATGAATTCTGAAACAATAGGAGAATAACAATGTCATTTAAGTACTGAAATGACGTCCTCTAACAAATGTCTGACCATGCTAACCGCGCGCTCAAAGCACGCAAAATGTTTCTCTATTTTGTGATATCTTTCTCAGGAGCAATCGACGAGGAAGGGCGACTCGAGGAATCAGGAGCAGCATTCACGTCAGCCCTTATATCTTTGGGAACAACCACGCCGAGTCTCCTCATCAAGATTCGCCCCGCCCGAATGGCCTTATCCATGGCTCTGTCGCGCTGGGCTCTGAGAGTAACGGAAGTTTCTTCAGCAACCTTGACAGCCAACCGAGCAGCTTCTAACTCCTGGGTGATGGATTTCTTGGAAGCACGGAGTTCTTTGATAGTAGCATCCTTCGCTGATATCAATTGCTTGAGCCGGGTCACCTCATCCGTGGATTCCTGCAGCTTACAGCGTTGGTTGTCTAACTCTTCCATGGTGAAGCGATGACTCCTCTCCAGGATGGTCAGCGAGTTGCTAGAATCGCGATACAATCTGTTAAGACCCTCGCGAGAAGCAACAAGGATACATTTTTCTTCCTGCAAACAAAAGTCAACTCCCTCAAACATCAAGCAAGCAATAGGAGCACAACAAGGCAAGGCACAGTTTCATAAGTCACCTTTTCAGAATTAAGCTGAGCATGAAGGGAAGAGCTCAGTGCATTGGCGTCATCTAAGGCAGCAGAGACCTAAGCTAGTTCAGTCTGACTTTGAGAATACTTTTCTTCAAAGTCAGAGCACCGCTGGACCAATTCAGCCTGATCTCGAGAATGTTTTTCTTCAAGAGTGGAAATCTGCCGAGTCATACCTAGCAGGAGACAATCAAACAAAAGGGGTCAGAATGTAAAGCAGTTTAATAGTGAAGACAAAGAGAAGCAAAAAAGCACTAACTAGCATTGGTCGCCTCCAAGTCAGAGACACGATGTTGAAGTAACACTGGATTCCAACGTGCAAGAGATGAAGCTACTTCTGGAACAGAAGCACCCTGTAACCTCAGCTGGCTAGCCATCCCATCCACCAAAGCCTGATAAGGAGAACAGATGAGTGTAATGACAGCAGTTCATGCGGTGTAAAAATCAAGCTAAAGTATATCACAGTACCTGGAGGTTGGAAAAGAACGAAGGGACCCCCAAATCATGAGAGATCAATTGATGACCGGGCGTAAGGCCGCCACCCAAAGCAGCTTGCAACGAACCAGCAGGAACCAACTCAATGCCATCAACAGAGCCCAAAACTTGGTCAGCGGGGACGCTGCCCTCTAAAGCGACTCCCTGGTCCAAAGCTTGGGCTACCACCATGTAGCCGGAGTGCGGAGGCGATCCCGCATGAACGTCCATGGAAGTACAAGAGGGAGACCCCGCTCGGACACCCTCGTGGGCTGGGTCATAGTTTGCACTGCCCACTTGAGCCGGATCATCCCCGGCAGCACCCTCGGGGGCTGGGCAGTGGCTTGCACTTCCCATCCGAACCAAGTCATCCCCGGCAACACCCTCGGGGGCTGGGTAAGGGTCAACACCATCCTTGGGGTCCAAATTCTCTGCGGTAGCCACCTCTAAGGCTGATGGGCCCTCAGTTACTTCCATGGGACCAGGACGATCCAAGCCAGTCTCCTGACCCTCGAGATCGCGCTCTAAGGTCGACGAGGCACGGGATGACCTCAACCCAGCATCAAGCACATCAGCACAAACCTCCATTACACCATCATCTGCTGGCTCTGATAACAAATCCTCTGGAACCATATCCTCAAGAGTCTGATCAAAATTCGCTAGGGACAATTCTTGCAGACCAATGATAGCAGACAAAGCAAGAGAAGGAACTCCACTACTTTCACCACTAGCGATGAACTGCCGATTGTTTTTCCGAGTCAAAGGAACTTCATCCTCTTCCTCCCCGTCGTCTTCATTAGCAACACAGGCAGCACCCCCATTGGGATCAGCAACAGATGGAGCACCCACATTGGGATCAACAGCAGATTGGGCACACCCATTGAGGTCAGTGTCAATAAATTCAGACACAGGCACTTCTTCAGCAGCAGGAACCGAAGTACCAATGTCCCAATCCAAACTGGATACTCGCCGGAGGCGTCTCTTTTTCTTTTTCTGCTCATCAGCAGAAGGATCAGGTTGATTGGCTCGGCAAGGGCGCCTCGGGCGAGTACTGGTAGGCTTCTGAATATCCAAGGTCGTACCAGCCTCTGGGAGGGGCGCCACCACCAATGTCCCAGCAGGAGCAGCATCAGAAGAGTCCTCAGCCAGCAAATCAAGCATAACACTTATCTCTGCATCACTAGGATTCAGGGGCACCTCAAAATGGACCTACCGTTCATCATCAGGAATCTCCCCGAGCGAGGCAACCAAGGCGCTAACTTCTTCAGCAGAGGGTCGCACTCTAAGGCCCAAACTGCCATCAGTAACAGGTGGATTCGACACAAAAAGAGTGAATGCTTTGGGAGGAGGCAAGTTCCAGGCTGAGTATGCCACTGGGGCACCAACATTTGACACTTTGCCTCTAAGGATCATCTCAAGTCGGTTCACCAAGTCTACAGAGGGAATTCTTCTGTTGGTAACCCGAGTTGAGTCGGCTAGGCCTCGATACAGATAAGCCGGGTATGCCCTGTCTTTCAACGGCTGAATATTCTTGAAGACAAAATCAGCAACCACAGCTTCAGTAGTCAGATCCCTCTCCTTCAGCAATCCAACTTCAGCTAGCAAAGCACCTGCCTCAGCTACCTCCTGATCCGTGGGGGACTCGGTCCAACTCGGGGTGCGAACGTCCGGCTGTCTTCCCGACCGAGGGGGGAGAGAGTTTCCATAATTCTCAACAATGAACCACTCCAAGCGCCATCCCTTGATGCTGTCTTTGAGAGGGATTTCAAGATACTCAGTCTTCCTCCCGCGGAGCATCTCCAAGCTAGCGCCCCCAACCAACTGATGTTGTCCTCCGGCCATCCCAGGGCGACAGTGATACAAGTACTTCCACAACCCAAAATGTGGCAGCACGCCAAGAAAAGCTTCGCATAAATGAATGAAAATGAAAATTTGCAGGATAGAATTGGGATTCAGGTGGGTCAAGTTAAGATGGTAGAAATCAAGGAGGCCGCGGAAAAAGGGAGAAATGGGAAGACCGAGGCCGCGGAGAAGGAAAGGAGCGTAAATCACGGACTCATGGGTATCCTCTGTCGGGACAGTGACCCCATGGCAAATCCGCCAAGAACAGAGCTCCCTCGGGGGAAGGACCCCGATGGACACGAGGTGGAGAAGTTCGGGCTCGGAGATGACAGACATGTGGTTACCTACGAAAGGCAACTGGCTGTTGGGGTCGATTGGAGGAATCACCGCGGCAGACGAACTCGAGGCCTTCCTCTTGGGCGCCATCTCGATTCTACCAGCGAGCAGAGTGGGAGGCGAATTGCAGAGAGGATTCGGAACCAAGAAAGCAAGAACTAGGGCACGGAAAGCAGAGGCGGCTAAAAGCGCAGCACTTATGAGATATTCCCGAGCCAGATACCGTTTCAAAAATCGCCCAGTCAGCACCCGACGGTTACTTCCAAAACACCGGCGTGCCACGTCATCACCCGACAGTTGACTCTAAAACTCCGACATCGTGTTCAGTCGCTCGGCGTTACCTCTAAAACACTGACGTCGCCCTCAAGTCGCTCGACAGTTGACTCTAAAACTCCGACATCGTGTTCAGTCGCTCGGCGTTACCTCTAAAACGCTGACGTCGCCCTCAAGTCGCTCGACAGTTGACTCTAAAACTCCGACATCGTGTTCAGTCACTCGGCGTTACCTCTAAAACACTGACGTTGTCTTCAAGTCATTCGGCGTTACCTCTAAAACTCCGACATCGTGTTCAGTCGCTCGACAGTTACCTCTAAAACGCTGATGTTGCCTTCAGTCGCTCGGCAGTTACCTCTAAAACTCCGACGTCGTCTACAAGTTACTCGGCAGCTACCTCTAAAAACGTCGATATGATGCCAGAGTTATTTACTTACAAATTCCAAGGAAATCGACTTCACAAATAAGCAGGATAATTGGCACAGAGAAGGCAACATAATTTCTTCATTAAAGGGAAGATATCATACTTACAAATCAACTCATTATGAGTTGATACTTCCCTACTACTACTACTACTACTACTACATTACATTAACTACTCTATACTACTGATACTACTACATTATACTACTTCTAATCTATACTAATATCTAAAAACCAGTGGCATTTAGCCACTGGCCTTGTTGCTGCCCTTGCTGCTGCCGCCGCCACCGCTGCCGCCCCTGCTGCTGCCGCCGTCGTCACCCTTGCCACCGCCGCTGCTGCCCCTGCCGCCGCCGTCACCGTCACCGCCGCCACCGCCTTCGTCGTCGTCGTCGTCGTCCCCGCCATCGCCGCCACCGTCCTCCTCGGACGAGTCCTCCTCGTCCGAGGAGTACTCCGACTCATCCGAGCCCTCGAGCCCGGAGCGCTCGACGACCCGGATGTAAGTCTAGACCTCCGCCACAAGCCCCTGGGAGTCGTCTGAATCGTCAGACGACTCACACAGAGGAATGGGAGCCGGGGACCCCTCGGACTCAGAGGAGAACTCCTCCTCTGAGTACTCCGAGTCACCGAAGTCCTCGGATGGAGGAGTCGGCTCACGCTTGCGCTTGTTGTTCTTGCCCATGGTGGAAGCGAAAGGGAGAGAAGAAAAGCAAGCAACAGAGAACAGCAAGAGATGTGAAAAAGCCGGAGAGGCAACGACATTATTTATAGAAGAAGAAGGCAACCGCTCACCTCCAACCACGGTCACTGAACAGTCGCAAAGCATTCAATAAGCACTTCAACCCGTCTGAAGACACGTCAGGCGGCTGACGCCGTTTCACGCAACACAACACCCATTGGGACTCCAGTCAACAGCGCGGATGATATGATTACACCCGCCGTCACATCACATTACTACTCAGAAGCAGCCGGCTAAAACACTCAGCGTACCAAGTCGTCCCTTGCCCACACCCATTGGGGGGGACGCCCAGGAATTATCAGTATATTTTTCAAAACTGTCACATCCGTGCAGGGCAGGCAATGAATACCTCAAGACAAAAATGAGATATCAGTAAGGATCAGAGAAAAGCCAAATATAGCCGATGAAGTACAAAATATGGCCAACAGAAGCGACGTGAAGACTAGACAGAGAGCGTCCATCAAATGTCCAATCAGTCGTAGAGCAAATAAATTGCACCACCTAGCGAGATATGGGCAGATCACGAACTCGGCTGAAAAAGACAAAATACATGCTGACCTCTAAAGCATGATATGGATGACATAATGCTGACCTCTAAGGCATTCAGAAAAAAGAAAGGGTTATTCTCAGCAAAAGGACACAAAATGAAGACCTTCGAGAGGATTATTTTCAAAAATCCACTCAAAGCTCGGGGGCTACACCCATTGGGTGCACCTTCGGTGCACCCCATGGATCACCATTTCAAGCCAAGATGGTGCCGACCTCTAAGGCATAAGACAAGATTAAAGACAAGGCTAGCCCTCAACCAAAGCACAAGAGTAAGATGAAAATAATTTCTGATGAAGACCTTCGAGTAGATTATTTTCCAAAATCTACTCGAAGCTCGGGGGCTACACCCATTGGGTGCACCTCTGGTGCACCCAATGAAGTTCAGGGTCCTACAATATGAAATGCCGACCTCTAAAGCACAAGCACGAAACAAAGCTTCAGTTTATGAGTGATCAAAGCAGGAGGAGACAGTAAGAAATCGTTTTCCCCAAATTACCTGCAAGCTAGACCTGGGATCTTTGGGCTGATTACCTCAAAATCAACCCAAAGATCGGGGGCTTGTGGGGGACAGATATCCCCCGGGTCCACTGGAAGAGTAAAAGACCTCACGAAAGGCCCAAGGGCCCAATAAATCGTAAGGTCATTCTTTCGTGGGCCTGGGGAGGGACAATCAGCAAAGCAGGTTGACATGAGGCCGGATTGGTGCGAGCCCGGACGGCCCACAACATTGAGCGAGCGACCACAACAGAGATCCGACTTTCCCGCGCTGGAGCCCCCATGCAACAGAGCCATGCGAGGATAGGTCGGCAGAACTATAGGGAGATATACTCAAACAGTTCACTATCTTTTAGTTACACATTGTTATCATATCCACGTGTATTGCCCCACGGTCGAGTATATAAGGCCTAGGGGGCACCCCTTCAGAACGATCGACCCTATTACTCAGCCACCCACCTCAACTCTCTGCACTCTCAATTCAGAGAGCTACCTTGTAACCTCATTCACCAAGCATACTCACTAGGACATAGGGTGTTACGCATCTCTAAGCGGCCCGAACATGTAAACATTGTCCACTGTCCCTCGTGCACCTGGCACGAACCATTTTGCTACAGTCGGCGACACCGTCCTACTCCTAAAAACACCTTGAGGGGCAACCCTGGGTGTGCGGTCAGACCCAAAACACCGACACAACCTAATAGACAATAAGCTCAACAACTAACTCAACATCTCCCAACCTAGGTGGCCAACCACCCGTCACCCTGCCCACCAGTCCATGTGTCACTTTGTGTTTTGTGATTTTGTATGCTTAACAATGTTTTTTCTTGTTACATGTTAGATTTATTGGTGATATATTGTTGTTGGGTGTCGTGTAGCTGTTAATGTAATATAAAATTGAAAGGAAAATACGGTTAACCTTTTCCAACAATTAATTTTGGTGGTTGAATGCCCAACACAAATATATGGACTAACTAGTTTGCTCTAGAATACACGTTCTACAGGTGCAAAAAGGTTCAACATAAACCAATAAATATTCAAGTTAGGGATCAAATTCAAAGGAGCAAAGAAACTTGAGTGTGCTGAGGAACGGCGCACCGGACTGACTGGTGTGCCAGGACCATACAGCTCAAACCATCCACTCTCAGGTTTTTTCAGGCGCCCTCTGCTATAATTCACCGGATTGTCCGGTGTGCCACCAGACTGTCCGGTGCACCAGCGGAGCAACGGCTAACTCGCGCAATGGTCGACTCTGAGAGAGTGTTTGTTTGTGTTCTTTTGCGCTCTTGTGCTTGGATCGCTTTCTTCCTTCCTCATTCTTGTTCCAAAGTGACTTGTGATCAAAGCAAGAGACACCTAAGTGTGTGGTGGTCCTTGCGGGGTCTAAGTGACCCATTTGATTAAGAAGAAAGCTCACTCGGTCTAAGTGACCGTTTGAGAGAGGGAAAGGGTTGAAAGAGACCCGGTCTTGGTAACCACCTCAACGGGGACTAGGTTCTTTGGAACCGAACCTCGGTAAAACAAACCATCGTGTTCATCCGCTTATTTTCCATTTGATTTGTTTTCCCCTCTCTCCCGGACTTTATTTATGCTCTAACGCTAACCCCGGCTTGTAGTGTGTGCTTAAGTTTATAAATTTCAGATTCCACCTATTCACCCCCCTCTAGGCGACTTTCAATTGGTATCAGAGCCCGGTGATTCATTAAGAGTCTAACAACTCGAATTGATGTCGGGGGAACACACCAAGAGGGAGATCGTGACCGGTGACAAACCCGCAAGCTCGGGGAGAACCCTCTCAAGGGAGTCCGGCCACAAGCATAAGGAGGAATCTTCTTCCTCCAACAAGACGCATAGGAGAAGTGACAAGAAGAAGAAGATGAAGAAGGTGATCTACTACGAGACTGACTCTTCGTCGTCATCCACATCATCAAGCTCTGACTCGTCCGTCGCTTCTAAGCGCCATGAGCGCAAGAAGTATAGTAAGATGCCCCTTCGCTATCCCCGTATTTCTAAGCGTGCTCCTCTACTTTTCGTTCCCTTAGGCAAGCCACCATATTTTGATGGTGAGGATTATTGTATGTGGAGTGATAAAATTAGGCATCATCTAACCTCACTCCATGCAAGCATTAGAGATATTGTTGAGTTTGGAGCGCAGGTACCTAAGAAGGGAGACGAGGGCTACGACTCGGACGAGGTCACCCAAATTAGGCACTTTAACTCCTAAGCCACAACTATACTCCTCGCCTCCTTGTGTTGAGAGGAGTATAACAAGGTGCAAGGGTTAAAGAGCGCCAAAGAAATTTGGGACGTCCTCAAGACGACGCACGAAGGGGACGAGGTGACCAAGATCACCAAGCACGAAATGATCGAGGGAGAACTCGGTCGATTCGTCCTCAACAAGGGAGAGGAGCCACAAGCGATGTACAACCGGCTCAAGACCTTGGTCAACCAAGCGCGCAACCTCAGGAGCACCAAATGGGATGACCATGAGATGGTCAAGGTTATTCTAAGATCCCTTGTTTTTCGCAATCCTACTCAAGTGCAATTAATTCATGGGGATCCTAGATACAAATTAATGTCTCCCGAGTAAGTAATAGGAAAGTTTGTGAGCTTTGAGCTAATGATCAAAGACTCCAAACACATCGTCAACTTGGAGCAAGGTGCCACCTCCACACCCGAGGTGCAACCCGTCACATTCAAAGCGACGGAAGAGAAGAAAGAGGAGTCTACATCAAGTAGGCTTCCCATCGACGCCTCCAAGCTCGACAACGAGGAAATGGCGCTCATCATCAAGAGCTTCCGCCAAATCCTCAAGCATAGGAGGGGGAAGGACTACAAACCCCGCTCCAAAAGGGTGTGCTACAAATGTGGTAAGCCCAGTCATTTTATTGCTAAATGTCCAATTTTAAGTGATAGTGACAGGGGCGACGACAAAAAGGGGAAGAAGAAGGAAAAGAAGAGGTACTACAAGAAGAAGGGCGGCGATGCCCACGTGTGTCGAGAATGGGACTCCGACGAGAGCTCCACCGACTCCTCCTCCGACGAGGACGCCGCCAACATCGCCATCAACAAGGGCCTCCTCTTCCCCAACGTCGGCCACAAATGTTTCATGGCCAAAGACGGCAAGAAAAAGAAGGTACAATCTAGAGCCACCCCCAAATATACAACATCTAGTGATGAGGGTAGCTCTAGTGAAGATGAAGGTGATTTGCTTACTCTTTTTGCCGACCTCAACATGAAACAAAAGGAAAAATTAAATGAATTAATAGAAGCTATTCATGAGAAGGATGATCTCTTGGAAAGCCAAGAGGATTTCCTTATTAAAGAAAACAAGAAACATGTTAAAGTGAAAAATGCTTATGCTCAGGAAGTAGAAAAATGTGAAAACTTAACCAAGGAGCTTATCATTTGTCATGATTCTATTTCTAGCCTTAGGAATGAAAATGCTAGCTTAATTTCTAAGGTTAAAGAATTAAATGACTGTCATGATTCAATTTCCAATCTTAGAAATGAGAATGCTAGTTTGGTTTCTAAGATTAAAGATTTAAATGTTTGCAATGATTCGATTTCTTGTCTTAGAAATGAAAATGCCATGGTAAAATCTAAGATAGATGAATTAAATGTTTGCAAACCCACTATATCTACTGTCGAGCATGTTTCAATTTGCACTAGATGTAGAGATGTTAATGTTGATGCTATAAATGATCACATTGCTTTTATTAAACAACAAAATGATCATATAGCTCAATTAACTGCTAAAATTAATGATCATGAAATTGAAAATGAAAAGTTTAAATTTGCTAGAAGCATGCTCTATAATGGGAGACGACCTGGCATTAAGGATGGCATTGGTTTCCAACAGGGAAGCAATGTCAAGCTTAATGCCCCTAAGAAATTGTCTAATTTTGTAAAAGGCAAGGCACCCATGGTTCAAGATAATGAGGGTTATATTTTATATCCTACTAATTATCCTGAGCACGGAATTAGGAAAATTCATGCTAGGAAATCTCATTCTGTTTCTCACTATGCTTTTATGTATAAGAATGAGGCATCTAGCTCTAGGCACTCCACTCATGTTAAATTGCCTAGAAAGAAAATTCCTACCGCATCAAATGAGTATAACATTTCATTTAAGACTTTTGATGCATCTTATGTTTTAACTAAAAAATCAGGCAAAGTAGTTGCCAAATATGTTGGGGACAAACACAAGAGCTCCAGAACTTGTGTTTGGGTACCCAAGGTGCTTGTTTCTAATGTGAGAGGACCCAAGACCGTTTGGGTACCTAAGAACAAGGCCTAAATTGTTTTGCAGGTTTATGCATCCGGGGGCTCAAGTTGGATAATAGATAGCGGATGCACAAACCACATGACAGGGGAGAAAAGGATATTCTCCTCCTACGAGAAAAACGAAGATCCCCAACGAGCTATCACATTCGGGGATGGAAATCAAGGTTTGGTCAAAGGACTTGGTAAAATTGCTATATCACCTGACCATTCTATTTCAAATGTTTTTCTTGTAGATTCTTTAGATTACAATTTGCTTTTTGTTTCTCAATTATGCAAAATGGGCTACAACTGTCTATTTACAGATGTAGGTGTTACTATCTTTAGAAGAAGTGACGATTCAATAGCATTTAAGGGAGTGTTGGAGGGTCAGCTATATTTAGTTGATTTTAATGAAAACACAGCTGAACTCAACACTGGTTTAATTGCTAAGACCAATATGGGTTGGCTCTGGCATCGCCGACTAGCCCATGCTGGAATGAAGAATCTTCACAAGCTTGTAAAGGGAGAACACATTTTGGGACTAACAAATGTTCATTTTGAGAAAGACAGGGTTTGTAGCGCATGTCAAGCAGGGAAGCAAGTTGGCGCCCATCATCCACACAAGAACATAATGACAACTGATAGGCCGCTCGAGCTATTCCACATGTATTTATTCGACCCAATCGCTTACATAAGCATCGGCGGGAGTAAGTACTATCTTGTAATTGTGGATGATTATTCTCGCTTCACTTGGGTGTTCTTTTTGCAGGAAAAATCACAAACCCAAGAGATTTTAAAGGGATTCTTGAGACGGGCTCAAAATGAGTTCGGATTAAGAATCAAGAAGATAAGAAGCGATAATGGAACGGAGTTCAAGAATTCTCAAATTGAAGGTTTTCTTGAGGACGAGGGCATCAAGCATGAGTTCTCTTCTCCCTACACACCTCAACAAAATGGTGTAGTGGAGACGAAGAATAGAACTCTACTGGACATGGCAAGAACCATGCTTGATGAGTACAAGACACCGGACTAGTTTTGGGCTAAGGCGATTAACACCGCTTGCTACTCCATCAACCGACTATATCTTCACTGAATCCTCAAGAAGACATCATACGAACTCCTCACCGGTAAAAAGCCCAATATTTCATATTTTAGAGTCTTTGGTAGCAAATGTTTCATTCTTATTAAAAGAGGCAGAAAATCTAAATTTGCTCGTAAGGCTGTAGAAGGCTTTTTACTTGGTTATGACTCAAACACAAGGGCATATAGAGTCTTCAACAAATCCAATGGATTAGTTGAGGTCTCTTGTGACATTGTGTTTGATGAGACTAATGGCTCCCAAGTGGAGCAAGTTGATCTTGATGAACTAGATGATGAAGAGGCTCCGTGCGTAGCGCTAAGGAACATGTCCATTGGGGATGTGTGTCCTAAGGAATCTGAAGAGCCCACACAAGCACAAGATCAACCATCATCTTCCAACCAAGCATCTCCATCAACTCAAGATAAGGATCAGGCTCAAGACAATAAAGATGAAGATAAAGAGGATGAGCCACCTCAAGAGGAGGACAAGGATCAAGGGGGAGATGAAGTTGATCAAAACAAGGAAGATGATCAAGAAATTCAGGGTCAAAGGCCGCCACACCCGAGAGTCCACCAAGCAATTCAACAAGATAACCCCGTAAACTCCATCCTCGGTGACATTCATAAGGGGGTAACCACTAGATCTCGAGTTGCACATTTCTGTGAACATTACTCTTTTGTGTCCTCTATTGAGCCATACAGGGTGGAGGATGCACTAAGAGATTCGGATTGGGTGCTGGCTATGCAAGAGGAGCTCAACAACTTCACGAGGAATGAGGTATGGCATTTAGTTCCACGTCCTAATCAAAATGTTGTTGGTACCAAGTGGGTATTCCACAACAAGCAAGATGAGCATGGTGTGGTGACAAGGAACAAAGCCCGACTTGTGGGCAAAGGTTATTCACAAGTCGAAGGTTTGGATTTTGATGAAACTTATGCACCCGTAGCTAGGCTTGAGTCAATTCGCATATTACTTGCCTATGCTACTTACCATGGCTTTAAGCTTTATCAAATGGACGTGAAAAGTGCCTTCCTCAATGGACCAATCAAGGAAGAGGTCTATGTTGAGCAACCTCCCAACTTTGAAGATAGTGAGTATCCTAATTATGTTTATAAACTCTCAAAGGTGCTTTATGGTCTCAAGCAAGCCCCAAGAGCATGGTATGAATGCTTGCGAGTTTTTCTAATCACTAATGACTTCAAAGTCGGAAAAGCCGATCCTACACTCTTTACTAAAACTATTGCAAAAGATTTGTTTGTATGCCAAATTTATGTTGATGATATCATATTTGGGTCTACTAACAAATCTACTTGTGAAGAGTTTAGTAGGATCATGATACAAAAATTCGAGATGTCTATAATGGGGGAGTTGAAGTATTTCCTAGGATTTCAAGTCAAGCAACTCCAAGACAGCACCTTCATCAGCCAAACAAAGTACATTCAAGACATACTTAACAAGTTTGTAATGGAGGATGCCAAGCCCATCAAGACACCCATGGCAACCAATGGGCATCTCAACCTCGACACGGGAGGTAAATCCGTAGATCAAAAGGTATACCGGTCGATGATAGGATCTTTACTCTACTTATGTGCATCTCGACCGGATATTATGCTTTCTGTATGCATGTGTGCAAGGTTCCAAGCCGATCCTAAGGAAGTTCACCTTAGGGCCGTGAAAAGAATCATGAGATATTTAGTTTACACTCCTAAGTTTGGGCTTTGGTACCTCAAGGGATCCAATTTTGATTTAATAGGATATTCCGATGCCGATTGGGCAGGGTGTAAAATTGATAAGAAGAGCACATCAGGGACTTGTCAGTTTCTGGGAAGATCTCCGGTGTCTTGGGCTTCAAAGAAACAAAACTCGGTAGCTCTTTCTACCACCGAAGCCGAGTACATTGTCGTAGGCCATTGTTGTGCGCAATTACTTTGGATGAGGCAAACCCTTAGGGACTATGGCTACAAATTGAGCAAAGTCTCTCTCCTATGTGACAATGAGAGTGCAATCTGCATGACAGATAATCCTGTTGAACACTGCTGCACTAAGCACATAGACATTCGGTATCACTTTTTGAGAGAACACCAACAAAGGGGGATATCGAAATTGCTTATGTTAGCACCAAAGAACAATTAGCCGATATCTTTACCAAGCCTTTAGATGAGAAAACCTTTAGCAAACTATTCTTGATTCTCGGAATTTTGATTGAAACATTGCACACATAGCTATTTTATATACCTTTGATCATATCTCTTTCATTTGGTACAAATGCATATTTCTTATGTACCTACTGGGGGTCTGCTTCGTAGCAGAAGGTCCTGTAAGAAGAAACACCTTCGGAAGATCAGCACAGAAATAACGCCGAAGCTACCTTCTAGGGGAACTTCGGCATAACGACATGCCTTGAGACGAAGGGTCGCACCGACTTAAAGATGAAAAGACAGATTGACCCATGATAGTTTGTGTCATGATTGTAATCGATAGTAAAGGGTATAAATGTAATTTCACATAGGCTGCGCCCTGTGCCTATAAATACATGAACAGTACCCCCATACTGTTCACGCTGATTTGTACTCGCTTGTGCGTCACGCTTGTTCTCATACCTTCTGTCAAGCCGAAGGTACAAATGTAACCTTGTGTTATTCTTATTCGTTCATGATTATATAATAAGAAATATATTATAATGTCATATGATTATCCATGTTATTTCTCATGTTTCATATGCTTCATCTTTCATTGATATATGTTGTAATGGTGAAGGTACGTCCTTCATAACCTTCGTCCGAAGATCGTTATATCCTTAGGGAAATAATGCTTCGAAGGACGAAGGACATTAACCATTAACCTACTTTTGTGTTGCCTTGTTATTAAGTCGAAGCATTTGAGAACAAGTCCCCAACATTGGCGCCCACCTCCGGTGAACTCACTTCCACTTTTGAGCTGATGGCTTCGTTCAGCAACCAAGCCAAAGCATCTTCGTCTACGAAGCTGGTGCTTCCGATAACAGGTGGCTCAGGTTCAGAGTCGGCTAACAAGAAGCAGAAGAAGGAAGCACAGAGAAGGGTACATCATGTTGGGGTGCAGGGACCCTTCATCAAGTCAAAATGGTCCCACATCCCAATCACCTTCTCCCAGGAGGACCTTCAGCTCAAAGATTACCCTCATAATGATGCTATGGTCATATCTTGTGTTATCAAGGAATTTCTGGTCCATAATGTTCTGGTTGATACAGGCAGTGCAGCGGATATCATATTTGCTAAGGCCTTTAGACAAATGCAAGAACCGGAGGATAAGATTCATGATGCTACACATCCTCTATGTGGCTTCGAAGGAAGGCAAATTGCAGCACTTGGCAAAATCACAGTGCCAGTAACCTTCGGCTTTGTTCATAACACAAGGACTGAGCAGGTTATCTTTGACATTGCAGACATGGAGTACCCCTATAATGCAATCATTGGTCGAGGGACACTTAATGCTTTCGAAGCAATACTTCATCCAGCATATCTATGCATGAAGATACCTTCGGAACAAGGGCCCATTGTTGTTCATGGGAGTCAAGAAGCTACCAGGAAGGCCGAAGGAAACTAGACAGATTCAAAGGCAATCCATAACATAGATGGACCCGAAGCCTGTGAGCAGTATATATACAAAAGAGAGAAGGCTGCTTCGGCGGATCAGCCGAAGCCTATGCTTCTATGTGAAGATATAGCAGAACAAAAGGTACTGTTGGGGTCTCAGTTATCTGAAGAGGAGGAAAAGAATTTGCTAAGATTTCTGTTCAACAACAAAGATGTCTTCGCTTGGTCAGCCAATGATCTTTGCGGTGTCAATGGAGATGTCATTGAGCATTCACTCAATATGGATCCATCTTTCAGGCCAAGAAAACAAAGGCTTCGGAAAATGTCTGACGACAAAGCTGAAGGTGCTCAGAACGAAGTGAAGAGGCTTCTTAGCGCTGGCGTTATCAGAGAGGTGAAATACCCAGAGTGGCTAGCCAACACTGTTATGGTGAAGAAGGCCAACGGTAAATGGAGAATGTGCATTGATTTTATAGATCTTAACAAGGCTTGTCCAAAGGATGAGTTCCCATTGCCAAGAATAGATTCTCTAGTAGATGCAGCAGCTTCGTCAGAGCTCATGAGTCTACTAGATTGTTACTCAGGCTACCACCAAATCTGGATGAAGAAGGAAGATAAGCCGAAGACTAGCTTCATAACCCCCAGTGGCACATATTGCTATCTTCGGATGCCTGAGGGGCTTAAAAATGCTGGAGGAAGGTTCAGCAGAATGACAGCCAGAGTCCTTCATTATCAAATAGGCAGGAATGTGCTGACCTATGTTGATGACAACATAGTTAAAAGCACGAAGCAAGAAAATCACATTGCTGATTTGCAAGAAACATTTGCCAATTTCAGGCAAGCTAGTTTGAAGTTAAATCCAGAAAAGTGTGTTTTTGGGGTAAAGAAGGGCAAGTTCCTTGGCTATCTAGTATCAACGAAGGGAATTGAAGCCAACCCAAGCAAGATTGAAGCTATCCTTCGGATGGAACCGCCAAGTACAAAGAAAGGGGCTCAACGGCTGGCAGGTAGATTAGCATCAATAAACAGATTCATATCCTGATCAGCAGAAAGAAATCTACCATTTTTTGAAATACTGAAGTCAGCCGAAGTCTTTCAATGGGGCCCGGCTCATCAAAAAGCCTTCGAAGAGTTGAAGCAATATCTGATTGATTTAACAACATTAACTCCACCTTTGCCAGGGGCTCCATTGCTTTTATATGTTGCAGCTTCACATTCTGTAGTGAGTGTGGCACTTGTATAGGAGAATCTAGATGGTCAAATCAAAAAGCAAGCTCCAGTGTACTTTGTCCGAAGTCTTAAGTCTGTCAAAGAAAAATTATACAGAATTGGAGAAGGTGCTATATGATGTGTTAATGGCCTCCAGAAAGCTTCAGCATTATTTTCAAGCATATCGCATAATTGTTCCTTCGTCACAGCCTCTGAAGGACATTATGAGGAATAGAGAAGCTACTGGAAGGATTGGGAAATGGGCTGCAGAACTTAATGAATTCACCATTGACTATGTGCATAGATCCTCAATTCAGTCCCAGGCGTTGGCAGACTTCATCGCTGATTGGATGCCAGGGGCTCAGGAAAAGAAATAAACAAAGACGCCGAAGCTTGGACGGTGTTCTGTGATGGATCCTAGGGAACCTTCGGTGCAAGAGCGGCTGCTGTCCTAGTGGCACCTTCAAAAGTTAGAACATGTTATGCAGCCAAGCTTGACTTTAGTTGCACAAATAATATTGCTGAGTACGAAGCACTTCTGTTGGGGCTTCGGAAGTTAAGGGCAATGGGAATAAGAAGGGCCATCCTGAAAACTGAGTCTCAAGTCATTTCTGGCCATGTAGACAAAAGTAGCAAGGCAAGAGATCCGAAGTTTGAAAAATATCCGAATACAGTTCGAAGGTTGGAGGCTTCTTTCGAAGGTTTTTCTGTCAAGAATATTCCAAGAGGTGAAAATGAGCATGCAGATTTGCTAGCCAAATCGGCCGCTCAGGGGCTCCCTCTACCAGTACGAAGGCTTCTTTTTTTAAAACAATAAAGGCACCTTCGGTTAAACTCATGGAGAGAGCAGTGCTTACTATTTCTCCAGTACATAGTGAAGATTGGAGGACTGAAATTATATCTTTCCTCCAAGGTAATTGTATTTCAGATGACGAAGCTTATAATAAGAGAATGGAGGCAAGGACAAGACCATATGTGATAATAGAAGGGGAATTGTATAAACATGGAGTATGTTCTCCACTTCTCAAGTGTTTATCAAGAGCTAAAGGTATTTAATTAATGAAGGAGATACATGCAGGTCTGTGTGGATCTCACATTGGGTCTAGGCCCTTGCTGGGAAAAGTGTTTCGACAAGGATTTTACTGGCCGAAGGCAGCTTCGGATGCAGCAGAGCTAGTCCAAAAATGTGAAAATTATCAAAAATGTGCAAGAGACCAGAAAAAACCTTCATCTCTCACTCAGTTAATACAGCCCACCTGGCAATTGCAAAGGTGGGGCCTGGATTTGCTAGGCCCACTTCTACCAGCGCAAGGCAATTTAAGATATGTTATGGTAGCTGTAGAATATTTTTCTAAGTGGATTGAAGTGAATCCTTTGGCTACAATAACTTCGGTCACAGTCCAGAAATTCTTCTGGCAAAACATTGTTTGTCGCTTCGGCGTGCCGAAGGCTATAACTGTGGACAATGGAACACAATTTGATACCGAAACGTTCAAGGAATTCTATGATCAGATCGGCACAAAGATCCATTTTGCATCAGTCAGACATCCGGAGTCAAATGGACTTGTCGAAAGAGCAAATGGCATTATAATGACGGGAATAATGAAGCTGATCTTCAATCAGCCCACAGAAAAGTGGCCAGATGAGTTGATTAAAGTGGTGTGGAGCCACAATACAACCATATCAAGATCAACAGGTTTTACACCGTTCAAATTATTATTTGGTGACGAAGCTATAACCCCAGAAGAAGCTAAAGCGGGGTCAATAAGAACAGCAGCTTCGGCAGAAGACGAAGCTGATTATCACGTAGCAAAAGATACTATAGAAGGGACCAGGCTTCAAGCTGTGGAGAATATCAATAAATACCAAGCTGAAACAATAAAACGGCATGACAGAAAAGTTTAGTTGAAAAATATTAAGCCAGGGCATTTGGTGCTTCGGAGAGTGGCCAATCCGGACACAGTAGGCAAACTACAGTTGAAGTGGGAAGGACCTTTTCTGGTGGTATCTTCGTCAAGGCCCGTTTCTTACAGATTGAAGGATATGGACGGCAACGACATTCCTAGATCTTGGAATGCGGATGAGCTTCGATGATACTATGTGTAATTTGATGTAATCTTTTTTCATTTTTTTTCTATGGCACCCTTTTCCTTTTCAAAGGGGGAGAAAGGTTTTTAATGGGGCCATAGCTTGTAATTTTTCCTTTCTTATTTAGCTCCACAAAGAGCCAAATCCCCCCAAAAAATGTAAAATGTAAAATCTGAGCATGCACCATCGAGTGCAGAAAAGAAAAAAAACAGGGAGAAGCTCAAAAGTCATCCCCAAGGAGATGTAGAGCACAACAAAGCTACGAAAAGTCGTTCCCAAGGAAGTGCAGCGTAAGTTTTCTGCTCAAAAGTCATTTCTAAGGGAATGCAGAGCTAAATACCACCGAAATATAAGGCGAAGAAGTTCAAAAGATGTTCCTAAGGGGATGCAGAACTTATACCGCCGAAATATAAGGCGAAGAAGTTCAAAAGACGTTTCTAAGGGGATGCAGAACTTACACCGAAAAATAAGCGGTGAAGCCGAAAAATAAACGACAAAGAGATTTCAGTCGGTCCTAAGGGAATGCAGAGTCTGGATGTGGCTTCGTAAGCGTGTGTTTGGACATTCATTTGCACAATACACTGCATCATTCATTGCATTCATATACATTCATTTAGACATTCGTAGGATCATCATCATCATATCATAAAAGTACAGACATTTGCTTCGGCTCTAATGACAAGGCTTCGGCGAGAGCAAAAAGAAGCAGATTTATGCTTCGTTGTGTACGAAAAGAAGGTGAAAGGATCACGATGCCCAAGAGGGGGGGTGAATTGGGCTTTTCTAAAAATCAACACTAATTAAAACCTAAGCAAGAGCCCAACTTCACCCCAACAACTAGCACTAAGAATATAATACTAGAAATGCAACAATGCTAAGACAATGCTTCAAATACTTGCTAAACAAATACACAATGTAAAGTGCTTGAATTAAGTGCGGAATGTAAAGCAAGGTTTAGAAGACTCCTCCAATTTTTCCCGAGGTATCGAAGAGTCGGCACTCTCCACTAGTCCTCGTTGGAGCACCCGCGCAAGGGTATCGCTCCCCCTTGGTCCTCGCAAGAACCAAGTGCTGACTACGAGATGATCCTTTGCCACTCTGGCGCGGTGGATCCCTCGAGACCGCTTATAAACTTGAGTCGGGTCACCAACAAGATCTTCACGGTGATCATCGAGCTCCCAACGCCACCAAGCCGTCTAGGTGATGCCGATCACCAAGAGTAACAAGTCGTAGACTTTCGCTTGACCAAGAGAAGCCTAATGCAAGTGGTGTGTGCTCTAGGTGGCTCTCGCTAGCGCTAATGAGGAACAAACACGGATTAAGATTCTCTAATCTCCTCACTAGGCTTTTGGTGCTTGCAATGCTCTAGCAATGTGCTGGAATAAATGTGGAGTGCAAGACATTGAATATGGTGGGTGGAAGGGGTATAAATAGCCCTCACCCACCAATTAGCTGTTACAGGCATTTTCCTGCGCACTGGTGCACCGGACAGTCCGGTGCACCACCGGTGCGCCAACAGTCGTTTCCAACGACTAGTTCTGACAGTTAGCCGTTGGACTCATGGCACACCGGACAGTCCGGTGCACTGTCTGGTGCACTGTCCGGTGCGCCACTAAAATTCCTTTCTGAAACAGGCGCTCTCGGGTTTCTGTGAAGGGAAGTTTCTTCCCCGGACCAGCCTGGCCCCACCTGGCAGAGGGTGCAGCAGACAGTCCGGTGCACATCGGACAGTCCGGTGCCCCAGGGCCAGAAACCCTAACTCTTGTTTTTCAGCTGATTTTCAAATCGGTTTTCATTCTAACTTGTGAGTGAGTTCTAGAGTGACACCTAGCACTGTATGTGAGTGTGATTGTGCACCAACACTACACTAGAACTCTCTTGGTCAAACTACTCATTGACAACCCCTCTTTATAGTACGGCTAAAAGAGAATAAAAGACCTAACTAAATCACGAGTGTCCACATCTCCCTGACACTCGGACTCCGTAGTCCTTCACCTTTTGTTTCGTTGTTTTAGCCGTCGCTTCGAGTTCTTATCTCTGGGATTGTTTTCACCGTTGTAGTACTTCTACCTGTCATGCGACCTAACTTACCATTTGTCTCTGCAAAACACACGTTAGTCACATATAACATTACGTTGTCATTAATCACTAAAACCAACCAGGGGCCTAGATGCTTTCAATCTCCCCCTTTTTGGTGATTGATGACAACCCTACAAGATTTGTGAGAGTAGTTTTGAAGTTTCTGTCAATAGAAAGGATGGTTAGTTATACTCAGTAATCTTTAATAGAAAGAACGTGTACCATAATAATAAGAGTGAGCGCATACACATAATAAGATTCTTGTTCATATAAAAGTGAAGTTAAATCAATGAATCAAGAACTAGAAGACTGGTGATAAAATATAAGGTGAAAACATAATACACACAGTCAATCATAAGCAACGAGAGTATATATATAGAGTTTGTGATCCAAAAGCACCAAGCTAGTACAGAGAGTAACAAGCACACATATTACATCAAAATGACTCTCTACTAACTCTCTAACTCCCCCTAGCTCTCACAACTCATATCTCTCCCCCTTTGGCGTCAAACACCAAAAGGGTACCCGAACCTAAACATCTGAAGTGGGAGGAGGCGGCGGGGGCGCATCCGGTCGCGGTCGAGGCAGCAGAGCGAACGCCGGCGGGGGGTCAGAGTCAGTCTCGGATCCAGGATCTGCTGTAGAAGCTGGAGCTGGTACTGACTCGAACTGAGGCCGCGCTGCAGGAACCGCCGGAACTGAAGTGGTCACAGATACTGCCACAGCAGGAGTAGTAACAGCAGAAGCTGGTGGCACTGGCGGCTGAGGGCAGACAGAGCTGAGAGCCAGAGAGGTGAAAGCCAGGGTGACCGGCCGGAGCGGAGAGGAAGAAGGACCAACAGAAGGAAGAGGGGGTCCTGACTGAATCGCTGGTACAACAGGTGCCTAAAGCGGAGGAGGTGGAGCAGACTGAACCGGAGGAACTGAGACACCAGAATGCTGTAGCATAAGAGCCATGAATGCCCTGCTCTCAGCCCGATCCTGGAGTAGCTGCTGCTGAAGCGAATCCTGCCTGTCCTGTATGGTCTGAAACATCGAGAGCATCCTCTCGGACAACCGGGTCTGCTCGGCTGCCAGGTGAGCCTGCTGCTGAGTGAGAGACTGGAGAATCGAAGCAATAGTAGGGTAAATAGCTGGAGGGGCAGCAGGGGCAGTACTAGGACTCCCAGCCTCATGATCATGTGAGCGTGGAGGCATAGGAGGCGGAGGCGGAGGAGGAACCCCAAAATCATCATCATCATCATCAACAACAACTACTGTATCCTGAGTGTCGAACTGACGAAGAGCTGCATCCTCGTCCTGAGAGTCAAAAACAGGAGCAGAAGCTGGCACAGGAGCCTCAGGCGCAGGACGGTAGGATCCAAAAACAAGGCATGAGGCCTCAAGCGTGCCCTAAAACTGTGGAGGCCAAATCAGCTGCGCAAAGATGTGACACAAGTAGTGAGCATATGGCAATTGTCGACAAGCACGAATGCCATCCAAAACGGTGTCCTCGATCTCACAAATAAGGAAATCCATGACGTCAAACTCAGAGTGAGAGACCAGGGCACCAAGGAGCCAGAGCTGAATATGTGTGGTAGCCTCCCTGTATCCCATCCTCGGCAGAAGAGTCCGTCTGATAAGCTCAAATAAGTACTTGGCTGCTGTAGTAAAATCTGCCGGTGAACGTCGCGACCCATCTGAGAAGGGCGGGCGGAACAGAGCCGCGACGTGAGCTGTACCTGGAGCCACACCGCCGTGAGGGCGACAAGGAGGGTCAGAGGTGCCGTAGCAGAGGCTGTGAAGTCGAGTCGTCGACTCGGGAAATCCAAAGAGCTGGCGAATCTGACTGGCAATAATGGTGACATCCTCTCGCTCAAAACGAAACCTCATCCAGTGATGATCCGGGTCTATCCATACAGACGCGTAGAAGACTCGGACCCACTCCTCAACATACCTGCCGCTGGTAGTCAAAAGGGTCAGAAGGCCAGGCAGATATGTGAGGTGCGCCTCAGAGTCAGCACCGGCGGCAAGCAGAAAAGCTCGAAGATCCAAAAGCCGGTGCACTCGCAGAGCAATCTGTGCAGACAACTGTGCCCTGAAGAAGGACTCCTGAATACAGGTGCTGAATAGGTCAACTGCTGCAGGGTCCCTCTGAGCCGGTAACCAAGACTCTACGGGTACGTATCTGAACCTATGTACTCGTGCCGCTGTAGCATGCTGAAGGTCAAAAAGTCTGGGATCCGTAGCAAGGGGTTGTACCTCAGTCTCATCGCGCTCCCGAAATCGAGGAGGAGGGATAGGAGGAGCTGAAGCGGGAGTGGGAGGAGGAGCAGTGGAAGCTGGTGTAGTGGAGGTAGCGGGTATGGTTGTGGTGGTGGATGGCGCAACAGGGGTGACAGGAGCAGGCAGAGTGGGTGGTGGTGTGGAAGCAGTGGTGTGAGTGGAGGAGCGAGACCGGGAGGCGAGACGACGAACACGGTACGCAATCTGATCTAATGGAGTCTGCGGCTGATCTCCAAGCTCGGCCTGCGCAGCGGTGCTGCTGCTGCTGCCGCTGCACGGGCTGCTCTGTCCGTACACCGCTTCTTGCGGCCTTCCTGCTGCTCCAAGTAAACTGTCTTGCCCTTGACCTTCCTGAAGGGGCGACGAGGATCCTCATCATCGCCTCCCCCTAGCGCCGACACATTCTTCGTGCGCGGCATGCTGAACTGATGACTGCAAATGAGAGAGAGAGACTAAGCACAGATCGATAATATCTGATAGAATAGCAAAGGATGAGATGACTACCTGGAAAGCTCACACGAGAGGTGACGATCCAGGCAGGACAGGAGACGGCACACGGGCAATCAAGGTCACTGAAATGACAGAAGAGGTGAGCACGTATTAGTCACATAGTCATAAGTATATGAAATGTGAATAAATACATACACAGAGAAATATGGCACAGAAAACAAGAGATGAGACGATCGAGAGGTCAAACGAAATGAAAACGACGTTTGAACGATAAACAGTGCCATAGGAGGTTTGGAATTTGAATTGAGGCACGAAACATGGAATTGAGCCGATACTTCACGAATAGGTTTATATAGGTGAATATGAGTGAAGTGTGTGCTTGATTTGAATTTAGGCGAAGAAAAAGAGATTTGGGCACTCGGCTCGGAAACGATCGCTCGAAACGGGGAATTTGGTGAAATTAAAGCCTAGAATCTCGGATTGGCGTGAAATTTTGCAAATATGTTACTGGAGGTGTTGTGAAGGTGCCTGAAAAATTTGGGTTCAATCGGGGCATTTTTGGCAGGTTTGGGCATTTCACCGAACACGTGGTGTGCGAGGATTTAGGGTTTTAGGGAAATGGCTATTTGAGGTGTGAAAACCCTCCCGAAGGAGCTAGGAACCTGCAAGGATACTCAAGGCACACAGAGGAACACATATGACCACTTGGTTTCACTGGAATTGACAGGAAATTGAATTGGGCACAAAAGGTGGAAATGGGGGAGTGCACAGCCTAGAGAAACAGAGAGAGAAAGGGAAAGGGAAAAGTTGCAGGGCAGCACACCAGAGGAGGGAAAGGGAGGAGCACTAGCGTTGTTGGTCGCCGGAGAGATCACCGCCGGCAGGAGATTTTTGGAGGAGGGGTCAGATCGCCAGAAACCGGGAGCAGTGGCTGGCCAGGGGAGAAGAAATGAGCCTGGCCTCGGGCTCGGGCAGAGAAGATTTTTTTAAAAAACCGAGTATGGGCACACCGGACAGTCTACAGTGCCTGTCCGGTGCACATCGGACAGCGCACAAGAGAATGGAGTTTCAGCGCGCGGCAGCCGGTGCACCAGACATTGCACAGTGCAGTGTCCGGTGCACACCGGACTGTCCGGTGAGCCCAGACAGAGGGAAATTTTGAATTTTTTGAAATGTTCTATCTAGTTCCCAACCAAACCAAATCCCAACTTATAAACACACAAAATAACACTTGTTGGGACAGGTATTGGCACCCTCATATATTTTCTCATATTTTTCAAAATATTTTGCCATAGGCTAGATAATTTTTAGAGAAAATAGGCAAATAGTGAAATTTGCATTTTGGCTTGCACTAGGGGTTTTCATGAGTGATTTGAGTTTTGAATACTCCCCCTAAGTGCAGTACCTCATGCACATTTCAAGAACCAACAATTGCATAAAAAGTAAGAATTTAAGTGCTAAAAGCTTAAAAACTAAGACTTGTCAAGTTTGATCCGAGTTAAGCTTTTTCACTCGCTTTGTTGGCGGTTATCTCAACTAGGTTAGACAAGCCCTAGATGCAATACAAGAAATTTAAACATGCAATGCAAGCTTGACAACACCATTTGACATTTTACATAAAATTTCTGAGATCAAGAATATTTAGTTCATTCCTCAACATGCAAAAGCGGGTCTTATCAAGTGGCTTAGTGAAAATATCCGCTAATTGATCTTCCGACCTCACTCCTTCTAAAATGATATCTCCTTTAGCAACATGATCTCTAAGGAAGTGATGACGGATATCAATGTGCTTGGTGCGAGAGTGTTGAACAGGATTATTAGCAATTTTAACAGCACTCTCATTATCACACAACAAAGGTACCTTTTCTAGAACTATGCCATAGTCTAGAAGAGTTTGTTTCATATATAAAATTTGTGTGCAACAAGCACCTGCGGCAATGTATTCCGCTTCGGCAGTTGACAAGGCAACACTATTTTGCTTTTGGGATGTCCATGAAACTAGTGATCTACCAAGCAGATGGCATCCCCCAGAAGTACTTTTCCTATCAATTTTGCAACCGGCATAATCCGAATCGGAATAGCCAATTAAATCAAAAGTAGCTCCTTTGGGATACCACAGACCAATGCTTGTGGTGTGCCTGAGATACCTAAGAATTCTCTTAACAGCGCGAAGATGAGCTTTCTTAGGATTAGATTGAAATCTAGCACACATGCAGACACTAAACATGATATCGGGCCTAGATGTGGTAAGGTATAATAAACTACCAATCATGGAACGGTAGAGAGTTTGATTAACCGGGTTACCTCCCTCATCTAAGTCGAGATGTCCATTTGTAGGCATGGGGGTCTTGATTGGTTTGCACTTCTCCATGTTGAACCTTTTCAACAAGTCTTTGGTATATTTCTCTTGTGAGAGAAAGTTACCATCTTTCATTTGCTTGACTTGAAAGCCGAGGAAGTACGTTAGCTCACCAATCATTGACATCTCGAACTCCTTCGACATCAACTCACCAAATTCCTTGCAATGATAGTCATTTGTCGAGCCAAAGATTATATCATCAACATATACTTGACAAATGAAAATATCATCGTTATGTTTCTTTGTGAATGTGTCGACGGTCCCGATCTTGAAGCCCTTTTCGATGAGGAAGTCGCGAAGGCGCTCATACCAAGCCCTTGGAGCTTGCTTTAGCCCATATAGCGCCTTGGACAACCTGTAAGCATGGTTAGGATATCTAGGGTCTTCAAATCTAGGCGGTTGCTCAACATATACAAGTTCATTTATGAAGCCATTTAAAAATGCACTTTTTACATCCATTTGATAAAGTTTTATATCATAGCATGATGCATATGCAAGTAGGATACAGATGGCTTCTAGTCGAGCAACCGGTGCAAAGGTCTCTCCAAAATCTAAGCCTTCAACTTGAGAGAATCCCTTTGCAACTAGCCTTGCCTTGTTCCTTACAATCACACCTTGATCATCTTGTTTGTTTCTGAACACCCACTTTGTTCCAATGATTCTTGCATCTTGTGGGGGCTTCTCCAGGGTCCAAACTTCGTTACGGGTGAAGTTGTTAAGTTCTTCATGCATGGCATTCACCCAGTCCGGATCCTGTAGCGCCTCATCTATACAAGTAGGCTCAACACAAGAAACAAAGGAGTGATGTTCAATAAAAGAAGCATGTCTATGTGATCGAGTAATAACCCCTTGTGAAGGACTCTCCTGATGATTTGGTTTTGAGGATGAGCTTGAAGTAGTGATGAGTTTCTCCTGTCAACCACTTGGGAAGAAGATCCTGGAGCATCAACATCTTTGGCTTGTACCCTTGCTTGTTCATGAGAGACAAATGTATCTTCATTTGCATGCCTCTCATCTTTTTCATCATCTTGTGGTACATTTGATGAAGAAGGCCTGTCAATGATTTGCACCTCTTCTTCATCTTCTTTTAGTTTGATAGCTCCAATAGGCATGTTCTTCATTGCTTCCCTAAGTGGCTCATCACCTACATCATCAAGATTTTCAAGTGCTCCTTGGGAGCCATTAGTCTCATCAAATTCCACATCATATGTTTCTTCTACCACACCAGTGGCATGGTTGAATACTCGATATGCTTTGGACTTTAATGAATAACCCAAAAGAAAACCAATATCACAACGTCTTTGAAACTTCCCTAGGTGATGGCGTTTCTTGTAGATGTAGCATTTGCACCCAAACACCCGGAAGAAGGAGACGTCTGGCTTTTTCCCATTTAGCAGTTCATAGGGAGTCTTCGCAAGTAGCCGGTGAGGAAATAGCCTGTTTGATGCATAACAAGCAGTGTTGACAGCTTCGGCCCAAAACCTCTCCGGTGTGTTATACTCATCAATCATTGTTCTTGCAAGAGTGATCAAGGTCCTATTTTTTCTTTCAACAACTCCATTTTGTTGAGGTGTGTATGTTGCAGATACTTCATGTTTGATCCCAATTTCATCACAGTACTCATGAATGTTGGTGTTGTCAAATTCTTTGCCATTATCACTTCTAATCTTCTTGATCTTGCAATCAAATTCATTTTGTGCTTTCTTGGCAAACTTCTTGAATATAGATGCAACTTCAGATTTGTCATGGAGAAAGAACACCCAAGTGTATCTTGAAAAGTCATCAACAATCACTAGACAGTAGAGGTTGCCACCAACACTTACATAATTTGTAGGTCCAAATAAGTCCATATGAAGTAGTTCCAGTGGCCTTGATGTTGACATGAAAGCTTTAGTAGGATGTGTATTAGCAACTTGCTTTCCAGCTTGACATGCACTACATGACTTGTCTTTTTCAAACACCACATCCTTTAATCATCTAACCATGTCTTTCTTTAATACCTTCTTGAGTGTGCTCATCCCAACATGTGCAAGCCTCCTATGCCAAAGCCATCCAAGTGAAGCTTTGGTGAAGAGGCAAGTTCTTAAGTCTGCATCTTCTGAAGTGAAATCCACTAAATAGAGGTTGTTGTATCTAAATCCCTTGAACACCATTGATTCATCATCCATCTTTGTTACAATAACCTCTGTTGGAGTGAATAAGCATTGAAGTCCAAGATCACAGAGTTGACCCACTGATAATAAATTGAAACTCAAAGGTGCAACTAAGAGAACATTTGATATTGATAAATCATTTGAAATTGCCACCTTGCCAAGTCCTTGCACTTTTCCTTTTGAATTGTCTCCAAATGTGATTTTATCTTGTCCATCAACATTCTCATCAAGTGAGGTGAACATCCGTGGGTTGCCTGTCATATGTTGTGTGCATCCACTGTCAATAACCCAATGACTCCCACCGATCTTGTAGTTCACCTACATCCACAGACAATTCAAGCTTGAGTTTTGAGGGCCCTATATTGCATAGGACCAGTGACTCTCTCAATCAAGGACTTTGCAACCCAGATTTGTCTAGGTCTACTCTTGTTTGGTGGACCTAGGAATGTAACTTTGACCTTTCCATTTGCAACCTTTCTTAGAACATAATGAGCATTGAAAGCAAATGGTCTTGAGTGCTTAGGCAAGGGAGCTAGTGGTTTGGCTTTGCAGTTGTGGGCAAAATGACCTTCATTTCCACACTCAAAGCATTTGATGGGCTTGTGAGTCTGCTTTGGCTTGTATTGAGTGGTAGCTTTCTTTTGCACAAAAGCATTGTATCCAATACCACTCTTGTTGTTTTTCATGACAATGTTCATAAGCAGCTCATTTTGGAGGTATTGACCCTTGTTGAACTTTTGCACACTTGTTGCAAGATGTTCATTTTCACTTTTTAGTTTCTTGACCTCATTTTTAAGCCTTTGATTATCCACTGCCAACTCATTGTTGAAATCATTGTTCTCAATAGCAACCTTTCCTCTAGTAGTTGCATCAGTCAAGTATTTCTTCAATTTTTGGTTGTCTAAAGTCAGGACTTCAACTTTTTCAGTCAATTCAGCATGTAGACTAGTTTGCTCTTCTTGACTCAAATCATCACATGAGGTTGCTACATCAATCTTAACAACAGGGTTAATAGCCTCATGTGTTTTGCAAGATAAAAGTTCATTTTCAACAAGAAGATTGTCATGATCAAATTTAATTTGAGTATAGTCTTCCTTGATTTTTACTAGTCTATTTTGCAACTCCCTATTAGCTTCATTTAATTTGTCACATTTATCCTTAGCATCTTTTAGGGAGATTGTGAGCTCATTTACAGTTGATGACATAGTTTTATTTTCTTCTTTTATTTCATCACTAGCTTTCATAACTATGTCATATTTGGCATTTAAAGATTCATTTTCATTTTTCAACCTATCACATTTAGCTTTTGACTTTCTAATAATTTGAGTATATTCTTTAAGCAAGTCAGCTAGTTCATCATATGAAGGTGAAGCAAATTCCTCATCACTATCACTATCACTATCACCAGTAATATTAATATCATTTTGTACCTTCCGTTCACCTCTAGCCATGAGGCATAGGTGAGAAGTCGATGATGGCGATGGTGATGGTGAAGAGAAGTCCCCGGCGATGGCGGCAACTTTTTCATCATTCTCTTCTTCACTTGAAGAAGATCCACTTGATGATTCAATATCGGTGAGCCAGTCACCAACAATATATGCCTTTCCATTCTTCTTCTTGTGGAACCTCTTTTGCTTCCCATCCTTCCTCTTGAAGAATTTATTTTCCTTATTTTCATCATCGCTGTCATCTTCTTTCTTGCCCTTGAACTTATTCTTCTTGGGCTTGTTACATTGAAGAGCAAGATGACCGAGCTCACCACAGTTGTAGCAGTCCATCTCAGAAATGGGCTTTCTTTTGTTGGAAAAGAATTTCTTCTTTCTTGAATCAAATTTGATGCCTTCTCTATCACTACTAGGAATATGTTTTTTAAGACATACATCTTAAGACAAATATCAGTGCATTTTATAGAAGCGTCTTTTATCATATGGTGTTGAGTAAGGTAAGACGGTTTGTTGGACATCCGTCTTTAATGAAGAAGGTTTTTGAGACAGATATATGGTTGGAAATGTCTTATATCTAATTAATACGGTTTAATTTTAAAAACTGTCTCAAATAAATATACCTTTTGAGGCATTAAGTTTATAAAAAGTGTCTTTTATTTTGGTTACTATATTAGACACTTTTGTATATGAAACCATCTCAAATAATGATATTATTAGAGTCATCTAGACTATACAAATTGTCTTAGATGTTAGTGAGTATACTAGAAACTTGTAAACATAAAACTGTCTCGTATGATATTTCTGATAAGACATATTATGAAAAAACGTAGTCAATAGTAAATTCTGATTAGATTGAACTAAACATTTTTCGGAATTTAAAATAAACTAGTTAGATGACTGTATGTTCGTACGGTTTCTATATATCATATAGGTAAAAAATCTTGCTTAAATAAGAAACTACTTCAAATACAATTATAGGTTTGAAATATGATTATTTTTTTATTTTCTCATTAACAGTATATTCATAGTTATAATATCGTCTCTTTGTACGACATATGCAACTTGATAAGCGGTGATTATTTAAAATTCATCGCTCGCGCAAAGATGAATTTAGAAACTCAGTTCAGTCCTCCGACTTTATCCGAAACGAGATTTATTAGAAATCAACGACTAAAATTTTAGGTGTAAAATAATTTAGTCCCCTCTGTGTCACAGCCCATGTGTCGAAGGCCAAGCCTAGCCACGTCTCCTTCGGCAGTCCATGTGTCACAGCCCGCCCAAACCCTAGCGCACAGTAGCCGTCATTCACCTCCTGCTCGCCCGCATCCGACTTGCCCGCCGACCACCTCATCCCTCCTACCGTGTAGCCCTAGCCCCAACCCCTTGGTGGCCTAGCTCCGTCGGTCGGCGGCCAACCGTAGCAGTCGCTCGTCAGCAACATCACCCAGCCCTAGCCTCACACTGCTCTCACCAGCAGTCGCCAACAACAGCAGCCAGTGGCAGTGAGCATCCGCGCACAGCACAGCTCCCGCCTTGATTCCCCGCCCTCCGCTCGCGGCCTCGCGCTCCAGTCACTAACAGGTAGCATCAGCAAGCAGTGGCATCGAAGGCGTGGAGACCGGCCAGCCGCCAACGCCCTCTGTAGATCGCTCGGCCTCTCCAAACGACCAGGGCCAGAAGTAGTGCTAGTCAGTTGAGATTACTTGAAATTCAAGTTGTATTTGAAGTTTTTTAAAAAATTCGGCCTAATGTGCTATGGCCACTAGTTTGAATTTAAGTTAGATTTAAAGGTTACACACAATTTACTAGTTTTATTATCTGAATAGTTGAATTGGTCTCGTACTATTGTAAATAATGACAAGAATTGTCATGTCCAACAATAGAGCTACATGCATGCATTAAGTTTTTGTGTTTGAATACAGTAAGGTTTCTTTGTGTTTTAGGTTGTATACAATAGAATGACCAGGCAGAGCTGTGGATTTGGAATTATGACAATGTCTTTAGCTGAAAAAGTCAGGGTTGTGGTCGAGCAATTTAATGATTATGTGAGGATACTTTCACTCCTTTGAGCCAACCGACTCTTGGCATGCTTCTGAATCTGATGATCAGCTATTCAACCGAAGGAAAATATGCAGCAGTGCTGATAAACAGTGGTCTATACTAGATTGTAATGCTGGTGTTTTGTACCACTTAAGATTTTTAGATTCAGGATTTGCACCAAAGTTTGCATTACACAATAACCTGAAATCAGAATCATACATTATAACCAATCATTTCTTATAGTTTCGGCTAGCTGTTTGGAACTGAATTTCTTCTACTGAGCGCATAGTGCGTCAGATTGCTGATAGTACTCATGACTAATTATAATTAATCTTTCCTTGCAAATAGACATTTCATGGAGGACCACTGAGGGTGAACTATGGGCCACCGCCACCCATGGCTCTGTTGAGGAGGTCAACAATGCCATATCAAACCTGATGGCATCGTAAGTTTGTTCTATGCCATTTTCATCCTTTCGTGTATCTTGTACCATGATTGTCACCAATGACTCTACCATGTTGCGACAGTTCCCCCATAGTGATTGGTGGAGCTCTCAGTAAATGCCAACTTCTTTAAATAATATGAATTCCTATTGTTTGATGAAGGAGGAATAAATACAGAGCGAAGGTATACCATTCTCTGTAGTAACTTAGGTAGTAAAACTATTTGACCATAATAACTCAAATGTATACTTGTCTGTAGACCTTTTTCCTTGCTAGTATGAATTTGTAAGATGCCAATGAGTCAACAGTTGTTGTTAGGTTTTAATGTATTACTTGTCTAATTGAACTCAAATGTTTTCCTTTGAAGTGTTATATATAAAAGTTGTATCTAATCTATTTATCTTGCTTGTGTAAAAATTTCATGACCATAGGTTTAATAGGTTAGGAGTTATGATTTTTTTCAAGTCCAGTTTCCGAATCTGTCCAAATTCTATACAGGTTTCGAAAATTGGATTGTTTGACTAAATTAAACCGAGAATCAGCTCTTAGTAATTATAAAGAAGTTGTAGTACTTTTATTAGGCTTTCCAAAAAGTCTTGGATCACCCCTTTTGGTGGTCTAGAAGTAAAATTATGGCTGTTTGAAATATAAAGTCTGAATCTGTCCAAATCTGGACAGAAGAGACTGTTTGTGTTAACTGACCTTGCTACGGATGGAATTAACATGAGATGTTTATAAATGAATTGTAAACAATTCTACTAGCTTTCTAAAAAGTCTAGGATCACCTGATTTGGATGTCTGAAACTCCAGTTATGGAATTTTAAAGTGAGTGGCCGAATTCTGTCCAAATCTGGACAGAAATTGTGTTTAGTACAGTTTGACCTTTCTAAAGGTCGAATCTTGTTATGATGATAATACAAAAGTTATAGAGGACTTTATAAGCTTTCCAAAAAGTCCTAGTTTACTATTTTTGGATGCATATCTTGTGAGTTATGAGCTAAACACATAACTGTTGTGCTGCTGTCCAAAATCAGCAAGTATTAAGTTGATTTCTCGAGTCATTCTTGTTTGGCTAGGTAGGATTAGTAAATTCTTGATTCTTGATTCTTGATTGTTGAAGACTTGTTGTATATAATGGCTATGGTAATCCATGCTTGTTGATCGATAAATGTCGAAGTTGGATATTGATCGTTTAGATTAGTAGTAGTGAATGACATTGTTTGGTCTGCTTCAGTTAAAATCTGAATTTTACTTAATGGACGTGTTCATTAGTGTTGTAAGACTTTAGAGTTTAAAGTGTGGTCTTGTAAAAGTCTATGATCCTAAATAATAATATTCTACCTACTGGACCATAGAAGCGTTTCTATCTATGCTCCAAGTAGGTGTCTGATAATGGCGAGTCCTAATATTGTTAGTCTTTATTATTATGCTTTGGTTAGGAAGAGCATAGGATATGTGAATAAGTGTATTATCTCGTAAAGTTTGAATTAGCCCGAATAGGTTGGAGAAATGTGATTACTATGTTTAGTGATATATCGATACCTAGTGTTTACTTGCGAATGTTTCATTGTCATGACATTAGAAGTTTAATTTATTATCTTGTGATTTTGTTTAGCCTTATGTTATTCATCTTTATAATCATTCATATGCATCTGGCATATCAGATAGGTACGCTAGATGATTATGCGATATGAAGGGCATGAACCAAACTGAACCACAAGATGGATGATCTGACCCAGTGCCAGGATGAGAGATGCTCACCGAGTGGTCGTCGTTTGACAACACTAGCTTAGTGTTATTCGAGGCAACTCTTTCACATGGATTTTTAAAATCTGTAGTGTTTAAAGAACCAGAAATGGATTTGCTTGTTTCTAATTCATTTTGCTTGTTGGATGTCGATATGCACATGCATTTTCAGGTAAATTCATTCCTTCTACTTTACATCCCTTTTTATTTCCTTGCACCATTGTCTCATATAGATAACCTTCTGCAGTCAGCTTATGATCAAGGGTACAAATAAGATCATGCCAACTCTACTCCATGTACTGCTGGTGTCACAGGTTTGCCCACTAATCTTGATTGCATTTTGCTTCACTTATCTATGGATTTATGGTTCTGTACTACAATTCTAAAACTTGTTTTTGAGTTGGATCGTTTACCTGTATTCCCCCAGAGTTTTTTTACTTAAGTATCTGGGACATGAGAGAACATAGTTTTGTTCACAATAATGCAACCATTACATCTTTTTATCACAACCTTGTTATAGCAGAATATGGCTAAACGAGTGAACAATAATATACTTCATTCGATGCTTTGTTAATTGTTATAGCAGTATGCAATACATATAAATATAGCATACTCATAATTGGAGTAGCAAACCATCTTACTTATTGTTTAGAGTGAGAAAACTATAGACAACAGAACATTTTGTCTACAAGATGACAATGTGCTCGTGGTTGTGCTCCTTTTTTGTGCTTTTTAGTTGAAATCTGATGCTACTTAAATCTAACTAATTTCTTAGCAGACAACTTGCCTTCTGTTGCACTATTTTCTGAGCACATAATTGATTGTCTCTGCCTTTCTGTTTCTAGGTCCTTAATGCTTTGTTCAACCTTTGCAAAATTAATAAAAGAAGACATGAACAAGCAACCGAAAATAGAATCATCCCTCACTTGATGAAATTTGTCATGTCAGACTCACCTCTGCGGCAGTATGCCCTGCCTTTGCTGTGTACTTAAATCTGCTGGAGGATGATGCATGGGCATGCACGACATTAGATTCTATTGCTGTTTGTTTGACTCACGATAATGATCACAGAAAAGTGGAAAAAACACTGTTGAAAAAAGAGGCCATTCAGAATTTAGTGAAGTTCTTCCAAGATTGCCCAGAACAGTTTTTTGGCCATATATTGGACGCTTTCTTGAAGATAATAACGTAAGAGTACAAGGCATATTCTCTGATTAATTGCAATCATGCTACAGATTGCTGATCGGTACATTGTATGCATGTTTTCGGCAGGAAATCTTCTAGGCTAAATACAACAATGGCTACCAATGGTTTAACAACATTGCTCATTGCAAGACTTGACCATTCAAATTTGGTGGTCGCAAAAGTGTGGAGACTTGAATTCATATAATGTGAGGCTTAACATTAGTGCAAACAGTTGTATTTTAGTTTAGATTTAGAGCACACTTATGTATGCGTTGTTTGACAATGCTTATTTATGATATATTGAATGGTACTTATTTATATTATATTAATTATAATGTTGTTCAATATATGTGTATGTATATTTCTCTTTCAAATTATTATAACGTGATGTCTGAAAAAATGATTATAAATTGAAGAATGTACTGCTGTGTAAGTCATTTCGTTTAAATCTTAATAAGACAGTCACCAAAATGTCTAATATCAGTCTCCTAAATAAGACGGTTTCTAAAACGTCCATTATTAGTCACCTAAATAAGATGGTTTTCCTATTGTAATCGTCTATTATTGTAGGATATTCGAGACAGTTTGATAAATACTTTATGACTTATAATGTTTGTATTCTCTACGGTTCTTTATAAGGAGTGTCTTAAACAAAAACATAATTCAAGACGGTTTATCAGACAAAATGACTTAAACAAATACCTTTTTCAGACGGTTATAAATTAAAAAATGTCTTAAAATAATATCTTTTGAGACGGTTTCCAACCATCTTATATGTGGGACATCTTTTGCGACTCCATCAAATTTGGACACTTCATAAGCGTCTTAATAACTAAAAATTAACCGTCTCATATAACATGATCTGTAGTAGTGTATTTAGCTTCTTCAACATCTTGGTGGTCTTCCTTACCATCAAGGCAATGTTTGCATCAAGGTCATCATCACTTGAGGATTCTTCCTCAACTTGTATTTTTGCTTTTCCTTTTCTTTCATGATTTGCTTTGAGAGCCAAATCCTTTCTTTTGGAAGATGATTCTTCTTTGTCGTTGATGTGCATGTACATCTCATGGGCATTGATCTTTCCCAAAATCTGTGTAGGTGTGGTAACTGAAAGATCCATTTGATGTAGCACAGTGACAATGTGTCCATATTTGTCTATTGGGAGGACACTGAGAATCTTCCTCACAACATCCGGTTGTGAGATTTGAGTAAGCCCCAATCCATTAACTTCCTCTACAAGAATATTGAGACGTGAGTACATAGCATTTGCATTTTCATTAGCAAGCATTTCAAAAGAATTTAACTTTCTCATGGTTATGTGATATCTCTCCTCACGCTCACTTCTAGTTCCTTCGTGTAGAGCACAAATGTCCATCCACAAATCATGAGCAT
Source organism: Zea mays (assembly GCF_902167145.1). Classification (NCBI taxonomy): domain Eukaryota; kingdom Viridiplantae; phylum Streptophyta; class Magnoliopsida; order Poales; family Poaceae; genus Zea; species Zea mays. The sequence goes on from NC_050103.1 coordinate 33,919,012, forward strand.
TTTTATGATTTCTTACTCTATTGAACACATCTTTGCAAAGGCCTCTAAAAAGGGTGTTTTTGGCCTTGGCATTCCATTTCTCATAATTGAACTCATCACCTACAAGATTTGTGGGATCTCTAGGTTCGGGGAATCCTTGTGTGGCGGCTTTATAGACACCAATGTCTATAGCCTCTAAATATGCTTCCATACAAATTTTCCAATAAGGAAAATCGTCACCATCAAAAACGGGAGGAGGTCCATCCCCACCGGACATCGTAACTCTAGCGGTTAAGCTAATCTACGAGCAACAAGGCTTTGATACCAATTGAAAGGATCACGATGCCCAAGAGGGGGGGTGAATTGGGCTTTTCTAAAAATCAACACTAATTAAAACCTAAGCAAGAGCCCAACTTCACCCCAACAACTAGCACTAAGAATATAATACTAGAAATGCAACAATGCTAAGACAATACTTCAAATACTTGCTAAACAAATACACAATGTAAAGTGCTTGAATTAAGTGCAGAATGTAAAGCAAGGTTTAGAAGACTCCTCCAATTTTTCCCGAGGTATCAAAGAGTCGGCACTCTCCACTAGTCCTCGTTGGAGCACCCGCGCAAGGGTATCGCTCCCCCTTGGTCCTCGCAAGAACCAAGTGCTCACTACGAGATGATCCTTTGCCACTCCGGCGCGGTGGATCCCTCGAGACCGCTTACAAACTTGAGTCGGGTCACCAACAAGATCTTCACGGTGATCACCGAGCTCCCAACGCCACCAAGCCGTCTAGGTGATGCCGATCACCAATAGTAACAAGTCGTAGACTTTCGCTTGACCAAGAGAAGCCTAATGCAAGTGGTGTGTGCTCTAGGTGGCTCTCGCTAACGCTAATGAGGAACAAACACGGATTAAGATTCTCTAATCTCCTCACTAGGCTTTTGGTGCTTGCAATGCTCTAGCAATGTGCTGGAATAAATGTGGAGTGCAAGACATTGAATATGGTGGGTGGAAGGGGTATAAATAGCCCTCACCCACCAACTAGCTGTTACAGGCATTTTCCTGCGCACTGGCGCACCGGACAGTCCGGTGCGCCAACGGTCGTTTCCAACGGCTAGTTCTGACAGTTAGCCGTTGGACTCATGGCACACCGGACAGTGAACAGTCACTGTCCGGTGCACACCGGACAGTCCGGTGCACTGTCCAGTGCGCCACTAAAATTCCTTTCTGAAACTGGCGCTCTCAGGTTTCTGTGAAGGGAAGTTTCTTCCCCGGACCAGCCTAGCCCCACCTGGCAGAGGGTGCAGCGGACAGTCCGGTGCACACCGGACAGTCCGGTGCCCCAGGGCCAGAAACCCTAACTCTTGTTTTTCAGCTGATTTTCAAATCGGTTTTCGTTCTAACTTGTGAGTGAGTTCTAGAGTGACACCTAGCACTGTATGTGAGTGTGATTGTGCACCAACACTACACTAGAACTCTCTTGGTCAAACTACTCATCGACAACCCCTCTTTATAGTACGGCTAAAAGAGAATAAAAGACCTAACTAAATCACGAGTGTCCACATCTCCCTGACACTCGGACTCCGTAGTCCTTCACCTTTTGTTTCGTCGTTTTAGCCGTCGCTTCGAGTTCTTATCTCTAGGATTGTTTTCACCGTTGTAGTACTTGTACCTGTCATGCGACCTAACTTACCATTTGTCTCTGCAAAACACACGTTAGTCACATATAACATTACGTTGTCATTAATCACTAAAACCAACTAGGGGCCTAGATGCTTTCAGAAGGGAAGGTGTTTTTCGCCTTCAACTCAAAAAATACAAGTTTCGTCCACATCAAAGCAGTTCATACATGGATGGAAAGGTAAAAATATATTACAAGGTATGGACAAATTTATAGAGTAGTGTCTATTTCCTAAATTACAATATTTTTTATAAGGTTAATTCAAGAATTTCTCTAGAGCTTTTTCATAGTAGTGTCTTTAGCTTCATCACTTCATCACTATCCGCCAAGCTTCGGATCATTGCTCTTCGGCTTCGTCATCCTGTACATAACAAAGCGTTATAAGGTAAACTCAAGTTTCAAGGAGAAGGTAAGCACCAGGTATGAGTTTATTACCGGCTTGAGGTGACTTCGAGCTTCGTCACCAGCTAAGCTTCGCCCACCCTTCGTCCAAATTTGTGTTATGAATCTATTTCCTATGCTTCGGGCCAGGGTGGGGATATCAGTTAAATCTGCTAGTGATAAGCTAAAGTTAGGTCTATTGATGATCTTCCCATGTGTGCAACATGTTTTCATGAAAGCAACAGCTGTGCCCCGAGAAGCTAGAAGAGCACAGAAGTCACCATGTCCAGCTATAACTTCGTCAAGTGCATCAACTTCGCCCTCAATATGTTCAAAGGTGTCTGGCAGGTCTTCAACTGAAGGTTCAAATTTCTCAGAACTGGCTCCAACTGAGTTGAAGACCTGCTTCAGCCGTTGCACGCATCGGTGGCCGAAGTCTAGACATTTATCCTGAAGCTCCTTCAATGATTTCTGCAAATCTGAACTCTTTTCGACTTCGACTTTAAGCTTTGTATCGAGATTCTTCTTTTCTTGCTCAAAATTTTCTGATTTCAGGAGTAGTTCGCTGTTTAATCTGGCAATTTCGGCTTGGGCTTCTGCCAGTGAACCCTCCATTGTTTGGAGAACAAAATCCTTCTTTTCAAGAGTAGCTTCATAATCTTCGATTTTGCTCTCTAAGCCTTCAATTATAACCTCATGTTTCTTATCTTCGAAGTCCTGTTGCATCCACAAGGCTTTACTTAGTAGCATACTCTGTGCAAAGCAACCTTCATCAGAAAACACCTTCGTCGTAAAAAACAATGAAAAGCCGAAGGAAAAAATTTTACCTTGAAATTAGAATAGAATAAACTACCGACGATATGTTGTCGTCGGTAGCGACTGATGTCGGCTTTGAGTTTTGGGAAACCAACACTCTTTGACAGAGTACTGATAACCTTCGCTCCAATTCGGTCTCGGAGGCATCCTAAGCTTTCTTCATCAATACCGCCGAAGAGCAACGCTCCTGGCTGGTAGCCACAAGATATAGCATAATCTCTCAGCTCCTCTTTCTCAGCCTTAGTTAACTTTTGACCAATTATATTATGAAAATTGAAGTCCTTTTCATCCAAAATATCTTCGGCGATCTCCTTCCCTTTTCCAGGCACTGTGGCTAGGGTTTCTTCGGCAGCTAGAGCAGCTTCTTCTGCAGCCATATTCAACAACATTTTATCAATATCAGAAAATGTGCTCTCCAGATTTGTATCTTCGGTCGTTGCAGCTTCGGTAGCTGTAGCAATTTCGGCAGCAGGTGTTATCTTTGATGCTGAGGCCGGCGGTGGTGTTTCTTCAATAGCTTCAATTACAGTAATAATCCTCCGCCTTTTTGGCCCAGCAGACTTCTTGGCTGCCGAAGGCTCCTTCTTCTTCTGTAAAACCTTCGTCAGATGCGGCCCCAGTGGACTTAGCTTGATAGGTAAGGATTCAGTCATTACCTTTAGAATTTTTCTACATCAGCAGCAGCAGGTGTTGAAGGAGTCTCTTCCTCTATCTAAGTTGTTTTTGGTTTCGGAGCCGCAGCCTTCCTCTTCTTCGAAGCAGCCACCTTCGGCTCAGGGCTGGATTTTCTATTTTTATAATTTCTTCATCTTCTTTCACCATCCTAGCAGCTTGCCTGCTCAGAACACTAACAATCCTCTTTCTCTTTTGGCCTTCGGCACCCTTGTTCAATCGCTCATAGTCAGGATATTCAAAATTCAATGCATCCATCACCCGATTCAACCTTCGCTTCGGTCGGGTGCCGAAGGCCGCAGTCATCAGCTGATCTTCTTTTTCAGTGTAATTACCCAAAATTTCGTTGCACATGGTTTCTATCATTTCTAACCATTCTTGGCATGGCCCTTTAAACTGTTTCTCAAATTTGAACCAATAAGGCAGTCACACAAGTTCATTCTTCTCCTTTGTCCCCTTTAGCTTTGGCATGTTCCATTCACTCAGCGTCGGGAACACCTTATAGGCCAGATATTCTTGGACTAGATCTCTGGTGTTGATCTGCAAGGCTACCACCCAGAATTCTGCCACAGCTTCTTGGCACGGTGACCCCGTCGACATGTGGCACAGGGGCCTAGTCAACCCGAAGCTTAAGCTCAACGGGCTCAGTACTAGCGTCTTGAGCTTCTCCCTCTTCTTCTCATCGGCCTTAACATAAAACCACTCATTTTTCCAACCGGTTGGCCACTTGGTGCGATAGCTAACCACCAGAGACTTCATATCTTTGCGGTAAGCAAAGTTGTAACAACCAAAATTCTCATGAAGTCCATCTTCTCTGGCCTTCGTCTGATAATGAAGCTCATGCACTCGGCAAAAAGCTTCAGCATTCGGGTCTATTCCTTGGCTTTGGAGTGCCCAGATGTAGACGCTGAGCCTAACGATAGCGTTAGGAGTCAGCTGATGAAGATAGATTTCATAATTTTCTAAAACTTCCCCAATCATTTCGTTCAAAGGAAACCTCAATCCCGCTCTGAAGAAACTCCTGAAAACTACCACCTCATCATTTTCTGGTGTCGGAGTGGTTTCTTCCCCGGCGAAGCGAATTAGCTTCTTCTCATCTTCTTCGAAGTAGCCTAGCTTTATCATCAATGTCAGCCTCAGAAACGGTAGATTTTCCAAAGTCCAAGTGGCTGGGTTTGGCTGGCATGAGAGTGTTATAATCTTCCTCTTCTTTATCAACAATATCTTCTTCGAAGTCAGCATATTCAGCTTCGGCAGCAGATGCACCTTCGTCAGCATCTCCCTCTATCACAACCAGTCCCGATTGTTTCATCACTTCAGAGATCGGGGCAGTCTCTGTGGCTTCAGCCTGCTCTCCGTCACGGGTCACCCTAGCAGTTGAACGTACTCTGGCCATCAGGTGTTGAATTCCTTGCAGTTCTTACGAATGTTGATGATTTTTATAGTTTTGACGAAGTTCCCTCTTATGATGAAGCTAGATCAAAATGATGCATTGCTTGAGAATGCGATGAGAAAATCTTTGGCTATGGTTAAATTTTTCAGCAGCACAACAGTGCAATGGCAATGAATCCTGTGGTAACTTCACACCTACCCGTCTATTTATATAGTGCTGCAGGTGTGAAGGTGAATCGTCAAGTCACCCGCACCCGCTCAACAGTCACCCACACCCACTGAACGGTGGACCACGGTGCGTGGGAGATGAATCGCCAGATCGCGCTTACCCGCCGCATGGTGGGGCCACCTCACGCTCGAATTATTTTAATCATTTCTCGACAATGAGCTCAGGGAAGGTGTTTTTTGGACCTTCGGCATTCCGAAGCCTAGGACAATTTTTCACGGATCAAGCTCGTTACGAAAAACGATCTAGCACCGCGAAGGGCTACTGTTGGGGGTCTGTTTCGTAGCCGAAGGTCCTGTAAGAAGAAACACCTTCGGAAGATCAGCACAGAAATAACGCCGAAGCTACCTTCCGGGGAACTTCGACATAACGACATGCCTTGAGACGAAGAGTCGCACCGACTTAAAGATGAAAAGACAGATTGACCCATGATAGTTTGTGTCATGATTGTAATCGATTGTAAAGGGTATAAATGTAATTTCACACATGCTGCGCCCTGTGCCTATAAATACATGAACAGTACCCCCATACTGTTCACGCTGATTTGTACTCGCTTGTGCATCACGCTTGTTCTCATACCTTCTGTCAAGCCGAAGGTACAAATGTAACCTTGTGTTATTCTTATTCGTTCATCATTATATAATAAGAAATATATTATAATTTCATATGATTATCCATGTTATTTCTCATGTTTCATATGCTTCATCTTTCATTGATATATGTTGTAATGGTGAAGGTACGTCCTTCATAACCTTCGTCCGAAGATCGTTATATCCTTAGGGAAATAATGCTTCGAAGGACGAAGGACATTAACCATTAACCTACTTTTGTGTTGCCTTGTTCTTAAGTCGAAGCATTTGAGAACAAGTCCCCAACAGTACCTAGGTTACGACTAATGTGTTTCCAAGTATATCCCTATACTAAGTTGAATATTGAAAGGGAAATGGAGTATTCGACGAAGACAAGGCTTCCACTCCACTCTAACAGTATCATTTATCCTTCGTCGTCACTCCACAACACTCCAAATTGGTGTAATCCTTCACTCTCATTTACGTGTACCAATGAGGAGAAAGTTTAAAGGGCTCTCAAAGTCTCCGTTTTTGGCGATTAATGCCAAAGGGGGAGAAAGTATTAAGCCCAAAGCAAAAGGACCGCACCACCACCTAATTTTAATTGTGTTTCGAATATTTTAATTGGTATATTTCAAATTGATATCTAATTGATATATTTAACAATAGATTTTCAAAACTAATATCCATTAAAACCCTCTTGAAAACTAAGATGAGAATTTCATTCAGGGGGAGTTTTGTTTAGTCAAAGGAAAAGCATTTGAAACAGGGGGAGAAATTTCAAATCTTGAAAATGCTTCTTGCAATCTTATTCATATACCTTTGACTATTTGCAAAAGACATTGAAAAGATTTTCCAAAGAGATTTGCAAAATAAAACAAGTGGTGCAAATGTGGTCCAAAATGTTAAATAAAAAAAGCAATCCATTCATATCTAGTGAAATTATAAATTGGTTTAATTCCAAGTAACCTATGCACTTACATTATGCAAACTAGTTCATTTCTACACTTATACATTTGATTTGGATTGTGTTGGCATCAATCACCAAAAAGGGGGAGATTGAAAGGTAAATAGGGTTAACCTTATCAAACAATTAATTTTGGTGGTTGAATGCCCAACACAAATATATGGACTAACTAGTTTGCTCTAGAATACATGTTCTACAGGTGCAAAAAGGTTCAACACAAACCAATAAATATTCAAGTTAGGGATCAAATTCAAAGGAGCAAAGAAACTTGAATGTGCTGAGGAACGGTGCACCGGACTGACCGGTGTGCCACCGGACAGTGTCTGATGTGCCAGGACCATACAACTCAAACCAGCCACTCTCGGGTTTTTCTAGGCGCCCTCCGTTATAATTCACCGGACTGTCCGGTGTGCCACCAGACTATCCGGTGCACCAGCGGAGCAACGACTAACTCGCGGAACGGTCGACTCTACAAAGGCTACAGTACGCTACAGTGCGCGGTAGAAGTCAGAACAGAAGTCAGAGGCACACCGGACAGTGAACAGGACCTGTCCGATGTGGCACCGGACTGTCCGGTGCCGCATGAGGACAAAGCCTCCAACGGTCAACTACTCCAAAACCCTAACGGTTGGGTGACGTGGCGGCGCACCGGTCAGTGTCCGGTGGCGCACCGGACTGTCCGGTGCGCCCATCGACATTAGCCATCCCCAACGGCTTGTTGGTGGTTGAGGGCTATAAATACCCCCAACCACCACAACTCCAAGCATCCAAGTCTTCTGAAGTTTTTATTCAATACAAGAGCTAGTGGATTCACTCCTAGACACAATTCAAAAGAATCAAGGCCTCTTCAAGTCCCAAACTCATTCCAACCACCTAATGACTTGAGAGAGTGTTTGTTCGTGTTCTTTTGCGCTCTTGTGCTTGGATCACTTTCTTCCTTCCTCATTCTTGTTCCAAAGTGACTTGTGATCAAAGCAAGAGACACCTAAGTGTGTGGTGGTCCTTGCGGGGTCTAAGTGACCCGTTTGATTAAGAAGAAAGCTCACTCGGTCTAAGTGACCATTTGAGAGAGGGAAAGGGTTGAAAGAGACCCGGTCTTTGTGACCACCTCAACGGGGACTAGGTTCTTTGGAACCGAACCTCGGTAAAACAAATCACCGGGTTCATCCGCTTGTTTTCCATTTGATTTGTTTTCCCCTCTCACCCGGACTTTATTTACGCTCTAACGCTAACCCCGACTTGTAGTGTATGCTTAAGTTTATAAATTTCAGATTCCGCCTATTCACCCCCTCTAGGCGACTTTCAAAAATATAATATGATAATGTTTTTGTTGGGATGGGGACCCGATACCCAAATGGGTATGGGTATGTGATGAATCTTATATCCATGATAGGTATGGGTTTGGGGATGTGGATGAGTATACCTTCATGAGAAAGGTATGGGATGTCCAAACTCGTTAGGGAATTTCCCATTGACACCTCTAGGTCCTCGTAATTGATATGGAGACAGTACTACCCTCTCCACCCCACAAGATACAATTGTTAGTTTCTCACATTTGGAAGAAAATCAATTAACAATTAAAACAACATGAGTGTCTTTATTTATGTTTATTTCTCATTTCTCATGTATTAGTTTGGCCAAGCAAATAAATGATTGCATATAACACCCTGGTTTTTTATACCAAAATTTTCAAATTGAAACCATTTTTTGAGTTAAGGTTATGTTCCATGTGCACCCATGCTTTAAATTAACTTTTGAGTAATTAAATAATTAAAATAAAACATAACGCCAAGTGTATCATGCATTCATGTTGGTGCGTAATTTTTTTTACTTATTTTGAATGGTTAAATGTTTAATTAGAGTTAATTACCTTTTTAAACTAAAAAACCAAGTAATTTAAATTATAAAAGGAAAAGGGTTCCCCCTATCTCCCTTCCTCGCTTCCGGCCCAGCCTAGTTGGCCTGCCCCCCGCGCACGCACTTGCACAACCACCCCTGCCACACCCGCCTCTTCGCTAGTCTCACAACGTCGTCTGATATCGCATCTTTAGCACTAGATTCTGCTCTACCCCAAGTCCCACCCATCAGCCTCATGTTGCTCTGTCATCAATCGGTTCTACTCCCTACACGTGCCTACTGACTTGGACATGGTCAAGCAACTATCTATCCACCACTGTACTTTATGAGTCCCAATTGCCCACTACGTTGTTCGTGCATAGCCACCCTATACAAGGCCAACCCCACGACCAGTCAGGCCCTACACCAACCAACTAAAAAATGCCCTGCTAGCAATGAACCGTCGCCCCGAGCTCGTCATCATGTTCCCATGCCATCAAGCCTCCATCGACGTCCAAAGCAGGCCTGCTAGTTTCACCAAGGTAAGGCACACCTCGCACATGCCTCATTCCCTCCACTCCCCTCCCTTGCTCTACCAATGCTGGGGCTGAGGCCGAGTGGCTTCGTGATTTCCTATTGGATTTACCAGTAGTTGAAAAACTGATACCGGCTATTTCCATGAACTGTGACAACCAGACGATGATTACAAAGGTTAACAGTTCTAGGAATAACATGAAGTCTACAAGGCATGTTAAGAGGAGATTGAAATCTGTCAGAAAGCTGAAAAACTCCGGAGTTATAACGGTGGATTATGTCCACACATCTAATAATCTGGCAGATCAATTCACTAAGGGTCTGTCACGCAATGTGATAAAAAGTGCATCGAGAGAAATGGGTATGAGACCCATGTGAAATCTACTCTAGTGGTAACCTGCTCTATGTGATCGGAGATCCCGTGAAGTAGAGTGGAGAAACAAGCTAGGAGTAGGTTGTGAGGAAAGATTCCTTCTTTAACTCATTTCTGATGCACATCTTTCCTATCTGTAAGGCAGGATGGTTTTTACCTTAATGTATTCCAAGAGTCTTATAAAGGTGAGATGTTGTCCTACAGAACATCTTCTGAGGAATACACATATATGAGTCAGACTGCTGGTCACAGTCTATGGGACTTGGTTAATCCCTAAATACTCATGAAAGGCACTAAAGTGTGACGTATATGCTTCTAAACAGCGGGAATACCCTTTTGCATCCTAGTATCATCAAAGGATTTGAGTGAATCTCACTTCGCACAAAACTGTCAATTCAAGGCTTAGTCCATTTAGAGATGGCAATGGGTACCCGCTACCCGAAACCCGGTGGTTTTTTGCTCTATTAGGGTATGAGTTTGGGTCAATTTCTCTACTCATGGGTTTATTAATGGGTTCAAATAGAAACCCAACGGGTACGTGGGCATGGGTTTGTTCTTCCACTACCCATACCCGCAAACCCATGGGTTTTTAAAACCCGCCATAAAATCAACATTCCTTATAAATATGTCTCATAATATTATTAATTGAATATGTTCTAATTGAAATAAACTTCATGTAACAAATTTTAGGCTAAAATTAGTTATCACTTGTTCCTTTTATGCTAGCTTATTAATGTATTGATTGTCATTTACATGATGAATTATTTTTTATGTTGATGTTAGTGGGTATGGGAAACCCGTTGGGTACCCGAAACCCGCATGGATATGGGTTTGGGCAAAATTTTATACCCGTCATGGGTATGGGTTTTTTAGCGGGCATATTTTTTCTTCGCGGGTATGGGTTTGGGCAAGTAATACCCAGTGGGTTTTTACCCATTGTCATCTCTAAGTCCATTGTTCAGTTGTGAATGGGTGGAAGTCTTATTCTAGATGGATGTTCAACTTAACAGTCTCCATCGAAACACTGGTATATCAAAGGATTGTGATTCTGATACTTCATCATTACAAACCCTAGAGTTTGGTGGGGATTGTTGGATCTTTTATGGGCTTGGCCCATTTATTGAATAAACTCTATGGTGTGTAATGATGGAGAATACCAATAGTACCATATTGGAAGTCCAAGGGTCTTTTGGCTTGACTTATATGGTGGGAATTATTCCACTTAACTTGAGAAGTCAAGAAACGGACAAGGGTGTGCCACACGCGCGCGCGTTGCCGCCGCCGGCCGGGCCGGGCTCGGGCCGGGCTTGGCGTGGCGTGGCGTGGCGTGGCGAGGAGAGGTAGGCAGGCAGGCGGCGAGTGGGCGTGGTGTGGTTGTGTTAATTTTTAGCACTCATTAACCACGGGAGTTTCAACTCCGGGTTAAACCTTTCAGTTGCATGTCTCTTCGTCAGCTGCATGCGAGACCTTTGTCCTTCAGCTGCCCGTCTCCTGGCGTGCCGCATGCGACCCTTCTCCTTCAGCTTCCCTCTGCGAGAGGTTAAGTAGAGGAGAACCCCTGGCACTTGGTACACGCGAATAGAACCATTTCAAAGTCACAGCCCAGCCGCAAGTGAGAGTATTCCCATCTCGTGACTCTGCGCACACAGAGCAGCGAGAGGGCAGGTGCCTCCGAAGCCCTTGCCGTTCGAGACCTTGTACGGGGATCGGCAATTAGGTTTTTGGGGAGCGTCTACGCGACTTCCCAAAACATCTTCTTCCTGGCGACATGACAAGGGAAGCTGGATAAGGATCTAGATCATCAGAGCGCATGGGAAGGTATGATCAGTTTATTTTCTTACTATTTTACGTTCTGCAGATTATATATGTTTCATATATTTATCTGTGTTGTTTTATATGTAGCAATGATTTTATCTTATCTGTTCTGTCTTATTATAATATGTTATATTTGTTTGTTTTAATTTTACAGTCATGTTGTTTATGTTTCTATCTGTTTATTTTCAATTGTTCAGTCAGTTTATATGCTTATCGTATTTATATGATTCATATGCTTTGTGTTCTCATGATCCATATTGTTATGGATATATTTGAGATCACGATTTCTATGGTTAATTATATTTTATAAGTCATCATTATAATGTTAATTTATGGAATTAAAATGATATGGAAAATGTCTATAATTCTAACAATACGTTCATCGCTTAACAAGTTGTGGGGAATAATGTGCATGAACTCACCAAAGGTGGGAGCTCATGTAAAGTGTAAGGTTTACCAAAGGAGATGATTAAAGCTAAGCATTTTTTTAGAGTTGGTCAAAATTTTATTAACAATTACTAAGTGTAATTAGATACCAACCCAATTAAATAAGAGATCACAATTAATAATAACACTCGTGATGCAATGCATATGACAGATTAAGTTTAGTTCCATAAATTAATCATGCGAGAGTCCTGAGTCGCTCTTGATCATGAGCACGACTGATATACTAGTTTTACACTCTACAGAGGTTGCGCCCTTTATCCACAAGTCGTGTATCCCGTCTAGCCAGGGTTTGCAAGGCCCTTAGAAACTTCCGAGGTGAATGGCTAGGAATCTACTATGAAGCCTTTACAAAGTTTCACTAGCTTCAGAAAACCCGCTACGGTTTCTAAGAAAGGCAATATAGGAATCCCTCGTTCGAAAAGCCATCGCAGCATGATTGACCCGAGAACCTCCCTATATGCAGCTCCTCTACCGTCTTTGCCCCTTTCGGGTAAGGTAGTCCTCCACTAGCTTTCCTAATTAGTTAGCAAAGGGCGTCTCATTCCACCCTTGTGGTAGCACGGATATCTCAAGTTAACCTCCATGTTCCAATTAACACAATGATCTTGTCATGAATAATAAAAAACAAAAGCATAACTGGAACATGATCATAATGTAACATTAATCCTAAAACCAAGTAGAGAAATAGCAAAACTACCCAAAAGTTCAGTGGTAAACAAGGTGTGGGATAAACAAATCAAGGGAAACCTATTAGGTCCCATCAAATTAACCTGAGCATGTCACAGTGATTAACAGGAACATTATTGGGTAAAGAAAAGTGATAAAGGGCACAACTTGCCTTAGACTCGAGATTTCTAGGTACCAACTTGGTCTTCAACTGACTCGTAACCTCACTGCTACTCGTAGCAATACAAACAACCATGATATAGGCAAAATTAACATCACCCCAAACATAAGAACAAACTGCATAATAATGTTCTACGCACTGCTACGAGGTCGCATGTTCGAGAATCATTAAGACCGGAGCTACGGTTAAGAAGATATAGTTTTCTGAAGTTCTTATGTGTTTAAACAATAGAACTATATCTATGTAAACTATGTGAGAAATATAAAGAAATAAATATTTCACTTCAATCTATGTTATACTTGAGTAGGGATCATATTTTAGTTGGATTATAATTATTGATGGATTAATTTTGATTAGAAGGGTTAATCTATTAAACATAGGCTAAACCACGAAACATAGGTTAAATAAATATCTAATTATAAAGATGTATGATATGATAAATATAATGTTAGTACTGTGTAGATAATTTTATTTCGAAACTAGCACAACTTGAACGGATCAAAATAGAGTTAGAATGCACCAGATATGGAGTTTCCTAAGTTTTGCGCATTTTATAATAATTTTGTGCCTAAAATAAACTCTAGGGGATAATATGCAAAGTATTAATTTAATTCTATTTTCTTTTCAAAAAAATGGACGACGGGTTTATTCACATAAAGCACAAGGGCTCTTTAGCAAATGTGACGCGGCGAAGGGGTATCTTAACCTCTAGGCCGCGAGATCAGATAGCGACGGTCTAGATTAGATGAACATCAGTGCGAATCGGTATGCGAGCACATCCATTCGATCCGAGATCAGCCGCCCAGGTTTAATTAAGGCGAGATCCATCCGTGGCCCTTGATTTTAGATCGGATGGACCACGCGCACACAGGCCGAAGCGGTACAATTAAAACGATCTAGGCCGCCCATCACGCGATCAACGGTTGACGTGTATCGTCCCCGCCCCAGTCGAGCCGAGCGGCATTCGCGCGCACCCGACGGCGGTGCAGTGCCCCCACGGCAGAGCCGTCGCCGGAGGACAATGCAAACGACCAAATTTGGCTCCTAATCAAGTGCGGTTAGGCGCTAAACGTAGCTCTAGGCATGGCAAATCGAATGGGAGGCACCTTACCGGAAACCAAAGCACGGAGGTTCATTGCCACAACGCAGCGGCATGGCGGTGGTGATGGGGCTTTGGCGAGCAATTCCGTTCCTGTCGGCTGATCCTGCGCACGCCAACCCCCATGCCCACACTCTCCGGACTCAAGCGAACCCTCATAGATCATTTGTCGAGGTAGCGCAGCCCCGAGCATAGGCATCAATGGTGGCGGGTGTGTGAGGGACCCGGCCCGTTTGGTATACGTCGGCCTAACTAGCTGAGGGGATATATAATGAGCAACAACAATTGAAGAGGGGATAGCCAGAAACAAATGAAATATGTTCTTCTTCCTTATCAAGTTATCTTAGTTCTATACTGTCTTCCTCTATTTCTTCTCTGTAATTGCTATTAGTTCTTCTACCTCCTGCTGTAATAACTACTAGTCCTGGGTTGAAGGCTTGAAGCAATCCATACTGCCAGCAGGTTGCTGACAATTGGTAGCAAAGCTGTTGATCTCTGGACAATCTCGCTACGCTACCCACCTTCCGTCGAGCCGTGCAACCATGACGGGTGCGGTCGATTCCAGTCTGGCAAGGGCGATGGAGGCGCAGTCGCAGGCGATAGAGGCGCAGTCGCAGGCGTTGGCGACTCAAGCCCGCTTGCTTCAACAGATCTGCGATCTCCTTGATGCTCAGGATAGCCATTGGGGAGTGCTCGAACGGACGGTGTCCAGTAACGTCACCTCCATCGACCCCGACGAGGTGCTCGACAACCACTGCGTCGGCGAGCCAATCGCCACCTTCGCATCTGCGGCCGATGCTACCTTCTCCAGCACTGCCGGCGTCGAGTGTGGCACGATCCATAGCTACGCGGCTACCAACACCGAGATCACCGACAACTGGGGCAGCGACTTCGACAGAGGAGAAGACTTATTCGAGCCGAACAGACTGCGGCAACACGCGATGCTCGACGCCGTCACCGCGGACGCGCTTGAGGAGTTCTCCTCGCTCTCTGATACAAAGACCACGATCAGCAACCGCGGCCCCAACTTCCCTAAGCTCGTCATCGCGGACCTCGTCGTCGACCACCTCTTCACTGCTAGCATCGAAGGTACACCTCCCAAATGTTTGGTGAAATGCTTGAACGTCTTCTCAAGCAGCGACGGGCACCACACGCGCGATGACGGACCTGTCTTCGACACACTGGGCAACGACGACCTGGATGGCCGCCACCACCTCCTCGGGCGGCGGAAACAGACTGCAGTAGCAGGCGACATCGACGTCCGCCCTGACCCTGCAGAGCGGGCAGCTAGCGTTACCCTGGAGCCAGGCGTCGAAGCAGCCGACGCGGAAGACGTGGAGGAGCCGCACCCCAACGTCACCGTGTTGCATGACGTGTACGAGGACACGTGCGGCGTGCACCTGGTCCTGGAGCTCTGCTCATGTGGCGAGCTGTTCGATCGAATCAAGCACCTCGCCTCCGACCTCCATGTGCCTTCGATTCCGCCCATTTCCACCGCTGCCTTGTCGGTGCCCGAAGCGGCCGAGCTTGAGCTCTACGGCATCACCGACGACCTCCCTGAGTTCGTCAAGAGCATGACCATAAGCACGGTGGGACGACATGACCTGAGCTCGGAGGAGCTCGACAACCTGCAGATTCACTTTGCACGGATAGGCGCCGACGGCGAGAATGCGACGCTGGCGAAGTTCGAGCAGGTGCTGAAGGCGATGAAGCTAGAGGCGCTGGGCCCACTGGCGCCGCGCGTGTTCGACCTGTTCGACAACAACCGTGACGGCACGGTGGACATGAGGGATGTCCTGTGCGGGCTGTCCAGCCTCCGCAACTTCCACGGCGACGGAGCGCTCCAGCTCTGTTCCCAGATGTACAACGTCGACCGCTTTGGGTGCATCAACAAGGATGAGCTGGCATCAATGCTGCGAGCGCTGCTCGAGAAATACCTTCCAGGCGAAATCGCAGAGCACGGGAAGCTAGACCAGGTGTTCGATGATATGCTGACTAAGGGAGATGTAGCACCTGGTGTCTTCGTGCAGATCGCAGTGCTGGATGACCATCTAGTCGATGTGTTGTTGGATGCTGCGGTGCCGGGATGGAACATAGTGCAGAGGGAGGGTATATCCATATTCCACCATGCTTGCTCGGGTACTCACAATCAGAAAGCGCTTTGCAGTGAGATGTTCAGTCAGGTTACAGAAGAGGAGCCTAGGTTGTGGGAACTAAATGTGGAAACTGACGCCTACACAATGGACTTCCTCAACGAGCACTGGAAAATTTATGAATGCAATTTTCTTAAGTCATGGAATCTAGGAACTCTCACCACTCTATGTTGGAAAAGCCCATGGCCACCACCCAATTCATTGCAGAGTTTGCACGCTGGAGTGGGTCTTGGTAGCATTGCTTGCTTATGGGGATTTCGGGGGCTCAACTTTTATGGCAGTACATTACATGGCCTAGTGTCTGCCAAAGCCTATGAGACGACGATTCATGGTGCATCTGATGAGACAAATATTGGAATCATCCGAGTTGTGTTCAGGGATGAGCGGATTATGGTTTGCCAAATTGTGGTGAGAATGAAGGAGAGTGTGCCACCTAGTGTTATCACGATGAACACAATTGTTGGTGGCTTATGCCGAGCTGGGAGAGTCTGTGATGCACTGGAATTCTTACTTGAAAAGAGGATAGTGTGGCCAGAGGCCAAGGGAAATACTGTCACCTATAGCCCTTTGAAGCTGAGAGACACACAGGATGTTCAGCTCTTCCAATTCATTGATGGTGGTGCTCCGTTTGACTTTTCCAAGACTCCTGAGGAAGCTGCAAGAGTTGGGCAACCATGGCCGTCACCTATACAGTTTGAGAGGCAGGACATCCGGTCTCCAATTGATATGTTTCGCAGTTTGATGAATGAGAAAGCGAAAGGAGATGAGTCAGAACTTGATGACATCCATGTTGCAGTAAGGGAGGGAACTTGTTCCCGTGTTACAAGAGTTGCTGCTACAAGACCAGAACCCTTGCCACGTCCATGTCTGGAAGCAGAGCAGCACATGCCAGATAGGCCATCACATGTGACTAGTTCAACAATGAAAAGGACTACACTATCAGTGGCTTGGGGGCAAGCCGCCACTTAAGGAGGGGGGAATGTGAGGGACCCGGCCCGTTTGGTATACGTCGGCCCAACTAGCTGAGGGGATATATAATGAGCAACAACAATTGAAGAGGGGGATAGCCAGAAACAAATGAAATATGTTCTTCTTCCTTATCAAGTTATCTTAGTTCTATACTGTCTTCCTCTATTTCTTCTCTGTAATTGCTATTAGTTCTTCTACCTCCTGCTGTAATAGCTACCAGTCCTGGGTTGAAGGCTTGAAGCAATCCATACTGCCAGCAGGTTGCTGACAGGGTGCCCCGCGGTGGTGACGAGACCCAAGCGGCGAAATCCGGCCATCCAAGTTGTCCACCGCTCCAGAGAATGCCCCGGCCATGCTCGGTGCCCGCGGTGGAGCTTCCAGGCCATGAGCCCGGCCCCAAGCGAGGGTGACAGCAAGATAATCATACGACGGCGATGCAGATCTTCCACTAAATTGTTCTTGCGGCTATGATGGATGGAGCCCGACCGTCTTTTTGGGATGACAGGGGGGGTGTTCGCGGACGGCGCACATATATATATACCCCGAAGATCGAATCTGGATGGGGAACGAGGTGTAACACCCGGGTGTTACCGAAAATTAAAACTTGGCATGACATCATATGCATTGGCATCTTTATATTATAACACACTTAGAATGCATTCACTAGGATTAAGAAAAACTCAAAAGGAGATGTGGTGATGGATAGAGTGGAAAACCTAGTTTGAAAAAAAAAACTCTAGTTTTGAGCTCAAAAGTGAAATCTGAGATATAGCCATAATTTGACAAAAATCAAAATACCAAAGTTGTAGAGTTTTCAATACCAAACAATTTTCATGTGTTGAGATTTTCAAGTTTTGAAGAGAAATTTTTAGTAATTTGAAGATTTCAGATTTAATACAGTTTTGGTTCAACTAAAAACAGTTTGGTTTATCTATTTTGGAGCCCTGTATTTTTTTTAAATCTGTGGGCTTTTAGCAAAAGGTTGCTATAGTAAACTTGTAGATTAACTATAGGAGAACAACTTTTATTAAGTATTGAAGCTCTAAATCTATATGGAATTGGTAGAAAAAGGAGCCTAAAGATGCAGTGTTCAGTTTGGAAAATCAGACTTGATAAAAATTCAGTCCTGCTGATTTTTCAGTCTGAAGCAGATTTGGGATACTCCTTAAGGGCTGATCCATGCAGTTCTGGGCTATGAGTGCTGTACCAAAGTGGAATCCCATACTTTTGTGTGCAAGTTTGATTGAGGGTAATGCCACTAAAACCAGTTGGAACAGACAGTAACAGTAGTTCAAAGATTCAATGTGCTAAATCTGAATTTAGACTTGGTCTTATTTCTGCACACAAACATTGTGTGTTGGCTCAACTTTGGAGCTCTCTAGTGTTTGATCCTTGGAGTATTAAGCCATACCTTTTATAGAAAAGTTTAAGAACATATATTTGTGTGCAAGTTTGCTTGAGGGAGGCTGGCTTGGTTCTATAAAAAAAATCGTAGAAAATGGCGCCTACAGATGGGCTGTCAGACCCTTGGAGTTTCAGATAATGAATAGTGATCAGATCTGAATTTCAGTGCTGGACTCAACTTTGGAGCTGGGTGGTGCCTATTCTAATTGGTTTTGGACTGAGACTCTTATAGAAGAATTAAAGGCCATTTGTTAATAAATAATCTCCTTATGAGGGCTTGGCTTGGTACCAAGCAAATCTAGGAGATAATAGTGCTCAAAATGGCTCTGTCAGACATATGGAATACAATTCTAGCCGGTCGACTGTAGTTGTGTTTTAGGTGTTTTTCTCCAAGTTTAGAGCCTTCTGGTGGCCGATCGGCGGGTTTTTAGTTCATATTTTCTCTAGTGAAAAGTTAGGGGGTTAATGGATAAACAAAATTCATTAAAGAGGATTCTCATGTTGCTATGTAACTTTTGGAGAAAAGGGGAGGCAAAATCCATCCTGCTATTGACCTGCGCATGTTCAGACCTGAGCAAAAATATCTACCAGAAGTATCCATCTCCACTACCATTTCTACAGAGTTCCAGGGGGGTAGTAAATGGATGAGGCAGGGCCTGGGCAAGGGCGGTCATCTGAAATACGCCTTGTTGTACCAAGGATAGGATAAGGGGGGAAAGAAATCAGGCCATTTACTTGCTGCGTATCTACCTGATGACTTGTTGTCCAGTGGAGATTTGGCCACAGCTGCTACTCTCCTGTGCCTCTATCCTACGTGGTGACCATGCAATGGAAGGGTTGAACATGTAAACTGGTATTACCCGGTGAGGTGCCCATTTAACCCAGAAACTCCATCCCTCTTTAGTTGCTGGTCATGAAGAAATAGGGCGCAAAACTGCACTTCCTATATCACAGTTGATTCCCTGATCATCTCACCGCATCACACCAATCCCACACATCTAGTTTAAGTTCTCAACCTCCCACATCCCTCTGATCCCACTGAGAAACCTTGAACTCGCGGTGGGTACTGAGGTCAGTGACCACGACGGACATCTTTTCCCCTCACCGTGGCCAGTTGCATTTAATATCCCTCCGTGTCTCTTTTCTCAAGTTCTAGTATCCTTCACCTGTGGTGAAGCTTACGCGCCTGTCTGATTGATTTGTACCGCACAGAGCTGCCTGGAACGCCGCCTTGACAGACGGTGAACACCCCCATGGACAGGGCCAACGTCGTCTGACCCAACTGTAGTTCATTCAAGAAGATTTTGGTGAGCACCGTAACTTAGCATGGTCACTGATACTCTCTGTGCTTTCCGTTTGAATGCTACCGAGTGGAAGAGGTGGGAACAGCTCGTCGAAGTTTCGGTTTTCACCACCGCCGTGGCTAGAAATGATCTCGAGCGCTTGAGGCCGATTGAGCGGGGAAACGTTGGGAGGTGGTCTCGGGGGTCACGTTGGTGTACCCAGGTTTGTCGGAGAGGGCCCTCGACGGCGAGCCCAACCCTGGGTTGGCCGGCGGGGAGGTATCCACCGTCGGGGACGGCGGTTTGTAAATAGGGAGAAAGCAAGGGGCTTATATGAGATTATCAGTGAGAGGGGGAAATAGTGTTAGATCTTGTATCTAGTTATCCAAATTGGCAAGGGCCTCATCGGAAACGGTCCCAGGGCGGCACGGGCGAACGGCGCGGGGCCAGTTTCTCCGCTATTAGTGGGCCGCACGGGTCGGTTTCGGCCCAATCACTATTGCAGTTTTTTCTTTTTCTTCTAGTTGACAACTAGTAAAATGCACCAGAAAATGTAGGAAAATGCACAAATTGTGAAACCAATTTTGTTGAATCCGCAAAATTGTGTAGTTTCTGTTGGGAACAGTTTTAGGATTTTTACAGCAATAATTAATTTTTTGGGTAATTAAAAGTGCCTCTGGAATGCATAAATGAATTTTAGAAATAAAACCAGCGCACCAAAAATTATAAAAATTTGCAGAAAAGTCATATACACTTAGAATAGCTCCTGCCTCCTGGTAGAAATTTGAGTATGTTTAGGTTTGATTTACTTAGAGAACCAGAAACTAGTTTAGTAAACTTTAATCTATTTAGTTCTCTAATTGTTTGAAGTAAGTTTAATTTAATAATTTTGGGCCACTATTAAGAAACCTAGAACCATGTGTATAATCACTATTGCAGTTTTTTCTTTTTCTTCTAGTTGACAACTTGTAAAATGCACCAGAAAATGTAGAAAAATGCACAAATTGTGAAACCGATTTTGTTGAATCCGCAAAATTGTGTAGTTTCTGCTGGGAACAATTTTAGGATTTTTGCAGCAATAATTAAATTTTTAGGTAATTAAAAGTGCCTCTGGAATGCATAAATGAATTTTAGAAATAAAACCAGCGCACCAAAAATTATAAAAAATTTGCACAAAAGTCATATACACTTAGAATAGCTCCTGCCTCCTGGTAGAAATTTGAGTATGTTTAGGTTTGATTTACTTAGAGGACCAGAAACTAGTTTAGTAAACTTTAATCTATTTAGTTCTCTAATTGTTTGAAGTAAGTTTAATTTGATAATTTTGGGCCACTATTAAGAAATCTAGAACCATGTGTATAATCATTGTATGCTTAGTTAAAAGTATTTAAACTTTTCTACCTCTCCCCAAGCGAGAGTTTGCATAGCATATCATTACATAAGCATTCATATACTTTGAATTGACTTGTAGAGCACCTTGAAGAAGAATTTGAAGTGGAAGTGGAAGGGGAGCCTGTTCCTCCATCTAAAACTTCTCCAACTGAGGCTGTCGCTGAAGGTCCTCCGGAGGGTGTCCCCTTTGGATCTGCTGCTAATTGCAATATCCTTGTAGAAGAACCCGACTCTCCTCCTCACCAAGGCAAGCCCTAGTGCATTTGCCACCTCCTTGTTGTTTTTAAACTTTTATCTCTTATATGCTGCATTAGGTGGTAGGAGTGAATGATTAAACCTTTGTTGCATAACTTACTTGAACTATTGATTACCATCCTTGATACCTGTTTTAAAAAGCTAGATGTGCTTAGTATGCTCATAGACTAAGAACAAAATGTTTTGATCTATGAATCATGTTTTTACAAAGAAAAAGAGGCTGGAGTGATGAAGGTATCAAAGGCCTTGATGACTTCATCATTTCAGTAGGGTACCTCTGACAGGTACCAGGTTTTCAGAAATAATTTGAGAGACCAGACGTTGAGTAGGAAAGGTCGCCCGTCTGTGTCGATTAAGGACCGCACCAAAAGTAGGCTTGCTGATCTAGGACCCTTTAACTGGCCACATGCCTCATCATGGGTAAGCTTAGCCTCGGCTGGATCAATACCAGAAAGGCTGGCTCGCAATGGGAGTGGAGAGATGGCGAGAGTATCGTGTATCCACCTGACAAGAGGCTGGATGGTGGGGTACTGAGCTCTCGGTTGGCGGGGACCCGTTCTGGTCTTGAGAAACCCGTGGGCGAGTTGACATATGCAAGGGTTAAGTTCTATATATGTCGTGTGGTTGGAGATCTCCAGCTGGGTATTAATCGATTCAGATCGCCGAACTTCTCGGATATGAAGACTGGATCACTGCCCTGCATCGTAGATAACAAGTGAAACTAAAGCTGTTAAAATCACTAGTACATATAAGCTCTATAGTGGCGGCCGTAAACCTATTTACAGTGGCGTTTTTCGTAACCGTTAGTGCTAGGGGCCAGTAGAAATCATCATTTTTACATGCGGGTCGATTTTCACTGGCGGTCGGTGTAATAAAACCGCCAGTGAAAATCGTTTCCAAGAAACATAAAACAGATTTTTAAAATAGCAAAAAAATATTTTTATTGCGGAGGCCTCGCGGCCCACCCAACCCCCACCTGTCTGTCTCCGTCAAAGTCGAAGGTCGCGGAATTCTGTGTACTACACGGTTGCTAGAAATCGAACCCCTGACCTCACCCTCACACGTACCCTCCTCTATCACTCCGGCTATGATATGCTTTGTATCTAGTTTGTAGTTTTGTTGCCCACATATTACAACCAACTGAATGTAAATTGCTTGTTTGAGACCGTAAACGAATTCTAATAAAACAGTTGTCAACTACAAAGTTGAATAATTTTTGAAGTTCTAAAACTTTCATTTTTACACTTTTTTAATCCGAGATCGTTTGCAAAATTTGAATTTTAAATTTGACAAATTTAGATATAATTTTTGAGAGCCGAAATGATTTCAAATAAAAAAGTTGTCAACTACAAAGTTTTATAACTTTTAGAGATCTACAACTTTTATTTTGATAGTTTTATCATACGAGGTCGTTTGAAAAACTCGAAAAATTAAGGATAAAAATGATTTCTAGTGGCGGTTCCTTAAGAAAACCGCCACTAGAAATCATGGATTTCTACAAACGGTTTTCATAAGGAACCGCCTCTAGAAATACGATTTCTAGTGGTGGTTTTCTTAATAAACCGCCACTAAAAATAGCACAGGCGGTTGATAACCGAATCCGCCTATAAAAATATAACGCACCGTAGGCTTTGAGCCTTTTTCTACTAGTGAATGAAGCTAGTGTAGGACAAGTGAATGCTCTAGATTAGGTAAATCTAGATTCAGGAAAAGTACTTAACTTGATAAGTAAAAGTTTGGCTTAACGATCCACTACTAGTAAGATTTTCTACAAAACTAAGTCTTTGAAATTTGGCAAGCCTTACCTTGATTCCTCACAACTAGCATATCCTTGAGGGTCTTTTCTTTAGTCGGGTCAGTCTTGCTGAGTAATTCCATACTCAGAGTTTTATTCCCATTATTGCTGCAGGAGAAACTATCAACACATATGAGTTTTGTTAAACTCATAATGGTGACTTTTACTTGTGTGCATTATGTGTGTACTGCGGGAAGATGGCTTCTTCCCAGTTGATGTAATAAGTTAGCACTTTAACTCTACCTCGGGCATGTAATAATAAATACTTCGTGGTTTGTAAACTTAATAGCTTGTTAATATATATTATCTTATTGTAAAGACTTCCGCTCCACTCCTGTTTTTAAAGTTTATGTTCTTGATTGGTTATTGTAATCTTTGCAACTTTGGATGAATGATCCTTGGAAATGAACGAGTTCATCGAAACTCGGCACCTCGAGTAAGTTATCTGATCCACTTACATATCTATCCGAGGCCTTGAGGGCAAGGATTGGTGTATGTGGGCCCGATAACTTGGTTGGGTTGTGACACGAGGTGGGAGAGGATCCTGCGGTTTGTTGGGATTTGACGCCCACAACATTTACAGCTGGGAGAAGAAATATTTGGCAGACAGGGCCCACGTGTAAGCAACTGTGGCGAGGAAACGGGAGTGCGCGGTGAGGATGGCGAGCGGGTCCCACCGGTCGGCGCGGATGAGCGCGCACAGAGGCGGCCCAGTTGGGCAGGCGCAGGTAGATGGGTCGGGAGGTGTAGAAACTGACCGAGGCCGGTAAGTTCATTTGTTTTTATTTTATTTTCTCTTTTGTCTCCTTTCACTTTAATCAAATTCAAATCTGTTTTGGTTTTAAATGCACAATTCTTAGAACCGACATGAAATGCAACTCAAAATTTTATATAAATTATTTTATTTACTTATTTAATATTTCAATACGGATCACCCACATTATTGATTTGGATTTGTTATGAAAACTAAAAGTCAATCCAAATCAATTATTACTTAATTTTTAATTTATAACAAGTAATGCTCAATTTTAAGAATATTATGGATAACCATGTGATTTATGGAGTGAATAATCCATTTTGTAGATATATTGAAAGTCATTTTCCTCTATTTATTTTTAAGTGAAGAGTAGTTTTGGCAGAAAGAAAGTCCTTATTAAAGGTCGTTTAGAATTATATATTTTTAAGAAGATTTCACAATTCCCTGAATAGAAATTTGAGATGTTACAAATTCTACCCCCTTAAAAATAGTCTCGTCCTCAAGATTACTAAGAAAAGGGATATATAGGGTTTTGTTTGTATTTAGCTTCTAATTTTTAATTGGTACCAAACCATAAGTTTTTTTGCTAATTAGTGGGTGACTAGGATAGCATGGGTACATTATTATCATGTTTTAGTTATTAGTAAAGAAAGTTGGGGTAAGAAGATTAGGACAAGGAAGAACTTTGTTTCGGATGGTGGATCTTGACTTATCTCGCAATCTAGTTTGACTCTGTATCCTTCTTTGATGGGGTCGATCTCTTCCTTCTTGGGTGTTTGCGTCTCCATCAGGGGTTTGGAAGGTTTAGTTAGGTAGATGATTGTGAAACATGAGATAGGTCAAACAAGGTTTACTTTGACTTTAGATTGGAATAGACGAATTAGGCAACCCATCGGGTAGGTCAAGTAGTTGTGTATGGCCTAGTTCATCTAAGACACCAATTTAGGTTAAAACATGTTTATAGGAGTAGGGTCCAATTTATTTCAGCACTATTAACTTTTTAGGTGATTGACCTAAGTTTAGGTCGTATTTAGATTAGATGGGATCTAGATTAGTTTGGCGTGACTAGATTTGACTAGATAAGATATAATTAATTTATTTTGGGCTAGATCATAGTTGTTACTCTAGGGTGGGATAAATATGCTTATTAGAATAAAATGAAACTATAAGGATAAGATAGAATGTTTTAAAATAAGATGGATCTATTTAAAATAGATATACTTTAATGGAGGATAATCTAGGTTGTCTAGTTATTTTATAAACACATTTTTTCTATACCTAGATGTATATGCAGATGTAATTGTGGACATTACTCCACAACTCATCACACTCAATCAAAGAACCGAATCAAGCAGTTATCATAAGAACAAACACTCAAGCATATAAATATTTACAAAAATAGTTTTGATTTGGTTCCTAAGATTAGGTTTCCTATTCCTAAAAGTCACTTTAGGTACAAGATTTCAAAGTGTGAAATCCACTTTTGTCTTTAGAAGTGAAAAGGTGAGAATGATCAGAGTAAAGCAGCAATAGATGAGAAAAGTTTTGAGGAAAGTCTAGAAAGAACCAGAGTAGCAAAGGGAAGTAGCACTACAGGAATCCAGGTAATTCCCATCGGCTTAGAACTGACGGGAATAAGCACTGAACCGACGGGAATTACTAATTCCCATCAGTATCTGGTTAATTCCCGTCGGTTTAAAGCTGACGAGAATTAGATGTCGGGGATAAGTTAGTAATTCCCGTCGGCTAGTGCTAGCCGACGAGAATTAACACTTAATTTCCGTCGGTTCTGTAACTCCCGTCGGCCTTATCTGACCCATGGGAATTATTCGAATTATTCCAAATCAATTATTACTTAATTTTTAATTTATAACAAGTAATGCTCATTTTTAAGAATATTAATTCCTTTTCTCATGCCACCAATGATTGTAATGTTTTTCGTCGACAAATACAATCGGCCATAAATGAGGGCCGATTGGCTTTTCAGGAGATGCAAGTAGACACACAACCTTTTCCTATTAATACAATAGAACCCACATGCAAAAGGGTCTTGGTTCGGCCCGAAATGGCCGATAAAGGCAAAGGTAGGGGCATCGTCATTGGCGATCCTCGCATGTCAATTATATCGCAAAAGGAGATTGCTCGAAAGGCTTCGGACGGGAAGGCTAAAAAGTCCGAAGGCGCCGGGGGGCAGGCACAATTGATAGACCAAACACATCAGCCTGGCCCGAGCATCGCAGATGGTCCGGCACCTATGTGTGGACGGTCTGATGCTCAGACAAACGGTCCAGCTAATCCAGCCGGACAGTCCACCTATGACCAAAGGCGTCAGCCTCTACACGAAGCAAGGAAAGAGACGCAAGGGCAAAGCACATATAGTCGGCTGATCAAAGCCGACTCTACTTTTGATCAGTTGCTCTCCAAAAATGCTAGCAAAAAGACTGTTCCACGTGATCGGTCAACGAAGAAACCCCGGTCACCTGCTAAAACGAAACGGCCGAACAAAACAGCCCAAAAGGCGACGCGACAAGCATCGCCTGTCCATCCTATGAGACCAGGGTACTTTCCAACCATTTATTCATCGTCGGTATATTGTCCTACTCAAATGTGGAATGGCACGACGATGAATCCATGGTACATTTATAGTCCCTTTGTCTATCTAGGCTGGGGGGCACCTCCATTCTATTCATTTTGATCCATTGATCAAATAGTCATGGCAGAGAAAGATACAATCCAAAACGACCTTTATACATTGGTGCTTTATTGAATGATCTCCATATTGAAAAGCCGGTGACTTACATCAGGTTTAGTTCATATGCTTTTGGTTCGTCAACCTTCACCAAAAGGCAGGGGAGCATATGTTGAAGGCTAAAAAGAGCCTCGCGGACGATCCGGCCCTGAGGCCGGACGGTCCGCGGTCCGGACCGTCCGCGGTGCGCAGAGTCAGTTAGGGTTCCTAGTTTCTCGCGGGATTTGTTACCTAAAACCGCGGGATTAACTCGGAAATCAGTTTGAAACGGATCCAGACTTCCCCCTTTATATAGATGAAGGGCTACAGCCGATTGAACCCCCAACAATCGAATCAATATCACTTCTATTTCGCATTTATTTCCAGCACAATTAGGAGTAGTTCTAGTCTAGTTCTAGTTTAGCCTCTCGATCCCCATATTCTTCGTCTCTCTTCGACTCTACGCCGATTAGAGGAGTCTAGGTCGGCCGGCCCGAGTCTAGACAACCCCTAGGATCTCTCCTCTCCGACGGGGTCCCTCCCGGGAGCGAGATTTAGGCGCCGCCGGCGACCTTCGTCGCCCCTGTGTACGCGCGGACCGTCCGGCCTGTAGGCGCGGACCGTCCGACTGTCAGGCAGGGAACGCCAGCCCCTGTACCAGGTCGCGGACTGTCCGGCCCCTGGCCGCGGACCGTCCGCACCTCTACAGAGGGCACCGCCATCGGTTCTCACGCAGTGTTTGGCGCCCGAAAAAGGTGTCAACAGATAGGAAGGGCCTCAGAACTCTATTGATTCTCATAATCTGAGAAATATGGCGGGAAAGAAATGCGACAATATTTCGCAGGTTTTTCAAGCAGTCAGCAAATCATAGCCAAAATCAAATGTGAAACGGATGCCTAGAGAATGGCAGGGTCTAGGCACCTAGCTGCGGCCTTATCTGCCATTTAGTAAGGTCTGTTTTTCTCTTTTCTGATAGGGTTGGGCTGTTGCTTCTATCTCTATAGTGTCTTAAAACTTATTGTTATTCTTCTTATAAATAAAATTTGGCAGATCTCCTGCATTTTGTTCCAAAAAAATCAACCTTTTAACACGAAAACTACCACATGCATACTCTGTACATTACTTCTCTTTAAGTACTGGCTGCAGACCACCTTTTAGTGGAAGGATGCGATTAGGGATGATAATAGATCACAATCTAAATACACTTTCACAAAAAGTTAGGGCTCTTAAACATTTTCGTTAAAAAATGAATAGTAATAGGACCTGATTCGATCCTTAAAAGTTTGTAGAGTAAAATCTAAAGACCATTAACACCCCTTAGAGCATCTCCAAGAGCTCCTAAAAAATATCATCAAATAAATAGAAATTGGGTTGTCTTTAAACATTTTGTTCTAAAAAAATAAGATGTATTTCAACACCTCCCTTTAATTTCCCTAAATATCTGTTAAATCTAGTTCCTTCTGGTAAACCTAGACTGAAGAAGCATTTTTGTATTCCTTCTATGCCTGTGTTTACCCAATAAACAGGAAAAATTAGTACACCAAAACAAAAGCTAATGCATCCAAACAAAGAATACTACTACTTTGATCACCGCACCTTTTTCAAAGCTGAACGAGCTCAATACGTCACCAAACATGTTCTAGCAAACGCAATGAGCAGGAGGCTGGAGCCAAGTGCCCCTGCCCGGCAGCCGTGGCCTCTGGTTGGTCTGCCTCACCCTGCTGACCTCGGAGCGGAGCAAAGCGAGGAACCGCCAGGAGGAAAGGTCCTTGGCGGGGACATCGACGACGATGAGCTCCGTCCGGTTCTTCCTCCCCTGTGCTTCTGCGTATCTCCTCGGTCGCGTCATCCAGAGTTCTACTCGCATGTGCCTCACTTGGAAGAACGGAGACACTAGATCGGCGGAGGAGCGAGCAGGAGGCACGCGCGCGGATGCTGGTTTCACGCGGGAATGGTAAAATCACGGAGGATTGGGAGTAGAAGCGAGGGCGAAGATTTTCGCTGGGAAAGGGTCATTTTTCGCGTGCGAAGTTATAGGGAGAGCTAATACGGAACTGTTGGAGAGTTATTTTATCACTTTTTCCTAAATTAAGGATTGAGACTGGTATTGATGGGATCTGTTGGAGATGCTCTTAGATGTGACCTA
Source organism: Zea mays (assembly GCF_902167145.1). Classification (NCBI taxonomy): domain Eukaryota; kingdom Viridiplantae; phylum Streptophyta; class Magnoliopsida; order Poales; family Poaceae; genus Zea; species Zea mays. The sequence goes on from NC_050103.1 coordinate 33,947,525, forward strand.
GCTCTTGGCTGACGTAGTAGGCTTGCGACACTCTTTGTGGCACAACTTTTAAATACCAGAACGACGTTTCTTATGCGACAGAGGGATTATCTTCAAAGTCTTTTCCAAACCATGGAGGCAAAACACAAACTTGGCATTGTCGCTTCCTGGTCTGTTGCCAAAACAATCTTAGATCCCATGGCGACTAAGTTGCCTCGATGTGGAGCCACGGCCACGGCCAACGTAAACGCGCCTGAAAACGGTAGCAAAAGTGAGCAGGCAGGCACCGCCCGAAAAGCAGGGGGTTCTTCCTCGCCGGCACTGTCACCATCGGCGGTCGTCACCCCCCCCCGGTTCGCACGCCGAAACTCGCGTCGTTTCATCTCATCGGCCGGTGCTCCTGCAGGGCTGCAGTTCGGAGACGCCGGCCGAGTCCGTTGTGCGAGAGAGCGCGTTTGACGAAGTGGCATTAGTATTATTTGGAAAACATCTACTCAATAATTACTATGCAATTGAGGTTAAATATTTTTAGTCACTGTTGGAACTTGCTCTCTGCCGCAAGTAGGCCAACAAGGGTGAACAGTGGTGACAATAGGGTTACGTGCACGGGGGCAATAGCTCTGTTAATCTAGCCTCTCACGGGCACTGTGCGGGGGTATTTATAGGTATCCGAGTGCCCAGCGTCTCGTGTTAAGGACGCATGTGCCCCCAGACACCTATTTTATCCTCAGAATATTCCCATAAAGCAGGGTTACAAACTGTAATTACAAGTATTCTTTTACAAGTTAGGCCCGTAATACAGAGGCGGCCACGCGGGGCCCGTTACAATGGGCCAGATCGCACGTGGGCCTTGGGACTGAGCGAGGACGCGCCGAAGGAGGACGTCGCCGCAGGCCTTCGTCGTCAAAGTGCCGAGTCCTGCGAAGGGTGTCCCTGCCCGCTTTGTCTCTGTCGGACCAGCGGCTGCAGCGAAGGCCTCGAGCGAAGGGTGGCGTCTTTGCCTTCGCCCCAACATTTGCCCTCCGAGGGACCAGTTCGACAAAGTCACCTGGTGCCGAAGACGTCGCTAGATGGCGGAGACGCTGCCCTCGCTCGAAGTGGTTCCGCGGGGGTTTTTGATGTGACCGTTGATGGACGGCGTACTGTTGGATTGCGGGTTTCCCGAAGCGTCGCGGCCTGTCGGATTGCGGGTTTCCCGAAGAGCCGCGCCCTGCCTATAAAAGGGGGCGGGGGCGGCGCTGTTTGAACTCTGCCTTCCGCGCTCCGTAAAACCCTAGCCGCCCGCCGTCTTGCTGCTCCTTTTCCTCCGCTGCTCCCTTTGCTCGCCGGCGTTCTGGCTCGAGTGAAGCAGACCGCCCGCCGCCGACGACGGTACGTAGCAATGCCATCCTCTTCTTCTTCCGCCGACGCCACGCCGCCGGCCGCCGCCTCGTCTGAGGAGACGTTGAGTAACGTGATGGTGGAGGAGTTGCGCGCCGGCGACTCTGTTGAATTTGGTGTGTCACGGATGACGTCAGCCCGTATTGAAGATATGCAGCGGTTGGGCTACTTTGGCGGCGGAGTCGCTCGTGCTCCGGGGACGGAGGAAGTCCCCGAGCCGGAGGGCGAGTTGGTTGTTTTCGAGGCGATCTTCGTCGCCGGACTCCGCTTGCCTGCGCACCGGTTTGTCAGCGAAGTCCTGCGTAGGTTCAGCGTTCAAATACATCAGCTGACACCGAACGCCATAGTGGCGCTGGCGAAGTATGTCTGAGCGACGACTTCGTACGGCGGACAGCCGTCAGTTGAAGTTTTTGCGAAGAATTATTGTTTGCATTGGCAGAAAAGGATGGTTGAGGACGGAGTTGCCCAATTCGGGTCGTGCACATTCACGCCGAAGACCGGCAAGACCACAATGCCAGTAGTGGAGTTGGTCCCGTGCGCCCGCAACAAGTGGGGCAATTGGAATGAATTTTGGTTTTATGTTGCTGAGGCTAATGTCGAAGGCCACAAAGGGCTCCCCGTGTCCGAAATGTGCTCTCACTATTACTCTGCGTATCCGCCTTATGAAGTGGCAGAAGAGGATGCAGACGAAGGGGCCCTTCGGTGCGCCACCGGTCAGAGCAGCGGTCGAGATTTAGTTGAAGAGTTCGTGGCGTACGGGGTCTGGCCCTTGGCGCACGGCTGGGCGCTGGGCGAAGTATGCCCTCGCCAGATGCCCTTTCACGGAGGGAGGGTGGTGCGAAGTCCTGCCTTCGCACTGAATTTGCGAAACCGTGACCCGGCCGCCTTTGTGCGTGATGCGGAGGATTTGGCGGTGCGGCTCGTGGGGCGTTACGTGCCGAGGACGGAAGGCCAGCGCAGCTTTGACATCCGCGGGTCAAATGAACGTTTGAACAGGGTCTTCGAATTAAATCAACTGCCGTACGACGGCTACCCTGGTCAAGACGAAGCGGACCGCCGTGGGAAGAAACCGGCGGTGGAGACTGGAGGCGACCCTGCGCTGGTGGCCGCCGCCTCCTCGAAAACGAGAAAATTAGGTACTGCGATGGGAAGACTTGGGGTGTCTGATAGTTTCGCTAGAGATTTAATGAGGACGTGTGCGGCCCCGGGGGAGAGGATGTCTTCGCCCGAGCTCCGGGAGTCTTCGGCTCGGATGCTGAGGGTTACCGGGGGTTGTTGGCCTAAAGACATTCCTATCCCCTGCGCGGCTGAGGAGGACTGTTTTACATCTCGTATGGTTCATCGGTGGAAAGTTTTTCCTTATGGGCGAAATATCGGTCATGTTGTGTGGGCAGTGATGGACAAGGATCGCCAAGGCGCGGCGTGAAAACGCCAGGCGACTGTGAGGGTTCACGAAGCCCGGCCGAAAAGGCAGCGGGGAACGGCGAAGGCTGAGGCCTCTGGCGGAGGCAAGCCGCCGCTACCGACGAAGGTGGGCGCCTCCGCGCCTGGCAAGGCGCCGGAGACGACGGTGGGCGCCGGAGGCCCCAAGCTGTCGAAGGCGGTGCCGTCTGTCAGCGGGGTGGCGGAGGCTGCGAAGGCGGCCCGATCGCTACCGCCGCCTGGCAAACGCGTTGCCGACTTCGGCACCGAGATTGATGTGGAGGATTATCTTGGGGGTAAGTCTATATGAATATATATATACTTTTTTTTTAAATTTGTTGACGCGTTGCAGGGTCGGACGAGGGCCCGCTTGCTCTAGTTGTGCCTGGCGCAGCGATCGCGACGGCTGCGCCAGCGCCGAAGGCGGGGGGAGAGACCCTTGACGCCGGAGGCGAGGTGTCTGCCCTCGCGCTGGTCAGAGACGAGGCGGGCGTGGCGACCCGTCGGCTGAAGGGAGCGACGGAGGCGCTGAGTCGAGCGACGGAGGCGCTGAGTCAGGTCCGCCGAGCTATACATTTTTTTTTACACAACGACCTTACGTGTGTTCTGCAGGTGGCTGACTTCACCAGCCGCACTGCGTCGGGGGCCCTTACGGCAGCGTTGTCTGCCGAGGTCGAGAGACTTCGGACGCAACATGCGGACGCTGTCCGTGAGAAGTCAGCCTCCGACAGCAAGTGCCGCAAACTGGCGGAGAAGGTGGCCGCCCTTGAGAAGGAGAAGGCTGACCTCCGGCGCCAGCTGGCGGGGGAGAGGAGGGAGGCCAACGAAGCCATCGCCAAAGAGCAGGCTGCGCAGGCGGAGGCCAGGCTGGCGCGGGCGGAAGGCAATATCGCCAAGGAGCTCGCCGGAGAGCTGCAGCGGCGGCTTACTGCCCAGGAGAGCCGCGCGGAGGGGGCCGAGGCCGCGATGCGAGCGGAGGCCGAACGGACGCGCACGCAGCTCATGACTTCGTATCGCGAGCTGGGTGTGCGGACGGGTGACTTCGAGGTGCCGGAGCGAGAGGCCGGGCTTCGCTGTCTGGAATGGGTGCAGGAGGAACTGCAGGAGCTCCCCACTGTCTTGGCGGGGTTGATGTCGTTCACCTCCCTGGTCACCTGCGAGGCAGCGATGAACGCGCTCTCTCGCGAAGGCTGCCGGCACTTTGAGGCCCTCGACCAGGTGGATGAGGATTTTGGGCGTGATATCTTTGAGGTCGAAGACCCCGTGGTGAAGGAATCCGCCGGGGCCCTCTATGACCGGATGTGGGGTTCATACGGTCGTGAGGTGGTCCGGGCGCGGGCCGAGGCTGCGAGGGCTCAGGTAACGTTGTCGTTTGCCCGGCGTTTGCTGGATGCGGTCTGTGCGTGTGTTTGCTGAATTTTTGTGCGTTTTGTTTTAGGCGGAGCGCGGCGAGCGGGTGGACGACTTCGGGGCGCTGAACAGCGCGCTGCCTGAGCCGGAGACGACCCCTGCGGGGGCCGCGACTGGAGTCGCCCCGGGACCGACCCCGGAGACTGCGGAAGATGCACCAGGCGCTCCTGCATCTGCCGCGGCCGGCGAAGACCGTCCCCCGAAGGTGGCCGAAGGCGCGCCAGATGCCCCCGCAGCTGCTGTGCCGAGCGCTGAAGATCCAGCGGAGGTGGGGGCGGAGGCAGCGGCGGAGGCTCCCGCAGCGGCCGGGCCTTCGCAGGTGGCATAGGTGGTGTTTAGGGTTGAGGAATTTTTGGATGTTGTACTGAATTTTGGTTGCTGCGCAGGTTCAAGATTTTGGGCCTGCGCACGCAACCGCTACCACTGAGTTTTTGGCGACTTCGACCGCGGAAGATGGAAATGAATGTGGTGGGTCTGTTTCTGAGTTTTTTGATTTTACTGACTCTGGGAGCTCGGTTGAGTGGACTGAGGAGTCGTCGGAGGAGGACTTGGATTATTTTGCGGCCTTGGACGTGGCTGCGGCGGAGGCTGCACCACATGCTGCGGGCGCGCCAGGCGTGCCCGGTCCTAGCACCGGGCACCGACGACGAAGGGCGGTTGCAAAGCGTAGGATTAGTGCGGAGGAAGGGGCTCGGCTTCGCGTTAGTAGGGCTGGTCGGCAGGAGCTGCTGTCTTTGCCGGCCGCCTCGGGTGTAGGGGAAGGGGAGCTGCGAAGCCTTTTTGCGGGTGAGGAGCTTAGGATAATGTTATTTAATTATAGAGAGATGGGGATTATTCCTAAGGTTGAGCCGATGTAGGGCGTGGTGCCCTCGCTTGTGTATGTGTAAAGGCTTGTAAAATGGAGTTGTGTGCCCTCGCGTGCCTGTGCCTGCGAGGGCGCTGTGTACTTTGTCTGGTGTGATTGATTGTGCTGTGCCAGTATGATTATAATTGGTCTTGCTGTCGTTTCTGCTTTTTGTTATACTGTGCTGGCTGCGCCCTTAGGCGGCTCCTGCGATAGACTTCGGATTTTTGCGCGTTTGTGCTTGGTCCGGCTGCACTTTTTAGGCGACTTCTGCGCGGATAGTCTTCGCGATGGACTTCGTTTTTTGCGCACTTGTGAGAGCACCTAGAGGGGGGGGTGAATAGGTGATCCTGTAAAAACTTAAACTTATGGCCACAAAACTTAGATTAAGCGTTAGCACAAGTATGGCCAAGTGGCTAGAGAGGAGACAAAACACAATAACCACAAGAAAGCAATCACAGAGTTGACACGGTGGTTATCCCGTGGTTCGGCCAAGTACAAAACTTGCCTACTCCACGTTGTGGCGTCCCAACGGACGAGAGTTGCACTCAACTCCTCTCAAGTGATCCAATGATCAACTTGAATACCACGGTGTTTTTCTTTCCTTTGATCTTTTCCCGTTTGCGAGGAATCTCCACAACTTGGAGTCTCTCGCCCTTACAATTGAGTTCACAAAGAAATACGGAGTAAGGTGGGAATAAGCAACACACACAAGAATCAAAAATCAGAGCAACAACACGCACACAAGTTGCAACAAGAGCTCGCAATGCAACACAAAGAGTTCACAACTCCACAAGAGCTCTATATGCTATCACAATGAAACGAATGCGTGAGATTGATGTCTTGGTGCTTAGAAGAGTTGTAGGAATGCTTGGTGTATTCCTCTATGCGCCAAGGGGTCCCTTTTATAGCCCCAAGGCAGCTAGGAGCCGTTGGGAACAAATCTGGAAGGCCATCTTTGCCTTCTGTCTCGTGGCGCACCGGACAGTCCGGTGCACACCGGACACTGTCCGGTGCCCGATTTGTTTCCTTAAACAGCGCATCCGACCGTTGCTGTCTGAGTCAGATCTGCGCACAGTTGGCGCACCGGACATGTCCGGTGCACACCGGACAGTCCGGTGTATCTTTCCGACCGTTGGTTCGGCCACGTGTCGCGTGCCGATCGCCCGGCCGACCGTTGGCCCGGCCGACCGTTGGCTCACCGGACAGTCCGGTGCACACCGGACAGTCCGGTGAATTTTAGCCGAAGTCGCCGGAGAAAAACCCGAGAGCGGCTGGTTTGCTCCACGCTGGTCTGGCGCACCGGACACTGTCCGGTGCACACCGGACAGTCCGGTGCCCCAGCCCGAAACAGCCTTTGGCTGTACACAGCCACTCTCCACTTCTTTTCTTTTCTTCTTCTTCCTGTTTCTAACACTTAGACAAGATATTAGTACACAAAACCAATGTACTAAGGCTTAGAAACATACCTTTACTTGTGATTTGCACTTTGTTCAACCATGGGCACATTTAAGCACTTGTGTTGACATTCAGTCACCAAAATACTTAGAAATGGCCCAAGGGCACATTTCCCTTTCAATCTCCCCCTTTTTGGTGATTTATGCCAACACAACATAAAGCAACTAGAACAAGTGCAAAATCACTTAAAATAAAAACTCAAATTGGTTTTGATTCAATTTTGGCATATATGGATCATCCTTTGCCACCACTTGGTTTGTTTTTTGCAAATCAAACTCAAATCTCTATTTCTATGTCAAACACACATGTTGAGGCATAAAGAGAGTCATTCCAAAAGAGATTGATCAAAGATTTCAAAAACTCCCCCTATTTCCCATAGTCAAAACTTCTCCCCACAAGAAGCCAACTTTTGACAATAGAGACAATAAAAGACAATAAAAGCTTTTGACACAACAAAAACTCTATTCTACTATTTTCAAAATCTCTCAAGTGGTAGCTGATCCATTTATCACTTTGGCCTTTATTTTCTCCCCCTTTGGCATCAAGCACCAAAACGGGATTAATCTTGGCCTTTTAACCCCATTGCCTCACCAAAGTCTTCAATTAAGAGCAAATGGCAATAAGATGTCATGAGATGAACTTGGAATAAGTTACCCTCTCATCGGAGTGCAGTGGAAGTCTTTCATGGTCCAAGTCCACCTTTTCCCTTTCAATCCTCCTTCGAGACTAAAACATCAAACTCAAGCACATGGTTAGTCTCAAAGGGTCAAGTTATAACACATCTCCCCCTAAACATGTGCATCACTTTGCAACGGACTTGTGAGGTCCAGGGGAGTGTTTTTACAACTTGAGCACCATAATAAAGCAACAAAATGCAAAAAGGAACATGATCAAAAGCATAAGTACATGTATGCTACAATTCAATCCAGGTTCCGCGAATCTATGACATTTAGCTCACTACGCAACCTGCAAAAGGTCTTCTCATCTAGAGGCTTAGTGAAGATATCGGCTAGCTGGTTCTCGGTGCTAACATGAAACACTTCGATATCTCCCTTTTGCTGGTGGTCTCTCAAAAAGTGATGCCGGATGTCTATGTGCTTTGTGCGGCTGTGCTCAACAGGATTCTCCGCCATGCGGATAGCACTCTCATTGTCACATAGGAGTGGGACTTTGCTCAGATTGTAGCCAAAGTCCCGGAGGGTTTGCCTCATCCAAAGTAGTTGCGCGCAACACTGACCTGCGGCAACGTACTCGGCCTCAGCGGTGGATAGGGCAACGGAGGTTTGTTTCTTAGAGTTCCATGACACCAGGGACCTTCCTAAGAATTGGCACGTCCCCGATGTACTCTTCCTATCGACCTTACATCCGGCATAGTCGGAGTCTGAGTATCCAACTAAGTCAAAGGTAGACCCCTTTGGATACCAGAGCCCGAAGCAAGGCGTAGCAACCAAATATCTAAGAATTCGCTTCACCGCCACTAAGTGACACTCCTTAGGATCGGATTGAAATCTAGCACACATGCATACGCTAAGCATAATATCCGGTCTACTAGCACATAAGTAAAGCAAAGAACCTATCATTGACCGGTATGCTTTTTGATCAACGGACTTACCTCCTTTGTTGAGGTCGGTGTGTCCGTCGGTCCCCATCGGAGTCTTGGCGGGCTTGGCGTCCTTCATCCCAAACCGCTTTAGCAGATCTTGCGTGTACTTCGTTTGGGAGATGAAGGTGCCGTCCTTGAGTTGCTTCACTTGGAACCCAAGGAAGTAGTTCAACTCGCCCATCATCGACATCTCGAATTTCTGCGTCATCACCCTGCTAAACTCTTCACAAGACTTTTGGTTAGTAGAACCAAATATTATGTCATCGACATAAATTTGGCACACAAACAAATCACCATCACATGTCTTTGTAAAAAGAGTTGGATCGGCTTTCCCAACCTTGAAAGCATTAGCAATTAAAAAGTCTCTAAGGCATTCATACCATGCTCTTGGGGCTTGCTTAAGTCCATAGAGCGCCTTAGAGAGCTTACACACGTGGTCGGGGTACCGTTCATCCTCGAAGCCAGGGGGTTGTTCCACGTACACCTCCTCCTTAATTGGCCCGTTGAGGAAAGCGCTCTTCACATCCATTTGGTACAACCTGAAAGAATGGTGAGCGGCATATGCTAGCAAGATTCGAATTGACTCTAGCCTAGCCACAGGAGCAAAAGTCTCCTCGAAATCCAAACCTGCGACTTGGGCATAACCTTTTGCCACAAGTCGAGCCTTGTTTCTTGTCACCACCCCGTGCTCGTCCTGTTTGTTGCGGAACACCCACTTGGTTCCCACAACATTTTGCTTCGGACGAGGCACTAGTGTCCAAACTTCATTCCTTTTGAAGTTGTTGAGCTCCTCCTGCATGGCCAACACCCAGTCCGGATCTAGCAAGGCCTCTTCTACCCTGAAAGGCTCAATCGAAGAGACAAAGGAGTAATGTTCACAAAAATTAACTAATCGAGACCGAGTAGTTACTCCCTTGCTAATATCACCCAGAATTTGGTCGACGGGATGATCCCTTTGAATCACCGCTCGAACTTTGGTTGGAGGTGCCAGTTGCGCCTCTTCCTGCATCACATGATCATCTTGTGCTCCCCCTTGATCACACGCCTCCACTTGAGGTACCTGTTCGTCATCTTGGGTTGGGAGATGCACCATGGTTGAGGAAGATGGTTGATCTCGTTCATCTTGTTCCTGTGGCCGCACTTCTCCAGTCGCCATGGTTCGTATAGCGGCCGTCGGAACATCTTCTTCATCTACATCATCACAATCAACAACTTGCTCTCTTGGAGAGCCATTAGTCTCATCAAATACAACGTCGCTAGAGACTTCAACCAAACCTGATGATTTGTTGAAGACTCTATACGCCTTTGTATTCGAGTCATAACCTAACAAAAACCCTTCTACAGCTTTGGGAGCAAACTTAGAATTTCTACCCTTCTTTACTAGAATGTAGCACTTGCTCCCAAATACACGAAAGTAAGATACATTGGGTTTGTTACCGGTTAGTAGCTCATACGAAGTCTTCTTGAGGAGGCGATGAAGATAGACCCTGTTGATGGCGTGGCAAGCCGTGTTTACGGCTTCCGACCAGAAACACTCGGGGGTCTTGAATTCTCCAAGCATTGTCCTCGCCATATCGATTAGCGTCCTGTTCTTCCTCTCTACCACACCATTTTGCTGTGGTGTGTAGGGAGCGGAGAACTCGTGCTTGATCCCTTCCTCCTCAAGGAAATCCTCCACTTGAAGGTTCTTGAACTCGGACCCGTTGTCGCTCCTTATCTTCTTCACTTTGAGCTCAAACTCATTTTGAGCTCTCCTGAGGAAGCGCTTGAGGGTTCCTTGGGTTTCAGACTTATCCTGCAAAAAGAATACCCAAGTGAAGCGGGAAAAGTCATCAACAATAACTAAACCATACTTACTCCCTCCTATGCTCAGATAGGCGACGGGTCCGAAGAGGTCCATATGCAGCAGCTCCAGGGGTCTTGAAGTGGTCATCACGTTCTTGCTGTGATGCGCTCCTCCCACTTGTTTACCTGCTTGACAAGCTGCACAAGGTCTATCTTTTTCGAAATGCACGTTAGTCAAACCTATTACGTGTTCTCCCTTTAGAAGCTTGTGAAGGTTCTTCATCCCCACATGTGCTAAGCGGCGATGCCACAACCAGCCCATGCTAGTCTTAGCTATTAAGCATGCATCTAGACCGGCCTCTTCTTTTGCAAAATCAACTAAATAAAGTTTGCCGTCTAATACACCCTTAAAAGCTAGTGAACCATCACTTCTTCTAAAGACAGACACATCTACATTTGTAAATAGACAGTTATACCCCATATGACATAATTGACTAACGGATAGCAAATTATATCCAAGACTTTCTACTAAAAATACATTAGAAATAGAATGCTCATTAGAAATCGCAATTTTACCTAACCCTTTTACCTTGCCTTGATTCCCATCACCGAGTATAATTGAATCTTGGGAATCCTTATTCTTGACGTAGGAGGTGAACATCTTCTTCTCCCCCGTCATATGGTTTGTGCATCCGCTATCAATAATCCAGCTTGAACCCCCGGATGCATAAACCTGCAAGGCAAATTTAGGCTTGGGACTTAGGTACCCAACTCATGTTGGGTCCTACAAGGTTAGCACAAATATTCTTAGGGACCCAAATGCAAGTTTTATCTCCCTTGCATCTTGCCCCTAACTTCCTAGCAACAATTTTCTTATCCTTTCTACAAATAACAAAGGAAGCATTTAAAGCACAATAAATTGTAGAAGGTTCATTCACTACTTTCCTAGGAGCATGAATAACATTCTTTCTAGGCATAGCATTTTTCCTAGACATATTTCTACCATGCATAAAGGAAGAACTATGAGCATCAAAAGCATTATAATCCCTATAAGCACTTCTATCATGATACAAAAAAGCATGGTTCTTTTTAGTGCTACTAGCCATAGGAGCCTTCCCTTTCTCCTTGGCGGAGATAGGAGCCTTATGGCTTGTCAAGTTCTTGACTTCTCTCTTGAAGCCAAGCCCATCCTTAATTGAGGGGTGTCTACCAACCGTGTAGGCATCCCTAGCAAATTTTTGTTTATCAAAATTACTCTTGCTAGTCTTAAGTTGAGCATTAAGACTAGCTAATTCATCATTCAATTTTGAAATAGAGACTAAGTGTTCGCTACAAGCATTAATATCAATATCCTTACACCTAGTGCAAATTTCAACATATTCAACACAAGAGTTGGATTTATTTGCTTCTACTAGTTTAGCATTTAAATCATCGTTTATGCTCTTTAAGTTAGAAATAGAATCATGGCATGTTGACACTTCACAAGCAAGCATTTCATTTCTCTTAATTTCTAATGCAAGGGATTTTTGAGCCTCTACAAACTTGTCATGTTCTTCATATAACAAATCCTCTTGCTTTTCTAAAAGTATATTCTTTTCATTCAAGGCATCAATTAATTCATTAATTTTGTCTATCTTAGATCTATCTAAGCCCTTGAACAAACATGAATAATCTACTTCATCCTCATCACTAGATTCGTCCTCACTTGAAGAAGCATAGGTAGAGTTGCGAGTACATACCTTCTTCTCCCTTGCCATAAGGCATGTGTGACGCTCGTTTGGGAAGAGGGTTGATTTGTTGAAGGCGGTGGCGGCGAGTCCTTCATTGTCGGAGTCGGAAGAGGAGCAATCCGAGTCCCACTCCTTGCCTAGATGCGCCTCGCCCTTTGCCTTCTTGTAATGCTTCTTCTTTTCTCTTTTGTTCCCTTTTTCCTGGTCACTTTCATTATCCGGACAGTTAGCAATAAAATGACCAAGCTTACCGCATTTGAAGCATGATCGCTTTCCCTTGGTCTTAGTCTTGCTCGGCTGTCCATTGCGACTCTTTAGCACCGTCTTGAATCTTTTGATGACGAGGGCCATCTCTTCATCATTAAGACCGGCCGCCTCAATTTGTGCCACCTTGCTGGGTAGCGCTTCCTTGCTTCTTGTTGCCTTGAGGGCAATGGGTTGAGGCTCATGGATTGGACCATTCAACGCGTCGTCCACGTACCTTGCCTCCTTGATCATCATTCGCCCACTCACAAATTTTCCAAGAATTTCTTCGGGCGACATCTTGATGTACCTAGGATTTTCACGAATATTGTTCACCAAGTGAGGATCAAGAACGGTAAATGACCTTAGCATTAGGCGGACGACGTCGTGATCCGTCCATCGCGTGCTTCCGTAGCTCCTTATTTTGTTGATAAGGATCTTGAGCCTATTGTATGTTTGTGTCGGCTCCTCGCCCCTTATCATCGCAAATCGTCCGAGCTCGCCCTCCACCAACTCCATCTTGGTGAGTAAGGTGACGTCATTCCCCTCATGAGAGATCTTGAGGGTGTCCCAAATCTGCTTGGCATTGTCCAAGCCGCTCACCTTGTGATATTCATCCCTGCACAGAGAGGCTAGCAACACAGTAGTAGCTTGTGCATTTTTATGGATCTGTTCATTAATAAATGAAGGGCTATCCGAGCTATCAAATTTCATTCCACTTTCTACAATCTCCCAAATGCTTGGATGGAGAGAAAATAGGTGAGTACGCATTTTGTGACTCCAAAATCCGTAGTCCTCTCCATCAAAGTGAGGAGGCTTGCCAAGTGGAATGGGGAGCAAATGAGCATTTGAGCTAGGTGGAATGCGCGAATAATCAAAAGAAAAGTTTGAGTTAACCGTCTTTTGTTTGTCGTGGTCGTCGTTGTCCTTTTGGGAAGAAGAGGACTCGTCGCTGTCGTAGTAGACGATCTCCTTGATGCGCCTTGTCTTCTTCTTCTTCCCATCTTTGTGCCTGTGGCCCGAGCCCGAGTCGTTGGACTTGTCATCCCTTGGCTCATTGACGAAGGACTCCTTCTCCTTGTCGTTGATCACAATTCCCTTCCCCTTAGGATCCATCTCTTCGGGCGGTTAGTCCCTTTCTTGAAGAGAACGGCTCCGATACCAATTGAGAGCACCTAGAGGGGGGGTGAATAGGTGATCCTGTAAAAACTTAAACTTATGGCCACAAAACTTAGATTAAGCGTTAGCACAAGTATGGCCAAGTGGCTAGAGAGGAGACAAAACACAATAACCACAAGAAAGCAATCACAGAGTTGACACGGTGGTTATCCCGTGGTTCGGCCAAGTACAAAACTTGCCTACTCCACGTTGTGGCGTCCCAACGGACGAGAGTTGCACTCAACTCCTCTCAAGTGATCCAATGATCAACTTGAATACCACGGTGTTTTTCTTTCCTTTGATCTTTTCCCGTTTGCGAGGAATCTCCACAACTTGGAGTCTCTCGCCCTTACAATTGAGTTCACAAAGAAATACGGAGTAAGGTGGGAATAAGCAACGCACACAAGAATCAAAAATCAGAGCAACAACACGCACACAAGTTGCAACAAGAGCTCGCAATGCAACACAAAGAGTTCACAACTCCACAAGAGCTCTATATGCTATCACAATGAAACGAATGCGTGAGATTGATGTCTTGGTGCTTAGAAGAGTTGTAGGAATGCTTGGTGTATTCCTCTATGCGCCAAGGGGTCCCTTTTATAGCCCCAAGGCAGCTAGGAGCCGTTGGGAACAAATCTGGAAGGCCATCTTTGCCTTCTGTCTCGTGGCGCACCGGACAGTCCGGTGCACACCGGACACTGTCCGGTGCCCGATTTGTTTCCTTAAACAGCGCATCCGACCGTTGCTGTCTGAGTCAGATCTGCGCACAGTTGGCGCACCGGACATGTCCGGTGCACACCGGACATGTCCGGTGCACACCGGACAGTCCGGTGTATCTTTCCGACCGTTGGTTCGGCCACGTGTCGCGTGCCGATCGCGCGGTCGACCGTTGGCCCGGCCGACCGTTGGCTCACCGGACAGTCCGGTGCACACCGGACAGTCCGGTGAATTTTAGCCGAAGTCGCCGGAGAAAAACCCGAGAGCGGCTGGTTTGCTCCACGCTGGTCTGGCGCACCGGACACTGTCCGGTGCCCCAGCCCGAAACAGCCTTTGGCTGTACACAGCCACTCTCCACTTCTTTTCTTTTCTTCTTCTTCCTGTTTCTAACACTTAGACAAGATATTAGTACACAAAACCAATGTACTAAGGCTTAGAAACATACCTTTACTTGTGATTTGCACTTTGTTCAACCATGGGCACATTTAAGCACTTGTGTTGACATTCAGTCACCAAAATACTTAGAAATGGCCCAAGGGCACATTTCCCTTTCAACTTGTTGTGCTAAGTCCGGCTGCACCCTTAGGCGACTTCTGCGCGGATAGTCTTCGCGATAGACTTCGGATTTTTGCGCACTTGTTGTGCCAAGTCCGGCTGCACCCTTAGGCGACTTCTGCGCGGATAGTCTTCGCGATAGACTGCGTTTTTTGCGCACTTGTTGTGCTAAGTCCGGCTGCACCCTTAGGCGACTTCTGCGCGGATAGTCTTCGCGATAGACTTCGGATTTTTGCGCACTTGTTGTGCCAAGTCCGGCTGCACCCTTAGGCGACTTCTGCGCGGATAGTCTTCGCGATAGACTGCGGATTTTTGCGCACTTGTTGTGCTAAGTCCGGCTGCACCCTTAGGCGACTTCTGCGCGGATTGGTCGCACGCGAGGGTGGCTAGCGCTTAACCTCGCGGTGACTTCGAATTGGTCGAATGCCGAAGACCGTTGTCGCGGTCTTTTTCGACACATGCTTTTGCAGGGGATTTTTCTCACATATATTACATGGCTCCGCCTCGTTAAAAACCTCACCCCCCGGGAGGAAAAGAGTGCGGGCCGGTACAAGATTGTTTGTGGTGAATTACAAGGGCGAACTCAGCCCTAAGTTTTAAACAAAAAATTTACGAAGGTTGTCGATATTCCAGGAGTGCTCCAGGTCCTCGCCATCTGGCGTTGTGAGCCTGTAAGCGCTGGGGGAAGCTTTTGTTTTGACTATGAAGGGGCCCTCCCACTTGGGCTCCAACTTGCCCTTGGACTCCGTCCGAGCTGTTCGGATGAGTACGAGGTCCCCCGCGCTGAACTCCCTTGGAATGACTGCGCGGTCGCGCCATGCTTTGGTCTGGGCTTGGTATTTGTTTAAGGCCTGCAGGGCGAAGACCCGGTCTCCGTCAATGAGGTCTTTGGAGGTTGGCTCATCCACGTCAGGGGCGGCTGACGGAGCTGTGCGCGGAGACCCATGCTTTATTTCTTGCGGGGTCATTGCTTCCGATCCGTATAGAAGGCGGAAAGGAGTGAACCCGGTCGCCCTGCACTCGGTTGTGTTTAGCGCCCAGACTGCTTCCGGTAACAAGTCGGTCCATCTGCCTTTTTTTTCATCGAGGAGCATTTTCTTGACAGCTGTGAAGATTTTCCCATTGGCACGCTCCACGACCCCGTTGGACTGCGGATGATAGACTGATGCGAAGGCAAGCTTGGTGCCGATGGAAAAACAAAAATCCTTGAAATCTTGACTGTCAAACTGCTTGCCGTTGTCAACTGTTAGCTCGGACGGTACTCCGAAGCGGCAAACAATGTTCTGCCAAAAGAATTTTTGGGCCGTCTTTGATGTGATTGTGGACACGGCCCTCGCTTCAATCCATTTGGTGAAGTATTCGACGGCTACGAAGGCGAACTTAAGGTTCCCCTGAGCGGTGGGCAGGGGCCCGACAATGTCCAGGCCCCAGCGCTGAAGAGGCCATGTATGGGCAATCAGCTTTGTGCATTGCGAGGGGTTGCCTGACCGAGGAGAGAACTTCTGGCAGGCTTCGCAGGACCTTGTGACTCGATTTGCGGCGCAGATCATTGCAGGCCAGTAAAACCCTTGTCGGATCACCTTTGCAGCCAGGGCCCTTGGCCCCGCGTGTGAGCCGCACGTGCCACTGTGGACTTCGCGCAGGATTTGCATGCCTTCGGTTTCGGTGACGCATTTAAGCATTGGCTGACTGACCCCTTTCTTGTATAACTGGCCCTCGATCAGTGCGAAGTCCCGGCTTCGATGCCTGAGGCGCTTTGCCTCGCTGGCGTCGGTTGGGTGATAGTATCCCTGTAGAAACAGGGTTATTGGGGCCCGCCAGTCTTCGGTCATGATTAGGTTAACTATACGGTGGCCCTCGCTATCATTAGTTATTTGGAGCCCTTCGGGGCTTCGGACGGCTGGCGTGCCGATGGTGTGAAAGAATACGTCGGAGGGCAGGGGCTCGCCCCTGGCGGCGGCTTTGGCTAATGCATCGGCCTCCTCGTTCTTGGCCCTGTCAACATGCTGTAGGGTGAATCCCTTGAACTGTCTCTCGAGACTTCAGATAGCCGCGAGGTATTGCATGAGCGCGGGGTCTTTTGCTGCATAGTCTTTCTCGACCTGACCGGCAACTATCTTGGAGTCTGTTTTGATGATACATGTGGTGACTCCGAGGGCCCTTAGCTTGCGGAGACCCAGGATGACTGCTTCATACTCTGCTATGTTGTTTGTACATTTGTCAGATTCCAGAGCAAAGCTGAGGCGTGCTGCGTATCTGTGTTTGACTCCGGCTGGTGAGGTGACGACTGCAGCGACGCCTGCCCCCGCATGACACCATGCACCGTCGCAATGGATAGTCCAGACCTTTTCTATGGATGGGTCCGGCTGTGTTATTGGCCCTGTCCAGTCGACGACGAAGTCTGCCAGGACTTGCGACTTGATAGCTGTCCTGGGCTCGAAGCTGATGTGGTAGCCGGAGAGTTCGGCTGCCCACTTGGCAATCCTCACTGATGCCTCCGGGTTCCTGAATAATTCGCCGAGCCCCCTGTCTGAGGTGACTCGGACCTTAAATGCTTCAAAATAATGACGCAACTTGCGCGAGGACATAACAACTGCGTAGGCAATCTTCTCCAGCTCTGTCATGTTGCATTTGGACGGTGTCAGGACTTCGGAGACATAATAGACAGGGCACTGTCTGACTGCGCCCTCGACTGTCTGCTCCTGTACCAGTGCCGCGCTGACCGCGTGCGGCGAAGCTGCGACATAGAGCAATAAGGGGAGCGAGGAGTCTGGGCTTGTGAGGATGGCCAGCTCCGCCAGGTACTGTTTTAATGAGGCGAAGGACGCTGCTTGCTCCGGTCCCCAGGCGAAGTTTTTCGCGCCGCGGAGTGTTTTGAGGAATGGAAGACTTCGCTCGGCGGACCTGGAGATGAATCTGTTGAGAGCGGCCATCCTGCCTGTCAGGCGCTGGACGTCCCTGGCCGACTGCGGAGGCGACATATCGACGATGGCCTGGATCTTGGTTGGGTTGGCCTCGATGCCCCGGCGGGACACCAGGTAGCCCAATATCTTGCCCTGGCGAACACCGAAAACACACTTTTCCGGGTTTAGGCGGAGTCGTGCATCTCGCATGTTCGCGAATGTTTCTGCCAGGTCAGCGAGATGGTCCTCCTTATTCTTGCTGGCGACGACGATGTCGTCCACATATGTGAATATATTTCTGCCGACCTGCCCCTCGAGCACTGTTTTGGTGAGTCTGGAGAAGGTGGATCCAGCATTCTTGAGACCCTCCGGCATTCTGACAAAGCAATAGGTGCCGAAGGGTGTTATAAAGCTGGTGCTGGCTTTGTCTTCCTCCTTCATGTATATCTGGTGATAGCCGGAGAAGCAGTCGAGGTGGGACATGACCTCGCATCCGGCCGCGCTATCGACTATTTTGTCGATCCGCGGCAACGGGAAATTGTCCTTTGGGCAGGACTTATTGAGACTGGTGAAGTCTATGCACATGCGCCATTTTCCGCTTTTTTTCTGCACCATCACAACATTGGAGAGCCACGTGGGGTAAGCCACTGGCTCGATGAATTTAGCCTCCAGGAGGCGATGCACCTCCGCCTTGGCGGCCTCTGTCTTTTCGTCTGACATTTTGCGAAGCTTCTGCTTTTTGGGTCGCACCGAAGGGTCAATCCCCAAGCTGTGCTCAATTATGGCTCGGCTGACTCCGACCAGATCGAGGGCAGACCAGGCGAAGACATCTTTATTCTTGGCCAGGCAGCAGAGAAGTCTCTCTTCTTCAAGTGAGGTGAGGTCTTCGCTGATAGTTACTGTCTGCTTGGGCGTGGCCTGATCGAGGGGGACAGTCTTGGTCCCGTCTTGGCACTGCAACTGTGCCTTGTCGTGCTGCTTGTCGGTTGGGCTGGCCGGCGCAGGGACCTCGCGCTGGGTCGTGAGACAGTGTACGTTTCTCTGACCGGGCACGAAGTCCCGCTCAATGTTGCGCGCCGTTTGCTGGTTGCCGTAGACTGTGATGGCGCCTAGCGGCCCTGGTATCTTCATACATAGGTACAACCCGTGGATAGCAGCTTCGAACTTGTTGATGGAGCCCCGGCCCATGATGGCGTTGTATGGATATACCATGTCGACAATGTCGAAGGTTACTTGCTCACTTCGGGCATTGGGCGCTACACCGAAGGAAAGGGGCAACTCTATCTTGCCAACTGGAAAGGTGCCCTTGCCGCCGAAACCATACAACGGGTTGTCCGAAGGCTTCAGCAAGCTGTGGCTTATACCCATGCGGTCGAAGGCGTGGAGGAAGATGATATCCGCCTGACTGCCGTTGTCGACTAGGACTTTGTGTAAATCCCAGCCTGCCACGCTGCAATTGATGACCATAGCGTCGATGTGGGGGGCGCTGCGCAGGTCGACGTCTCGTGCGTCGAAGGTTAGCGGTATGTGGGACCACTTCATCTGCACGACTGGGCCAGTGACGGCGACATGGTTGATGCTGCGGTAGTGGTCCCGCTTCTGCCGCTTGGTGTCGAAGTCAGTGCTAGACCCCCCTGTTATCATGTGAATGACTCCGCGATATGGTTGATCGGCGAAGTCTTCCTGCTTTGGGGCATGGGGGATGTTTTGGTGTTGCTGGTGTGGTGGTGGGGGTGGAGGAGGTACGATTTGTACTTCCTGATGATGTTGGTAAGCGTGGTGCGGTGGGTGCGGAGCGGGAGCGTGGATATATGGTGGAGGGGGTGGCTGGTAATTATGCGCGACAATTCTGGGATTGTCGGCCGGCTGCGCCCGCGCCATTCTGTCTCTGGTGGCCTTCGTCTCGGGGCAGTCTTTGGTCTGGTGGGCGCAGTCTTCGCCGTGGAAAAGGCAATAGAATCGGCGCGGCGGCTGCTGCGCCCGCCCTCGACCCCTGCCGCGAGTTCCATTTCCGCGGCCCTGGGGGGGATATTCTTGGCGGCGAGGGGGATCAGCAGCAGGCTGTTGGTTGACGATGTTGTGCACTTGCTGCTGACTGCGGCCATCTCGACCGGAGTCTGGCTGCGGAGTCCTTGTCCACGTGCGGCTGGACTGCGGGGCATCTTTGGGTTTCCGTTGTGACTCGACCTTGCGCTGGTGGAGCTCTTCGGATTTGGCATATTTTTCGAAGAGCTGATATAGCTCCTGCAAGCTCTTGGGTGGATCTCTGATACAATGGCTGTAGAGGACGCCGGCCCGAAGGCCATTGATGGCGTAGTGGATAGCGATCTGATCGTCGACAGAGGGCAGCTGCGACTTGAGCGTTAAGAACTTGCGGTAATACTCCCGCAGAGTCTCCTTTTCCAGCTGTTTGCAAAGCGAGAGCTCGGCCAAAGCGTCGGTGTCTGGACGGTACCCTTGGAAGTTGAGGAGGAACTTGTCCCTGAGACTTCTCCACGAATCAATGGACAGCGGAGGCAATCTGGTGAACCAAGTGAGTGCTGGGCCCTCTAGTGCGATGATGAAAGACTTCGCCATTGTGGCGTCGTCTCCTCCGGCTGATGCAACGGCGACTTGATAACTCATGATGTATTGCGCCGGGTCGGTGCTGCCGTTGTACTTGGGGTATGCCCCCGCTCGAAAGTTAGCTGGCCAAGGCGTCACTTGTAGGTGTGGCGCCAGGGGACTTCGCTCGTCGAGGTAGTTGACCCCTTGGAATGGCGCGCCGTGCTGGGAGACGTAGTCATGCTGGGGGAAACGCGGGTTCTCCGGCTGCGCCCGGTGCTGCAGGGGTGGGCCATGCTACCGGCCGAGGTGGCCTTCGCGCGTGTCCTCCGGTTGTGTGCGCTGTTGGAGGGGTGGCTCTTGCTGTAGACCGAGGTGGCCTTCGCGCTGCATCAGCGCGATCTCGCGCTCGAGGTCTTGGGCTTTCTGTTCCTCGTCGCGTATCATTTGCCGCACTTTGGCTAATGCGGACACACGCTGGCGCTTGGCCTCCAGTATCTCTTTCTGCCTCTGGAGATTGCGGTTCCTGAGGCGCAGGGCGCGCAGCTGCAGCTGTTCTTCTGTTGAGACGCCGAGGACCTCACCGTCCTCGGTGAGGTCCGCGCCTTCCAGTGGGCCGAAGCCTGGGGGCGGCTGTGACTGTCCTTCGGTTCCGCAGGTGCGGAAGGTGTCGTCTTCGCCGGTGTGGGGAACATTGTCTTCAGTGGGCTCTTGGTGGGTGGATTGGGTGAGGACGAGGGCCTTGCCCTTTCTTGCGGCCAGCAGTGCTGCCTTCGCAGCCTCGTCAGCCTTGGGGTTAGCTCTCTTGGGTGCCATCGCGGGTGGTTTTGTCGTAGCACGAACGGTGGGTGCCAAATGTTGGAACTTGCTCTCTGCCGCAAGTAGGCCAACAAGGGTGAACAGTGGTGACAACAGGGTTACGTGCACGGGGGCAATAGCTCTGTTAATCTAGCCTCTCACGGGCACTGTGCGGGGGTATTTATAGGTATCCGAGTGCCCAGCGTCTCGTGTTAAGGACGCATGTGCCCCCAGACACCTATTTTATCCCCAGAATATTCCCATAAAGCAGGGTTACAAACTGTAATTACAAATATTCTTTTACAAGTTAGGCCCGTAATATAGAGGCGGCCACGCGGGGCCCGTTACAATGGGCCAGATCGCACGTGGGCCTTGGGACTGAGCGAGGACGCGCCGAAGGAGGACGTCGCCGCAGGCCTTCGTCGTCAAAGTGCCGAGTCCTGCGAAGGGTGTCCCTGCCCGCTTTGTCTCTGTCGGACCAGCGGCTGCAGCGAAGGCCTCGAGCGAAGGGTGGCGTCTTTGCCTTCGCCCCAACAGTCACAATTGCATGACTCAACAAGAAAAGAAATATTTTTAGCACCGGTTGGTATCTCTAACCGGTACTAAAGGATTTGAAAGCGTCAAAAGAAAATAAATCTAAATTTGATAAACACGTCATAACAGAAAACACGATGATTTTCATTGGCCTCTGGCAATCTCCGTTGCTTAAGCAAGTGCCAATGGTAATTAGTAATTTCTGTCGACCTACAAGCAGCCAACGGAAGTTGACGCCCCTGCCGTGGGCGATGCTCCTTCTCCTCCCATGCGTCTGCTCCTCGCGCCGTCGCTGCCAGTGCGCCTACTGCTCACGCGGCCGCCAGTGGTGGCCCTGCACACCACGGCGTTGGCTCTGCTCTCCGCGACGTATTCAGGCCGTTGTGTTCAGGCTGTTGTGCTCTGTGCACGTTGGACTCTAAATAAATTTTATTTTAAAAAAATAGAAATAGGATTCGACACCGTTGGAGGCTAAAATGAGCCTTGCGGACGGTCCGGCCCTGAGGCCGGACGGTCCGCGGTCCGGACGGTCCGCGGTGGCGGCGCGGACGGTCCGCGCGTGCGCAGAGTCAGTTAGGGTTCCTAGTTTCTCGCGGGATTTGTTACCTAAAACCGCGGGATTAACTCGGGAAACAGTTGGAAACGGATCTAGACCTCCCCTTTATATAGATGAAGGGCTACGGCCGATTGAACCCCCAACAATCGAACAAATAAGTCTATTTCTCGTTTTTACCTTACGCATTAGGAATAGTTCTAGTCTAGTTCTAGGTTAGCCTCTCGATCCCCAAATTCTTCGCCTCTCCTCGACTCTACGTCGATTAGAGGAGTCTAGGTCGGCCTGCCCGAGCCTAGACAACACCTAGGATCTCTCCTCCCCGACGGGGTCCCTCCCGGGAGCGAGATCCAGGCGCCGCCGGCGACCTTCGCCGCCCCCTGCGCACGCGCGGACCGTCCGGCCTGTAGGCGCGGACCGTCCGGCCGTTAGGCAGGGAACCTTTGCCCCTGCTCCAGGTCGCGGACCGTCCGGTCCCTGGTCACGGACCGTCCGCGCCTGACCAGAGAGCGCCGCCGCCTCACGCCAGGTCGCGGATCGTCCGGGCCTGTGCCGCTGACCGTCCGCGCCTGACCAGAGAGCACCGCCGCTGGTTCTTTTGAAGTGATTGGCGCCTCCAAAAAGGTGTCAACATACTTTTTGGCGACTCCGCTAGGGACGGTGTTTAGATCTACTAAAAATCAGGCCCTCAAATGGCCGGTTCTAAAGATCACACCGATATCTCCCCGGACAATATCCTGAAGCCGGCTGTTGAAAGTCTGACGGCCGATGAGCAACAACAATACGAGGACTACATGCGTCAAACGAGGGAGAAATTCTTATCACAATACACGGTGGATCGCCACCAGAAAGTTGTCAAACATGGAGAGACCGACGTCGCATCTCTTCTATCTTCGCTTCAAGTCCCCAACGTAAGTAAACCCGACGACATCCAATTTATTAAACAGTATGTAGATCAGCAGCAGGATCAAATGAAACAACAGATTGTAGGGTTAGAAGAGTCAATTAGAAAATTAACGCGTACGTTGGAAAAGTCTGTTGCTCCTAGTTTTCCATCATATGAGACTAGTAACAGGATATCTATGTCTAATACATCGGCAACAAATGGAGATTTGCAGCCCCAGCCATTATATGGTATGCCGATGAACTCATATACAGGACAAGTACCACCACCGCCATCCCTGCTTGGTAGATCGGCACCCATGAACACGGTCAGACCGTCCGAGCTTCTGCCCGGACCGTCCGGCCCATATGTAGACCGTCCGGCTTGCTCTGCCGGATAGTCTGGGGCCGCCCTAGGACCACCGCCGTCCCTGCTTGGCAGACCGGTGACCCTGGACGCGGTCGGACCGTCCGAGCTTCTACCCGGACCGTCCGGCCCTTACGCGGACCATTTGGCTTTCCCTGCCGGACAGTCCGGGCCCACACCAGGACTACCACATGGCGTCCCGATAATGGCGAACGCAACCGGTCAGTTCGGATTTACCACCGAGCAAGCTGGATATGCATACGCAGAACCTGTTGTTGCACACCATGCACCAAATTATTACACACCACAGCAGTAGTATGTTTCGCCCTCTACATATTTAAACCATAACGTACCATACAACCACAGACCGATCAACACTATCGATCGGTCACGGCAAGAAGGTCGGTATACTAATACCCGACCAAATGAGCCCCACAGCCCAGGATCCGGTGGTCTGCCACCGGGTGCAATGGAAAAAATTAGGGAAGAGATGACTGAACTATTTCGAGATAAGTTCGGAGTTAGTGTAGCCAGAGTAGGGCAATCATACCAAAAGTCGTATAATCACCGGTTTGACACTGTCCCATATCCACAGGGGGCAAGGATACCAGAATTTTTTAAGTTTTCTGGTGAGAATGGGAGGAGCACACATGAACACATAGGCCAGTTCCTAGCACACCTAGGTGAATTGGCCGATGGAGAAGCATTTCGTGTTCGGTTATTTTCTCTATCCCTTACTGGTACCGCTTTTGCATGGTACGCCGCCCTGCCTCCTAATTCCATTGATTCCTGGAATGAGTTAGAAAGTAAATTTCATGAACATTTCTTTACCGGGGAATATGAATTAGGACTAGCTGACTTAGCTTCAGTTCGACAAGGACGCGAAGAATCAGTTAATGATTTTATCCGGAGGTTCCGGGACACTAGAAACCGATGCTTTCGGATCCATGTCGCAGACAAAGAGCTAGCAGGGTTAGCTTTTAATGGGTTGCTATCCTACTTAAGAGACAAATTAGATGGGACCCAGTTCTTTTCGATAGCCCAGCTACATCAGCGGGCTTTAGCCTGTGAAAGCCGATTTAAAGAGACATCAAAATCGGCCGCCCGTACTATACATCTAATAGAGCGTGATAGTTCAGATGATGAATCCGCAGATGTATATACCGCTAAGTTTATTTGGCCAACAAAGGCCAAATCTTCAGCATGTTCTTCCTTACAGCCAGTTCAAAAGAATCGGCAAGAAGAGATTAAATTTACCTTTAATGTTGCCAAATGCGATAAGATATTTGATGAGCTACTTAAAAATGGCAACATTAAATTAACTCATACTATCCCTCCTATAGATGAATTAAAGAGACGTGCTTATTGTAAGTGGCATAATTCTTTTTCTCA
Organism: Zea mays; assembly: GCF_902167145.1. Lineage (NCBI taxonomy): Eukaryota > Viridiplantae > Streptophyta > Magnoliopsida > Poales > Poaceae > Zea > Zea mays. The sequence goes on from NC_050103.1 coordinate 33,971,782, forward strand.
TGCCACCAACGACTGTAATGTTTTTCGTCGACAGGTACAATCGGCCATAAATGAGGGTCGATTGGCTTTTCAGGAAATGCAAGTGGACACACAACCATTTCCTGTTAATACAATAGATATCGCATGCAAAAATATCTTAGTTCGGCCCGAAATGGCCGATAAAGGCAAAAGCAAAGACATCATCATTGGTAGTCCTCGCACGTCGAATATATCGCAAAAGGAGATTGTTCGAAAGGCTCCGGATGATAAGGCTAAAAAGTCCGAAGGCACCGGGGGGCAGGCACAATTAATGAGTCAAGCACGACAGCCTGTCCTGAGCATCACGGACGATCTGGCACCTACGTGCGGACGGTCCGGTGTTCAGATAGACGGTTCGGCTAACTCTGCCGGACAGTCCGCCTATGCCCAAAGGTGTCAGCCTCCACACAAAACCTTAAAAGGGAAGGAGACACAACGGCGAAGCACAAATGGTCGGCTGATCAAAGCTGACTCTACTGTTGATCAGTTGCTCTCCAAGAATACTAGCGAGAAGACCGTTCTACGTGATCGGTCAACGAAGAAACCTCGGTCACCTGCTAAAACGAAACGGGTAAACAAGACGGCCCGAAAGGCGACACAACAAGCATCGCCTATTCATCCTATGAGACCAGGGTACTTTCCACCCGTTTACTCATCGTCAGTATATTATCCTGTTCAAACATGGAATGGTACGATGATAAATCCATGGTACATGTATAGTCCCTTTGTCTATCCATACTGGGGGACACCTCCATTCTATTCATTTTGATCCATTAATCAAATGGTCATGGCCGAGAAAGATACAATCCAAAACAGCCTTTATACATTGGTGCTTTATTGAATGATCTATATTTTGAAAAGTCGATGACTTACATCAGGTTTAGTTCATATGCTTTTGGTTCGTCAACCTTCACCAAAAGGCAGGGGGACATATGTTGGAGGCTAAAATGAGCCTTGCGGACGGTCCGGCCCTGAGGCCGGACGGTCCGCGGTCCGGACGGTCCGCGGTGGCGGCGCGGACGGTCCGCGCGCGCAGAGTCAGTTAGGGTTCCTAGTTTCTCGCGGGATTTGTTACCTAAAACCGCGGGATTAACTCGGGAAACAGTTGGAAACGGATCCAGACCTCCCCCTTTATATAGATGAAGGGCTACGGCCGATTGAACCCCCCAACAATCGAACAAATCAAGTCTATTTCTCGTTTTTACCTTACGCATTAGGAATAGTTCTAGTCTAGTTCTAGGTTAGCCTCTCGATCCCCAAATTCTTCGCCTCTCCTCGACTCTACGTCGATTAGAGGAGTCTAGGTCAGCCTGCCCGAGCCTAGACAACACCTAGGATCTCTCCTCCCCGACGGGGTCCCTCCCGGGAGCGAGATCCAGGCGCCGCCGGCGACCTTCGCCGCCCCTTGCGCACGCGCGGACCGTCCGGCCTGTAGGCGCGGACCGTCCGGCCGTTAGGCAGGGAACCTTTGCCCCTGCTCCAGGTCGCGGACCGTCTGGTCCCTGGTCGCGGACCGTCCGCGCTTGACCAGAGAGCGCCGCCGCCTCACGCCAGGTCGCGGACCGTCCGGCCCTGTGTCGCGGACCGTCCGCGCCTGACCAGAGAGCACCGCCGCTGGTTCTTTTGAAGTGATTGGCGCCTCCAAAAAGGTGTCAACAGACACTAATTTTCGATTCGATTATTAAATTTTATAGTGTAAAATTAAAAGTCCATTGTCACCCATATTTGACACGGATCTGACTTGTACAAAAAGAGCTCTAGCTCCTGAAAAGCAGTATTTTAGTAAACCTAAAACCATTTCACAAATCGTTTGGCAGAAACGACTTATCCTAGAGCTAGAGCCATGTCCCAGTATTAAAGTGCAAGAGCTGGTGAATCTACTATTTATAGCTTCTTTTCCATAGTACAAAAATGACTTTGTCTTTTAGGGGCTTTTCCCAGTAAGCTGTTTAAAAAAATAGGTGTTTGACAGGACTTGCTTTTTCTATAGAGAAGCTAGTGCCAAAGCTCTGCCAAACGGGCTCTAAGTTGCCCCGCCTCCACCCCCGCCTATTCTGCTGACAAGGTAACACATGCTTTTAAATCTTTATATTGTGTGCATATAAATGTTTAATTCTCGTCGTCCATCCAACATAGTTCATGCAGGAGGGATGACTGAGGTTATAATGAATAACACTTGCTTATGGTTGTAGAATGATTGTAGGTGAGGATCATCAATGCATGGATGTATGATAGTCGGAGATATTAAAACCTGACTCCTTTTTGAGCTCTCCCCGCGCTTCACGGGTTCTCGACACTGCTCCTCGCGGCACGTGCGCTCGTTTGCGGACGCGAAAATTTGCCTACTGCGGACGCAAAGTTTCCAGCCATCCTAGCGCTGAATTCTGCTAAACTGTGGATGCAAAGTTTCTAGCCAGTCTCTCTCTCGCCTTTCCTCTCTCAGTCTCTCCCCAATTCCTTCCCCACACGGCTGCTCCGCTCGTCCCCCTCTCGCTCCTCGCCACACACGCACGAACGCTCGCCGTCGTCGTCAACCTCCTCCTTGGCGGCGCGGGCGAGCCAGAAGAGGAGAGAAGGCATCGGAGGACATGATGGAGAAGAGCAGGGGCGACATGCTGGCGGAGGAGGCCAAGCTCGCGCGCGAGGGGTTCAAGGCGCCCGGTCACCAGATCCTCACCATCTGCAAGTCGCTTGTCGTCGCCGCCGTCGTGGGCGGGGTATGAGTCTGAGTCCCCTTACCTCCGTTGCTCCAGTTTCTGAATTATGGGTGTTCAATGAAGTGCCGGAAGAGATAAAACTGACTGGTAGTGGGCTGGATATAGGTGGGTTATTAAACATTAAACTTGTACATAAAGAAGGCAATGCTATTATCAGGCAACACTTGGAAAGCTTGCCTATGGAGACATTTGACTCTGTGAGTACAAATTGCTCTTTTTAGAGATATTCCGCACAATGTTTATTCAATAAAAGAAATAGTTGATGAACCAGTCAGTAACCCCTATGTTCCAAAATGGAGGTTGACATGCAATTTAGAATGGACATAATTTTCATAATCTTGAGCTCCAATATAATCTTGTGTTGCATTTATGTGAAATAGTCTGTTTAGTACATGTACAAGTTGCATTCAAATTTTATGCTTGATATGTATCAGGTTTCTGAAAATATAACTTTGGAGACTACTGGTAAAGATTGGTCTATTTACATAGAATTCAAACATTAATGTCATGTTCATGCCGTGATCTATATTTCTAAAAAGAAAACGAAAGGGAGGCAAGAGCAACCCCATATATTATTAGAAGAAAAAGAGTCAACCCAGTTTTATGGTGAAACCGGACCAGAAACCGAACAACCGCTCTGCCTAGAGTGCCGCCAAGACCCACTGCTAGAGGACCAGTCCAAATTACTTAGAAAAAGAACTTTGCCATTGTCAGCTTGAAAAATACTACCTATGATTTGCTTTCATTGTTGATTTGCTTCTGTAGTAGTATCTCAATGCTAGCTTTGGAACCATAGATTTGAATTCTTGCAGATTAGTCAGTAGATGACTCCATTGTACATCCTGATTCACGTTCTTTGGCTACACTTCTTATTCATTACATTCAGGTAGGTATAGACACAGTGTTTACTTGCACAATGTGCGCTTTTTCCCTCCTTGCCCATGCTATCCTAAAAATCAAGGGAGTGGTTACATTTGTCGAAAGTCAAAGTAGTAGATCTTATATTATCAATGTGTATGTTGTGATGTAAGTCTGATTTAAATGACTTCTAATGTTTATGAAATCTATATTTATCTTTTACAGCCACTGCCTTGATGTGCTGGCATCTGCTGGTTACATTCTGCTCCCTTCATGTAGCATTATGGATGAAGTTCTTTGAGCATAAGCCTTATTGATTATTTGATTGTACTATTCACCAGACATTTACTGTTTATTGCTTATTTGATTGCATGATTCACCAAACATTTGCTTTCCTTGCTCTTTTAATGACTCATGATCATTTTAATAGATGGAATGAGGCAAAGAGTCAGTTACTATTGATAAAGGTTACTGTAACAAAGGTTGAGGTTGGCTGTCTTGGTGATCGTGTTTGTGTGGATCTTTGCAGTATCATGCAACCTGGCGGAGACCTTCTGGTTTGTGTGTACCTCTCACCTGTTCACTGTTGCTACACATTGGTTCTTTGCGCGCTAGACTGGCTTTGCATCATCTGGGATGTTTAGTGCCGCTTGGTTCAAACGAATTCCAGGTACTTGAAAAGTCATTATTAGGAATTGCCTTTTCAAATTGCATTTACAACCAGTGAGATATAAAACTATTCCCCTACACATTCATGAAATATTTGCACTGCATATAAATTATAAGAGATTATTATTGCCTTTTGCCTTTTACCTTATTTCCTATGTTTTTTCATAAATGAACTAAATGCAATAGTTTTTTTCTTATTGTGCGCTGTGAATTAGATGCCACGAAGAACTATTCGCTGTATTTGTTCATGTGTACAAGGTATGTGTACTTTAGTTCATTGTACATAGTTTTGTGTACCATACATCGTTACATGCTCTGCTACTTCTCTACATTAACATAAGCGCACACTTCTAAAAACCTGAAATATATACCTGGTTACCTGCTTATGTGATGCCTAAACCAAGCAAATTCCTTGTAGCCGAGCATGGTCAGAGACCAGCTTGGGCGAGTCATGATGGAGAAACCGAGAGAGAAAGAAAAAACAAATTGTTTTTTAGTGTAACGAATGCCATTGGTGGATAATTACCTCCAACTCTATGAGGAGATACAAATTCAATGTTTTTCCAGCTCTATGAGGGGTTACATTGGTGGGTTATTTTTGTAGTTCTTACCGAAAGCCCAAAGTGCAATGTTAATTCATAGTTTCTTCATGATGCTAATGCATTATGTCTGCTTAATCGTTCTCTTACATGCAACATCACAGAAAATGCAAGCACCAAGATTAGAACTGTGTTTGTTATCGTTAATAAATGTAGTTACACAATAGACTTTTACATGTGATTCAGAGTCAACGATGCAAATAATCTTGTAGAATATTATAGAAAGAAACAATTTTATTAATTGATCCTAGACAAGGAAATAAACTTGTATTTTCTTAAAGTAAAACTCACAATTAAATGCTTAACAAGCAAATAACAAGCACTGCCTTTGGGTTTATTTGTTTCATTATAATAATACATTTATCTGTCTATAAGGGTTGTTTCTAATACCTAACACTTTAATGTTTATGTCGTTCTTCTGGCAGAAGAAATGAGAGAAATGTTTGAGTTGCTCCTGCATAGATTAATAACGAAGTCGATCATGCACGCAATGGATGCACTACCAGAGTATCTTTGGAGCTTGCCGGTTGAAGAACAGGCCCGCTGCAAATCAACATCTATGAGCTTAGTTTTTAGATATTTCTTTTGTCTCACAAGTTAATCCACAATTGGTGGCATGTTGTTGTTTGTTACTTAGAATTTGAGTCCTCTTTGTGTAATGTTCTAGAGATATATGATCACAACATGAATGAACTTGAGGAAAGTGATTAGGAGGCAATAGAAGGTATTATATCTAACAGTGGTTATTTTGCTTTAGCTGGATTGTTTGGGACACTAAATAATTTGTCATGCATTCAAGTGTATTTGAATACTCTAAGGTTGGTTTTTTGCCCTTACATGGCATGATTCAGATGATGGCGTGATTCAGATGGTAGAGCGCCCGATAGGGCGCTTTTTTCTAGTTAAAATAAGAGTGGAGCTCATTCTCCTGTGAATGGTGAAGAATCCGAAATTTATTGACCATGTCTTTAGTTTGTCGACAACCTGTGGAAGACTATACACCCATGTGGCCCTGTTGATGTTGGATATCATGACACCCAAATGGAGCCAAGTATTACTGAGATTTACCAGAAAGAAGAGTTGTCTGACTCTTTCAAACAGAGCCTGCCCTAGCAGTTCATTTTTTAGATCGTCGAGAATTATTCGGTAGTGAATTTATAGGATAGATCGAGAGATCAAGAACTGAAGTTAAATGAACAAGAGACAAATATTTAGGTAGGTTTGGGCTCACAATACGAGCCCTACTTTTAAAGTTCGAAGAGGAACATTTACAAGAAGGTTATCTGGTGTCGTACTAGATAGAATTACATAATAGATGAGGATATGTAATGGATACTTATCACCTTAATCGGGCCTAGCTAACTCTTAGTTAGTTCTAGTTGTACATGCATGTTTCCTTGTTATCTAAAGTTTAATATATTATATGATCATCCGCCTTATCTACTGATCTAAAAAGATCTCGCGCCAACATCTTTCCTGGAGGAGTTTGGACAGCTCGATTCGCCTTCTTTGTCTAGTGCCCCAGACACTCGATAAATGCCTTTTTGCAATCGGTAAAGACTTTGCTGAGTGTTACACTCGATATAAAAATGTCAGCAAAAAGCTCTTTGCCAAATTTTTTTGTCGGGCATTCAGTAAAGCCTTTGCTGAGTGTCTAAAAGACACTCGACCAAGAAAAACACTCAGCAAAATAAAAATCAGAATAAACCCGAAAGCAACAAAAAATAATTAGGGGAAGCGCCCACCATCCAACACCATTTTTTTTGCAATTTTTGTACTGAATTCGCTACTTCATAGTAGACGGGATTCGAACCCGCAACCTCCTTCTCGCGTGTGTGACTATATTACGTTTTTCTTCCCCACGTATTATAATAAACCGAGAGTAAATTGATTGATTGAGGCACTAAATAAATTCAAATGAAAAGGTTGTCAACTACAAAGTTGTATAACATTTTGAGATCTACAACTTTTATTTGATAGTTTCTTCATTCGAGGTCGTTTACAAAATTTGAATTTTAAATTTGAAAATTTCAAACGTATGTATTCTAATAAAAAAGTAGTCAACTACAAAGTGAAATAAATTTTTGAGACCTACAATTTTCGTTTTTGTGGTTTTTTACATCAGAGAATGTTTAAAAATTTTGAGTTTTGAAATTGAAACATAGTTTTATATGGCAAGATGATTTCAAATCAAAATGTTGTTAACTACAAAGTTTCATAACTTTTCAAGAGCTACAACTATTATTTTGTAGGTTTTTCCATGAGGTTGTTTCAAAAATATGAATTTTAAATTTTTTGAATTAAGACATAGTTTTTGTTGATAAGAAGACTTCAAATCAAAAAGTTGGAAACTAAAAAACTCTATAACTTATCAAGATCTACAAAGTTTTATTTTTGTTGATCGGTCATTTATTCATCCAACATGGTGGTTCTGATATTGTTCACAAATCTTATACATCTCCCTTGTAGTTTCAGAAACTACAAGAGAGATATAAATTTTGTGAACAAATTTATTTTTAATTTGTCATATGAAGAAATGGCCAAAAATAAAAATTGTACATCTTGATGAGTTATAGTTTTGTAGTTGAAATATTTTTCATTTAATTTACTCCTTCAAAACGTGATTTTTGAAAATTGTCTTTGACTAGTGTAAAAAACACTCAACAAATAATCTCTTTGCCGAGTGTTTTTTTTACCGAGCATTTTTTTATTTGGCATTCATCAAAAAACTTCTTTACCGAGTGCTGAAAAAACACTCGGTAAATCACTTGGCACTCGACAAAGACCCGTTCTCCGTGACATGTGGGTTAGTCACCCGGACTTCTCTCCTTCAAGGTTATTTGACCTAGCCACCATGCACCATCCTAAGACTATCTCCAGCAGGTTTCTTATCCCACTTTCTATCTCACTCTATATTTTAAATTCTACTCTACAAAATGTGCAATATATGGAGGATGGCCTAAGAGCATCTCCAAGAGACTTTTTATTTTTTACTCTCTATTTGACTCTTTATTTGTCTCTCCATAAATATTAAACTCTATATATAACATCTTATTCCAATAGACTCTCTAAAATGCAATTTAGCTTGGCTAGCGAGAGTTACTAGCCAAATTTGGCTAGCGAGGGAGTTAATTTAGAGAGCCAGATAGCTTAGCAAGTTAAATGGCTATTCTATTGGAGAGCTATTATGCTATTAATTAGCTAAAATTTAGCTTTACAAGCTATTTAGCTAGTCTCTTGGATATGCTCTAAGTAATGATAGGACTTCTAGTTAGTTCTGGCTGTACATGCATGTTTCCTTATTATCCAAACTTTACTAGTATATTACAAGAATATCCACTTTATATAAAATCTCGCGCCTACATCTTTTGTGGACGAGTTTGGTATCTCCCTGACATATGGTCCGAGTCACCAGCACTTCTCTCCAACGTAATTTGGCCAGGCCACCATGCACCACTATAGATGGCCAAAAAACACGAGGCCCGTGAGCCCGGCACGAAGCCCGCTTTTTGGGCCCGGTCCGAGCCCGGCACGGTAGAATAAGCGGGCGGGCTTGGACAGGAAACTAGGCACGACGGGCTAGCCCGACACGGCCCGTTTACCTCTAAGCCTGTTAAGCCCGTTTTTTTACACTAAAACGTGCTTACCGGCCCGTTTAGCCCGCTTTTCGGCCCGTTTTTTTCGTGCTAAACGGGCCGGCCCGGGCCGTTTAGGCCCGCTGCGGGCCGGGCTTGGACAAAAAATTAAGCCCGCTGGCTCAGTAGACACGGCCCGGTTTTTGGCCGGACTTCACCGGGCCCGGGCCGGGTGGCCCGTTTGGCCATCTCTATGCACCACCCCTAAGTACTAAAGTATACCTATATATATAGGCGCACATTCTGTCACTCCGTTCCTCTCCCCGGCCAGCGTCTCTCTCCGATCCAGCTGGTCAGTAGTGATCAGTACTAGCTAGCTACTACCACCGCCCCCAAAACCATTCCACCTCTCAAGAACAGCGCTCTGGCAGCGCTGGTAGTGTAGCATCGCGCGTTCATCACTACGCTACTAGGAATCATATATCATCATCGGTCGAGAGAGAGAGAGAGCAAGCAAGTTTCCTCCGGCGGCCGGAGGGTACGTAATCGATCGCCGGCCGCCACAGCAGGATGAGCAGGATGGGCGGCAAGGACTGCGTGCCCCCCGTCGCCATGGTGCTCGTGCAGCTGGGCTTCGCCGTCATGAACATCGTGTCGAAGCTGGCGCTGGACGCGGGCATGAGCCCCTACGTGCTCATCGCCTACCGCAACCTCATCGCCGCCGCCGTCATCTCCCCCATCGCCTACTTGCTTGAGAGGTGGTATACGTAACTAATAAGAGCTGGGCCGTACGTTGCAGAAGCAAACTAACTATATAGGCACACACCGTCTGCATGCTCATCGTCTTTGTGTTCCTGCTCCTGCCGATGATAGGTGTTTCAGTTCATCGGGTGCGTGCACGTCAGTTCATTCCAGTGCGAGCCCACACACACGCACACACTTGATCAGGCAGGCCTACTACGTACGTTTCTTCAGTGCCTTTGCTTGTGAGATAAGGCTGTGTGCTTTCCATTCTGTTTCGACAAAAAAAGAGGTTTCTTGAATTCAGCCCGTCGACGTCGACCGACTGTTTTGCCAAGTGGAAAATTTTAATCCATTGCTAATAAGCTAGCTAATTAACCTCGCCGTATAGAAATTTATAGCTGTGGCCGCTCAATAATCGATCGAGTTAAATGAAGAGTTGTTCGTTTAAATTCGGCGCTAGCTGCTGCTAATTGCTCACGCCTTCCTTGGAATGTTTGTGTGCGTTGCAGAAGAAGCGGGGCGACGATCACAAAGAAGGTGCTCCTGCAGATCTTCTGCTCCTCCATCTTCGGGTACTATTGCATTTGCAGCCGCCTGGTGTGTCCGTGTGTGTGTGTGACACTGTGACCTGGCTAGTAGAGGTCCTGAGAGTGAGATTAATAAATAATGTCAGATACGCGTCTGGCTGCATGCATGGATGCAGGGCAACGCTGAACCAGGTGCTGTTCGTCGTGGGGCTCAAGTCCACCAGCGCGACCGTGGCGTGCGCGCTCACCAACACGCTGCCGGCGCTGACCTTCGTGATGGCGGCGGCGCTCAAGATGGAGCCGGTGCGGCCGGGCACGGCGGCGGGGCAGGCCAAGCTGGTGGGCACGGCGGTGTGCGTGGGCGGATCCATGCTCATACCCTTCTACAAGGGCCCCGTCCTCAGGGTGTGGGCGTCCCCGATCCACTGGCGCTTCGCGGAGCACGCGTCGCCCCCCGCCGCCGCCGCCGCGGCAGGCGCCCACACGGGCCCCGCCGCGGTGCTCGGGGACGTCCTCGTCATCGCCAGCTGCGTCGCCTGGGCCGTCTGGTTCATTCTCCACACCAAGATCTCCCAGGGGTTCTCCGCGCCCTACACCAGCACCGCCATCATGTGCCTCATGGCGGGCGTGCAGTGCGCGGGCGTCAGCGCCGCCCTGGACCGGAGCCTCGCCGTCTGGAAGCTCGGGTTCGACATCAGGCTCTACTCCGTGCTCTACATCGTAAGCTAGCTAGTTGATCGTCCTTTCACGAAGTTTACGGTGCATATATATTGCATGATGCGGTAGAAGCTAGCTTGCTGTCGAAATGATCGTCCGATGCAAATCGTGTTTGAAATGCCGCGCTTGCTTGCGCAGGGGATCGTTGGCTCCGGGGCCGGGTTCACGCTCATGTCGTGGTGCATCCAGGTGCGCGGCCCGCTGTACGTGTCCATGTTCAGCCCGCTGCTGCTCGTCATCGTCGCCGTCGTCGGCTGGGCCATCCTCGGCGACAAGATACGCCTGGGAAGGTATAGTGTGCATCTCTGCACTGCACAGCCTCCTGATCTATCTGTATACCATCAATTAGTAATTATTTTAGTCTGGAGTACACAGTGCTATCGGCTCCGTGCTCATCGTTGCCGGGCTATACATGGTGCTCTGGGGCAAAGGAAGGGAGATGGACAGACCGGGCCTCGACAACGACAAAGGCGACGAGGAGACCGCCGCCGCATTGGGCCTTGCGGTCGCAAGCAGCAAGGGTGGTGCGGTCGTCGTAAGCAGCCGTGTCGACGCCGTCAGCAGCCTGCCGGTGTTCTCCACAACAACTAGCCCCAAGAGGCAGCAACTCATTCACGGATGAAATAGCTAGTGGGTCGGAGTTGGAGGAACTGGCCGGGGCGAAGACGGCGGCGAAGATTGGATTGGAGGGGCATAACTACAGACTTGTGCACGGTTGGTTGCATTGCAGTTGCATGCAGCAGCGTCAGAGTCGTGTGGTCTGTTACAAAGAGGAAGCAAACAAACAGGAGTGTGATGTGGCTGTACTAGTGCCTAGTGGAAGCTGGAAGGGTTGCTTGCTACCTTGGATGATTTCGTGCTACTGTCGTTGGGCTTCTCTGTGTGCGCTGCACTTCACTTGAATGATCTGATTTGGTTCCTCCAAAAAGTCTCACCATACCATTAATTATCTTCATCTTCATGACATTAAGTACAGTTTCTCTTTTTACTCCTTTTTTTTTTGCTTGCCACAGGATCGGTTCACGGAAAAGAACAGAGGGTACATTTATTTATTCTTTGCTTCATATACAAATTTTGATTTGGGTGCGAGGTGTGTTAAAGCGGACCATTTTTGCCCTCACCTCAAGTTTTAAGTGAATTCTAGAATTCAAAGAAAGTTCTCTGATTCAATGACACGATTTTGAAGCAAACAAATAAGAACATCTCCAAGAGACACTTTATTTTTTGGCTCTCTATTTAACTCTCTATTTAATTTTTCATAATGGTTACACTCTATATGTAGCATTTCACTCCAACAGACTATCTATTTAGTTTTGCTAGTCAGATGACTAGCCAAATTTATCTAGTGAGAGAGCTAATTTAGAGAGTCAGATAGCTTGGCGAGTCAAATAGCTAATCTGTTGGAAAGTTATTTTGCTGTTGAATAACTAAAATTTAGCTTGGCGAGTCATTAACTAATCTCTTGGAGATGCTTAATATACCCAAATGCCATCGGCATGTATAAGGCTGCTGTAACACCCCTGGTGTTACGATTACTAAAACTCTGACATGTCATCATCAGCATTTGCATTAACTTGCTTGATACACTTAGAATGCATTCACTAGGATCCAAAATAATCTAAGTATGATGTTGTGATTAGTGAAGAGTGGAGGACCTGGTTTTGAAAATCTCAATTTAGAGCTCCAAAAGTGGAACTTGTGATTTGGCAATAATTTGCCAAAAGGTCAAATTACCAAATTTATAGAGTTCTCCAACCCAAACAACTTTCAGGTATAGAGATTTCCATGTTTTATAGGAAGAAGTGGAGAAAACTCAAAAATTAACTTTTTGGACATAAGATTGGATGGCTGGAAACAATATTAAGTAGTTGTCTTTGAATCTTCATAACTTTTGATATATAGGCAATTTGAAGATAGTCACAGTAGCAAAGCTGTAGAGCTACACTAGATGTGTAAATTTGTTTAAGCTACGTAACCCTAAATTCATATGGAACTAGGTGGAAACTGGTCCAAAGTGGGAATGTCAGAATCTGAATTTCAGACTGCAATGTCTGAAACTGAAGATTTTATATGCTGAAGCAACTTTGGAAGCCTGTTGGTGGCTGATCCATACAGCTATGGGTTACAGTTTATGTACCAAAGTGGAAGACCACATGTTGGGGTATAAGTTTGGTTAAGGTTCATACCCCTAAAACTATTTGGAACTGGTAGAAACAGTGGTAAAAAAATGTAGTGTTTAATTTTGGATTTTCAAACTTGGTGAAAAACCAAAGTCTGAATTTGTGTGTTTAATGCCAACTTTGGGCTTTGATGGTTTGGAATCCATATGGTTCTAGCTAAGGGTCATTGTACCAAACTCGTGGAGCAACATGTGGAGCACCAATTTGATTAAGCAACTTGGCCTCAGAAGTATTTGGAACTTGGAGAAAAGGGCGAGGTTGTGTCGTTTCGAAGAGAGCAAGAGAAGTTCAGAGACCTTGTTTGAAATCTAGTACAAGCAAACAACTTTTAAACCAAGGGAAATTTGGACATGAGCTATATACACCAAAGTTTGGTTTGAGCTTAAGGTTAACCTTGTTTTTAGTAGGATGCAATAAATTGATGAAGCACTTGAAGCAGATCAAGTCCAATTTCAACTCTAAACTAGCCCAAAAATGGATTTTAAGATTTAGCTATGTTTTGCTAAAAGTCAGTATATAAAAGTCGTGGAGCTTGGAAAAGTGAATAATTTTCATATTTGGAGCTCTCCAAGTGGTGTGGGAGAATTTGAAGTAAATTGCAAAAGTTCAGATTTGGGTCAGTTTGGAATCAGCCCAACACAGTTTTGTTTATCTGTATTTGGATCCCTGTAACTTTTAATCCATGAGTATTTTGGAAACAGTTGTTATAACAAACCTGTAGAGTAACTATAGGAGAACAATGTTTATGAAATGTAGCAGCCCTAAAACCATATGCAACTAGGAGAAAAAGGTGTTCAAAGTGGGACTGTCAGACTTCATGATTTTCAGACTTTGAATAGTTGCCTAAGTCTGAAATCATTGTTTTTAGTGCCATTTTGGGGCTGTGTGTTGCCTGTTCTAGGAAGTTTTGGACCATGGTTGCTATGGGAGAGTTGAAGAGCATATGTCAGTGAACAAATTTTGTTGTGTGAGTTAGGCTTGATCTGACCCAGAACATGGAGTACAAGTTACCCAAAGTGGGGCTGATAGTTTTTTTCAGTTTTCAGACCAGGAACAGAAGGTTAAGTCTGAATTGCAGTGTTTGTGCTGTTTTTGGAGCTCATTTGTGGAAAATCTAAGGAGCTTTGGGCTGAGACGTCTATAGAGGAGTTAAAGACCACAAGTTAGTGTACAAATTCATTTAATGAGAATGGGTGTAATCCTACGCAAAATGTGGAGAAAATGTGGCTCAAAATTGGACTGTCAGTTTAATTGGGCTGAATTTGTTGTCTCTGAAATCTGAATTTCAGTGTAGAATGCCTAGTTTGGAGCTGTTTTGTGATCAATATGAGTGGTTTTAGACTGTAGTTTCTATAGAAAACTTGGAGACCACAGTATGGCGAATACGTTTCATAAGGTGAGATTGACATGGTGCTACATAAAAAGTAGAGTAATGTTTGCCTAAAGATCAGTTGTCAGGTGTTGGGGATTTTCAAACAGTAAAACATCTAAGTATGAATCTGTGTGTTTTTACCCACCTTTGGAGCTATGTGGTAATTAATCCAAAGATATTTGGGTTAAGAGTTTGTAGCAAAATGAGAGACCTGATATAGATAATCAAGGTTTGTGCAATGAGTTGGCTTGCTACTGTATAGAACTTGGAGAACAGCCTATTGCAAATCCCTCTGTCAGACTTAAACTGTGCTGTCCAGTTAGCTGAATTTGGACTTTTCAATATTTATACTCTACTTTAGCGCATCACAACTTTTTATTTGAATATTTCCAACCTATGAGCGTTATACCAAAGTGAAAGAACTATGCTTAGGGAGTAAATTTAGTTAAGGGAGATGGGCCTGTTGCTAAGAGAATTTGTGACATAAAAGGGGATCAAACAGAGAGCTGGGCAATGGGCAGTGTGGCTGATTCAGTGGATTCAGAAGATTGAAACTGTGTTTCAGTGAAGTATAGCCGTTCAGAGGTTCCAAATATCTGAAGGAAAAATTACCTTTCTCCATGTGCTGGCCGATGGCCTTTATCCCCTAGCCGTTTCTCCTTATCCCCTCCCTGCCACACATTTTCTATTATCCTTAGGTCGACCAAATCCTTAGAATGCTCCTGTTCTTATTGTTGACGCCTTTTCGGAGCGCCAAATACTCAAGAAGAACCGGCGGCGGTGCTCTCTGCACAGGGGCGGACGGTCCGCGCGCGGGGCCGGACGGTCCGCGGCCTGGTGCGAGGCGCGGTGGTACTCTCTGCGCAGGGGCGGACTGTCCGCGGCCTGGGGCCGGACGGTCCGCGGCCTGGTGCGCGGCTAGGGCTTCTCTGCCTGACGGCCGGACGGTCCGCGCGTGCGCAGGGGCGGCGGAAATCGCCGGCGGCACCTGGATCTCGCTCCCGGGAGGGACCCCGTCGGGGAGGAGAGATCCTAGGTGGTGTCTAGGCTCGGGCCGGCCGACCTAGACTCCTCTAATCGACGTAGAGCCGAAGAGAGACGAAAAATTTAGGGATTGGGAGGCTAAACCTAAACTAGACTAGAACTACTCCTAGGATAAAATGCGAATAAAAGTTGTATTGATTCGATTGTTGATGATTACAAATCGGCCGTATACCTCTCTATTTATAGAGGAGGGGGGCTGGACCCTTTACAAACTAATTTCCGAGCTTATCCCATGATTTTAGCTAACAACCATAGCACAAAACTCGGAACCCTAATCTGTTCTGCGCACGCGCGGACCGTCCGGCCCACAGGCGCGGACCGTCCGGACCGCGGACCGTCCGGCCTCAGGGCCGGACAGTCCGCCGGCTCATTTTGGTGTCAAACATATGCCCCCCTGCCTTTTGGTGGAGCTGAGCGAACCAAAAGCAACTAACTCGATGTGATCTCATCAGTTTTCTTAGGCATCTTGACACTTGCTAGGATGATACGTAGTGGCCTTAGTCCCGATGGTTGACTCAACGGACGTGACTCTTTTAGCTTTGATCGAACTGTCAGTCCCAACACCGTCGAGCGTCATAGCGATCCTGACCAATCCGTCACCTTACTTTTTCTAATTTTCCAAGTGTTCTGGCGTAGCTTCGTAGTCGACCAGGTCTTCCCCTTGTAGGTCATCTTCCTCCATGGGTGTCGGTACATCGTTGGTGGTGTCTTGGTGTAGTGCGGATGGTTCGGCCTCAGGGGTCAGATGGTCCGCGTCCTGTATGGTTGGTCTGGTCTTTATAGCCGGACTGTCTGCTATACCTGCAAAGAGCTGCACAGTTGCTGTTTTATTTTCTGTCTTTATGGCCGTTTGATTTTCCTCAACGGCCTTTGGTCTCCATCTCTTTTGTGGTGGCGGATACTGCGGATGTGTGTCATTGAATATTTTTTCCGCCTCCTTCTCCTGATTCTCCTTTGCTCTAAGGCGTTGTAATTTTCGCTTTTGCGATCGTGTCAATCCCGATGGGCACCATCGGGGCATGGAGTATTTTGGATCGGCTATTTTATTGACAGTCGTACTTTCTTTTTTGTTTGTGTTGGCCGATTCACCAAAAATCATCGGTCCTTCGTTATTTTGTTGTACGATGACATCTGTCGTTCCTATTTTAATGACGTCTCCCTTTTTCGTACTGTTGGAGGTTGTAGCTGTATGCCCCCCTGCCGGATTAGTCAGCCTTTGTGGCCGAATTGTTCGGCAATCTTGCTGGGCCTGTGCTCGTGGACCAGATTGAGGGGCTCTCAATCGGTCTTGTACTGGAGGTGTCAACCTATTGAATACAGATGTTTGGGGTGCCCCCCAAGCGGGGTACTGTGGCATCCCAAATAGGTATGGTGGCATGCCCCACATTTGATTTGGGACGTATGGTGGAGGTATGTATGTGTATGAATATGGCATAGGTGGATATGGTGGTGGAGGTGTCCATGCAGGTATGTTAGGTCTTAATTGAACATTATGACCTCCCGTCCTTTCCGATTGGTGTGGTGGTCCAATCGGCCTAACTTGCCGTCGCACCTGGGTGGGTAAGTGTGGTCCCTTTGGTGGCCGGTCGCTGGGGCCAGCCTTCTTTTTCACATATTTAGACAATAATTGATCAAAGGTCGGGCTAGATTTTACCAACCGACCAGTTGCCTTGAACGTGTTAGTTTTCCACGTACCTATTTCTGGTCGTCGTGGTTTGAAGGTACGTGGTCGTCGCGGCTCTTCGGCGTTGCCGGACCGTCCGCTGGAACGCTCCGGACCGTCCGGTGATGTTACAGACCGTCCGCGCCTGGACACCGGACCGTCCGCGATGCGTAGTATGGGTTCTCGCGCATATCCCCTTGTCTGTGCTTGCCCCCCAGCGCTGGAGTTTGTGATGGTTACCTTCAGTGTCTCCCCTCCATCAGGAGTCTTCTCGGCCATCACTTTCCTGCAAGAAATTTTGTTGTTCCCATCGGCCTCCCGTGCGTTGCCGATGATGACTTCTTTGTCTTTGCCCTTATCGGCTGTGTTGGGCCGAATTAGGACCTTTTTGCCATTAAAGTCGATCACATTCATTGGGAAGGGCTCCGTGTCCTCCTGAAATTTCAATCGTCCCTCATTAATGGCCGATTGAATTTGTCGTCGGAACACATTACAATCATTAGTGGCATGGGAAAATGAGTTGTGCCACTTGCAGTATGCGCGACGCTTTAGTTCGTCGGCAGGTGGAACGATATAATCAATTTTAATGTTACCATTTTTTAGTAATTCATCGAATATCTTATCACATTTGCCGACATTAAATGTAAACTTAACCTCCTCTTGTCGTTCCTTTTGAACTGACTGCAAGGAGTAGCAAGCCGAAGATTTGGCCTGCTCGGGCCAAACTATTTCGGCAGTGTAAACTTTCTTTGGTTCATCGTCCGAACTATTTTGATTGTGTTCTACTATAGGGACATTATGATGAACCGTTCTGACTAGTTCTTTGCTTCGGCTTTCACAAGCCGAAGCTCTCTGATGTAATTGTGCTAGAGTAAAGAACTGGATGCCTTCTAATCTCTCTTTTAAATAATAGCGCAATCCATCAAAGGCTATTCCTGCCAGTTGTTTATCTGTTAAATGAATTTGAAAGCATCGGTTTCTCGTATCCTGGAATCTCCGGATATAATCACTAACCGATTCATCCTTTTCTTGTCGTAGGGTCACTAAGTCTACTAAATCTAGCTCATAATCACCAGAGAAGAAATGTTCATGAAATTTTTGCTCTAAGTCTCCCCATGACAAAATGGAATTAGGAGGGAGCGTGCCATACCATGTGAATGCAGTCCCTGTTAAGGATAATGAAAATAAACGCACACGGAATGCTTCGGTGTCGGCCAATTCTCCTAATTGTGCTAGGAACTGGCCTATGTGCTCACGCGTGCTCTTTCCTTGGTCACCCGAAAACTTTGCAAACTCGGGTATCCTGGTTCCCTGTGGGTATGGGTGGTGATCAAATCGGCTATCATAAGGCTTCCGATATGATTGCCCCCCAGGGATCATGCTTACTCCGAGCTTATCTCGGAACGCCCTGGCTATTTCTTCCCTCACTATACCAATGGCAGCCGGTGCAAGACCACCGGCTCTCTGGTCAAACATAGGTGGGGTTGGTTGCATGTTAGTATGTTGTCGTTCCCCCCATTGGTTTGAGCTACGTGGTGCATTTCCATTTGCCCTATATGGATCATATGTTTGATCGTTTCTTTCCGGCCTTCTAGGTGGGGCCGGAAAGCTTTCCTGGGCTCTGGATCCTAAATTAATGGGTTGGTGCATTGCATAATGTGATGGGAAGTGTTGTTGGGACGGGCGAGGATTCAGGTAATAACCCCCCTCAAAAGACTCATGCGCGGACTGTCCGGATACGTACCCGGACCGTCCGTGATTATATGTGGACCGTCCGTCGTTGTATGCGGACCGTCCGACTGGATAGTTTAAATTCGGTGCCCTATGTGGTGGCTCGGGTGGTCCGGACATGTGTAGATCGGCTGGTTTACTGCCGATTTGCGTTTGCTCAGGGTACGTGTCCATCGGCATCCCATAAGGGGGTTGTGACTGGTCGTGACAACCTCTAACCGATGTATTACGTGTATTATCTCCTAATTCAACCTCGCGTGAAGGAAAATTTGCTATACTAGATTTATCAAATGCACGTACTAGTCTCCTACAATCGTTTTGCATAACCCCTATGATATTTTGCATCTGTTCTCGCTGTTCGTCTATGTAAGCTTTAAGAGATTGGAGTTCGTTGGTGCTACTTACATTTGGGGTAATCGTAGTAGGTCGGAGCGAAGCCAGATCTGTCGCCCGTTGCCGAACGACTTTGTTGTTCCTGTCCACTTTGAAGTCAGCCAGAAACTTCGTCTTTGCTTCTTGGATCAGCTGCTCCTGGCGCTCCTCGAACAGGAGCTGTTCTTCAGCCGGCAAGGCTTCCCATGTCGGTGTGATGATATTGCTGGTGGAAACCTCAGAGCTATCTTTTGAACCGGCCATTGAGGGCCGATTTGATGAGCCTAGATGTGTTCTCCCCAGCGGAGTCGCCAAAAAGTATGTTGACGCCTTTTCGGAGCGCCAAATACTCAAGAAGAACCGGCGGCGGTGCTCTCTGCACAGGGGCGGACGGTCCGCGCGCGGGGCCGGACGGTCCGCGGCCTGGTGCGAGGCGCGGTGGTACTCTCTGCGCAGGGGCGGACTATCCGCGGCCTGGGGCCGGACGGTCCGCGGCCTGGTGCGCGGCTAGGGCTTCTCTGCCTGACGGCCGGACGGTCCGCGCCCTAGGGCCGGACGGTCCGCGCGTGCGCAGGGGCGACGGAAATCGCCGGCGGCACCTGGATCTCGCTTTCGGGAGGGACCCCGTCGGGGAGGAGAGGTCCTAGGTGGTGTCTAGGCTCGGGCCGGCCGACCTAGACTCCTCTAATCGACGTAGAGCCGAAGAGAGACGAAGAATTTGGGGATTGGGAGGCTAAACCTAAACTAGACTAGAACTACTCCTAGGATAAAATGCGAATAAAAGTTGTATTGATTCGATTGTTGATGATTACAAATCGGCCGTATACCTCTCTATTTATAGAGGAGGGGGGCTGGACCCTTTACAAACTAATTTCCGAGCTTATCCCATGATTTTAGCTAACCACCATAGCACAAAACTCGGAACCCTAATCTGTTCTGCGCACGCGCGGACCGTCCGGCCCACAGGCGCGGACCGTCCGGACCGCGGACCGTCCGGCCTCAGGGCCGGACAGTCCGCCGGCTCATTTTGGTGTCAAACACTTATCCAGTTGAGGTCTAGAAGCTTACTCATGTACGCTCCTTCTCATGCAAGAAGACGTACTCAATTTCTACTCTCTTCTATCAGTCTCCTCACTCCTGTCTCTCATGTCTCCTTTTCCTCCCACCGTTCCTGTCACCCACGCAGCACGCCGGAGCAGCTGTAGCAGTCGAGCTCGGCATCAGCTCCCTTGCTGCTCACTTTGCAGCACCTCGCCAGCTCCCTGGTAACACTCTGCACCTGCCGTCGAACTCTCTCAGGTTCGGTCATCCCTGCTCCCTTCCAAATCAACGCCCCTCCACTCGACTCTACTACTGTGTCGTGCGCGCGCTTCCTCCTGCTTCCGTCGCTGGGTGCGTGCTCATCTTCCGTCGCGTGCCACCTGGTCGATAGAATGAGCAGTTTGGTCGTCCCCATCTCGCCGTGGTTCGTCCTCACCATGTTTTCAGATGTGTTTGGGCTGAGATGCCATTCGAAATCGATGATCTGTTCGTCGCCACCGGCCGCAAGCACCAGTTTTGTTGAACGTGAGAACGTCTTAATCTGTTGATATGAGTTGAAAATTGATGTGTCGATCTGTGGTTTGACCTAGTGTTCTCGTCATGTCTATGTTCTGGTCGAGGCCCTAGATACGTGATTGAAGATCCTTTGTGGTGATGAAGGTGAAATCAGCATAGCACTCGCCAAGCGTTCTACAGAAGGTCTGGACGAGAGAACCATGTTGTTTCACGTTTTGTTGAGTCGGGTTGGATTAGGGTGAGCTGATTCATTGCTCTGGCTATTAGGTCTAATTAATAGGATTGGATTTTAGAAATAAAAGTGCAGTGCCAAAAAAATTATGGCAATTTTTGAATAACCTTGTTTTGGTCATTTAAGCACTTGGTAAAATTTGGAGGCTATTTGGAAATCCTTTGCTTAGAAAGCCTTGTAAAGTCACAAATAGGATGGATTAATCCCTTTGGAAAAGATGAAGTAAGTTTATGGATGAAAACTCATGTGTTCTAGTCCCTTGGTAGTCATAGTTTATGGGTGTAGTCTGGTAATGCTTTTTAATATTTTTTTGTTGCAAACTGCATAAACATAAGCATCCATGATCATATCATTTCATACAGAGCCCTCAACAGAAGGAGTGAAGATTCAAGATGAAGTGGTAGCTGAAGAGGAGTTTGCTCTAGTGCCTGTTCATCAAGTGGATGTAGCCATCTAACTGATCATCATGGTAGAAGTATCTAGAACCTCTTCTCTGCAACAAAGGCAAGCCCCGGTGCATTTGCCCCTTCCTTGTGTTTTAAATGCTTTATCACCTTAAATGATGCATTAGGTGATAGGAGTTGTGTGATGAACAATTGATGCATTACCATTACTTGGAATTTGAATACTATACCTTGATCCCTGATTTATAAAAAGAACTGATAATGCTTAACCCTGCTTAGAAACTGAAAAATCATTTGTTTTCAAAAAGAATGATTGTGGAACATTGGTTATGGGCTTTTTGATTAAAAAATCAAAGCAAACTAAGGTGATGACTCCACTTCGGCCGGAGTGGGCTCATCATTGGAAAAGAGTACCCCTGCCGGGTACCAAAAATGGGGAAATGGTTAATAAATCTAGACCAGGCGCTGAGCAGACAGAGTCGCCCGTCTGTGTCGATTAAGGACCGTACCGTTGACTGGCCTGTTGTGGTTGAGACTTTGCAACTAGCCACATACCCTGGTATGGGACAGGGTAAGCTTGAACCCGGCTATTCCATACGTAAAGAGACAATCGCGCACTGGGAGTGGAGAGATGGCGGGAGTAGCATGTACCCTCCTGGCATAGTAGCACGCTTGATAGGGTAATGTGCTCTCGGGTGGCGCGGACCTGTTCATGTAGTGGAGGACTCCGTGGGAACAGTTGACATATGCAAGGGTTAAGTGCTACATATGTCGTGTGGTTAGAGATCCCCAGCTGGGTATAATCGGTTCGAATCGTCGTTGCTTCTCGGTTATGGAGACTCATCCCGGTGACCATCATCGTAGTTAGCAAGTGAAATATGAGAATGAATAAAATGGAGCTAGTATAGGCCAAGTGCTTGAACTAGATCAGGCAAATATAGATTCAGGTAATAACCTAACTAGTGAAATAAAACTTAGCTTAAGGATCAACTGGTAGCAAGCTTTTCTGCAAAAAAGGATCCTTTGATCATTGATAAACTTTACCTTGACTCCCAATCAGCTAGCATACCCTTGAGAGTCTTTTCTTTAGTCGGGTAAGTCTTGCTGAGTAATTGCGTACTCAGGGTTTTATCCCCTATTGTTTTTGCAGGAGAAGTTTTATTCCCTTATCTTTTGGTTAGTTACTTCATGTGGAGGCCTTGAAGCTTAGAATGTTTATGTGTATCTCTTATGGAAAGGCTTCACCCTTCCTATTATTGTAATAAATTATGCACTTTGGGTACTATCAGGACTTGTAATAAATACATCTCTTTCTACCTTGTAAAACTTGAGTTCTGGAATGTAAAGTGTACTTTGTAAAAGTCTTCCGCTCTATCTCCAATGTGTGTGTATCAAATGTGATTACTGTAATATATCTGTTATGTGGGAGATCCTTGGGATGATGAGTTCCAGTTGGCGAACTCGATAGCCTTGTTAAGTTACCCGGTACACGTGCACAGCCACCCGAGGCCATTAAGGCAAGGATTGGTGCACGTGGGCCCGATAACTTGGGAGGGCTGTCACAGCGTGGTATCGGAGCGATCCCCCATTAGCATGAATATTATAGTAATGATTTGATAAACTTCAAAATGATTTTGAGTCTAAATTATTTTTATAAACTCAAGAATCTATAATCAAGGCTTGATAGTAGAAGTGCAAATAGTATGTGGTTAAAACTAAGGACTATCAGGTGGCCTAGTTTAAGATGCTAACCACTAACCCACAACCTGGGAAGGGTAATGCATACATGTGTAATGTTATTTTTAGTGCCATTCAATTTTGAATGGATCGACGCTAAGGTAAAGGTGAGTTGTGAGAGCATGACCGAACAAACGTCGGTCTAGGGGAATGCTTAAATGTGGCACTAGACTATATACATATTCTACATATGTATATATGAAGGTTGCAATGTGGAGTAATTACTTTTTTTAGGATTCAGTACCCCATGGATGTGTATGGGTATACAAACATGGGAGTGCTGAGAAGTGTAATGAATAGTTACCACAATGGGCTGCCCTGTGGTTAAAGTGTGGCAGCGGCGCCTATGCGTGGCTCGACGCTTAATGAGGAGCTGGCCTCTATATAGAAATATATGGAGTATAAACTGTGACCAAATGTGTGAATTGCATCATGGGGTTTGGGTTGTAATGGAATTTTCTGCAGGTACACTGACTAAACTCTAGAAAATTATGACTA
Organism: Zea mays; assembly: GCF_902167145.1. Lineage (NCBI taxonomy): Eukaryota > Viridiplantae > Streptophyta > Magnoliopsida > Poales > Poaceae > Zea > Zea mays. The sequence continues at coordinate 33,994,996 of NC_050103.1, forward strand.
GTTAACTCCGGAGTGAGTAGGTATGCCACCGCCATAGAGCGTGCAAGCCACTATATGCTGGCAAGATTGTGAGGACGAATAGGACGAGCATGCATCATGACATATAACTTTAAGTTAAACCCCCTATGTAGTAGCTTTAGTACGTGTTTCATCTACCCTGTTCATGCTACCTGTCTTTGCCTTTCTATGCTACCTGTCTTTGCCTTTCTATGCTACCTTTCCCTTTTTTTAAAGACTGGAAGCCAAGTTTAGTTGGTGGGCAGAATACCTTGCGCTGCAGCCAGAAGGACGTTAAGTTCTCGGGTTGAGTTCTGTGAGGTATTTCGGGCACGTCATGTTCCGGAAGCCCCTATGTAAATAAAGTTCAAAGCATTTTTGGATCTAAAGCAAGGTGAAGAAGCGAGTGTAATGGACTATTTGAGAGGTTTACTCGCCTATCCCAGTATGTTTTGGATTATGTGGATGCCAGTGAAAAAAAAAGTAATACATCCTACGTGATCTTAATGTGAAACTTTAGCTCCTGATGGCAATTAGTTTGGCTGATGGATATAAGAAGATGGTCAGTCAGGCTATTCTAGGAAATTATAAGATTTGTCTACATCAGGAGTTTAAGTGAAAGAAGTGAAGGATATACCTGATGTGAGGGAGTTCTCGGATATGTTCCTCGAAGATTTGACTAGTTGCCTCCAAAAAGGGATGTGGAATTGCGATTGGGTTGCAGTCCAGGACTCCATTCACCCTGAAGGTAGCAATAGGTACCAAGGTTTGAAATAGAGATTTTGGTGGACCTATAGCTTATAAGGTACAATTGCCAAAAGGACCTTCAACACTGCACGACATGTTCCACGTGTCCCAATGGAAGAAATGTCTTCGAGTCCCCAAATATGGTATTGAGATTTTAGATGTTAACCATAAACCAGGTTTAACCTCCTCGGAATATCCCATAAAGGTGTTAGATCAAAAGGATCGGGTCACTCGAAGAAAAGTTACCTAGTTTTACGAAATACAGTGGAACTAACACCCGGAAGATAAAGTCGCGTAGTAGTCAGAGAAGTATTTAGAAAAGTATATTCCTAAGTTCCTAGTGTCTTGTAAACCCTAGGTTTGTATAAATTGTCTTTCGATGGGGGCACACCCCCTGCCTTGTAGGAGTAAATGGAAAATAAACCGGTGACACATTTTCTTTTCCATTACTGAGTCTAGACTTTTAATCTCGGGACGAGATTTCTTTTTAGGGGGGAAGGCTGTAACACCCCTGGTGTTACGATTACTAAAACTCTGACATGTCATCATCAGCATTTGCATTAACTTGCTTGATACACTTAGAATGCATTCACTAGGATCCAAAATAATCTAAGTATGATGTTGTGATTAGTGAAGAGTGGAGGACCTGGTTTTGAAAATCTCAATTTAGAGCTCCAAAAGTGGAACTTGTGATTTGGCAATAATTTGCCAAAAGGTCAAATTACCAAATTTATAGAGTTCTCCAACCCAAACAACTTTTAAGTATAGAGATTTCCATGTTTTATAGGAAGAAGTGGAGAAAACTCAAAAATTAACTTTTTGGACATAAGATTGGATGGCTGGAAACAATATCAAGTAGTTGTATTTGAATCTTCATAACTTTTGATATATAGGCAATTTGAAGATAGTCACAGTAGCAAAGCTGTAGAGCTACACTAGATGTGTAAATTTGTTTAAGCTACGTAACCCTAAATTCATATGGAACTAGGTGGAAACTGGTCCAAAGTGGGAATGTCAGAATCTGAATTTCAGACTGCAATGTCTGAAACTGAAGATTTTATATGCTGAAGCAACTTTGGAAGCCTGTTGGTGGCTGATCCATACAGCTATGGGTTACAGTTTATGTACCAAAGTGGAAGACCACATGTTGGGGTATAAGTTTGGTTAAGGTTCATACCCCTAAAACTATTTGGAACTGGTAGAAACAGTGGTAAAAAAATGTAGTGTTTAATTTTGGATTTTCAAACTTGGTGAAAAACCAAAGTCTGAATTTGTGTGTTTAATGCCAACTTTGGGCTTTGATGGTTTGGAATCCATATGGTTCTAGCTAAGGGTCATTGTACCAAACTCGTGGAGCAACATGTGGAGCACCAATTTGATTAAGCAACTTGGCCTCAGAAGTATTTGGAACTTGGAGAAAAGGGCGAGGTTGTGTCGTTTCGAAGAGAGCAAGAGAAGTTCAGAGACCTTGTTTGAAATCTAGTACAAGCAAACAACTTTTAAACCAAGGGAAATTTGGACATGAGCTATATACACCAAAGTTTGGTTTGAGCTTAAGGTTAACCTTGTTTTTAGTAGGATGCAATAAATTGATGAAGCACTTGAAGCAGATCAAGTCCAATTTCAACTCTAAACTAGCCCAAAAATGGATTTTAAGATTTAGCTATGTTTTGCTAAAAGTCAGTATATAAAAGTCGTGGAGCTTGGAAAAGTGAATAATTTTCATATTTGGAGCTCTCCAAGTGGTGTGGGAGAATTTGAAGTAAATTGCAAAAGTTCAGATTTGGGTCAGTTTGGAATCAGCCCAACACAGTTTTGTTTATCTGTATTTGGATCCCTGTAACTTTTAATCCATGAGTATTTTGGAAACAGTTGTTATAACAAACCTGTAGAGTAACTATAGGAGAACAATGTTTATGAAATGTAGCAGCCCTAAAACCATATGCAACTAGGAGAAAAAGGTGTTCAAAGTGGGACTGTCAGACTTCATGATTTTCAGACTTTGAATAGTTGCCTAAGTCTGAAATCATTGTTTTTAGTGCCATTTTGGGGCTGTGTGTTGCCTGTTCTAGGAAGTTTTGGACCATGGTTGCTATGGGAGAGTTGAAGAGCATATGTCAGTGAACAAATTTCGTTGTGTGAGTTAGGCTTGATCTGACCCAGAACATGGAGTACAAGTTACCCAAAGTGGGGCTGATAGTTTTTTTCAGTTTTCAGACCAGGAACAGAAGGTTAAGTCTGAATTGCAGTGTTTGTGCTGTTTTTGGAGCTCATTTGTGGAAAATCTAAGGAGCTTTGGGCTGAGACGTCTATAGAGGAGTTAAAGACCACAAGTTAGTGTACAAATTCATTTAATGAGAATGGGTGTAATCCTACGCAAAATGTGGAGAAAATGTGGCTCAAAATTGGACTGTCAGTTTAATTGGGCTGAATTTTGTTCTATCTCTGAAATCTGAATTTCAGTGTAGAATGCCTAGTTTGGAGCTGTTTTGTGATCAATATGAGTGGTTTTAGACTGTAGTTTCTATAGAAAACTTGGAGACCACAGTATGGCGAATACGTTTCATAAGGTGAGATTGACATGGTGCTACATAAAAAGTAGAGTAATGTTTGCCTAAAGATCAGTTGTCAGGTGTTGGGGATTTTCAAACAGTAAAACATCTAAGTCTGAATCTGTGTGTTTTTACCCACCTTTGGAGCTATGTGGTAATTAATCCAAAGATATTTGGGTTAAGAGTTTGTAGCAAAATGAGAGACCTGATATAGATAATCAAGGTTTGTGCAATGAGTTGGCTTGCTACTGTATAGAACTTGGAGAACAGCCTATTGCAAATCCCTCTGTCAGACTTAAACTGTGCTGTCCAGTTAGCTGAATTTGGACTTTTCAGTATTTATACTCTACTTTAGCGCATCACAACTTTTTATTTGAATATTTCCAACCTATGGGCGTTATACCAAAGTGAAAGAACTATGCTTAGGGAGTAAATTTAGTTAAGGGAGATGGGCCTGTTGCTAAGAGAATTTGTGACATAAAAGGGGATCAAACAGAGAGCTGGGCAATGGGCAGTGTGGCTGATTCAGTGGATTCAGAAGATTGAAACTGTGTTTCAGTGAAGTATAGCCGTTCAGAGGTTCCAAATATCTGAAGGAAAAATTACCTTTCTCCATGTGCTGGCCGATGGCCTTTATCCCCTAGCCGTTTCTCCTTATCCCCTCCCTGCCACACATTTTCTATTATCCTTAGGTCGACCAAATCCTTAGAATGCTCCTGTTCTTATCCAGTTGAGGTCTAGAAGCTTACTCATGTACGCTCCTTCTCATGCAAGAAGACGTACTCAATTTCTACTCTCTTCTATCAGTCTCCTCACTCCTGTCTCTCATGTCTCCTTTTCCTCCCACCGTTCCTGTCACCCACGCAGCACGCCGGAGCAGCTGTAGCAGTCGAGCTCGACATCAGCTCCCTTGCTGCTCACTTTGCAGCACCTCGCCAGCTCCCTGGTAACACTCTGCACCTGCCGTCGAACTCTCTCAGGTTCGGTCATCCCTGCTCCCTTCCAAATCAACGCCCCTCCACTCGACTCTACTACTGTGTCGTGCGCGCGCTTCCTCCTGCTTCCGTCGCTGGGTGCGTGCTCATCTTCCGTCGCGTGCCACCTGGTCGATAGAATGAGCAGTTTGGTCGTCCCCATCTCGCCGTGGTTCGTCCTCACCATGTTTTCAGATGTGTTTGGGCTGAGATGCCATTCGAAATCGATGATCTGTTCGTCGCCACCGGCCGCAAGCACCAGTTTTGTTGAACGTGAGAACGTCTTAATCTGTTGATATGAGTTGAAAATTGATGTATCGATCTGTGGTTTGACCTAGTGTTCTCGTCATGTCTATGTTCTGGTCGAGGCCCTAGATACGTGATTGAAGATCCTTTGTGGTGATGAAGGTGAAATCAGCATAGCACTCGCCAAGCATTCTACAGAAGGTCTGGACGAGAGAACCATGTTGTTTCACGTTTTGTTGAGTCGGGTTGGATTAGGGTGAGCTGATTCATTGCTCTGGCTATTAGGTCTAATTAATAGGATTGGATTTTAGAAATAAAAGTGCAGTGCCAAAAAAATTATGGCAATTTTTGAATAACCTTGTTTTGGTCATTTAAGCACTTGGTAAAATTTGGAGGCTATTTGGAAATCCTTTGCTTAGAAAGCCTTGTAAAGTCACAAATAGGATGGATTAATCCCTTTGGAAAAGATGAAGTAAGTTTATGGATGAAAACTCATGTGTTCTAGTCCCTTGGTAGTCATAGTTTATGGGTGTAGTCTGGTAATGCTTTTTAATATTTTTTTGTTGCAAACTGCATAAACATAAGCATCCATGATCATATCATTTCATACAGAGCCCTCAACAGAAGGAGTGAAGATTCAAGATGAAGTGGTAGCTGAAGAGGAGTTTGCTCTAGTGCCTGTTCATCAAGTGGATGTAGCCATCTAACTGATCATCATGGTAGAAGTATCTAGAACCTCTTCTCTGCAACAAAGGCAAGCCCCGGTGCATTTGCCCCTTCCTTGTGTTTTAAATGCTTTATCACCTTAAATGATGCATTAGGTGATAGGAGTTGTGTGATGAACAATTGATGCATTACCATTCCTTGGAATTTGAATACTATACCTTGATCCCTGATTTATAAAAAGAACTGATAATGCTTAACCCTGCTTAGAAACTGAAAAATCATTTGTTTTCAAAAAGAATGATTGTGGAACATTGGTTATGGGCTTTTTGATTCAAAAATCAAAGCAAACTAAGGTGATGACTCCACTTCGGCCGGAGTGGGCTCATCATTGGAAAAGAGTACCCCTGCCGGGTACCAAAAATGGGGAAATGGTTAATAAATCTAGACCAGGCGCTGAGCAGACAGAGTCGCCCGTCTATGTCGATCAAGGACCGTACCGTTGACTGGCCTGTTGTGGTTGAGACTTTGCAACTAGCCACATACCCTGGTATGGGACAGGGTAAGCTTGAACCCGGCTATTCCATACGTAAAGAGACAATCGCGCACTGGGAGTGGAGAGATGGTGGGAGTAGCATGTACCCTCCTGGCATAGTAGCACGCTTGATAGGATAATGTGCTCTCGGGTGGCGCGGACCTGTTCATGTAGTGGAGGACTCCGTGGGAACGGTTGACATATGCAAGGGTTAAGTGCTACATATGTCGTGTGGTTAGAGATCCCCAGCTGGGTATAATCGGTTCGAATCGTCGTTGCTCCTCGGTTATGGAGACTCATCCCGGTGACCATCATCGTAGTTAGCAAGTGAAATATGAGAATGAATAAAATGGAGCTAGTATAGGCCAAGTGCTTGAACTAGATCAGGCAAATATAGATTCAGGTAATAACCTAACTAGTGAAATAAAACTTAGCTTAAGGATCAACTGGTAGCAAGCTTTTCTGCAAAAAAGGAGTCTTTGATCATTGATAAACTTTACCTTGACTCCCAATCAGCTAGCATACCCTTGAGAGTCTTTTCTTTAGTCGGGTAAGTCTTGCTGAGTAATTGCGTACTCAGGGTTTTATCCCCTGTTGTTTTTGGAGGAGAAGTTTTATTCCCTTATCTTTTGGTTAGTTACTTCATGTGGAGGCCTTGAAGCTTAGAATGTTTATGTGTATCTCTTATGGAAAGGCTTCACCCTTCCTATTATTGTAATAAATTATGCACTTTGGGTACTATCAGGACTTGTAATAAATACATCTCTTTCTACCTTGTAAAACTTGAGTTCTGAAATGTAAAGTGTACTTTGTAAAAGTCTTCTGCTCTATCTCCAATGTGTGTGTATCAAATGTGATTACTGTAATATACCTGTTATGTGGGTGATCCTTGGGATGATGAGTTCCAGTTGGCGAACTCGATAGCCTTGTTAAGTTACCCGGTACACGTGCACAGCCACCCGAGGCCATTAAGGCAAGGATTGGTGCACGTGGGCCCGATAACTTGGGAGGGCTGTCACAGCTGCCTCCCACAATACAGCTAAGGGCTTGTTCGGTTATTTTCAATCCATATAGATTGAAGGGGATTGATACGGATTGGGAGAGATTTTGACTTACTAGGGATTGAAACCCTCTCAATCCCCCTCAATCTATATGGATTAGGGTAGAACCGAACATGGCCTAAAGGGGCAGTCAAAGGCAAAATAGATGACGTACAGGTACTATAGTGTGCATCCAACAGGGAAGGTTAAAAGAGTAGCCATTTTAGATGAGATGAGAGAGGAAAGCTAAAATGAATTATAGGAAGAGGGCAGCCATTTTTATGCGTGTCTCAATGACAGGGCAGTCCTAGCATACACGAACTCAATACTAGAAGGTAAAATGGCTTCTTTGTTGGATACACTAACAATTTGGATGGCTAGCTAAACCACTCATGCCTGCCAAAAGACCAAATGCATGGCCAAAATGGCTTCTCTCCATTAAAGTCAGCCTAACAGAGTGTAGTTTCCCGGGGCCCATGAAAAACTAACACATGCTTGTTGACATGATCTAGGTGTGAGGGATAGATATCCCTCGCATCGCCATGGCCTAGAGACGTTTCGTGGGCCATCCTAAAGGCCCTTGATGGGTCGCTCGAAAGCCGCCCGATGGGCCTCGGTCGGACGGGAGCCGTAGGAGTCCGAGGAAGGTGCAGGTACACGTACGTGAGAAACCAGTCGCGTCTTGTACGTGTAGCACGCGGAAATCGGCAGACGACTCGTTTGACCGTAGCCCAGCGCAACGAGAGGAAGAACTAGAAGAAAGTGGAGATCGTGGACTCGTGGTAGTTCTCTGTATCCCCACTTCAATCGACAATAAGGTTGAAGGGGGGACCCTACGAAAACAATATAAGCACAAAAAGAACACATCTTCTTCCTCTAAACATTCCCTATAATCTAGAGAGAACTCAATCATATACAGATAACAACTAAATTTGAGTAATTAGAGTCTAAAGCTCCATCATCAACTACCGATGAAAGATTGATTAAAAAGAATGAAGAACTAAAAGCATAAATAGATAGCTCTCTTGATGCTTATGAATGTTTGCTAGAGAAAATGGAAATTCTTTGCATTCATAATAATAAGCTAAGTAGTAAGCTAGAAAACATCGATGGCTCCCCAGAAGCTCTTTTAGTTGAAATTGCTAAAGTTATTAAAAAGAATGCTTCTACTTCTTGCTTAGATTTAATAGATATTAACTCTAACCCAAGCAATCAAGTGTTGGTTAAGAATGTCATTGTATAGACATGTTATAACGATATTGTAATGGAGAATGAACAATTAAGGCAAGAAGTGGCTCGCCTTGGTAAGGCTTTTTATGATAAGAAAAGCAAAGCCAAACAAACTCAACTTCATTAGGATAACACCACTGCGGGAGTGATGAAGCCTGATGAGGGTGAAACTGTGGTTTGTTGGTTGTGTCATAAGGAAGGACACAAGTCTTACCAATGCAAGGCGAAGACCAGGAAGATAAGAAGAGAAATCCAAACAAGCAAGATTTCCAACACCTACACTAATAAGGTGGACAAAATGGCGGTTATACCATACTTAATCAAGAAGAAGAAGAATGGAAAGGTGATAGCCACCAATGCCAACAAACCAACCAACAAAATGGAATGTATATCATGTGGTATATCATATTAGATCAATACTATTGCCAAGTGGGTTAGTGAACATTATGGACCCAAATTCCCCATCTATGACTAATGTAACTAGATTTGTTATTCCTTTTTTAGATGTGTATCTATTTTCTTGTATCTAGTTTACTTTTTTACGCCTAGTCTTACTTTCAATTGACTTATTTTCAACTAATATGCCATATGATAGTTATCATAGATCTTTTTCAATTAAATTGCATGCATACTAGGTTAATCATATAGTAGGATTGCTCGCTTTAAATTCATAATTCTTGGAGCAAACCTACATGTTTTTAAATTATTAAATAAAGCATGGCACGTAGCTTAATTAAACTCCTAAATAAATGTTAATCATACTTTCATTAATATCCTTCAATTGCTACCATTTTGAATCATATGTGCCACAGTTCAAACTATAAATAATTTGCTACTAAGTATCACCCTTAAAAGTGATATCTTGACCTTAAAAGTTTAAGTGCATGTCTCCTACAAGTATTCAAAACTTGTATGCACACTTTTAAGGGAAGGTTACTATATAATTTTATTTCTAAGACTAACAACCTTTTCAAGTTTATCATACATGTACAAGTGTCATTGAAGGAAAATGGAATCCCTAGGGATAGACAAAAGCTACCACTTCAAAGATGTGAAGTTCTTCATTTGGTATCACTAATTGATTTTTTTCAATAGGTCTTTCTTAATCACAAGCTTTCATTTGGTACCATATATATGACATCTCCACTTGAATAGACTATGCCATAATTTCATATCTATTATCCCTCATGTTGCTATTATGCATATGTCTTAATGGTTTCATTTGGTATATATAGAAAATATTTCATCATTTAAATATGCGTAGAAAAAAGGGGAGTCTAGTCTATTCATCATGTTTTGAGTTCCTTTTATGCTTCTCAAATTAATGTTTTTCAAATGGGGAGAGTTTCTCGATAGGGGAAGTATATCTTTTTTCACATTGGGGGAGATTACATCACCAAATGGGGAGAACTTTTTCTAATGAAGAAAATATTTTTGAGGTCCAAAAATATTATTGCTACTTCATATATGCTTTAATATGTATTCCTTACGGTGTTTGATTCCAAAGGGGGAGAAATTTGTGGATCAAAGCAAACCAAAGTATATCAAATACCAAAACCAATCTTTTAAAATTTTGTGAATTTTGTGATCTTTTTGTTATTCATGTTGGTTTCAGACTAAAATAGGAATTATGTGGATTATGGAGTTAGGGGGAGGCTTAAGTCCATAATCTCACATTATGGGGATTGTTTGCGTATGCAAGAATATCGATCAAATTCTTAATGAACACATATCTTCCAATTTGGTATCTCATGTATCTTGTTTATGCACATGCATCTCTAGCAAGTAGAATGCATATTTCATTTTGGCATTTAATATTTCCTTGCTTTGGTTGTGTTGTCATCAATCACCAAAAATGGGGAGATTGTAAGGAAATTGGACCTAAACCCATTTGACTAAATGATTTTGGTGTTTGATGATCAACATAACATGTGGACTAATGTGTTTGCAAGTGTCTATGGTTGTAGTTCATAGGATGCAATGCGTTTTGGACTAAGGCACTTATTAGGAAGCAACACCTCAAAGAAATCATTACAAGACTTATTGAAGATCTACAAGTACCAACCAAAAGTCCAACAAACAAAAGGAGAAAAGGTCATGGGTGGATGGCCACTGACTCACCAGACTGATCCAGTGGCACACCAGAGCGAATATGCAGACACGCTATTTTTAGCACTTCTGCGTGAACAATTCAGTGCAATGTGCAGATAGTCTGACGCACCAACGACTAGCTATAACTATAATAGCTAGTACACGTGGCATGTATGGACGGTCCGATGGGGATGGTCTGGTGTCACGACAGACAGTCTGGTGCGCTAAGTCACAACGCTCCAACAACTAGTCTGTATGGATAGTTTGGTGTGGACGGTCTGGTGCGCCGCTCGAACAGTCTGGTGCGCCACAAAAAGGTGTAGTCTAGCTTTCAATAGCTAGTTTGGTTTGGGCCTATATATACCCACCCTAACCGACCATATGGAAGTGTGGGAGCCCAAGCAACATACCAAGAGAATTAAGACACATCTGTAGGAAACGATGACGTCTAAGAAGGGGGTGAATTAGGACTTCTAAAAACTTCTTTCTAAACTAGTCCACAAATAAATCCCTTACAACAAAACTATGCAAATAAGCAATCTAGAATGTAGAAACTAAGTTTTGTCTAAGTGTTTCTATCTCTACCGCAAAAACTAAGTATTGAAACTAAGTTACAACCCTAAATATTCTAAATAGAAAGGAGAGATTGAAACTTAAGTACTTAATGTAAATGCGGAAGGTAAAGAGTAAGGGTAGAGATGCAAACTCCCGTGGATGATGGCGATATTTTTATCGAGGTATCCGAAACCACGCATGATCCCAACTAATCCTCGATGGTACCCCTATGCAAAGGGTAGCCCACGCGAGGACCAAGCACTACGGATGAGTAACTCCGTAGAGAGCCGTGAGCCTTCTCCACGCGCAAGTGGTGCTCCGCTTTAGGCTCCTCTTGGATGCTTCCCATCGTATCCACTATTGAGCTTCCAACCAAAACGTCGTGGGCCTTGTTCCCTCCGGTACACGGTGGCGGTCGTGACACAAACTCGGTTGTCACGGTCTCGCAAGATTCTCGCCCCACTCGGTACAATTACAATGGCTCGCACAAGAGCCAAGGGGTTTTGTTGATTTCTCTAAACTCACTCAACTAACTAGGATTCACCCTAAACCCTAAACCCTAAACCTAAGCACTTCGCAAATCGCCTACGCTAATCACCGAGTGATTCTATTAAGCAATTTTGTGTATGAGCACATGGAAATGTCTATAACAAATGGTTTGATGAAAATATGCAATCTACATGCAAGGATGCATGAATGTCCTCACAATGTGAGATTATGGACTTAAGCCTCCCCCTAACTTTATAATTCACATACTTCCTATTGTAGACAAAAAAACACTTGAAGAACCAAAACCACTTGTAAGTTCTAGATTTTTTTTTAATTGGGTGGTGTTTGGTGTTTGATGTATTTTAAATTGCTTTGGTCCCTAAAACTTCTCCCCTTTGGAGTCAAACACCAAAAAGGAAGACATTAAAATTATATAGGAAGCAATTAAAAGACTTGCCCTCTAAAAAATTTACCACTTGTAGCTCTAAAATATTACTCCCCCTAAAAGAGTGTTCTCCCCCTTTTAAAAGAACAAGCTCCTGCTATGTATGAAAGAAGACATACTCCACCTGTCGGAGATCCTCTACTTAGGAAAAGCACATGAGAAAGAGAGAAAACAAGACATGATTGATTAGATTAACTCCCCCTATGCATAGGTAAAAGATATATTTTAACAACATATGCATTTATAGCAACACGGGAAGTATAAGATATGTGTTGGAACCTGCCTGCTTGGGCAAGTTGATCCAACAGGGAAGTGGAAAGTGTGTTTGCAAAGTTTAGTACGGAATACCAAAGCTTCGTTAATATCCCTGTGTATGGACACTGTACGGGGGTATTTATAGGTACTCGAGGGGCCATCTGTCCCTGTCAAAGATGTTTTGACCCTCAAGTACCCGGTTTATCCCCAGAATATTCCCACGAGGGGAGGTTAGAGATAGTCATTAAGGTAAACCTTATTACAGACATGGCCCTTATCGCACTTGTCCTCGCGAGGCCCATCACTATGGGCCGAATCACACATGGGCCTCCCCTGGTGGTGAGGGCGCAGGAGGTCCGCCTTCGTCTTGCAACAAGAGAGCGAAGGGGGTCGCACAGGCCTCCGTCCGGTAGGCGCCCTCGACTTGTTCTGGTGTGTTATATGGATGTAGCCTTCGTCTGCGCGATGAGAGGACGAAGTCGTAGAGCGAAGGGTAGCGTGTTCACCTTCGCCCCAACATTTGCCCTCCGAGGGACCAGTTCGACTAAGTCAGCTGGTGCCGAAGACCACCGCTAGATGGTGAAGACGATGCCCTCGCTCGAAGTGGTCCCGCGGGGCTTTTTTGAAATGTGACCGTTGATGGACGTGTTACTGTTGGACTGCATGTTTCCTGAGTCGTCGTGTCGTGCCTATATAAAGCCGACCGCGGCCAGGCCTGTTTCTAGCTTGCGTTTGCGTAGTAGAAACCCTAGCTTTTGTAAACTTCTCGCCTGCCCTCCTTGCTCTCCCGCTTCGGAAATCTGTCCCACATCAAGCAGACCGTGCGCCGTCGTCGATGGTACGTTGCAATGCCTTCTTCTTCGTCTATTGCGAGTGCGTCGCCGACCGTGCCGTCATCCGAGGATACTTTGAGCGATTTGGCGGTGATGGAGTTGCAGCCTGGCCATACCATGGAGTTCTGTACTTCGAGGATTTCCTCGGTCCGCGTGCTGGAGATGCAACGACTTGGTTACTTTGGTGACGGTGTCGGGCGGGCACCGGGTGCAGAGGAGATTCCCGAGCCTGAAGGTGAGTTGGTTGTTTTTGAGGCCTTTTTTGTCGCCGGCCTTCGCCTCCCAGCACATCGCTTCGTGGCGGAGGTGTTGCAAAGGTTTGAAGTGCAGGTCCACCAGTTGACGCCTAACGCCATGGTTGCGCTGGCGAAGTATGTTTGGGCGGTTACTTCCTACGACGGGCAGCCATTTGTGGAGGTCTTTGCCAAGAATTATTGCCTGCATTGGCAGAAAAGGAAAATAGGAAATAAAATAGCACAATTTGGATCATGCACCTTCACGCGAGGACTGGGAAGACTTCAGCTGAAGTCGTGGAGATAGTCCCGTGTGTCAGGAACAAATGGGGCAATTGGTGGGATTTTTGGTTCTATGTGGCTCCTGGTGATGTCGAAGACCCGCCTGGCCTCCCTCCGGCCATTATGTGCTCACACTGTTATGTGGTGTTCCCTCGATTCGAGGTGGTAGAGGAAGACGAGGACGAAGGGGCCCTTCGGTATGCTGCCCGCTTGAGTAGCGGGCGTGACTTGGTTGAGGAATTTATCGGCTATGGAGTGTGGCCCTTGGCACACGGCTGGGTACTGGGCGAAGTGTGCCCCCGTCGGATGCCGACCCTAGGCGACCAGTTGGTGCGAATTCCTACCTTTGTGGTGGATTTACGCGATCGGAACTCGGCCGCATTTGTGTGTGAAGTGGAGGCCGAGGCCGCGAAGATTGTAGGAAAGTATGTGCCGAAGACTGAGACCCTGAGGAGTTGGATATCCGTGGTTCAAATGTTAGGTTGAACCGCGCTTTTGAGTTGAACTGTTTGCCGTATGTCGGCTAATCGGGGGATGGCGATGCCGATGCTGCTGTCCGCCGGGGAAAAAGGTGGTGACAACGACTGACGAGGGCCCTTCGTGGGGAACAGCGCCAAGCGCGGCCGCCAAAAAGAGGAAATTGGGTACAACAGCTGAGGGGTCGAGGGCTTCCGAACGTTTTGCTGTAGATTTGTTGGAGACCTACGCGGTTCCCAGGGAGACGATGTCTTCGCCCGAGCTCCGGGAATCTTACGCGTGAATGCTGAAGGTTACCGGGGGTCGCTGGCCTAGGAATGTTTCGATTCCCTGAGCGGCCGGCGAGGACATGTTTACATCTTGATTAGCTCGTGAGATGAAAATTTTCCCTTACAGACGGAATGTTGCTGCTGTTGTATCAGCAATGATGGAGAAGGATCTCAAGGCGCGCTGCGGAAATGCCGGGCGTTCGCTAGGGTTGGGGACCCGCGGCGCAAAGTCAAAATGGCGCGGGCGAGCGAGAAGACTACCGCCCCCGGCACCAGCATGCCGTTGCCTGCCGCGCCCACACAAGAGCAAAGGCCTCCCACGCCACCGCGCGCGGCTAAGACGGCAGTGGGTGGCGCTGAAGTATCTATGTATTTCCGTGGACGACTACCTTGTGGGCGGGGTCGCGATATTCGACGCCCACATAGGGCGGGGACTTGCTGGTGAGTTTGTTTTTGAACGGAGTCTGGGTTTCTGACATGACCATTGTGCAGGAGCAAAGTCCGGGCAACTGGCTGTTGTCCCGGCGCCGGTGGCGGCTGGCCCGGTGGTCGTGCCAACCGGGGCGAAGTGGTCTTCGCAGGACCCATGGTCTAGGTTTTGCGCCAGCGACGAAATTGCTTCGGTCGTCACCACGAAGGACGTGGCTGGCTCAGTTGCGCAGCAGCTGAAACACGTGAGTAATATTTGCCTCTTGGAGTGTGTTTTTCTTTTATGGCCTCGAATTTGACAGTCTTTTGTGCCAGGCGGCTGCCTTTGCCAAGCACATTGCATCGGGGGCATTGACCTCGGAGTTTGCTACCAAAAGACGGTGACTCGAGGGGAGGATTGAGCGCCTCTGAACGTAGCATACTGAGGTTGTGCGAGACAAATCGGCCGCGGAAAACAAGAGCCGCAATTTGCTGGAGAAGCTGTCGGCGGCGAATGCTGAAAAAGAGGACCTCGGCCGCCGGCTTGCGACGGAAAAGGAAGATGTGGACAGGGCCCGCGCAGAGGCCCAGGCTGCCCGTGCCGAGGCCAACCTCGCCCTCAAGCGCGCTACCGACGCGGAGTCGGGGCACAAGAGTCTGCACGGCTATCTGGACAAAGCGGAGGCCTCCACCCGCACTGGGGTCGACCAAGCACACGCGTTGCTCGTAGACGCGTACCGGCAGCTTGGTGCGCATACCGGCCCCTTTGATACGTCTGGCGAGGATGTGGGCCTCCGCTTCCTAGGGTGGCTGTAGGAGGAGCTGGAGCTACTCCCGTCCATCATGACAGGCCTCATGTCCTTTGCCTCACTCATTACCTACGAGGGGGCTGCGAATGCTTTGTCCCGTGAGGGATGCAGGCACTTTGAAGTTTTTGACTGGGCCAACGAGGACTTCGACCCTGGAATCTTCCAAGTCGAAGACGAGAAGCTAAAGCGGTCCGCTGGGGCGCTTTATGACATGATGTGGGGCCCTCATGGTCACGATACTGTCCGGGAGAGGTCTGACTGGGCGCTGGAGCAGGTGTGTGATGTTTTATTTATATGTTTTTTAATATGTATTTATATTTTGTGCTATTTATGTAGATGATGAACGATGAAGAAGTCGACGACTTCGGTGGCCTGGAAAGCTCGGTGACCCGGGCAGAAGATGCGAGGACGGGGGTTGAAGAGCAACCAGCGCCACCGATCGGCCCTAGCGAGGACCCTGCGGCGACCGTTGTGCCGGCTGGTGAAGACACTCCAGTGGCAGCTGTGCCGGCTGACGAAGACCCTGCAGCGTCGGTTGCTCCTTCGCAGGTGGCGGGATTGTGTTAGGGGCATTGGGTTTAGGACTTTATTTTTGTGATACTGAAAGTCAGTTGCTGCGTAGGTTCTGAGGTCTGGACCTGCGCAAGCAACCCCTACTGATGATATTAATTTTGTGGTGGCTGCGAATGCAGTTCCTGTTAATGAAAATTTGTCTGGTTCTGAAACTGGGTCTTGGTCATCTGATGGGGGTGAGTTTGGGAGCCCGTTTTCGTGGACTGAGGAGTCTTCGGATGAGGATTTGGATTATTTTGCTGCGTTGGATGTGGCCGCAGTGGAGTCCGTGCCGCAGCTTGAAGTGTGCGAAGTGTCTGATCCCCTGGCTGGGGCGATGACCGAGAAGGACCGGCGGTGAAAGGTGGCGTCGAAGCATAATGTTGGCGAGATGTCGCGAAGTGGTAGGCGTCGAAGGATGGGGATGGAACGAACCTGATGAGGACATCACTCCCATGGATACAAACAACACTCCTCAAGTTAACTCCTCAATTACTCACGCACACGCTCGACAATTGAATTTACAGGTGATCTCGTTCCTAAGTAATTATTCTTGTGCATTTGAGAGTAGTATGCTACATAATGATTTAATTGTACTTAGTGATAAAGGAGAGGACCAGCATAGGTGTATGAAAGTCCTTGGAGGCGGGGAGGACTAGCTAGGACGTCTGGATCAAGATGGAGGCCCAAACCGATTCGAGTTCATTTCAGTTTCGGATTCCATGAACAACCCGTAATAAAATGGACGCCCAAGTCGCATACGGAGTCGGATTTGAACGTTCTTTATATGGATGGAAAGATAATTTCGAGGAGCTTCCAATAGCACCGGTTTCATATCCAAATTCAATCAGAATCAACGGAAATTGTTTAAACAAGTTGACGTCCAGAATCTGTTCCGGCGCTGCGACGCCATCTTTTGATCTTTTGGGCCGTGTATCTTTGTTGAGCCCATTAGGGGCACGTCCAGGGGGTCTTGCATAACCCTAGAGTCTTTATTAGTAGCCGCCACATTCTTGTTAGGGAGGGTTTTGCTTAAGTTAATTTGTTAAGAATAGTTCGCCGTTAGATCGGTTTGTTAGACCCCAACTCGAGAGCTTAATCATCCATCCGCAATTCTTCAGATTGTGTTCTTTCTCGTTCTTGCTTGTGTCTTCGATTCGCAGGCAAGGATTAGCCTTCGTGGCGAGGTCAATCGAGCAGCGCACAGTTGATAACCAGAGGAGAAGTGGTGCTGCGATTGCGGGGTTCTAGTCTTGTTGATTGGAAGTCGGATCGTCTGTATGACATCTCCACCAAATCGATAGTTACCTTCACCTGACGGAAGATCGGGCACCCCCGTTCCTATCAAGTGGTATTCAAAGACTCAGGTATTACCGTCAGGCTTACCCTAGTCTAGTTTATGTTTTTCATGCTATAACTCCAGAAAATTGCCATACAAAAAAATTCCGCTGTCCTAGAACCCTTATTTAGCTTTTGCAATTTTGTTTTCAGTTTGGCTTTGTTCAGTTCATGTTCGTGGTCGAGTCGTGTTGCTGGTTTAGGGTGTATCTTCGTCGTAGTTCAACTGCACCTTCGCCGCTATCCCGTCCACCATTACCCAGATCACAAGTCGATCCACCCCATTAATCGACTTGCCCTCGCTAGCCGCCTTGTGTGACTTCTCGTCGCGCCAGAAGATCGGGTACCCCTATTCCTATCAGAACCCATCTTCGGGTAGATCGGGGTGGCCAACGAGATTTGCCGTCCTCGACGTCCGGGACGTGTATTGGGGAGGGGGATCTGCGGAATCTTTTTGAGGGTGAGGAGTTGAAGAAGATGTTGTTTAATTTTCGTGAGGCAGGCCTTATCCCGAAGGCTGAGCCGATGTAGCATGTTTGCTGCCCTCGCTCTCGTGTTGCGGTAGTGAGTGAAAACGTTACCCTCCCCTTGCTCGCAATAGAGAGGGAGGGCAACAAAATGCGATTTGTATTTATTTGTGCAATGTGGCTGGTGGCCCTTCGCTGTGTGTATGTAAACTATGACAACATTGCTTGTTGTGAAATGAGATGGGTACTTTGCTTGCCACGATAATGTGTGGGTGCTCACACGTACTTGGTTGCGTCCGTAGGTGGTTTTTGTTCGACCGTGTTAGATAGCGGAGACTTGGCACCTTTAAGGTGATCGTAACAGACTTTGCGCCATTAGGGCGGTGTTTGCGTGTTTGCATGTCCGGCTGCACCCTTAGGGGGCCTTTGCTCGGATGACTTGTCGTAAAGACTTCGTATGGCGCACTTGTAGTGCATATCCAGCTTCACCCTTGGGCGGCTTGTTGCTCAGATTTGTCTTTTAATAAAGACTTCGTATCGTGCATTTGTGCTTATCCGGCTGCACCCTTAGGTGGCTTTTGCACGGATTTGTCTTTTAGTAAAGATTTCGTATCGTCCACTTGTTATGCTTGTTCGGTTGCACCCTTAGGCGACTTTTGCACGGATTTGTCTTTTAGTAAAGACTTCGTATCGTGCACTTGTTGTGCTTATCTGGCTGCACCCTTAGGCGGCTTTTGCACGGATTTGTCGCACGCGAGGGTAGTATAGGCTACCTGTTGCGGTGACTACGTACATGTCGAATGTCGAAGACCGTCGAAGCAGTTTTTTCGACACTTATGGTAATGATGCTTTCTGGGGGTTTTTGCGGGGGCTTTTCATTGGTATATTACATGGCGCCGCCTCGTTAAAAACCTCACCCCCCCGGGAGGAAAAGAGTGCGGGCCTGAATAACATTGTTTGAAGAATTACAAAGGCGCTTGGGCCTTGGATCTTAAATGAAAAATTTTCGGAGATTGTCGATGTTCCATGAGTGTTCTAGGTCTTCGCCGGATGACGTTGCTAGTCTATAAGCATTTGGGGATGCCTTTGCCTTGACTATGTACGACCCTTCCCACTTCGGCTCTAGCTTGCCCTGGGACTCTGTCCTGGTGGTCCTTACAAGTACTAGGTCCCCTTCATTGAATTCCCTTGGGACGATGGTGTTGTCACGCCATGCTTTGGTCTGGACCTGATACTTGTTGAGGGCCTGCAGGGCGAGGACGCTGTCTCCATCGATGAGATCTTTGGAGGTCCGTTCGTCGACGTCGGGGATGGCTGATTCATTTGTTCGAGGGGACCCGTGCCTTAACTCTTGCGGCATCATTGCTTTAGATCTGTACATCATGCGGAAAGGTGTGAACCCGGTTGCCCGGCACTCTGTCGTGTCCAGCGCCCATATGACCTCGGGTAATTGGTCTGCCCATTTGCCTTTTTTGTCGTCAAGGAGCCTTTTCTTAATGGCGCTAAAAATCTTTCCATTGGCGCGTTCGATGACGTCGTTGGACTATGGGTGGTAGACGGAGGCGAAGATCGGCTTCGTGCCGATGGAGCTATAGAATGCCCTCAAGTCTTGGCTGTCAAACCGCTTGCCGTTGTCGACTGTTAGTTCGGACGGGACTCCGAAGCGGCAAACAATGTTTTGCCAGAAAAACTTTTGGGCGGTCTTCGCTATTATCGTGGAGACTGCCCTTGCCTCGATCCATTTTGTAAAATATTCGATGGCGATGAAGGTGAACTTTAAGTTTCCTTGAGTCGTAGGCAGTGGCCCGACTATGTCCAGCCCCCAACGCTGAAGTGGCCATGTGTGGGCAATGAGCTTAGTGAATTGCGAAGGGTTGCCTGAGCGAGGAGAAAACTTTTGGCATGCCTCGCATGACCTGGTGACTCGGTTGGCCGTGCAAACTATCGCGTGCCAGTAAAATCCCTGACGAATCGCCTTGGTTGCAAGGGCCCGGGGTCCTGAGTGTGAGCCGCAGGTTCCACCATGGACTTTGCGAAGGATTACTAGGCCCTCGGTTTTGGTTATGCACTTCAGCATAGGCTGGCTGATGCCCTTTTTGTATAGTTGGCCCCTGACTATTGCAAAATTGATGCTCCTGTGTTTCAGTCGTTTGGCCTCATTGCGATCGGTTGGGTGGTAGTGGCCTTGTAAAAACAGTGCTATTGGGGCCCGCCAGTCTTCGGCCATGATGAGGTTGACAATTCGGTGGCCTTCGGTGTCTTGAGTTATTTGCAAGCCTTCGGGGTTACGGACGGCTGGTGTGCCGATGACATGGTAGAACACGTCGGAGGGTAGGGCCTTGCCCTTGGCTGCTGCCTTGGCCAACGCATCGGCCTCTTCGTTCTTATTGTGGTCGACATGCTGCAGGGTGAAGCCCTTGAATTGTTTTTCGAGGCCGCGGACGGCGGTGAGGTATTGCATGAGCACAGGCTCTTTTGCTGAATAATCTTTTTCAATCTGGCCAGCAATGACCTTGGAGTCTGTCCTGATGATGCAGGTGGTAACGCCGAGGGCCCATAGTTTGTGAAGTCCCAGGATGACGGCATCGTATTCTGCAATGTTGTTGGTGCACCTGTCGGACTCTAGAGCAAAGCTGAGGCGTGCGGCGTTTCTGTACTTGACGTCGGCGGGTGATGTGATGATCACCGCGGTGCCTGCCCCCGCATGGCACCATGCGCCGTCGCAGTGGATGGTCTAGACTTTTTCCGAGTGCTCATGTTGTGGCCCCACGGGTCCTGTCCAGTCGACGATGAAGTCCACCAAGACTTGTGACTTGATTGCCGTTCTGGGCTCAAAGGTGATGTGGTACCCGGAGAGTTCGGCTGCCTATTTTGCAATTCTGGTGGATGCCTCCGGGTTCCTAAACAATTCTCCCAGACCCCTGACCGAAGTGACCCGTACTTTGAATGCCTCGAAGTAGTGTCATAGTTTGTGCGAAGCCATGACCACTGCGTATGAAATTTTCTCGAGTTCGGTCATGTTGCACTTGGAAGTGGTGAGGACTTCGGAAACGTAATACACTGGGCATTGCTGATTTTTTCCATCTTTGTCCTGCTCTTGGACTAATGTTGCGCTGACTGCGCATGGTGAAGCCGCAATGTAGAGAAGCAGTGGCAGCGAGGGGTTGGGGCTTGTCGGAGTTGCTAAGTCAGACATGTGCTGTTTGAGCGATTCGAAAGCCGCTGTCTGCTCTGGGCCCCAGGCGAAGTCTTTTGCACCACGCAGTGTTTTGAGGAAAGGTAGGCTTCGCTCAACGGACTTAGAGATAAATCTATTCAGATCCGCCAATCTTCCTGTCAGCCGCTGGACGTCCCTGGTGGACTACGGAGGTGCCATGTTGATGATCTCTTGAATCTTGGTTGGGTTGGCCTGAATCCCTCAGTGTGATACTAGGTAACCAAGTATTTTCCCCTAGCGAACTCCGAAGACACACTTCTCAGGGTTGAGCCGGAGTCATGCGTCTCGCATGTTTGTGAATGTTTCTACGAGGTCGACTAGGTGGTCCTCTTTGCTTTTGCTTGCGACGACAATGTCGTCGATGTAAGTGAAAATGTTGCAGCCGACTTGGTTTTTGAGGACCTTCTTTGTGAGGCGAGAAAAGGTGGAGCCAGCGTTCTTGAGTCCCTCGGGCATTCGTACGAAGCAGTACGTGTCGAAGGGTGTAATGAAGCTTGTGCTTGCCTTGTCCTCCTCTTTCATGTAAATTTGGTGGTACCCCAAGAAGCAATCAAGGAAGGACATAACTTCGTAGCCTGCTGCGCTGTCGACAATTTTGTCGATTCGTGACAAGGAAAAGTTGTCCTTGGGACAAGCCTTATTGAGGCTTGTGAAGTTGATGCACATGCGCCACATGCCACTCTTCTTCTGCACCATGACCACGTTGGCGAGCCATGTTGGGTAAGCTATTGGCTCGATGAACCAGGCTTCCAGCAGGCGATGCACCTCGGCCTTGGCTGCCTCAGTTTTCTCATTGGACATTTTTTGTAGTCGCTGCTTTTTTGGGCGCACCAAGGGGTTGATGCCTAGGCTATGCTCGATGATAGAGCGACTGACCCCAACCGGATCGAGGGTGGACCAAGCGAAGACATCCTTGTTTTGGGAGAGACAGGAAAGGAGTTTTTCCTCGTCTCGCGAGGTCAGGTCTTCGCTTATTATAACCGTTTGTCTCGGCATTGCCGGGTCGAGGGGTACGGCCTTCGTTCCGTCGTTGCTTTGGAGCTGCGCTTTGACTTTTTCGTATTCGACCGGGCGATTGCTTTCGAAGCCTTCGCGCTCTGCCGTGAGGCAGTGGACGTTCCATTGCCTTGGAACGAAGTCCCTTTCAATGTTGTGCACTGTCTGCTGGTCGCCGTAGACGGTAATCATGCCTTGCGGGCCTGGGATTTTCATACAGAGGTAGAGTCCATGAATGGCCGCCTCAAACTTGTTGATCGAGCCCTGACCCATTATGGCATTGTATGGGTAGACCATGTCGACAATGTCGAAAGTGACCTGCTCACTTCGCGCATTGGGTGCTACACCAAATGACAGGGGGGCTCTATCTTGCCGACGGGGAAGGTGCCCTTGCCGCCGAAGCCATAGAGGGGATTATCTGCAGGCTTGAGTAGGCTGTGGCTTATTCCCATGCGATCGAAGGCGTGCAGAAAAATGATGTCAGCTTGACTGTCGTTGTCGACCAGCACTTTATGTAGGTCCCAGCCTGCTACCCTGCAGTTGATCACCATGGCGTCTGTGTGAGGAGCGCTGCGCAAGTCAACGTCTCTGGCGTCGAAAGTGAGCGGTACATGGGACCACTTTGTTTGCACCACTGGGCCAGTGAGAGCAACATGGTTCACACTTCGGTAGTGGTCCCTTTTCTGCCGCTTTGTGTCGAAGTCCACGCTTGATCCCCCAGTGATCATGTGGATGACTCCGCGATATGGTGGTTCAGCGAAGTCTTCTTGTTTGGGTGCTTGTGGGGGGTGGTTGTGATGCGGAGGATTTGGGTGATGCGGAGGCGGTGGTGGTAGAACCTGCACCTCTTGATGGTGCTGGTAAGCGTGGTTGGATGGATGCTAGATTTGCTCGTTGTGGTAGGGTTGCTGGTGATGGTATGTGTGCGCGATGACCCTCTGGTTGTCGGTTGGTTGTGCTCTGGACATTCTATCACTGGTGGCCTTGGTCTCCGGACAATCCCTTGTTGGGTGTGCGTAGTCTTCGCTGTGAAACAAGCAATAGAATCTGCGCGGCTGCTGTGTCCGTTCGTGGCCTCTTCCTCTTGCGCTGTTGTCGCGGCCTTGAGGGGGGTATTCCTAACGACGGGTGGTCTCTCCGGCTGGGTGCTGATTGGCTATGTTGTGCACCCGTTGATGATTGCGATTGTCCCGGCCGGAGTCTGGCTACGCTGGCCTCGTCTAGGTTCTGCTGGACTGCGGAGGGTCCTTGGGCTTCCTCTGAGATTCAACCTTGCGTTGATGGAGCTCCTCAGACCTGGCATACTTCTCAAATAATTGGTATAGCTCTTGTAGATTCTTGGGTGGGTCCCTGATACAATGACTATACAGGACGCCTGCCCGAAGACCGTTGATGGCGTAGTGGATTGCGATGTGGTCATCAACTGATGGCAGTTGCGATTTGAGCGTCAGAATTTCCTGTAGTACTCGCGAAGGGTTTCCTTCTCTTGCTGCTTGCAGAGGGATAACTCAGCCAGGGTGTCTGTATCGGGTCGGTACCCTTGGAAGTTGAGCAGGAACTTGTCGCGAAGCCCTTTCTAGGAGTCAATGGACAGTGGCGGTAACCTGGTGTACCAAGTCAAGGCCGGGCCTTTGAGTGCAACGATGAAGGATTTGGCCATTGTGGCGTCGTACCCTCCGGACGATGCGACGGCTACAGGTAGCTCATGATGTACTGAGCCGGGTCGGTGCTGCCGTTGTATTTGGGGTAGGTGCCGGCCCTGAAGTTGGCGGGCCAGGGCGATGCTTGGAGTTGCGGAGCCAGGGGCTTTGCTCGTCGAGATAGTTGATCCCCTGGAAAGCTGCGGCGGGTGGGTTGAAGGGGCCATGCTGTGGTATGAATGGGTCTCCGGCTTGGATGTACTGCTGGAGAGGTGCTGGCGTTGCGAGGGGTCCGCACTGTAGGTTGTATTGGCCTTCTCCTTGCATGAGCGCGATCTCTTGCTCTAGCTCCCGAGCTCTTTGCTCCTCATCTTGTATCATCTGACGCACCTTGGCTTGCATGGTAACTCGTTGGCGCTTGGCTTCGAGGATTTCTTTCTGCTTTCGGAGGTGGTTGTTTTTGATGCGCAGAGCTCACAACTTTAGCTGGTCTTCGGCTGAGATGCCGATAACTTCTCCGTCCTCTATGGTGTCTTCGCCCTCTGGTGGAGCGAAGCCTGGTGGTGGTGCTTGTGGTGCACCTTTGGAACTGCATGTGCGTACAGTGCCATCGGGGGTGGGGTGGTCTTGGCGCTGTCTTTTGCTGTTGACAGTGTCATCTTCGAAGGCCTCTTGGGTGGTGGTGTCCGCGAGGGCCTTGCCTTTCTTTTCCGCCAGTAGCGCTGCCTTCGCCGTGTCGTCAATGGATGGGGCAGCCTTTGAATTTGCTCTCTTGGGGGCCATCGCGGGTTTTTTTTCGTAGCACGAACGGTGGGCGCCAAATGTTGGAACCTGCCTGCCTGGGGAAGTTGATCCAACGTGGAAGTGGAAAGTGTGTTTGCAAAGTTTAGCACGGAATGGCAAAAGCTTCGTTAATCTCCGTGTGTATGGGCACTGTACAGGGGTATTTATAGGTACTCGAGGGGCCGCATGTCCCTATCAAAGATGTTTTGACCCTTGAGTATCTGGTTTATCAACGGAATATTCCCACGAGGGGAGGTTACAGATAGTCATTAATGTAAACCTTATTACAGACACGACCCTTATCGCACTTTTCCTCGCGGGGCCCATCACTATGGGCCGAATCAAACATGGGCCTCCCCTCGTTGTGAGGGCGCGGGAGGTCCATAGACATCGGCAGGGCCTTCGTCTTGCAACAAGAGAGCGAAGGGGGTCGCACAGGCCTCCGTCCGGTCGGCGCCCTCGGCTTGTTCTGGTGTGTTCTGTGGATGTAGCCTTCATCTGCGCTATGAGAGGACAAAGTCGTAGAGCGAAGGGTGGCGTGTTCGCCTTCGCTCCAACAATATGTAATATAGTCTAATCAAAATCTGGAGAAGACATGTAAATGATACTGAGAGTGGAATGAAACCACTTGTGGAAATACTTGTAGATTTGCAGTGGAAGCTTATTGTCTTTCTCCTAGTGTCTACATTTTCCTTCAATGAGACTACTACATATAATAGACTTGAAAACAAGTCTTAGTCTCAGAGACTTAGAATATAGAGTAACCTCCCCCCTGAATATGTGCATACAAGTTTTGAATACTTGTAGGAGACATGCACTTTAACTTTGACATCAAGAGAGTCAAATTATCTATAATTCGAGTTTTAGCACATATCAAACAAGATGACACCACTTGGAAAATAGATACACTTGTAGAATATAAACTTTGAAGCAAAGAATTAGTGTCATCTACTTAGGAATATTAAATAAGCTATGTTCCTTGTTTAATTAAACATTTTAAGCCATGTAGGTTTGCTCAAGGATATGAATTGAAAACGAGCAATCCTACCATATGATTGACCTAGTATATGCATGCAACTCCACATGAAAACTTAGGCATATAAAGTAAAAACTAGATACAAGAAAAATAGATACGCATATCTAAAGACAAGAAAATGCAACAAATCTAGTTACCTTAGTCATATAGGTGGAGAATTTGGGTCCAAAGTATTCACTAACCTACTTGACAATAACCTTGATCCGATGTGATGCATTCCATGATATACATCCCAATTTTGGCACGTCTCCAAATTCCCTGAAGTCCTTCGGACTTCTCACTTACCTCTTGGGATCCAAACTTTCTTGGTCTTTCCATGGTTAAAATAATATCTTTTGGCACC
Organism: Zea mays; assembly: GCF_902167145.1. Classification (NCBI taxonomy): domain Eukaryota; kingdom Viridiplantae; phylum Streptophyta; class Magnoliopsida; order Poales; family Poaceae; genus Zea; species Zea mays. The sequence goes on from NC_050103.1 coordinate 34,020,498, forward strand.
CAGATACGTTTGGCCCCCTTTTCTTTGTTGGCGTTAATTGCTATCATTTCCTTCACTTGGTCTTCGGACTTCTCACTTACCTCTGCCATTTGCGTTTCGGCTTCTGGCTTCTACGGAATTCCTCTTCGTTCTGTTTTTTTTGTCGCTGCAAATGATTAAATATAAACTACCTTCGCATAGCAAGATGCATGAATCAGTGCCGCACTATTGAAAAGGCAGTTGACTTTTTGGTTAAAGCAGGTCAGGTTGAGCGTTGCGTTGATCATGTTTATGTTGGGGGTGTTCAAAAGAAAGTTCAGACCAAGTGAAGCACGTTTCGCTTCTAATGCCTCTCTCTAGAAAGGGACAAGGATATAGAGAATATATTAGTACTAGATATATGTAGCTGATCAAAGACAAACAATGCCTCTCTCTAGAAAGAGACAAGGATATAGAGAATATATTAGTACTAGATATATGTAGCTGATCAAAGACAAACTGTATAACGCATGTCAATTATTTTCATTCATACATGATACATGAGGTTGAATGTGATTTTTTTGTTGTGGTTGTTTCTGATTTTTAAATCTTCTCTTTACAGCTGTGTAGTTTAGCCTTAACTGAAAGGATTCGTCTGCTATTATGTTTGCATCGAGCTAGACATGGTTTGGCACTGCGCATCATATAACATGCCTACAATGCGAGCAGAGGTACCTGCTCCCACAATGGGGAGAATCTGTCATGAGCTCATGGCGCATGGATTTGTCATGAGGCGAGCACGCGGCACGGCTGCTGCCCCGGCTCCAACTCACTACTCACAAGCGCGAGGAGAAAAACGAGTGTATCTGTCCTTTTCTATTCTTTTCATATTATTTGAAATTGGCTTCCCACAGCGGTTGATGTTCTATGCTACCAAACACCAACAATTGTCCTTCCGTACCAGTTGAACTCGCTGTTGATGTCCGAAGGCAGTAATTTGTTGCATCGACATATATACACCTTACTTCTCTCTTAGGTCCGGGTCAAAGACATAAAAGATCAAAATTCAGAAATTAAATAAAATTTGTAGTTTGGCTCTAATAGTTAGCACTAGCTTATGTGGACCACTTGTTTTTTTATTGCTATATGGTATCATAAACAAGGCAGTGTATCGTGTGCACATAGAGGTACCTGTGCACATATGCGATCCTGTTCCTTTAACTTCAATCCGACGGTTGTCACAACTTTTACAATTTAATCATCCCACCGTTGTCCCTGTACTGCAAACATTTTTTTATAAGCAGCTCTACAATTCATTTTGACGTTGATGAATGTAGCTCTGGTGGAGTTTGTAATGTACAATGTGAAATTGAAGAAAAAACAAGTTTGCATAGCTCTTCAACAAATTTTGAACTTCATGTGGCTGTGACTTTCAGATTCAGTTTTCATCCTTCATTAATATATCGGATTCAGTTTCACCAACAAGTTTTCATCCTTCAGTTTCAATTTTAGATTCTTGCTGCAAACCAAATGAACACCAGGGTCCGCTAATAATTTGTTTAGAACCTATGATTCAGCTAAAAGTCTGAGCCGTCAATCCAAAAAATAGAAGAACCGATAAGGCTAACGGTGCTACATTTCACATAATACACATATAGTGTGATTGGTTGTCTGGCTGGTTGGATCCAAACCTAGCGGGTGCCGTTGGCGGGCCCAGAATTTAGAGGGTGGATATTCGAAAAATTTTATAGAGTGATTTTTTAGAAGATTAAAAATGTCTATCGACATATATAGTTAATTATATATATGTATAACCTATAATTAAGCACACACTATGGTCATAACCGATTCAATAACTAGTCTACTAAACTCAAAGTGCATACAACTATTTCAAAAGTTTTAAATCGAAATGTATCTGTTGGTTGTTGCTCAGTTGCTAGCTTGTTGGCTGGCTGCTTGTTCACTTGGCATTTTACAATCGCTAATGCCCCACCTGCAGCCCAGTACTGCAAGCAGCAAAGGAGGGAGGTCAGGTCGGGTGGCCACTAGCTGGGTGGGCTTGGACATTGGCACGATGGAACCTTGCCTCTGGTTATCTGCCCTGGCACGCGGTGACACCCTGACTATGGTGGATTGAAGCCTCGGACGATGGACAACAGACGACGCAACAACGAGGCCAGATGCAACGCAATGATAGTTAGTCGGTCAAGTTTGGGCACCTAGTTGCACCGCGGAGCCACGATGTCTCAATGGAGGTGCTGGTGTCTCCATGGCATGTGGGGCTGCAAGACGTGACCACAACTTGGTGGCTGACGCATCTGGTGGCTCTGCCATGGTGCGACTACAATAGGGTTTGGGGATTCTTTTGTCGTGAGGTATTGAGGTGGGCTTTGTCGCTCCATTGGGCTTCGTGGTCCACAACAAACTATTGGATTAGTTAGGTATGAGAGCTAGGAAGGAGATATTTTGGTCCAAGTTAACATAATTCCTTTATTTATTTGATTCATTTTCTATTTTCCATGCATATACACTATATACATGTATATATATTGAAGTTCTTTTGCCAAAAATAATTGGTATTCATTTGAATACCCTTGAATTCAATGGGGCCCGCCCCTGGCGGGTGCATTGACCATGATTGGATCTGTGATTGGTTTACTGCATGGCCTAAACTCAGTCTGCTTGCCAGAGTGCATTCTCAGCGTTTTTTAGGTGTCCGTCTGCATGCGCTGAGACACGAGACAACTGCGTTTCTACTGGAAGACGTAGGCCAGACGGGGGCAGGACCAGCAACCAATCAAGCCAATAGTGAATTGTGTGTTAGTACACCATTTGCAAGGCCAAGGCAATGACGGTCGAGGACGTACGGTGGCAAAGGTAGGGAACGACTATGTTCGGGATGAGGTCGGGGAGCCTGGCGGCGACGACGGCTTTACGCGTACGCGAGAATACAAACCGGCTGTAGGTTGTATGCCTGTTCGTAATGTGGGAAGAAAAGGATTAGGAGGGATTTCAGAAAACTGCCAGGAGGAACAGTAGGAAGTGTGGGAGGGTTATTATGCAATTTATGTATTGAATGTTGGATACGAGATCGACGACTAATATTCTGTTTGTGCATTTGTGCACCTGGGTTGGCTTGTGCACGAGATGCAGTGCCAAAAACAAGGCAACATAAGTTACTAGATTGTAACCTTCTCTCTTTAATTACTTTCCCGAAGGGTAATTTAAGGGAGAAAATATAAGATGAGAGTAAGTATATTACAATAGGCATAAGAAAGGAACAATCAAAGGGGTAGAACATGTTACTCATCTTTTATGCCTTAGCACTTACCATTTCATCCTTTGCAATATAACAAGTGATTACAGACATACTTTCGGCTCTACATGAAAAATAGCTCGAAGATACTTCGAAGGCTGAACTAAACGAAGCGATGTGTCCTCGAAAGGTGAATTTATGCATGACACTGTTCATCTATTTATAGAGGGGGTATAACTTCGTATAAAATTACAAGTATGTCCATGAAGTTTACACACATGATTTACATGTATCACAGGAGCAATATTGTTTTTCCTCCTTTCTTGTGGCATAAGTCTTCCGATTCTTCTCCCTTTTCCGTCTTGTGCTAAGCCTTTTGATGCTGAAGATGACGGCCTCGGCATGGGCCTTCACGACACACACACTTGGGCAAAGCTCTTCGCTAGCCGCTTCAACCGAAGGCTGGCTTTGTTTGTTCTTCGTAATGTGCCTCAAACACACTTAACCTAAAAACAAAGGGTTTGAGGATCTTGGCGATATAGGCCCCCAACAGTAGCCCCTTGTGGAATGAGTTTGTTTTCCTTAACGAGCTTAGACCACAGAAAATATGATTAGGAGGCCTCGTGCCGAAGGTCCGAAAAACACCTTCCCGAAGCTCGTTATGTAAAGTTACCTCGTATAACTTCTGATTAGTGGAGTCAAGTGCTCAGTGAGTAAAATAGTTTACTTTAAAAAAATCTCTCATATAAAAGGGGTGATGCATGTGATTATTGACATGATATATGATGATGTGTCACGCTCTTTGCTTGGTAGTCTTGCTTCGCCTTTGAAGCTTGCTTCGAACACTTCCCTGTCTCAAAACCAACCTTAGCCAGCATGAAACAAACTCCGCTTTCACAAAGATGGTCGAGGAGCAACCAGTCCCTGAGCTAGCCTTAGTGCTTGCTTCAAAAACCCTAGAGACGAAGGTTCAAGGCTCAGTTGTAGAAACCGAAGCCACTGCATCGCAAGCTGAAGGTGTTGTTGTGGACTCGACTGAGGGGTCGGACGACGACACCAAAAATATTGACATTGAAGAGGAAAACATCATTATTCACCCCATAAAGCCGAGTCACGTGGACTTCAAAAATTCATGATTAAAGGGGGCACATTGAGGTGCCTACTAAGTTTGATTACATTGATAATGTTGAGTGGGTCTGGCTAGGTGGCAAAGATTTAGTGTCAAAGCCTAAGGAAGACGAAGTTGTTGTGTTTCGAAGCTTTTTAAAGGTTGGGCTTAGATTTCCAATACACAAGATGATAGTGGATGTTTTTGAAAAGGTTTAACATATATCTTTATCAACTTACTCCGAATGTCATAGTGAGGCTAGGAATTTTTATTTAGGTTGTTCAAAGCCAAGGTGTTGAACCCAATGCCGAAGCTTTTTTCCAAATTCACGAGCTGCATTTCCAGACGAAGGCAACTAGGGGCCTTCAGAATAACTTTGGTTGCTATAACTTTGCTTATCGAAAAGGAGCCTTGTTCCCTGCCCTTGTGTACCGAAGCAAATGGCCAAACGAATGGGCAAAGGAATGGTTCTACATGAAGAACGATTTAAAAGAGGGAGCTAATATTAAAGACAAAATTAAAACTCCCATCCATACCAGCTTCGGGTATAAGAGGCCAACTTGTTATATAAATTTTGAATCTCAAACCTCTATTGTTGCTTTTAATGTTGTGTGTACCCATGTTGGAACGTGAGATATCATTCAGGAACATTTAGCATTCAACACATGGCCACTAAGGGCTGAGTGGAGCATGCCTGAGATGACAGAAAAGGACGCTTCAGAAACAGAGACTAGCTTGATTAGGCTTCGGTATAAATATAAGTTCGAAGATGAATTTGGAGGGCCTTGTGATGAATGGTTAGATGAAATTGAAATGAAATTGAATGAAATTCTTAGCAACTACAACAAGAAAGAGGTCGAAGCACTACATACGACCTTCGTAAAACAGAAAAAGCCGATTAAATCATGTTTTGACTCCATTGCTTACTTTTACCCTGATTACCTCGTGTGGTTCAGGAGACGAAGAAGAGAAAATAGAAGCAAACCAAGGTGACGATGAAGTGTCGAAAAGTTTGTGTTTCTAAGAAGAATTCCGAAGCAAAGACTTCTAAGGCTTCGGAAGAGGGAAAGGTACAATACATTTTTGAACTCTATTGTTTAGCTTATCATAATTTGTTTGCCTAGCCATTTTACCTTTTGTGAACTACGTCCTGGGATGACGAAGTTGTGGAGTTGCCCATTCTTGAGGAAACTCCCCTGGCAAGTGTTGCCTCTAAGACAAAAGAGACTTCTACTTTGGAGCTGTGGGGGACAGATATCACCCGGGTCCACTAGAAGGCAAGAAGGCCTCGCAAAAGGCTTTGGGCCTATTATCTCGCAAGGCCACCCCTTCGTGGGCCAGGGGAGAACCGCTGGTGGAATGGGCCGATGCGAGGAGGAAGCAGACTCGGGCCCGAGTCTGCTTGTTGGATTTAAGTGTTATCCACTGCGTCGATCTGACTTTCCCGCGCAGGGTGACCATGAATATCGAAGCAAACTAGGGATAGATCGGCAAGATTATAGGAAGATAAGTTCAATCAGTTCACTATTACTTAGGTACATATTGTCATCATACACGCATGTAATGCCCCACGGTCAAGTATATAAGGCCTAGGGGGTACCCCATTAGAATGATCGACCATCTACTCAGCCCACTAGCTTTCTCCATATAGGAGACTTCCCTTGTAACCCACCACATAAAGATCCACACCAGGAAGTAGGGTGTTACGCATCTCAAGACGGCCTGAACCTGTAGAAAATCGCCTGCTGTCTCTCATGTATCTCGCACGAACCATTGAGTTACAGTCAACAGCACCGTCCTACCCAAAAGCACCGCGAGGGGTAACCCCGGGTGTGCGGTCGGGCTCCAAACACCGATAGCTGGCGTGCCAGGTAGGGGGTGTGTCGTTGATCCAAGCTAGCTCAATGGCTATCACTTCCCAGTGCATGATCACTCTCCGCCCTGGATCCGTATTCTGCTTCAGGACCATCTCGTTCGTAGCAAATGAGAGGGGAATTCTGCACCGCATAGCGGATCCACCGGAGAAGAGGCCTTCCTCGGAAATCTCCGAGAAAGTCGGAACAAGACAGCAGATGGCGCAACCTCATGCGCCAGACGAAGACTACCTCTTGCAAGTCGAGAGCCGGGAATTCACTTGCCCGAAGAACCCCATTATCCACTTCACCGACAAAGGAGTGGACACGGGTTACAAGAAAGAAGGAAGCAAGCGTTCTTGGAACGGAGCTCCACCGAGCCGTCTTTCCGGCACCTTCGCCCTCAAAGAAGGACGGAAAGGAATTCGCCACCGCAGCAACTCCTTTCTACCCCGACATCCCCTTCATTGAGGGAAGATTGGAGTCATCTCCCATCTCCGATTACGAGCCAACCATGCCAGGGGAAGAACCTCCCCAGCGAGAAGCTCGGCGACAGAGGAACAGACACCGGAATATTCAGCGACATCATGAGGCTGGGGAGCGGGACCCAGCGTAGCCCGTATCCCGGGATGAAGTCTCGAAAGTAGGAGAAACTCCTGACGAACGAGTCTTCAGAGAAAGGAGGAATCCTCACCGACATGACCGCCGGCAAGCTCAAGACCGAGATCGAGAACAAGCTGAGCAGGATGCGAGGTTACGCCGAGAGAACCCTCTCTTCGCTCGAAACCTGAACCCTGACTTTGCTCGCGCAATGAACACGCTGAGTGAAGTTGGAGGAGTGTTGGCTCGGATAGCTGATGGCCTCCCCCGGACTCCGGATGCTGAAGGCTATCGACGGCTGCTTACTCGGGCAGCTAATCATCTTCTACCCCTTGCTCATCCCCCAAGCGATCTGCGGCATGCCATCAACAGTCGGTGAGACGCACGGAGCTCCATTAATGGTTCGCACGAATAGTGAAACGAAAACGAGATAAGGCGTCGGGAGGAGTACGGTCGGGACCATGGCATCCCGGCTCGAAGTCGCGCCACCTGGGTTGAGTCGGCAGCAGCCTCAACCAGTGGCCCGATCCGGGGAAGGTCGAGACGACACATCAGTGACTTCCCTCCCTAGGACCGGCACCATGAACGTTGACAGGAAGACACATGTGGAGTATCCACACTTACTCCACATCTCAGGGCCATTCAGTGGCCCTCGAACTTCAAGGTCTCCAACGTCGACAAATATGAGCCTAAGCAGGACCCGGGAGGCTAGTTGGCCGTTTATACTACCGCAGCCCGGGCCGTCGGGGCGACTGAAGACGTGATGACTACATACTTGCCCATTGTCCTTGGGCATGATGCATTGCAGTGGCTACGACATTTGCTGCGACACTGCATCGATGATTGGAGTGACTTCAGTCGGTGTTGCGTCGCCAACTTTCAGTCTCTCTTCAATAAGCCGGCGCAGCCATGGGACCTCAAATCAATCAGACACCGGGGCGATGAAACACTTGGGTCATACCTTAAGAGGTTTCAGACCATAAGACACTGCATCCCCGAGGTCACTGAGGCACCAATGATTGAGGACTTCTACCGGAGATCTAATGACTCGGCCTTCGTCCGAGCCATACTACAGAAAGCGTTGACCACCTCCGAACAAATGTTTCGAGAAGCAGACCTCTACATCACCGCTGACGAACGGACCTAGGACCTCATCGGAGGGGCAAAACCTGCGCCACCAGCACCACGACACGACGCGAACCAGCAGCCCGACAAGCGTTGGGAGAAGAGGCCTCGTGAAGAGGTCCATGCTGCCGGACCACCTGTCTCTCGTGCTCGAGGGGCACCCCGTGGAGGCGAGCGGACACTGGACGACATCCTCGATGCCTAGTGTCTGTATCACAAAGACATGCGCCACACCTTGCGGAACTGCAGAGTCTTCAAGCATTCCATTGGGAATGGCCGACCATTCCAGCCTCTACCACCTCCCCCACCACGAGGAGGGCCTGGCGAGCCCAGGCAGCCTCAGCGATAGGAAGGGGGAGGGGGTGGAGCATTCCCACGTGTTGACGGGGAGGTCAACGTTATCTTCGGAGGACAGGGGTCGCAGGAGAACAAAAGGCAACAAAAGCTCAACGACCGGCAGGTCCTGGTGGCAACCACTAGTGCCCCAGCTCCCTATCGGTGGTTAGAGCACACAATCACCTTCAGTCGAGCGGATCAATGGCTTAACTTCGACCATCCTGGCAAGTACCCGCTCCTCGTCGATCTGGTGATCCGAGAGAGTAGGGTAAATAAAGTACTAGTGGATGGGGGAAGCAGCATCAACGTTACCTTCCCCGGACGCTCCTGGGCTTGGGGGTCGCACTCAAAGACCTCACCGAGTCAGACACCCCTTTCTTCGGCATTGTGCCGACCAAAAGAGAGTACCCGCTTAGGCACATCTACATGCCTGTCACCTTTGGAACTCCGGAAAACTACAGAACCGAGTTCCTAAGGTTCGAGGTGGCGAGTTTCGACTGTGGATACAATGCCATCATCGGCAGGCCAGGATTGGCAAAATTCATAGCCATTCCGTACTATTCATACATGATATTGAAGATGCCAGGACCTCAAGGGATCATCATCGTGTGTGCTGACTTCCAAGGCGCTGCGGAATGCTTTCGGGGAGCTATCCAGGCGGCCCTCACCACTAGACCACCAACGACTTCCTTCGCACAGGCGAACACAAAGCCTAAGGAAGACCTCGCAATACCCGAAATGAAGCTCAAGCCGTGACCTCTATGCGACCGACTGAGGAGACAAAGAGGATCAACCTGGGTTTCGCTGATGAACGCAAGACTGCCATCATCAGCTCCAGCCTCGACGACAAACAGGAAAGCGCGCTCGTCCAGTTCCTGCAAGATAACCGAGAGGAAAGCGCGCTCGTCCAGTTCCTGCAAGATAACCGAGATGTATTCGCATGGCAACCTGTGGATATGCCGGGGGTCCCGAGAGAACTGGCTGAGCACAAACTGAAGGTCTATCCTCGAGCAAGGCCGATTCGACAAAAATTGCGTTGTTTCACGCCTAACAAGAGAGAAGCTATTTGCGGCGAGTTAGCTTGCTTAGTGGCAGTAGGGTTCATTAGAGAAGTACTGCATCCTGAGTGGCTAGCAAATCCTGTTCTTGTACTCAAAAAGAATAAAGTGGATTGACGCATGTGCGTCGACTATACCGATATCAACAAACACTGTCCGAAGGATCCCTTCGGACTCCCTAGAATAGATCAAGTTGTTGATTCAACTGCCGGATATTCTATGTTGACCTTCCTAGACTGCTATTCTGGATACCATCAGATCAACTTGGCAAAAGAAGATGAGGAGAAACTGCATTTATTACCCTGTTTGGAGCTTTCTGCTATACCTCCATGCCGTTTGGCCTCAAGAACACGGGAGCGACTTACCAGAGAGCTATTCAAACATGCTTAGCCGATCACTGGGGCAAGTGGGTGGAAGCCTATGTCGATGATGTGGTCATAAAAACAGAAAACTCAGAAAACTTCATCGAAGATTTGCAGCTGGTCTTCAACAGCTTGAGGCGATACCGGTGGAAGCTCAATCCAGAGAAATGTGTCTTTGGAGTACCAGCAGGAAAGTTACTCGGATTCATTGTTAGCCACCGAGGAATTGAAGCCAATCCAGAAAAAATCGAGGCCATCATGAGAATGGAAGCACCGCGATCACAGAAAAAGGTACAGAGGCTTACTGGATGCATGGCAGCCATGAGCAGGTTCATATCAAGGCTAGGCGAGAAAGGCATGCCATTCTACAAACTGCTCAAAAAGGTGGACAAGTTTCAGTGGACCATAGAGGCACAGGAAGCTCTAGAGGCATTGAAAAAGTTCCTGACTACACCACCAGTACTCAAGCCACCACGCCGAGTCACGCCGAATCAGCCAGCAGAAGATCTGTTGTTATACATCTCCTGCACGACTCACATGGTGAGCATCGCATTAGTAGTCGAGCGGGCGGTCTACTTCATCATCGACGTTCTTGGGCCCTCAAAAATGAAGTATCCCCAAGTTTAGAAACTGCTATACGCGGTACTTCTAACCGCTTGCAAGATCCGTCACTACTTTGACGACCACAAAGTCATAGTAGTCACATGATTTCCAATTGGGGACATTCTCCACAACAAAGAAGCTGTCGGAAGGGTAGCCAAGTGGGCATGTGAGTTGGGAGCTCACGACATAGAGTTCCGACCTCGCACAGCAATAAAGACTCAAGCACTGGTTGACTTCGAATCAGAGTGGACTGAACATCAGGTCCTAGATAACTCGGAGGCTACCGAAGTATGGCGAATGTACTTTGACGGCTCGCTGAAGCTGCAGGGAGCAGGTGCAGGGATCCTCTTCATTGCTCCGGGAGGTGAACAACTCAAGTATGCACTCCAGTTATTATTTCCAGCATCAAATAATGCGACAGAATATGAAGCACTGATCCGTGGGTTGAACATCGCCGTGTCATTGAGCATTAAGAAGCTGATGGTATACGGAGATTCACTAGTGGTCATAAGCCAGATAAATAAGGACTGGGATTGCTCGACTGATTCTATGGGAAAGTACTATGCAGCCGTCCGAAAATTAGAGGACAAATTTGAAGGGTTGGAGTTCCATCACGTGGAAAGAGATCACAACGCGGCAGCGGACGCGTTGTCAAAGCTGGGATCCAGTCGGGCCCAGGTCCCATCCGAGATCTTCGTCCAAGAAGTATCACACCCGAGTAATCTCTCAGATTCGATGGAAGAGTGCAACACCTTGAGCTAACCGGAGTTAGACCCCAATGACTGGAGAGAGCCTATCATCAGGTATATAAAAAATGAAGAGGAACTGGATGACAAAGCGGCAGCGGAACACATCGCAAGACAATCAGCCCACTACACCCTCATAGGGGACACACTGTACAGAAGAGGGGCGACGGGAGTCCTCATGAAATACATTAACTCGGCCATTAGGAAGCAACTATTGGATGAAATACACGCCGGGCAGTGCGGAGTACATGCAGCATCCAGAACTCTGGTCGGGAAGGCTTTCAGATCTGGTTTCTATTGGCCAACAGCGAAGAGTGATTCTGCCGAGTTAGTCCATAGATGTGAAGCTTTCCAATTCTTATCAAAGCAACAACATTTACCCGCACAGCAGCTACAGACTATTCCTGTAACATGGTCATTTGCATGCTGGGGGCTGGATATGATCGAACCTTTCAAGCAAGCTCAGGGAGGCTATACTCACGTGTTGGTTGCCATTGACAAGTTCACAAAATGGATAGAGTATAAGCCCATTGCCTCTTTAACCTCAGCAAAGGCAGTAGAATTCATACAAGATATAATATTTAGGTTTGGCGTACCAAATAGCATCATTACCGACCTAGGATCCAACTTCACCAGCTCTGAATTCTTTGACTTCTGCGAGCAACACAGCATCCAGATTAAGTATGCATCGGTAGCGCATCCAAGAGCCAACGGCCAAGTAGAAAAGGCCAACGGAATGATACTGGAAGCGCTCAGGAAGGAAGTGTTTGACAAGAATGAAAAGCTTGCAGGAAAATGGATCAGAGAGCTGCCATATGTGGTTTGGAGCTTGAGAACTCAACCTAGTCGAGCTCTGCATGGAAATACCCCGTTCTTCATGGTTTATGGTTCAGAAGCAGTGCTACGCGTCGACCTAATATTCGGGGCGCCGAGGTTGATCTTCAAAAGCATAGCCGAAGCATAAGCTACCAGGCTAGAGGATATTGATGTGCTGGAGGAAGAGCGATTGAACGCAGTAATTCAGTCGGCCAGGTAACAGCAGGCCTTGAGGTGTTATCATGATAAAGTCGTGCGGCATCAGTCCTTTGCAGTGGGGGACTTGGTCCTTCGCTGAATTCTAACGGAGGAAGGACGACACAAGTTGTCACCACCATGGGAAGGGCTGTTCATTGTATTAGAGGTTACTCGGCCAGGATCATACCGGCTTACTCAAATGGATGGCACGGAAGTGGGGAACTCATGGAACATAGAGCATCTTAGAAAGTTTTATCCTTAGCGAAGCCTCAAAAGCTCTCGAAGCAACATTGTACTTAGTAATCGGGGGACTTCGTCATCAATAAATTTTTTGTTTTCAAAGGCATTCAGACTCTTGACTATCAGCTGACTTCGATTTGATTGGACTTGAAATCCGCACGCTTACTCGACTTAGGGCGACCACTATACCCTACTAACGGAGCAATCGGCTTAAGTTTGCGACGACTTAAGACGGTGCGACATGATCATGCTTACTCGGCTTAGGGTGACCACTATACCCTACCAACGGAGCAATCGACTTAAGTCGGCGACGACTTAAGACGGTGCGACATGCTCACGCTTACTCGGCTTAGGGTGACCACTATACCCTACTAACGGAGCAATCGGCTTAAGTCGGCGACGACTTAAGACGGTGCGACATGCTCACGCTTACTCGGCTTAGGGTGACCACTATACCCTACTAACGGAGCAATCGGCTTAAGTCGGCAACGACTTAAGATGGTGCAACATGCTCACGCTTACTCAGCTTAGGGTGACCACTATACCCTACCAACGGAGCAGTCGGCTTAAGTCGGCGACGACTTAAGTCGATGCAACTTGCTCACGTCTACTTATCTTAGGGCGACCACTGTGCCCTACCAGCCAGGCGATCGGTTTAAGTCAGAAAATGCCTTAAAACCAGCATGGCACACTTGCTTTCACAATTGCTCAGGGTGACTGTTATACCCTAACGGCAAAACAATTAACACTCTAGGAAAAAAGAACGTTTTACTTGTTGACACCAGGGGCGTGTTTTGGCGCCCTGTCCACAAAATATTCATGTTCTAACACAACCATCACACGCACACAGAATTCATATTACATCAAGTGTTTTGCAGGACATAACTGCATCGAAATGTCTTTGCCAGCAATGTCTTTCGCAGGAGCAATGGAAGAAGAAGGACAACTCGAAGCATCAGGCGCAGCCTTGACATCGGCGACAATATCGTCAGGCACCACGACGCCGGGCCTCCTCATCAAGATCCGTCCAGCGCGAATGTCTTTGTCCATAGCCTTGTCGCGCTGAGCTTTCAAGACGGCGTAGTTGTCCTCTGAAGCTTTGATAGCTAGTCGAGCGGCTTCTAGCTCCTGCATGATAATCTTCTTGGAAGCACGCAGATCCCTGATGGTGGAATCCTTGGTTGATAACATTTGTCCAAGTCGCAGAACCTCATCTTGGGATACTTGTAGCTCGTGACGATGATGATCCAGGTCCGACATGGTGAAGCGGTGGCTCCTCTGCAATATGGTCAAGGAGTTACTAGCATCACGGTATAGCATGTCCAGATTGTCACGAGAGGCCATGAGTGCTCATTTCTCCTCCTACGAACAAGAAACAACATTCAGTACTAAAGCAACAATAACATGGCAAGGTCAATCAAGGGAGTTTACCTCATGCACCATCCTTTTAGAGTCAAGCTGAGCATTGAGGGAGGAATTCAAAGAATGTGCACTATCCAAAAAGGAAGAGGTCTGGGCCAAGTCGGCTTGACTTTGAGAATACTTCTCCTCAAGGTCAAAGCATCGTTGGGCCATATCCGACAATGCAGCTGAAAGGGGATGCATGGCTAAGAACAAGTTGATCAATAAAAACAACTAGGGAAGCTGTAAGATCACTAACCAGTGTTCGATGCCTTCAAGTCGTCGATCTGTTTCTGGAGCAACATTGGGTTCCACTGCATCAGAGACAAAGCTTGTTCAGGAACAGCGGCACCGCAGGATCTCAGCTGGGCAGATATTCCATCAACAAAAGCCTATGATCATAGACAGATGAGCAGAAGAAAGATAATTTGCTAATATGAACAACGTAGAACAAGGGGCCGACTCACCTGAAAATTGGAGAGGAACAGTGGTAGACCCAGGGCAGGAGGAGCTGAGTCTTGGCTCGACGAGGGAATATCAGCAGGAATGATCTAAAGAGCACTATCCGGGGGTACCTCAGCCCCACCAGCAGACAGCAGGCTCCTTGCATCTAGCTCGCAAACCTCTAAGGCGACTTGTCTGGTTGAAACTATGGAAGCACGTACCATCGTCGCCCCATCGAACCGAGGTGGGGACAACCCAACGTGGACATCCATGGAGGCGTGGGAAAGAGAGCCCACCTGAACACCCTCGGGGGCTGGGTTGTAGCTTGCATTACCCATAAGAGCTGGATCACTACCGGCACCACTCTCAGGGGCTGGGTAACTGCCGGCACCACTCTCGGGGCTGTGTCTTCCGTAGTAGCCACCTCTAAGGCTGAGGGCTCCTCAGCCACCTCCATGGGAGTCGGGTGACTCAGACTAGGGTCTCGGCATGGAAGACTACCCTCCAAAGTCGACGATGCGTGAGACACCGCTCGGGTTACCTCTTGCCCAGCGGAATCAAGCAAGGAAAGCCCACCATCTGGGACCTCTGAACGGATGGCCGGGATATCATCGGCAGGTGGCTCTGATAGCATGTCTTCGAGGACGACTTCCTCCAGTACTTGATCAAAGTCTGATATTGAAAGCCCCTGAAGACTAACAAGATCCGATAGAGCTGGAGAAGGAATATCACTACCCCCTCGCTACCTCTATAGTGCCGGTTGTTCTTGTGGATCAGCGGGACTTCTTCTTGTTCTTCCTCTTCGTCCTCGTCAAATAGGCAAACAGCGGCCTGTGCACGATCACAACTCTTGGCATCAACCTCAGGAAGGGCCTCTTCTGGTACATCATCAGGAACCGGAGCAGAAGGGCATGCACCCTGGTCCAAGCATGACAGTCGCCGAAGTTGCCTCTTCTTCCTTTTTTCCTCGACAGGTGCAGTTGGACGACTCACTCGGCATGGATGCTTTGGGCGGGCGCCTTCGGGTTTCCGAGTCTCCACTTCTTCACCAAGTTCTTGTCCAGCTGTGATAGCCATTGGCTCGGTGTGGGTTGAGTCAGATGATTCCCCAGCCAGCAAGCTAAGCACAACATCTATCTCCGCGTCATCAATGTTAGCCGGCATCTCAAAATGAGTCTGCTTTTCATCCTCTGGAAGACTCCAAAGTGGGGCAATTAGAGCCTCAATGTCCTTAGGAGAGGGTCACACTCTAAGACCCAGGCTATCATCACGAGTGGGAGGGTTGGACACAAACTCAAAAAATGGCCTAAGTGGTGGCAGGTTCCAGACAGAATAGGCAACAGGAGCACCAGCATTTGAATCTCTACCCCTCAGGATCATATCCAGTCGGCTCATCAGATCTTCAGTGGGAATTTTCCTATTCATAACCCGGGTAGAATCATTGATGCCACTGTACAAATAAGCAGGGTACGCCCAGTCCTTCAAGGGTTGGATGTTCTTGAAAATGAAATCAGCAACCACAGCTTCAGCAGTCAGACCTCTATCCTTCAGCAAGCAGATCGCGGCAAGCAGTACTCTAGCCTCTGTTATCTCCGAAGGAGTCGGAGATTCTATCCAGCTCGGTGTGCGGACATCTGGCTGCCTCCCTGACCTAGGGGGGAGTGACTTGCAGTGGTTCTCCATAATGAACCACTCGATACGCCACCCCTTAATTATGTCCTTAAGGGGAATGTCGAGGTACTCTGCTTTCCTACCGCGACGAAGTTCTAGACTTGCGCCGCCAACAAGCTGGTGCTGTCCCCCAGTCATCCCGGGCCGACAATGATAAAGGTACTTCCAGAGACCAAAATGGGGGAGAATCCCGAGAATGGCCTTGCATAGATGTACAAAAATGGAACTTGCAAGATGGAATTAGGTTTCAGATGAGTCAAGTTCAATTCGTAGAAATCAAGGAGGCCACGGAAAAAGGGAGAGACGGGAAGAGCAAGACCACGAATAAGAAAAGGGACATAAACGACATATTCATGGGTATCCTCTGTCGGAACGGTGACCCCGCAGCAAATTTGCCAAGAGCAGAGCTCTTTCGGAAGCAAAACCCCAACGTCGACAAGATGAAGGAGGTCAGATTCTGAGATAACGAACATGTGGTTACCTGCGAATGACAACTGGCTATTGGGGTCGATGGGCGGGATGATTGCCGCGATAGAGCTTTGCCTCTTCCGTTTTGGCGCCATCACAGTCTTGCCAGCGGAACAAACAGGAACGAGATCTCAGGGAAGCAGAGGAGTGGTTCGAGGCGGAAATGTGAAGTTAGGGCTCATAAATCAAAAACGCACGTCGACGCGAGTATAAATGGGGTTTCCCGGGTCGGGCACTATTTCTAAAAAAGTGCCAAGTCATTACTCGGGAAAGCAAAACTTCAGGCATGGCTCGGCGGTTACCTCTAAAACACCGACAACGTCAGATATCGCTCGACAGTTACCTCTAAAACGCCGGTATCATCAGCTATCGCTCGGTGGTTACCTCTAAAACGCCGGTATCATCAGCTATCGCTCGGCGGTTACCTCTAAAAACACCGACAGCGTTAGGCACATGGATGAACTGTCAAGCGGTTAAAAAGAAAAAGCAGTAAAGGCAACATTCACTAGAAGCATCTAAAAAGTTTTTCATTAATATTGGGGGGTTACATAAACTCAAAGACTGACTCATTATGAGCCGGCCTTTTTCCCCTATCTTCTACTACATTACATTACATTACTTTACTACTTACACTACACTATACTACTAACTACTACTACATTATTCTACTAGTACTACCATTACTATTAACTATCTATACTACTACTTAAACCAGTGGCGCCTTGCCACTGGCCTTGGCGCCGCCGCTGCCGTCGTCGTCGCCTTCGCCGCCCCTGCAGCCGTCGTCGTTGCCTCCTCCGTCGTCACCGTTGTCGCTGTCACCGCCTCCGCCACCGCCCTCGTTGTCGCTGTCGTCGCCGCTCCGCTCCTCGGACGAGCCAAAGGAGTCCTCCTCATCAGAAGAGACCTCCGACTCATCCGACCCCTCGAGCCCGGCGCGCTCGATGGAGAGGATGTACGTCCACACCTCCGCAGCTATCCCCTGGGAGTCGTCCGAGTCATCAGACGACGCCAGGGGAGAGGCGAGGGCTAGCGACCCTTTGGACTCGGAGGAAACCTCCTCCTCCGAGTACTCAAAGTCGCCGAAGTCCTCCGAGGGAGGACTTGGATCGCGCTTCCACTTGTCGTCGGCACGATGAGGCGAGCCTCGACCTCTCTTGCCCTTGCCCATGGTCGGATGGAGAAGAAGACAAAGGGAGAAGAGAGTAGGAGATGATCAAAGGATGAGCAAAGAGAACAACGGTGCAAGCAGGCTATTTATAGAGGGTGGGGTGACCGTCCACTTCATACCACGCTCGCCAAACAGTCGCAAGTATTCAATAAGCAATTCAAGCCGCCTGAAAATGAGTCAGGCAACAGACGCTGCTTCGCGTAACATGACATCATTTGGACTAAGGTCAACTGCTCGGGCGACATGATTACGCCCCACGGTCACATCAAGTTACTACTCCAGGATAGTGTGCTAGACGCTCTGCGTACCAAGATGTCACTTGGTCACACCCATTGGGGGACGACCAGGCATTTTCAATAGATTTTCTGAACAAGTCATATCCGTACAGTATACGCAATGAATGTATTAAGACAGAAGGAAGAGATCGATAGAGATCGGAGGGAATCCAAATATAGCTACTGAACTGTAAGTCTAGTTAGCAGAAGCATTGAAGCACTAAGCGGGGTGAAGACCAGCCAAGAGCCATCTACCAGACGTCCAATCTATCACCGATCAAATAAATTTCAAACATGACAAGGCATGGGCAGACAACATTGTTTGAATTCGCAAGAGCAAGAAATGAAGACAAAATGTTGTTTTCTAAAGCATGAGGCGAAGATAAAATGCTGATTTCTAAAGCATAAAATGAAGATCTTTGAACGGACTATTTTCAAAAATTCATTCAAAGCTCGGGGGCTACACCCATTGGGTGCACCTCCGGTGTGCCCAATAGATCTTTTAATTCCAGAAGACAGAACGCCGATTTCTAAGGCACGAAATGAAGACTTCTGAGTGTTTTGTTTTCAAAGAGCCTACTCAAAGTTCCAAATGCTGACTTCTAAAGCACGATCTAATGACAAAATGTTGATCTCCGAAGCACCGAAGGAGGACCTTTGAAGGCTGTTTTTTACTGAGTCACTCAGAGTTTAGAAGCAACGCTCAATAGGTGCACTTTTTGGAGCGCCCATCCCCAGAGTGGAAATCAAGTCATAGAATTGCGAGCTGGACCTAGAATCTTTGGGCTGATTATTTCATAATCAACTCAAAGATTGGGGGCTTGTGGGGGACAGATATCCCCCGGGTCCACTAGAAGGCAAGAAGGCCTCGCGAAAGGCTTTGGGCCTATTATCTCGCAAGGCCACCCCTTCATGGGCCAGGGGAGAACTGCTGGTGGAATGGGCCGACGCGAGGAGGAAGCAGACTTGGGCCTGAGTCTGCTTGTTGGATTTTAGCGTTATCCACTGCACCGATCCGACTTTCCCGCGCAGGGTGACCTTGAATATCGGAGCAAACTAGGAATAGATCGGCAAGATTATAGGAAGATAAGTTCAGTCGGTTCACTATTACTTAGGTACATATCATCATCATACACGCATATAATGCCCCACGGTCAAGTATATAAGGCTTAGGGGGTACCCCATCAGAATGATCGACCATCTACTCAGCCCCCTAGCTTTCTCCATACAGGAGACTTCCCTTGTAACCCACCACATAAAGATCCACACCAGGAAGTAGGGTGTTACGCATCTCAAGGCGGTCTGAACCTGTAAAAAATCGCCTATCGTCTCTCGTGTATCTCGCATGAACAATTGAGTTACAGTCAACAGCACCGTCCTACCCAAAAGCACCACGAGGGGTAACCCCGGGTGTGTGGTCGGGCTCCAAACACCGACAGGAGCTATTCCCAAGCAGCATAGAGGAAGATGAACGTATAGCTCCAGTGATGAGTTCATTCTTTTTCGATGACAATGATGATGACGATGATGATGAGAAGGTGAAAGCGACCACCACAAAGGTTGTGGTGACGAAGGATGAAGTGCTACCCTTGTAGCTGCAGCGACATTGGACACCATGAAGATCCCCACAAAACTCCCACCAGCGGCATCTTTGCTAGACAAGATAGCTGAGGCGAAGGAAAAATCTATGCAACCTGGACCAGCAGATACAAAGGGCAAAAACACTGCTGAAGTTGATGACACCAAGAAGGCTATAGAGGAGGATGCGTCTATGGGCGAAGGTCTATTTGACAAAGAATTTGGCGGACAAAAATATAGAGTCCGTCAACCAACCAGAAAAGAAATGGGCATGAAGCAAATGGCCGAGGCCCTTGGCTTTGATGAACAATTGGGATACCCTTCGGGATCCATAATCTTCAGAGGAGGGCCGGATGATTATTTGTACTGCTGCCCAGACAACCGGGAGACCGAAGTATGCCGCTATATGGCAGACAACATAGGTTTCCCAAAGCTTGAGGCTATGCTGTCTATGATGCCCTTCGATGAGTTTTCATATTGCCTCGCATATACACATCTGAAGGTATAGTTCACAATGCTCTTTTGCTGCTTCGATGCTAGCAAAATGCTATATGACTTGAGTCTTACTTTCTTTTCGCCTTTTTTGCAGGGGCTAATATTGAGCAAGGCAATTAAAAACTGAAAAAACATTCAGGGCGAAACCGCTTAGAAAGAAATTATGAAGCTTCGGTCTGAAGGGTCAGGGCTCCGCTTTGAATGGGAAGAGAAGGAAAAACACTCAAAACCGAAGCGATGTTCATGCTTTCACCGAGGAAAAGGCGAAGCTCTAAAGCTAAAAGAAGTAATGTGCGACAAGTTCTCAAAGCTCGAAGCACTAAACTTGGAAAAAGACAAGCGTCTTGCCACACTTGAAACTGAGATGAAGCAGCTAAAAGAAGAGTACGAAATTGAAACTGACAAAATAAAAAGGGTATCTACCAAAGCAGTTGTTAATTTTGAACTTAAAAATGCAAAAAGGAAGACACTATGGCTAAAGCAAAACACCTGAATACAATTGTTGGGAACTTCCAAAGCTTGAAGGGCGGCTACTTCAGCATAGGAAAAAGATATTGTAAGGAGCTGGAGAAAACCTTCTCCTCGATTGGGGCAAGGTCCCGAGAGAGGAATTTCCATGATGGTGATATAGTTGGTATTATGAAGTGGATTTATGGTGAGGTAGGAGCTTTTAAAGGTATCTTCTCTACTCGAGAGGATTATTGTGCATGGATAGGCGCCCGAAGCACTAATTCGGTACTTCTAAAAGTCAGTTATGGCCACCTGAAGACGTGCCTGGATCCTGACTTTGAAGTAACCATGGAAAGCGTTAGAAGATCAACCATTGAAGCCTCGGAGTGGGGGATTTTTTATCTGATATATGGTCAAAGGGTGAGAAGGAGATTTCCTTGAGGAGTCAAAGAAGAATAGAGAAAAGGTTTGTGTTTACTAACTTCTTCTCACCTTCGTTCTACTCTTGCAAAGCATGTATGTTTTCTGATGTTTAACTTACCGTAATCACGAAGGCGACTGAGAAGGCCGCGCAACTAATAGAAAAAGTCTACAACCAAAAGAGGTCGAAGGTGTGTGTTTTTATTTTGTTTCGTTGTTCTCTTGATCTACTTCATATGCATGTTGGTAATTCTTGTTTTCTCTATTTGGCTTTTTATTAGGAAGCTTCCCCTTCGCAAGCCATAATTGAACTCAAGACATCCAAAGCAGATGCTGAGAAGGTTGTCACTGACGCAACAAAGAAAATTGCAGGTGATATTGTGTTAAAGATTTGTAATGATCTTTATGATGAAGTGATGCCAGGACAGTGAACACTTGGAAAACTTCTTTTATTTTAATATTTGTGATGTAATATAAAGTACTCTACTTTCTGCCTTTGTGATGTGTGAAATTCGATTCTTATGCGTTTTTGAGCCGAAGGCGAAAAACACCTTCCCTTCTTTTCACACGTTACAAAGGTGATGCTCTTCGTCATTGCGTTTGATCACTCGTAACTATTTTGAAACTAATAGGACTTCGTAATCGTGCCCTTCCACGAGTATAAAATTTATGACTCTGTGTTTCCTTAGGATGACTTCGGAGACTTTTATACTTCTGCTTTGGTGCATAAAATCGCTTGAGCTTTGTGTTCCCTTAGGAACGACTTCAGAGCTTTTTCACCTTTACTAGGTGATTTTTCTTAAGCTCTACATTCCCTTAGGAATGACTTTGGAGCCTTTTCACCTTTACTAGGTGATTTCACTTGAGCTCTGCATTCACTTAGGAACGACTTCGGACGTTTTTCACCTTTACTAGGTGATTTCTCTTAAGCCCTACATTCCCTTAGGAATGGCTTTGGAGATTTTTCACCTTTAATAGGTGATTTCATTTGAGCTCTGTATTCCATTAGAAACAACTTGAGAGCTTTTCTTTATCATACGAAGGTCCACTATAATGCTATTGCTTTGCCATTGCACATGAAGGTGCCATCACATTATTACATAAAGTTGTGTAATACAAAAGGAACAAAGTTTGCAAGTAAACATAAATAGACAAAGGCATGTGAAAGCATTTCTTGGTAGCCTCGGGTCTGCTTACCCAACCCCTTGAGTCTTAGTATATATGTTTCATCTTCGGTACCATACTTTTGATTGTGCGAGTTTCGGAGTCTTCCCTTCTGTCTTGTTACTGGACGTCTTGCATTGGGAACTTGGGATGACCAACAGGGACCTGATCATAAGGAGATGACCCTATAATAAAAGAAGTAGATGGTGACCACACACTTATCATAGGGTTGCTCAAAGCATTTTGAAGCTAAAGCCTGATGCGGCCTGAGCTCCTGGGGTTGAACATACTATGGAATGTAAGGTGAGTAGTACGAAGATGTATTGAACACCTCCTTCGGTTGAGATGACTGAGTAGCTCCTTTTGCTTATGGATGGTGTGGTGCAGGTCCTTGTTATGTGGCCTTTATCTTTGCCACAAAACAGGCAGAATGGTTTTCTTAGCGGTGCATTGAACCTGCCACCGAAGCTTCGACCTCCTCTTCCCCCTCTCGGAGCTGGTAGGTGGAATGTGCTCTAGGAGGACTAATGCTGAGTGTTTGCCTACTGTTGTTGACTTGATTCCCCTAAGATTATGTTGTCTTCTCCTCACTTTATGTTGGGTTGTGAATGCTTCGGACATGCCTTGGGTGGAATCTTCCTCTGAAGCCCCTGGCAGTCTCTGCATATCTTTGGACTTCCTCCTTTAGCAGAAATCATTGTCCGCCCTTAAGAATTTGTCCAACTTGTGGAGCAGCTTCTCCAGGGAATGGGGTGGTTTCCTGGCAAAGTATTGGGCTGCTAGGCCAGGACAAAGCCCCTTCATCATTGCCTCTATGATAATGTCATCTTGGATAGTTGGTACCTGAATCCTTAGGCAAAGGAACCTTCGAACATAAGCCTGAAGGTATTCTTCATGCTCTTGAGTGCATTGGAAAGGACTTGAGTGGTGGTTTCCTTAGTTTGGAAGCCTTGAAAGCTTGTAAGGATCGGAACATATCCTTTAGCTTCTGCCACGAAGTGACAGTTCGTGGCCGAAGTGATGAATACCAGGTCTGGGCTACACTTCTGACTGCCATGACAAATGTTTTTGCCATGACTGTTGTGTTGCCATCATAGGAGGATATGGTGGCCTCATAGCTCATTAGAAACTACTTCGGGTAAGATAGACCATCATATACAGGCAATGTAGGAGGCTTGTAGAGTGTTGGCTAGGGTGTGGCTTGCAGTTCTAGTGTCAACAGGGAAGCTTCGTCATACAAGAAATCCTCAAGATTGTATGCTTCCAAACGGAGAATTGTCATGATTGTGACCCTCGTGCTGAAGGTCTCTATAGTTGTACAGGTGCTCAAGATGCTCTGTATGTTGCGCAATGTTGCGTATTTCTTCAATTACATCATCAATTTTCTTCTAAAGTTCAGAGAGACGAAGAATCTTCTCCCTATGCTTCTCCATTTGTTGATGAATATCTTCGAGGTTATGGATCTCATGTTCAAGTTCCCCATCTCGTGTTTTAGGGCTGATGGCCTTCCCGAAAGAGAGCTTCATCTCCTTGGTTAGGGTCCAAGGGCATGAGGACAGCGTCGGTTGCCTTCGACTTCTTTGGCAACATGGTGTAGCTTGTTGTGGTCTTGAGATCACCGGAGGTGGACGCCAATGTTGGTCACTTGTTTTCGATTGCTATATGGTATCAAAAACAAGGCAACACAAGTTAATAGATTGCAACCTTCTCCATTTAATTACTCCTTTCCCGAAGCTTAATTCAAGGGAGAAGATATAAGATGAGAGTAATTACATGACAATTGGCATAAGAAAGGAACAATCAAAGGGTAGAACATGTTATCATCTTTTATGCCTTAGCACTTATCATTTCATCCTTTGCAATATAATAAGTGATTACAGACATACCTTCAGCTCTACACAAAAATAGCTCGAGGGTACTTCGAAGGCTGAGCTAAACGAAGCTATGGACCCTTGAAAGGTGAATTTATGTATGTCACTGTTCATCTATTTATAGGGGAGAGGTACAACTTCGTATGATATTACAAGTATGTCGACAAATTTTAGACACATGATTTACAAAGTATCACAGGGCAATATTGTCTTTCCTCTTTTCTTGCAGCACAAGTCTTCCAATTCTTCTCCTTTTCTGCTTCGTGTGTGAAGCCTTTTGATGCCGAAGATGACGACCTTGGCAAGCACCTTAACCACGTGCGCACTTGGGCGAAGCTCTTCGCTAGCCGCTTTTGCCAAAGGCTGGCTTCGTCTGTTCTTCGTAATGTGTCTGAAACACACTTAACCTAAAAACAATGGGTTTTGAGGGTCTTCGGCAATATACACCCCCAACAACAGTCATTATTTGTGGTTAAAATTTTGTCTTCAAAAGATACTTCCTCCATCCCAAAATATTGTTTGTTTTAGCGCTTGATTTATACGTCTATGTTTAAATGGATGACGATGAATCTAAACATATATAAAACAAACACATTAATTATTGTATGAATTAACTAAAAAGGTAGAACAAATTTTATTTTGAGACGGAGGGAGTACAATTTAACTACTTTGGTATCATAGTCTTTATGAAAGAAGACTAATAGTTGGCTAAAGATGGTGGGATTTGAACTTTTGAAATAGACATAGACGTCTTATCTTTATTTTGAAACCGAGGGCCTTGAGACGTTTAGAGCTTGTTTGGTTAGCTCTCAATTCATGTGGATTGAGTGGGATTGGGTGAGATTAAATCTCAAGCAAATCAAAGTTCTTCTCTTTTTTTTCCAATCCTATCCAATCCATCTATGTATAATAGGAATTTAAAAGCTGGTGTTCTTTATCTTGCGGGAACGTTCCTAGCGGCGTCACGATAAATGTTATGCTGTCTTGGAGAACATTCCGTTGGAATGAATGAAGCCCTTGCGAGTTGATCCATAACAGTTAGAATCGATTCCGCGGCACTAACTAGCTACTTGACAACTGACTGACCCTGCTGACTGCTGCTGCTCACCCGGACGACCAAACCGCGCTGGCAAAGAAGGCAAGAACAAAAGACGAGTTGGAGAAAGGTCGTCGCATCAGGTCAACGTTCAAACGTACGCTGGCGTTGTAACGAACCCGATTAATTAAACTCGCCTCATCGATCGGCCACTCACTGGGAATGCAGATCCAACAACACGCATGTCCGATATTCACATTCCTCGCTTGCTTGCTTTGACCATCCCACCCACGCGCCTTGCATGCGCACCCTCTCCAGTCTCCACTCCACTATATAACCCTGCGCACTCCCTGCTCCTCTCTCACTCCCCAGTCCCCATCGTCGACACTCGACAGCCTCCGCCGCACGTTCACAGTTCACACACACAGGCACAGCTCGCAGCATCCAGCTCCCGTCGAGCTCACTCGCTCACTCCAGTCCAGTCTCTATCTACCTATCTACTTCGGTTCAGGATCTCGATTCCCCGCGCGCCTTCTGCCAACGAGATGGCCGTGCTGTGGAAGGGTTCGTCGTCTTCGCCCTGTGACTGGCCGGAGGCGACGGTGACCACCGTCAGCGACGCCGACGACGACGCGGCGGCGGCGGCGGAGCTGCGGCGGGGGCCGTGGACGGTGGAGGAGGACGCGGTCCTGGCGGGCCACGTGGCCGCGCACGGCGAGGGGCGGTGGAACGAGCTGGCGTGCGCCGCGGGGCTCAGGCGCACCGGCAAGAGCTGCCGCCTGCGCTGGCTCAACTACCTCCGCCCCGGCGTGCGCCGCGGGGGCTTCACCCCGCGGGAGCAGCTGCTCGTCCTCGACCTCCACTCCCGCTGGGGCAACCGCTGGTCCAGGATCGCCGCGCACCTGCCGGGCCGCACGGATAACGAGGTCAAGAACTACTGGCGCACGCGGGTGCAGAAGCACGCCAGGCAGCTGGGCTGCGCCGTCGGCAGCCGCCAGTTCAACGACGCCGTGAGGAACCTCTGGGTGCCGCGCCTGCTCGAGAGGATCCACGCCGACGACTCAGCAGCAGCAGCCGCCGCCGATGCCGATGCCGATGCCTCTCGCTGCTGCTACTCCGCGAGCCCATCGCACGATGAGCTGTCGTCGTCCCACCCGGCGCACCGAAACGCTGCGCCCATCACGGGCGACGACTGCGCGCGCGCACCGTCCCCGGACGTGTCCAGTGTCGTCACTGGGTCCTCGTGGTCACGGGAGGCGTCCCCCACGTCGCAGTTGTTCAAGTCGAGCAGTTCGACCGTGGAGGGATGCTCTACTTCTACCGAGACCGAGCAGTGCCAGAACGGATGCTCCTCGAGCGCGACGAGCGTTGACATGTTCGACGAGAGCTGGTCGGAGCTTCTTGCTCGCGCCATCCATGACGACGACGCGGAATTCGGATCGGGAGAAACCGGAGACAGCTGGTGGAGTTTGGAGGACATCTGGGAGCAACCGCTCTACTGATCGATCCATACTTTTCTACTACGTATGGTCCGGCGGCCTGAGACAAATGACTCAATCATTTGAGGTGTTATGCGATTGACGATTGATTGATAAGAGAAGCTAACAAATAAACATGATTTAATTGAATGTTTTGCTGTAAACCTTTTTTTCTTGTTCTGAAAACACTTAGCGAGTCTCCTCCCTCCTACTTTGGTTTTTGGACGCTGTTTCTTCTGAACACAGTTTTCAGCCTGTAGTGGGTTTAACGGCGCCTCTACAAACATATGCTAAGCACGACAATGTATCCGGCCGGCTGTTATGTTCTCCCTTTCTACTGCTGCTGACTAGGCACGACAACCGGTTGGGTTTAGGTCGGGTACCTGTACGTGGCGTGATCAACCTTTTAAAAATCTACCCGCGTGATCACACCTGTAAAGTCTATTTAAACACGTCCGTGTAACTATGGCGCATTTCTAAACCACGTGAACCCGGTCGGGTTTCAGGTCACCAGTGTGTTTTTACTCAGCATACACTTTTAAAGGTCACCGGTGTGTTTTTACTCGATATACACTTTTAAACAATACTTCAGCTATAAGCAATTAAGTATCAATAATTGTCGGGTAACGTAATTAGGGGTACCCAACACTCCTAAACGCGGCTGGTAACCACCATCAGCACAAACCGCTAAGACTGATGGGCACGGTTTAGGTCAAGGCTTCGTCTACCCGAGGGACGCGATCTCGTCTCGCCCGAGCCCAGCCTCGGGCGGGAACTGTAGTCCCGGACGAAGTTACGTCTCGCCCGAGGGCCTCCTCAGGCAGTGGGCGCACCCTCGGCACGTCCGAGGCCTAGCTCGGGCAGGCTTCGTCGAGAAGCAACCTTGGCCAAATTGCCTCACCAACCGACCGTGTCGCAGGCGCATTCAATGCAAGGATCGCCTGACACCTTATCCTGACACGCGCGCCTCAGTCGGCAAGGTCGAAATGACCGCAGTCACTTCGCCCTTTCACTGACCAACCTGACAGGAAAACAGCGTCGCTCGCTCCACTCCGACTGTTGTGCCACCCACCAGGATGAGGCTGACAACAGCCAAGTTCTGCCTCAGGCGCAACAGGAAGCTCCGCCTCGCCCGACCCCAGGGCTCGGCCTCAACCTCGGCCTCGGAAGGCGGTCTCCGCCTCGCTCGACCCTAGGACTCGGCCTCAACCTCGGCCTCGGAAGGTGGTTTCCGCCTCGCCCGACCTCAGGGCTCGGCCTCGGGAGAAGGCTCCGCCTCGCCCGACCTTGGGCTCGGACCGACTGCGCCATGGGGGATACATCATTACCCTGCCCCTAGCTAGCTCAGGCTACGGGGAACAAGACCGGCGTCCCATCTGGCTCTCCTCGGTAACGAGTAATGATGGCTCCCCGCGTGCGTCCATGACGACGGCGGTTCTCAGCCCCCTACGGAAGCAGGGAAACGTCAGCGAGATCCTAGCAGCACCAACAGCTGTACTTCTACAGGGCTCAAGCACTTCTCCGACGGCCACGTTATCGCCTACGCAGGGCTCAAGCACTTCTCCGACGGCCACATTATCGCCTACGCAGGGCTCAAGCACTTCTCCGACAGCCACGTTGGCCTGTACTTCTACAGGGCTCAAGCACTTCTCCGACGGCCACGTTATCACCTACGCAGGGCTCAAGCACTTCTCCGACGGCCACGTTATCGCCTACGCAGGGCTCAAGCACTTCTCCGACAGCCACGTTGGCATGTACACAGGGCTCCGGCACCTCTCTGCCGGACACGTTAGCGCCTAGCTACACCCCCCATTGTACACCTGGACCCTCTCCTTGCATCTATAAAAGGAAGGTCCAGGGCCTTCATGTGGGAGGGTCGCGCGGGGGAAGAACGGGCTGACGAACAGGCTCGCTCTCTCTCTCTCTCTCTCCCTCGCGAGCGCTTGTAACCCCTACTACGAGCGTATCCCCCTGGCGCAGGATAACACGAGCCGCGTTTTCCCCCCTTGTGTTCCATCTCGCGCCAACCCATCTGGGCTGGGACACGCAGCGACAAATTTACTCGTCGGTCCAGGGACCCCCCCGGGGTCGAAACGCCGACAGTTGGCGCGCCAGGTAGGGCCTGCTGCGTGTTAACGAGCAGCTTCCCGTTGAGTTCCAGATGGGGAGTCTTCAGCAACGTCTTCAGCCCGGGACGGTGCTCTGCTTCAGGAATCTCGAGTTCATGTCCCTCGACGGCAGCCACGACATGGTACTCCTCCCCCCGCAGCGCGACAGCAACCACGACGGTCGTCAACTCGCCCGGCGGCGGCGAACTCGACGACGTCTCCCTCCCGTGGCGGAAGAGCAGCATCCGGGTTTGTCCCGCCACCCTCCTCGCCGCAGGAGGAGGAGACGGGGCAACCGTGGCCAGGCAGGAGGCGGCACCTCGTCGGCTGTCGAGCGAGTCGACGACACCGACGCCCCAGCGGGGGACATGTCGGGCGTTGTCCTCGCACCTGCGACAACGACAGATGTCGTTTCCCCGCAACATGCCAACCCCAAGCGGATAGATGACGCCAGCACACTCGCGAAGGGCTTACTGGGCGTTAGCCTTGTACCTAAGATAACGGTGCAGTCCGTCCCCGACGCGACTTCGCCACCGTCCATCGATCAAGAGGTATCGTCCGTTGTCCACCCTGTGCCTTTTAGATTCAGCTTCGATCCACCAAGCGACCCCGCTTCGGTGAGCGCTTTCGTAAAGGCATATCCTAACCTTCCGGGGTACCATATGTGGTCATCCTAGGACCGACTGACGGCCGTCTCAACCTACGAACCCCAGGTTCCGAGGAAGAAGACGAGCCCGACTCTGGTTGGGATTTCTCCGGGCTTCGCGATCCTAGTGCCATGCGAGACTTCATGACCGCATGTGACTACTTCCTCTCCGATTGCTCCGATGATGGCCACAGCCTTGGTGACGAGGGTTGTGGCCCAAGTCGCGAATGTTTACACGTCGATCTAGGGGTCACAACGAAGGCAACCACCTTGGTATGCCAGAGGACGATGATCCCCCTGGGCCTGCGCCTCGCGTTGACATCCTGCGTGAGCTAGCTGTGGTCCCAGTCCCTGCGGGGGGTCAGAACACATAGCTCGAGCAAATCCGTGAGATGCAGGCCAAGCTCGACGAGGAAGCAGGGCAACTTGTGTAGCTCCGGCAAAACATCGAGCAGGAGTGGGCAGGCCGAGCACTCGCCGGAGAAGCGTGTCATCAGGCCCGGGACGTCCAGCGTCGTATCGTCGACGATGCCAGGGCAAGGCTGCCCCTAGCCTCCAGCGGGGTCGGCTAGAATCTGGCTGCAGCAGCGATACTACTCCGAGCGATGCCGGAGCCATCCACCACCGAGGGGCGGCATATCCAGGGAGAACTCAAGAATCTCCTAGAGGATGCCGCGGTCTGACGGGCCGAAAGCTCTGCCTCGCAAAGGCAAGGGTACCCCCTAGAGCATCGCGCAACGACCTCCCGACTCATGAGGGAGGCCTCGGTCCACACCGGGCGCATGCGGGACGCAACGCCTGCGGCTCCGGGTCGCCTCGGCAACGAGCACCACTGCCACGACCGTCGAGCCCGCATCGACGAGAAGGTGCGCCGAGGCTACCACCCCAGGCGTGGGGAACGCTACGACAGCGAGGAGGATCAGAGCCCCTCACTCGAACCACTAGGTCCGCAAGCATTTAGCCGGGCCATACGACGGGCGCCATTCCCGACCTGGTTCCGGGCCCCGACTACTATCACCAAGTACTCGGGGGAAACAAGGCCGGAGTTGTGGCTTGCGGACTACCGGCTGGCCTGCCAGCTGGGAGGAACGGACGATGACAACCTCATCATCCGCAACCTCCCCTGTTCCTCTCCGACGCTGCCCGGGCCTGACTGGAGCATCTGCCTCCCGCGTAGATCTCCAACTGGGACAACCTGGTCAAGGCCTTCGCTAGGAACTTTCAGGGCACATATGTGCGCCCTGGGAACTCCTGGGATCTCCGAGGCTGCCGCCAGCAGCCAGGGGAGTCCCTGCGAGAGTACATCCGACGGTTTACAAAGCAGCGCACCGAGCTGCCCAACATCACCGACTTAGATGTCATCGGGGCGTTCCTCGCCGGCACCACTTGCCGCGACCCGGTGAGCAAACTGGGCTGCAAGAGTCCCACCAAGGCGAGCGAGTTGATGGACATTGCCACCAAGTTCGTCTCTGGTTAGGAGGCGGTCGAAGCCATCTTTCGGAAGGACAAACAGCCTCAGGGACGGCAGCAGGAAGACGTCCCCGAGGCGTCCGCCCATTGTGGCATGAAGAAGAAGGCCAAGAAGAAGGCGCAAGCAAAACGCGACGCCGCCGACGCAAATCTTGTCGCTGCTGTCGAACACAGGAACCCTCGAAAGCCTCCCAGAGGGGCCAACCTGTTCGACAAGATGCTCAAGGAGTCGTGCCCCTATCACCAGGGTCCCGTCAAGCACACCCTTGAGGAATGCGTCATGCTTCGGCGCTACTTCCATAAGGTCGGGCCCCCGGCGGGAGATGGCAAAGGCCAAGACAACGACAAGAAGGAGGGCGACAAGGCAGAGGAGTTCTCCGAGGTCCACGGCTGTTTCATGATCTACGGTGGGCAAGTGGCGAACGCCTCGGCTCGGCACCGCAAGCAGGAGCGCCATGAGGTCTGCGCGGTAAAGGTGGCCGCACTAGTCTACCTAGACTGGTCCGACAAGCCCATCACCTTCGACCAAGACGACCACCCCGACTGCGTGTCGAGCCCGGGAAAGTACCCGCTCGTTGTCAATCCCGTCATCAACAACGTCAGGCTCACCAAGGTCCTCATGGACGGAGGCAGCAACCTCAACATCATCTACGCCGAGACCTTCAGGCTCTTGGAGATCGATCTGTCCATGATCCGGGCTGGTGCGGCGCCCTTTCACGGGATCATCCCCGGGAAGCGCGTCCTACCCCTTGGACAACTCAATCTACCAGTCTGCTTCGGGACTCCCTCCAACTTTCGAAAGGAAACCCTCACGTTCGAGGTGGTCGGGTTCTGAGGAACCTACCACGCAGTGCTGGGGAGACCGTGCTACGCCAAGTTCATGGCCATCCCCAACTACACGTACCTCAAGCTCAAGATGTCGGGCCCCAACGGGGTCATCACCGTCGGATCCACGTACCGACACGCGTACGAATGCGACGTGGAGTGCGTGGAGTACGCTGAGGCCCTCGTTGAGTCCGAGGCACTCATCGCCGACCTGGCGTGCCTCTGCAAGGAGGTGCCCGATGCGAAGCGCCACGCCGACAACTTCGAACCAGCTGAGGCGGTTAAGTCCGTCCCTCTCAACCCCAGCAACGACGCCTGCAAGCAAGTCCGGATCGGCTCCGAGCTCGACCCCAAATAGGAAGCAGTGCTCGTCGACTTTCTCTGTGCAAACGCCGAAGTTTTTGCGTGGAGTCCCTCAGACATGCCTGGCATACCGAGGGATGTCGCCGAGCACTCACTGGATATCCGAGCCGGTGCCCAACCCGTGAAGCAGCCTCTGCGCCGTTTCGACGAAGAAAAGCGCAGAGCCATAGGCGAGGAGATCCACAAACTAATAGCTGCAGGGTTCATCAAAGAGGTATTCCATCCTGAATGGTTAGCTAACCCTGTGCTTGTAAAAAAGAAAGGTGGGAAGTGGAGGATGTGCGTAGACTACACTGGTCTAAACAAAGCATGCCCAAAGGTTCCCTACCCTCCGCCTCGCATCAATCAAATTGTGGACTCCAATGCTGGGTGCGAAACCCTGTCATTCCTCGACGCCTATTCAGGTTATCACCAAATCAAGATTAAAGAGTCCCACCAGCTTGCGACTTCTTTCATCACACCTTTTGGCATGTACTGCTATACTACTATGCCATTTGGCTTGAGGAATGCAGGTGCGACATACCAAAGGTGCATGAACCACGTGTTCGGAGAGCACATCGGCCGAACGGTCGAGGCTTACGTCGATGACATCATAGTCAAGACGAGGAAAGCCTCCGACCTCCTCTCCGACCTTGAAACGACATTCAAGTGTCTGAGAGCGAAAGGCGTGAAACTCAATCCTGAGAAGTGTGTCTTCGGAGTACCCCGAGGCATGCTCCTGGGGTTCATCATCTCCGAGCGGGGCATCGAGGCCAACCCGGATAAAATCGCGGCCATCACCAACATGGGGCCTATCAAGGATTTGAAAGGAGTACAAAGGGTCATGGGATGCCTTGCGGCTCTGAGCCGCTTCATCTCGCGCCTCGGCGAAAAAGGCCTACCCTTGTACCGCCTCTTAAGGAAGGCCCAGCGCTTCACTTGGACCCCCGAGGCCAAGGAAGCCCTCGGAAACTTAAAGGCGCTCCTTACAAACGCGCCCATCTTGGTGCCCCCCGCTGCGGGAGAAGCCCTCTTGATCTACGTAGCCGCAACCACTCAGGTGGTCAGCGCCGCGATCATAGTCGAGAGACGAGAAGAAGGGCATGCACTGCTCGTCCAGAGGCCGGTTTACTTCATCAGTGAAGTGCTATCCGAGACCAAGATCCGCTACCCGCAAATTCAGAAGCTACTGTACACAGTAATTCTGACACGGTGAAAGTTGCGACACTACTTCGAGTCTCACCTGGTGACTGTGGTGTCATCCTTCCCCCTGGGGGAGATCATCTAGTGCCCAGAGGCCTCGGGTAGAATAGCAAAGTGGGCAGTGGAACTCATGGGCGAGACAATCTCGTTCGCTCCTCGGAAGGCCATAAAGTCCCAAGTCTTGGCGGACTTCGTGGCTGAATGGGTCGACACCCAACTGCCAACAGCTCCGATCCAACTCGAGCTTTGGACCATGTATTTCGATGGGTCGCTGATGAAAACGGGGGCAAGTGCTGGACTGCTCTTCATCTCACCCCTCAGGAAACATCTCCGCTACGTGCTGCACCTCCATTTCCTGGCGTCAAACAACGTGGTCGAGTACGAGGCTCTGGTTAATGGGTTGCGCATCGTCGCCGAGCTAGGGGTTCGGCGCCTCGACGCTTGTGGCGACTTGTAGCTTATCATTGACCAAGTCATGAAGAACTCCCACTGCCGTGACCGGAAGATGGAGGCCTACTGCGACGAATTCGACGCCTGGAAGACAAGTTCTACGGGCTGGAACTCAACCACATCGCTCGACGGTACAACGAGACTGCGGATGAGCTGGCTAAAATAGCCTTGGGGCAGACAACGGTTCCCCCTGACATTTTCTCCAGGGACATACATCAACCCTCCGTCAAAATCGACGACATGCCCGAGCCCGAGGAGGCCTCGGTCGAGCCCAAGGTACCCTCGACCGCCGAAGGCGAGGCCCTGCGTGTCGAGGGAGAGCAGAATGGGGTTGCGCCAAATCGAAACTGGCATACCCCGTACCAGCAATATCTCCACCGAGGAGAGCTACCCCTCGACAGGGTCGAGGCTCGGCGACTGGCGCGGCACGCCAAGTCGTTCGTCTTACTGGGAATGAAAATGAGCTCTACCTCCGCATCCCCTCAGGCATCCTCCAACGATGCATATCCGTCGCCGAAGGACAGGAGCTATTGCAAGAAATACACTCGGGGGCTTGCGGTCAGCACACAGCACCTCGAGCCCTCGTGGGAAACGCCTTCCGACAAGGCTTCTACTGGCCAATCGCGGTGGCCGACGCCACTAGGATTGTACGCTCTTGCCAAGGGTGTCAATTCTACGCAAGACAGACGCACCTGCCCGCTCAGGCCCTGCAAACAATACCCATCACCTGGTTGTTTGCAGTATGGGGTCTGGACCTCGTCGGTCCCTTGCAGAAGGCACCCGGGGGCTTCTCGCACCTGCTGGTCGCCATCGACAAATTCTCCAAGTGGATCGAGGTCCGACCCCTAACCAGCATCAGGTCTGAGCAGGCGGTGGCGTTCTTCACCAACATCATCCATCGCTTTGGGGTCCCAAACTCCATCATCACCGACAATGGCACGCAGTTCACCGGGAAGAAGTTCCTGGACTTCTGCGAGGACCACCACATCCGTGTGGACTGGGCAACCGTAGCTCACCCCATGACGAATGGGCAGGTGGAGCATGCCAACGGTATGATTCTGCAGGGACTTAAACCGACAATCTACAACGACCTCAACAAGTTTGGCAAGGGGTGGATGAAGGAGCTACCCTCGGTAGTCTGGAGTCTGAGGACGACGCCAAGCCGAGCCACGGGTTTCTCGCCGTTCTTTCTAGTCTATGGGGCCGAGGCTATCTTACCCACAGACTTAGAATACGGTTCCCCGAGGACAAAGGCGTACGACGACCGAAGCAACCAGACCAGCCGAGAAGACTCACTGGACCAGCTCGAAGAAGCTCGGGATGTGGCCTTACTACACTCGGCGCGGTATCAGCAGTCCCTGCGACGCTACCACGCCCGAGGGGTCCGGTCCCGAGTCTTCCAGGTGGGAGACTTGGTACTTCGGGTGCGGCAGGACGCCCGAGGGCGCCACAAGCTTACCCCTCCCTAGGAAGGGCCGTTCATCATCGCCAAGATTTTGAAGCCCGGAACATACAAGCTGGCCAACGATCAAGGCGAGGTCTACAGCAACGCTTGGAACATCCAACAGCTACGTCGCTTTTACCCTTAAGATGTTTCAAGTCGTTCGCATTCCTCGTTCTCTTTACACACACAAATAAAGTCTAACCATCAAGGAAGGGTCAGCCTTGCCTCGGCAAAGCCCGACCCTCTCTCGGGGGCTAGAAAGGGGGAACCCCCTTTGCGTCTTCCTCGGAAAATTTTTTCTACCAAGAATTTTTTTTACCAAAACGACTTTCGTGCCTTCTCGACTATATCGATAACAGAATCCTGCAAACGGGTAAGAGTGCGCGTAAGCGGCAAGGTCGACCGAGCCGAGGGAATCCTACGCCTCTAGGATACAGATACCTCACTCATCACCTTCCGCGAAAAGTAACTCTCGCTCGGGCAAGCGATTCTGCTACCGACGAATAAGTCCTGATACTCGAAACAGGAGGAAAGGAAACGCAGCTTTATAATATAACGATAAAAGTGTTTAGGCCTCAGTGGCCACGAAAAACACACGTATACTGCGGACAAACTGTTCCGGCAGGATCAGGCATTGGCAGGGCCGCCCTCGGCGCCGACTCCACCCTTAGCAAGATCTGGCCCGGCCCAAGACGGCGACGCAGGCGGAAGGATCTCCACTTCAAAGGAGGACGCCAGCACCGCGCTTGGGCCCGCCGCGGCCGTGTCAAGCCTCTGGACCTCGACCAACGCCGCCTCATCTTCGCCGGGTAGGCAGTACCCCTCACTGACCCGCTTCAGATCCACATCGTAGTGGGAAGCGAGCACGGCGAAGGCCCGCCTAACGCCGTGGTGCAGTGCCCCACGGAGTCTGCTGCCTACATGGCCGCCCAAGGCCCGCTGGTGACTCTGGGGGGAGCTACCCGAGGGGACGTCGTCGAGGTCAAAGGCCCGGCAAAAATCTGAGATGGCCTCGGACATAGCCACACGGTCGGCCTCCTTCTGCTCGACCGCTTGGGCGAGCGCCTTGATGGACTCTGCAGGGAGCCGAACAAAATTCTTCAGACACGGGCTGAAGAATGAGGCTGAATCGAGGTCACAAAGCGGTTGAAACATACCTTCGGCTCGGGCACGCTCCTGCGAGGCCACGGCCTGGGCGGACTGGGCAGACCCCACGGCTACGGTCAGGCCCTCAGCAAGGGTCCTGGCCCGAGTGGACGCCTCGGCTAGCTGCTCCGTAGCCTCAGCCAGCTGACCCCTAAGGGCCTCAGCCTGGCCCATGGCATTGGCAGCTTTGCTCTGAAATTGGTCCCGCTCGCCGATGACTTGGACAAGCTCCAGCTATCGTTGCTGCATCTCCGTCCGTGCCAACACTGCCTCTGCCCGCGCCGCCGCTACCTCCGACTTCAGCTCATCACGAAGCAGCTGAAGGTCCGCCACCTCGGTGCTCCGTTGGGCGAGGCGTTCATTAGCCTCGGCAAGCGCGGCCCTCTAGGACCACATTGAATCCTAGACGCCGCTCTCGCGGCGGATGAACAGCGACTTGGCGGTGCTCACGTCCGCCAGTTCCAGAGGAAGGAAAGCAGGGTATTACAAAGAATGCCCTGGTCACGCAAGGTGTATGCCTAAAATCCTTACCTGGAGGACCCGGGGAACGTCCCTGGAAAGGGTCTCCATGGTCGATCGGAGCGACCCCATCGCCGCCTCGGCATACTCACGGAGCTCATCCCGAGACTGCTCCTCCCGCTCATCGTTGAGGAGGAAGAGGGGTTCCGAAGCGCCGCGGCTCCAGAACCAGAACGCCGGCCCACACCACTCATTGAGGTTGCGCCGCTTGGGGATAAGGATGCTGCTCCCCAAGATGGGCTGCGGTTCTGCGCGGCCCTCCCCCAAGGCACCGGGCCCCCCTGCAGTCAACGCTACGGGTACCATCGCTGTCGACGCGCTGGGCCTCCCCTCGGCCAAAGAGGCGGGCCCCGGATCACCGACCTCGGCAACAGTGGCCGCCCTCTCCTTGTGGCCAAGACGGGGGAGGTCGGGGGCGACCTCGAGCAGCGGCGCCTCAGCCATCCCGACGTCAGGAGCGACGGGCGGCTCCGCGGGCGAATCAGTGACGGCCCCGGCAGGAGTCGACGCCGGCGCCGGCAACAGGTCAGGCGGGCTTCGGGCCACGGCCGCATTGGCAGTCTCCTCCGGCACGATGGCCGCCCCGACAAGGAGGTCAGCCCGGGGGACTTGCCCCATGGCAACTCATGCCGCCTGGGCCCCCCACTCGAGGGCGCTTTGCGCGGAGGCCAGCCAACCGGCCTAGTGCGCCGCAACACCAGCAGCAGGGGCTAGCCCCATCTTAAGGGCCTTCCTGGGGGCCAGACCAGTTGAGCTCTGTCTCCGCTTGCTGAAGGAAGGAGAGAAGACAAGATCAAGACACACGGAGGAAAAAACCGAAGCAGAGGTATCCTCAGATACTTACCCACTCTGGACCAGGGCCAATCGCGCCTGCGGGGAGGCCCCTCGGGCCCCGGCCCTCACAGGCGCTGCCGAGGGTAGCCTCGCTGCCGACTCCGACGCCGCCTCCACCTCAGGCGCCCAAGGCGCCAAAGGAGCGGCCCGCCCAGGCGTCGTCACAATGGCCGAAGGACCAACTTCCTATGCGACCGGCGCGGGCGACTGCTCTTGGGGGACAGGCGGATTGGCCTGACTCCCTAGAGTCACCTAAACTACCTCGGCCAAGGGGTCAAGTACCCCCTCGGCCTGCCCCCACTCCTCGGACCAGGACCTTGATGTCCCGGCCCTAGATTCTGATGGCGCAACCGACTTGGAGGCTGGCTCGGCGACCCCTAGCCTAGCCTCAGATCCGGGCTAAGGCCAAGACGGCCGCCATGTCATCGCTCTCGTCATCATCATCGTCATCGTCAT
Organism: Zea mays; assembly: GCF_902167145.1. Classification (NCBI taxonomy): domain Eukaryota; kingdom Viridiplantae; phylum Streptophyta; class Magnoliopsida; order Poales; family Poaceae; genus Zea; species Zea mays. The sequence goes on from NC_050103.1 coordinate 34,058,122, forward strand.
CATCGTCAGGCGTCTCCGGCGACGGCTCCCTCGGGAGCCCGTCCCTCTCCTGCCTCCGACGGCGCCTCGCCAAGGCTTTCTGAGCCCGCATCCGCTCGCGGGCCTGAGCCTTTTCCGCGTCCTTCTTCTCCTTTTTCTTCTCCGCGGCGACCCTCCGCGCGGCTCGGTCCAGCGCGTCCTCCGGGACCGGTGGCAGGGAGGGCTTGTAAAACCCCAACCCCTGGAGACGAATGGAAATCCCGACGGTAAGAATCAAAGGCAACTCGGCACAAAATAGGAGAAGGAGCGGACACTCACCAGGGACACGTACCCACGCTCGGGATGCATCACGAGCTGGGTAAGGGCACCGGCATCCAGCCTCCCTACCGTGCTCGCTACCCGCCTACAGAGGTCGTCAGTGGAGAGGGAAGCCGAGGACATCTGCGAACCCTCCAAATCAATCCCCGGCTTCATCTCCAAAAGCGGCAACTGCCGCTCTGCCAAAGGAAGCACCCTTCGGCGATGGATGGCGGCAACCACCCCCGCAGCGGTGAGCCCCCCATCTCGTAACCTCTGCAAGGCCTCTAGGAGAGGCTGGAGCTTCTCATGTTTCTCGCGCGTGGGCCCCCAACGCCAGTTGCTACCAGCGGCGGTCACCACTCGTTGAGAAAACGACGGGAGCCTTCCGTCGTGATTCCGGAGGTAAAACCACCGGCGCTGCCACCCCTTGTTCGAAGACACAAGGATGGCAGGGATGTACAGCTGCACGCGCCTCGGCCTCAGCTGGAGGGTGCAGCCTCCGGCCCGCACCGCCATACGGACCTTCTTCGCCTCCGTCGTTGAGGCAAAGAGCTCCGCGGAGAAGAGATGGGTCCATAGATCCTAGTGGGGGTCAATCCCCAGAAAACCCTCGCAAACCGCCGCGAAGATGGCCGCTTGTACGATGGAGTTGGGGAAGAAGTTGTGCAGCTCCACCCCATAGTAGTGCAGGAGCGCCCGCATGAAACAGCTCGCTGGCACTCCGAACCCCCGCTCGTGGAAGGAGACGAAACTGACCACATACCCCGGCGGCGGGGTCGGGTCGGCCTCGCTCGCAGGGGCCATCCACTCCGGCTGCGGGTCACCGGAGAGGGGACAGAGCAAACCGTCAGCGACGAGGGCCTCCAGATCGTCCACCGTGACGGTGGAGAAAGGCCACGGATCGCGCGGCGGAACGACAGTCACCTTGTCAGCCATCACTGAATGAAGGGGGTGGGGGCGGAGAGGACAAGGTGTGCGGCTTTCTTTTCTCTGGCTATTCTCTTAGGTTGCGGAAACCAAAGCAGAAGGCAAGTGCAAATGACAGAGTAAAGAACCACCACCGGCCCCTCTTTCGGGTATATAAAGGCCCGGGCGAGATCCATTCAAAACTTCGCCCGAACCCACCGCGAAATTCAAACTCGAAGGCAAAACGCCCGTTCCTCGAACGACTCGCGCACGCGCAACGGCCACCCCGCGAACCGCCCGTCCCGTCGCATTAACTCCTCGGCAAGGCAAGCGACACCTTTGGCAGGCGAAGCGGGCGTCGTTTCACCTCCACCATAATGACCGCGTCAAAAAAGGTGTGCCACGCCGTTTAAATTTATATCCTTTTCCTCTTCCCCTTTCTCTCTCTTGCTACAGGGACCGAGAAAGGGGATATTTCGAAAGGGATCCTTCTCCACGAAGGAAGCGGGCCTCGAGCCCTCCTACTGATCAGGGGTTCGAAGGCTGGCCCCTCAGAAGGGTTCGACAGCCGCCCCAGAGCACTCGGGCTTCAAGCTCATTACTGATCAGGGGTTCGAAGGCTGGCCCCTCGAAAGGGTTCGACAGTCGCCCCAGAGCACTCGGGCTCCGCGCCCACTACTGATCAGGGGTTCGAAGGCTGGCCCCTCGGAAGGGTTCGAGAGCCGCCCCAGAGCACTCAGAGCGAGGGATGACTCTGGGTACGTCTGTTACATGGCCGAGGCTCGGGCTACACTCCCGAGGTACCCTAGGACATTTCCGAGACCAGCAGGAGCGATTTTGTAACGGAATCCCATCAGAGGGAGGCATCGAGCCCTCGGACCCTATCGAACGGGTCCGGGTCCGGCAAATCACCTGCAGGTACTTTTGGAGCGCGCCTCTGGGCCACTAGCCGGCCCTTATCGAACGGGGCATGGGCGTCCACTCGGATCACCCGTTAGCAACTCACTGGAGACACCATGTTCGGCGCCCTCCGAGGGCAACATGGCGCTTTCCCCCCTTCCTCCTTGCGGAAAGGCGATGAAGGGGCGTATAATAAAAGTCGAGACAGTCCTTGATCGTCCTCTCGCTCCGTGCAGAGGCTCGGGGGCTGCTCTCGCAACCCGGCTACGGCCAAACCGTTGACAGCGTCAACATACCAGCCTAAAAACTAGGAACCTGACCATGCACCCGGGCTACAATCAGGTCGCATGAGGGAACAACTAGGCCGACCAACGCATCACGAAAGGCATTAAGACCTCAGAGGAGTCAAACCAATCCTCCAAGGCCTCGGGGGCTACACCCGGCGGGTGCGCTCGCGCGCCCCCACCAGAACAAAGTATAACCGAGAAAGGCCGGCCCCCTCGCAAAAAAGTGAGGCAAAGCCTCCAAGCGAGTACCAACACTCCCTTTGAGGCTTGGGGGCTACTATCGGGTACCGTAATTAGGGGTACCCCCAACACTCCTAAACGCGGCTGGTAACCACCCTCAGCACAAACCGCTAAGACTGATGAGCGCGGTTCAGGTCAAGGCTTCGTCTACCCGAGGGACGTGATCTCGCCTCGCCCGAGCCTAGCCTCAGGCGAGAACTGTAGTCCCAGACGAAGTTACGTCTAGCCCGAGGGCCTCCTCAGGCAGTGGATGCACCCTCGGCACGCCCGAGGCCCAGCTCGGGTAGGCTTCGTCGAGAAGCAACCTTGGCCAAATTGCCTCACCAACCGACCGTGTCGCAGGTGCATTCAATGCAAGGATCTCCTGACACCTTATCCTGACACGCGCGCCTCAGTTGGCAGGGTCGAAGTGACCGCAGTCACTTCGCCCTTTCACTGACCGACCTGACAGGAAAACAGCGTCACTCACTCCGCTCCGACTGCTGTGCCACCCACCAGGATGAGGCTGACAACAACCAAGTTCAGCCTCAGGCGCAACAGGAAGCTCCGCCTTGCCGACCCCAGGGCTCGGCCTCAACCTCGGCCTCGAAAGGCGGTCTTCGCCTCGCCCGACCCCAGGACTCGACCTCAACCTCGGCCTCGGAAGGTGGTCTCCGCCTCGCCCGACCTCAGGGCTCGGCCTCGGGAGAAGTCTCCGCCTCGCCCGACCTTGGGCTCGGACCGGCCGCGCCATGGGGGATACATCATTACCCTGCCTCTAGCTAGCTCAGGCTACGGGGAACGAGACCGACGTTCCATCTGGCTCGCCCCGGTAACGAGTAATGATGGCTCCCCATGTGCGTCCATGACGATGGTGGTTCTCAGCCCCCTACGGAAGCAGGGAAACGTCAGCGAGATCCCAGCAGCACCAACAGCTGTACTTCTACAGGGCTCAAGCACTTCTCCGATGGCCACGTTATCGCCTACGCAGGGCTCAAGCACTTCTTCGACGGCCACGTTATCGCCTACGCAGGGCTCAAGCACTTCTCCTACAACCACGTTGGCATGTACATAGGGCTCCGGCACCTCTCTGCCGGACACGTTAGCGCCTAGCTACACCCCCCATTGTACACCTGGACCCTCTCCTTGCATCTATAAAAGGAAGGTCCAGGGCCTTCATGCGGGAGGGTCGCGCGGGGGAAGAACGGGCTGATGAACAGGCTCGCTCTCTCTCTCTCCCCTCGCGAGCGCTTGGAACCCCTACTACGAGCGCATCCCCCTGGCGCAGGATAACACGAGCCGCGTTTTCCCCCCTTGTGTTCCATCTCGCGCCAACCCATCTGGGCTGGGACACGCAGCGACAAATTTACTCGTCGGTCCAGGGACCCCCGGGGTCGAAACGCCGACAATAATAACTAAGTTATATACCTATGGATTTTAAGCCTTCTCACGTTGATTAGCAATAAAACATTTCATAAATTATTATCCAAGTTACTTATTATAAATAGTTAATGTTGTGTCTTAATCATTTTTACATAAAATAGAGAATAAACCAAATTTCGACTCGGTTGTGGGTCACGGATGGGTTAAAATAGAAATGGGTACTCACACATGCGAAACTTTGGATCAGATGCGAATGCACCCGCGGGTCAAAATCTTCACTCGTGCCCACACTCGTCGGGTAAGTGAAAAAACTCAAGAGACGGACTTTTCATAGCCCGTCTCTACACGCCCGTCTCTACACTACTCTGTATGCATATTGTGTCTTAAGTCTTGACTATATTTATGTTCTAGATCCTTAAGTTTGTATCATGGTTTCTCTTAGAGAATCTACAACAGATCTCAATATTCTAATCTCAATCTTTAAATTAGAGAAATATTAAAAAAAACCTTCCACTAGAACCCTAACAGCAGACCTCATCTTTATGCACGTGAAAATATTGTCTTCTCGTGCGGAAAATTCTTAAACTTCAAGAGTTAACAAGGCAAATCACCTCGAGGCAAATCACGTGGGGGTGTCTTGCCTTCCACCGCCGGTATCTTGGCAAGGTGTTGCAGAAGTGTTGAAAATCTCACGTACATGATGAGGAACAGAACTGGACGAAATACTCGTGGCTCACTCAACTCATCTCACACGAGCTGAGCCAGGGTTCCAGCTCGGTTCCTAAACGAGCCAGTTCGCAAGCTAAAGCTCGCAAGCTAAACGAGGAACCACTTTCTCAGCCACAAAATTCCAATAGTTCACAACCGAGAGCGGCGAGCTGGCCCAGGCAGCGCTTTGCAGGCTATTTCTTCATTGGGAAAACGAGCCGACATGAGTTTTTGGCTCAGTTTCTTAATAAGCTGAGCCGAGCCGAGCCAGGATATATATTTTAGGAGTTGTTGGAAATGCTTTTCTCTACTGCTTTAAAGCATTGGTCTTAACGGTCGTCATGTATCCTGCGTGAAGCGTAATTCTGTTCCGCTCTCCCCTACTTCTCTCTTATCAATATACCGTTAGCCTACATATGGGCCGTAAGAAACTAACTAAGCCCAACATGATAGGAAGAAGTCGCACAGAGTATAGCGCTCACAAATAATATCATCTCGCTAGCTGAAGGAGGACGAACAAACATGTGAGCTATACAAAAAGGTCCGGGCTCATTTCCAACCCATACATTTATTGGTCTTTTGGACTAAGTTAAAATGTAATATTTGTTCTCATAAAGATTAATATCGGGTATGTGAACTATATATTTATTTTTTAAAGTTTTTATGAGTATTTTTGTGGAGAGGGTCCACCACACTGGTTTATTAGGCTCTCATGTGTCACTCAACCATTGTGTTGAGCACTAAAAAGAGCACGGACGGTCCGGCCCTGAGGCCGAACGGTCCATGCAAGCGCAGAACAGATTAGGGTTCCGAGTTTCTTGCTATGTTTGTTGGCGAGAATCTCGGGATAAGCTCGAAATTTTGTTGGTAACGGGTCCAGCCCTCCTCCTCTATAAAAGCAGAGGAATACGGCCGATTTAATGAATCAATCGAACCCTCAATCAATACAATTTACATTTATTCTTATGAGTAGTTCTAGTCTAGTTTTAGGTTAGTCTTCCAATCCCCAAATTCTTCGCTTCTCTTCGACTCTACGTCGATTAGAGGAGCCTAGGTCGGCCTGCCGAGCCTAGACATCACCTAGGATCTCTCCTCCCCGACGGGGTCCCTCCCGGGAGCGAGATCCAGGCGCCGCCGGCGATCTTCCGCCGCCCCTGCGCACGCACGGACCGTCCAGCCCCAGGGCGCGGACCGTCCGGCCGCCAGGCAGGAAACCTTAGCATCGCACCAGGCCGCGGACCGTCCGCCCCTGTGCAGAGAGCACCGACGCTGGTTCATGTTGAGTGATTGGCGCCCCAAATAGGTGTCAACATACTTTTTGGCGACTCCGCTGAGGAAAACACATCTAGACCCATCAAATCGGCCCTCAATGGCCGGTTCAAGGGATAGTTCTGAAGTCTCCCCCAGCAACATTATAGAGCCGACTTGGGAAACCTTACCGGCTAACGAACAGCTCCAGTTCGAGGAGCACAAGGAGCAGCTGATTCAAGAGGCAAAGGCGAAGTTCCTAGCTAACTTCAAGGTGGACAGGAACAATAAAGTCGTCCAACAATGGGCGACGGATCCGGCATCGCTCCGACCCACACCAGATATCCCCAATGTAAGTAACACAAACGAGCTGCAATCTCTTAAGAATTATGTAGATGAATAGCGAGAACAAATGCAAAATATCATAGGGGGTATGCAAAACGATTATAGGAGACTAGTGCGTTGATTTTCGCAATTTAAATAGAGCAACTCCTAAAGATGAGTATCCCATGCCCATAGCCGACACATTAATCAATAATGCATCAAGAAATAGAATTATTAGCTTTCTTGATGGTAATGCCGGATATAATCAGATTTGCATGGCCGAAGAAGATGCGTCTAAAATGACCTTTATATGTCCAGGCTTCATTGGTTTATTTGAGTGGGTTGTCATGACATTTGGTCTGAAAATGTCGGTGCTACTTATCAGAGGGATATGAATTTGATCTTTCACAAGCCGTTGGGAAACACTGTGGAAGTCTACATTGATAATTTTGTAGTAAAATCGACTGAGTTTAGTTCTCATTTAGCTGATTTGCGCAAAGCCTTTGATAAGATGCGTCGGTATGGTTTGAAAATGAACCCACGTAAATGTGATTCTGGAGTGTCGGTTGATAAGTTTTTAGGATTTGTCATCCATGAACATGGTATAGCGATAGACCCTGACCGAATCAAGTCTATTCGGAATGTGGGACCTCCGACCTGTAAGGTCGAAGTGCAGAAGTTTCTCGGCAAAGTGAATTATTTACGAAGGTTTATTTCTAACCTAGCCGGGAAGATTGATGCCTTCACCCCTATCCTTCGGCTTAAGAATGATGTCGAATTCGCTTGGGAGGCAGAGCAGCAGGAAGCATTTGATCTCATTAAAAAGTACTTGTCTTTGGCTCCCATATTAAAAGCACCACAAGCAGGAGTACCATTCAGATTATACATTGCAGCTGAAGATAAGGTCATTGGGGTTGTTCTGACACAAGAAACTGAAGGAAAGGAGCATGTGGTGACATATCTAAGTCGAAGGTTGGTGGATGCTGAAACGAGGTACACTTTTATTGAGAAGTTATGCTTATGCTTGTGTTATGCATGCACCAAGTGTAGATGTTATTTAGTGTCTAGTCATTGCACGGTTTCTGGTCAAGCCGATGTGATCAAATACATGTTGCATAACCCAATTATGAGTGGTAGAATTGGTAAGTGGGCTTATGCACTCATAGAATATGACTTGGCCTATGAACCATTGAAATCTATAAGAGGCCAGGTCGTAGCGGATTTTATTGTAGAACATCGGATTAATGATACTCATAAACTAGACATGTCATACCTCACTATTACTCCTTGGACTTTATATTTTGATGGATCGGTTTGCAATGAAGGGCAAGGAATTGGCATTGTACTTGTTTCACCAAGTGATGTCTCCTTCGACTTCTCTAGCCGATTGAAAACTTATTGCACTAACAATCAAGCCGAATATGAGGCCCTTTTGTTCGGCTTGGAACTTTTAAATTGTATGGGAGTAAAACATGTGAAGGAATTTGGTGATTCTCAGCTGGTCGTCCAACAGGTGTTAGAAGAATATCAATATTTTGATGGTACTCTAAATAGTTACCTTGAAAAATGTTGGGGCATAATTCATTCTTTTGACGAATTCAGTATTCGACATATCTCTAGAGTTGAGAATCATAGAGCTAACAATTTGGCACAAGATGCATCAGGTTATCGGATAAAGCGAGGGAGATTTCACAACACTAAAAATCTGATAACCGGTGCAGGGCCAATTCCCCAGGTCGCGGACCGTCCGAGTAAAGACTCCGGACTATCCGAGGTTACTAGGAAAGTTCTCCTAATTGATTCGGCTGATAATGAAGCCGATGCAAGTGATTGGATGACGCCCATAACTAATTATTTACGAAATCCCAATATCAAGATAGATAAGAACATTCGGCGTACAACTTTCAAGTATGTTTTGATGAGTGATGAACTCTATCGCCGAACAGTCAACGACGTCCTACTTAAGTGCTTGAGCCCAGATGATGCTATATTAGCCATGGTCGAAGTACATGAAGGAATTTGTGGTACCCATCAATCGGCTCCAAAGATGAAGTGGTTGTTGCGAAGGTCTGGTTTTTATTGGCCTAACATGATAGCTGATTGTTTCAAGTACTACAAAGGATGCCAAGTGTATCAAAAATTCGGCGACCTATAGTTGGTCCCTGCAGCCAAATTACATCCTATCATCAAGCCTTGGCCTTTCAGAGGATGGGGATTAGACTTTATAGGAGAAATTCATCCTTCATCATCAAAGGGGCATCGGTTCGTGTTAGTTGCCACTGACTACTTTACCAAATGGATTGAAGTCGTTGCTCTGAAGAACATGACACACAAGTAGGTAATTGAGTTTATAATTGAGCATATTATTCATAGATTTGGTATTCCCTAGACCTTGACTACAGATCAAGGAACTTCTTTTATGTCAAAGGAGGTACGTGAATTTACTGGATTATATAGAATTAAGTTGCTTAATTCATCTCCATATTATGCTTAGGCCAATGGACAGGCCGAGTCTAGTAATAGGACATTGATTAACTTGATAAAATAGAAGATATCCGATAATCCTAAGCATTGGCATAAGATTTTGTCTGAAGCTTTATGGGCTCACAGAATATCTAAACATAGTGCTACTAAAGTATCTCTTTTTGAGCTTGTCTATGGGGCAGGAAGCAGTGTTGCATGTGGAAATAAGTTTGAATGCTGTCAGGTTCGCCAGACAAAATGATCTAACTGTCATTGATTATTATAATTCAATGATGGATAATATTGATGAGGTGACCGACAAGAGGGTGATAGCTTTGGGAGCAATAGAAAAAGACAAGATCATGGTAGCCAGGGCCTACAACAAGAAGGTCAAAGCAAAGTCATTTCAAGTAGGGGACCTGGTGTGGAAGACCATCCTGCCTCTAAGGAATAAAGACCGAAAGTTTGGGAAATGGTCGCCAAGCTGAGAGGGTCCTTATAAAGTAAAACAGGTCATGTCTCGTAACACCTATCTACTACAAACATTACAAGGCAAGGATTTACCCAAGGCTTTGAATGGGCATTTCCTCAAACAGTACCATCCTAATATGTGGCAAGATGCCTAAGAGAACTGATGTAATCGTATCGAGTTAGTTGCTTTTGGTTTGCTCAGCTCCACCAAACGGCAGGGGGGCATATGTTGAGCACTAAAAAGAGCACGGACGGTCCGGCCCTGAGGCCGGACGGTCCGCGCAAGCACAGAACAGATTAGGGTTATGAGTTTCTTGCTATGTTTGTTGGCGAGAATCTCAGGATAAGCTCAAAATTTTGTTGGTAACGGGTCCAGCCCCCTCCTCTATAAAAGCAGAGGAATACGACCGATTTAATGAATCAATCGAACCCTCAATCAATACAATTTACATTTATTCTTAGGAGTAGTTCTAGTCTAGTTTTAGGTTAGTCTTTCAATCCCCAAATTCTTCGCTTCTCTTCGACTCTATGTCGATTAGAGGAGTCTAGGTCGGCCTGCCGAGCCTAGACATCACCTAGGATCTCTCCTCCCCGACGGGGTCCCTCCCAGGAGCGAGATCTAGGCGCCGCCGGCGATCTTCCGCCGCCCCTGCGCACGCGCGGACCGTCCGGCCCCAGGGCACGGACCGTCCGGCCCCAGGGCACAGACCGTCTGGCCGTCAGGCAGGAAACCTTAGCCTCACGCTAGGCCACGGACCGTCCGCCCCTGTGCAGAGAGTACCGCCGCTGGTTCGTATTGAGAGATTGGCGCCCCAAACAGGTGTCAACACATTGCACTGCTGATAAGGTCTGATCGAATACCGTCAAATATAATTATATGCCGACATGTCGTGACAATGCTTAGTCATTATACTAGTATAATTAGAAAATCGATCCAAAGTCTTGGAGTTATACATGTCTGCTGTTGCGTGCTGACATGGCCGTCGAGCGTCGGCCGCAGTAACAACACATGCCGAATTACGTGCCAGGCCTCATAATAAACTGTTGAGAGAAGAGTGCGCTCGGATGATTACTGTTACAAAATAACATATTACAATGTTATATGTGATATAGTGACCAATCCAAGGGGCTCGACGAACACATCCCCAAGGGACACACCCCTTGGGGATGACCCCTGTCACATGTATATAAGGACTACTCTCTCTATAATAAACAGTGGTTCTGTCATTTGTCTCTCTCAATCTTGTTACCACTGAGTATACTCTCCAACACGTTATCAGCACTGCTCACGAGAGAATAGATAGATTTTTTTGTCGAAGAGAAGAATGAAAAATCGGCTTGGAGCAATTGTGATCCGCTTTGCATGACGCCATGGTGATGATGTCCCTTTTCTTGCATCGATTGATGGCGTGTCTTGTCCACATCTAGCACTATGAGTCTACAACAATTCTATAAGCATTCATTACGTTTCTATCTTCTATGGCACGATTGTTTATCCTTGCTGTGGCTGGCCGCGCGCCGAGGCTGGGGCCTCGTGCCCAAGCCACCAGAGAGCCGCGCCCTGCCGCCTGCGTCGTCGGGGGACTCGCCCGCGTGCGCATCGGGGCAGCACACTCGCATGCTAAGGAGGCCGCGCCATGGACGCACGCCTGCATCGCCGCCGTGGCCAGCATGCCGAGGGTCGCGCCCGCGCGTAGAGGCCGCTGTCCGCGCCGCCATGGGTCGTGCTCGCGCGTGCAGAAGGCCACACCCGCACGCCGGAGGCCGCGCCTCGCTCTCGTCGGGGATGGGGCCGGGCCGCCACCCACGCGCCCGCCGCCAGAGGGCCGCGCGCCCACACGTGCCCGCCGCTGGGGGGGCGTGCCGGCAGTGTCGTAAGTCGCCTGCCCACGCCGCCGCGGGGCCACGCGCCCGGGTCGGGTCAGTGCGCCCGCGCCGAGCCGCCGAGGGGCCGGGGGGCGCACGCCTGGGCTGCCTGCATCGTCGCTGGAAGGGACGCGCGCCCGAGCCGACGCCGGGGCCGGGGCCAGTGCCGCCGTGCCGGGGCTAAAGCCGCGCCGCCAGAGAAGGCGGCGAGCCCACACACCAGGAATGCACCCGAGCCGCCTGGGATGGAGTCGTGGCCTAGACCACCATGGCCAGCGCCCGCGCGCCAGGTCTGCCCGGCCGGGGTCGCGCCGCCGGTGTGCGCCCGCCTGGTCGGGGCCACGCCGCTGGGACTGAGGCCGACGCCTAGGCCGAGACGCCGGGCAAGCAGCCGCCGCCAGTCGCTTGAATGTGAGAGGCGGTTAGGGTTTTCTAACCCTAACCGTCATCTTTAATGGGCTCTTTTTGATGGGCTATATGGGCTATTTCCATTGTTTGGGCCTACGATTTTACCGTTTTAGCCTTTATTTTCTGCAGTTTCAGACAAAATGAATTATGTATTTGTACATAATTACTATCTAAATCAGTGTTAGTGCGTCTAAATTCGAATATTTAGACTGCTGATAATATATATAATTGTACAAATTTGTCTGTTGTACTATAAAAAAATTTGCAGACTTGTTCGTGAATTATAATTGTTTCTACATTTATAATTCACATATTTTCGACTTGCTTTTGTTTTTGCATTCTTTTATGTTTGCATGGAAAACAGAGCACATAATTAAGTCGAAACTAATGGTCCTCATGCAAAATGATATTGCATTTTTGGAAAAGCATAGGGTGATGGGGTCCTAAGCACTGGCTGCGCTAAATTCTTTATAGAGTTTAATAGCCTAGAGACCGTGCTTTAGGCCGCATTTGAAATGTCTATCACTATGAGGTCTACATCTTTCGAGATGATTACCTATACATGCTACCGAAAAAGATCACGGACCACGTAGGCGTCGTGGGCTATGGAGCCAGGCTAGACGCTGCAGTCATGATGGCAACTAAAAGACTTCTTTTAATTAAGTACTACTTAATTATATAGTGACTTCTTGCAAAATATGATGCATATATATTCAACTTGGGACTATTCAACACATGATGGAGATCTAAGCTTTGGCTGCAATAAGTTCTTAGAATTTATTTGCCCTGAGACCAAGCTTTTTAGACAGCAAAATGTTATTTGCCCATCAGTAAGAGGTCTACATCATATGGTCATGATGATTACCTATGTGTTCTTCCAAGTAGATATGTTGGAGATGTTTTGTTGGTTATTCACCTTTATGGTGATTTCCATTTTATTTTTGAAATTTTGGTCAAGCACAGGGTAGTGGAGTCCTAAGCATTGGCTGCGGTATGTTCTTTGAATATATCAGCCCAGAGACCATGCTTTCAGGCAGCAAAAGTTTTGCCCACTACTGGGAGATCTACTCCATTGTTTCATGACATGGAGATTATCTTCGTTGTGTCCACCAATTTTTCAAAAATCTGTTGGTACACTTTATGTGATACCAGAATTTCTCCAACATATGAATATATGATATATTTTGCGGCAAGATAAAATGGTTAAGCCATTTGAAGGATAATTATTTAATAGAGTTCGATGAACTCGCCTAATGGGCTTAATTATCCTCAATGTTCATTGGATATAAAGATCATTTTTGCATAATATGGGGATTCACTTCTTCACTTTGGAGGAAGTGTGATGCTCTCATTCTCTTAAGGTTCTTATGAAAAGAACTAATGTGCTTTTGTGGCTTGATGTGCAAGCCCAAAATGAATAGCAAAGAAAATCATAAGACATTTGGACTTATGAGTATGTGTCTACATTATGTTGTAGACTAACACTTTGTATTCATATATTTTGCTTGAAAGCAAATATATAAGCACATTAAAAAGGGAAGGGCAATGAGTATGACAAACTTTTTTGTCATTACACTATACGTGGTATAGTGTTGTATGCCTAAGCATCAAATCTTGTATATGAAATCCCAATAGATGCATACTACTCATGAAAGCTAAGATATGAAATGTACTTCAATCTTCCATCTGACATCATAACAATGGTTAGTTGTGTAAATCATGATTTGGACTAATCATGTAACAACACTTCTTTTTCTAAGAGAAGACCACTTTGTTAGATGATTTGCTTTTGAGTACTATTTAAATGATGCATGAGATTTGGTATAATCTCATAATTGATGTTGTGATAGGTTCAACTCATGCGATGTGAGTTGAACACACTCATGTGATTTGAGTGTAAAAACTCATATGAATTTGAGTTAACAAACTCATCGATTGGAGTTGATCACTCATGTGATTTGAGTTGAACAAGCTCGTCGATTAGAGTTGAACCAACTCATCAAGGGAGTTGAACACTCATTGATTTGAGTTGTGCAAACTTGTACGGGATTTTTCTAATTGAGGAAGAAACATGCAATGTGAAGAATTTAACCACAAACTCTATATATGGGGAAACAAAATATTCTCATATTTCTTTGGAAAGAGGAAAGAATATTTTGACAATAGCTTCATGCTATATCATGATATGTTATTATCATATCCCCTTTTGGTATTGGATGTATCAAGGATGTGTTGATATATCCTAATTGTTATCTTACCATATTATAGAGATATCCATATAATTTCTATCATATGGAAACAAAGGTGATAGTGATGGATATTGCATGTGTTTCTCAGAAACATTTCTTTTGGATTGTATTCGAAATACATCCTCCCGTACAATGTGTTGCATTTGTTATAACTTTTCATGTGATGATGCTTACCATGCTGGGTAAGATTGAATTGGTCATTCCATTGTTGGGATGAAATGAAAAGTTATGGACAATTCAATTGGTCATGTTTTCCCATAAGATAGATACTTGATGAGTATCATTGGGAATGAGATTTTAAGTCCCTCTTATCTTAAAATCTGATATGAATTGGTTAAAGTTCTTTGAATTGTTTCAAAGGAACGAGTGTGGTCCATTACAGAGATTGTATGGATATTGAAGGCTTTATATGGTTCTTAGGTGCATCTATATGATGACCTCAAGTGTGTCCTTCGGACAACACATGACCATTAAGTAATAATGTCTCAAGCTTGAGCACATTAGCCTCCACACTACCGAATTTACCAAATGTTCTTACAATGATGACTGTTTGTCTTGGTATTCAGAATGATATCCATATTGGATATGACGAGTCTGTGATAGATTCAAAAATTTCAGATCATTAATGACCATCAGTAATGAATTGTCATTTCCAACTAGTTATGGTTGGAGACAGGAAGCTTTTGCATGCTCCTGGCTTGTGATTAACTGCACGTACTACATGTACAAGTTCCCCTATGGTTTTAGTACGTGGGAATCCATGAAAGATTTCCCATGCGTACATTGGGTATGTTCCCAATCTCACCACCGCGGCGTACATGTATGGGCACACTGAAAGCTAGGGATCTATGTGAGAATTCATTCTCCGTCGATCATTAAGTTTTAGAATCTCTTCATGAGAATCTATTTACACCATGTACGCTTGCTTGAATCATGAGCTTTTCCAGGCATTAGGAGGAGATTTCGAGTACCAAAAAGAATGCCAGGAAATTATAATGAATGCAGTAAGCATTCAGGCTCAGGATCACGTACTAAAACTGAACCTTTGGGTTCTAATGATTTGCAAGAAGTTGCAAATTGACTGCCATGTGCATTTACTATGAGGTGTCACTCAAATTAATCCTATGTGGAAGTGTGAGAAAGAGTGGTTACATGGAAAACCACTTAACTCAACGTTGTTGTTAATAAGAGGGGGAGAAGTATGGTCACAAATTGGGATTAAGATGCTTGCAAGCAGCTGAAGGCTAGACCTTCTAAGATAGTAAATGCAGACCAACTATTTGTTGGTAACCAACCTAGCGTTGGTGGACACCTAGAGGATATGAATTATCCTGTGAATGGAAGACATTCACAACCTAGCTCAGTGCGCACTGATGAGGCTAGGTTATCGGAAGCCCTTGATTCTCGTTTTGGGATTTCACGACAAATCATAAGGGTGCATAAGAAAATGACTTCATGTCAACTGGAGAATTGTGTTATTTGAACGCTACAAGTGTTGACACATACATCTCAGCAATTGTATATGCGCTCCAAGTGATCCAAAAGACTATGGTCATAGCAGAGCACGAGTATGCTCAAACTGGATCTTGATGAGTGATACAATGTTGCAGAGATAGCCTTGCTCACCGAAAAGAAGTGTTGAATTATTTCCACTTCAAGGTATCTTACTGTGGATACAAGTTTTCATGGAATTGAAAACAATGAGGTGGTGAGAAAGCATGGCTAGTAGTAACTGGTTTTTACGCAAACCCAAAGATTATTTTAATGCTATAAATTCTCCTCTACTATGAGTGGTAAAATTCCGATGCAATATTATGGGCAGTAAATCATCTATCTTTGCAGTCGGTAGATGTAGTGACAACATATGCTTATGCGGTCACTGGATTATGGTATTTATGGAATCTTGAAGGATTACAAATACATAATCACTAATCACAAATTTGCAATGCTTGGAAAGTCTTTGTGACTTAGAGCATTCAGGTCAAATATGGTACATTCGACCTAGTGAATCCTTCCTTCCGAAGGGATACACGAAGAATGATATGTTTAGTGTAAATATGTGCAGCATATTTCTAAGCATACATTACTTATCGATGGAATTCGAGATAGAGGATATGAATTGAAAGAGATTTTCAATTCAAAGTAAACTATCTTGAGTATCTTAGATACAAAGTTGTCTATATCAAACATAAATTGAAGAAATTCAATATGAAAGAATCATGGTTATTTGATTCTTTCAGATCATGAGATTTGCTATTGTATTTTGCAAGAGCATCCGGTCGGATATTGCTTTGCAATGATTTGCTAGCTAACAACACATGAGATCGAGTTATGATCTCCAGGTGTACTCATGCTTTCCTTATGTTTGGATATATTGACCTTGGATATCTATAGAAGATCCCCAGGTACAAGATCAATGACATACTTCTAGTAAGTTGGACCTACTGTTTGATAAATGTCGATCAACAGAGAGTAATGGTCATTTACACACAGAATGATATACTACATACTGAGGATATGTGGTGGTCATGATTTCCTATCACTGACCTTATTATCTATGAAGATAATTATACTTTGTGTTGTTTAGATGACAAACAAGTTACGAACTAAGTCTCTACCTTACTCCACATTTTAAATGTGTTTGAGAGCAGGTATGAGATGACTTAGTGATTTGTAAAGATCAGGGGGAGTTTCCCTCTTGATCGGAAGAACTTGTTTATACATCATGTTGTACTCTTTTCTTCACATGAGTTTTTCCCTGCTTGGGTTTCTCATTCAAAGTTTTTAACGAGGTAACATCAACACAAGGCCTATGTCGTATCATCTATTTTTCCCGTAGAGGTTTTCGAGGATGATACATTATGACATAGTTATTGTTGTATTTGAACTAGGTGATGAGTTTATCTCCTTAGAGTTCAAATGAATCAACAATAGAGTATGACTACTCTCCTTATTTTTCCCACTGGGTTTTTAAGGAGACTCAGCTGGTATGTTGATTTCTTAGTTTTTCTGACTAGATTATCTTGGAAAAATATTAGCCTGAGTTATATGTCTCATCATTTATTTTCCCCACTGGGGTTTTTGAGATGATGACTATAGACATATTGTTGTTCTTTGGGCTAGAGGTCCATGGGAGAACAATGGCATACCATGGTTCAATTGAACCACCGACAATTATCTATAAGGATAATTGAGCTTGTGTTGTTCAGATGGAAACATGTTATATCATGAGCAACATTAATGAACATATTGCTCCTAAATTGTATTATCCATCTTGCAAACAAAGTCTTGTGATAATCTTGCTGATTTATTCACAACTCTCTACCATACTCAACGTTGAGGGGATTGGTATGAGAAGACTTAAGTAATTGCAAGAATCAGGGGGGAGTAATTCTCCGTGATATTTGACCTGTTTTGTACCATCATATTACACTCTTTTCTTTGTATGAGTTTTTGCCTTGTTAAGGTTTTCTCATCCAAAGTTTTTAACGAGGTAATATCAACTAAGCTATATGCTTCATCATTGATTTTTCCCCAAGGGGGTTTTTATGAATGATGATTACAAGCATATTTTCTTTTGGAGTTCAATGTGAGTTTTACTCATAATCCAAAAGCATTGTGTACTCATTTTTCCCACAGGGTTTTTGAGGAGATGAAACATTGGAAGATAGCATGCAGTTGATCAAATGGACTTGATTGATCAAGGGGTAGTGTTACAAAATAACATATTACAATGTTATATGTGATATAGTGACCAATCCAAGGGGCTCGACGAACACAACCCCAAGGGACAAACCCCTTGGGAATGACCCCTGTCACATGTATATAAGGACTACTCTCTCTGCAGTAAACAGTGGTTCTCTCATTTGTCGGGAACATACACAATGTACGCATGGGAAATCTTTCATGGATTCCCACATACTAAAACCATAGGGGAACTTGTACATGCAGTTGATCAAATGGACTTGGATTGATCAAGGGGGAGTGTAATACCCACTTTGTAATTTGTTAGAAATAATATCAATAGAGAAACAATTTCTCCTTATGTGAGTTTAACCTTTATGCATCATCACATGTGTACACCCTAGGTAAAAACAAATAATTAATAACATAAAAACCACTAAAATATGTATCATGCTGGTTTTCATTGTTGTGTGCATCTTGTGACCGCATAATAAATCACATGAAAAGAAAATATTAAAGTCTCAAGTGGAATTTAGAATATATAAGAGATTTTAGAATTTAGAAAAGAGAGAGAGAGAAATATTGGACAATACCAAATAAAATCCTTAGAGAAATAAATTCATTTCACCATGGATTGTTTGAATCATACCTTCAAATAGTTGAGTACAAATTCGTCACAAAATTTGAAATCCAAAATTTGGATTTCAAAATAAAAAGAAAACAAAAGCAAAAGAAAAAAAAAGGGAAACCCTAACTGGGCCTCTGTAACCAATTCAGCCCACTCTCTTCACGTCTGTCGCGCGGCCCAGTTCTGGTAAAACCGCGCCGACACCTGGCCCCCACATGGCAGCTTCACGCGCTCGCTCGGTGTAACGCTGGCGTGTGGGTCCCTCGTCCGCCGGTCGTCGTCTCCACGAAAAGGGCACTGCATGAACGGACTTCACCATTTCTTGCGCGGAGCTTCCGTCAGTCCGCGCCTGCAGGGTCTTGGGCGCCTGGCTATAAACTCGGTCGCCGCCTTACTCCGCCCCTACCCTCCTTTGAACTAGTCCGCCGAGAGCTCTGCGTTTATTTTACCCGCAGCCGCCGCCATTGACACCGTGAGAGAGAAGAAGAAAAAGTTGGAGCACCGTCATCGGGGATATCTCGATTGAGCACTCCAGTGCTTCGGCTGCGGCATTAGGAAGCTTCGGCGACTCAGAGCGAAACCAATCGTGACCACGAGAAGGGCTGGGAGCGTTCTCGGGTCCCCGGAATTTGTCGTCGAGGCTCTAGCTCCGCCGCATCACCGCCGCGCGTCGGGGGCAGAGATCACCGCGACACAATCGTAGGTAACTTCACCTTTGTGCCACTCGCCCTTCCCTCCACATCGTGTAGCAACTCTCTGGGGTCCAATTAATGCATCTGGGCGCTGCGCCGGCGATCGTCGATGAACCTCCGCCACGGTTTAGCTCACACATCGCCGTGTATTTTTCGTCTGGGGTTGTGGATGGCTTCATCGCCGTCGATTGGATAGCCAACGACCGAGATCAGGTGATTGTGTTGCCATTTTGGGTAACTGATCCGGACAGTTGGATGTGTGATCAGTGGCCGAGCGTTGATCATGTTCTCATTTAATCCGGACCGTAGTGTTTAGATCCAAGGGTCGAATTCTGTTACTTCAGCGCAATTTAATCTAAGCCCTTGGTTCTGGTTCTAGCGACGGATATCACACCATACACTTTCAACTAGGAAGTTTTGTAAAAGAGTCCTCAGAAAAAAGGAAATCAACCCGCAGTACTACAAATAGTGTTCTGAGTCTTGAAACAACTTGCACAGAGGCCCCTGTAGTTCCCTAGTTTAATGCGCCTAGTCCAGAGCCTGTTGTAAATTGAATAATGAATTAGAAAATAAATTTTTATATGAAAATAAATACTAGAACTTTAATAAATCATAGAAAATGCATATGAACTCCAAATCACTTAATTCCAGTTTCTAAAATTTTATAAGTTTACTCTCTATCACTTAGAGTCTCTGTTGTGACATGAAAATAGTAAGAAAATTTATTCCTCACTTAATCCTATTTTAAGCACATAAAACCTTTGGAAATTCATATCTCAAAATCTATAACCCCAAAAATTATGATTCCTGTTCCTAGGATTTTATGTTAATGTGTAGATTATTACTGTATATTTTGTTTACATGTTTGGTGTGATGTTAATTTTCTCTATACATTGTGCTTGTTTGTATTGTGGCGAGTAGAAGAACCTGTGACCGAGGATCCTGGTGACCAGCAGATAGAAGTAGCTGAGCAGGAGCTCATTGAAGACAAGTTGTGCCCTTGATCACTTTTGTTTGCCCAATAATATTCTTTATTATCACTATTCAATGCATAGGTTTAATTTTGATGGGACCCAATAGGTCACCCTAGTCTGTTTATCCTGATTACCTTGTTCACCCCTGAATCATTGGGTAGTTTGCTACTGCTTTACATGGTTTTGGAATAATATTTTGTTATATCCATGTTCCAGTATTATGTTATTTTATTTATGTTCATGTCAAGATCATTAATGTTAATTGGAACATGGAGCTTAACTTGAGAAACACGTGCCACCACAAGGGTTTAATGGGACGCCCTTGGCCAACTAACAAGGAAAGCTAGTGGAAGACTACCTTACCCGAAAGGGGCAAGGGCAGTAGGGGATTGCATGCAAGGAGGTTCTCGGGTTGATTTTGCTGCGATGGCGGTCAGACAGGGGATTCTTGCAAGTGCTCTTCCCATAAACTGTAGCGGGTTTTCGGAAGCTAGTGGAACTTTGTAAAGGCCTGGTAGTGGATCCCTAGCCATTCACCTTGGTAGTGTCTAAGGGTCTAGCTAACCCTGGCGACATGGGATACACGACTTGTGGGTACAGGGTACAACCTCTGCAGAGTGTAAAACTAGTATACTAGCCGAGCTCACGGTCTTGAGCAGCTCAGGACTCTCTGATGATTAATTTATGGAACTTAAATTCAATTTGTCATTTGCATTGCATGGGTTTATTATTAATTTTGTTCTAATACTTTATTTAAGGTTTGGTATTTACTTGCACTTAGTAACTGCTAATAAATTTTGACCAACTACTTAAAAGCAATGCTCAGCTTTAACCTCTGTTGTTGATTAGCCTTACACATCACATGAACTTCCACCTTTGTGAGTTCATGCCACTGGTTCCCCACAACTTGTTGAGCTATGATCATGTGTGAGCTCACCCTTGCTGTCTCACACCCCCCCACAGGAGAAGGACATGTGGTTCAAGTGGAGCCACGTATCGAGGAGTTCGATTCGATCTAGGTGGCGTTTCTCAGTTGACATTGGCGCCAAGGACGATCCTTAGTTTGTTTATATTTATCTTCTATTTTGTAATAAGACTTCAGCTATGTAATAAATACTCTGATGTTATTGTGACATTTATCTCTATACACTATGTTATTATATATGTTGTCTTCTTGGCGCATGTATGAGATGCACCTAGCTTTGTTCCTTACAGCCGGGTGTGACAGAAGTGGTATCAGAGGAAATGTTGACTGTAGGACGAAACCTAGATAGAAATGGACAAAACCCTTCCCTACTTACCTTACTCTGATTCATTCTATACTTGTCTCATCTTGATCCTGTCTCACCTTCTACTATTCCACTCTGATCATTCTTATCTTTTCTACTCTAAGACAAGAAGGATTTCACACCTTGGAATCATACATTTATAACCTTTTTAAGAGACAGGAGACCTAAGACCAAAAAAAAATTAAAAAAAATATTTTCTCTATTAAAAATGTTGGTTGATTGTTTTGATGATCAATGCCTGATTTGCTTCTTTGATTGATTGAAATAGTATAGACGGGCATCTTAGCATGTACCACCATAAGGTAATAAATTAGCTTTAGTAGGCGACACACTTAGCTAATAAATCCCTCAAAGTAACATGCTTCGTAATTACTCGCCTTGTCTACAATTCTTCCTTTCTTACCCTATGTTTCTAACCTAGATGGGCTACCCCTATACTGTTAGAAGAGAGCAGTATAGACTTGATCCTTGGTATGTCATGGTTAAGAAAGACAAAGACAGTTTATACATTGTGCTAAGGGAACCATAGAACTCACTAGTTCCAAAGGAGAAAGATTTGAAGATGGAATTGCAGTAACTACCGCCACCAGACTAGCGGCATTCTTAGTAGATGGGAAGTTTGTTGGTGACAACATCCGTGTGGTTAAGGATTTTCTGGAGGTCTTTCTAGAGGGGTTGCCAGGGATGCCACCAGATAGGAAAGTTGAGTTTGTCATGAATCTCTTACCTGGGACTACTCTTACTTCCAAACGGCCATACAGGATGTCCGTAGAAGAACTAAAGGAACTTAAGAAGCAATTAACGGAATTACAAGAGGTTGGGTACATTCGTCCGAGTTCCTCACCTTGGGGAGCGCCGGTTCTGTTTGTACAAAAGAAGGATGGGTCACAAAGGATGTGTGTGGATTATAGATCACTTAACGATGTCACTGTGAAGAACAAGTGTCCATTACCCTGCATTAAGGATTTATTTAATTAGATGAGAGATGCAAGGGTATTCTCGAAGATTGATCTTCGATCGGGTTGCCATCAAATGAAGATTAGGCCATCGGATATCCCCAAGACGGCTTTCTCGACTCGATATGGATTATATGAGTTCACTATTAAGTCGTTTGGATTAACTAATGCACCAGCTTATTTTATGGATTTGATGAATAAGGTGTTTATAGAGCATTTGGACAGATTCGTCGCGGTGTTCATCGACGATATTCTTATCTATTCTAAGAGTGAAGTGATCATGAGGAACATTTGAGATTGGAGCTACAAAAGCTATGAGATAATCAACTCTACGCCAAGTATAGCAAATGTGAGTTTTGGATTGGCGAGGTGCCGTTTCTTGGACATATCATTTCTAATGGAAGAATATCAGTGGATCCTGCTAAAGTCAAGGAGATAGTGGTGTGGAGCATACCCACTACATTTACTGAGGTCCGGAGTTTCTTGGGACTTGCAGGATATTATCAGAGATTTATTGAAGGATTTTCTAAGATTGCTAAGCCTATGACCTCGCTTCTGGAGAACGGAAGAGAATTTAAGTGGGACGAGAAGTGCCAAGATAGCTTTAACCAATTAAAGAAGAGATTGATGTCGCCACCAGTGTTGGTTATGCCAGATCTACAGAAAGGATTTGACATTTATTGTGATGCATGTGGCCAAGGCTTAAGATGTTTGCTCATGTAAGAAGGACATGTGACCGACTACGCGTCTCGACTGTTGCGGAAACAAGAGTTGAACTACCCTACTCATGACTTAGAACTGGCAGCCGTTGTGCATGCGCTTAAGATTTGGAGACTTTATATTATGGGAACCAAGTGTCAAGTTTACACGGATCATGAGAGTTTGAAGTATATATTCACTCAGAAGGATCTCAACCTTAGGCAACGCCATTGGTTGGAGCTTATTAAGGATTATGATTTGGAGATTTACTATCACCCGGGCAAGGCAAATTTGGTTGCAGATGCCTTGAGTCGAAAGTAGCATGTTCATTCAGCTGTTGTTGCCCAGCTACCCGATGAGATTGTTGAGGATTTCAGGAGACTTAACCTGGGGATAGTTGCTCACACTGAAGGAGTTACTATTGATGTGGAACCTACCTTGGAGCAAGAAATCCGCAAAGGACAAATTGGTGATGCTAAAATACAAGAGATCAAGGATCTTATTACTGAAGGTCGAGGTCCGGAATTCACGGAAAATGAGCAAGGCACTGTGTGGTTCAAGGACATGATATGTGTTCCTGATATTGAAAGCCTTCTAGAGACTATATTGAAGGAAGCCCATGACTCGAATTATTCTATTCATCCTGGTAGTACCAAGATGTATCAGGATTTGAAACAAACGTATTGGCGGTATGGATTGAAGGGAGATGTGGCTGCACATGTGATTATGTGTGATGTGTGTCAAAGAGTTAAGGTTGAACACCAGAGGCCAACTGGACTACTGCATCCACTGAAGATACCCGAGTGGAAGTGGGAAGAGATTGGTATGGATTTCATTACTGGATTGCCTCGCACCTCGAAAGGATAGGATTCTATATGGGTTATTGTGGATAGACTAACCAAAGTGGCTCATTTCATTCTGGTCAAGACTACTTTTGAGGTATCTCAATTGGCGGAGTTATTTATGGCTCGGATTGTGTCTCTACACGGTGTACCGAAGAAGATCGTCTCGGATAGAGGATCATAGTTTACCTCCAGATTTTGGAAAAGTTTTCATGAGAAAATGGATATAAAGTTGAAATTTAGTTCAGCCTATCACCCTCAGACTGATGGATAGACTGAAAGGACTAATCAAGTATTGGAGGACATGTTGAGTGCTTGTGCCCTTCAGCATGGTAGTAGTTAGGACAAGAGTCTACCTTATGCTAAGTTCTGATATAATAATAGTTACCAGGCCAATCTGAAGATGTCACCGTTCGAAACTCTGTATGATAGGAAATGCAGGACTCCTCTATTTTGGACCAGACTAGAGGAAGACAGTTCTTTGGACCTGAACTTATTCAAGAGGCAGAAGAACAAGTCCATATAATTCAGGAGAATTTGAGGGTAGCTCAAACTAGGCAAAAGAGCTATGCTGATAATAGAAGAAGACCACTGGAATTTGAGTAAGGAGATTATGTGTACCTCAAGGTGTCACCACTTCGTGGAATGAGGAGATTCAAAGTTAAGGGCAAATTGTACCCTCGCTTTATTGGACCATTCATGATCCTTAGGCGAGTTGGGGAGATGGCATACCAACTCGAGCTACCTGCTAGCCTATCGGATGTGCATAATGTGTTCCACGTATCTCAACTGAAGAAGTGTCTCCGTGTCCCTGAGGAACAGTTACCAATGGAAGAGCTCAGTGTTCAGGGTGATTTGACTGACATGGAGTATCCTGTCAAGATTCTGGATACTTTACTCGAGTTACAAGAAATAAGGTGATAAAGATGTGCAAAGTGCAATGGAGTCACCATGGCGAAGAAGAAGCAACATGGAAAAGAGAAGAAGAGCTTCACATATTTTTCCCCATCTTTTCCTAGAACTTCTTAAATCTCGAGAACGAGATTTTTATTAAGGGGGTAGGATTTGTAATACCCACTTTGTAATTTGTTAGAAATAATATCAATAGAGAAACAATTTCTCCTTATGTGAGTTTAACCTTTATGCATCATCACATGTGTACACCCTAGGTAAAAACAAATAATTAATAACATAAAAACCACTAAAATATGTATCATGCTGGTTTTCATTGTTGTGTGCATCTTGTGTCCGCATAATAAATCACATGAAAAGAAAATATTAAAGTCTCAAGTGGAATTTAGAATATATAAGAGATTTTAGAATTTAGAAAAGAGAGAGAGAGAAATATTGGACAATACCAAATAAAATCCTTAGAGAAATAAATTCATTTCACCATGGATTGTTTGAATCATACCTTCAAATAGTTGAGTACAAATTCGTCACAAAATTTGAAATCCAAAATTTGGATTTCAAAATAAAAAGAAAACAAAAGAAAAAGAAAAAGAAAAAAAAGGGAAACCCTAACTGGGCCTTTGTAACCAATTCGGTCCACTCTCTTCACGTCTGTCGCGCGACCTAGTTCTGGTAAAACCGCGCCGACACATGGCCCCCACTTGGCACCTTCACGCACTCGCTCGGTGTACCGATGGCGTGTGGGTCCCTCGTCCGCCGGTCATCGTCTTCGCGAAAAGGGCGCTGCGTGAACAGACTTCCCCATTACTTGCGCGGAGCTTCCGTCAGTCTGCGCCTGCAGGGTCTTGGGCGCCTGGCTATAAACTCGGTCGCCGCCTTACTCGGCCCCTACCCTCCTTTGAACTAGTCCGCCGAGAGCTCTGCGTTTATTTTACTCGCAGCCGCCACCATTGACACCGAGAGAGAGAAGAATAAAAAGTTGGAGCGCCGTCGTCGAGGATATCTCGATTGAGCACTCCAGTGCTAGGGCCATGGCATTAGGAAGCTTCGGCGACTCAGAGCGGAACCAATCGTGACCACGAGAAGGGCTGGGAGCGTTCTCGGGTCCCCGGAATTTCTTGCCGAGGCTCTAGCTCCGCCGCATCACCGCCGTGCGCCGGGGGCAGAGATCACCGCGGCACAATCGTAGGTAACTTCACCTTTGTGCGAATCGCCCTTCCCTCCGCATCATGTAGCAACTCTCTGGGGTCCGATTAATGCATTTGGGCGCTGCGCTGACGATCGTCGATGAACCTCCGCCACGGTTTAGCTCACATGCCACCGTGTATTTTTCGTCTGGGGTTGTGGATGGCTTCATCGCCGTTGATTGGATAGCCAACGACCGAGATCAGGTGATTGTGTTGCCGTTTTGGGTAACCGATCCGGACCGTTGGATGTGTGATCAGTGGCCGAGCGTTGATCATGTTCTCATTTAATCCAAACCGTAGTGTTTAGATCCAAGGGTCGAATTATGTTACTTCAGCGCAATTTAATCTGGGCCCTTGGTTCTGGATCTAGCGACGGATATCACACCATACCCTTTCAGCCAGGAAGTTTTGTAAAAGAGTCCTCGGAAAAAAGAAAATCAACCCGCAGTACTACAAATAGTGTTCTGAGTCTTGAAACAACTTGCACAGAGGCCCCTGTTGTTCCCTGGTTTAATGCGCCCAGTCCAGAGCCTGTTGTAAATTGAATAATGAATTAGAAAATAGATTTTTATATGAAAATAAATACTAGAACATTAATAAATCATAGAAAATTCATATGAACTCCAAATCACTTAATTCCAGTTTCTAAAATTTTATAATTTTACTCTCTATCACTTAGAGTCTCTGTTGTGACATGAAAACAGTAAGAAAATTTATTCCTCACTTAATCCTATTTTAAGCACATAAAACCTTTGGAAATTCATATCTCAAAATCTATAACCCCAAAAATTATGATTCTTGTTCCTAGGATTTTATGTTAATGTGTAGATTATTACTGTATATTTTGTTTACATGTTTGGTGTGATGTTAATTTTATCTATACACTGTGCTTGTTTGTATTGTGGCGAGTAGAAGAACCTGTGACCGAGGATCCTGGTGACCAGTAGATAGAAGTAACTGAGCAGGAGCTCATTGATGGCAAGTTGTGCCCTTGATCACTTTTGTTTACCTAATAATATTCTTTATTATCACTATTCAATGCATAGGTTTAATTTTGATGGGACCCAATAGGTCACCTAGTCTGTTTATCCTGATTACCTTGTTCACCCCTGAATCATTGGGTAGTTTGCTACTGCTTTACATGGTTTTGGGATAATATTTTGTTATATCCATGTTCCAGTATTCTGTTATTTTATTTATGTTCATGTCAAGATCATTAATGTTAATTGGAACATGGAGCTTAACTTGAGAAACACGTGCCACCACAAGGGTTTAATGGGACGTCCTTGGCCAACTAACTAGGAAAGCTAGTGGAAGACTACCTTACCCGAAAGGGGCAAGGGCAGTAGGTGATTGCATGCAAAGAGGATCTCGGTTTGATTTTGCTGCGATGGCGGTGAGACGAGGGATTCTTGCAAGTGCTCTTCCCATAAACTGTATCAGGTTTTCGAAAGCTAGTGCAACTTTGTAAAGGCCTCGTAGTGGATCCCTAGCCATCAGTGGCGTAGACAGTGGGTGGTCCGGGTGGGCCACAACATATCCTAAGCCGGCCCACCGGATCACCAGTCCACCAAGATCCATATAAAAAATACTGATATATATTATATTTGCATTCTAATATATATATTTATAGACTTAAATGTTAAATCTATAGTGTTATATGCTATTTTTATCTTTATATTTTGAACTATATACCAAATTATTTATAAAAATCCTAATGGCATACCTCACGAAAAAATTCTAGCTACGCCACTTCTAGCCATTCACCTCGGTAGTGTCTAAGGGTCTAGCTAACCCTGGCGACATGGGATACACGACTTGTGGGTACAGGGTACAACCTCTGCAGAGTGTAAAACTAGTATACTAGCCGAGCTCACGGTCATGAGCAGCTCATGACTCTCTGATGATTAATATATGGAACTTAAATTCAATTTTGTCATTTGCATTGCATGGGTTTATTATTAATTTTGTTCTAATACTTTATTTAAGGTTTGGTATTTACTTGCACTTAGTAAATGCTAATAAAATTTTGACCAACTACTTAAAAGCAATACTCAGCTTTAACCCATGTTGTTGATTAGCCTTACACATCACATGAACTTTCACCTTTGTGAGTTCATGCCACTGGTTCCCCATAACTTGTTGAGCTATGATCATGTGTGAGCTCACCCTTGCTGTCTCACACCCCCCCCCACAGGAGAAGGGCAGGTGGTTCAAGTGGAGCCACGTATCGAGGGGTTCGATTCGATCTAGGTGGCGTTTCTCAGTTGACATTGGCGCCAAGGACGATCCTTAGTTTGTTTATATTTATCTTCTGTTTTGTAATAAGATTTCCGCTATTTAATAAATACTCCGATGTTATTGTGACATTTATCTTTATACACTATGTTATTATATATGTTGTCTTCTTGGCGCATGTATGAGATGCACCTGGCTTTGTTCCTTACAGCCGGGTGTGACAAGGAGTGTTACAAAATAACATATTACAATGTTATATGTGATATAGTGACCAATCCAAGGGGCACATTGTCGGTGTTTTGGGTCCGACCGCACACCCGGGGTTGCCCCTCGAGGTGTTTTTAGGAGTAGGACGGTGTCGACAACTATAGCAAAATGGTTCGTGCCGATTGCACGAAGGGCAGTGGACAAGGTTTACAGGTTCGGGCCGCTTAGAGATGCGTAACACCCTACGTCCTGGTGAGTATGTTTGGTGAACGAGGTTACAAGAGAGCTCTCTGAATTGAGAGTGCAGAGAGTTGATGTAGGTGGCTAAGTAAAATAGGGTCGATCGTTCTGAAGGGGTGCCCCCTAGGCCTTATATACTCGACCGTGGGGCAATACATGTGGATATGATAACAACGAGTAGCTAAAAGATAGTGAACTTCTTGAGTTTATCTCCGCGTAACCCTCGCCGACTTATCCTCGCATGGCTCCATTGCATGGGGGCTCCGGCGCGGGAAAGTCGGAACTCTGTTGTGGTCAGTCGTTCGACGTCGTGGATCGTCCGGGTTTGCATCAATCTGGCCTCATGTCGATCTGCTCTGCTGGTTGTCTCTCCCCAGGCCCACGAAAGAATGACCTTATGATTTATTGGGCCCTTGGGCCTTTCGTGAGGTCTTTTACTCTTTAGTGGACCTGGGGGATATCTATCCCCCACAAGCCCCCGATCTTTGAGTTGATTTAGAGGTAATCAGCCCAAAGATCCCAGGTCCAGCTTGCAGGTGATTTGAAGAAAATGACTTCCTGTTGTCTTCTCCTGCTTCGATCACTCGTTGACCGAGGCTTAGTTTCGTGCTTGTGCCTTAGAGGTCGGCATTTCAATTTGTAGGATTTTGAACTTCATTGGGTGCACCGGAGGTGCACCCAATGGGTGTAGCCCCCGAGCTTCGAGTAGATTTTAGAAAATAATCTACTCGAAGGTCTTCCCCAGAAATTATTTCCATTTGTGCTCCTGTGTTTTGGTTGAGGGCTGGCCTTTTAATCTTGTCCCACTCCTTAGAAGTCGGCACTATCTTGGCTTGGAATAATAATCCATGGGGTGCACCGGAGGTGCACCCAATGGGTGTAGCCCCCGACCTTCAAATGGATTTTTAAGGGTAATCCATTCGAAGGTCTTCCTTTCGTGCCTCTTTGCTGAAAATTATCCTTTTCGCTTGTAGAAATTGGCATGAAGCTATTTGCATTATGCTTTGGAGGTCAGCATTACGTCATCAATATTTTGCTTCGGAGGTCAGCATATATTTTGTCTTTAGCAGCCGAGTTCGCAATCTATCCATATCTTGCTGGGTAGTGCAATTTATTTGTACTGCGACTGATTGGACATCTGATGGACGTTCTCTGTCTAGTCTTCACGTCGCTTCTGTCGGCCATATTTTGTACTTCGCTGGCTATTTTTGGCTTTCCTCTGATCCTTACTGATATCTCATTTTTGTCTTGAGGCATTCACTGCCTGCCCTGCACAGATGTGACCGTTTTGAAAAATATACTGATAATTCCTGGGCGTCCCCCCCCAATGGGTGTGGGCAAGGGACGGCTTGGTACGCTGAGTGTTTTAGCCGGCTGCTTCTGAGTTGTAATGTGATGTGACGGCGAGTGTAATCATATCCTCCGCGCTGTTGACTGGAGTCCCAATGGGTGTAGTGTTGTGTGAAACGGCGTCAGCCGCCTGACATGTCTTCAGACGGGTTGAAGTGCTTATTGAATGCTTGGCGACTGTTCAGTGACCGCGGTTGGAGGTGAGTGGTTGCCCTTTCCTTCTATAAATAACGCCGTTGTCTTTCTAGCTTTTTCACATCTCTTCGCTGTTCTCTGCTGCTTCCATCTCTTTTCTCCCTTCTGTTTCCACCATGGGCAAGAACAACAAGCGCAAGCGCGAGCCAACTCCTCCATCAGAGGAGTTTGGTGACTCGGAGTACTCAGAGGAGGAGTTCTCCTCTGAGTCCGAGGGGTCTCCTGCTCCCATCCCCCTGCGTGAGTCGTCTGACGACTCAGACGACTCCCAGGGGCTTGCGGCGGAGGTCTAGACGTACATCCGGGCCGTCGAGCGCTCCGGGCTCGAGGGCTCGGATGAGTCGGAGTACTCCTCGGATGAGGAGGACTCGGACGGCGGCGGAGAGGACGAGGACGACGATGATGACGACGGCGACGACGATGATGATGGCGACGGTGGCGGTAGCGGCAGCGGCAGGGGCAGCGGCGGCGGCAGCAAGGACGGCGACGGCGGCGGCAGCAGGGGCAGCAACCGTGGCGGCAACAGCAGGGGCAGCACCAGGGGCGGCAGCGGCGGCGGCAGCAACAGGGCCAGTGGCTAGATGCCACTGGTCTTTTAGATATTAGTATAGTATAGTTAGAAAAATGTAGTAGTAATGTAGAGTAGTATAGCGTAGTGTAGTAGTAGTAGTAATGTAATGTAGTAATAGTAGGGAAGTATCAACTCGCAAAGAGTTGATTTGTAAGTTTGTTATCTTCCCTTTTAATGAAAGAATGACTTTGGCTTCTTCTTGATGACTCGTCTTGCTTGCTTGTAAAACTGATTCCTTTGAGACAGTAGATGAATAACTTGGGGATCAAACTGATGCTTCCAGAAATAGCTGCCGAGTAACTTGTAGGCGGTGCCGGCGTTTTTTAGAGGTAACACCGAGCAACTGAAGACTGTATCAGTGTGTTAGAAGCAACGCCGAGTGATTGGAAAGCGACGTCGGCATTTTAGAGTTAGTGCCGAGCGACTGAAAGGCAATGTTGGCGTTTTAGAGGCAACGCCGAGCGACTGAACACTATATCAGCGTTTTAGAGGCAACGCCGAGTGATTAGAAAGCGACGTCGGCATTTTTAGAGGTAATGCCGAGCGACTGAACACGAAATCGGCGTCTTGGAGGCAACGCCGACTGACTGGAAGGTGACGTCGGCATTTTAGAGGTAATGCAGAGCGACTGAACATGAAATCGGCGTTTTGGAGGCGACGCCGAGTGATAGCAGGCCACGCGAGCCACTTTGAGGACGATGGCCGAGTGATGAGGTGGCGCACCGGTGTTCTGGAGACAACTGTCGGGTTTCCACGTGGCATGCTGGGGTTTTGGAAATAACCGCTGGGTGATGACTGGGCACTTTTTGAAACGGTATCTGGCTCGAGAATATCCCATAAGAGCTGCACTTTTAGCCGCCTTTGCTTTCCGTGCCCTAGTTCTTGCTTTCCCGCTTCCGAATCCTCTCCGCCATTCGCCTCCCGCTCTGCTCGCTGGTAGAATTGAGATGGCACCCAAGAGGAAGACCGCGAGCTCGTCTGCTGTGGTGATTCCTCCAATCGACCCCAACAGCCAGTTGCCTTTCGCAGGTAACCATATGTCCATCATTTCTGAAACTGAACTTCTCCACCTCGTATCCATCGGGGTTCTTCCTCCGCGGGAACTCTGTTCTTGGCGGATTTGCCATGGGTTTACTGTTCCGACAGAGGGTACCCATGAGTCCGTTGTTTACGCCCCTTTCCTTCTCCGCGGCCTTGGCCTTCCCATTTCTCCCTTTTTCCGTGGCCTCCTTGATTTCTATCATATTAACTTGACCCATCTGAACCCCAATTCAATTCTGCAAATCTCCATTTTCGTTCACTTATGCGAGGCCTTTCTTGGCGTGCTGCCACATTTCGGTTTGTGGAAATACTTGTATCATTGTCGCCCTGGGATGGCCGGGGGACAACATCAGTTGGTCGGGGGTGCCAGCTTGGAGATGCGCCGCGGGAGGAAAACTGAATATCTCGAGATCCCCCTCAAGGATAGCATTAAGGGATGGCGCCTAGAGTGGTTCATAGTTGAGAATTATGGGAATTCTCTCCCCTCCCGGTCGGGAAGGCAGCCGGACGTTCGCACCCCAAGCTGGACCGAGTCTCCCACAGATCAGGAGGTAGCCGAGGTAGGTGTGTTGCTAGCTGAGGTTGGACTGCTGAAAGAGAGGGGTCTGACTGCTGAAGCTGTGGTTACTGACTTTGTTTTCAAGAATATTCAGCCACTGAAAAACAGGGCCTATCTAGCTTATCTGTATCGAGGGCTAGCCGACTCAACTCGGGTTACCAACAGGAGAATTCCTTCTGCAGACTTGGTGAGCCGACTTGAAATGATCCTCAGGGGCAAGGTGTCAAATGTTGGTGCTCCAGTGGCGTACTCGGCCTGGAACTTGCCTCCTCCCAAAGCCTTCACCCTTTTCGTGTCGAATCCGCCCATTACTGATGGCGGTTTGGGCCTTAGAGTGCGACCCTCTGCTGAAGAAGTCAGTGCTTTGGTTGCTTCGCTTGGGGAGATTCCTGATGACGAACGGCAGGTTCATTTTGAGGTGCCTCTGAACCCTAGTGATGCAGATATAAGCGCTATGCTTGATTTGCTAGCTGAAGATTCTTCCGATGCTGCTCCTGCTGGGGCGTTGGCAGTGGTGCCCCTCCCAGACGTTGATACGACTTTGGATGCTCAGAAACCTGTTAGTACTCGCCCGAGGCGCCCTTGCCGAGCCAATCAACCCGATCCTTCTACTGATGAGCAGAAGAAGAAAAGAAGACGCCTCCGGCGAGTATCCAGCTTTGATCAGGACGCTGGTACCTCGGTTCCTGCTACTGAAGAAATGCCTGCGACTGGACTTATTGATGTTGACCCCAATGGGTGTCCCCAATCTGTTGCTGATCCCAATGTGGGTGCTCCATCTGTTGCTGACCCCAATGGGTGTGCTGTTTGTGTTGCAAATGTGGATGATGAGGAGGAAGAGACTGAAGCTCCTTTGACTCGGAAAAACAGTCGGCGGTTCATCGCCAGCGGTGAAAGTAGTGGAGTTCCCTCTCCTGCTTTGTCTGCCCTCATTGGTCTGCAAGAACTGTCCCTAGACAACTTTGATCAGACTCTCGAAGATATGGTCCCAGAAGACTTGTTATCAGAGCCAGTGGATGATGGTGCAATGGAGGCTTGCGTCGACGTGCCTGATGCTGGGTTGAGGTCATCCCGAGCCTCGTCGACCTTAGAGCGCGATCTCGAGGGTCGGGAAGCTGACTTGGATTGTCCTGGTCCTATGGAAGTGGCTGAGGGCCCGTCAACCTTAGAGGTGGTTACTGCGGAGAGCTTGGACCTCAAGAATGGTGCTGACACATGCCCAGCCCCCGAGGACGTCGTCGGGGATGACTTAGCTCGGGTGAAGAGTGTAAGCCACTGCCCAGCCCCCGAGGGTGCTGCCGGGGATGATCCGGCTCAAGTGGGCAGTGCCAACTATGACCCAGCCCCCGAGGGTGCCCAAGCAGGGTCTCCTTCCAGTACTTCCATGGACGTTCACGTGGGATCTCCTCCACACTCTGGCTGTATGGTGGTAGCCCAAACTTTGGATCAGGGAGTCGCTTTAGAGGGCAGCGTCCCCGCTGACCGAGTGTTGGGCTCTGTTGAAGGTACTGAGCTGATCTCTGCTGGTTCGTTGCAAGCTGCTTCGGGTGGTGGCCTTACGCCTGCTTATCAACTGATCTCCTCTGATTTGGGGATCCCTTCGTTCTTTTCCAACCTCCAGGTATCGTTATGTGTTTTAGCTTGATTTTCACATTGTATGAGTTGCTGTCATCACCCTCTTCTGTTTTCCTCATCAGGCTTTGGTGGATGGGATGGCCAGCCAGCTGAGATTGCAGGGTACTTCCGTCCCAGAAGTGGCTTCGTCTCTTGCATGTTGGAATCCAGTGCCACTTCAACATCGCGTCTCTGAATTGGAGGCAACCAACGCTGGTTAGTGCCCTTTTTGCTTCTCCTTGCCTTTGTTGTGGACTGTTTTACCTTCTGACCCCATTTTGTTTGATTATCTTTTGCTAGGAATGACTCGGCAGATTTCAATTATTGAGGAAAAACACTCCCGAGATCAGGCTGAATGGGTCCAGCGGTGCGCTGACTTCGAGGAGAAGTACTCTCAGAGCCAAACTGAACTGGGTCAGGTCTCCGCTGCCTTGGATGACGCCAATGCCCTGAGTTCTTCTCTTCATGGTCAGCTCAATTCTGAAAAGGTAATTTACAAAACTGTGCCTTGCCTTGCTGTGTTCCTATTACTTGCTTGGTTTTTGAAGGAGTTGATTTTTGCTTGCAGGAAGAAAAGCGTATCCTTGCTGCTTCTTGTGACAATCTTGACAGATTGTATCGTGATTCTAGCAACTCGCTGACCATCTTGGAGAGGAGTCACCGCTTTACAATGGAGGAATTGGACAACCAACGTTGTAAGCTGCAGGAATCCGCGGACGAAGTGACCCGCCTCAAGCAGTTGATATCAGCAAAGGATGCTGTTGGAGCGAAGGCAGAGACGCCACCCTTCGCTCGAAGTCTCCGCTGCTTAGCCGCTGCTCTGACAGAGACAAAGCAGGCAGGGACACCCTTCGCTTGATCGGCACCAGACGAAGACCGGCGACGAAGGCATCCCACAGTGCGGCCTCGTCCAGCTCAGAGGCCCACGTGCGATCCGGCCCATTGTAACGGGCCCTGCGTGGCCGCCGCGTGTTACGGGCCTAATTTGTAAAGGCATCCCTGTAATTACAGTCTGTAACCCTGCTTTATGGGAATATTCTGGGGATAACCTAGGTAGCTGAGGGCACATGCGTCCTTAACACAAGGCATTGGGCGTTCAGGTACCTATAAATACCCCCGCACAGTGCCCATGAGAGGCCTGGTTAACAGAGCTATTTGCCATCTCACGCGTAACCCTACTGTCTACACTGTTCACCCCGGTTGGCCTTCTTGCGATTGATAGCAAGTTCCAACATTTGGCGCCCACCGTTCGTGCTACGACAAAACCACCCGCGATGGCACCCAAGAGAGCTAACCCGAAGGCTGACGAGGCTGCGAAGGCAGCACTGCTTGCTGCAAGAAAGGGCAAGGCCCTCGCCCTCACCCAATCCACCCACCAAGAGCCCACTGAAGACAATGTTTCCCGCACCTACGAAGACGACACCTTCCGCACCTGCGGGGCCGAAGGACAATCGCAGCCGCCCCCAGGCTTCGCCCCACTGGAGGGCGCGGACCTCACCAAGGACGGTGAGGTCCTCGGCGTCTCAACAGAAGAACAGCTCCAGCTGCGCGCCCTGCGCCTCAAGAACCGCAATCTCCAGAGGCAGAAAGAGATACTGGAGGCCAAGCGCCAGCGTGTGTCCGCACTAGCCAAGGTGCGGCAAATGATACGCGACGAGGAGCAGAAGGCCCAAGACCTCGAGCGCGAGATCACGCTGATGCAGCGCGAAGGCCACCTTGGCCTGCAGCAAGAGCCACCCTTCCAGTAGCGCGCACAACCGGAAGACACGCGCGAAGGCCACCTCGGCCTGCAGCATGGCCCACCCCTGCAACACCGGGCACAGCCGGAGAACCCGCGTTTCCCCCAGCGTGACCACACCTTCCAGCACGGCGCGCCTTTCCAAGGGGTCAACTACCTCGACGAGCGAAGTCCCCTGGCGCCACACCTGCAAGTGACGCCTTGGCCAGCTAACTTCCGAGCAGGGACCTATCCCAAGTACAACGGCAGCACCGACCCGGCGCAGTACATAATGAGTTATCAGGTCGCCGTTGCATCCGCCGGAGGGGACGACGCCACAATGGCGAAGTCTTTCATCATCGCCCTAGAGGGCCCAGCACTCACCTGGTTCACCAGATTGCCTCCGTTGTCCATTGATTCATGGAGAAGTCTCAGGGACAAGTTCCTGCTCAACTTCCAAGGGTACCGCCCAGAAACCGACGCCTTGGCCGAGCTCTCGCTTTGCAAACAGCTGGAAAAGGAGACTCTGCGGGAGTATTACCGCAAATTCTTAACACTCAAGTCACAGCTGCCCTCCGTCGATGATCAGATCGCTATCCACTACGCCATCAGTGGCCTTCGGGCCGGCGTCCTCTACAGCCACTGTATCAGAGATCCACCCAAGAACCTCCAGGAGCTATATCAGCTCTTTGAAAAATATGCCAAATCCGAAGAGCTCCACCAGCGCAAGGTTGAGTCACAGCGGAAGCCCAAAGATGCCCCGCAGTCCAGCCGCACGTGGACGAGGACTCCGCAGCCAGACTCCGGTCGAGATGGCCGCAGTCAGCAGCAAGTGCACAACATCGCCAACCAGCAGCCTGCTGCTGACCCCCCTTGTCGCCAGGAATATCCCCCCCAAGGCCGCGGAAATGGAACTCGTGGCAGGGGCCGAGGGCGCGCGCAGCCGCCGCGCCGGTTCTACTGCCTTTTCCACGGCGAAGACTGCGCCCACCAAACCAAAGACTGCCCCGAAACGAAGGCCACCAGAGACAGAATGGCGCGGGCGCAGCCAGCCGACAATCCCAGAATTGTCGCGCATAATTACCAGCCACCCCCTCCACCATATATCCACGCTCCCGCTCCGCATCCACCGCACCACGCTTACCAACACCATCAGGAAGTACAAATCATACCTCCTCCACCCCCACCACCACACCAGCAACATCAAAACATCCCCCATGCCCCAAAGCAGGAAGACTTCGCCGATCAACCATATCG
This sequence comes from Zea mays, assembly GCF_902167145.1. NCBI lineage: Eukaryota > Viridiplantae > Streptophyta > Magnoliopsida > Poales > Poaceae > Zea > Zea mays. The sequence continues at coordinate 34,094,685 of NC_050103.1, forward strand.
CGGAGTCATTCACATGATAACAGGGGGGTCCAGCACTGACTTCGACACCAAGCGGCAGAAGCGGGACCACTACCGCAGCATCAACCATGTCACCGTCACTGGCCCAGTCATGCAGACAAAGTGGTCCCACATACCGCTAACCTTCGACGCACGAGACGTCGACCTGCGCAGCGCCCCCCCACATCGACGCCATGGTCATCAATTGCAGCGTGGCAGGCTGGGACTTACACAAAGTCCTAGTCGACAACGACAGTCAGGCGGACATCATCTTCCTCCACGCCTTCGACCGCATGGGTATAAGCCACAGCCTGCTCAAGCCTTCGGACAACCCGTTGTATGGCTTCGGCGGCAAGGGCACCTTTCCCGTTGGCAAGATAGAGTTGCCCCTCTCCTTCGGTGTAGCACCCAATGCCCGAAGTGAGCAAGTAACCTTTGATATCGTGGACATGGTATATCCATACAACGCCATCATGGGACGGGGCTCCATCAATAAGTTCGAAGCCGCCATCCACGGACTGTACCTATGTATGAAGATACCAGGTCCGCTAGGCGCTATTACGGTCTACGGCAACCAGCAGACGGCGCGCAACATAGAGCGGGACTTCGTGCCTGGTCAGAGGAACGTGCACTGTCTCACGACCCAGCGCGAGGTCCCTGCGCACGCCAGCCCAACCGATAAACAGCACGACAAGGCACAGCTGCAGAGCCAGGACGGGACCAAGACTGTCCCCCTCGATCAGGCCACGCCCAAGCAGACAGTCATTATCAGTGAAGACCTTACCTCACACGAAGAAGATAAGCTTCTCTGCTGCCTGGCCAAGAATAAAGATGTCTTCGCCTGGTCCGCCCTCGACCTGGTCGGAGTCAGCCGATCCGTAATTGAGCACAGTTTGGGAATTGACCCTTCGGTGCGACCAAAAAAGCAAAGGCTTCGCAAAATGTCCGACGAAAAGACAGAGGCCGCCAAGGCGGAGGTGCACCGCCTCCTAGAGGCCAAATTCATCGAGCCAGTGGCTTACCCCACGTGGCTCTCCAATGTTGTAATGGTGCAGAAAAAAGCGGGAAATGGCGAATGTGCATAGACTTCACCAGTCTCAATAAGGCCTGCCCAAAGGACAACTTCCCGTTGCCACGAATCGACAAAATAGTCGATAGCGCGGCCGGATGCGAGGTCATGTCACTCCTCGACTGCTTCTCCGGCTATCACCAGATATACATGAAGGAGGAAGACAAGGCTAGCACCAGCTTTATAACACCCTTCGACACTTATTGCTTCATCAGAATGCCGGAGGGTCTCAAGAATGCCGGGTCCACCTTCTCCAGACTCACCAAAACAGTACTCGAGGGGCAGGTTGGCAGAAATATATTTACATATGTGGACGACATCATCGTCGCCAGCAAGAATAAGGAGGACCACCTCGCCGAGACATTCGCGAACATGCGAGACGCACGACTCCGCCTAAACCCGGAAAAGTGCGTCTTCGGTGTTCGCCAGGGCAAGATATTGGGCTACCTGGTGTCACACCGCGGCATCGAGGCCAACCCAACCAAGATCCAGGCCATCGTAGACATGTCGCCTCCGCAGTCCGCCAGGGACGTCCAGCGTCTGACAGGCAGATTGGCCGCTCTCAACAGATTCATCTCTAGGTCCGCCGAGCGAAGTCTCCCCTTCCTCAAAACACTCCGTGGTGCAAAAGACTTCGCCTGGGGACCGGAGCAAGCAGCGGCCTTCGCCTCACTAAAACAGTACCTGTCGGAGCTGGCCATCCTCACAAGCCCCGACTCCTCGCTCCCCCTACTGCTCTATGTCGCGGCTTCGCCGCACGCGGTCAGCGCGGCACTAGTGCAGGAGCAGACAGTTGAGGGTGCGGTCAGACAGTGCCCTGTTTACTATGTCTCCAAAGTACTGACACCGTCCAAGTGCAACATGACAGAGCTGGAGAAGATCGCCTACGCAGTCGTTATGTCTTCGCGCAAGCTGCGCCATTACTTTGAAGCATTCAAGGTCCGAGTCACCTCAGACAGGGGACTCGGCGAACTATTCAGAAACCCGGAGGCATCGGTGAGGATTGCCAAGTGGGCAGCCGAACTATCCGGCTACCACATCAGCTTCGAGCCCAGGACAGCCATCAAGTCACAGGTCCTGGCAGACTTCGTCGTCGACTGGACTGGGCCAATAACGCAGCCAGACCCGTCCACAGAGAAGGTTTGGACTATCCACTGCGACGGCGCATGGTGCCATGCGGGGGCAGGCGTCGCTGCAGTCGTCACCTCACCAGCCGGAGTCAAACACAGATATGCAGCACGCCTCAGCTTCGCTCTGGAATCCGACAGATGCACAAACAATATAGCAGAGTATGAAGCGGTTATCCTCGGCCTCCGCAAGCTAAGGGCCCTCGGAGTCACCACATGTATCATCAAAACAGACTCCAAGATAGTTGCCGGCCAGGTCGAGAAAGACTATGCAGCAAAAGACCCCGCGCTCATGCAATACCTCGCAGCCATCCGAAGTCTCGAGAGACAATTCAAGGGATTCACCTTGCAGCATATGGATAGGGCCAAGAACGAGGAGGCCGATGCATTGGTCAAGGCTGCCGCCAGGGGCGAGCCCTTGCCCTCCGACGTGTTCTTTCATACCATCGGCACGCCAGCCGTCCGAAGCCCCGAAGGGCTCCAAATAACTAATGATAGCGAGGGCCACCGCATAGTCAACCTAATCATGACCGAAGACTGGCGGGCACCAATAACCCTGTTCCTACAGGGGTACTATCATCCAACCGACGTCAGCGAGGCCAAGCGCCTCAGACATCGAAGCCGGGACTTCGCACTGATTGAAGGCCAACTATACAAGAAAGGGGTCAGTCAGCCAATGCTTAAGTGCGTCACCGAAACCGAAGGCATGCAGATCCTACGCGAAGTCCACAGTGGCACGTGCGGCTCGCACGCAGGGCCAAGGGCCCTAGCTGCCAAGGTGATCCGCCAAGGGTTTTACTGGCCCGCAATGATCTGCACCGCAAATCGGGTCACAAGGTCCTGCGAAGCCTGCCAGAAGTTTTCTCCTCGGTCAGGCAGCCCCTCGTAGTATACAAAGCTGATTGCCCATACATGGCCTCTCCAGCGCTGGGGCCTGGACATTGTCGGGCCCCTGCCCACCGCTCAGGGGAACCTTAAGTTCGCCTTCGTAGCCGTCGAATACTTCACCAAATGGATCGAAGCGAGGGCTGTTTCTACAATAACATCAAAGACTGCCCAGAAATTCTTTTGGCAAAACATTGTTTGCCGCTTCGGAGTACCGTCCGAGCTAACAGTTGACAACGGCAAGCAGTTTGACAGCCAAGATTTCAAGGATTTTTGTTTTTCCATCGGCACCAAGCTTGCCTTCGCTTCAGTCTATCATCCGCAGTCCAACGGGGTCGTGGAGCGCGCCAATGGGAAAATCTTCACAGCTGTCAAGAAGATGCTCCTCGATGAAAAAAAGGCAGATGGACCGATTTGTTACCTGAGGCAGTCTGGGCGCTAAACACAACTGAGTGCTGGGCGACTGGGTTCACTCCTTTCCGCCTTCTATACGGATCGGAGGCCATGACCCCGCAAGAAATAAAGCATGGGTCCCCACGTACAGTTCCGTCAGCCGTCCCCGACGTGGACGAGCCAACTTCAAAAGATCTCATTGACGGAGACCGGGTCTTCGCCCTACAGGCCCTAAACAAATACCAAGCCCAGACCAAAGCATGGCGCGACCACGCAGTCATCCCGAGGGAGTTCAGCGAAGGGGACCTCGTACTCGTCCGAACAGCTCGGACGGAGTCTAGGGGAAAGCTGGAGCCCAAGTGGGAGGGCCCCTTTATAGTCAAGACAAAAGCTTCCCCAGCGCCTACAGGCTCACAACGCCAAACGGCGAGGACCTGGAGCACTCCTGGAACATCGACAACCTCCGCAAATTTTTTGTCTGACTCATCGGGGCTGATTTTGCCCTTGTAATTCGCCAAAAACAATCCTGTACCGGCCCGCACTCTTTTCCTCCCGGGGGGTGAGGTTTTTAACGAGGCGGAGCCATGTAATATATGTGTGAAAAATCCCCCGCAAAAACATGCGTCGAAAACAGACCGCGACGACGGCCTTCGACATTCGACCAATTCGAGGTCACCGCGAGGCTAAGCGCTAGCCACCCTCGCGTGTGACAAATCCGCGCAGAAGTCGCCTAAGGGTGCAGCCGGACGAGCACAACAAGTGTGAAAAAATCCAATGTCTATTGCGAAGACTATCCGCGCAGAAGTCGCCTAAGGGTGCAGCCGGACGAGCACAACAAGTGCGTAAAAATCCAATGTCTATCGCGAAGACTATCCGCGCAGAAGTCGCCTAAGGGTGCAGCCAGACGAGCACAACAAGTGCGAAAAAATCCAATGTCTATCGCGAAGACTATCCGCGCAGAAGTCGCCTAAGGGTGCAGCCGGACGAGCACAACAAGTGCGTAAAAATCCAATGTCTATCGCGAAGACTATCCGCGCAGAAGTCGCCTAAGGGTGCAGCCGGACTAGCACAACAAGTGCGAAAAAATCCAATGTCTATCGCGAAGACTATCCGCGCAGAAGTCGCCTAAGGGTGCAGCCGGACTAGCACAACAAGTGCGAAAAAACCCGAAGTCTATCGCAAAAGACTCCGCACAGAAGTCGCCTAAGGGTGCAGCCGGACTAGCACAACAAGTGCGAAAAAAGTGCGAAAAAACCGAAGTTTACCGCGAAGACTATCCACGCAGAAGCCGCCTAAGGGCGCAGCCGAACTAGTACAACAAAAGCAGAAATGACAGCATCAAACCATCCGCGCCAAGACCGACTATAATCACACCAGCACAGCATAACCAACCATACCAGACAAAGTACACAACACCCTCGCAGGCACAGGCACGCGAGGGCACACAACTTCATCGTACAAGCCTTTACACATATACAAGCGAGGGCGCCACACTCTACATCGGCTCAACCTTAGGAATAATTCCCATCTCCCTATAATTAAATAACATTATCCTAAGCTCCTCACCCGCAAAAAGACTCCGCAGTTCCCCTTCCCCTGTACTCGCGGCGGCCGGCAAAGACAACAATTCCTGCCGACCAGCCCTACTCACACGAAGCCGAGCCCCTTCCTCCGCGCTAACCCTACGCTTTGCAAACGCCCTTCGTCGTCGGCGCCCGGTGCTAGGACCTGGCACGTCTGGCGCGTCCGCGGCATGTGGCGTAGCCTCCGCCGCAGCCACGTCCAAGGCCGCAAAATAATCCAAGTCCTCCTCCGACGACTCCCCAGTCCACTCAACCGAGCTCCTAGAGTCAGTAAAATCAAAAAACTCAGATGCAGATTCACCATATCCATTACCACCTTCCGCGGTCGAAGCCGCCAAAAATTCAGTAGTAGCGGTTGCGTGCGCAGGCCCAAAATCTTGAACCTGCGCAGCAACCAAAATTCAGCAAAACATCCAAAATTCCCCAACCCTATACACCCACTACGCCACCTGCGAAGGCCCTGACGCTGCGGGAGCCTCCGCCGCTGGCTCCGCCGCCGCTTCTGCCGTTGTTTCCGCCGCCTCCGCCGCGGGATCTTCAGCACTCGGCACAGTAGCTGCGGGGGCATCAGGGGCGCCTTCGGACACCTTTGGGGGCAGGTCTTCGCCGGCCGCAGCAGATGTGGGGGCAGCCGTCGCGATCGCCGCGGCAGGCGCAACTGTAGCAAGCTGGCCCTCGTCCGACCCTGCAACGCATCAACGAATTAAAAAAAAAGCCAGCGACTTACCACCAAGATAGTCCTCCACACAAATGTCGGTGGCGAAGTCGGCGACACGCTTGCCTGCCGACGGCAACGCTCGGGCCGCCTTCGCGGCCTCCGCCACCCTGCTGGGCGCCTCTGGCGCCTTGCTAGACGCAGGGACGCCTGACTTCGCCGCCAGCGGTGGCTTGCCTCCGCCGGGGGCCGCAGCCTTCGCCGACCCCCGCTTTTGCCTCTTTGGCCTGGCTTCAACAATCCTGATAGCCGCCTGCCGCTTTTGCGCAGCCCCCTGGCGATCCTTGTCCATCACTGCCGACACAACAGCAGCAATATTCCGCCCGTAAGGAAAAACTCTCCATTTGCGAACCATGCGAGATCTAAAAACGTCTCCGCTGGCCGCGCGGGGGATAGGAACATTCCTAGGCCAGCAACCCCCGGTAACCTTCAGCATCCGAGCCGAAGACTCCCGAAGCTCGGGCGAAGACATCCTTTCCCCCGGGGCCGCGCACGTCCTCATCAACTCTCTAGCAAAGCCATCGGAAACCCCAAGTCCTCCCATGGCAGTACCTAGTTTCCTCTTCTTAGAGGATGGGGCGGCCGCCGGCGCAGGGTCGTCTTTAGTCTCCACCACCGGTTTCTTCCCTCGGCGGTCCGCATCGTCTTGACCAGGGTAGCCGTCATATGGCAGTTGGTTCAATTCGAAGACCCTATTCAGACGGTCATTCGACCCGCGGATCTCCTAACTGCGCTGGCCCTCTGTCCTCGGCACATAACGCCCAACAAGCCGCACCGCCTCATCCTCCGCCTCACGCACAAAGGCGGCCGGATCACGGTTTCGCAGCTTTAGCGCGAAGGCGGGACTCCGCACCATCTCTCCACCACGGAAAGGCATCTGGCGAGGGCATAATTCGCCCAACGCCCAACCATGCGCCAAGGGCCATACCCCGTACGCCACAAACTCTTCAACCAAGTCGTGCCTACTGCTCTGGCCGGCGGCACACCGAAGGGCCCCTTCGTCCACATCATCCTCCGCCACTTCAAAGGGCGGGTACGCCGAGTAAAAATGAGAGCACATCTCGGACACGGGAAGTCCCTCGTGGCCTTCGACGGTACCCTCAGCAACGTAAAACCAAAATTCATTCAAGTTGCCCCACTTGTTGCGGGCGCAAGGGACCAACTCGACTACTGGCATCGTGGTCTTGCCGGTCTTCGGCGTGAATGTGCAGGACCCAAACTGAGCAACTTCGTCCCCGATCATCCTCTTCTGCCAGTGTAAACAATAATGCTTCGCAAAAACTTCGGCCGATGGCTGTCCGCCGTACGAAGTCGTCACCCAGACATACTTCGACAGGGCCACCACGGCATTCGGCGTCAGCTGATGTATTTGCACGTTAAACCTGCGCAGGACTTCGCCAACAAACCGATGTGCAGGCAAGCGGAGACCGGCGGCGAAAAACGCCTCGAAAACAACCAACTCGTCCTCCGGCTCGGGGACTTTCTCCGTCCCTGGGGCACGGGCAACTCCGCCGCCGAAGTAGTCCAACCGCTGCATATCCTCCACGCGGGCCGACGACATTCGCGACACGCCGAAATCAACAGAATCGCCGGCGCGCAACTCCTCCGGCATCAAACTGCTCAGCGTCTCCTCCGACGAGGCGGCGGCCGGCGGCGAGGAACCGGCCGGCGGCGTAGCGGCAGCGGAAGAAGAGGAAGACGGCATCGCTACGTACCGACGGCGGCGACGGGCAGTCTGCTTCACTCGCGCCAGATCTCCGGCGAACAAGAGCACGGCGGGCAGACGAGCAGCAAGACGGCGGGCAGCTAGGGTTTTCGCGGAGCACGGAAAGTAAAGTTCAAAAAGCGTCGGCCCCCGCCCTGTTTTATAGGCAGGGCGCGGCTCTTCGGGAAACCCGTAATCCAACAGAGCGCGGCGCTTCGGGAAACCCGCAATCCAACAGTACGCGGTCAATCAACGGTCACATCAAAAACCCCCACGGAACCACTTCGAGCGAGGGCAGCGTCTCCGCCATCTAGCGACGTCTTCGGCACCAGGTGACTGTCGAACTGGTCCCTCGGAGGGCAGATGTTGGAGCGAAGGCAGAGACGCCACCCTTCGCTCGAAGTCTCCGCTGCTTAGCCGCTGCTCTGACAGAGACAAAGCAGGCAGGGACACCCTTCGCTTGATCGGCACCAGACGAAGACCGGCGACGAAGGCATCCCACAGTGCGGCCTCGTCCAGCTCAGAGGCCCACGTGCGATCCGGCCCATTGTAACGGGCCCTGCGTGGCCGCCGCGTGTTACGGGCCTAATTTGTAAAGGCATCCCTGTAATTACAGTCTGTAACCCTGCTTTATGGGAATATTCTGGGGATAACCTAGGTAGCTGAGGGCACATGCATCCTTAACACAAGGCGCTGGGCATTCAGGTACCTATAAATACCCCCGCACAGTGCCCGTGAGAGGCCTGGTTAACAGAGCTATTTGCCATCTCACGCGTAACCCTACTGTCTACACTGTTCACCCCGATTGGCCTTCTTGCGATTGATAGCAAGTTCCAACAGATGCCACCATCAAAGAACTCCGAGCTTCCAAGAAATCCATTGCCCAGGAGTTAGAGACTGCTCGACTGGCTGCTAAAGTTACCGAAGAAACTTCTGTTACTCTCAAAGCCCAGCGCGACAGAGCCATTGACAAGGCTATTCGGGCGGGACGAATCTTGATGAGGAGACCCAGCGTGGTTGTTCCTGAAGACATAAGGGCTGACGTGAATGCTGCCCCCGATTCCTCGAGTCGCCCTTCTTCGTCGGTCGCCCCTGAGAAAGACATTGCGAAATAGAGAAACATTTTGCGTGCTTTGAGCGCGCGGTTAGCATGATCGAGTATTTGTTAGAGGACATCAGTTCAGCATTCGAATGATATAATTACTCTCTTATTGTATCAGAATTGATCAGTTCGTAAATTTGCAGTAATGAAACGACGCACGATGATTATGAGATTTGTTTGCGGGATATAGAAGTCACCCCCTGAATTGCATAGGCATGTGCATGTTGCACCGCCTTAAGTCGTTGCCGACTTAAGTCGATTGTTCCGTTAGTAGGGCATAGTGGTCACCCCGAGTTAAGTAAGCGTGAGCATGTTGCACCGCCTTAAGTCGTTGCCGACTTAAGTCGATTGCTCCGTTAGTAGGGCATAGTGGTCACCCCGAGTTAAGTAAGCGTGAGCATGTTGCACCGCCTTAAGTCGTTGCCGACTTAAGTCGATTGCTCCGTTAGTAGGGCATAGTGGTCACCCCGAGTTAAGTAAGTGTGAGCATGTTGCACCGCCTTAAGTCGTTGCCGACTTAAGTCGATTGCTCCGTTAGTAGGGCATAGTGGTCACCCCGAGTTAAGAAAGCGTGAGCATGTTGCACCACCTTAAGTCGTTGCCGACTTAAGTCGATTGCTCCGTTAGTAGGGCATAGTGGTCACCCCGAGTTAAGTAAGCGTGAGCATGTTGCACCGCCTTAAGTCGTTGCCGACTTAAGTCGATTGCTCCGTTAGTAGGGCATAGTGGTCACCCCGAGTTAAGTAAGCGTGAGCATGTTGCACCGCCTTAAGTCGTTGCCGACTTAAGTCGATTGCTCCGTTAGTAGGGCATAGTGGTCACCCCGAGTTAAGTAAGCGTGAGCATGTTGCACCGCCTTAAGTCGTTGCCGACTTAAGTCGATTGCTCCGTTAGAAGGGCATAGTGGTCACCCCGAGTTAAGTAAGCGTGAGCATGTTGCACCGCCTTAAGTCGTTGCCGACTTAAGTCGATTGCTCCGTTAGTAGGGCATAGTGGTCACCCCGAGTTAAGTAAGCGTGAGCATGTTGCACCGCCTTAAGTCGTTGCCGACTTAAGTCGATTGCTCCGTTAGTAGGGCATAGTGGTCACCCCGAGTTAAGTAAGCGTGAGCATGTTGCACCGCCTTAAGTCGTTGGCGACTTAAGTCGATTGCTCCGTTAGTAGGGCATAGTGGTCACCCCGAGTTAAGTAAGCGTGAGCATGTTGCACCGCCTTAAGTCGTTGCCGACTTAAGTCGATTGCTCCGTTACTCTCCGTTTTGATTACCACATCATCTACGTAGGCCTCCACACGCTTGCCCCAGTGATCGGCTAAGCATGTTTGAATGGCTCTCTGATAAGTTGCTCCAGCGTTTTTGAGGCCGAACGGCATGGAGGTATAACAGAAAGCACCAAACGGAGTGATGAACGCTGTTTTTTCCTCGTCTTCTTTCGCCAAACTAATCCGATGATACCCGGAGTAGCAATCTAAGAAAGACAGCACAGAACATCCAGCGGTGGAGTCCACCACCTGATCTATCCTTGGGAGCCCGAAGGGATCCTTCGGACAGTGTTTGTTGAGATCAGTATAGTCGACGCACATGCGCCAATCCACTTTATTCTTTTTGAGTACAAGAACAGGGTTGGCTAACCACTCGGGGTGTAATACTTCTCTAATAAATCCAGCCGCGACCAAGCGAGCTAACTCGGCGCGAATGGCCTCTCTCTTGTCGGGCGTGAAACGACGTAGCTTCTGCCGAATCGGCTTCGCCTGGGGATAGACCTTCAATTTGTGCTCGGCCAGTTCTCTTGGGACTCCCGGCATATCCGCATGTTGCCATGCGAATACGTCTCGGTTATCTTGCAGAAACTGGACGAGCGCGCTTTCCTATTTGTCGTCCAAGCTGGAGCTGATGATGGCAGTCTTGCGTTCATCAGCGAACCCCTGGTTGATCCTCTTAGTATCTTTAGTCGGCCGCATAGAGGTCGCGGCCTGAGCTTCGTTTGCCGGTACCGTGAGGTCCTCCTCAGACTTAGAGTTCGCCAGTGTAGAAGGAACCGTCGACGGCTTGGCGGTGAGGGATGCTTGGATGGCCACTCGGAAACACTCTGCGGCGCCTTGGAAGTCGGTGCGCACAGTTATGATCCCTTGCGGTCCTGGCATCTTCAGTATCATGTACGTGTAATGCGGAATGGCCATGAATTTGGCCAATCCCGGCCTTCCGATGATGGCGTTGTACCCGTAGTCGAAGTTCGCCACTTCAAACCTCAGGAACTCGGTTCTGTAGTTCTTCGGAGTTCCGAAGGTGACCGGCATGTAGATGTGGCCCAGCGGGTATTCCCCTTCCGTCGGCACGATGCCGAAGAAAGGAGTGTCCGACTCGTGGAGCTCTTTGAGGTGAACTCCCAAGCCTTGAAGTGTCCGGGGGAAGGTGACGTTGATGCTGCTCCCCCCGTCCACTAGCACTTTCTTCACCCGGCTCTCTCGGATCACCGGGTCGACGAGGAGCGGGTATTTGCCTGGATGGTCGAAGTTGAGCCATTGATCTTCTCGAGTGAAAGTGATCGGGTGTTCCGACCACCGGTATGGGGCGGGAGGACCGGTGGTCGCCACCAGTATCTGGCGGTCGTTGAGCTTTTGTTGCCTTTTGTTCTCCTGCGACCCATGTCCGCCGAATATGACGTTGACCTCCCTGTCGACGCGTGGGAAAGCTCCTCCTCCTCCCCCCTCCTCCTGTTGATGGGGTTGTCATGGTTCATCTGGTCCTCCCCTCGGCGGAGGAGGAGGTAGAGGTTGGAAGGGCCGGCCGTGCCCGATGGAGTGCTTGAAGTCCCGGCAGTTACGAAGAGTGTGGCGCATGTCTTTGTGGTACGGGCACTGGGTGTCGAGGATGTCGTCCAGCGTGCGTTCGCCTCCGCGAGGTCCTCCTCGGGCGCGAGAGGCGGGTGGTCCGGCGGCGTGTACTTCTTCGCGAGGCCTCTTCTCCCATCGTTTGTCGGGTTGCTGGTTCGCGTCATGTCGTGGTGCTGCCGGTGCGGGCTTCGCTCCTCCGATGAGGTCCTGGGCCCGCTCGTCGGCGGTGATGTAGAGGTCGGCTTCCCGGAACAGCTCCTCGGAGGTAGTCGGCGCCTTCTGTAGTATGGCTCAAACGAAAGCCGAGTCGTTGGATCCTCTGTAGAAGTCCTCGATCACGGCCGCCTCCGTGACCTCGGGGATACGATTTCTCATGGTCTGGAACCTTTTGAGGTACGACCGGAGAGTCTCATCCCCCCGGCGCTTGATGGATTTGAGGTCCCATGGTTGCGCCGGCTTGTCGGAGAGGGACTGGAAGTTGGCGGTGAAGCGTCGACTGAAGTCCCCCCCAGTCGTCGATGCAGTGTCGGGGTAGATGTCGCAGCCATTGCAGCGCATCTTGCCCAAGGACGATGGGTAAATACGCAGTCATCACGTCTTCGGACGCCCTGGTAGCTCGAGCAGCGGTGGTGTAGACGGCTAGCCAACCCCATGGATCCTGCTTAGGTTCATATTTGTCGACATTGGATACCTTGAAGTTGGGAGGCCACTGAATGGCCCTAAGGCGCGGAGTAAGAGCGGATACTCCGCACGTGTCCTCCTGTTGTCGGGGACGATGTCTGTCCCGGGGAGGGAAGTTGTGGTTGTGGTTCCTCGACTGTCCCCGGGTGGTTCCGCCAGTTGAGGCCGTTCCCGACTCAGTTCTGGTGGCCTGGCTCTGAGCTGGGATGCCATGATCCCTGTTGTACTCCTCCCGACGGTGAATCTCGTTCTCATGCCGCCGTTCGCGCGAAGCATTGATGGAGCTTCGCGCATCTCGGCGACTGTTGATGGCGTGTCGTAGATCGTTCGGCGGGTGAGCAAGCGGTAGAAGATGGTTGGCTGCCTGGGTGAACAGGCGTCGGTAGCCCTCAGCATCGGGAGTCCGAGGAAGTCCATCAGCTATCCGAGCTAGTACCCCTCCGACTTCGCTCGGCGTGTTCATAGCTCGGGCGAAGTCGGGATTCAGGTTGCGCCCGAAGAATGGATTCTCCCGGTGTTGCCTTGCATCTTGCTCGGCTTGTTCCTAAGCCCATCGACGATCACGTCGTCGGGAGTTCCTTCGTTCTCTGAAGACGCGTTCTTCCGGAGTTTCTCCTATCTCCGAGACCTCGTCTCGCGAGACAGGCTGCTCCGGATCCTGTTCTCCGGCCGCGTGATGTCGTCGAACGTTCCTGCGCCGATTCCTCCGTCGGCGGGATTCTCGTTGAGGCGGTTCTTCTCCGGGTGCGGTCGGCTCGTCGTCGGAGACGGTAGGCGACTCCACTCTCCCGATGAAGAGGACGTCGGGGTAGAATGGTGCTGCTGTCGTGGCGACCTTCTTTCCGTTCTCCTTTGAGGCCGGAGGAACGGAAAGAACAACTTGCTTCTCCCTGGTCTCCTTCTTCCTCGCGATCCGTGTCCATTCTTTTGTCGGGGAAGTAGACAGTGGAGTTTTCCGGGTCAGCGAGCCCTCGGCCCCCGACTTTCCGGAGACGATCTTTTTCCGAAGAGCTGGAGGTTTCGCTTCTCCGGTATTTTCGGAGTTCGTTGGAGGAGACTTCCTTTCTGGCGGATCCGCGATACGGTGTAGAATTCCCTCTTCATCCGCTACAGATGAGATTGTTCCGATGCAGAATACGGATCCGGGACGCAGGGTGATCTTGCTGTAGAAGGTGACGGCCATTGAGCTAGCTTGGATCGTCGACACACCCCCTACCTGGCGCGCCAGCTGTCGGTGTTTTGGGTCCGACCGCACACCCGGGGTTGCCCCTCGAGGTGTTTTTAGGAGTAGGACGGTGTCGACAACTGTAGCAAAATGGTTCGTGCCGATTGCACGAAGGGCAGTGGACAAGGTTTACAGGTTCGGGCCGCTTAGAGATGCGTAACACCCTACGTCCTGGTGAGTATGTTTGGTGAACGAGGTTACAGGAGAGCTCTCTGAATTGAGAGTGCAGAGAGTTGATGTAGGTGGCTAAGTAAAATAGGGTCGATTGTTCTGAAGGGGTGCCCCCTAGGCCTTATATACTCGACCGTGGGGCAATACATGTGGATATGATAACAACGAGTAGCTAAAAGATAGTGAACTTCTTGAGTTTATCTCCGCGTAACCCTCGCCGACTTATCCTCGCATGGCTCCGTTGCATGGGGGCTCCGGCGCGGGAAAGTCGGATCTCTGTTGTGGTCAGTCGTTCGACGTCGTGGATCGTCCGGGTTTGCATCAATCTGGCCTCATGTCGATCTGCTCTGCTGGTTGTCTCTCCCCAGGCCCACGAAAGAATGACCTTATGATTTATTGGGCCCTTGGGCCTTTCGTGAGGTCTTTTACTCTTTAGTGGACCCGGGGATATCTATCCCCCACACACATCCACAAGGGACACACCTCTTAAAGATGACCTCTGTCACATGTATATAAGGACTACTCTCTCTGCAATAAATAGTGGTTCTGTCATTTGTCTGTCACAACCTCATTACCACTTAGTATACTCTCCAACAATTACCTTGTGCTTTTGCTCCTGCCACTGGTGGCGTACAGTGGCGTACCCGCGCTCAGCATGAGACGGCGTTCTAGCACGTGCTCGGTCAAGTAACCCATCGCATCCTTTGGATCCGATTTCTTGGACGGTCACGATGCTCTCGCCTTATAATATCTTAATTAGCTTTCGGTGTTCCGGACCTATAGTGGAGCAGAGAGGATTAATGACACAAGTGATTAGAGTGAGACTGTGAGAGATGAGGGTGGGTATCGAGCACGTGGGGCCAGAGTGGCTGCGCTGCGAACGTCATGGTCGCCTTCACGTTGTCGACTCCGCTGGAACCGTTTGAGTTTGACGGCTAGCTAGCTGGAGACCAGGGTTTGACCAGCTGAGCCCAGATTGGCGACTACCTTTGACTGTTTGACCCCGTATCAGCCACGCCCCTCCCATGTCATCCGCCTCGCCGGATCCAGCTAACAAAAATGCCTCGTGCCGTTTCAAGTAGGTCCAAGACTCCAAGTAGTAGGGCTGAAGCAGACACCACAAAGTGGATCACGGGGATGAAATTCGCACACGTCGCTGTTCTTTGCACAAAATATTCAAGCCCGTCGTATTGTATTTGAAGTTATTGGAACTAGTCATCGCCCAACTGCGGGTGAGCCACCCTCTGCTCGTGGAGTTCTTTTTTTTATTTTATTTTTATCGTGGGCTCTAGTGGCTTTAATTTCGTCTCTGCGCTAAGAATGCGTGCAACTTGATGACTCCTCAGGTGACCCGTCGGACGACTCGTATGTGTGCGCCTTTTCTTCCTCGCTTGTGACGTGGGCTTGATCGAGGGAAGGCAATTGCTGCGACAAGGCCTCGGCCGCACTATGGTCAGAGACAGCATTGGCGAGCTTTCACGGCGGATGCTCGTCAGCCGCCTGCCTTGGTTCGAGCGCACCGCCATTTACTGGCTTCCATTGCCGCAGGGGCGGGGATCGGGACCCTTGGCAGTCACGCAGCCAACTGTCTGGAGGCTGACAGGTGGGGTCCTCTGCGTCGACGTGTGAGAGCAGTGGACTGTGGAGGATCTCAATCCATCGCGCGGGGTGGATGGAGATGCCCCTTTGACCGACCGATGTTATCTAAGTTTCGTCGTTTTAGGCCTTATTCGGTTAATCCCCTTACTAATAGGTTGAATTGGATTAGAAAAAATTAAGAAAATTAACTTGCTTGAAATTTAAACTCATCCAATCTCACTCAATCCATATGAATTAAAAGCTAACCGAACAATCCCTACCGGTAATCCAGCCCCGTCCACGCCACGATGTTGGAACCTAGCAACTAATCTGAGTTGAAGAGCAACGACAGTTACTTTAAACTCACGAACTCACGCTCGCTGGAAACGGAAGACATGTATGTTTACTCTGCATTGGTTCACATTGGCTGTTGCCTTCAAATCCTTTTTAGCCCTTCTTCGGTTATTCATATCCTATGTAGATTGATTGAGATTAGAAAAAAATATAAGGGCTAGTTTAGAAACCCTATTTTTCTAATGAATTTCTATTTTCCTAAGAAAAATTATTTTATTTTCCCTTGGAAAAATATGAATCTCCTGGAAAAATAGAGTTCCCAAACTAGCCCTAAAAGATTTTAATTTGTTTGGAATTTAAATTCACTCAATCTCATCAAATCCACGTGGATTAAGAGCAAAACAAACAAGTCCTTATATGTAAGGATCGTTACAGCAGAGACTGTATCGACCATGCACGTAGATGTCGTATTTAAGGGCAAATTTAGGCCCTAGGCCACCTAGGCCATGGTCTTGGGCCTATCCTTGTCAAGATATGGGGTATGGGCTTTTCCGCAAGGGTTTAACATTTACAGGCAGGCATCAAGCGAAGTAAGGTAGACGCGCGTGTATATTTTGTCTATTGGCTCGCAACCGCTCTTCTTCATCGCTCGCACAGGCGGCACGCGAGCAGCGGCCAGCGGTGGCTAGGGCGCGGCTGGCCGGCTAGGTTTTCTGGCTCACGGCGTAGCTAGTGCATGGAGGTGGGTGCGTGTCGAGCGTAGCTTTTTGCCTTGATCGGGTCCCGAGGCATAGCTTCGGTTCTAGAGAAGGTCGGGTGCTCACACGTTAAAGCAGTTGGAAAACCCAACTTCCCTATATGGGTGCAAAGAAGCCATCTGCCGATGTTTTTAATGTAGCTAAACGCGTTTTCACACTTATTTGGGCTATGGGTGGAAGGGAACTGGCTGCATTCGAAGCTCAGGCCAACATGAAAGAAGGTTTGTTAATGGATCCTCTCTTAATTGTTGTCAATTTTGGTTTGTATATGAACATGTTATGTCTTCTGCAGAAAGGCTAAGGGAGCTAAAGGTGGAAAACAACCTTAAAGACTTGTTGGAAGACATAAGGCATTGATATTAGACATAGGGAATTTGTGTTGTAGTTGTGGAACATTACAGTTGATATTGTAATATAAGTTTGTGCTTTTGGTTGGAGAAACTGATGAAGATTGAAATGTAAATTTAACTTGAATTTGTTGGCTTTTATAATTTCATTGTGTGTTTTTGCGTCATGCTTTGTAGTAAGTGAAACCTAAGAATATCTTTTGAATCGGAGGCAAAAAAACGTCTTCCCTTCTTTTCACACAAAACAAAACGTTGTGAGGACGAAGCTTGATGAAGCTTGCCATTTGACAAAAAAGCGCAACCATGTATATATAATTAGTTTCTTATTCTTTATTTAGAATTTCTATGTATTTCTCCTTGCTTGATGCTAACAAATTCTTTTTGGTCGATGTTGATGACCAAATTTTTATTTTTGTAAAATGCAATGTATCCATACAAAAGCGTAAACAAATAAAATCATAATATATATTGACGAAGGTGCCAGAATGATGAAGGTAGGATAACTGAACAATAATGGTTTCCACATCCACATACATAACCTTCATACAGATCTTGCGACCCTTCGGAAAAGATTGAGATCTTTTTAATCTCCTACCTCTGCCTTCTATCTATAGGACTTCAGAGTTTTGTCACCATTACTTGGTGTTTTTTCTTTTGTTTGTGACTCCGCCTTCCATCTGAAGGACATTGGAGTCTAATCACCATTACTTGGTAATTTTTCTTTTTGTGACTATGCCTTTCATCTAAAGGACTTTAGAGTCCTATCATCATTACCGGGTGATTTTGTTTCCCTTCTCTTACAACATGAGTGGGTGGATGTGCCCTTATATGTGGTGGAAACAGTTGCATGTGTTACAAAGATAGCCCCATTAAAAAACCTTACGATTCAAAGGACCCCTATAAATAGAAGAGTGCTAGTCTTGAAGACAAAAAAGATTACATTCATATTATATATAATATCTACAAAGCTCATCGGCATTCCACGATCTTGACATCTCATTTCCCTCCATATCATTCAATTTGTATGATCCTGGTTGATTCAAAGCTATGACTAGAAAAGGGCCTTCCCATTTTTACTGGGACTTGCCTCCTATGTCGGGGTTGGCCATCCTTCGAAGCGATGCCCCTGCATTATATTTTTCACTTTTACTTTTCTGTCTCGCGACTTCCTTGTTTCACTTTGATATTTACTAATTTGCTCAATTGATTCGAGTATGACTTCTTCTATGTTGTCTTTGGAAACCTTTTTCATCGTCCATACCTTTGTCTCCACCAATGGCTCGTGCTAGTTTTCCTTTGATTTCTTCTGGAGAAACTGCTTCGTCTTCGAAGAGAAGCTTGAAGGGGGTGAATCTAGTGGATCGAGACATCAAATTGTTGTGATTCCATATTACCTTGATTAATTTATTAGGCCACTTGCCCTTCGATAGTCCAACAAGAGACTTTGAAATTCCCAACAAGATGATCCCATTAGCTCTTTCAACTAACCAATTAAATTCTGGGTGTCTCGCTGATGCGAAGTGTATATTTGTGTCTATTTAGTTGCAAAAAGATTTGAATGCTTTGAACTCAAACTATGTGCCATTATCCACAGTTATAGATTTTGGGACTCCAAAGCAGCATATGATATTCTGCAAATAAAACTTCTATATTGTAGCCGAAGTTATAGTTGCCAATGCTTTTGCTTCGATCCACTTGGAGAAGTACTCTACTGCAACTATGACATATCTCAAGTTTCCTTGTGCCGGTGGCATTGGACCCATTATATCCATACCCCACCTTTGTAATGGCCATGTTGGTTGAATAAATCGAGTAGATGACGAAGGTTGTATATGATCTTTTGCACATTTTGGTAGTTGTCACACTTTCTTACCAAATCGGTTGCATCTGAAACTACCTTAGTAAAAACCCTAACAAAACATCTAGACTAATAATGCTCTAGGTACAATATGTGATCAACAAATGCCTAAATGATTATGAAGAGCACTTGAGTAAAGGTGAACAAACACCCTCTTCTTCTTTGTCTTCACTATGTGTTGTCGAAATTGTCTAAATGACTCTTTCCATAAGATCTACTAAAGGTGCCTTTAAAACTTCGAAGAAGACTTTGGGTGGTAGAGGGAGCTCCTAGGCCACTGATTTTGCTAGCATGTCGACATGTTCATTGTTTGCCCTTGGTATATGTTTGAAAGAAAATCCTTCAAATGATTCCCCTATCCTTTGGACGGTGTCAAGATACTTTTCCAGTGCTAGACTTCTAGCTCTGCTACTTTTATCAACATGCCCCATATTTACTTGAGAATCAAATTTAAGTATTACGCTTTTGACACCCATGGTTTTCAACTTTCTAAGACCAAGAAGAATGGCTTTGTATTCTACAATATTGTTGGTGCATTGAAATTCCAACTTGGCTACGTACGAGGTCTTCAGCTTTGAAGGTAACTGTCGGTGTTTAGGGTCCGACCGCACACCCGGGGTTACCCCTCAAGGTGTTTTTAGGAGTAGGACGGTGTCAACGACTGTAGCAAAATGGTTCGTGCCGATCGCACGAGGGACAGTGGACAAGATTTGCAGGTTCGGGCCGCTTAGAGATGCGTAACACCCTACGTCCTGGTGAGTATTCGAGTGTGGTTACAAGAGGGCTCTCTGGATTGAAGGCACAGAGAGTTTACGTAAGTGGCTTGGTCAAAAGTAGGGTCGATCGATCTGAAGGGGTGCCCCCTAGGCCTTATATACTCGACCGTGGGGCAGTACACGTGGATATGATAACAACAAGTAGCTGAAAGGTAGTGAACCTCTTGAGTCTATCCCTACGTAACCTTCGCCGACTTATCCTCGCATGGCTCCATTGCATGGGTGCTTCGGCGCGGGAAAGTCGGGTCTCTGTTGGGATTTACTCGTTCGACGTTGTGGGCCGTCCGGGTTTGCTCCGATCCGGTCTTACGTCTTCCCCGCTTTGTTGATTGTCTTTCCCCAGGCCCACGAAAGAACGACCTTACGATTTATTGGGCCTTTGGGCCTTTCGGGAGGTCTTTTATTTCTTTAGTGGACCCGGGGGATATCTATCCCCCACAAGCCCCCGATCTTTGGGTTGATTTAGAGGTAATCAACCCAAAGATCCAAGGTCCAAAAAACGACTTCCTGCTGTCTTCTCTTGCTCCGATCGCTCGTTCGACTGAAGTTTAGTCTTGTGCTTGTGCCTTAGAGGTCGGCATTTTGATTTGTAGGATTCTGAACTTCGTTGGGTGCACCGGAGGTGCACCCAATGGGTGTAGCCCCCGACCTTTGAGTAGATTTTAGAAGATAATCTACTCGAAGGTCTTCCCCAGAAATTGTCTCCATGTGCGCTCCTGTATCTTGGTTGAGGATTGGCCTTTTCAATCTTGTCCCACGCCTTAAAAGTCGGCACTATATCGGTTTGGAATGATAATCCATGGGGTGCACCGGAGGTGCACCCAATGGGTGTAGCCCCCGACCTTCAAATGGATTTTTTAAGGATAATCCATTCGAAGGTCTTTCTTTTGCTTGTAAAAATTGGCATGAAGCTATTCGCATTATGCTTTGGAGGTCAGCATTATGTCATCAAAATTTTGCTGCAGAGGTCAGCATATATTTTGTCTTTAGCAGCCGAGTTTGCAATCCATCCATATCTTGCTAGGTAATGCAATTTATTTGCTTCTGCGACTTGATTGGACGTTTGATGGACGTTCTCTGTCTAGTCTTCACATCGCTTCTGTCGGCCATATCTTGTACTTTGCTGGATATATTTGGCTTTCCTCTGATCCTTACTGATATCTCATTTTTGTCTTAAGGTATTTACTGCGTGCCCTGCACGGATGTGACCGTTTTGAAAAATATATTGATAATTCCTGGGCGTCCCCCCCCAATGGGTGTGGGCAAGGGACGGTTTGGTACGCTGAGTGTTTTAGCCGGCTGCTTTTGAGTAGTAATGTGATGGGACGGCTAGTGTAATCATATCCTTTGCACTGTTGACTGGAGTCCCAATGGGTGTAGTGTTGCATGAAACGGCGTCTGCCGTCTGACGTGTCTTCAGATGGGTGGGAGTGCTTATTGAATGCTTTGCGACTGTTCAGTGACCGCGGTTGGAAGTGAGCGGTTGCCTTTCCTTTCTATAAATAACGCCCTTGCTTCTCTGGTTTTTCACATCTCTTCGCTGTTCTTTACTGCGTCCTTCTTCTCCCCTCTGTCTGCTTCCACCATGGGCAAGGGTACCAAGCGCAAGCGCGAGCTGACTCCTCCGTCGGAGGATTTCGGTGACTTGGAATACTCGGAGGAGGAGTTCTCCTCCGAGTCCAAGGGATCTCCGGCTCCCGTCTCTCCCCCGGCGTCGTCTGATGATTTAGACGACTCCAGGGGATTGCCGCGGAGGTCTGGACATACATCCGGGCCGTCGAGCGCTCCGGGCTCGAGGGCTCGGATGAGTCTGAGTTCTCCTCGGACGAGAAGGACTCGGACGGCGGCGAGGACGAAGATGACGACGACGACGACGGCGACGACGACGACGGTGGCGACGGCGACGGTGACGGCAGCAACGGCGGCGGGGGCAGCGGCGGCAAGGGCAGCACCAGAGGCGGCAGCAGTACGGGCAGCACCAGAGGCGGCAGCAGCAAGGGCAGCACCAGGGCGGCGGCGGCAAGGGCAGCAGCAGCAAGGCCAGTGGCTAAACGCCACTGGTCTTTAGATATTAGTATAGTGTAGTTAGAATAATGTAGTAGTAATGTAGAGTAGTATAGTGTAGTTTAGTAGTAGTAGTAATGTAGAGTAGAAGTAGGGAAGCACCAACTCGCGAAGAGTTGGTTTGTAAACTTATTAACTTCCCCTTAATGAAGAACTGTCGCTGGCCCCTTCTCGATGACTCGCTTTCTCTGATTGTTGAACTGATTCTTTTGATATAGTAGATGAATAACTTGCTCATCACATTGACGCTTCCAAAAGTAGCTGTCGAGTAATATTGTAGCCGGTATCGGCGTTTTAGAAGCAACGCCGAGCGATTGAAGGTTGACGTCAGCGTTTTAGAAGTAACACCGAGCAATCGAACACGAAACCAACGTTTTAGAGGCAACGCCGAGTGACTGAAGGTCGGCGTCGGCATTTTAGAAGTAATGCCGAGCGATAGAATACGAGTTCAGCGTTTTGGAGGCAACGCCGAGTTATTGAAGGTCGGCGTCGGCATTTCAGAAGTAATGCCGAGCGGTTGAATACGAGGTCAGCGTTTTAGAGGCAACGCCGAGTGATAGAAGGTCGGCGTCGGCATTTTAGAAGTAATGCCGAGCGATAGAATACGAGTTCAGCGTTTTAGAGGCAACGCCGAGTGATAGAAGGTCGGCGTCGGCATTTTAGAAGTAATGTCGAGCGATTGAATACGAGGTCAGCGTTTTAGAGGCAACGTTGAGTAATAGCCGACCGCGCGAGTTATTTTGAGGATAATAACCGAGTGATGAAGTGGCACGTCGGCTTTTTCGGAAATAACTGCCAGATGTCCACGTGGCATGCTGAGGTGTCGGAAATAACCGCCGGGTGATGACTGGGCACTTTTTGAAGCGGTATCTGGCTCAAGAATATCCCATAAGAGTTGCGCTTTTAGCCGCCTTTGCTTTCCGTGCCCTAGTTCTTGCATTTCCGCATCTGAAT
Organism: Zea mays; assembly: GCF_902167145.1. NCBI lineage: Eukaryota > Viridiplantae > Streptophyta > Magnoliopsida > Poales > Poaceae > Zea > Zea mays. The sequence continues at coordinate 34,116,799 of NC_050103.1, forward strand.
CTTCTCTGCCACTTGCCTCCTACTCTGTTCGCCGGTGAGAAGCAAGATGGCGCCCAAGAGGAAAACTGCGAACTCGTCTGCTGCGGTGATCCCCGCAATCGACCCCAACAGTCAGTTACCCTTCGCAGGTAACCATATGTCCATTATTTCCAAAGCTGAGCTTCTCCGCCTCGTCTCCATCGGGGTTCTTCCTCCACGGGAACTCTGTTCTTGGCGGATTTGCCACGGGACTACTGTCCCAACAGAGGATACCCACGAGTCTGTAGTTTACGCTCCTTTTCTTCTCCGCGGCCTCGGCCTTCCCATCTCTCCTTTTTTCCGCGGCCTCCTTGATTTCTATCATATCAACTTGACTCATTTGAACCCTAATTCCATTCTGCAAATTTCCATTTTCGTTCACCTATGCGAAGCCTATCTCGGTGTGCTGCCGCATTTCGGTTTATGGAAGTATCTGTATCATTGTCGCCCTGGGATGGCCGGGGGACAACACCAGCTGGTCGGAGGTGCCAGTTTGGAGATGCGTCGTGGGCGGAAGACCGAGTATCTTGAGATTCCCCTCAAAGATAGCATTAAGGGGTGGCGTCTGGAGTGGTTTATAGTTGATAATTATGGAAATTCTCTCCCCTCCCGGTCGGGAAGACAGCCAGACGTTCGTACTCCGAGTTGGACTGAGTCTCCCACAGATCAGGAAGTGGCCGAGGCAGGTGTGTTGCTAACTGAAGTCGGATTACTGAAAGAGAGAGGTCTGACTGCCGAAGCTGTGGTCACTGATTTTGTTTTCAAGAACATTCAGCCACTGAAAGACAGGGCCTATCCGGCATATCTGTATCGAGGGCTGGCCGACTCAACTCGGGTTACCAATAGGAGAATTCCTTTTGTTGACTTGGTAAGCCGACTTGAAATGATTCTCAGGGGTAAAGTTTCAAATGTTGGTGCTCCAGTGGCATACTCGGCTTGGAACCTACCTCCTCCCAAAGCTTTCACCCTTTTTGTGTCAAATCCGCCTGTGACTGATAGCAATTTGGGCCTTAGAGTGCGACCCTCTGCTGAAGAAGTCAGTACTTTGGTTGCTTCGCTCAGGGCGATTCCTGATGATGAACGGCAGGTTTATTTTGAAGTGCCTCTGAACCCTAGTGATGCCGACATAAATGACATGCTTGATCTGTTAGCTGAGGATTCATCCGATGCTGCTCCTGATGGTACGCTGGCGGTGGTGCCCCTTCCAGAGGTTGATACAACTTTGGATGTCCCGAAATCTATCAGTACTCGCCCGAGGCGCCCTAGCCGAACCAGTCAGCCCGAGCCTTCTGCTGATGAGCAAAAGAAGAAGAGAAGACGCCTCCGGCGAGTATCCAGCTTTGATGAGGACGCCGGTACCTTAGCTCCTGCTGCTGAAGAAGTGCCTGCAGCTGGCCTTGCTGACACTGATCCCAATGGGTGTGCTCCATCTGCTGCTGACCCCAATGGGGGTGCTGCTTGCGTTGTTACTGTGGAAGATGAGGAGGAAGAAAATGAAGTTCCATTAACTCGGAAAAACAGTCGGCAGTTCATCGCCAGCGGTGGAAGTAGTGGAGTTCCTTCTCCTGCATTGTCTGCCCTTATTGGTCTGCAAGAACTGTCTCTGGCCAACTTTGATCAAACTCTAGAGGATATGGTCCCGGAGGACTTGTTGTCAGAGCCTATGGGTGATGATGCAACAGAGGCTTGTGCTGCCGTGCCCGATGCTGGGTTGAGGTCATCCCGTGCCTCGTCGACCTTAGAGCATGATCTCGAGGGTCGGGATGCTGACTTGGATTGTTCTGGTCCCATGGAAGTAGCTGAAGGCCCGTCAACCTTAGAGGTGGTTACGGCAGAGAGCTTGGACCCCTTGAATAGTGCTGACACGTGCCCAGCCCCCGAGGATGTCGCCGGGGAAGACTTAGCTCGGGTGAAGAATATAAGCCACTGCCCAGCCCCCGAGGGTGTTGCCGGGGATGATCCGGCTCAAGTGGGCAGTGCCAACTGTGACCCAGCCCCCGAGGGTGTCCGAGCAAGGTCTCCTTCCTGCACTTCCATGGATGTTCATGCGGGTTCACCTCCACACTCTGGCGGTATGGTGGTGGCCCAAACTCTGGATCAGGGAGTCGCTTTAGAGGGCAGCGTCCCCGCTGGTCTGGCGTTAGGCTCTGTTGAATGTACTGAGCTCGTTCCCACTGGTCTGTTGCAAGCTGCTTCGGGTGGTGGTCTGGCACCTGGTTATCAGTTGATTTCTCCTGATTTGGGGGTCCCTTCGCTCTTTTCCAACCTCCAGGTACTGTGCTGTACTTTAGCTTGATCTTTACGTTGCATGAATTTTTGTCATTATGTTCATCCGCTCTTCTTATCAGGCTTTGGTGGATGGGATGGCCAGCCAGCTGAAATCGCAGGGTGCTTCCATCCCAGAAGTGGCTTCATCTCTTGAGCGTTGGAATCCGGTGTCGCTTCATCGTCGTGTATCCGAGTTGGAGGCAATTAATGCTGGTTAGTGCCCTTCTTCTTCTTCTTTGCCTTTGTTCGTGGATTGTTTTACCTTCTGACCTCATTTCATTTGATTACCTCTTGATAGGAATGACTCGTCAGATTGCAGTTCTTGAGGAAAAACATTCCCGAGATCAAGCTGAAATGGCTCAACGGTGCGCTGACTTCGAGGAGAAGTATTCTCAGAGCCAGACTGAACTGAATCAGGTTTCCGCTGCTTTGGATGACGCCAACGCTCTGAGTTCTTCTCTTCATGCTCGACTTGACTCTGAAAAGGTAACTTACGAAACCGTGCTTCGCCTTGCTATGCTCTTATTACTTGCTTGGATTCTGAAGGAGTAGATTTTTGTCTGTAGGAAGAAAAACGTATCCTTGCTGCTTCTCGCGACAATCTGGACAGATTGTATCGAGATTCTAGCAACTCGCTGACCATCTTGGAGAGGAGTCACCGTTTTACAATGGAAGAACTGGACAATCAGCGTTGCAGGCTGCAAGAGTCTGCAGACGAAGTGACCCGCCTCACGCAATTGATATCAGCAAAGGATGCCATCATCAAGGGACTCTGAGCTTCTAAGAAATCCATTGCTCAGGAGTTAGAAGCTGCTCAGCTGGCTGCTAGAGTTGCCAAAGAAACTGCTGTCACTCTCAAAGCTCAGCGTGATAAAGCCATGGATAAGGCTATTCGGGCGGGACGAATCTTGATGAGAAGACCCGGCGTAGTTATTCCTGAAGACATAAAAGCCGACGTGAATGCTGCCCCCGATTCTTCGAATCGCCCTTCTTCGTCGGTCGTTCCTGAGAAAGATAGTGGAAAATAGAGAGACATTTTGCGTGTTATGAGCGCGCGGTTAGCACGGTTGAGTATTCGTCAGAAGATATCGGCTTATCACTTGAATGACATGATTACTCTCTTATTGTATCAGAATTTTATTGGTTCGCAAGTTTGTGGTAACGCTTCATGATGATTATGAAGTTTGTTTTCGGGATATGGAAGTCATCCCCTGAATTGCATAAGCGCGAGTATGCTGCACCGGCTTGAGCCATCGCTGACTTTTGGTCGATAGCTCCGTTGGTAGGGCATAGTGGTCGCCCTGGGTTAAGTAGGCGTGAGCATGTTGCACCGCCTTAAGTCGTTGCTGACTTAAGTCGATTGCTCCGTTTGTAGGGCATAGTGGTCACCCCGAGTTAAGTAAGCGTGCAAGTCGATCGTAAACGAGCCGAGTATCTTTGAAATCTCTCTTTATTGATGACATATTTCCATTTTACAGAATACATTGTCGCCTCAGCTGTTTTGAAATACAGCTAGGGATAAAACTTTCTGAGGTGCTCTATGTTCCAGGAGTTCCCAATTTCTGTGCCATCCATCTGGGTGAGGCGATACGATCCAGGCCGAGTGACTTCTGCTACTATGAAGGGCCCTTCCCATAGGGGTGATAACTTGTGCCGTCCCTCCCCCGTTAGAATTCGGCGGAGGACGAGGTCTCCTATTGAAAAGAACCGCTGCCGCACAGCTTTGTCGTGATAGCGCCTTAGAGTCTGCTGGTACCGTGCTGATTGGATTACTGCATTCAGTCGCTCTTCCTCAAGTACATCAACGTCCTCCAGCCTGGTGGCCTCGGCTTCTGCTATGCTTTCGAAGATCAATCTTGGCGCCCCAAACTTGAGGTCAGTAGGTAGTACTGCCTCCGATCCATAGACCATGAAGAAAGGAGTGTTTCCATGCAGGGCTCGGCTAGGTTGGGTTCTTAAGCTCCAAACAACATAAGGCAGTTCTCTTATCCATTTTCCTGCGAATTTTTCATTCTTATCGAAGACCCTTTTCCTGAGTGCCTCCAATATCATTCCGTTGGCTCGCTCAACCTGCCCGTTGGCTCTTGGATGTGCTACAGATGCGTACTTGATCTGGATGCTCTTTTGCTCGCAGAAGTCGAAGAATTCTGAACTGGTGAAGTTGGATCCTAAGTCGGTGATGATGTTGTTTGGTATCCCGAATCTGAATATTATGTCTTGTATGAATTCCACAGCCTTAGCAGAGGTTAAAGAAGCAATGGGCTTGAACTCTATCCATTTAGTGAATTTGTCGATCGCCACCAATACATGAGTATATCCCCCTTGAGCTTTCTTGAAAGGTCCAATCATATCCAGTCCCCAGCATGCGAAAGGCCAGGTTACTGGTATGGTTTGTAGTTGCTGTGCTGGCATGTGTTGTTGCTTTGACAAGTATTGGCAAGCTTCACACCTCTGGACTAATTCGGCTGCATCGTTCTTCGCTGTCGGCCAATAGAATCCTGACCTGAAAACCTTTCCGACTAGTGTTCTGGATGCTGCATGAATTCCACATTGCCCTGCATGGACCTCCTCCAGAAGTTGCTTCCCGGTGGACGGGAGAACGCACTTCATGAGGATGCCTGACGCGCCCCTTCTGTATAGTTCCTCCCCAATGAGTGTATAGTGAGCTGACTGCCTGGCAATGCGATCTGCCGAGTTCTTGTCATCTGGCTCTTCTTCATTCTTTATATACTTAATAATCGGCCGCCTCCAGTCAGCAAGGTCTGACTCGGGTTGATCTATGATGTTGCACTCTTCTGTTTGATCCATTGAGATACTCGGCTGAAGAATTTCTTGCACGAAGACTCCGGGTGGGACCTGAGTTCGACTGGATCCGAGCTTGGACAGTACATCGGCTGCCGTGTTCCGATCTCTTTCTATATGATGAAATTCCAGACCCTCGAATTTATCTTCCAGCTTTCGGACGGCAACGCAGTATTTTCCCATTGAATCGCTTGAACAATCCCATTCCTTGTTTATCTGGCTGATGACTACCAGAGAATCTCCGTATACCATCAATCTCTTGACGCCCAGTGATATGGCGATGTTCAATCCGTGTATCAAAGCTTCATACTCGGCTGCATTGTTAGAGGCCGGGAATAGCAACTGGAGGGCGTACTTGAGGTGTTCGCCTCCAGGTGCGGTGAAGAGAATCCCTGCTCCTGCTCCCTGCAGCTTCAGCGAGCCATCAAAATACATTCGCCATACTTCTGCAGTTTCTAGATTATCAGGTACTTGCTGTTCTGTCCACTCCGATACGAAATCAACCAGTGCTTGAGTTTTGATGGCAGTGCGAGGTCGAAACTCGATGTCATGAGATCCCAGCTCGCAAGCCCACTTGGCTATTCGACCAATGGCTTCCTTGTTGTGAATAATGTCCCCTATTGGAAAACCAGTGACTACTATGACTTTGTGGTCGTCAAAGTAGTGGCGCAGCTTGCGGGCAGTTAGAAGTACTGCATATAACAGCTTCTGAACCTGAGGATACTTTTTCTTCGAGGGGCCTAGAACCTCACTGATGAAGTAAACAGGATGTTGTACTGGATAGGCATGTCCTTCTTCTACTCGCTCGACTACCAACGTTGTGCTTACCACGTGAGTCGTGCAAGAGATATACAGCAGCAAATCTTCAGCCGGTTGAGTCGGCGTAGCTCGTCGGGGTGGTTTCAGTACTGGTGGTGTTGTCAAGAATTTCTTCAATGCGTCTAGAGCTTCTTGTGCTTCTGAAGTCCATTGAAACTTATCCACCTTCTTGAGTAGCTTGTAAAATGGCAAACCTTTTTCTCCCAGCCTGGATATAAATCTGCTCAGAGCTGCCATACATCCAGTGAGTCGCTGAACCTTCTTTTGTGACCGAGGAGCTTCCATCTTCATGATAGCTTCAATCTTATCTGGATTAGCCTCAATTCCCCGGTGGCTGACGATAAACCCGAGCAACTTTCCTGCTGGTACCCCGAAAACACATTTTTCAGGATTGAGTTTCCATCTATATCTTCTTAGGCTGTTAAAAACCAGCTGTAAATCTTCGATGAAGTTTTCCGAATTTTCTGTTTTGATCACCACATCATCTACGTAAGCTTCCACACGCTTGCCCCAGTGATCGGCTAAGCATGTTTGAATGGCTCTCTGATAAGTCGCTCCAGCGTTTTTGAGGCCAAACGACATGGAGGTATAACAGAAAGCACCAAACGGAGTGATGAACGCCGTTTTTTCCTCGTCTTCCTTTGCCAAACTAATCTGATGATATCCGGAATAGCAATCTAAGAAAGACAGCACAGAACATCCGGCGGTAGAGTCCACCACCTGATCTATCCTCGGGAGCCCGAAGGGATCCTTCGGACAGTGTTTGTTGAGATCAGTATAGTCGACGCACATGCGCCAATCCACTTTATTCTTTTTGAGTACAAGAACAGGGTTGGCTAACCACTCGGGGTGTAATACTTCTCTAATAAATCCAGCCGCGACCAAGCGAGCTAACTCGGCACGAATGGCCTCTCTCTTGTCGGGCGTGAAACGACGTAGCTTTTGCCGGATCGGCCTCGCCTGAGGATAGACCTTCAATTTGTGCTCGGCCAGTTCTCTTGGGACTCCCGGCATATCCGCAGGTTGCCATGCGAATACGTCTCGGTTATCTTGCAGGAACTGGACGAGCGCGCTTTCCTATTTGTCGTACAAACTGGAGCTGATGATGGCCGTCTTGCGCTCATCAGCGAACCCCAGGTTGATTCGCTTGGTTTCTTCAGTCGGCCGCATAGAGGTCACGACCTGAGCTTCGTTTGCCGGTACTGCAAGGTCCTCCTCAGGCTTAGAGTTCGCCAATGTAGGAGGAACCGTTGACGGCTTGGTGGTGAGGGCTGCTTGGATGGCCACTCGGAAACATTCTGCGGCGCCTTGGAAGTCGGCGCGCACAGTTATGATTCCTTGCGGTCCTGGCATCTTCAGTATCATGTATGTATAGTGTGGAATGGCCATGAATTTGGCCAGTCCCGGCCTCCCGATGATGGCGTTGTACCCGCAGTCGAAGTTCGCCACCTCGAACCTTAGGAACTCGGTTCTGTAGTTCTCCGGAGTTCCGAAGGTGACCGGCATGTAGATGTGGCCCAACGGGTATTCCCCTTCCGTTGGCACGATGCCGAAGAAAGGAGTGTCCGACTCGTGGAGCTCTTTGAGGTGAACTCCCAAGCCTTGGAGTGTCCGGGGGAAGGTGACGTTGATGTTGCTCCCCTCGTCCACTAGTACCTTCTTTACCCGGCTCTCTCGGATCACCGGATCGACGAGGAGCGGGTATTTGCCTGGGTGGTCGAAGTTGAGCCATTGATCCTCCCGAGTGAAAGTGATCGGGTGCTCCGACCACCGGTATGGGGCGGGAGGACCGGTGGTCGCCACCAGTATCTGGCGGTCATTGAGCTTTTGTTGTCTTTTGTTCTCCTGCGACCCATGTCTGCCAAAGATGACGTTGACCTCCCTGTCAACGCGTGGGAAAGCTCCTCCTCCCCCCTCCTCCTGCTGATAGGGCTGCCGTGGCTCATCTGGTCCTCCCCTTGGCGGAGGAGGCGGTAGAGGTTGGAAGGGTCGGCCGTGCCCGACGGAGTGCTTGAAGTCCCGGCAGTTACGAAGAGTATTGCGCATGTCCTTGTGGTATGGGCACTGGGCGTCGAGGATGTCGTCCAGCGTGCGCTCGCCTCCACGGGGTCCTCCTCGGGCGCGAGAGGCGGGTGGTCCGGCGGCGTGTACTTCCTCACGAGGCCTCTTCTCCCAGCGTTTGTCGGATGGTTGGTTCGCGTCACGTCGTGGTGCTGCTGGTGTAGGTTTTGCTCCCCCGATGAGATCCTGGGCCCGCTCGTCGGCGGTGATGTAGAGGTCGGCTTCCCGGAACAGCTCCTCGGAGGTAGTCGGCGCCTTTTGTAGTATGGCTCGGACGAAAGCCGAGTCATTGGATCCTCTGTAGAAGTCCTCGATCACGGCCGCCTCCGTGACCTCGGGGATACGGTTTCTCATGGTCTGGAACCTTTTGAGGTACGACCGGAGAGTCTCGTCCCCCCGGCGCTTGATGGATTTGAGGTCCCATGGTTGCGCTGGCTTGTCGGAGAGGGACTGGAAGTTGGCGGTGAAACGTCGACTGAAGTCTCCCCAGTCGTCGATGCAGTGTCGGGGTAGATGTCGGAGCCACTGCAGCGCATCTTGCCCAAGGACAATGGGCAGATACGCGGTCATGACGTCTTCAGATGCCCCGGCAGCCCGAGCAGCGGTGGTGTAGACGGCTAGCCAACCCCCTGGATCCTGCTTAGGTTCATATTTGTCGACATTGGATACCTTGAAGTTGGGAGGCCATTGAATGGCCCTAAGGCGCGAGGTAAGAGCGGATACTCCGCATGTGTCCTCCTGTCGTCGGGAACGACGTCTGTCCCGGGGAGGGGAGTGGTGGTTGTGGTTCCTTGACCGTCCCCGGGTGGTACCGCCAGTTGAAGCTGTTGCTGACTCAGTCCTGGTGGCCTGGCTTTGAGTCGGGATGCCATGATCTCGGTCATACTCCTCCCGACGGCGAATTTCGTTTTCATGCCGCCGTTCGCGCGAAGCGTTGATAGAGCTTCGCGCGTCTCGGCGACTGTTAATGGCGTGTCGTAGGTCGTTCGGCGGGTGAGCGAGCGGTAGAAGATGGTTGGCCGCCTGAGTGAATAGTCATTGGTATCCTTCGGCGTCGGGAGTTCGAGCTAGTACGCCTCCGACTTCGCTTGGCGTGTTCATAGCTCGGGCGAAGTCGGGGTTCAGGTTGCGCCCGAAGAGCGGATTCTCCCGGCGTTGCCTTGCATCTTGCTCGGCTTGCTCCTGAGTCCGTCGGCGATCACGTCGTCGGGAGTTCCTTCGTTCTCTGAAGACGCGTTCCTCTGGAGTTTCTCCTATCTCCGAGACCTCGTCTCGCGAGACAGGCTGCTCCGGATCCCGTTCTCCGGCCGCATGATGTCGTCGAACGTTCCTGCGTCGGTCCTCCGTCGGCGGGATTCTCGTTGAGGTGGTTCTTCTCCGGGCGCGGTTGGTTCGTCGTCAGAGACGGCGGGCGACTCCACTCTCCCGATGAAGAGGACGTCGGGGTAGAATGGTGCTGCTATCGCAGCGACTTTCTTTCCGTTCTCCTTTGAGGCCGGAGGAACGGAAAGAACGACTTGCCTTTCCCTGGTCTCCTTCTTCCTTGCGATCCGTGTCCATTCTTTCGTCGGGGAAGTAGACAGCGGAGTCTTCCGGGTCAGCGAGCTTCCAGCTCCAGCCTTTCCGGAGACGATCTTTTTCCAAAGAGCCGGAGGTAGCGTCTTTCCAGCATTTTCGGAGTTCGTTGGAGGAGACTTCTTTTCCAGCAGATCTGCGATGCAGTGTAGAATTCCCTCTTCATCCGCTACAGATGAAATTGTCCCGAAGCGGAATACAGACCCGGGACGCATGGTGATCTTGCTGTGGAAGGTGACGGCCATTGAGCTAGCTTGGATCGTCGACACAACCCCTACCTGGCGCGCCAGCTGTCGGTGTTTTGGGTCCGACCGCACACCCGGGGTTACCCCTCAAGGTGTTTTTAGGAGTAGGACGGTGTCAACGACTGTAGCAAAATGGTTCGTGCCGATCGCACGAGGGACAGTGGACAAGATTTGCAGGTTCGGGCCGCTTAGAGATGCGTAACACCCTACGTCCTGGTGAGTATTCGAGTGTGGTTACAAGAGGGCTCTCTGGATTGAAGGCACAGAGAGTTTACGTAAGTGGCTTGGTCAAAAGTAGGGTCGATCGATCTGAAGGGGTGCCCCCTAGGCCTTATATACTCGACCGTGGGGCAGTACACGTGGATATGATAACAACAAGTAGCTGAAAGGTAGTGAACCTCTTGAGTCTATCCCTACGTAACCTTCGCCGACTTATCCTCGCATGGCTCCATTGCATGGGTGCTTCGGCGCGGGAAAGTCGGGTCTCTGTTGGGATTTACTCGTTCGACGTTGTGGGCCGTCCGGGTTTGCTCCGATCCGGTCTTACGTCTTCCCCGCTTTGTTGATTGTCTTTCCCCAGGCCCACGAAAGAACGACCTTACGATTTATTGGGCCTTTGGGCCTTTCGGGAGGTCTTTTATTTCTTTAGTGGACCCGGGGGATATCTATCCCCCACAGTAACACTATGACAGCAGCAGCCCCTACCCCGAAGGAAACCCAACATCCATCGCAAAAGATTGTCTAGATAGGTTCGTCAAACATGCATGATTGTTCTTGTGGACTTGGTGTCCAATCAGTAACGAAATCTACACATGCCTAAGATTGAATGGTTGATCAATGGACGAAGTTCATGACAAAATCATTCAATTTTGTGGTCCACTTCTGTAGCACCCCAAAAATTCAAATCTTGAAAATTTCCCAAACTCGCTCTAAATTCAAAATGATGTTTAAATTTCATTTCAAAATGTTTGTTTGCAAGTTGATCTCAACAAATAAAATATAGAGGTCTATATTCTCTCCAAAATCCTCCTCAAAATATCCTACAAATATTTCCCTAGTGATCATCCTCAAATTCATTCCAGAAATAGTGCTCACATATTCCACCGATATTTCACCAAATATTTTCGTCCTGAGAAATACCGGTGGCATATCTCAAGTTTCCTTGTGCCAGTGGCATTGGACCAATTATATCCATACCCCACCTTTGTAATGGCCATGTTGGTTGAATTAATAGAGTAGATGACGAAGGTTGTATCTGATCTTTTGCACATTTTGGTAGTTGTCACACTTTCTTACCAAATCTGTTGCATCCGAAACTACCTTTGGTCAGTAAAAACCCTAACAAAATACCTAGACTAATAATGCTCTAGGTAAATATGTGATCAACAAATGCCTAAATGAATATGAAGAGCACTTGAGTAAAGATGAACAAACACCCTCTTTGAATAATTCCCCTTCGATGTCTTCATTGTGTGTGGTCGAAATTGTCAAAACGACTCTTTCCATAAGATCTACTAAAGGTGCCTTTAAAACTTCGAAGAAGACTTTGGGTGGTAGAGGGAGCTCCTAGGCCACCGATTTTGCTAGCATGTCGACATGTTCATTGTTTGCCCTTGGTATATGTTTGAAAGAAAATCCTTCAAATGATTCCTCTATCCTTTGGACGGTGTCAAGATACTTTTCCAGTGCTGGACTTCTAGCTTTGCTACTTTTATCAATGTGCCCTATAATTACTTGAGAATCGGATTTAAGTATTACGCTTTTGACACCCATGGTTTTCAACTTTCTACCAAGAAGAATGGCTTTGTATTCTACAATATTGTCGGTGCATTGAAATTCCAACTTGGCCACGTACAAGGTCTTCATCTTTGAAGGTGACACTATGACAGTAGCAGTGTGGCGGAACCGCTCGAATTATTCCAACTTAAGTGCCTAAGTCCCGCCTTAGAGGCTAGACCACACTTGAATAGGAATAAAACGTCAGTCCCTCGGATCTAGTCCGATAAGGCCACTAACACGATCAAGTACCACGTACTCACTCGAAGGTGAGGCACAGAGCAAATACAATAAAGCATAAAACCATGATTTAAAGAAGTACTTAAGGTTATTACAACATCATCGGAGTTTTGCAAAAGTAGTAATCATTGTTCGGGATGCAGCGGAAATTAACTAACGATAGATAAAAGGGAGGATGGGGAAGCCTGGCCCATCACTCCTCACGCTCCTCTCCTGCTGAGGTAGGGTCCCACTCGACTGTCCAACCCGGTGGCAAGGTAGACGACCAAGTCACTCCGGCAACCATATCCTCTAGAGAACCTGTAAAAAATTATGCCACAAGCAAGGCTGAGTATACTAATACTCAGCTAGACTTACCCGGTGTGAGGAGTCTACTCCTCTATCTCTAGACATGCAGCTGTTTGGCTAAGGGGTTTGGTTTGCCAAAAGCACTAGCTGAGTCTAAAATCAAGTTTTAGCTTTTCAAGTTTTAGTATGATCCTTTTAGCCTAGATGTGTACCTAGCTAATCATACATGGTATCAAACATTTTATCAATCAACATCTTTTGCCAGTCACATCATTTCCACTTATTACTCAATGCAGTACAATGGATCAAGCAGTCTCATTAGCTGCGAGAAGCAGACGATTCGAATCGAGTTTTTATTGCAAGGTAAACCTAAACGCATGATGTGGCGAGGCACTTTGTCCCCATACATGTCAATCGTCCCCATCGATTCACCGTCAATAGAAAGAGGCCCACCGTCTTGGCGTACAATGCCTCACTGACCCCGACTGCCGTCGTGCAGTAACCACACTTGTACCCACCATAACCGGAATGGGAGACCACGTCTCAGGTCGCGTGAGGAGATCAATCCGCGGGCAGGTTCACTCAGGTACTAGGCTTACCGATTTACCATATTTATCGGCATGTGCTTAGTACATTCAAACGTTTGACACAGGTATCCGCATGTTAATCCTTATTCCAATTTCGTCTCGTAGACAACGCATCCCCATGGATCCGTGTCCATAGACCATCATCATTCTGATATAGAAAATGGATACAATCAATTCCTGACCTCGCATGAGTGCTAGAAAAATCACTCGACTTCTACCGAGATCCCTAATTAGCAAAGCAGCTACTCGACCTAGCATACTAGTATCCATCTCAAAAGGAATCCTGAGTTCATGCAACTAGGGTTTCAGGCAACTCCTACACTTAAGTGCACAGTACAGGCCTACAAACATTAAGTGTAGTAAAATAGCATATATAAACGGTCATCCATAAAACTGGGGCTTGCCTTCAAAAGCTGGGGCAGGCAGATCCTCGATGGCAGGTTCTGGTGCTGGCTCCTGGACTACCTCCTGAGCAACTCCTTGCTCCGAAACGAGGATGTACTCTCCGTCAGCGAGATTACAATCTATCGAATGCAATGAATAAGATACATGCATATTAATGACATGCAAATTTGGTAAATACTATGTATGGTGAAACAATATTTAAACAGTGGGTAAACTACGGTTTCTTTATCGGATGGCGCTCTTAGTGTTTTGTACACACGTATCTTAGGGTCTTGAGTGAACTTAAAACTTTTAATCATTCCCTTTATGTTTTATTGGACCCTCAGAGAGATTTAGTTGTATAAAATTAATTTCTTCCACAAATCCCCCTTTTTTCTATTTATGCTTATTATTGAGTGCTTTTTGAACTACCATGGTAATTTAGAATTTTCCAAAAATGTTGCAAAAATTACAGTGGGTAGACATTGGTCTCTATAGTTTGTTCTACAAATTTGAGGTTAGAATTAATTCAGATAAACTTTAGGTAAAAATGACAAAAGGGAGGGCAGAAGGTCATTTTGCACTACGCTCTGATTTAGGTGAGGGTTCTGGACTAAAATTTATTTTTGCTAAGATTCATGGGTGATAATAGTTTTCTGTGCCAAAAATCATAGAAAGTGACCCACTAGGTATTTAGTTGTGATTTTCCAAAGTTTAATGTCAAAAAGGCACTTATAACTAACTTGTTGTTTGAAAATATCAAACAATAGAACTTGTATTTTTCCTAGCATCATACTACCATTTTAGTAGTTATCCCAAGGATTGGAGTGGTTTCTCCTTATAAAATGTGGTGCATTTCTTTTGTACTAACAGAGGGTTCAACAAAATTTTCTTATGAACTATGTTACTTAAGTAAGCTAGAAAAATGTGGTTGTTCTCTGGTTCTTATTTTAAAACCCCCTTTTCATTTTCTTAAGGTTTGAATCAAAGCAAGTTCTTGTGGTTAATCCTTTCTTAATCTAGTGTACTGGGAAGTTTAACATTTTTAAACAGGGTAGTTGATAGTTAAGTATGTCCCTAAATTTTCTTACCCTTAGTCCAAAAGTATTTCTATTTTTCCTTTAATTATTTAGTTTTGGGCAGTATTCTTATTTAAATTAAAACTTTAAAAAGTCTTGCAGTACTCAGGGTGTTTGTTATTTTTCCTAAAAAGTTCATAATATTTAAGACCTAGCAAAATTGGTTTGACCAAATTTGGTTGGATAAAATTCGAGTTATGCATTTTGCAAGTTCTGTATTCATTTAAAAGAATAAAACTTAGAAGGTTTAAGGAAAACCAGTTTGCACCGAGGCCCCTGGGGTTTCCCTTAACTAATCCCTTAAACCGTACCCCTGCGGAACTATTCCTCTGAGTCACTGACCTCGCAAAAACCCCCTGGCTTTTCTTTCTTTCAACCCGGGCTCCTTCCCCCTTGTAACAGTAACCGCGGAAAGGAAAAAGGGTGGCACGGCTTACCGGTGGCGAGGGAGGTCCGGTGAATGGCTGAGTGAGGTCCGGGAGGTCCTGGCGGTCACGTCGAGGTGCGGATCATTGACGGTGATGGCCGAAATAGGGCTGACCGCGTGCGCAGGCGGTCGGGCTCGTTGGCGGCGTGTGCTTCGGCCTACTCAAGGCGGTAGGGTTCAATCAAATGGCACAAGGAGCTTCACTGCAGGCTAAGGATGCTATAGATACAAGGAATCGACGAATGGCTTACCGTGGAGCTCGGTCTACGTGTGACGACGACCGGTTGAAGTCCGGCGACGTCGATCCGGCATCTCCGGTGAGGTGATGTTAAATCCACGGCCCGGGGAGCTACACTGAGGTCTAGAGAAGCTATCGCAAGGGTCGGACGGGGCGGAGGATGGCTATTTTGGCCGGTCTACGGTGGTCGTGGCTTGCGCGGCCGCTAGCACGCCGTTCTTTGGGCAAACACCGGCGAACTCGTGCTCGGGCTGGGTCAGGGACGCGTGGGGGTGTACGGTCGAGACCGAGTTGGGCTTTATAGCCACGAGCGCGGGCGTGGGCGCGGGGTGACACGACGCGGGGCTGCGCACGCGGGCTGAGCGCCGATGGTGTGCTCTGGCGTTGCTAGGGCGCGTCGAACACGTGGTCGTGTTCATCTGCCCAAGTTCTTGCGCCTGCAGAGGTCACAAACGTGCGAATCTCGCTAAAGGTATTGTGCAAGATTTCTTCCTGGCACCTAGGGCTAGCTAGTTTGTGTAAGTTCCAATGGAAGATCTGCCCTAGCTTACAAGATATGGGGGCGCCAAGTCTTGTCTGTCTGCACTGTTCACCAGCGACAAAAATGATGCCAAACCGTGTCAAATGGCACTGGCTTGGTTTCAAACTTTTCAGGGGTGTGCCTTGGGTAGTTTGGCCACTTTTTGTTATTTGGTCCAAGTTGTTTTGGCACCAACACAAAGGTGAACACATCTGATCTTTAGGCTAGGGTTGGATTTGGGACTTAGAGAAATCTTTGATGGCTCTATTGTGCTCTCCACTTAGTGAACTGATTTGGGGTTTTTGTTGGGCCTTTTTGTATACCTTCCTTAATACATTTTGTAGATTTACTAATATACTTCATCTTTGGTAAAGGTTTCCTTTCATGATTTGGCCATTTGCATAATCTTTTCTGTTTTATCCCATGTTTAGGGTTTAATGGCTTAAGAGGGGATTTAGGGTTTTAGAATCTTTTCATGAGTGAGAATGTATGAAGGCTAGGGTGTCTCTCTTGTTATGATCAATACTTAGTTTAGCCATGATTCTAAAGCCTTTAGTGCCTTCACTTTCCAATTTAGCATATAGGATAAGTAGGACATAAGTGTGTTCATTGAGCTAGGGCCTTGGGTAACACCTGGGGTGTTACAGCCCTCCCCCCTTAAAGGAATCTCGTCCTGAGATTTGGGTAGGGACTCTTCACAGGGTGCTAGGAAGGTGCGTGTTGGTGTATTGTGGTTCCTTTTTTGTCAAGATCATCTAGTAAACTGCTCTTCGAATGTCATTCTCTTTGCAACTTCAGAAGGAAGTCCTTCTAGATTTAGTTTCACAACTTACTCTGTACTCATTAACTTTATTTTCCTTATATTTAGATTCAAAGGGCAGGTGGGGGTGGGTGTTTTGGGTTACGTACCGATGCCTTTAGGCAGAAAATCAGGGAAGTGAGAGCGCAGAAAATCCTCAGTTTCCCACGTAGCCTCTTCTTCTGAATGGTTGCTCCACCGAATCTTATACATTCGGATTGACCTTGCTCGAGTTGACCTTTCCTTTTGGTCCAATACCTCGACGGGGTGCTCTTGATATGACAAGTCCGGTTCTATCTCCAATTTAGGCTCTGGTAGCACTTCTGTGGGTAAGCGGACACACTTCCTTAGCTGAGACACATGGAATACATCATGAATTGCTGACATATGAAGTGGCAACTTCAACTAGTATGCTACAGGTCCACAAGTCTCCTTGATCTCATAGGGCCCAATATAGCGAGGAGCTAATTTGCCCTTGACCCCAAATCTCTGAACACCTTTGGTGGGTGACACTTTGAGATATACATAATCCCCCGCTTCGAATTGTAGAGGCTTCTTTCTTTTATCATGATAGCTCTTCTGCCTGGCCCGAGCAGCTTCCAAGTTCTTCTTAATAACCTTGACTTTATCCTCAGCTTCAAGCACTATGTCAGGTCCAAATATTTCCCTTTCTCTAGCTTGTGACCAATTTAGCGGTGTCCTACATCTTCTCCCATACAAGGCCTCGAAAGGTGCCATCTTGAGGCTGGATTGGTAGCTGTTATTATAAGAGAATTCTGCTAGAGAAAGGCACTTATCCCAATTCTTGTCATAGTGTAACACACATGCTCTCAACATGTCCTCAAGAATCTGATTTACTCTTTCTGTCTGACCATCCGTTTGAGGATGGTATGCTGAGCTTCTAATCACGGTTGTTCCAAGTGACTTTTGTAGCTGTTCCCAGAAACATGCCACAAACAGTGCTCCTCGATCAGACACAATAGTCCTCGGGATTCCATGCAAACGCACTATTTGGTCAATATAGATCTCTGCATATTTTTCCGCCTTGTGGGTGGTATGTACTGGCAAGAAATGAGTTGTCTTGGTTAACCTATCCACAATGACCCAAATAGAATCATGGTGCTGGGAGGTGTTTGACAATCCCACCACGAAATCCAAGCAAATGTCCTCCCATTTCCAAGAAGGGATGGGAAGAGGTTGTAAGGTACCTGCTACTTTCAAATGACTAGCTTTGATTCTTTGGCAAGTGTCGCACTCAGATACATACTTAGCTATTTCCCTCTTCATCCTGGTCCACCAATATAAGGATCTGAGGTCATGATACATCTTGTTACTCCCGGGGTGCATGGAAAACATGGAAAGATGAGCTTCTTCCAATATTTTCTTCCTGAGTTCTGGATTTTTAGGAACAACCAATCGGTCTTCAAACCATAGAATTCCCTTGCTGTCCTGACGAAAGCATTTGTACTTATCCACCTTTTGTTCGAGCATTTCCTTAATGACTTGAACACCCTTGTCACCAATCTGTGCCAGGACTATCTGCTCTTGTAGAGTTCGCTCCATGGAGATATAATCCAAAGTACCTGGGGACACAACTTCCATGTTTAGCTTGCGCAACTCGTCACAAGGAGTGGCGATCTTAGGATCCATAGTTACACAGTTGCACTGGGCTTTTCGACTTAAGGCATCTGCCATAACATTTGCCTTGCCATGATGGTAATGCACTTCCAGATCATAATCCTTGATCAATTCCAACCATCTTCTCTGCCTCATATTAAGATCAACCTGAGTGAAAATATATTTGAGACTCTTATGGTTAGTATAGATATTACAATGAGCTCACATTAGGTAATGTCTCCATATCTTCAGAGCATGAACTACTGCTGCTAACTCCAGATCATGCGTGGGGTAATTTTGCTCATGAGGCCTGAGTGCTTCGGATGTGTAGGCAATAACTCGATTGTCTTGCATCAAAACACAACCTAATCCAGTGCCTGAAGCATCGCAATACACATCAAAAGATTTGGTGTTGTCAGGCTGTGCTAGCACGGGTGTTGTTGTCAGATGCTGCCTTAATGCATGAAACACATTCTCACACTTCTGACTCCATTCAAAATTTACCCCCTTCTTCAATAATTCAGTCATTGGCTTAGCAATCCTGGAGAAATCCGAAATGAATCGCCGATAGTATCCTGCCAATCCCAGAAAACTCCGAATCTGTCGCACGGTGGTAGGAGGTTTCCAGTCCATCACTTCTTGCACCTTCTCCGGATCAACTGATATCCCATCTTGAGAAATGGTGTGACCCAAGAATTTGATTTCCCTCAGCCAGAAATCACACTTTGAAAGTTTGGCATACAAATGATGATCGCGCAGTCGCTGAAGTACTATATGCAAATGCATAGTATGCTCAGCTTAATTTCTTGAATAGACCAGAATATCATCAATGAAAACCACCACAAATTTGTCCATCTCTAGCATGAACACTGAATTCATCAAATACATGAAATATGCTAGGGCATTGGTCAGCCCAAAGACATTACCAAGTACTCATAAAGTCTGTATCTGGTAGAGAAAGCCGTCTTCGGAATATCGCTAGCCCTGATCTTGATTTGATGATAGCCAGAGCAAAGGTCTATCTTGGAAAACACATTGGCTCCCACCAACTGATCAAACAACACATCAATGCGGGGCAAAGGATACTTTTTTAATCGTTACTGCATTGATAGGGCGGTAATCGACACACAGTCTCAAACTCTCATCCTTCTTCACGAACAAGGCCGGACATCCCCATGGTGAAGTACTTGGGCGAATGAACCCCTTGTCCAACAATTCTTGTAACTGCATCTTTAGTTCTGCTAACTCTGCTGGAGGCATCCTATAGGGTCTCTTGGATATAGGTGCAGTTCCGAGTTGCAACTCTATTGCAAACTCTATGTCTCTGTCGGGTGGCATCCCTGGCAATTCATCTAGGAAAACATCAGGGTACTCATAGACCACTGGAATTCTCTCTACGGGTGACTCTACCTCGGTAAGTGCACAAGAACGAGTACAGCCTTGGTCAGGTAGGTACAAGGTGATTTCTCTGCAAATAGGTGAGTGTATTTCAATGGCTCTTGCTGTGACATCAATTAAAACATGATGTCGGGATAACTAGTCTGTTCCCAAGATGATGTCTACACTCTCCAGTCCCATAATCAGGAGGGTGGTTCCAACTATGATACTACCAAATTTTATGGGTACTTGCCAGTTGAGTTGATAGGTGGCAACCCTGCCTCCTGGTGTTGCAATCATAATAGCCCCCTTTGTGTGGTGAAAAGGTAACCGACACTTGGCACTAAATTTTGCGTAGACAAAATTGTGTGATGCACCAGAATCGAAAAGAATGACGGCAGGAAAATTTAAAATAAAAAAGATATCAGTCATGACGGGTGCTCCCTCTGGAATGTCAGCCAATGTGGTGAAGTTCAGCCTGCCCTACCTCACTTGCACCCTCTGCCTCTTGCCTTGGTTCTGATTTGCAATCTGCCCCTGCCTCTGCTGGTTCTTGGGACAATACTTGGCATAATGTCCGGTGCTGCCACAAGTGAAACACCTGTTGTCATTGCCCTGATGGTACTGCTGCTCTGGCTGGTTGTTGTTCCTCTAAACTGGGGGTTGAGAGCGGTTGGGTGCCTGCTGCTGCTATTGTGGTCGGATCACCCATCACCCTTGTTGATGCTGGGGTCCACTACTCTGAGTGTCAGACACAATCCTGAAGCGCTGAGGCTGAGCGGAAGGTCCTTCCATAGGGGTCTTTCTCTTCTTTTCTGTGTGACGGGCTGTGATGCAGTCCTGCTGAGAGATGGCCATGTTGACTAACTCATTGTAGTTGTTGGCCCTGACTGTGTTGAGACGGTCACGGAGCTTAGTACTAAGGCCCCTCCTGAATCTGTCTCTCTTCTTCTCATCCGTGTCAGCATGATAGCCTGCGTACTGACACATGTCATTAAAGGCTTGGGCGTACTGCAACACTGTACGACTTCCCTGAGTGAGTGCCAGAAATTCATTGAGCTTGCGGTCCATGATGCCTGCTGGTATGTGATGGCCTCTGAATGCTGCCTTGAACTCTCCCCACTCAACCACGTGGTCAACCGGCTGCATAGCGAGGAAATGGTCCCACCATGTCCGCGCGGGCCCATGAAGTTGCTGGGTGGCGAATCAGACCTTGGCCACATCTGAACAATCTCCATTAATCAGTGGGAATTTGGATTCCACCACCCTGAGCCAAACATCCGCGTCGAGTGGGTCTTCTGCCCGAGTGAACAACGGCGGCTGAGTGCTGAGAAACTCCTGATAGGTGGCCGCTGCTGGGGGACGTTGATGATGATCACCACCACCATAATGCTGAGGTGGTGGCTGACGCTGAGCTAGCTGTCGCATAATCTCATTCTGCAGAGCCATCAGCTCCTGCATGGTAGGAGGCTGCGGCGGGGGTGGAGGAATGCGCTCATTCTGTCCACGTCGTGCCGTTCCTGCCATCTGAAATTTAGGATGTTCTTAATATCATACATTGAAATCCGCGATTGCACATGATAAAAGATCTTAATTAACAAGGTTTGTAAGATTCCAAATATTTCCTTGCCTTTCACAATTGGTATTAAAACAATAAAATTTCATTCATACTTAAAAGTAGAAGCCATCCATCATTCAACATGCCAAAAGAGTTTTTCCCACAGTTATAGCAGTGCCCAAAATACTCAACTCTCTCTAGCCTAGTACCTCCAAGGTGCAAAAGCTAAGATAGTTTCGAGGAGTTCTACTGCTGCACCCTTCTACCCTAACTCCGAGATCTAATGAGCAAACAAGGCAACGCTAGGCTCGGGGGAAGGTGGTCTTCCTGAGCCAGCAGTGTCCAAGCTGGATGCAGGCTCCGACTCCTCTCCTCCCTCGATGTCTACATCCTCATCGGCCCCTTCTGCCTCCATGTCTTGAATTTCTTGATGGTGCAGATCCAAGTGTTGGTTGGCTTCCTCAAGCTGTTGCTGGGTGGTCTGGAGCTGATCTTCTAGAATCTCGATGGTGTTTTCCCTGGCCTCCACCTGATCTTCAAGCTCTTGGATTTGAGTGGCCATATGTTCCACCTGGAGGTCCTTT
The DNA here is from genome assembly GCF_902167145.1 of Zea mays. Classification (NCBI taxonomy): domain Eukaryota; kingdom Viridiplantae; phylum Streptophyta; class Magnoliopsida; order Poales; family Poaceae; genus Zea; species Zea mays. Next base: position 34,138,061 of record NC_050103.1, read on the forward strand.
TCCACCAGCTCAGTGGACAGGTTGACCACAAGGTCCTCCCTGTTATCTAGGGTGATCTTGGTAGACTCCACTAGACCCATCAACTGTGACATTGCCTCACCTCGTAATGCCTGCAGACGATACAGGGCATTCATGCACCGAACCATCAGGTGAGCGGTATGTCCAGGGTAGAGAGCCCACACTTCCTTGGCATGCTCAACCCGATCCTTCCACATTGGGTCGTCCTCCTTCTCAGCGGGGAACAAGCCAATGGGATGGGTTGATAGCTCCAAGGGGTGAAAGCCGCAGAAGGTCGTCAGCACATGCAGAGCAGTGGACTCAATAGTATCCTCGGCCCTAAAACCGAAAGACTCGGAGTCCAATGAACGCCAGCCTGGCTGCAAGGGATGAAGCTCCAAGGTCATCCTCACCCTACAGCGGGGTACCCGGTGCTGATGAGGCTCTAAGGTCATCCTCACCCTACAGCGGGGTACCCGGTGCTCCTCGAACAACTGCACCGCGTAGAGTAACCGGCTCCCTGCAGTACCTCCCACAAAATGCGGGGAAAACCCTCTCGTGCAAGACCGTCTGTGTGGGGGTGTGCGTTCCCTCCTTCCATGGATACGTGAGAAGTCATCTGTGTAAGGGCAAGCGTAAGCGAAAAAGAAAAAAATTACAAAAATAAGAGGAAACTAGTGCTTGGCTTTCCCATAGTTAAGTTGAGATCTTCGATGTAGACTTAAATTCTTATTACGGGTGTCTCTTTGATTATGTAGATTTTTATTTATATTGACCTTTTACTAAGTAGCTAGAAAAATAATGCATGCATGCTCGTCCTAAGCGACCTCACATCAAGTATATAGATGTATAGAAATCCCCCACCTATATCATAGCATCCTGCAAGCCATATTCAAATAACCACCTAGCTACCCATCTAGCATCCTAAGGTTTCACGTCCTAGGTCTATCCTTATCGTCTTAACGATCTATCCAACATTGGTTTCTAAGCAAGTTTTACTTTTGAAAAGGTTGGTAATTAAGATTTATTGATTCCTCTGTGGTGGTACAAGCTCCGATACCAGCTGTGGCAGAACCGCCGGAATTATTCCAACTTAAGTGCCTAAGTCCCGCCTTAGAGGATAGACCACACTTAAATAGGAATAAAACGTCAGTCCCTCGGATCTAGTTCGACAAGGCCACTAACAGGATCAAGTACCACGTACTCACTCGAAGGTGAGGCATAGAGCAAATACAATAAAGCATAAAACCATGATTTAAAGAAGTACTTAAGGTTATTACAACATCATCGGAGTTTTGCAAAAGTAGTAATCATTGTTCGGGATGCAACGGAAATTAACTAACGATAGATAAAAGGGAGGATGGGGAAGCCTTGCCCATCACTCCTCACGCTCCTCTCCTACTGAGGTAGGGTCCCACTCGACTGTCCAACCTAGTGGCAAGGTAGACGGCCAAATCACTCCGGCAACCATATCCTCTAGAGAACCTGTAAAAAATTATGCCGCAAGCAAGGCTGGGTATACTAATACTCAGCTAGACTTACCCGGTGTGAGGAGTCTACTCCTCTACCTCTAGACATGCAGCTGTTTGGCTGAGGGGTTCGGTTTGCCAAAAGCACTAGCTGAGTCTAAAATCAAGTTTTAGTTTTTCAAGTTTTAGTATGATCCTTTTAGCCTAGATGTGTACCTAGCTAATCATACATGGTATCAAACATTTTATCAATCAACATCTTTTGCCAGTCACATCATTTCCACTTATTACTCAATGCAGTACAATGAATCAAGCAGTCTCATTAGCTGCGAGAAGCAGACGATTCGAATCGAGTTTTTAAACCTTGCAAGGTAAACCTAAACACACGACGTGGCGAGGAACTCTATCCCCACACATGTCAACCGTCCCCATCGATTCCCCGTCAACAGAAAGAGGGCCACCGCCTTGGCGTATAATGCCTCACTGACCCCGACTGCCGTCGTGCAGTGACCGCACTTGTACCCACCATAACCGGAATAGGAAACCACGTCTCAGGTCGCATGAGGAGATCAATCCGCGGGCAGGTTCACTCAGGTACTAGGCTTACCGATTTACCATATTTCTCGGCATGTGCTTAGTACATTCATACACTTGACACAAGTATCTGCACGTTAATCCTTATTCCAATTTCGTCTCGTAGACAACGCATCCCCATGGATCCGTGTCCACAAACCAACATCATTCCGATATAGAAAATGGATACAATCAATTCCTGACCTCGCGCGAGTTCTAGAAAAATCACTTGACTTCTACCGAGATCCCTAATTAGCAAAGCAGCTACTCGACCTAGCATACTAGTATCCATCTCAAAAGGAATCCTGAGTTCATGCAACTAGGGTTTCAGGCAACTCCTACACTTAAGTGCACAGTACAGGCCTACAAACATTAAGTGTAGTAAAATAGTATATATAAATGGTCATGCATAATACCGGGGCTTGCCTTCAAAAGCTAGGACAGGCAGATCCTCGATGGCAGGTTCTGGTGCTGGCTCATGGACTACCTCCTAAGCAACTCCTTGCTCCGGAACGAGGATGTACTCTCCGTCAGCGAGATTACAATCTATCGAATGCAATGAATAAGATACATGCATATTAATGACATGCAAATTTGGTAAATACTACGTATGGTGAAACAATATTTAAAAGTGGGTAAACTAGGGTTTCTTTATCGGATGGTGCTCTTAGTGTTTTGTAGACACCTATCTTAGGGTCTTGAGTGAACTTAAACTTTTAATCATTCCCTTTATGTTTTATTGGACCCTTAGAGAGATTTAGTTGTATAAAATTAATTTCTTCCACAAATCCCCTTTTTTCTATGTATGCTTATTATTGAGTGCTTTTTGAACTGCCATGGTAATTTAGAATTTTTCAAAAATGTTGCACAAATTACAGTGGGTAGACATTGGTCTCTGTAGTTTATTCTACAAATTTGAGGTTAGAATTAATTTAGATAAACTTTAGGTAAAAATGACAAAAGGGAGGGCAGAAGGTCATTTTGCACTACACCTATGATTTAGGTGAGGGTTCTAGACAAAAATTTATTTTTGCTAAGATTCGTTGATGATAATAGGTCTCTGTGCCAAAAATAATAGAAAGTGACCCAATGGTAATTTAGTTGTGATTTTCCAAAGTTTAATGTCAAAAAGGCACTTATAACTAACTTGTTGTTTGAAAAATATCAAACAACAGAACTTGTATTTTTCCTAGATTTATACTACCATTTTAGTAGTTATCCCAAGGATTGGGGTGGTTTCTTCTTAGGATTAGTTTTCTAGGATTTTTCTAAGTTCTTACTATTTTCATGAAATAAAATGTGGTGCATTTCTTTTGTACTAACAGAGGGTTCAACAAAATTTTCTTATGAACTATGTTACTTAAGTAAGCTAGAAAAAATGTGGTTGCTCTCTGGTTCTTATTTTAAAACCCCCTTTTCATTTTCTTAAGGTTTGAATCAAAGCAAGTTCTTGTGGTTAATCCTTTCTTAATCTAGTGTACTCGGAAGTTTAACATTTTTAAACAGGGTAGTTGATAGTTAAGTATATCCCTAAATTTTCTTACCCTTAGTCCAAAAGTATTTCTATTTTTCCTTTAATTATTTAGTTTTGGGCAGTATTCTTATTTAAATTAAAACTTTAAAAAGTCTTGCAGTACTCAGGGTGTTTGTTATTTTTCCTAAGCGGTTCATAATATTTAAGACCTAGCAAATTGATTTGACCAAATTTGGTTGGATAAAATTCGAGTTATGCATTTTGCAAGTTCTGTATTCATTTAAAAGAATAAAACTTAAAAGGTTTAAGGAAAACCAGTTTGCACCGAGGCCCCTGGGGTTTCCCTTCACTAATCCTTTAAATCGTACCCCTGCGGAACTATTCCTCTGAGTCACTAACCTCGCAAAAACCCCATGGCTTTTCTTTCTTTCAACCCGGGCTCCTTCCCCTTGTAACAGTAACCGCGGAAAGGAAAAAGGGTGGCGCGGCTTACCGGCGGCGAGGGAGGGAGGTCCGGTGAAGGGCTGGGTGAGGTCCAGGAGGTCCTGGCGGTCACGTCGAGGTGCGGATCGTTGACGGTGATGGCCGTAATAGGGCTGACCGCGTGCGTAGGCGGTCGGGCTCGTCGGCAGCGTGTGCTCCAGCCTACTCACAGCGGTAGGGTTCAATCAAATGGCACAGGGAGCTTCACTGGAAGCTAAGGATGCTATAGGTGCAAGGAATCGACGAATGGCTTACCGTGGAGCTCGGTCTACGTGCGACGGCGGCCAGTTTAAGTCTGGCGACGTCGATCCGACGTCTCCGGTGAGGTGATGTTCAATGCGTGGCCCGGGGAGCTCCACTGAGGTCTAGAGAAGCTATCCCAAGGGTCGGACGGGGCGAAGGATGGCTAGTTTGGCCGGTCTATGCTGGCTTCTTTGGGCAAACGCCGGCGAACTCTTGCTCGGGCCGGGTCAGGGACGCGCGGGGGTGTACGATCGAGACTGAGGTGGGCTTTATAGCCACGGGCGCGGGCGTGGGTCCGGGGTGACACGGCGAGGGGCTGAGCACGCGGGCTGAGCGCCGAGGGCGTGCTCTGGCGTTGCTAGGGCGCGTCGAACACGCGGTCGTGTTCATCTGCCCAAGTTCTTGCACCTGAAGAGGTCACAAACGTGTGAATCTCGCCAAAGGTCTTGTGCAAGATTTCTTCCTGGCACCTAGGGCTAGCTAGTTTGTGTAAATTCCAATGGAAGATCTGCCCTAGCTTACAAGATATGGGGGCGCCAAGTCTTGTCTGTTTGCACTGTTCACCAGCGACAAAAATGATGCCAAACCGTGTCAAATGGCACTGGTTTGGTTTCAAACTTTTCAGGGGTGTGCCTTGGGTAGTTTGGCCACTTTTTGTTATTTGGTTCAAGTAGTTTTTGCGCCAGCACAAAGGTGATCACATCTGATCTTTAGGCTAGGGTTGGCTTTGGGACTTAGAGAAATCTTTGATGGCTCTATTGTGCTCTCCACTTAGTGAACTGATTTGGGGTTTTTTGGGCCTTTTTGTATACCTTCCTTAATACATTTTGTAGATTTACTAATATACTTCATCTTTGGTTAAGGTTTCCTTTCATGATTTGGCCATTTGCATAATCTTTTCCCTTTTATCCCATGTTTAGGGTTTAATGGCTTAAGAGGGGATTTAGGGTTTTAGAATCTTTTCATGAGTGAGAATGTATGAAGGCTAAGGTGTCTCTCTTATTATGATCAATACTTAGTTTAGCCATGATTCTAAAGCCTTTAGTGCCTTCACTTTCCAATTTAGCATATAGGATAAGTAGGACATAAGTGTGTTCATTAAGCTAGGGCCTTGGGTAACACCTGGGGTGTTACAAGCAGTCCCTACCCCAAAGGAAACACAACATCCATCGCAAAAGATTGTCCAGATAGGTTTGTCAAACATGCCTGATTCTTCTTGTGGACTTGGTGTCCAATCAGTAACGAAATCTACACATGCCTAAGATTGAATGGTTAATCAATGGACGAAGTTGATGACAAACTCATTCAATTCTGTGTCCACTTCTGTAGCACCCCAAAAATTCAAATCTTGAAAATTTCTCAAACTCGCTCTAAATTCAAAATGATGTTTAAATTTCGTTTCAAAATGTTTGTTTGCAAGTTGATCTCAACAAATAAAATATAGAGGTCTATATTCTCTCCAAAATCCTCCTCAAAATATCCTACAAATATTTCCCTAGTGATCATCCTCAAATTCATTCCAGAAATACTGCCCACATATTCCACCGATATTTCACCAAATATTTTTGTCCTGAGAAATACCGGTGGCATATCTCAAGTTTCCTTGTGCCAGTGGCATTGGACCAATTATATCCATACCCCACCTTTGTAATGGCCGTGTTGGTTGAATTAATTGAGTAGATGACGAAGGTTGTATCTGATCTTTTGCACATTTTGGTAGTTGTCACACTTTCTTACCAAATCTGTTGCATCTGAAACTACCTTTGGTAAGTAAAAACCCTAACAAAACACCTAGACTAATAATGCTCTAGGTAAATATGTGATCAACAAATGCCTAAATGAATATGAAGAGCACTTGAGTAAAGGTGAACAAACACCCTCTTTGAATAATTCCCCTTCGATGTCTTCATTATGTGTTGTCGAAATTGTCAAAATGACTCTTTCCATAAGATCTACTAAAGGTGCCTTTAAAACTTCGAAGAAGACTTTGGGTGGTAGAGGGAGCTCCTAGGCCACCGAATTTGCTAGCATGTCGACATGTTCATTGTTTGCCCTTGGTATATGTTTGAAAGAAAATCCTTCAAATGATTCCTCTATCCTTTGGACGGTGTCAAGATACTTTTTCCAGTGCTGGACTTCTAGCTTTGCTACTTTTATCAACGTGCCCTATAATTACTTGAGAATCATATTTAAGTATTACGTTTTTGACACCCATGGTTTTCAACTTTGTAAGACCAAGAAGAATGGCTTTGTATTCTACAATATTGTTGGTGCATCGAAATTCCAACTTGGCCACGTACGAGGTCTTCATCTTTGAAGGTGACACTATGACAGTAGCAGCCCCTACCCCGTAGGAAACCCAATATCCATCGCAAAAGATTGTCCAGTTAGGTTCGTCAAACATGTCTGATTCTTCTTGTGGACTTGGTGTCAAATCAGTAACGAAATCTACAAATGCCTACAATTGAATGGTTGATCAATGGATGAAGTTGATGGCAAACTCATTCAATTCTGTGGTCCACTTCTGTAGCACCCCAAAAATTCAAATCTTGAAAATTTCTCCAAAATCCTCCTCAAAATATCCTACAGATATTTCCCAGTGATCCTCCTCAAATTCATTAATAGTGCCCACATATTCCACTGATATTTCACCAAATATTTTCCTCCTGAGAAATACCTTCAGAATCATTTTTAAAGTCCCCACAAATATTATCTTCATAATTTTCATCATGCTCATACGTATACATACGCCTTCAGTGTCATATAGTGAGCTTTACAAGCTAATTTCACTTATACATGACTAATACATGCTTATCTCCCACTAATCCTCGCCTCCTCCCCCTAATCCCACCCACCTTGCCTATAAATAGAGGGGCAAGGGCCTCCCCTCATGCCACCCCAAGCCATTTCATGGCAACTCACTTCCCCCCTCAATCCCACTCCCACACAAGCACAACACAAGCATAAGGATCGTTCGGTCGTTCATTCAATCGTTCGTCCACCTGTTCATAGTTTGTTCATTCGTTCGTCCGATCGTTCATGGTTCGTCCGTTTGTCCGATCATTGGACTGTTCGCCCAAGTAATTTTGTTCAGCCATTTTGTTGCCGAAATTTCGATCGTTCGTTCATTCAATCATTCAATCGCTCGTCCATTTGTTCATAATCCCTATTCCTCATTCATCGTTTGTTCATACGGACTATTCACCGTTTTACAGATCATTCATAGTCACTATTCATAGTTCATCGGATCATTCATCCTACTATTCATCATTACTATTTATCGATCATCCGATCACCCAAATATTCAACTACTCATCCATCATGTGTTCCAACTCACCTAAGACCTGCCAGACCAATAATTCAGTCATACGGACTTCGGTGACTGATTTTCCTTCTAGTAAGAACTTCCCATCTGGTCACCCATCCCAGATTGCTCCATGTTGAGCACGCTTAACTTTGAGGTTCTTCCGAACTAGGCTTCCAAATATAAAGGCGAACCATGTTTGTATGGATACACCGTCAATCTTATAAAACCTGGCCCAAGATACCACAGCCCACCCGAACCAGAACACCATAGTATTCCAGCCATTTGGGTCTCGCCTTACTGTTGTTCCATGTGACACAATATGTAGGAACATTAACCACCAACATAAACCTTTGCCCAAGTATAACCCAGAAATAATTCCAGACACTCGCTCAAAATGATTCTCCAAATATCTCTAAATATTCAAATTCTGGGAATATTCCAGGAATATTTGCCTTTTCTTTTTATTCCTATGATTATAAAATCCAAAACTCCACCATCCAAACTCAGATTCCAATAATTCTTGTTTCTAAATTTTATCAAATTATTCCCTATCCAACCATGTCATCCCTTAAGCATGGTTCATATTCTAAAAAACTCCAAAAATACTCTTGTCACATATTCTGCCTATAATTTCCCTATTTGGAACAAGTCAAACGATTCATTCGCCACTATTCTCACAAATAGTGAACTCTACCATACTAAACCTATGTACCCAGCTATAAATACATCCAGTTACCCTCTCCCTCTCCACACCCTCAACCAAGGCAAACCCCCACCCACTCAGTTACCCCGCTCTGCTGGCTACACGCCTAGTGTTGCTTTGCCTCCAATCCACCCTTCTGGTAAGGACCTCCACACCACAACCAGTAATATCTCAACACCACATGACACAATTTCTACTCAAGACTCTACCCATTCATATATCGCCATTCTGACCACTATACTAAATATTTATTGATATACTTGCTGGTTTGTATGTTTGCTTGTTCATGCTGCATAGTTATTGGAGCGTTCGTGCCGTATCGTGAAGGCGAGTTCTGCAAGTCTACGCTAGACGGTGGAGCCAGAAGCCAGTTCCGTGAGAACTCACCCTTTCACCGGTTAAAGCACGACAAGTTCACTATATACCTTTGATGCATAAATTACCTATGTTTTTTCAAACACAACCCTCAACCTATTATTTTATGCATTATATGATTTCGCTGCTAAGAGACATGTTAATATGGCCACCCAGCCTTAGAACTTTGCCGCAATTCATCTTTATACTCCTTGACATTTTTGTTACAAAATGATATGAGAAAAGGTGTGAGTTTTTCAAAAGAAAACATTTTGCAAAATGTGTATGATGAAGGGTTATCACCCTTATCACCTTTGAGTGGGATGATTAGAGGCTCCCTCGTTTGGGAGGGCCTTGAGGTGATGGCTCAACTAGGTTACGTGTGAGCATGAAGGATTGTCTCTATCGTATAAGGACCGGTTTTTCATTCTTCACTACCTATACTGTTATCAAGTACAATCACTCGAGACTATATGGGCAGTCGCTTGATCCAAACTTTCACGGTCTGCACCCTAGGGTTATGGTGGCTGGAGAGCACTGAGAGGACAAGGAGGGGGCAAGTTTTGTCCTAGTTTGGGCATGGAGGTGGCCTTGTTCCTTTCGGTATAACCGCCAAGGTAAAGTCATGCAAGGGAAGAGAGAGTTTTGAATTCAAGTCTCATTAGCCATGAGATCGCAGAGCCGGACTAGTGGGTAAAGCGTACACCTCTACGCAGAGTTCAAAAACCTATTCAAATAGTCCACGTCCACGGATATCGATGAATTATGGCATGGATTTGATAATTAGTGTTTTGATTTCCAAAATGTTTTTGAAAAGTGGGTTTGAAAGTTTCGACGGTTGCGTCGTGAGCTATGATGGATGGGAAGTCTAGTAGCTGCTTTTTTAAATGAAAACTGGTGGAAAACTATAGAGATTCCAAGATGGTTTAGTCCAGGTGATTTTGTTCTATATTGAAAAAACTTTCTACTCCTTTGGGAGAGGATGCACTTTGAAAAAGATAAAATGTTTTAAAAAATAGCCCTGCATCAAAAATTGCTTTTTCTGCAAAAATATCCTGAGCTCCACGTATTCCATGCATTATATCTGATTTCCCCATTCCGTGGGTGAAGGTGGGCTGTTGGGTACGTAAGTACTCACTCTTGCTTATTTGTTGTTTTTTAGAGAAGGAGATCGTTGATCAAGTAAGAGTTACGCCTTTTCCCAACCATGTATGTGACTGTTGAACCGCTGATTTGCTTCGCTGCGTATATCGGGCTGCTTCAGTCCCACTCTGATGATATATCCCGAGTTGTGGACCAACTCTTAAAGTTGATCGCCACCTTTATAGGTTTGTCTCGTTTAATCAGATCTGAAACCATATGTTGTATAAATGTGTATACCAGCCTCCTGGGACTAGTATTTGAATCACATTTGAGTCCCAGATAATTGGGACACTTCAGGTGGTATCAGAGCTGTAGGTTGGCCGTAGGACGTAACCCTTAGTCTTGGACCAGAAGTTTTTGAGTCAAAACTATTTTCTAAAAAAATTATTGCTCTCTTCCCTCCATTTAAAAAAGGTTTTCCCCCTTTCCTTCTCTCAGAAGTCAGATGGAGGTCCGCTACCAAACCAACTTTTGCCGGAATGAAGATGGTTTCCCCAAGTTGTTGAGAGCATGCACAGTTTGCCTCGAAATCAGGAGCCATCCAGAGTATGATGGTCGTGAATTCATCGAGCATGGCACAAAGAACTGTGTCATGACTGTATACATTGGATCCAGTCTGCACCATGTGAAATTGAGTGTCACTGCCATGGAGCACAAATTCAAAGACACCTGCCAAGTCGTCGCTCGCAAGGCATTGAGGGCACTATGTCAAATCTATGAAGAAGAAGTGGCCAACACCTCGCTTAGATTATTTTCGCCCTTTTAGAGAGACCATCCCGTTTGGATGGCCAGGATGCGTACCTTGGAAGGGCAGAAGCTGCTTGAGTACGACCCCACAGTCATGTACCTCACTGCATACCTGCTTACCCTGGATGCACAATATGATCTCTTGGCTCGGCACAACTATCAAATGATTGCCCGAGCAGAAGATGCAGAGAAGCGCAACCGTCAACTCCATGTGGATCTCATCATAGCTCAAGCCTGTGTTGCCTTGGAAAGTCGTGAAGTCATTGATGTTGAAGCCCTAAAGCAAGCCAAGGATGAGCACGTACATAAGTTGATGGAGACCTACTTGGTCACCCATAACCAATGTAGAGCCCTGCAGATCCAAGAGCCCGCTTCATCTAACCCAATTCAACCCACGAGAGCTGAAGGTCCCCAGATTCTTAAAGGCCTCCCAGTCTCTATAAAAGAAGAAAAGAAGGCTTGGGAACCCCCGGAAGGAGCCATAGTCTTAGAAGGAATACAGTCTCCCCTTAGGCTATGGATAAGCAAGAGCACCCTGAATCCTCCCAAGATCCACCGCTAGAGTTGTTTGAGCCCCTCATCATGAAGAAGATTACAGCACCCTCCCTTGAGGTCAAGGAACAAGCTGCAAGCACCCCACCACCACCACCGCTCTAAGAGGAGCTACAAGAGTCAGTCCCGCTTGAAGAAGAGTTCGACCCCGTCGTACCTTCTCAGTCGCTGCCAGAAGAAGTCATCAACATCAGCTCCCTCTTAACCCATCCAGGAGATGTCTCAGAATGAAGTTGTGCACTAGCCTTGCCAGAAGAGGAGTTGTTAGATCTGAAGTTAGTTATTGAAAGGGAAATGGACCTAATCATTTCCTAGAATCGATTTTGGTGGTTGACGTCCACCACAAACCACGTGGACTAACTAGTTTGTCAAGATGTCATTTATCTCAGGTGCATAAGGTTCAACACAAACCAAGAAAGAAATTCAGTTTGGGACAGTGTTCGGTGCACCAGGCCCGAGCGCAAGCGAACATGCCACTCTCAGGTTTCTACCAGGCGCGCTCCGCTATAATTCACCGAACTGTCCGGTGAGCCAATGGAGCAACTGTCACTGGGCATCAACGGTCGACTGCAAAAGTGAACAGTGCGCGGCAGAAGTCAGAGCAACGAAGTCAGAGGTCACCGAACATGTCCGATCTAGCACCGGACTGTCCGGTGCAACTACAGGATAAGGGTTCCAACGGTCGTCCGCTCCAAAACCCCAATGGGCGTGCTGACATGGCGCGCACCGGACAGTGAACAGTGCTGTTCGGTGTGCCACCGGACTGTCTGGTGTGCCCATCGCCAGCAAACTCAGCCAACGGCTAGGAAGTAGTTGGAGGCTATAAATACCCCCAACCACCTCATTCATTGGCATCCAAGTTTTCTGAGGTTCTCATTCAATACAAGAGCAATAACATTCACTCCAAGACACATTCCAAAAGATCAAATCCTCTCCAAGTCCCAAAATCAAATCAACCACTTAGTGACTTGAGAGAGAGAGTTTTTTGTGTTCATTTGCGCTCTTGTTGCTTGGATTGCCTTTCTCCTTCTCCATTCTTATTCTTAAGTGCTTTGTAAAGCTAGCAAGAGACACCTAAGTGTGTGGTGGTCCTTGCGAGGTCTTAGTGACCCGATTGATTAAGGAGAAGGGTCATCCGGTCTAAGTGACCGTTTGAGAGAGGGAAAGGGTTGGACTAGACCTGGCCTTTGTGGCCTCCTCAACGGGGACTAAGTTCTTTGGAACCAAACCTCGGTAAAACAAATCACCGCGTACACTTGTGTTGATTTCCATTTGATTTGTTTTGCCTCTTTCCTCTCTCTAAAGTTTCCTTGCTAATATTGCTTTGAGTTTGCTCTCAAACGTCATCCGCATTAATTGAGCAACTCATAGCAAGAGAAACAATCTTCCGCACTCGGATTTAATACTAACGCTAACCCCGGCCTTAGTGTGTGTTTAAGTTTATAAATTTTAGGTTTTGCCTATTCACCCCCCTCTAAGCGACTTTCAATTGGTATCAGAGCTAGTGCTTCATTAAGAGTCTAACAAACTTGAAGTGATGTCTGGAGATCACGCCAAGAGGGAGATCGTCACCAGCGACAAGGTCGTAGGCCTGGGAAGGACTCCGTCAAGGGAGTCCAGCGACAAGTACAACGAGGAATCCTCTTCCTCCATCAAGTCACTTAGGAGGGGTGACAAGAATAAGAAGAAAATGAAGAAGGTGGTCTACTACGAGACCGACTCTTCATCACCCTCCACATCCGGCGCCGAGTCTACAACTTCGAAGCGCCACGAGTGCAAGAAGTATAGTAAGATGCCTCTACGCTATCCTCGCATTCCTAAGCACGCTCCATTACTTTTGGTACCCCTAGGCAAACCACCATATTTTGATGGTGAAGATTATTGCATGTGGAGTGATAAAATGAGGCACCATCTAACCTCACTCCACGAAAGTATTTGGGATATTGTTGAATTTGGAGCGCAGGCACCACAAGTGGGCGATGAGGACTACGACTCGGATGAGGCCACCCAAATTAGGCATTTCAACTCCCAAGCAACTTCTATACTCCTCGCCTCCTTGTGTCGAGAGGAGTATAATAAAGTGCAAGGATTGAAAATGCCAAAGAAATTTGGGACGTCCTCAAAACGGCGCACGAAGGGGACGAGGTGACCAAAATCACCAAACGGGAAACGATCAAGGGAGAGCTCGGTCGATTCGTCCTCAACAAAGGAGAAGAGCCACAAGCCATGTACAACCGGCTCAAAACAAAGGTGAATCAAGTGTGCAACCTCGGGAGCACCAAGTGGGATGACCATGAGATGGTCAAGGTTATTTCTTAGATCACTTGTTTTTCGTAATCCCACTCAAGTGCAATTAATCCATGGAGACCCTAGATATAAATAGATGTCTCTCGAGTAAGTAATTGGCAAATTTGTGAGCTTTGAACTTATGATCAAAGACTCCAAACACATTGTCAACTTGGATCAAGGTGCCACCTCTACACCCGAGGTGCAACCCGTTGCATTCAAAGCAACAGAAGAAAAGAAGGAGGAGTCTACACCAAGTAGACTACCAATCGACACCTCCAAGCTCGACAACAAGGAGATGGCTCTTACCATTAAGAGCTTTCGTCAAATCCTCAAGCAAAGGAGGGGGAAGGACTACAAGCCCCGCTCCAAAAGGGTGTGCTACAGGTGTGGTAAGTCCGGTCACTTCATTGCAAAATGTCCATATACAAGTGAAAGTGACAGGGACGACGACAAGAAAGGGAAGAAGAAAATGGAGAAGAAAATGAACTACAAGAAGAAGGGTGGCGAGGCGCAAATGGGGCGGGAATGGGACCCCGACGAGAGCTCCACCGACTCCTCCTCCAACGAGGACTGAGAGCACCTAGAGGGGGGTGAATAGGTGATCCTGTAAAAACTTGAAACTTAATCTGCAAAACTTGATTAGGAGTTAGCACGAATAAGCCAAGTGGCTGGAGAGGAGAACTTGCACAACACGATAACCACAAAGATATCAACACAGAGATGGCACGGTGGTTTATCCCGTGGTTCGGCCTAGTCCAACACTTGCCTACTCTACGTTGTGGCGTCCCAATGGACGAGGGTTGCAATCAACCCCTTTCAAGCGGTCCAAAGACCCACTTGAATACCACGGTGTTTTGCTTTCACTTTACTATATCTCGCTTGCGAGGAATCTCCACAACTTGGAGCCTCTCGCCCTTACACTTTGAAGTTCACAAAGAAGCACGGAGTAAGAGAGGGATGAGCAACACACACAAGACACGAAATCAGAGTACCAACACGCACACAAGTCGCAACAAGAGCTCACAACACAACTCAGCGAGTTCACGACTCAAATGGAGCTCTAATTGCTATCGCAAAGAATCAAATGCGCGGAATCGAAGTCTTGGTGCTTAGGAATGCTTAGAGAATGCTTGGTATGCTCCTTCATGCGCCTAGGGGTCCCTTTTATAGCCCCAAGGCAGCTAGGAGCCGTTGAGTGCATTCCAGGAAGGCAATTCTTGCCTTCTGTCGCCTGGCGCACCGGACAGTCCGGTGCACCACCGGACACTGTCCGGTTCGGATCTCCTTCCTTATTTGGCGAAGCCGACCGTTGGCGCTTTGGAGCCGTTGGCGCACCGGACACTGTCCGGTGCACACCGGACAGTCCGGTGCCCCCCTTCCGACCATTGGCTCGGCCACGTGTCTCGCACGGATCGCGCGGCCGACCGTTGGCTCACCGGACAGTCCGGTGCACACCGGACAGTCCGGTGAATTATAGTCGTATGCCGTTAATCACTTCCCGAGAGCAGCAAGTTCGCATGAGCCAGCCTGGCGCACCGGACACTGTCCGGTGCACCACCGGACAGTCCGGTGCACCCAGACAGAGCTGACTTTGGCTGAACAAAGCCATATTTAATTTCAACTTGATTTTTTCTATTTCCAGCACTTAGACACAATACATTAGTCTCTAAAACAATGTACTAAGTCTGAGAAACATACCTTTATACTTGATTTGTACTTTGTCCACCATTTAACACTTAGGCACTTGTGTTAGACACTAAATCACCAAAATACTTAGAAATGGCCCAAGGGCACATTTCCCTTTCAATCTCCCCCTTTTTGGTGATTTATGCCAACACAACATAAAGCAAGTAGAACAAGTGCAAAATCACTTCAAATAAGAACTCAAAATTGTTTTGATTCAAATTTGACATATATGGATCATTTTTTGCCACCACTTGGTTTCTTTTTGCAAATCAAACTCAATTTCCTATCTCTAAGTCAAACACACTCGTTGAAACATAAAGAGAGATATTTCAAGAGAAATTGATCAAAGAGTTCAAAAACTCCCCCCTTTCCCATAATTAAGCCTTCTCCCCACAAGAGACCAACTTTGGACAATAAGAGATAGACAAGAGTATTTTGACAAACAAAAACTCTAACTCTACTATTTTCGAAATTCACAAGTGGTAGCTGATCCATTTATTGCTTTGGCCTTATTTTCTCCCCCTTTGGCATCAAGCACCAAAATGGGATCAATTTTGGCCCTTTAACCCCACTCACTAAAATCTTCAACTAAGAATAAAAAGGCAATAAGAGTACAAGGATGAACTTGGAATAAGTTACTCTTTCATCGGAGTGCAGTGGAAGTCTTGCATGGTCCAAGTCCACCTTTTCCTTTCAATCCATCTTGGAGACTAAATCACTCAAACTCAAGCACATGGTTAGTCTCAAAGGGTCAAGTTGTAGCACATCTCCCCCTAAATGCGTGCATCACTTGCAAAAGGACTTGTGAGGTCCGGGGAGTGTTTGTACAACTTGAGCACCATACATAAACAACAAAAAGCATAAGGAACATGATCAAGGCATAAAACACATGTATGCTACAAATCAATCCAAGTTCAGCGAATCTAAGACATTTAGCTCACTACGCAACTTGCAAAAGGTCTGCTCATCTAAAGTCTTGGTAAAGATATTGGCTAGCTGGTTCTCGGAGCTAACATGAAACACTTCGATATCCCCCTTTTGCTGGTGGTCTCTCAAAAAGTGATGCCGGATGTCTATGTGCTTTGTGCGGCTGTGTTCAACAGGATTATCTGCCATGCGGATAGCACTCTCATTATCACATAGGAGTGGGACTTTGCTCAGATTGTAGCCAAAGTCCCAAAGGGTTTGCCTCATCCAAAGTAGTTGCGCGCAACACTGTCCTGCGGCAACGTACTCGGCCTCAGCGGTGGATAGGGCAACTGAAGTTTGTTTCTTCGAACTCCATGACACCAGGGACCTTCCTAAGAATTGGCACGTCCCCGATGTACTCTTCCTATCGACCTTACATCCAGCATAGTCGGAGTCTGAATATGCAATCAAGTCAAAGGTAGACCCCTTTGGATACCAGATCCCGAAGCAAGGCGTAGCGACTAAATATCTAAGAATTCGCTTCACCGCCACTAAGTGACATTCCCTTGGATCGGATTGAAATCTAGCACACATGCATACGCTAAGTATAATATCCGGTCTACTAGCACATAAATAAAGTAAAGACCCTATCATAGACCGGTATGCCTTTTGATCAACGGACTTACCTCCTTTGTTGAGGTCGGTGTGTCCGTCGGTTCCCATTGGAGTCTTTGCGGGCTTGGCGTCCTTCATCCCAAACCGTTTGATCAAGTCTTGCGTGTACTTTGTTTGGGAGATGAAGGTCCCATCCTTGAGTTGCCTCACTTGGAACCCAAGGAAATAGCTTAACTCGCCCATCATCGGCATCTCAAACTTTTGAGTCATCACCCTGCTAAACTCTTCACAAGACTTTTGATTAGTAGAACCAAATATTATGTCATCGACATAAATTTGGCACACAAAAAGATCACCATCACAAGTCTTAGTAAAAAGAGTTGGATCGGCTTTCCCAACCTTGAAAGCATTAGCAATTAAAAAGTCTCTAAGGCATTCATACCATGCTCTTGGGGCTTGCTTAAGTCCATAGAGCGCCTTAGAGAGCTTACACACGTGGTCGGGGTACCGTTCGTCCTCGAAGCCAGGGGGTTGCTCCATGTACACCTCCTCCTTGATTGGCCTGTTGAGGAAAGCACTCTTCACATCCATTTGGAACAGCCTGAAAGAATGGTGAGCGGCATATGCTAGCAAAATGCGAATGGACTCTAGCCTAGCCGCAGGAGCAAAAGTCTCCTCAAATTCCAAACCTGCGACTTGGGCATAACCTTTTGCCACAAGTCTAGCCTTGTTCCTTGTCACCACCCCGTGCTCGTCTTGTTTGTTGCGAAACACCCACTTGGTTCCCACAACATTTTGCTTGGGACGAGGCATCAGTGTCCAAACTTCATTTCTTTTGAAGTTATTGAGCTCCTCTTGCATGGCCAACACCCAGTCCGGATCTAGCAAGGCCTCCTCTACCCTAAAAGGCTCAATCGAAGAGACAAAAGAGTAATGCTCACAAAAATTAACTAATCGAGATCGAGTAGTTACTCCCTTGCTAATGTCTCCCAAAATTTGGTCGACAGGATGACCCCTTTGAATCATCGCTCGGACTTGAGTTGGAGGTGCCGGTTGTGCTTCTTCCTCCATTACTTGATCATCTTGTGCTCCCCCTTGATCACACGCCTCCTCTTGAGGAACCTGTTCATCTTCTTGAGTTAGGGGATGCACCATTGTTGAGGAAGAAGGTTGATCTTGCTCCTTTTTGTTCCATTGGCCTCACATCTCCAATCGCCACGGTGCACATTGCGGCCGTTGGAACGT
Source organism: Zea mays (assembly GCF_902167145.1). Lineage (NCBI taxonomy): Eukaryota > Viridiplantae > Streptophyta > Magnoliopsida > Poales > Poaceae > Zea > Zea mays. Next base: position 34,155,850 of record NC_050103.1, read on the forward strand.
CTTCTTCATCTACATCATCAAGATCAACAACTTGCTCTCTTGGAGAGCCATTAGTCTCATCAAATACAACGTCGCTAGAGACTTCAACCAAACCCGATGATTTGTTGAAGACCCTATACGCCTTTGTATTTGAGTCATAACCTAACAAAAACCCTTCTACGGCTTTGGGAGCAAATTTGGAATTCCTACCCTTCTTCACTAGAATGTAGCATTTACTCCCAAAAACTCGAAAATACGAAACATTGGGTTTGTTACCGGTTAGTAGCTCATACGAAGTCTTCTTGAGGAGGCGATGAAGGTAGACTCGGTTGATGGCGTGGCAAGCCGTGTTCACGGCTTCCGACCAAAAGCGCTCGGGGGTCTTGAATTCTCCAAGCATCATCCTCGCCATGTCTATAAGCGTCCTGTTCTTCCTCTCTACCACACCATTTTGTTGTGGTGTGTAGGGAGCGGAGAACTCGTGCTTGATTCCTTCCTCCTCAAGATACTCCTCCACTTGAAGGTTCTTGAATTCGGACCCATTGTCGCTCCTTATCTTCTTCACCTTGAGCTCAAACTCATTTTGAGCTCTCCTTAGGAAGCGCTTGAGGGTCCCTTGGGTTTCAGATTTATCCTGCAAAAAGAATACCCAAGTGAAGCGGGAAAAATCATCAACTATAACAAGACCATACTTACTTCCTCCTATGCTTAGATAGCCGACGGGTCTGAAGAGGTCCATATGAAATAACTCCAGGGGTCTTGATGTTGTCATCACATTTTTGGCATGATGAGAGCTTCCCACCTGTTTCCCTGCTTGACAAGCTGCACAAGGTCTATCTTTTTCGAAAGTAACATTTGTTAGACCTATCACGTGTTCTCCCTTTAGAAGCTTGTGAAGGTTCTTCATCCCACATGTGCTAAGCGGCGATGCCACAGCCAGCCCATGCTAGTCTTAGTAATTAAACATGCATCTAGACCGGCCTCCTCTTTTGCAAAATCAACTAAATAGAGTTTGCCGTCTAATACACCCTTAAAAGCTAGTGAACCATCACTTCTTCTAAAGACAGACACATCTACATTTGTGAATAGACAATTATATCCCATATTACATAATTGACTTACAGATAACAAATTATATCCAAGCGACTCAACTAAGAATACATTAGAAATAGAGTGCTCATTTGAGATTGCAATCTTGCCTAAGCCTTTAACCTTGCCTTGGTTCCCATCACCGAATATGATTGAATCTTGGGGATCCTTGTTCTTGACGTAGGAAGAGAACATCCTCTTTTCCCCCGTCATGTGGTTTGTGCATCCGCTATCGATAATCCAGCTAGAGCCCCCGGATGCATAAACCTTCTTTTCCCTTGCCATGAGGCAAGTGTGATGCTCGTTGGGGAAGAGGGATGACTTGTTGAAGGCGGTGGCGGCGAGTCCTTCGTTGTCGGAGTCGGACGAGGAGCAATCCGAATCCCACTCCTTTCCAAGATGTGCCTCGCCCTTCGCCTTCTTGTAGTTCTTCTTCTTTTCCCACTTTCCACTCTTCTTTTCCTGGTCACTATCATTATCGGGACAATTTGCGATAAAATGACCAATCTTACCACATTTGAAGCAAGAGCGCTTCCCCTTCGTCTTGTTCTTGTTGGGGTGCTCCTTGCGACCCTTTAGCGCCGTCTTGAACCGTTTGATGATGAGGGCCATCTCTTCATCATTAAGCCCGGCTGCCTCAACTTGCGCCACGTTGCTAGGTAGTGCCTCCTTGCTCCTTGTTGCCTTGAGAGCAATAGTTTGAGGCTCTTGGATTGGACCATTTAATGCATCGTCGACGTATCTAGCCTCCTTGATCATCATCCGCCCGCTTACGAACTTTCCAAGGATCTCCTCGGGCGTCATCTTCGTGTACCTAGGATTCTCACAAATATTGTTCACAAGATGTGGATCAAGGACGGTAAAGGACCTTAGCATTAGGCGGACAACGTCGTGGTCCGTCCATCGCGTGCTTCCATAGCTCCTTATCTTGTTGATGAGGGTTTTGAGCCTATTGTACGTCTGGGTTGGCTCCTCCCCTCTTATCATCGCGAATCTCCCGAGTTCGCCTTCCACCAACTCCATCTTGGTGAGCATGGTGACGTCGTTCCCCTCATGTGAGATCTTGAGGGTGTCCCAGATCTGCTTGGCATTGTCCAAACCGCTCACCTTATGATACTCGTCCCTGCACAATGAGGCTAACAACACAGTAGTAGCTTGTGCATTTTTATGAATCTGTTCATTGATAAACAAAGGACTATCCGAGCTATCAAATTTTATTCTACTCTCTACTATCTCCCATATACTAGGATGGAGAGAGAACAAGTGACTATGCATTTTGTGACTCCAAAATCCGTAGTCCTCTCCATCAAAATGAGGAGGTTTACCAAGTGGAATGGAGAGTAAATGAGCATTGGTAATTTAAGGAATACGAGAATAATCAAAGGAGAAGTTTGAATTAACCGTCTTCTTATTCTCGTAGACGTTGTCGTCGTCCTTTTGGGAAGAAGAGGGCTCGTCGCTGTCATCGTAGTAGACGATCTCCTTGATGCGCCTCGTCTTCTTCTTCTTCCCATCTCTTCGTTTGTGGCCCGAGCCCGAGTCGGTAGGCTTGTCATCTTTAGGCTCATTGACGAAGGACTCCTTCTCCTTATCGTTGACCACCATCCCCTTGCCCCTAGGATCCATCTCTTCGGGCGGTTAGTCCCTTTCTTGAAGAGAACGACTCTGATACCAATTGAGAGCACCTAGAGGGGGGGTGAATAGGTGATCCTGTAAAAACTTGAAACTTAATCCGCAAAACTTGATTAGGAGTTAGCACGAATAAGCCAAGTGGCTGGAGAGGAGAACTTGCACAACACGATAACCACAAAGATATCAACACAGAGATGGCACAGTGGTTTATCCCGTGGTTCGGCCAAGTCCAACACTTGCCTACTCCACGTTGTGGCGTCCCAATGGACGAGGGTTGCAATCAACCCCTTTCAAGCGGTCCAAAGACCCACTTGAATACCACGGTGTTTTGCTTTCACTTTACTATATCCCGCTTGCGAGGAATCTCCACAACTTGGAGCCTCTCGCCCTTACACTTTGAAGTTCACAAAGAAGCACGGAGTAAGGGAGGGATGAGCAACACACACAAGACACGAAATCAGAGTACCAACACGCACACAAGTCGCAACAAGAGCTCACAACACAACTCAGCGAGTTCACGACTCAAATGGAGCTCTAATTGCTATCGCAAAGAATCAAATGCGCGGAATCGAAGTCTTGGTGCTTAGGAATGCTTAGAGAATGCTTGGTATGCTCCTTCATGCGCCTAGGGGTCCCTTTTATAGCCCCAAGGCAGCTAGGATCCGTTGAGTGCATTCCAGGAAGGCAATTCTTGCCTTCTGTCGCCTGGCGCACCGGACAGTCCGGTGCACCACCGGACAGTCCGGTGCGGATCTCCTTCCTTATTTGGCGAAGCCGACCGTTGGTGCTTTGGAGCCGTTGGCGCACCGGACATTGTCCGGTGCCCCCTATCCGACCGTTGGCTCGGCCACGTGTCTCGCGCGGATCGCGCGGCCGACCGTTGGCCTGGCCGACCGTTGGCTCACCGGACAGTCCGGTGCACACCGGACAGTCCAGTGAATTATAGTCGTACGCCGTTAATCACTTCCCGAGAGCAGCAAGTTCGCCTGAGCCAGCCTGGCGCACCGGACACTGCCCGGTGAACCACCGGACAGTCTGGTGCACCCAGACAGAGCTGACTTTGGCTGAACAAAGCCATCTTTAATTTCAACTTGATTTTTTCTGTTTCCAGCACTTAGACACAATACATTAGTCTCTAAAACAATGTACTAAGTCTAAGAAACATACCTTTATACTTTATTTGTACTTTGTCCACCATTTAACACTTAGGCACTTGTGTTGGACACTAAATCACCAAAATACTTAGAAATGGCCCGAGGGCACATTTCCCTTTCAAGGACGCCGCCAACATCGCCGTTAACAAGGGACATCTCTTCCCCAACGTCGGCCACAAGTGTCTCATGGCTAGGGACGGCAAGAAGAAGGTACATACTAGAGATACCCCCAAATACACTACATCTGATGATGAGGGTACCTCTAGTGAAGATAATGATGATTTAATTTCTTTCTTTGCCAATCTTAACATGGACCAAAAGAAAAAATTGAATGAATTAATAGAAACCATTAAAGAGAAGGATGATCTCTTGGAATGCCAAGAGGACTTGCTCATTAAGGAAAGCAAAAAATTTGTTAAATTGAAAAATGCTTATGCTCTAGAAATAGAAAAATGTGAAAATTTGTCTAAGGAGCTTAGCATGTGGTCTAGTCTTAGAATTGGGAATGATAATTTAATTGCTAAGATTGAAGAATTGAATGATTGCAAAGCATCTACATCTACTGTTGTACATGTTACTATTTGCACTAGATGTAGAGATGTTAATGTTGAAGCTATTGATGATCACCTTGCTATGATTAAAGAACAAAATGATCACATAGCTAAATTAAATACTAAAATTCCCGAGCATGAGATAGAAAATGAAAAATTTAAATTTCCTAGAAGCATGCTCTTTAATGGGAGACGCCCTGGTATTAAGGATGGTATTGGTTTCCAACAAAGAAGTCAAAACAACACCAGACTTAATGCCCCCTAAGAAACTATCTAATTTTGTTAAGGGTAAGGCTCCCATGGCTCAGGATAGAGAAGGCTACATTTTATATCTTGCAAACTATCCTGAGCATAAGGTTAGGAAAATTCATGCTAGAAAACCTCACAATATTTCTCATCGTGCTTTTATGTATAAGAATGAGGCTTCTAGCTCTAGGCATACCACTCATATCAAAATGCCTAAAAAGAAAATTCCTAATGCATCAAATGAGCATAACATTTCATTTAAAACTTTTGATGCTTCTTATGTGCTTACTAACAAATCAGGCAAAGTAGTTGCCAAATATGTTGGGGGCAAACACAAGAGTCCCAAGACTTGCGTTTGGGTAACCAAGGTTCTTGTTTCTAATTTCAAAGGACCCAAGACCGTTTGGGTACCTAAGAACAAAGCCTAAATTTGTTTTGTAGGTTTATACATCCGGTGGATCAAGTTGGATAATCGATAGCGGGTGCACAAACCACATGACAGGGGAGAAAAGGATGTTCTCCTCATATGAGAAAAATGAAGATCCCCAAAGAGCTATTACATTCGGGGATGGAAATCAAGGTTTGGTCAAAGGTTTGGGTAAAATTGCTATATCCCCTGACCATTCCATTTCCAATATTTTTCTTGTAGATTCATTAGACTACAATTTGCTTTCTGTTTCTCAATTATGCAAAATGGGCTACAACTGTCTATTCACTGATGTAGGTGTTACTGTCTTTAGAAGAAGTGATGATTCAATAGCATTTAAGGGAATGTTAGATGGTCAGCTATATTTAGTTGATTTTAATGATACCAAGGCTGAACTAGACACTAGCTTAATTGCTAAGACTAATATGGGATGGCTCTGACATCGCCGACTTGCCCATGCTGGGATGAAGAATCTTCACAAGCTTCTAAAGGGAGAACACATTTTAGGACTAACAAATGTTCATTTTGAGAAAGACAGGATTTGTAGCGCATGCCAAGTAGGGAAGCAAGTTGGAGCTCATCATCCACACAAGAACATCATGACGACTGACATGTCGCTTGAGCTACTCCACATGGACCTATTCGGCCCGATTGCTTACATAAGCATCGGTGGGAGTAAGTACTGTCTAGTTATTATGGATGATTATTCTCGCTTCACTTGGATATTCTTTTTACAGAAAAAATCTCAAACCCAAGAGACCTTAAAGAGATTCTTAAGACAAGCTCAAAATGAGTTTGGAATGAGAATCAAAAAGATTAGAAGCGACAATGGAACGGAGTTCAAGAACGCACGAATTGAAGGATTTCTTGAGGAGGAGGGTATCAAGCATGAGTTTTCTTCTCCCTACACACCTCAACAAAATGGTGTAGTGGAGAGGAAAAATAGAACTCTACTGGATATGGCAAGGACCATGCTTGATGAGTACAAGACATCGGACCGGTTTTGGGCGGAGGCAATTAACACCGCCTGCTACTCCATCAACCGGTTATATCTTCACGGAATCCTCAAGAAAACATCATATGAACTCCTCACTGGTAAAAAGCCCAATGTTTCTTATTTTAGAGTCTTTGGGAGCAAATGCTTTATTCTTATTAAGAGAGGTAGAAGTTCTAAATTTTCTCCTAAAGCAGTAGAAGGCTTTTTACTAGGTTATGACTCAAACACAAGGGCATATAGAGTCTTCAACAAGTCCACTGGATTAATTGAAGTTTCTTGTGACATTGTGTTTGATGAAACTAATGGCTCTCAAGTGGAGCAAGTTGATCTTGATGAATTAGATGATGAATACGCTCCATGCGTCGCGCTAAGGAACATGTCCATTGGTCACGTGTGTCCAAAAGAATCCAAAGAGCCTCCACAAGCACAAGATCAACCATCATCTTCCATGCAAGCATCTCCACCAACTCAAGATGAGGACAAGGCTCAAGAAGAAGAGGATGAAGATCAAGATGCTGAGCCACCTCAAGAGGAGGACATTGATCAAGGGGGAGATGGTGATAATGAAGACAAGGAAGATGAACAAGAGATTCGGGATCAAAGACCGCCACACCCAAGAGTCCACCAATCAATTCAAAGAGATCACCCTGTCAACTCCATTCTTTGTGACATTCATAAGGGGGTAACCACTAGATCTCGAGTTGCACATTTTTGTGAACATTACTCTTTTGTGTTCTCTATTGAGCCATATAGGATAGAGGATGCACTAAGAGATCCGGATTGGGTGGTGGCAATGCAAGAGGAGCTAAACAACTTCATGAGGAATGAGGTATGGCATTTAGTTCCACGTCCTAACCAAAATGTTGTAGGTACCAAATGGGTATTCTGCAACAAGCAAGATGAGCATGCTGTGGTGACAAGGAACAAAGCCCTACTTCTTGCTAAAGGTTATTCACAAGTCGAAGGTTTGGATTTTGATGAAACCTATGCACCCATAGCTAGGCTTGAATGAATTCGTATATTACTTGCCTATGCTACTTACCATGGCTTTAAGCTATATCAAATGGACGTGAAGAGTGCCTTCCTCAATGGCCCTATCAACGAAGAGGTGTACTTTGAGCAACCTCCCGGCTTTTAAGATAGTGAGTATCCTAACCATGTTTATAAGCTCTCAAAGGCGCTTTATGGGCTCAAGCAAGCCCCAAGAGCATGGTATGAATGCCTAAGAGACTTCCTTATCACTAATGGCTTCAAAGTTGGAAAGGCCGATCCTTCTCTCTTCACCAAAACTATTTCTAAAGACTTGTTCATATGCCAAATTTACATAGATAATATTATATTTGGGTCTACTAACAAGAAATCTTGTGAAGAATTTAGTAGGATCATGATACAAAAATTCGAGATGTCTATGATGGGGGAGTTGAAGTATTTCCTTGGATTTCAAATCAAGCAACTCCAAGAGGGCACCTTCATCAGCCAAACTAAGTACATTCAAGACATACTTAAGAAGTTTGGAATGAAGAATGGCAAACCCATCAAGACACCCATGGGAACCAATGGGCATCTCGACCTCGACACGGGAGGTAAATCCGTAGATCAAAAGGTATACCGGTTGATGATAGGTTCTTTACTCTACTTATGTGCATCTCGACCAGATATTATGCTTTCTATATGCATGTGTGCAAGGTTCTAGGCAAATCCTAAGGAAGTTCACCTTAGGGCCGTGAAAAGAATCATGAGATATTTAGTTTACACTCCTAAGTTTGGGCTTTGGTACCCCAAGGGATCTACCTTTGATCTAATTAGGTATTCCGATGTCGATTATGCCGGATGTAAAATTGATAGAAATAGCACATCAAAGACTTGTCAGTTTCTAGGAAGATCCCTGGTGTCTTGGGCTTCAAAGAAACAAAATTCAGTAGCTCTTTCCACCGCCGAAGCCGAATACATTGCCGCGGGTCATTGTTGTGCGCAATTACATGGGATGAGGCAAACCCTTAGGGACTATGGCTACAAATTGAGCAAAGTCCCTCTCCCATGTGATAATGAGAGTGCAATTCGCATGGTGGATAATCCCGTTGAACACAGCCGCACTAAGCACATAGACATCCGGTATCACTTTCTGAGAGATCACCAACAAAAGGGGGATATCGAAATTGCTTATGTGAGCACCCACAACCAATTAGCCGATATCTTTACCAAGCCACTAGATGAGAAGACTTTTAGCAAACTCTGGAATGAGCTAAATATACTTGATTCTCGAAACTTTGATTGAAACATTGCGCACATCGCTCATGTATATACCTTCGATCATGTCTCTTTCATATGGTACAAATGCATATTTCTTATTCTTCATGTGCGAAGGTCAATACTAATGTGCTTTCAAGTATACTTCCATGTTTAGTCTTAAATTGAAAGGGAAATGGAGTATTCAGCAAAAACAAGGCTTCCACTCCAACTCTTATGGTATCATTTACCCTTTGTCGTTACTCATGTAACTCTCAATTGGTATGACCCTTCACTCATATTTATTTTACCATTTGGAAGAAAGTATTAGGCCCCAAAGGGGGAGAATTTTAAAGGGCTCTCAAAGATCTCTGTTTTTGGCGATTAATGCCAAAGGGGGAGAAAGTATTAAGCCTAAAGCACCGCACCACCATTTGTAAAAATTTCAAAAACTAAAAGAAGAAATTATTTCAATTGGTATTTGAGTTAGCCTCAAAATTGTTTTTCAAATTGGTATCTTCAAAACTTCTCATTAGTATGAAAAATTTCAATTGATGGTATCTATTTCAAAACCCTCTTGAAAGCTAAGAGAAGAATTTATTCAGGGGGAGCTTTCATTTAGTCAAAAGAAAAGCATTTGAAACAGGGGGGGAATTTCAAATCTTAAAAATGCTTCTTGCAATCATATTCCTATACCTTTGACTATTTGCAAAAGATTTTGAAAAGATTTTTTCGAAAATATTTGCAAAAACAAACAAGTGGTGCAAATGTGGTCCAAAATGTTAATAAGAGAAAGGCAACCACATTCACTCTTAGACATATGTATAAAGTATTTCAATGGTTTAATTCTAAGTAACCTATGCACACCTATCTCAATTGCAAACTAGTTACATTTCTACACTTTTTATTTGCTTTGGTTTGTGTTGGCATCAATCACCAAAAACGGGGAGATTGAAAGGGAAATGGACCTAATCATTTCCTATAATCAATTTTGGTGGTTGACGTCCATCACAAACCACGTGGACTAACTAGTTTGTCAAGATGTCATTTATCTCAGGTGCATAAGGTTCAATACAAACCAAGAAAGAAATTCAGTTGGGGACTCAAATTTATTTGGAGCAAGACTTGAGAGTGTGCTGAAAAATGGCGCACCGGACAGTGTCTGGTGCACCAGGCCCGAGCATAAGCGAACATGTCACTCTCGGGTTTCTACGAGGCGCGCTCCACTATAATTCACCGGACTGTCCGGTGTGCACCGGACATGTACGGTGAGTCAACGGAGCAACGGTCACCGGGCGTCAACGGTCGACTGCAAAAGTGAACAGTGATGAACAGTGCGCGACAGAAGTCAGCAGCAAAGTCAGAGGTCACTGGACATGTCTGATGTGGCACCGGACTGTCCGGTGCAACTACAGGACAAGGGTTCCTACGGTCGTCCACTCCAAAACCCCAACGGGCGTGCTGACATGGCGCACACCAGACAATGAACAGTGCTGTCCGGTGCGCCACCGAACTGTCCGGTGTGCCCATCACCAGCAAACTCAGCCAACGGCTAGGAAGTGGTTGGAGGCTATAAATACCCCCCCAACCACCTCATTCATTGGCATCCAAGTTTTCTGAGGTTCTCATTCAATACAAGAGCAATAGCATTCACTCCAAGACACATTCCAAAAGATCAAATCCTCTCCAAGTCCCAAAATCAAATCAACCACTTAGTGACTTGAGAGAGAGAGTTTTTTTGTGTTCATTTGTGCTCTTGTTGCTTGGATTGCCTTTCTCTTTCCCCATTCTTATTCTTAAGTGCTTTGTAAAGCTAGCAAGAGACACCTAAGTGTGTGGTGGTCCTTGTGGGGTCTTAGTGACCCGATTGATTAAGGAGAAGGCTCATCCAGTCTAAGTGACCGTTTGAGAGAGGGAAAGGGTCTGAATAGACCCAGCCTTTGTGGCCTCCTCAACGGGGACTAGGTTCTTTGGAACCGAACCTCAGTAAAACAAATCACCGCGTACTTGTGTTGATTTCCATTTGATTTGTTTTCCCTCTTTCCTCTCTCTAAAGTTTCCTTGCTAATATTGATTTGAGTTTGCTCCCAAACGTCATCCGCATTAATTGAGCAACTCATAGTGTCGGCGTTTAGAAACCCGGGGGGTCCCTGGACCGACGAGTAAATGATCGCCGCGTGCCCCAGCCCAGATGGGTCGGCGCGAGACGGAGCGCGAAGGGGGGAGGCAGCCGGAGGGAGACGGGCGTGAGAGGTGGAATCCCGCGGCCTTCGTGTTTGTCCCGCGCCCTCGTCGGGTGCGCTTGCAGTAGGGGGTTACAAGCGTCCACGCGGGAGGGAGCGAGCGGCATCACGCGAGCGCCGTCCCGTCCTTCCCCGCGCGGCCAACCCTCTGTAAGAGGGCCCTGGTCCTTCCTTTTATAGGCGCAAGGAGAGGATCTAGGTGTACAATGGGGGGTGTAGCAGTGTGCTAACGTGTCTAGCGAAGGAGAGCTAGCGCCCTAAGTACATGCCATCGTGGCAGCCGGAGAGGTTTTGGCACCCGGTTTGGGTGGTGTCGTCGCCGTCGGAGGAGCGCTGGAGCCCAGCGGAAGGACAACTGTCGGGGCTGTCGAGTCCTTGCTGACGTCATCTTGCTTCCGTAAGGGGGCTGAGAGCCGCCATCGTCATAGAGCATGCGGGGCACCATCATTACTTGTCTGGTGGAGCGAGCCAGATGGGACGCCGGTCTTGTTCCCCGTAGCCTGAGTCAGCTTGGGGCAGGGTAATGATGGCGCCTCCTGTTGACGTGGTCGGTCCGTGCCCTAGTTTGGGCGAGGTGGAGGCTCCTTCGAGGTCGAGGTCGAGTCTGTCTTCCAAGGTCGAGGTCGAGTCCGAGCCCCCGGGTCGGACGAGGCGGAGACCGTCGGATGATGCCAGGGCTGAGTCCGAGCCCTAGGGTCGGGCGAAGCGGAGTTCGTCGTCCTTTGGGGTTGAGCCCGAGTTTGAGCCCTGGGGTCGGGCGAGGCGGAGTTCGTCGTCTTCTGGGGCTGAGCCTGAGTCCGAGCCCTGGGGTCGGGCGAAGCGGAGTTCGTCGTCTTCCGGGGCTGAGCCCGAGTCCGAGCCCTGGGGTCGGGCGAAGTGGAGTTCGTCGTCTTCTGGGGCTGAGCCCGAGTCCGAGCCCTGGGGTCGGGCGAAGCGGAGTTCGTCATCTTCCGGGGCTGAGCCCGAGTCTGAGCCCTGGGGTTGGGCGAAGCGGAGTTCGTCGTCTTCCGAGGCTGAGCTCGAGTCCGAGCCCTGGGGTCAGGCGGAGCGGAGTTTGTCGTCTTCCGGGGCTGAGCCCGAGTCCGAGCCCTGGGGTCGGGCGGAGCGGAGTTTCCCATGGCGCCTAGGGCCGGACTTGGCTGCTGTCAACCTCACTCTGTCGAGTGGCTCAACAGTCGGTGCGGCGCAGGCGGCGCAGTCCTCTTGTCAGACCGGTCAGTGGAGCGACGAAGTGACTGCGGTCACTTCGGCTCTGTCGTCTGGAGGGCGTGCGTCAGGATAAATGTGTCAGGCCACCTTTGCATTAAATGCCCCTACGATTTGGTCGGTTGGCGTGGCGATTTGGCCAAGGTTGCTTCTTGGTGAAGCCTTGGCCTCGGGCGAGCCGAAGGTGTGTCCGCGGCTGGAGGGGGGCCTCGGGCGAGACGTAGATCCTCCGGGGTCGGCTGCCCTTGCCTGAGGCTGGGCTCGGGCGAGGCATGATCGCGTCCCTCGAATGGACCGATCCTTGACTTAGTCGCACCCATCAGGCCTTTGCAGCTTTGTGCTGATGGGGGTTACCAGCTGAGATTTAGGAGTCTTGAGGGTACCCCTAATTATGGTCCCCGACAGTAGCCCCCGAGCCTCGAAGGGAGTGTTAATACTCGCTTGGAGGCTTTTGTCGCACTTTTTTGCAAGGGGACCAGCCTTTCTCGGTTGCGTTTTGTTCCGGTGGGTGCGCGCGAGCGCACCCGCCGGGTGTAGCCCCCGAGGCCTCGGAGGAGTGGTTTGAGTCCTTCGAGGTCTTAATGCCTCGCAAAATGCTTCGGCTGATCTGGTTGTTCCCTCATGCGAGCTGGCCGTAGCCCGGGTGCACGGTCGGGTCCCAAGTTCTCGGGCTGGTATGTTGACGCTGTCAACGGTTTGGCCGGAGCCGGGTTTGTGAGAGCAGCCCTCGAGCCTCTGCACAGGGCGAGAGGACGGTCAAGGACAGACTCGACTTTTTTACATACGCCCCTGCGTCGCCTTTCCGCAAGGAGGAGGGGGGGAAGCGCCATGTTGCCCTCGGAGGGCGCCGAACATGGTGTCTCCGGTGAGCTGCTGGCGGGTAATCCGAGTGGACGCCCGTGCCCCATTTGTTAGGGGTCGGCTAGAGGCCCGGAGGCGCGCTCCAAAAGTACCTGCGGGTGATCTGTCGGACCCGGTCCCCTTTCGATGGGGTCCGAGGGCTCGATGCCTCCCTCTGATGGGATTCCGTTACAAGATCGTTCCCGCTGGTCTCGGAAATGTCCTAGGGTACCTCGGGAGCGTAGCCCGAGCCATGGTTATGTATCGAATGTACCCAGGGTCATCCCTCGCTCTGTGTCTGAGGTGGCTGTGAACCCTTCGAGGGCCAGCCTACGAACCCCTGATCAGTAGTGGGCGCGAAGCCCGAGTGGCCTGAGGCGGCCGTTGAACCCTTCCGAGGGGCCAGCCTTCGAACCTCTGACCAGTAGTGGGCGTGGAACCCAAGTGCTCTGAGGCGGCTATTAAACCCCTCCGAGGGGCCAGCCTTTGAACCTCTGATCAGTAAGGAGGCTCGGGGCCTGTTTCCTTCACGGAGAAGGATCCTTTTCGGGGTATCCCCCTTTCCCGGTCCCTGTTGTAAGAGAGAGAAAGAGGAAAAGGAAAAGGATACGAAATCGAATGACGTGGCGTACCTTTTTTGACGCGGTCATTATGGCGAAGGTGAAGCGTCGCTTGCTTCTCCTGCCTGAGGCGCCGCCTGCCCCGCCGTGGAGTTAATGCGACGGGGCGAGTGGTTCGCGAGGCGGCCGTTGCACGTGCGCGAGCCGTTCGAGGAACGATCGTTTCGCTTTGAGTCTTTGAATCCCGCGGCGGGTTCGGGCGACGCGTTGAACGGGTCTCGTATTGGTCTTTATATACCCGGGGGAGGGTCTGGTGACGGTTCTTTGCTCCGCTTCTTGCTTCCTTCTTAGGTTTTCGCAACCTGAGAGTTTTAGCCAGAGAAAAGGAAACCGCCCACCCAGTCCTTTCCGCCGCCACCCCTTCTGCTCGGTGATGGCCGACCAGGTGACCATTGTCTCGCCGCGCGACCCATGGCCTTTTTCCTCGGTCACGGCAGATGACCTGGAGGACCTCGTTGCTGAGGGTTTACTTCGCCCTCTCTCTGATGAGAGGCAGCCGGAGTGGATCCCCCCCCCCCCCCCCGAGCGGAGCCGCCCCGTCCCCGCCGCCGGGGTACGTCGTGAGCTTCATCTCCTTCCACGAGCGGGGATTCGGTGTGTCGGCAAGCCGCTTCATGCGGGCGATCCTGCATAACTACGGGGTGGAGTTGCACAACCTCAGCCCCAACTCCATCTCGCAAGCCGCCATCTTCGTAGCGGTGTGCGAAGGATACTTGGGGATCGACCCCCACTGGGACTTGTGGACTCATTTCTTCTCCGTGGAGCTTTTTGCTTCGCCGACGGGGGAGAGAAGGGTCTGCGCGGCAGTGCGGGCCGGCGGCTGCATCCTCCAGCTGAGGCAGTCGCGGGCGTCGCAGTATATTCCCGCTGTCCTTGCGTCCTCGAATAAAGGGTGGCAGCGTCGGTGGTTCTATCTCCGGAATGACGACGAGAGGCTCCCATCGTTTTCTCAGCGAGTGGTCACTGTCGCCGCCGATGCTTGGCGCTACGGGACCCCGCACGACAGACAGAACAATCTCGAGCCCCTTCTCAAGGCCCTGGAGGCATTGCGGAAAGGAGGGCTCACCGCCGCGGGAGTGATTGCCGCCATTCATCGCCGGAGGGTGCTTCCCTTGGCGGAGCGGCGGTTGCCGCTTTGGGAGATGACGCCGGAGGCTGACTTGGAGGGCTCGCGGATGTCCTCGGATCCCCTTCCCATCGGTGTCCTTCACGGGCGAGTGGCCGTCGCGTTGGGGAAACCGGACGCCAGTGCCTTCTCTCAGCCCTTGATGCGCCCCGACCACGGGTGTGTGTCCCTGGTGAGTGTTTGCTCCTTCTTTCTCCTTGCGTCGGATTGCCCTTGGTCCTTACGGTCGAGACTTTTCATCTGTCTCCAGGAGGTAGGGTGTCACAAGCCTTCCCGGCCACGGGTCCCGGAGGACGCGGTGGACCGAGCGGCGCGGCGGGTTGCCGCGGAGAAGAAGAAGAAGAAAAAGGATGCGAAGAAGGCTCAAGCCCGCGAGCGGGCGTGGGCCCGAGACGCCTTGGAAAAGCTCCATCGTCGGCAGGAGAGGGATGGACTCCCGAGGGAGCCGTCGCCGGAAACGCCCGACGACGACGACGATGATGAAGACGATGACGAGGATGACGACATGGCTGCCCGCCTTGGCCTCAACCCGGGTTTGGGGCTAGGCCAGGAGTCGTCAAGCCAGCCCCCGAGCGGGCTGGCGCCGTCAGTTCCCGGGGTCGGGACGCCGAGGTCCCGGCCCGGAGAGCGGGGGCAGACCGAGGGGGTACTCGACCCCTCGGCTGGGGAAGTTGAGGTGACCCCGGGGAGTCAGGCCGAGGCGCCTGTTCCTCGAGAGTCGTCGCCCACGCCGGCAGCGCAGGAGAGCGACCCTCAGGTCGCCGCAGCGCTTGGGCAGTCCGTCTCCCGGACGTCCAAGGTGCCCAAGGCGAGGATGGTACCAAAGCTGGCGGCGAGGCGGACTTCGGCGGTACCTTTAGGGGTCGAGATCCGAGAAACCTCTCCTCAGGCACGGTTGATCATGGCCCGGAGCGGGTAAGTACCTTAGAACGTCTTCGTCCTGGCTCCTCATTTGTATGTCCCGACCATGACTTTCCTTTCCTCCTCGGCAAGCGAAGCCATGGCCTGACCGATCTGGCTCCCCGGAAAGTCCTTAAGACGGCGTCGGCTTCCGCAGCCGGTGCCGCGCCGGGCCTCGCCGTTCAGCTGACCTTCTCGCAAGGCGCCCCATAGCGGGGGGCTCAGGCGGCGCTAGTCGCCGTGGAGCGAGTTCCCGAGGCTGGCTCTTATGTCGAGGTGGCCGCCGCGCTGGGGGAGGCGGCTGGCGCGGACGTGGCCTCGGGCCCACCAGACATGCCGCCGGCGCTGGCGCCAGCTGCTGCCGAAGCCGCTGCCGTCCCGGTCGGGGAGAGACCTATCACCGCCGACACTGAGATGGCCGAGGCGTCGGCGCTTGGTGCCTCGGAGGAGGGGGCATGGAAACGCGGCCCGTCCCGCCGAGCGGCAGTCTTGTCCTTGCACGGCGGAGCTCCGAGGGGCGGCGCCAGTTGCTCCGGTTCTGGACCCGTGAGGCTTCGGATCCCTTTTTCGTTCTTGACGATGAGCGGGAGGAGCAGTCTTGGGACGAGCTCCGCGAGTGTGCCGAAGCGACGGTGGGGTCGCTCCGGTCATCCTTGGAGGTCTTTTGCAGAGACGTCCCCAAGATCCTCCAGGTAATGATTTCAGGCATAACTTTTTTGTGATCAAGGCGTCCTTTGTGACGCCCCGCTTCCTTCCCTCAGGATCTGATGGATCTGAGCACCGCCAAGTCATCGTTCATCCGCCACGAGGTCGATGTCTGGGGCACGCTGCGATCCCTGAGGACCTCGCTTGCCGGGGCTACCGCGCGCCTCTTCCAGCAGGGCACCGAGGTGACGGACCTTCGGTTGCTCTGCGCCGATCTGAGAGCAGAGGCAGCAGCAGCACGCGCAGAGGTGCAGCGACGGCAGTCGGAGTTCGACCAGGTCGTCAATGAGCGAGATCAATCTCGGGGTCGGGCTGCCGAGGCTGAAAGCCGGGCCGGAGCCTTTGCAGCAGACCTAGTCGTAGCCCAAGCCGCAGCCTGAGAGCAGCGTGCCCGAGCTGGAGGTATGTCCTAGCTGTTTTCGGTTTTCGTTCCAGCTTGTTTTCTCCACTTGTGTTTGAGGCCTTGCGCTCTGGCTATTCGCAGAGCTCGAGTCTGCCCTTGATGATTCCACCAGGGCGCTTGCCCAGGCGGCCGAGCAGAGGGAGGCCGACCACGCGGCCATGTTTGAGGCCATCTCGGACTTCTGTCGGGTCCTTGGCTTCGATGACGTCCCCTCAGGAAGCTCCCCTGAAAGTCGCCTACAGGCCTTGGGTGACCACGTGCGCGGCTGACTCCGTGAGGTGCTACACCATGGCGTCAGGCGGGCCTTCGCCGTGCTTGCTTCCCACTACGTCGTGGATCTGGAGCGGGTCAGCGAGGGGTATTGCCTTCCTGACGAAGATGAAGCCGCCCTGGCTGAAGTCCAGAGGCTCGACGCGGCCGCCGTGGGCCCAAGCGCAGTGCTGGCGACCACCTTCGAGGCAGAGATCCTCCCGCCTGCGCCGTCGTCCGAAGCCGGGGTGGACTTCGCCGAAGGCGGGGACGAAGCCGAAGGCGCGGCTCCTTCCCCGGGCGACGCCTAACTCTGCCGGAGCAGTTTCCTTTGAATGCACGTGTGTCTTTTGCGGCCGCTGAGGCCCAAACACTTTATTATCGTAGTATAAAGTCGTGCCCCTTTTCCTTTCATTTTGCGTGTCCGGACCTGTTCGTCAGTAGCAGGGTGGCTTGCCCAAGTAGGAGTCATTTTTCGTGGTAGGTGACGAGTGAGGTATCCATAACCCAGAGGCGTAGGAGTCCCTCGGCTCGGTCAGCCTTGCCACTTACATGCACCCGTGTTCGCTTCTTGGGGTCCTGCTACCGACATAGCTGGGGGAACACGGAAACCTTTTTGATTGAAAATTTTGGCGCAGAGGGGGTTCCCCCCTTTTAGCCCCCGAGGGAGGGTCGGGCTTTGCCAAGGCAAGGCTGACCCTTCCTTGATGACTAAACTTTGTGTGGGAACGAGGCATACGAACAACTTGAAAGCATCTTAAGGGTAGAAGCGACGTAGCTGTTGGATGTTCCAAGCGTTGCTGTAGACATCGCCTTGACTGTTGGCTAGCTTGTACGTTCCGGGCTTCAGAACTTTGGCGATGACGAATGGCCCTTCCCAGGGAGGCGTGAGCTTGTGCCACCCTCGGGCGTCTTGTCGCAGCCGAAGCACCAGGTCGCCCACCTGGAGGTCTCGGGACCGAACCCCTCGGGCGTGGTAGCGTCGCAGGGACTGCTGGTACCACGCCGAGTGTAGTAAGGCCATGTCCCGAGCCTCTTCCAGCTGGTCCAGCGAGTCTTCTCGATTAGCTTGATTGCTTTGGTTGGCGTAGGCCCTCATCCTCGGGGAACCGTATTCTAAGTCTGTGGGCAAGATGGCCTCGGCCCCATAGACTAGAAAGAACGGTGTGAAGCCCGTGGCGCGGCTCGGCGTTGTCCTCAGACTCCAGACCACCGAGGGGAGTTCCTTCATCCATCGCTTGCCGAACTTGTAGAGGTCATTGTAGATCCGCGGCTTGAGTCCTTGCAGGATCATGCCGTTGGCACGCTCTACTTGCCCATTCGTCATGGGGTGAGCCACGGCGGCCCAGTTCACCCGGATGTGGTGATCCTCGCAGAAGTCCAGGAACTTTCTGCCGGTGAACTGGGTGCCGTTGTCGGTGATGATGGAGTTCGGGACCCCAAAGCGATGGATGATGTTGGTGAAGAACGCCACCGCCTGTTCGGACCTGATGCTGTTTAGGGGTCGGACCTCGATCCACTTAGAGAATTTGTCGATGGCGACCAACAGGTGCGTGTAGCCCCCGGGTGCCTTCTGCAAGGGGCCGACGAGGTCCAGACCCCACACAGCAAAAGGCCAGGTGATGGGTATCATCTGCAGGGCCTGAGCAGGCAGGTGGGCCTGCCTTGCGTAGAACTGACACCCTTCGCAGGTGCGGACAATTCTAGTGGCGTCGGCCACCACCGTCGGCCAGTAGAAACCTTGTCGGAAGGCGTTTCCGACAAGGGCTCGAGGTGTTACGTGATGGCCACAAGCCCCCGAGTGTATCTCTTGTAGGAGCTCCTGACCTTCGGCGATGGGAATGCATCGCTGGAGGATGCCTGAGGGGCTGCGGTGGTAGAGCTCCTTCCCGTCTCCCAGCAAGACGAACGACTTGGCGCGCCGCGCCAACCGCCGAGCTTCGGCTTGGTCGAGGGGTAGCTCTCCTCGGTGGAGATATTGCAGGTACGGGGTCTGCCAGTTTCGATTAGGCGTGACCCCGCTCCGCTCCTCCTTGATGCGTAGTGCCTCACCCTCGGAGGCCGAGGGTACATCGGGCCGAACCGAGGGTGCCTCGGGATGGGCCGAGGGTGCCTCGGATTGAGCCGAGGGCGCCTCGGGTTGGGCCGAGGGTGCCTTGGACTGAGCCGAGGGTGCCTCAGGCTGGGCCGAGGTCTTCTCGGGCTCGGGCGTGTCGTCGGTCTTGACGGAGGGTTGATGCAGGTCTCAGGAGAAGACGTCCGGGGGAACCGTTGTTCGCCCCGAGGCTATTTTAGTCAGCTCGTCTGCAGTCTCGTTGTAGTGTCGGGCGATGTGGTTGAGTTCGAGCCCATAGAACTTGTCTTCCAGGCGCTAAACCTCATCGCAGTAGGCTTCCATCTTCGGGTCGCGGCAGTGGGGGTTCTTCATGACTTGGTCGATGACGAGCTGCGAGTCACCGCGATCTTCGAGGCGTCGGACCCTTAGCTCGATGGCGATGTGCAACCCGTTGACTAGAGCTTCGTACTCAGCCACATTGTTGGACGCCGGGAAATGGAGGCGTAGCACGTAGCGTAGGTGCTTTCCGAGGGGCGAGATGAAGAGCAGGCCTGCGCCTGCTCCTGTCTTCATCAGCGACCCATCGAAGAACATGGTCCAGAGTTCCGGTTGGATCGGAGCTGTTGGTAGCTGGGTGTCGACCCATTCAGCCACGAAGTCCGCCAAGACCTGGGACTTGATGGCCTTCCGAGGGGCGAACGAGATCGTTTCGCCCATGATTTCCACCGCCCACTTTGCAATTCTACCCGAGGCCTCTCGGCACTGGATGATCTCCCCCGGGGGGAAGGATGACACCACAATTACCGAATGAGACTCAAAGTAGTGTCGCAACTTCCGCCGCGTCAGGATCACTGCGTACAGCAACTTCTGAATTTGTAAGTAGCGGATCTTGGTCTCGGACAGTACCTCACTGATGAAGTAGACTGGCCTCTGGATGGGCAATGTATGCCCCTCTTCTCGTCTCTCAACCACAATCGCGGCGCTAACCACATGAGTGGTCGCGGCGACGTAGATCAAGAGGGCTTTTCTGGCAGCGGGAGGCACCAAGATGGGCGCGTTCGTGAGGAGTGCCTTCAGGTTCCCGAGGGCTTCCTCGGCCTCAGGGGTCCAAGTGAAGCACTCGGCCTTCCTTAAGAGGCGGTACAGAGGCAGGCCTCTTTTGCCGAGGCGCGAGATGAAACGGCTCAGAGCCGCAAGGCATCCCATGACTCTCTGTACGCCTTTTAAGTCCTTGATGGGCCCCATGCTGGTGATGGCCGCGATCTTCTCCGGGTTGGCCTTGATGCCCCGCTCGGAGACGATGAACCCCAAGAGCATGCCTCGGGGAACTCCGAAGACACACTTCTCGGGATTGAGCTTCACGCCTTTCGCCTTGAGACATCGGAATGTCACTTCAAGGTTGGAAAGGAGGTCGGAGGCTTTCCTCGTCTTGACTACGATCTCATCGACGTAAGCCTCGACCGTCCGGCCAATGTGTTCGCCGAACACGTGGTTCATGCACCGTTGGTACGTTGCACCCGCATTCCTCAAGCCGAACGGCATGGTAACATAGCAGTACATGTCGAAGGGTGTGATGAAAGAAGTCGCGAGCTGGTCGGACTCTTTCATCTTGATTTGGTGATGCCCCGAGTAGGCATCGAGGAAAGACAGGGTTTCGCACCCAGCAGTGGAATCCACTATTTGATCGATGCGAGGCAGAGGGTAGGGAACTTTCGGACATGCTTTGTTTAGACCAGTGTAGTCTACACACATCTGCCATTTCCCTCCTTTCTTTCTCACAAGCACAGGGTTGGCCAGCCATTCGGGATGGAATACCTCTTTGATGAACCCTGCCGCCATTAGCTTGTGGATCTCCTCGCCTATGGCTCTGCGCTTTTCTTCGTCGAATCAGCGTAGAGGCTGCTTCACGGGTCGGGCTCCAGCTCGGATATCCAGTGAGTGCTCGGCGACATCCCTCGGTATGCCGGGCATGTCTGAGGGACTCCACGCGAAAACGTCGGCGTTCGCGCGGAGAAAGTCGACGAGCACTGCTTCCTATTTGGGATCAAGCTCGGAGCCGATCCGGATCTGCTTGGAGGCGTCGCTGCTGGGGTCGAGGGGGACGGATTTAACCGTCTCCGCTGGCTCGAAGTTGCTGGCGTGGCGCTTCACGTCTGGCACCTCCTTAGAGAGGCTCTCCAGGTTGGCGACGAGGGCCTCGGATTCGGCGAGGGCCTCGGCGTAATCCACGCACTCCACGTCGCATTCGTACGCGTGTCGGTACGTGGGGCCGACGGTGATGACCCCGTTGGGGCCCGGCATCTTGAGCTTGAGGTAGGTGTAGTTGGGGACGGCCATGAACTTCACGTAGCATGGCCTCCCCAGTACTGCGTGGTAAGTTCCTCGGAACCCGACCACCTCGAACGTGAGGGTCTCCCTTCGAAAGTTGGAGGGCGTCCCAAAGCAGACGGGAAGATCGAGTTGTCCGAGGGGCTGGACGCGCTTCCCGGGGATGATCCCGTGGAAAGGCGCAGCGCCTGCCCGGACCGAGGACAGATCAACACGCAGGAGCCCGAGGGTCTCGGCGTAGATGATGTTGAGGCTGCTGCCTCCGTCCATGAGGACCTTGGTGAGCCTAACGTCGCCGACGACGGGGTCGACAACGAGCGGGTTTCTCCCCGGGCTCGGCACGCGGTCGCGGTGGTCGGCTTGGTCGAAGGTGATGGGCTTGTCGGACCAGTCTAGGTAGACTGGCGCCGCCACCTTTACCGAACAGACCTCCCGACGCTATTGCTTGCGGTGCCGAGCCGAGGCGTTCGCCGCTCGCCCACCGTAGATCATGAAGCAGTCGCGGACCTCGGGGAACTCTCCTGCCTGGTGATCTTCCTTTTTATCGTCGTCGCGAGCCCCGCCACCCTCCGCGGGTGGCCCGGCCTTGTGAAAGTGGCGCCGAAGCATGGCGCACTCCTCAAGGGTGTGCTTGACGGGCCCCTAATGATAGGGGCACGGCTCCTTGAGCATCTTGTCGAAGAGGTTGGCACCTATGGGGGGTTTCTGAGGGTTCTTGTACTCGGCGGCAGCGATAAGGTCCGCGTCGGCGGCGTCGCGTTTCGCTTGCGACTTCTTCTTGCCTTTCTTCTTGACGCCGCGCTGAGTTGACGCCTCGGGGGCATCTTCCGGTGGGTGGCAATGGGGCTGCTTGTCCTTCCGGAAGATGCCCTCAACCGCCTCCTGGCCAGAGGCAAACTTGGTGGCGATGTCCATCAGCTCGCTCGCCCTAGTGGGGGTCTTGCGATCCAGCTTGCTCACCAGGTCGCGGCAGGTGATGCCGGTGAGGAACACGCCGATGACATCTGAATCGGTGATGTTGGGCAGCTCGGTGCGCTGCTTCGAGAATCGTCGAATGTAGTCCCGGAGAGACTCTCCCGGCTGCTGTCGACAGCTTCGGAGATCCCAGGAGTTCCCAGGGCGCACGTACGTGCCCTGGAAATTGCCGGCAAAGGCTTGGACCAGGTCGTCCTAGTTGGAGATCTGCCCCGGAGGCAGGTGCTCCAACCAGGCGCGAGCGGTGTCGGAGAGAAACAGGGGGAGGTTGCGGATGATGAGGTTGTCATCATCCGTTCCCCCAGTTGGCAGGCCAGCCGGTAGTCCGCGAGCCACAGTTCCGGTCTCGTCTCCCCCGAGTACTTTGCGATAGTAGTCGGGGTTCGGAACCGAGTCGGGAACGGCGCCCGTCGTATGGCGCGGCTGAAAGCCTGCGGACCGGGTGGTTCGGGCGAGGGACTCCGATCCTCCCCGCTGTCGTAGCGTCCCCCACGCCTGGGGTGGTAGCCTCGGCGCACCCTCTCGTCGAGGTGGGCTCGACGGTTGCGGTGGTGGTGCTCGTTGCCGAGGCGACCTGGGGCCACAGGCGCTGTGTTGCGCGTGCGCCCGGTGTGGACCGAGGCTTCCCGCATGAATCGGGAAGTCGCGTCGCGATGTTCCGAGGGGTACCCCTGCCTCTAGGAGATTCTTGAGCTCTCCCTGGATATGCCGCCCCTCGGTGGTTGACGGTTCCGGCATCGCGCGGAGAAGCATTGCTGCTGCAGCCAGGTTCTGGCCGACTCCACAGGAAGTTGGTGGCGGCCTTACCCTGACATCGTCGGCGATGCGGTGCTGGGTACCCTGGGGTAGATGACGCACTTCTCCGGCCGGAGGTTGGCCCGCCCATTCCTGCCCGATGTCCCGGTGGATCGGCTCAAGCGTTCCTGCTCCCTCGTCGAGCCTGGCCTGCACCCCGCGGATTTGCTCGAGCTATGGGTCATGACCCCCCGCCGGAACGGGGACCACAGCTAGCTCCCGTAGGATGTCAACGCATGGCACAGGCCTAGGGAGATCACCGTTCTCCGGCATACCAAGATGGTTGCCTTCGTTGGGACCCCCTAGATCGACGTGGAAACATTCACGACTTGGGTCGCAGTCCTCGTCGCCGAGGCTGCGGCTACCGTCAGAACAGTCAGAAAGGCAGTAGTCGCATGCGGTCATGAAGTCCCGCATGGCACTGGCGTTACCAAGTCCAGAGAAATCCCAACAGAAGTCAGGCTCATCATCTTCCTCGGACCCCGAGGGCCCATAGGTCGAGACGGCCGTCAGCCGGTCCCAGGGTGACCGCATACGATACCCCAGAGGGTTTGGACTCGCCTCTACGAGGGCGTCCACCAAAGCGAAGTCGCTTGGCGGGTCGAAGCTGAATCCAAAAGGCGTGAGATGGGAATCGGTTGGTACCTCTTGGTCGACGAGCGGTGACGAAGTCACGTCTGGGGTTGACTGCACCGTCGTCTCAGGTACGAGGGTGACGCCCAGCAAGTTCTTCGCGAGCGTGCTGGCGTCGTCCGTTTGCTTGGGGTTGGCGTGTTGCAGGGAGACAGCGCTCGTCTTCGTTTCAGACGCGAGGTTGATGCCCGACGTGCCCCCCGTTGGGGCGCCGGCGCGGTCGACTCGCTCGACGGCCGACGAGGTGCTGCCTCCTGCTTGGCCTTGGTTGCCCCGCCTCCTCCTCCGTCGGCGGGGGAGGGGACGGGGCAAGCTCGAATGTTGTTCTTCCACCACGCGGGGAAGACGTCGTCGATTCCGCTGCCGGTGGGCGGGCTGTCGGTCGCCATTGTCGCTGTCGCGCGGCGGGGGAAGGAGTATCATGTCGTAGCTGCCGTCGAGGGACATGAACTCAAGACTCCTGAAATGGAGTACCGTCCCGGGCTGGAAAGGTTGCTGAAGACTGCCCATCTGGAGCTTGACGGGAAGTTGTTCGTCAACACGCAGCAGGCCCCTACCTGGCGCGCCAACTGTCGGCGTTTCGAAACCTGGGGGGTCCCTGGACCGACGAGTAAATGATCGCCGCGTGCCCCAGCCCAGATGGGTCGGCGCGAGACGGAGCACGAAGGGGGGAGGCAGCCGGAGGGAGACGGGCGTGAGAGGTGGAATACCGCGGCCTTCATGTTTGTCCCGCGCCCTGGTCGGGTGCGCTTGCAGTAGGGGGTTACAAGCGTCCACGCGGGAGGGAGCGAGCGGCCTCACGCGAGCGCCGTCCCGTCCTTCCCCGCGCGGCCAACCCTCTGTAAGAGGGCCCTGGTCCTTCCTTTTATAGGCGCAAGGAGAGGATCTAGGTGTACAATGGGGGGTGTAGCAGTGTGCTAACGTGTCTAGCGAAGGAGAGCTAGCGCCCTAAGTACATGCCATCGTGGCAGCCGGAGAGGTTTTGGCACCCGGTTCATGTGGTGTCGTGGCCGTCGGAGGAGCGCTGGAGCCCGGCGGAAGGACAGCTGTCGGGGCTGTCGAGTCCTTGCTGACGTCCTCTTGCTTCCGTAAGGGGGCTGAGAGCCGCCATCGTCATAGAGCGTGCGGGGCGCCATCATTACTTGTCTGGCGGAGCGAGCCAGATGGGACGCCGGTCTTGTTCCCCGTAGCCTGAGTCAGCTTGGGGCAGGGTAATGATGGCGCCTCCTATTGACATGGTCGGTCCGTGCCCTAGTTTGGGCGAGGTGGAGGCTCCTCCGAGGTCGAGGTCGAGTCTGTCTTCCATGGTCGAGGTCAAGTCCGAGCCACCGGGTCGGGCGAGGCGGAGACCGTCGGCTGATGCCCGGGCTGAGTCTGAGCCCTGGGGTCGGGCGAAGCGGAGTTCATCGTCCTTCGGGGTTGAGCCCGAGTCCGAGCCCTGGGGTCGGGCGAGGCGGAGTTCGTCGTCTTCCGGGGCTGAGCCCGAGTCTGAGCCCTGGGGTCGGGCGAAGCGGAGTTCGTCGCCTTCCGAGGCTGAGCCCGAGTCCGAGCCCTGGGGTCGGGCGAAGCGGAGTTCGTCGTCTTCCGGGGCTGAGCCCGAGTCCGAGCCCTGGGGTCGGGCGAAGCGGAGTTCGTCGTCTTCCGGGGCTGAGCCCGAGTCTGAGCCCTGGGGTCGGGCGGAGCGGAGTTCGTCGTCTTCCGGGGCTGAGCCCGAGTCCGAGCCCTGGGTTCGGGAGGAGCGGCGTTTCCCATGGCGCCTAGGGTCGGACTTGGCTGCTGTCAGCCTCACTCTGTCGAGTGGCTCAGCAGTCGGTGCGGCGCAGGCGGCGCAATCCTCTTGTTAGACCGGTCAGTGGAGCGACGAAGTGACTGCGGTCACTTCGGCTCTGTCGTCTGGAGGGCGTGCGTCAGGATAAAGGAGTCAGGCCACCGTTGCATTAAATGCCCCTGTGATTTGGTCGGTTGGCGTGGCGATTTGGCCAAGGTTGCTTCTTGGTGAAGCCTGGGCCTCGGGCGTGCCGAAGGTGTGTCCGCGGCTGGAGGGGGGCCTCGGGCGAGACGTAGATCCTCCGGGGTCGGCTGCCCTTGCCCGAGGCTGGGCTCGGGCGAGGCGTGATCGCGTCCCTCGAGTGGACCGATCCTTGACTTAGTCGCACCCATCAGGCCTTTACAGCTTTGTGCTGATGGGGGTTACCAGCTGAGATTTAGGAGTCTTGAGGGTACCCCTAATTATGGTCCCCGACACATAGCAAGAGAAATAATCTTCCACAATCGGATTTAATACTAACGCTAACTCCGACCTTAGTGTGTGTTTAAGTTTATAAATTTTAGGTTTCTCCTATTCAACCCCCTCTAGGTGACTTTGAGTTATGCCCAGTCCTCTGCATGCATTGGGCAGTGAAATTTTTCTTCACTTTGGCTAGAGCTCTGCTGGCTACACACCTAGTGTCGCTTCGCCTCCAATCCACCCTTCTGGTAAGCACCTCCACTCCACAACCAGTAATATCTCAACACCACATTACATAGATTCTGCTCAAGACTCTACCCATTCATATATCGCCATTCTGACCACTATACTAAATATTTGTTGATATACTTGTTGGTTTGTATGTTTACTTGTTCTTGCTGCATAGTTATCGGAGCGTTCGTGTCGTCTTGTGAAGGCCAGTTCTGCAAATCTACGCCAGACGGTGGAGCCATAAGCCAGTTCCGTGAGCTCTCACCATTTCACCGATTAAAGCACGGCAAGCTCACTGGATCCCTTTGATGCATAAATTACCTATGTTTTTCAAACACAACCCTCAACATGTTATTTTATGCATTATATGATTTTGCTACTAAGAGACATGTTAATATGGCCACCTAGCCTTAGAACTTTGCCGCAATTCATCTTTATACTCCTTGACATTTTTGTTACAAAATGATTTGAGAAAAGGTGTGAGTTTTTCAAAAGAAAATATTTTTCAAAACGTGTATGATGAAGGGTTATCACCCTTATCACCTTTGAGTGGGATGATTAGGGACTCCCTGGTTTGGGAGGGCCTTGAGGTGATGGTTCAACCGAGTTAGGTGTGAGCATGAAGGATTGTCCCTCTCGTATAAGGACCGGTTTATCATTATTCACTGCCTGTACTCTTATCAAGTACAACCACTCGAGACTATATGTATAGTCGCTTGATCCAAACTTACTCGCTCCGCACCCTAGGGTTATGGTGGCTGGGGAGCACTGAGAGGACAAGGAGGGGGAAAGTTTTGTCCTGGTTTGAGCATGGAGGTTGCCTTGTTCCTTTCGGTATAACCACTAAGGTAAAGTCGTGCAAGGGAAGAGAGAGTTTCGGATTCGGGTCTCATTGGCCATGAGATCGCAGAGCCGTAGAAGTGGGTAAAGTGTACACATCTCCGCAGAGTTCAAAAACCTATTCAAATAGTCTTTGTCCGCTGATATGGATGAGTTATGGCATGGATTTGACAATTAGTGTTTTGATTTCCAAAATGTTTTTGAAAAGTGGTTTTGAAAGGTCCGGCGGTTGATCTGTGAGCTATGGTGGACTGGAAGTCCAGTAGCTGCTTTTTTGAAAATGAAAATCGGTGGGAAACTATCTAGATTCCTAGATTGTTTAGTCCAGGGGATTTTGTTATATATTGAAAAAAACCTTCCTACTCCTTTGGGATAGGATGTGCTTTGAAAAAGATAAAATGTTTTACAAAATAGCCCTGCATCAAAAAATTGCTTTTTCTACAAAAATATCTCGAGCTCCATATACTCCATGCATTATATCTGATTTCCCCATTCTGTGGGTGAAGGTGGACTACGGGGTATGTAAGTACTCACTCTTTCTAATTTGTTGTTTGTAGATCATTGATCGGGTAAGAGTTATGCTTGTTCCCAACCATACTTGTGGTTGTTGGACCGCTGATTTACTTCGCTGCGTATATCGGGCTGCTTCAGCCCCACTCTGATGATATGTCCCGAGTTGTGGACAAACTCTTAAAGTTGATCGCCACCTTTATAGGTTTGTCTCGTTTAAGTAGATCTGAAGCCATATGTTTTATAAATGTGTATACTAGCCTCCTGGGACTAGTATTTGAATCACATTTGAGTCCCAGAGGATTGGGACACTTCAACTTCCCTATTCGTCTAGTGGCCTGATCTCTATTTTTATGATGTCTCTTAATGGTTGAGACGAAGGTACGATGATGTTGTATGACTGAAAGTAGTGTCGACGCTTCCTGGAAGCCATCAGAACTGCACACAACACTTTCTCAATTTTAGAATAATTTTGCTTGGATGGCCCAAGAACCTATGAGATGAAGTATAATGGCACTTGCTTCTTATGGCCATCTTCCAACTTTTCCTGGACTAGGACTGCACTCACAGTGGAGTGAGAGGCAAAATAACAACAAAGGAGCCCCTAGCGATGGTGGCAATAAGGAAGTTAATTGAATCAAATTTTGCTTAAGCTTTTTGAAGGCTTGCTATTGGGCTACCCCCATTGGAATACTTTAGCTGATTTCAATACTTCGAAGAATAGTCGACTTCATTTAGTGGACCTTGAAATGATTCTGTTCAAGGATGCGAGTCTACCTGCCAAAAATTGAACTCCCTTTCTTGACTTCAGTGGTTCCATCCAAAGTATGACTTCTATCTTGAGGGGTTTCGCTTTGATTCCCTTTGTGGACCCCAAATACACACTTCTCGGGGTTAAGCTTTGGACTAGCTTTTTCAAAGTTTCCAAAGATTTCTTGCAAACCTAAAATGTGGTTTTCTTGTTGGTGCTTCTAACAATGATTTCATCCACATATGTTAGCATATTTTTGGCAATTTGACTGTTCAATACTTTGCTTATCATCCTGCTAAAGCTTTTGCCAGCATTCTTCAGCCCCTTTGGCATCTGAAGGTAGCAATATGTGCCACTGGGTGTTATGAAGCTAGTCTTTGGCTCATATTATCTTTTTCATCCAAATTTGGTGGTACCTTGACTAATAGTCCAGTAGACTCATGAGTTCCAAAGTGGCTGCTGCATATATGAGAGAGTTAATTTGGGGCATAAAAGCGTAAATAATAATTATATTAACATATTACACTACGAACAGACATAATGTCTTAACCTTTATTCATCAAAGTACAGCGAAACATGGACATCCATGCATAGGAAGATGACCAGGGGTATCACTAGACTAGCATCCATGGAGTTCAGCATCATATCTTCATCTGCAAACTTCTGATCAAAATTAAGCAAGGGTGAGCTCAATTATGGTCGGGGCTCAGCATGTGGGGGAAAAACTAATGCAAGTTTAACAAGGTGAGGCTAAGGTTGAGCAGTAAGCATTTTAGTTGGTCAACGTTTTATTAACAACACCTGTCTTACTAATAAGTGTGAATCCCAAGTATTCCCATTAAACAGAGGTATAAGAGTATATCAAAAACACTTAAGTGAAACCACTTAAGCAAACCATTAGCAGATCATCGGATCTTGATTTATTTCCATCTTCAAGTTCAATTATCATGTGAGGAGTCTAGGCTGCTCTTAACCGTGAGCACGGCTGATATATCAGTTTTACACTCTCTAGAGGTGGCGCATCTTTACCCATGAGTCGTGATTCCCTTCTAGCCCGGGTTAGCTAGACCCGTATTCACTTTCGAGGTGAATGGCCAGGGTCTCACTATGAGGCTTCTCCCTAGAGTCCTCATTACGCAAATGTTGGAAATGGTCAACTGCATAAGGTACACCTACCGTAACCAACTTATAGTCCAGTCCACAGGGTAAAGCTTTGGGAACTATGCTCGTATCCAATCTGCCTGAGTCGGTACTATAAGCGCTCGCCAGGTGCCCCCGTTCCTGGTCGACCACGACCAACACCCAACATAAGACTTCCCTAGTTATTTAGCCAAGACCAGAGCCATGATAGTTCTCATGGTAGCACTGTTTTCCCGAGTGGTGACTCCATGTTCCAACTAATATGCAATAATCTTGTTTAACCATCGAGTTAACAACAATAATGTAAACTTACCATTTTGGAACATTAATATCATAAGCGGGAGTGACTGCATAAAGTTAAGTTGTAGCAATAGCATAGCTACTTGATTAAATCATAATCCTAGGTTAAACAAGGAGTAAGGTTGAAAAGGTTATCTAAATAGGTAACCCGTCAAGTTATGCATATATATCCAAAAGAGTAAACTTTAGTAAATGTATTGTTTGGGATCAAACAAAGTATGCAGAGGGAGAAGTCCACTTGCCTTGCTTAATGAAAACTTGAGGTTCTTCCACGGATCGAAATAGATCTTGATTCTTAACTACTAGATCAACCACTGAATATCACACAAACAAACAAGAAGAACAAACACCACTCAATAAAATACAACATTCACCATACATAAAGCTAAAAGAAAGCCTAACGAAAAGAGCGTTCGCTTTTCAAAAACATTACTCGCACGGGTTATAATAAAAGTTATTATTTTCAAAAATGTGTGATCTATACTTTATAAAAAAGACATGAGCTTAAAATATCTTAATAAAAATATACAAATATTAGATTTACCATTTTAATCATTTATAAAAGCATATGTGGTATGTCTAAGATTAAGAGTTCATAAGATAAAACAGATTATAACGTTATTAAACCTTTTTAACCTTTTATAAAAGATATATGTTATATATCTAAGGTTAATGGGCTACTAATCACGTTATTATTTTTGAAGCATTATGGCGCATATTATAAATATTGTTGACCAATCACTTATGATGAATTAAGATATAAGTCTAAATAGGTTTTATGTGAAAAGATCATTATTATTAAACACCTATTTATGGAAAGTTATGATATATGCCTTAAATGAACTTTTATGTAGGAGACAATGAACAAACAACTATATTTTATTTTTATTAGAAAGTGCATGTCCTATATTCTTTGTTAAGAAAGCTATATACAAAACAAATATGTAAACTAACATTTTAATTATAAAAAGGACATGAACACTAATTTTCTTTATTTTATTATTTAGGGACCACTAAATGATATATATAAATAATATGGATTCAATGTGATGAACGGATTAATCACGCTTACATTACTAGTTATGGACAAATTGAAAAGTAACTCTAATTATTAAATTGTGAGAAAATATAAATAATCTATTGATTATATTTAGTTTCAATTTAGGAACATATGACCTAAATTATTTGAAAGGAAAATGTATAAACTATCATTTTAGTTTATAAAAGCAATGAATCTTGTTATCTTTTAATTAAGAAAATATAAATAATCTATTAATTGGACATATATTTATTTTCTATTTTTATTAAGAAACATATGTCTACATATTCTTTTAAGTTTCTATTTAATACGACTATACTCAACATCTATAACGAACCTCGTTAAATATAATATCTATTAAAAAGGTCATTTTAAACTAGAAATAAATTATCTAATTCTTTAGTAAGAAACCTATGTTTATCAACATACTATCATTTTCTTTATTAGGAAAGTATAAGCGCCTAATTAAATCATTTTAACATAGTAAAATTCTATTCTTTCAATTTTCACCTTTTTTTTCTAAATAGAATTTATACGTATACTAAAAATTATTTATTTATAATTCTTCTAACATTAATATTCTAAGAATTAATATAAATTACTAAATGAGACTTTTAATAATATAATCATGGTTATTCTGACATAAATAAGCGTTTTACTATTCTAAGTAATTAAGTGCTATACTTATGAATACATTTATTATGAATAGTAAAATCTATATATTTTCATTCGACTGGAAATACGTGGCTTAAATTCCTATTTCAATTTCTTGTATCACTAAAATTATACTTATATCAATACTAACTGATTATCGCTCCACACACTAAAACTAAATTAATTATAAACATTTCTAGTATGAAAATTACTATGTTAGTGAATAGTGACCGTGTTCATTTTTAGAACTATAAAATCATATGAATTTTAAAATATTGTCGCGGGATTCGATTTTGGTTACACGTATACATCGAAATCTCTAAAATCATACACAAATCGCCAAGTCACATTATAACGATAATTCACAAATTCATAAATTAATTCAACACATGATGTAGACAATAAATTATCGGGTTGGGGTTGTCTTCAACCTTGAGTGAACGGACGACGGCGAACGGCTTGAGCGCGCGACTAGACGAAGGCACAGCAGGATCGGCGAACGATGGACAACACGTAGGCACGGGCGGAGCTCTTTTGAACGACAGACGGCGTGGACTGTCCGGCGAAGAACGACGGCGAACTCGCTACGTGAGCCAACAATGTTCTTCAGTAATGATGCAACGCACACAGCAAAGCAGGGCGGGAGGTAGCGCTGCAAGGTACGGCAAGCGGGGAGAGTGAGAGCAACAGAGGAGAGAATAAAGCTCAGCTGTGGAGGGAGAACTCCGTGGGCGCGACCTCAGCTTTATAGGAAGGGAGAGGGAGAGAGGGAAACGGTCGGTTCAAGGCGCCATTGATGAGAGGGAGTGATGGGAGAGAGTAACGGGCGGCATCAATGGTGTTCGTGGAGCTTCAATGAGAGAGTAAATGGGGGAGAGAAGGGGGAAGAAGAAATGTCGCAGTGAACTCCATAACGCAGGGGAACGGACGGTCGTGCGGGGTCGTGGTAGGGGCACGTCGGGCGCGGTCGCGGGTCTGGGTGGCTGCGCGCGTAGGGGCGTCGATCTGCGTGGTCGCGCTGGTTCCTAGCGGCATCGCGGCTGGCGTCCTGGCGGCTTTGCTCCTGCCGCGGGTGCAGGGCGCGGGTGGGAGGAAGGGCAGGGAGAGGGAGAAGAAAGGTGGGACCGGGTGGGTCCCACATGCAAGAGAGAGAAGAGGGGAAAGAAGCAAGCAGGGGCGGCGGCGACTCGCTTGGGAGCTAGGCGCGCGCGGCTAGGGTTAGGGATGTTGGGCCCCTAGTGGCCGGCTGGCTAGGGTTAGGTTAGTTAGTTTTTTCTTTTTTTCTTTTCTAATTTCATAATAACTAAACCAAAATTATTTATAAATGAAATATTTATTTTTGGACTAGTAATATTATATATATTAATTATTTACTAGGATTCTCATTTAAGAAGAAATGATATTCAATATCCAAAAATCACTTATGAGCAATCAAAAATCATTCCAAATGCAAACACTTAAAAGAAAGTTTATTATCAGAAATATCATTAATAAACTAACTGCATTATTTTTATTTAATGATTTTATAGTGTCACAAATCTACCCCTCTTAAAAAGAATCTCGTCCTCGAGATTAGGGAAGGCTAGCAAGAAAGCAAAGGAGATACATGGTTAATCGTAGGTTCTTGGTTCACATTGAACTCTTCCAAACTTAAGAAACTTCCTTACTTCTTTGCTCCGCAATGAATGCTAATCAAGCGACCTTCATCATCATACTTATAAAATGGTGGGTCTTCTGAATTATTGCTTAGGTCATGCTTGGCAGCTTTCTTCTCTAGTCGGTCTAGACGCTTCTTGGGGCATTCGCGAATAATATGTCCTTCATTTTTGCAGTAGTAGCAAGCACCTCTTGCTTTGAGTTCTTTGCGAGTCAACTTTTCTTGACCAACAGGGGGTGAGGGTTGACTGGGTGTCTGTATCTCATATAGCTGAGCCTGACTTGATTCTTCTGTTTGGGTATCCATGTGTTTCGTGGCTTTTGCTTATAGTTGAGGTGGACTAATCATGTATCCAAACATTTTTCTATTCCTTTTGTTGTTCTTCATTCCATTCATCAAATATCTCTGTGACTCATTTTTCTCGTTCATAGTTGTTAAGGTAGGAATATTGTTGTTGGCATCATTTACTTCATTTCCATTGGGGTTCATCATCTAGTTAGAGGGTAAAAGAGTTAGTGAGACAGACTGCATAAGAGGCTTGTATGACATTAAGATAAAGAGCTACATTTTGATTTCCAATATAAGATTAGTTAAGGAACATGGATGGTTTCAGATTTCCGCCTAGCTTCATCATACTACAAGAGCGTACAAGTGTTATAATCCTTAACATAGATCTTTTGAACTTTATAGATTTCAGAGCATGATATCCAAATCATCTTTCTGATCCAACAATATTTCTTTGAGCACAATTAGAGAGAAAGACTTGAGCGGGACTTTAGGGCAACTAGAATAGAGCATCACATTGTTTGCATATAGCAGATGACACCACACTTTATTCTCTTTATAAAGAGGCAAAACACAATAGGTGCGAGAGATTCTCCAAATTTATTCATATATCACTTAGCACAATTACAAATCTTGAAAGTGGCAACACCTGGACATTTTTTCGTGAGACATACTCCTTGTTCTAGCTAAATGATATATTATTCTTCCTTGTCAGATGCACCAATCAGAGCTGGAGGTCGGTTGTCTTCAACTACTATTGTTTCTCCGGATGGGGTTTCCAAACACATGGTTCTCTCAGTATGTTGGATTACTGCCTTAGTTCTTTGTAACCAATTCTTTCCAAGAATCACATCCTTTCCCATTGTTTCTATCACTATAAGATCAGCTGGAAAATCTATCCCATTGATTTTAACACTTACATTTGGACATATGTAGTTTACTAACATTTTTCCTTCGGCTGCACTGATGGTCTTCCTTGATCTCAAGGGACACTTAAAGATACCATACTTTGTTGCAAACTGGGCACTGATAAAGGAATGTGTTGTATGAGGATCATACAACACGGTGGCGATAGTTGTGTGAATGACTAGTGTTCCAAAAATTACTGCATTATCATATGGAATGGTTCCTATCACTGCATAACTTATCCTTCCCATGGAATTTTTCCGTTGTTTATTCTTTGTTGAAGCATCAGTTTGAGGGTGTTGTCTTTTCTTTTGGACCTTATTGATCTCCACATCCTTCTTAGGACAACTATTAAGAAGATGGCTGGTATCACCATAGCCAAAGCAAGTACGACTTGATAAGTTACATGGTGGAGTTGTCTTTACGATGTTGGTAGAAGTTTTCGTGCATTTTTGTTCATATTCCATGTCTAAAGACTGAGATAGCTTCATCTTAGAGGTGATCTGTAGTGAACTCTTGTCAGGACAGTTACGGAAGTAATGACCTTCACGTCCACATTGATAGCAAGCTTTTCTTGAAGTTATTTCTTGACTTTTTCCATGTTTCCCTTTTCGTTTCTTGGACCTGATGCGACGACAAGGCCAAAATTGTGTGCAAGTAATAGTCCATCCATCAATGTAACACTCATGTGTTTCTTCTTGGGGCTGGACATCCTTGTGATGTTTCCTTTTTGGAATACTTTGTAATTCATCAACTGACAGTGCATTAGGTATGAGAGAATCTGCTATTAGTTGTTCTTGGGGAGACATTTGTCTGTTTATGCCAGAAAATAAAATCTGATTCTTCTGTTTTGTAGTTTCACTTTCGTTTGCATTGATTTGGCGACAAGGAATTCCATAGTACTCACAACAACAACATGTTCCAAGGTCACTTGTCTGTTGGTTTAGTTGTGCATCCTTTTGTGTCTTGAATGTCTGTTCATCAGCTGTTTGATTTATAGTGTTGTTTTGACTTGCCAACACACCACATTCTTTGCATTTAGTGACATCACTTGTAGTTGACATTCCAAGGTCTGATATCTGTATGGGTATGGAAGAATGGAAGGGACGAAAGGGTTGAGTAAAGACAGATTATAGAGAGCATAGTAAACCCATCTATCTAAGGTTTTACCTAGCTAACTGATGCCATTGTGGACAAAAGTCACACAATACACCAACAATCATTTCAAAGAAGCAAATCAAACATGAACACAAAGGACAATGAATTCAAACATACCAGCACAACACAATCCAAGTCTACTCATTCACCCAAATAAAAGGTGAGACAAGGTTTGGAATAAGATATATATTATAAAGTCAAGGAGTTGGGTAAGAATTATCAAGGAGTTAGACAAGACATATTTGTTGGTGGCCAAGAGTGAAATAATATAACCATGAACCATTAATCGTGAGGATAAATGATACAACCAAGGATATGAAGTGAGTTAAGAAGAAAGTATTATCAAGGAGAAAAGTAGAGAGACAAAGGTTCAATATATCAAGGTAGATATTGCGCAAGGGTGGCAATATAATGGCAAGAAAACAAAAGTATAAGAAGTCAAGGGTTATATAGCAATATTAGGGATTAGAAAACTACTATAATATAATATAATATAATATAATATAATATAATATCACCATTGCCGATCTAGTCGAAAATCTTAATACTAAAGAACAATCCTATCAACCTAACCAAGAAGTCTGGTAATAGATCCAGAGAATCCATAACAAAACTTCTTGCGAAGTGGGGATAAGACAAAGAATAGGGCATCATCGATAGCTTCGAAAGGGTTTCTTCCAGTTGACTTCACTTCAAGTTCCATAATCCTAACTTGATCATCTTGTAGTGCTTCTGAGTAGAGTCTTCTGATAGACCAAAATCAGACTAGAAGAGTTGAAATTAAAAGAGACGATTTTTGATATAAAGTAAGTTTTTATGGAGGACAATATATCAAGATTTTGGAAGACTGACTGGGCTTTCCATTTCTAACTAATCTAGCGACCTACGATCACATTGCTTTGATGCCACTTCTGTCACACTCGTTTCCCAAGGGCAGAGCCGGATGCATAGCATATGTGTGCCAAGATCTATTTCCACACATATGTTGAC
This sequence comes from Zea mays, assembly GCF_902167145.1. Classification (NCBI taxonomy): domain Eukaryota; kingdom Viridiplantae; phylum Streptophyta; class Magnoliopsida; order Poales; family Poaceae; genus Zea; species Zea mays. The sequence continues at coordinate 34,191,918 of NC_050103.1, forward strand.
GTCACAAGTGTAATATATCAAAAGGACAATGCATAAAAGCGTAAATAACGATTATATTAACATATTACACTTCGAATTGACATAATGTCTTAACCTTTATTCATCAAAGTACAGCGAAACATGGACATCCATCCACAGGAAGATGATCGGGGGTATCACTAGACTAGCATCCATGGAGTTCAACATCATATCTTCATCTGATAACTTCTAATCAAAATTATGCAAGGGTGAGCTCACTTATTTTCAGGGCTCAGCAAGTGGGGGGAACTAATGCAAGTTTAACAAGGTGAGGCTAAGGTTGAGCAGTAAGCATTTTAGTTGGTCAACGTTTTATTAACAACACCTATCTTACTAATAAGTGTGAATCCCAAGTATTCCCATTAAACAGAGGTATAAGAGTATATCAAAAACACTTAAGTGAAACCACTTAAGCAAACCATCGGCAGATCATCGGATCTTGATTTATTTCCATCTTCAAGTTCAATTATTATGTGAGGAGTCCAGTCTGCTCTTAACTGTGAGCATGGCTCATATATCAGTTTTACACTCTGCAGAGGTGGCGCATCTTTACCCATGAGTCGTGATTCCCTTCTAGCCCGGGTTAGCTAGACCCGAATTCACTTCCGAGGTGAATGGCCAGGGTCTCACTACGAGGCTTCTCCCTAGAGTCCTCATTACGCAAATGTTGGAAATGGTCAACTGCATGAGGTACACCTACCGTAACCAACTTATAGTCCAGTCCACAGGGTAAAGCTTTGGGAACTATGCCCGTATCCAATCTTCCTGAGCTGGTACTATAAGCGCTTGCCAGGTGCCCCGTTCCTGGTCGACCACGACCAACACCCAACATAAGAATTCCCTAGTTATTTAGCCAAGACCAGAGCCATGATAGTTCTCATGGTAGCACTGTTTTCTCGGGTGGTCACTCCATGTTCCAATTAATATGCAATAATCTTGTTTAACCATCGGGTTAACAACAATAATGTAAACTTACCATTTTGGAACATTAGTATCATAAGCGGGAGTGACTGCATAAAGTTAAGTTGTTGCAATAGCATAGCTACTTGATTAAATCATAATCCCAGGTTAAACAAGGAGTAAGGTTGGAAAGGTTATCTAAATAGGTAACCCGTCAAGTTATGCATATATATATCTAAAAGAGTAAACTTTATTAAATATATTGTTTGGGATCAAACAGAGTATGCAGAGGGAGAAGTCCACTTGCCTTGCTTATTGAAAACTTGAGGTTCTTCCATGGATCAGAATAGATCTTGATTCTTAACTACTAGATCAACCACTGAATATCACACAAACAAACAAGAAGAACAAACACCACTCAATAAAATACAACATTCACCATACGTAAAGCTAAAAGAAAGCCTAACGAAAAGAGCGTTCGCTTTTCAAAAATATTACTCGCACGGGTTATAATAAAAAGTTATTCTTTTCAAAAATGTGTGATCTATACTTTATAAAAAAGACATGAGCTTAAAATATCTTAATAAAAATATACAAATATTAGATTTACCATTTTAATCCTTTATAAAAGCATATGTGGTATGTCTAAGATTGAGAGTTCATAAGATAAAACACATTATAACATTATTAAACCTTTTTAACCTTTTATAAAAGATATATGTTATATAGCTAAGGTTAATGGGCTACTAATCACGTTATTAATTTTAGAAGCATTATGGAGCATATTATAAATATTGTTGACCAATCACTTATGATGAATTAAGATATAAGTCTAAATAGGTTTTATGTCAAAAGATCATTATTATTAAACACCTATTTATGGAAAGTTATGATATATGCCTTAAATGAACTTTTATGTAGGAGACAATGAACAAACAACTATATTTTATTTTTATTAGAAAGTGCATGTCCTATATTCTTTGTTAAGAAAGCTATATACAAAACAAATATATAAACTAACATTTTAATTATAAAAAGGACATGAACACTAATTTTCTTTATTTTATCCTTTAGGGACCACTAAATGATATATATAAATAATATGGATTCAATGTGATGAACGGATTAATCACGCTTACATTACTAGTTATGGACAAATTGAAAAGTAAGTCTAATTATTAAATTGTGAGAAAATATAAATAATCTATTGATTATATTTAGTTTCAATTTAGGAACATATGACCTAAATTATTTGAAAGGAAAACGTATAAACTATCATTTTAGTTTATAAAAGCAATGACTCTTGTTATCTTTTATTTAAGAAAATATAAATAATCTATTAATTGGACATATATTTATTTTCTCTTTTTATTAAGAAACATATGTCTACATATTCTTCTAAGTTTCAATGAGAAGCAGGGCACACAGCAAAGCAGGGCAGGAGGTAGCGCTGCAAGGTACGGCAAGCGGGGAGAGTGAGAGCAACAGAGGAGAGAAGAAAGCTTAGCTGTGGGAGGGAGAACTCCGTGGGCGCGGCCTCAGCTTTATAGGAAGGGAGAGGGAGAGAGAGAAACGGTCGGTTCAAGGCGCCATTGATGAGAGGGAGTGATGGGAGAGAGTAACGGGTGGCATCAATGGTGTTCGTGGAGCTTCAATGAGAGAGTAAATGAGGGAGAGAAGGGGGAAGAAGAAACGTCGCAGTGAACTCCATAACGCGGGGGAACGGACGGTCGCGCGGGGTCGTGGCAGGGACGTGTCGGGCGCGGTCGCGGGTCTGGGTGGCTGCGCACGGAGGGGCGTCGATCTGCGCGGTCGCGCTGGTTCCTAGCGGCATCGCGACTGGCGTCCTGGCGGCTTTGCTCCTGGCCGTGGGTGCAGGGCGCGGGTGGGAGGAAGGGCAGGGAGAGGGAGAAGAAAGGTGGGACCGGGTGGGTCCCACACGTAAGAGAGAGAAGAGGGGAAAGAAGCAAGCATGGGCGGCGGCGGCTAGCTTGGGAGCTAGGCGCGCGCGGCTAGGGTTAGGGATATTGGTCCCCTAGTGGGCCGGCTGGCTAGGGTTAGGTTAGTTAGTTTTTTCTTTTTTTTCTTTTCTAATTTCAAAAACTTATTTTTAAATATCTCTAAAATTCATAATAACTAAACCAAAATTATTTATAAATGAAATATTTATTTTTGGACTAGCAATATTATATATATTAATTATTTACTAGGATTCTCATTTAAGAAGAAATGATATTCAATATCCAAAAATCACTTATGAGCAATCAAAAATCATTCCAAATGCAAACACTTAAAAGAAAATTTATTATCATAAATATCATTAATAAACTAACTGCATTATTTTTATTTAATGATTTTATAGTGTCACATCATCCTTCGGACATGCCTTGTTGAGATCTATGAAATCGATGCACATTCGCATTTTCCATTTGACTTTCATTGGGTTAGCTTCAGTTCCATTTGTTGAGACTAGATAACCAAGGAATTTTCATTTTTTTACTATGAAGACACACTTGTTGAGATTGGGTTTTAGACCTACCCTCGGAAGTCAGTAAAGGTTTCTTGTAGATCTTTAATGTGGTCTTCCTAATTTGTGCTTCTGACAACGATGTAATCTACATATGTTAACATGTTTCTTCTGATTTGTGTGCTCAAGACTTTGCTTATCATTTTGTTGAAACTGCAGCCAACATCCTTTAGCCCCTTTGGCATTAGAAGATGGCAATATGTGCCACTAGGTATGTTGAAGCTAGTATTCGACTCATCTTCTTTCCTCATCCATATCTAATGATATCCTGAGTAACAGTCTAGTAAACTCATCATCTCTAAAGTAGTCATTGCATCTATCTAAGTGTCTATTCTGGGCAGAAGGAACTCGTCCTTTAGGCAGGCCTTGTTTAGGTCGGTGAAATCTATTCACATTCGTCATTTCCAGTTAGATTCTTAACCATAACTATATTTGTCAACCACTCAGGGTAGGTTATCATTCTGATTATCCCAACATTGAGGTGCCTTTTCACTTTTTTCTAGCCCATTCTGTCATTTCTTTGGACATTTTTTGAAGCTTGTGTTTCATTGACTTTATTTTTGGTCTACACTGAGAACATGTTCAATGATACTCGTATCTACCCTGCATAGATCATTCGTAGACCATGCAAATACATCCATGTTATGAAACATATTTTTCTTAGTGGGTTCTTGTGGTCTTTGACTAGTTGTGAGCCAAAGAATACCTTCTCGTCAGCCACACCTTCAGAAAGAAGTACTTGCTTCGTCTCATATGCGGATGTTGTCTTTTCTTTGATTTATACATGTTGCTCTTTCTTATCTGGTTCATCGATGTTATGTATAGCTTTTGAAGCTACCAACTTCCTTTGGCTCTTCTATCATTCTCTTAGCTATCATATACTAATATAGGCCCATGGAGACTTGGCATTTTCAACCATAAATATGCTAAGTGTACTACAACTTAGAAGGCACTTAGTGCCACTTCCAAAAATTGCATTGTATGAGTACTCCATATCAACAATATCAAATGTGATGTCTTTAGTTACGGTATTGTGAATGCAACAAAAGGTTACCCACATGCTCATTTTTTTAGTGTTGATGCCTACTTATCTCTGAAGCCACAAAGTGAGTTGATTGCTTCTTGCAACCTGTATTCAAGTTCTTGCATTTGCTTGAATGCTTTGACGAAGAAGATGTCTATTGTACTGCTTGAATCCACTAGGACATTGTGACCTACAGATCCTTTTATTATACATGTGATTACTATGGCATCATTGTTCAGGTAATCCTTAAGTCGAAGGTCATCCTGGGTGAAAGTAATGGGGATATGTGTCTATTTCGTCTCGAGGTATGGACCCTGTACACCCACATGTTGAACTCACATTTGTGTTTTTTGTCTCTTGTTTTCTGGTTCGAAGCATAATTCCCCCATGATGGGGAATATCAGTTTTGTTGTCTACATCATGATATTGAGTGTTATAGCTTTGAGGCTTCACTTCTATTGAGCTGATGTGGCTCTTAAATTGGGTAGCGGTGCTAGCTGAAGGGCGGTTGCTCATATGATAGAGGCCATGTGATGTATAATTGGTGAGTCTCCCTAATGATTTGACTATGGATAAATTGAAGCATTGGATACCAAAGGCCGGATCTTCAATTCTTGGTACTGGACGTCCTGCGAAACATAGGGAGGTGGGCAATAATATGTTGTGTGGCATGCTTTCTTTGGCTGACTACTTTGGCTTGTGGTCACCATCTCTTTTTGTTTCTAAATACTGATCTCACAAGACTTGGTAGTATGGCCCTTGTTCTCTCCATAGAATACGCAATACAAACTTCGTTGCGGCGTGTTCTGGTTGAACCTTCCTCCAAAGTCGTGGCCTCCTCTACTGCTTCTTGGTGCTGGGGGCAACAAAACCACCCTGTGAATTCTTCAAGTGCCCACTAGAGGATTGAGTTGATCCTGAGGTTGGAATTATGGCACTTGTGTCTGGGGTTGCTTCTCTTCTTGTTGACTAGAGTTTTGGATGCTTCAAAAGTACATTGTATATTTGATAAAGTTTCTAGGCATTTATGTGGACGTGTGTGCCTCTTGCCAACGTTGCTAAAAATCATTGTCCACTATAATGTATGTATCCATTTTCTGAAGCAGCTTCTCTAGAGATTGGGGTGATTTTCTTGCAAAATACTAAGATGCCAGTCTTGGCAAAAGCCCCTTGACCATGGCTTCAACGACAATATCATCTGAAACACTTGGTGCTTGAGCACAAAGGCAAAGGAACCTTTAGACGTAAGCCTAGATATACTCATCTAGGTCTTGCATGCACTGAAATAGATCTTGGGTAGTCAGTGGCTTTGTTTGGAAACCCTGGAAACTTGTAAGTAACATATCCTTAAGCTTCTGGCATGACATGATTGATCCTGCCTATAGGGAGGAATACTTGGTTTGTGCTACATTTCTTACTAGCATGACAAAGGACTTCACTATTACTGTTGTGTTTCCACCTTATGAAGATATAGTTGCATCATAGGTCATCAAAAATTGCTTTGGGTCCGATAGACCGTCATACATGGGAAGTTGTGACGGTCTATACAGTTGCCCATGGTGCCGCTTGGAGGTGAACTGCTAGAGGGGATGCGATATCGAAGACGAAGGCATCATAATTTTGTTCTTCTAGATGTAGATCTCTTGTGTTGTAGCAGCGTTGATTGTGGGTTTGTTATTCTCCCTTCTCATGCGGTGTAGCTCTTTTGATGCTTCGCTGATCTGCTATTGCAAATGAACAACTTGAAGCATTTTCTCTCTTCATATTTCAACTTCCTTTTGGATGGCTTTGAGGTTCTCAATCACATGATTGAGATCACCTTGTGGTGGAGGGTTTCTAACTTTGTTTTTTTCCTTGTTCGATCGGTGACCTCGGGAGGTTGAACAGCTATGAGCTATCCCTTGTCTTGTAGGTTGAATGTAGAGCTGGTATTGTTAGCCCTAGTCCTCTTAGGGGGCATGATGGTTGTGGTAGGTCATAAATTCACTGGAGGTGGACACTAATATTGGTCACTTGTCAAAGCTCCTAAGGAACCATAATAGGACAACACAATTAAAGCTATAGTACCTTCTCCCCTTGCCATTGGGTGAGAGGAAGGCAAGGGGAGAAGGATAGAGATTGTGAAAAACAAATGAATGTATGAAATATAAAGACAAATATTTGAAGAAATGAGTTTATGGCCATCCATTCTCATTATCATTCCAACTGGGTTACAATAGTACCTTCGGAAGGAACACAAGACGTCCAAGGGTGAAATACACGTAGAAAGCTTCGAATGCTAAGCACTTCGAAGGTAGTGAGAGCACATGAATCGCCAAAAAGATCACCCGTGCATGGGCACTATTCACCTATTTGTAGGGACACAACGTTGTACACCTTCGTATGAAATTACATCAATGCCATAATCCCTATGTACAGAGTTTATGAAATCCACGAGGAGTGTCTGTCTTTTCCTCATAAAATTTGTCATGTACTTCCCTTCCAGACCCCTTCATTTTTACGTCTGTGATTGATAGTGGTTTTGTCCAAACGCCTCTCTCCAAATGTAGCCTAGATGATGCGACGAAGCTTCCCCATCATTTGCGTTGTCGAAGCCTTATCTCTTTGTCTGGCTTGCCCAAGTAGATGATCGAAGCTCGTACCCTTTGATTCCTGAACAAACTCAAAACACTTAGAAACATTAATTGATAACATTTGGCAAAACCTTCTACCCAACAACCATAATGGATGGCATTCTTGCCATGTATTATTGTCATCGTGCTCGCTGTCAGCCCCTTTAGTTAGTATTAGTTGGATGGCGTCCTTATAGGGCATGTACTACCTAGATAGCATGTTACGGTTCTCCAAGCACTAGACACACCTAAGAAACTCATTAATACAACCCAATATATTTAAATATTGTATGCTATTCACTAGAACCCCTCAAGACACAACTCATTTATGTGGGTTGTATGGGTGAAATTGTATCTTAGACTTAGAGAACCGTGTTAAAAACGTTTCTTCACCAAGATATGTATCTTATATCATTTTGCACTTACCCTCTTAAATATCCCTTAAGATACGAGTCATTTATGACGGTTTTACATGACATTGTCTAACCTTGACAGCATAGGTACGATAACCCTTAATAATAGAAACCACAAACTTAATATGAAATCTCTAACGGTGCTACAACTAGGGCTAGAAATGAGCTCGGCTAAGCTTGGCTCATCCAATCAAGGAGCTTAAAGTGGAGGCTTGGCTCGGTTCGTGAGCTGCACCTTGATAAATATAATATTGCATTATATAGTGTTTTAATAGTATATAAATATGAAAAATATAATTATTATTTAATATTATAAGTAATCTAAATTATAAATTGTCATGTATCCATCATCAGATGCTAAGACACGAGTCGGATATCTAAAAAATTAACCAATATCCATCATCATTCTAATGGATCAACAAGCTCGAAAAGCAGGCTCGGCTCCCTCGATGCTCGCGCGCCGCTCCGAGTCGAGCCGAGCTGTTCCCAACTCGAGCTGGCTCGCGAGCCTTGAGCTTTATTTCCAGCCCTAGCTATAGCGCTATATGTATTGATAAAAAACTTCGTCTCCATAAAGCTTTATACCCAAACAAAAGGTGTTGGAGGAGATTAAGAAGGATTTAACCCCTCTCTATAAATTCAAATCGCCCACAATCTTTTCTAATCCTCTCTAACTTCCTTGATTGGTGTATAGTATAGAAACCAACAAGACCTAGGCCCTGTTTGGCAAGGCTCCGGGTCCTCTAAAAACGGCTCTGGCTTCGGTTTCTTTGAAGGAGCAGCTCCTCCACAGAAGTCGGTGTATTTTTGTAAATCATTTGGCAAAACGGTTCTTTCTTAATTTTCCTACTTCTACTTGTTGCATTCAACAAAACTGCTACTTTCTGCATTCAGCAAACCGGTATTTCCTACTTGCTGCTTGCTGAAACTGTTTACTACTTACTTGCTAAAACTGCATTCAACAAAATCAAACTGCTTGTTGCTTGCTGTTGCTGGTACTTGCTGCTACTTGCTTGGTGTCAAGTGCACTGCTTGCTACTACTTGGTGCTTGCTGCCCGAATAGAGATAGTGGCATGACAGTGGACAGGCATGAGAAAGAGAAGAGAGACCGCGGTACGACGGTGAACTGACGTGGGAGACAGATGAATGAGGAAGGACATACCGAACAGCAACAGCAAACGGAGACGCGTCCGGAGGAGCTGTGGAGCCAAAATTTTAGGCTCCAGCTCCTGAACCTGTAGTGGCTCCTGCTTCTCTGGAGCCATTTTTGTGAGCCAGGTTTCGGAGGGAGCCTTCTCAAACGGCACCCTAATAAGAGTGCTCCTACCTTATTAATTAGTCCCACGTGAGGTCATGTGAAAATGTGGAGAATTAACTAGTTTTTGACCCAAGAGCCCCTACATACACGTAGATTAAAATGAATTAGACCCCAACCAAACAATACCTCAATAAGCTAAAACAGGAGCACTTCCATTTTATATTTGAAATTAGTTAATTAGGTATAAAGGGCTGTATTATTTGTTTTTCCCCTTGGTCGAGTAACACATAGCAGTTTTCTCTCGCCTCAATGTATTACGGGATGAATGGAACTAATCAAATTAATACCCCAGACTTTGTAACGCACTGAAGATCCACACGCGGAGGGGGAAAAAAGGCCTTCATCTCAATGTCGAATTGTCGACCCATTGTGACGCACGCCACCGCGCGTATAATATTCTTCAGATAGGGGACGCCACACTACGCCATCGTAGAATTCACGCACGAAGCATAACTTATCTCTCCGTTACACTCACCGGCCTAACCCCAACCGAACGAACATCTCGCAATCGCGCACAAACTCTTGGAACCCAATGTCCAAGACCACCTGTCCAGAACTCCAGATCCCAAGCCGAGACGACCTAATTAACCAGCCGGCCGGCAACGTCATCCTGGCTTGCCATCGACAGACGACAGGCACAATGAAGCGTGTGCGGCTCGGGCTCTCGGATGGATGCCGGAGCTACACCTGGCAAAGCCAGCAGCCTTTGTATGGCCATCTGGATGGCATTGCCCGACCCTTGCATTGGGCATATGTTCCAAGAGCCTTCTTCGTTAATCCCGTGGCCAACTTGTTCATTAGGTCCCTTCCCTTCCGTTCCGTGCCCACTCTCTTGCTCTATATAACATGCCGCCCGGCAGCACCTCTTCTCACGTCTGGAACAGAGAAAGATCATATAGAGAGTTAAACAGCGGGATACCAGCGAATTATCAACCCTGATTCCATGGAGAGAGTTGCATCAAGCTGCACCAGCATCCTAACACAAAGGTCAGTTAGTTAGTTAGTTAGTTATTCTGCCGCCATGAAGCTTTACTTTGTTTTTTTTTTCTGCACATGTTGCCTTTAGTCAGTACTCAGTACTGATCAATGGGTGATATATATATGATTGATTGGTACCTGCAGGAGGCCTTACTCTGTGGCCGCGGCCATGGCGAAGGAAGCCGCACGGAGGGCCGACGGGAACAAGGCTGCGGCTGCGGCTGCGGTGACCATGACCAAGCTGTTCGAACCGGACCGCCGACACACGGCGTGTCCGTCGGGGCCGCCCGCACACACGGCGCGCCAACCTAAGCTGTCGGGCCGCGACACACGCGCCCGCACGTATAGCAGCGGGCTTTAGGTCTCTTGGGCCAACACTCCCCCCAAAAAAGCTAGCCTAATAGGGGTTGCCACCCTCAACCATATAAACCATGTTTTTCCATTCTCACCAGACAATGTGGGACTATTCCCAACAATCTCTCCCTCACACATTGTGAGCCGAAATTTGTCTGAGAATGCACTGGGCCAACCTGCCTTTGATACCAAATGTTGGACCCTCTCACTCAAGAAAGAGCGCTCACACCACCAAAAACAGAGAACACTGAGAGGAAGGAGATGAACAGTGGATATGGCCGACGAACGCCCCGGCGAGAAGCTCTCCCTCACCTGTATATTGGCCTTTATTTACTAGACACCCCGAGAGCGATTACAGCAGAGAGTGGTGCTACATATAGCCGTGGCAGAGCTCCCTTCCACCACCCGGCCCCCCGCCATGTCCGCGCCTGTGCGCTGCGTCGTGCCCGCAGGACGCGTTCGTCCGCACGACCCACATGCGCCCAACAGCCGGCGATTTTCGCGCCACCACTCCAACTAACTCGAACACGCACACAACACGACGCACACACGCACGCGCTAACCAGCACACTGTCAAGCTTAACTCTAACAATCACCCCCTAAGCTTGACACGGCGAACTCTAGACCTACAGCAGCGTCGGCTCCTCGATGTCGGCGAGGAGCGCCTTCTCCTTTCTTTTCTTCTCACGGCAGAACCGGGCGATGTGACCATAGCCGCCGCACTCGAAGCACTGGCCCTTGTTGCGGCTCCAGCCTCGCCGGCTTGAACCCGAGGCCATGCTGCTCGCGTCGTCGTCGTCGTAGCTGTGCTCATCATCTCCGTTGTTGCCGCGATCGCCATTGCCGCGCCTCTTGTCACCGTCACGGGGCTTGCGCTGCTTGTTCCGTTCCCGACGCCGCGCCTCCCACTGTGCCTCAGTGAGCAACAGCTGCCCGACGCCCTCCGTGGCGACCTCCTTCGCCTTGGTGTCGTCGGCGTCCTCCGCAACACGTAGTCGGCCGACGAGCTCTTCAATCGTCGTCATGTTGAGGTCGGTGAGCATCTCGATCGCCACAGCCACCTGCTTGAGACGCTTGGGGACGACGCGGAGGATCTTCTTCACGACGCGGTGGTCCTCCAGCGTCTCGCCCATCTCTCGAAGGCTTGCGACGAGGCCGTTGATCCGCAACGTGAAGTCGCCGACGCTCTCACCATCATGGAAGTCGACGTTCTCATACTCTTTCCACAAGCGTTGCACGCTCGCGGCCTTCACCCGGTCATCGCCGATCCTCATCGACCTCACCGCCTCCCACGCTTCTTTCGCCGTCTTCTTCACGGCGAGCCCCGCCTTCATCTCCGGCGGCACTCCGCGCAGGATGGCGGCCATTGCCCGCTGATCCTTGGGACGCTCCTTGCACACGGCCTCCACCGCGTCCCACAGTTCCATCGCCTCCAGCGAGACCTGCATAACCAACGCTCACTCGTGGTAATTCGCCTTGGTCAGCAGCGGGAGCTCAACGGAGCTGCTGTTGATGACGCGCTCCATCGCGGCACTCGTCGAGCCCATGCCGTCGAACATCTTGAGGCCATCCTTTGCCGGCGGTGTCTCCAATTGTTGGAACCGGACCGCCGACACACGGCGTGTCCATCGGGGCCGCCCGCACACACGGCGCGCCCACCCAGGCTGTCAGGCCGCGACACACGCGCCCGCACGTATAGCAGCGGGCTTTAGGTCTCTTGGGCCAACACTCCCCCAAAAAAGCTAGCCTAATAGGGGTTGCCACCCTCAACCATATAAACCATGCTTTTCCATTCTCACCAGACAATGTGGGACTATTCCCAACACAAGCGCGTGATGGGCAAAAAGGAAGTCAACACCGCTGCCGCTGCGGCGGAGCAGAAGAAGGCATGGCTGCCGAACCCTGTGACCGGCTACTATCGCCCAGCGGGTAGCCCCAGGGAGGTGGACGCGGCGGAGCTGTGCGCCAAGCTGCTGACTGGTTAATCAAACAGTTATTTTGTCGAGCTCGACTGCTCGATCATGGGGTGTCTGTCTATCTAGTTTGTATTGCTTTAAGATCCGTGCTCCTTGATAGCCGGGCTCCTTCCTTGGCCTAGAGCATGAGGCCATGAGGGTGCTGTTGTATAAGGAAAAAAATTCTGTGGATACCACCTCCAAACAGCCGACGGTGGAGCCCCTCACACGCATAACGCGCAGGCCCACGTAGCAGCAGTCGGAACACTTTTCTCCTCACGGCACGTTCCGTCATTTGGCTAGCTGCTCCGTCTCCACTACCAAACAAATCATCGGCTCGAACTATGTGGTAACTCGGCTTGCAGCGATAGACTTCCAAATTTACTCACCGCGTCGCTGAGAACAAAAGACATGAACGAGGAGACGCAGGCATACATAATTTGGCACATACAGAAATCCCTTGATGCGCAGGATCAGCAACATATAAAATTTGGCGCAGCAGCATGCAACCAATTATATATTGTACGATACACAATGTATTGAATTTATTTGAGTAAAAGAAAACTGCTACTACATGGTTGTATCATTTGCTCCGGTGTCAAATTGTAATTTTCGAGCAGCCGAAGCATCTTGATCAAGACCAAGCAAAAGACTTGTATATTCTCCTTGCACAATGATTGGAAAGTTGATCACGTTATTGGTAGAAGTGTTTGGTAATGCCACATTACCACCACTATTGTCCCCAATGTTCCTTGTTTCTTCTCCAACAGCATCTGAAATAGCAGCTATTAAAAGACATGATGCTAATAAAAAATTCAGTCATTGCAACAATAAACCAATAACTTTTTCTTGATGACTTTTCTTTTTCTTCCTTGTATTCTTTTCAACAACATTCTTTGCCTGTTACTTTTGGGTCCTTTTACTACATGAGGAACTCTAAATGATATCACACTATTCTCTATACATATATCATGGTCATTCAAACCAACGAAAGAATCTTTATTTTCTCGCATCTTGTTTAGTGAATCATCAGCCATCGATTCTAAATTTTCCAATGCCCTCTCCAAATCATCTAGAAGTGGTTCTGATGTTGCACACTTCAATGCAAGAGATGTTGCTATTCGAGATATACGAGCAGCACGTGCCTTCAAATTTTCATTTGGCCTTCCTTTTTTTCTCAACATAATGCCCTCTTTTTGCATATTTTGTCCACCTGTTAAGTATATATTGAGATGGTAAAATAAAAACATCATTCATATTGAATACTTTGAAGGCATGCTTGCACAATATACCTGAAAGAAATTGAAGATAGTGGTCAGCAATATAATGTACTACAACCAAAATTATAATTTGATGAATATACATACCTATAGATTCAAACTTTCTGCAAGAGCACGTAATGGTCATATCTGCAATGTTCAATATAGTTGTTGCTCCATAATCTGAATGCATATGTGTAACCGTAAATGTTGATATAGACCCCTCAGTCTGTAACAGTTTACAGGAATACTCAAACTGTTTTTTAAATTCTGTTTCGAACTCTGCATACATCCTCCTAGTATATGATTCTAAGGCGGACTTCAACAATGGTAATTCTAGGACATGAATAACTGGTACTATTGGGGGCCTTTTTCTTCGCCGAAGGTCCTCTGAGCAAAAATACCTTCGGTAGGACGATATGCAAGCAGACACAACACTAAGGTATATGCCGAAGCTATAATCCAGGGAGCTTCGGCATGATGATACGCCTTGAGACGAAGGGCAACACCGACTTAAAGAGAAAAAGACTGTTTAGTCCATGATAACTTGTGTCATGTTTATAATTAGTTCTCAAGGATATAAATGTAATTTCGACCGGGCTGCGTCCCGTGCTTATAAATAGGTAAACAGTAACCCCGTATTGTACACGCTGACTGGTAATCATCTGCACGTCAATCTTGGATTTTTACCTTCTGTCAAGCCGAAGGTATAAATGTAATCAATATCATTAATGTTTGTTCATGATTATATAATAATAACATAAATAATAATCTAATGATTTAATGTGATTATTTCATGTTCTTTTCATGCTTCATATGTTTCTATTTTCATTATTACCTACTGAGATGACGAATGTATGTCCTTCATGACCTTCGTCTGAAGATCATTATATTCCGAGGGAGATAATGCTTCGGAGGACGAAGGTTTTTAACTATTAACATTTATGTTGCCTTGTTCTTAACTCATAGCATTTGAGAACAAGTCCCCAACATCGGCGTCCACCTCCGGTGAACTCACTTCTACTGTCGAGACGATGGCTTCGTTCAATAACCAAGTTGTAGCACCTTCGATCACGAAGCTGGTGCTCCCAATCACGGGCTGCTCGATCATGGGTTGTCTGTCTATCTAGTTTGTATTGCTTTAAGATCCGCGCTCGTTGATAGCCGGGCTCCTTGGCCTAGAGCATGAGGCCATGAGGGTGTTATATAACGTATGTCCTTTGTATAGATGTATAAACGGTTGTGCGGCCTGATACATCACGGGGCCAGTGAAGCACAGCCTCACAGCCTGTCAGGCATGGCTAGCAAACCAGGCTCACACATCTATGTACGAGCTCGACACGCTGCTCTAAACGGACTGGTTCAGTCCAGTAAGCATGGCAAAAAAAAGGTCGTGCCAGCTGATACCTGCCAAGAAACCTATCAAAACACAGAGAAAACTAGATTGAATTGAACTATTCTCGAGAGAAAACTCTAGGAAATACATTACACATAGAATTGTAACCCCAAATCTTTACTATATTAAAACACCAGTTTCAACGGTTGTTCCGCGTCAATTTTTTTCAAAAAAACCCCTATATTTTTAGAATCAATCCGCACTTCTATAATTTCTTCTCTACTACTATAATAAAAGAGTTATGTAAAAAAAGTTGAAATTATGTATAAGTGAGTGTTTAAACCTTGGTTGTTGGCTTCACATTCACAACCACCTAATCAATAGAAAACATATATTTTGTACTTTATTAAAATAAAATTTATTCTATGTCATATATATAAAAACCGTAGCAATCCACCACTACCGGAATTTGGCTCTTTGCCGAGTGCCATATTCTTTGCCGAGTGTTTTATTTCGGACACTCGGCAAAGAAGCTCTTTGCCGAGTGCCACGCAAAAAACCCTCGGTAAAATAAAACACTCGGCGAAGAAGCTCTTTGCCGAGTGTTTTATTTTTGACACTCGGCAAAGAGTTTCTTTGCCGAGTGTCTTTTTTTGACACTCGGCAAAGGGCACTTTGCCGAGTGTCACAAATACAACACTCGGCAAAGAGTTTTTTGCCGAGTGTTTTTTCTCCAATACTAGGCAAAGACAATTTAAAAATCACATTTTAAAGTAGTAAATTAATTCAAATGAAAAAGTTTTCAACTACAAATTTGTATAACTCATCATGATGCACAATTTATATATTGAACATTTCTTCATATGACAAAATAAAAATAAATTTGTTCATAAAACCTATATCTCTCTCGTAGTTTATGAAACTACGAGAGAGACATATAGAATTTGTGCATATTGTTAGAACCATCATGTGAGATAAACAAATGATCAAACAACCAAAATAAACTTTGTAGATCTTGAGAAGTTATAGAAGTTTATAGTTGACAACTTTTTCATTTGAAGTCATATTGTCAACGAAAATTACGTCTGAATTTAAAAATTTTAAAATTTGAATTTTGAAAACGACTTCGAAAGAAAAAACCACCAACATGAAAGTTGTAGGTATTGAAGAGTTATGAAACTTTGTAGTTGACAATGTTTTGGTTTGAAATCATCTTGTTATGCAAAACTATGATTGAATTTTGAAATTTGAATTTTTCAAACTGTCTCGGATGGAAAAACCACCAAAATAAAAGTTGTAGGTCTTGAAATGTAATGAAACTTTGTAGTTGACAATTTTTTGATTTGAAATCATCTTATCATTGAAAAATTTGTGTGAAGTTTTAAAATTTAAAATTCAAATTTTGTAAATGGTCTCGGATGCAGAAACTATTAAAATAAAACTTGTAGATCTCAAAAAGTTATGCAACTTTATAGTTGATCACATTTTCAAATGAACTCATTTAATGTCTTAAATAATCAAATTACTCTCGATTTGTTATAGTATACGGGGAATGAAAACGTAATATAGACATAATTGGTGTAGTAGTGTAGTGGTATAGGAGGGTATCCGCGAGAGAGAGGTTGTGAGTTCGAATCTCACTATTTACAAAACATATAAGTTTGATTCAAAATGATAGGGCAACGGGTAAGGAAATAGGTGGGTTGGAGAGTTTGTTCCTAGAATTTTAAAAAATGTTTTGCTGTTTTTTTTAATTTTTTTCGATTCTTAATTTGCCGAGTGTTTTTCTTTGCCGAGTGCTTTTTGACACTCGGCAAAGTATTTGCCGATTGTCCGAAAAAAGTACTCGGCAAAGAACCCTTTGCCGATGAAATATTTGCCGAGTGTTACACTCGGCAAAGGCTTTGCCGAGTGTAAAATAGCCTTTGCCGAGTGTCTTAGACACTCGGCAAAGAACGCGATTCCGGTAGTGCACAGGCACTAGTTAAACTTAAATGAGTTGTTTGTGCAATGAGTTGTTGAGGGAGATTTTATAAGGCCTTAGTGGGTGAGCCGTTAAAAGTGTGTTGTATCGAGCGAGCCCAATGGACTGACTTCTCTGCACGGGCCCGGCCCGCCCTTTGTGTCGGGCTGGCACTAGCCTGTAGGAAATGGGGCAGGCTACGCGATCGTGGCCTTTCAATACATGTATAGTTCTTTGCTCGATTTTTTTGTATTTTAGCCTCTTTTTTGAAATTTTTTCATGTTTAGACCCTAGGATGATTTAATCTCATTTTTGGACCCTTTACTCGGCGCCACAAATCTAGGCGCCGAGGTGCGTACTTCGCTGGCGACGAGATGCTGACACGGCGCTAATGTGGCCGAGCTTAGCGCCATGATTCATGGTGCCAAGCTCCTGTGTCCCACCGCGACAAATGAAGTACAATCCTCGGCAAGACGGAGCGCGAGCTCGACGACATGATGATCGCTCTCGCGGGGCTGTTCCGCTGGGACGTGCTCCCCGGCGAATGCTTCAGCCTCCGCGTCGTGCTGCGCGTCGAGTGCGGACGCGTCATGTCCCTCGACGGACACTGCTTCCACGCTAGGAGCACCTTGGATGCCGTATCACAAGATGGTACAGCGTATAGGAATATGTATTCGTATCACACACATATTTATACTAGTACGATGCCCGTGCGTTGCAACGGCACGCAATCATGGAGTGTGTCAGTCCACTTTTAATGGTTGTGGAATTTGGAGCATGTACAACATTTTAAACAAAATGCATTTCATTTAAATCATGTAGATCTAATCCACCATTCAGAACAGAGCAATCGAAAAAATGTTGGATGAACATATGCATCCTGAACTCGATATATTTCTTAGAGTTCATTTGCGTGTCAAGCTCTGGAGGCGTTCTCATTTACATTTCTCGAGTTCTTTTGTTATAGGGTTTGCGAGTTGACAATACCTTTTACCTTATTAGCAGTCATGTTCCAATTTTAACTCATAATTAGCTCGTATAAAGTTCTACCCTTATAGGTGTAAAAAAGATAGAACAAACAAGTTCCCTAAGAAAATCCCAAATGTGTGTTCAATTTTGAGGATTAAATGAGTAAAATGGAGTTCAGTTGATATATCCAAAGGTGGTTGTTTAGCAGGGCACAAGGGGGAATAGAAAAAATAAAACCTCTCCCATTACCCTTATCCTCTTAACCTTTTTCACCAACAAGCAGGTTCTCTTAGCATTCGGTTGCCAATAGAGGACTCTCAAGTACAGTATACAATACAGATGAGCTAATATTAAACATGATCAGGCGGTAGGATTAAACTTGACATACCTTTCCCATTTGTTTCCTGTTTGACACACTCAACAAAATCTTCAGTTTTGTAGTTTATGCATACATCGGCACCCAAACCTTTGCAGGTCGCTAATTTTTCTTCAGTTCCTATGATTTTGCAGCACGATTATTGGGGGATATAACATCACCAAGAACATTTGGTTGCGTGTTATTTGTGTTATATTGAACAAACCTGCTGTGACAAAAACCTTAATTCCGAGGTGCTTCGCAATTTGTATAGCGTACGTACCAATTCCACTTGATCCCTCATGTATCTGCAGGATTGAAGATACATCATACATGGTCATCTCAAACGAACAGAAACAGAGAGAGTCACAACTAATTTAGTGCTAAGAACCCCAGTTGCACCCCCGTCTCCATCCCAGCTAGTTGACTCAAACTTCCGATGCATTTTGAATCCAAATTTGTGGAGCAAGATAATCAGCAGATATAAATCATTTGTGATGCTTATTAAGAGTACCTAGAGGGGGGTGAATAGGTGATCCTGTAAAATTCAATACTAAAAAGCCACAAAACTTAGTTATAGAAGTGTTAGTGCTACTAAGTAGTTGAGAAGCGAGTTCTTATGGACAAAACAATCACAGAGAAAGCAATCACAAGACACGCGATTTTTATCCCGTGGTTCGGCCAAGTAACACTTGCCTACTTCCACGTTGTGGCGTCCCAATGGACGAGGGTTGCACTCAGCCCCTTTCAAGTGATCCGATGATCAACTTGAATACCACGGTATTTTCCTTAGAGTATTTTCCCTGCGAGGAATCTCCACAACTTGGAGTCTCTCGCCCTTACAATAGATATCACAAAGAAAGCACAGAGTAAGGTTGGGAAGAGCAACACACACAAATCCGCAGCACACACACTCACAAAAGCCAAGACTTGAGCTCGAAATGAAACATAAAGAGTTCACAACTAGAACGAAGCTCAAATCACTAACACAATCGATCAAGTGCACAGAGATGTAGTGTGGGAGTCTTAGAATGCTTGGTTCACTCCTCCATGCGCCTAGGGGTCCCTTTTATAGCCCCAAGGCAGCTAGGAGCCGTTGAAGACCAACTTGGAAGGCCAATCTTGCCTTCAGTCGAGTAGTGCACCGGACAGTCCGGTGCACCACCGGACAGTCACTGTAGTTGTCCGGTGCGCGATCTCCTTCCTTTTCTGACGCATCCGACCGTTGGTCCTTGGGGACAGTTGACGCACCGGACACTGTCTGGTGCCCCTGCCGACCGTTGGCGCGACCACGTGTCGCGCGAAGATTGCGCTGGCGACTGTTGGCTCACCGGACAGTCCGGTGCACCACCGGACAGTCCGATGCACCACCGGACAGTACAGTGAATTATAGCCACGTCGTATTTTTGCTTTTCCCGAGGGCGACGAGTTCGCCGCGGATGACTCACCGAACAGTCTGGTGCACCACCAGACAGTCCGGTGAATTATAGCCATACGTCGTCGTCGAGTCTCGAGAGCAGCCTTTTCACGCGGACCAGCCTGGCGCACCGGACACTGTTCGGTGCACCACCGAACAGTCCGGTGTGCCAAGCCGAGCTGGAGTTGGCTGCACAGAGCCAAGTCTTTTTCCAATTCTTTTCTTCCTGTTTCTAGCACTTAGACAAAATACATTAGTACTCAAAACAATGTACTAAGTCTAGAAACATACCTTGTTATATGATTTGCACTTTTTGTTTGTTTGGCACATAGCAACTCACTTACTATGTGTTGGACACTTAATCACCAAAACATTATAGAAATGGCCCAAGGGCACATTTCTCTTTCAATCTCCCGCTTTTTGGTGATTTATGCCAACACATCAAAAAGCAACCAAAATATGTGCAACATCAATGCAAATTAGGACCAAATTGTTTTTGACTATAATTTAGCATATTTGGATCATTCGTTGCCACCACTTGGTTTGTTTTTGTAAATCAAATCATTTTTCCTATCTCTAAGTCAAACACATTTGTTTGGGCAAATCAAGAGATATTCCAATGGAAAATTTGATCAAGTACCAAAAACTCTCCCTTTTTCCCATAATAAAAAATTCGCCCCCACAAGAGACCAGATTTTGCAATAAGAGTATTTTGGACAAATCAAAAGTTCTAACTCTATTGTTTTGAAAATTCACAAGTGGTAGCTGATCCATTTGCTTTGGCCTTAATTTCTCCCCCTTTGGCATTAAGCACCAAAACGGGATCATTCTTGGCCCTTTAACCCCATTGCCTCACCAAAAAATGTCAATTAAGAGCAAAAGGCAATGAGAGCATAAGTATGAACTTGGAGGTGAGTACACTAATACTGGAGTGCAGTGGAAGTCTTTGCATGGTCCAAGTCCACATTTTCCTTTCAATGCACCTTTGAGACTACATCAAGTATACTCAAACAAATAGATTAGTCTCAAAGGGTCAAGTTGTAGCACATCTCCCCCTAAATATGTGCATCATTCACACATGGACTTGTGAGGTCCGGGGATCCTTGCACAACTTGAGCACCATAAATAAGCAACAAATCTTGTAAATGCTCAAAGTAACATGATCAAAGGCATAGAAGACATGTATGCTATAGATCAATCCAAGTTACGCGAATCTAAGACATTTAGCTCACTACACAACCTGCAAAAGGTTTTCTCATCTAACGGCTTGGTAAAGATATCGGCTAGCTGGTTCTCGGTGTTAATATGGTACACTTCGATATCTCCCTTTTGCTGGTGGTCCCTCAGGAAGTGATGTCGGATGTCTATATGCTTAGTGCGGCTGTGTTCAACAGGATTATCTGCCATGCGAATTGCACTCTCATTGTCACATAGGAGTGGGACTTTGCTCAGATTGTAGCCAAAGTCCCGGAGGGTTTGCCTCATCCAAAGTAGTTGCGCGCAACACTGTCCTGCGGCAACATACTCGGCCTCAGCGGTGGATAGGGCAACGAATGTTTATTTCATGGAACTCCAGGACACCAGGGACCTTCCTAGAAATTGGCATGTCCCCGATGTGCTCTTCCTATCAACCTTGCACCCGGCATAGTCGGAGTCTGAGTATCCAATTAAGTCAAAGGTAGACCCCTTTGGATACCAGATCCCGAAGCAAGGCGTAGCAACTAAATATCTAAGAATTCGCTTAACGGCCACAAGGTGACATTCCTTGGGGTCGGATTGATATATAGCACACATGCATACACTAAGCATAATGTCCGGTCTACTAGCACATAAATAAAGCAATGACCCTATCATAGACCGTTATGCCTTTTGATCAACGAACTTACCTCCTTTGTTGAGGTCGACATGCCCGTCGGTTCCCATCGGTGTCTTCGTGGGCTTGGCGTCCTTCATCCCAAACCACTTGAGAAGATCTTGAGTGTACTTCGTTTGAGAGAGGAAGGTGCCGTCCTTGAGTTGCTTCACTTGGAACCCCAGGAAGTAGGTCAACTCGCCCATCATCAACATCTCGAACTTTTGTGTCATCACCCTGCTAAACTCCTCACAAGACTTTTTATTAGTAGAACCAAATATTATGTCATCGACATAAATTTGGCACACAAAAATATCACCCTCACAAGTCTTAGTTAAAAGAGTGGGATCGGCTTTCCCAACTTTGAAAGCATTAGCAATTAAGAAATCTCTAAGGCATTCATACCATGCTCTTGGGGCTTGCTTAAGTCCATAGAGCGCCTTAGAGAGTTTGAACAAATGGTCGGGGTACCTGTCATCCTCAAAGCCAGGGGGTTGTTCCACGTATACCTCCTCCTTGATTGGCCCGTTGAGGAAAGCACTCTTCACGTCCATTTGAAACAACCTGAAAGAGTGGTGAGCGACATAGGCTAATAATATTCGAATAGACTCTAGCCTAGCCACAAGAGCAAAAGTCTCCTCGAAATCCAAACCTGCGACTTGGGCATAACCTTTTGCCACAAGTCGAGCCTTGTTTCTTGTCACCACCCCGTGCTCGTCTTGCTTGTTGCGGAACACCCACTTGGTTCCCACAATATTTTGCTTTGGACATGGCACCAGGCTCGAAACTTCATTCCTCTTGAAGTTGTTTAGCTCTTCCTGCATGGCCAACACCCAGTCCGGATCCTGCAAGGCCTCTTCTACCCTGAAAAGCTCAATAGAAGAGACAAACGAGTAATGCTCACAAAAATTTGCTAAACGTGAGTGAGTCGTATTTCCCTTGCTGATATCACCCAGGATCTGATCGACGGGGTGATTTCTTTGGATCGTTGCTCGGACTTGAGTTGGAGGGGCATGTGGTGCTTCTTCCTCCATCACTTGTTCTTCTTGTGCTCCCCCTTGATCATGTTCCTCTTCTTGAGGTACATGTTCATCATCTTGGGTTGGGGGATGCATCATTGTTGAGGAAGAAGGCTGATCTTGCTCCTGTTGTTCCTATGGTCGGACATCTCCAATCGCCATTGTGCGCATTGCGGCCGTTGGGACATCATCTTCATCTATGTCATCAAGATCAACTTGCTCTCTTGGAGAGCCATTAGTCTCATCAAATACAACATTTCTAGAGACTTCAACCAAACCCAATGATTTGTTGAAGACTCTATACGCCTTTGTATTCGAGTCATACCCTAGTAAAAACCCTTCTACCGCCTTGGGAGCAAATTTAGAATGTCTACCTTTCTTCACTAGAATGTAACATTTGCTCCCAAATACACGAAAGTAAGAAACGTTGGGTTTGTTACCGGTAAGAAGTTCATACGAGGTCTTCTTGAGAAGGCGATGTAGGTAGAGCCGATTTATAGCGTGGCAAGCTGTGTTCACAGCTTCCGACCAAAACTGCTCGGGCGTCTTGAATTCTCCAAGCATCGTTCTCGCCATGTCGATAAGCGTCATGTTCTTCCTCTCTACCACACCGTTTTGCTGTGTTGTGTAGGGAGCGGAGAACTCGTGCTTGACACCTTCTTTCTCAAGATACTCCTCCACTTGTAGATTCTTGAACTCGGACCCGTTGTCGCTTCTTATCTTTTTCACCTTGAGCTCAAATTCATTTTGAGCCCTCCTTAGAAAGCGCTTTAGGGTCCCTTGGGTTTCTGATTTATCCTGCAAAAAGAATACCCAAGTGAAGTGGGAAAAACCATCAACAATTACAAGACCATACTTACTTCCCCCGATGCTAAGGTAGGCGATGGGTCCAAAGAGGTCCATGTGAAGAAGCTCCAGTGGTCTTGATGTTGTCATCACATTCTTGCTGTGATGCGCGCTTCCCACCTGTTTCCCTGCCTGACAAGCTGCATCTATCTTTCTCAAAACAAACATTGGTTAGTCCTAACACATGTTCTCCCTTTAGAAGTTTGTGAAGGTTCTTCATCCCAACATGTGCTAGACGGTGATGCCATAGCCAGCCCATACTAGTCTTAGCTATTAAGCATGCATCTAGATCGGCCTCCTCTTTCGAAAAATCAACTAAGTAGAGTTTGTCGTCTAATACACCCTTAAACGCTAATGAACCATCACTCCTTCTAAAGACAGATACATCAACATTTGTAAACAAACAATTGTAGCCCATGCGGCACAATTGACTTACAGACAGGAGGTTGTACCCTAATGACTCTACTAAAAATACATTTGAAATAGAGTGCTCGCTTGTGATGGCTATCTTTCCCAAACCTTTGACCTTGCCTTGGTTCCCATCGCCAAAAATAATCGTATCCTGGGAATCCTTGTTCTTGATGTAGGAGGTGAGCATCTTCTTCTCCCCCGTCATGTGGTTTGTGCATCCGCTGTCGATTATCCAGCTAGATCCCCCGGATGCATAAACCTGCAAGGCAATTTAAGCTTGGGTTTTAGGTACCCATCTCTTGTTAGGTCCTACAAGGTTAGTCACAATAGTTTTTGGAACCCATATGCAAGTTTTGTCTCCCTTGCATTTGGATCCCAATTTCCTAGCCACTACTTTTGCATTCTTGCATGAAAGAACAAAAGAAGTGTTGCAAGCATGGAAAACAGTAGTAGATTCATTACACACTTTCCTAGGCACATGATGCACAACATGATTTCTCCTAGGCCTACTTCTACCATGAACAAAAGTAGAACTAGAGGCAAACATAGCATGTGAATCAAAAGCATCGTGATCATAACTCCTATTATAATTGGAATGACTAGCAATTTTCCTATTATAAATGAAAGCATGATTCCTTTGAGTACTACTAGCCATAGGGGCCTTCCCTTTCTCCTTGGTGAGAATGGGAGCCTTTTGGCTTGTTAAGTTCTTGGTTTCCCTTCGAAAACCAAGTCCATCCTTAATTGAGGGGTGTCTACCAACAGTGTAGGCATCCCTAGCAAACTTTAATTTATCAAAATCATTTTTTCAAGTCTTAAGTTGAGCATTAAGACTTGCCACTTCATCATTCAATTTAGTAATAGCAATAAGATGTTCATCACAAGCATTAACATCAAGGTCCTTGCATCTATTGCAAATAACTACATGTTCTACACAAGATCTAGTTGCATTTGCCTCCTCTAGCTTAGTATTTAATTCATCATTTAAATTCTTTAAACTAGAGACAGATTCCTGATAGGCAGACAACTCAGAAGACAACATTTCATTTCTTTTAAGTTCTAAAGCAAGAGATTTTTGCACACTAACAAATTTGTCATGTTCCTCATATAAAATATCCTCTTGTTTTTCTAATATTCTATCTTTTTCATTTAGAGCATCAATTAATTCATTAATTTTCTCTACTTTAGCTCTATCTAAACCTTTAAATAAGCTAGAGTAATCTACTTCATCATCGAAAGAATCATCATCGCTACAAGTAGTGTACTTAGGGGTATCTTGAACATGTACCTTCTTTTCCTTGGCCATAAGACATGTATGGCGTTCGTTGGGGAAGAGAGAGGACTTGTTGAAGGCCGAGGCAGCGAGTCCTTCGTCGTCGGAGTCGAAAGAAGAGCATTCCGAGTCCCATTCCTTTCCAAGGTGCGCCTCGCCCTTTGCCTTCCTGTAGCTCTTGTTTTTCTCCTTCTTCCCGCTCTTTTCTTGTCCCTGGTCACTATCATTATCGGGACAATTTGCAATAAAGTGACCAGTCTTACCGCATTTGAAGCAGGAGCACTTCCCCCTTGTTTTGCTTTTGGAGGGATATTCTTTGCGTCCTTTGAGTGCGGTCTTGAAGCGCTTGATGATAAGCGCCATTTCATTCTCGTTGATCCTGGTAGCCTCTACTTGTGCTACCTTGCTTGGTAGCGCCTCCTTGCTGCTTGTTGCCTTGAGCGCAACGGGCTGCGACTCGTAGACAGGTAGAGGACCGTTCAAGGCATCATCCACATATCGTGCCTCCTTCACCATCATGCGCCTGCTCACGAATTTTCCAAGTATCTCGTCGAGCGTCATCTTTGTGTACCTAGGATTTTCACGGAAAAGATTCACAAGATGGGGGTCAATAACGGTAAAAGATCTGAGCATAAGTCGGACGACGTCGTGGTCCGTCCATCTTGTGCTTCCATAGCTTCTAATCTTGTTGACCAGGGTCTTGAGCCTATTGTAGGTTTGTGTTGGTTCTTCACCCCTGATCATGGCAAATCTTCCCAGCTCGCCTTCCACCAACTCCATTTTGGTGATCATTGTAGCATCGTTTCCCTCATGTGAGATCTTGAGGGTGTCCCAAATTTGCTTGGCGTTGTCCAAGCCACTTACTTTATTGTATTCATCCCTGCAAAGCGAAGCTAACAAGATAGTAGTAGCTTGGGCATTCTTATGAATTTGTTCATTAATGAATACAGGGTTATCAGTGCTATCAAAATGCATCCAATTCTCTACAATTTCCCAAATACTAGGATGGAGAGAAAATAAGTGACTATGCATTTTATGACTCCAAAAAGAGTAGTCTTTTCCATCAAAGTGTGGAGGTTTTCCAAGTGGAATTGATAGTAAATGAGCATTTGAAATAAATGGAATACGGGAATAATCAAATGAATAGTTTTGATTAACCGATTTCTTCTTTGAAGAGTCGTCGTCGTCGTGTGGTGAAGAAGACGAGGCATCGCTGTCATAGTAGATGATCTTCTTGATGCGCCTCTTCTTCTTCCCTTCTCTCTTCTTTTGACTTGAGCCTGAGTCGGTAGGCTTGTCGTCTCTTGGCTCATTGAGGAGGGACTCCTTCTCCTTGTCGTTAATCACCATCCCTTTACCCTTAGGATCCATCTCTTCGAGCGGTTAGTCCCTTAAGTGAAGAGTACGACTTTGATACCAATTGAGAGTACCTAGAGGGGGGTGAATAGGTGATCCTGTAAAATTCAACACTAAATAGCCACAAAACTTAGTTATAGAAGTGTTAGTGCTACTAAGTAGTTGAGAAGCGAGTTCGTGTGGACAAAACAATCACATAGAAAGCAATCACAAGACACGCGATTTTTATCCCGTGGTTCGGCCAAGTAACACTTGCCTACTTCTACGTTGTGGCGTCCCAATAGACGAGGGTTGCACTCAACCCCTTTCAAGTGATCCGATGATCAACTTGAATACCACGGTATTTTCCTTAGAGTATTTTCCCATTTGCGAGGAATATCCATAACTTGGAGTCTCTCGCCCTTACAATAGATATCACAAAGAAAGCACAGAGTAAGGTTGAGAAGAGCAACACACACAAATCCGCAGCACACACACACACACAAGCCAAGACTTGAGCTCGAAATGAAGCACAAAGAGTTCACAACTAGAACGGAGCTCAAATCACTAACACAATCAATCAAGTGCACAGAGACGGAGTGTGGGAGTCTTAGAATGCTTAGTGAATGCTTGGTTCACTCCTCCATGCGCCTAGGGGTCCCTTTTATAGCCCCAAGGCAGCTAGGAGCCATTGAAGACCAACTTGGAAGGCCAATCTTGCCTTCAGTCGAGTGGTGCACTGGACAGTCCGGTGCACCACCGGACAGTCACTGTAGCTGTCCGGTGCGTGATCTCCTTCCTTTTCTGGCGCATCCGACCGTTGGTCCTCGGGACAGTTGGCGCACTGGACAGTCCGGTGCCCCCTGCCGACCGTTGGCGCGACCACGTGTCACGCGAAGATTGTGCGGACGACCGTTGGCGCTGGCGACCGTTGGCTCACCGGACAGTCCGGTGCACAAACGGACAGTCCGGTGAATTATAGCCACGTCGTCTTTTTGTTATTCCCGAGGGCGACGAGTTCACCGCGGATGACTCACTGGACAGTCCGGTGAATTATAGTCGTACGCCGCCGTCGAGTCCCGAGAGCGGCCTTTTCACGCGGACCAGCCTGGCGCACCGGACACTGTCCGGTGCACCACCGGACAGTCCGGTGTGCCAAGCCAAGCTAGAGTTGGCTGCACAGAGCCAAGTCTTTTTCAAATTCTTTTCTTTCTGTTTCTAGCACTTAGACAAAATACATTAGTACTCAAAACAATGTATTAAGTCTAGAAACATACCTTGTTATATGATTTGCACTTTTTGTTTGTTTGGCACATAGCAACTCACTTACTATGTGTTGGACACTTAATCACCAAAACATTATAGAAATGACCCAAGGGCACATTTCTCTTTCACTTATACCGATTCAAATTAATTGGTTAAAAGCATTTATATGATGCTTGCTGACTTATGTACACAAAATTAGCAACAAGAAATAATGATGTCACACCCATTCCCTAGAGGATGCAACTATCTGGCTAACTGAGTTCTCCAGTTCTCTTGGAAATAGAAAATTGATCTTACAAGGAACGATTCTCCGAGGGAGAGGTGGCTGGTCATGAAGATGGTGGACCAGATGGTGCAGGCCACCTCGGGTAAGCCGGCCGTGTCCGCAAGGGACACGCCCTCCGGCACCGGCAGCATCTGTCCCGCCGGCACCACCACCTTCTCGGCGTACCCGCCGCTAAGCAGCGTGCAGACCTGCAGTGCGACGACAGCAGCATGAAATTTCAGTTGGCCGGCCACAGGAGGCAGGGGCAGCGGATCCGCTCCACCTTGTCGCCGATGGCCCACTGCGGTGGGGCGTTGGGGCCGAACGCGAGGATGGTGCCGGAGCACTCGAGCCCCGAGTACGGGGGGCACCGGCGGGCGGTGGGTGGTGGCCGTGGCGCTGCGGTGTGTCGACGTGGTTGACGCCCGCGGCGACCACCTAGAGGAGGACCTCGTCGTCGCCCAGCGGCGCGGGGTCCTCCACCTCCTGCGCCTCCAACACCTCCGGGCCGCCGCCGCCATGCGTGTTCATTGTGGTGGGGGAGCGGTGGGTGTGACGAGCGGCCATCGTAGCGCAGTTTGAGGCTGGGGCATCGCGGGTGCGGAGACAGGTGGGGGGGTGTTGGGTGAGGGCGGCGCCATGGATCCCGCGGCGCAGCGAGATTAGCGAGGGGAGGGGAGCGCGAGAGCGGAGCCGTGGTGAAGCAAGTTGGTGGACGCCTACTTTGCTCTCTTATAGAGTAACTAGTATGGTGCCCGTGCATTGCTACGGTTTTTCTTTGTTCATATACGAAGGAGTATTGCTATGGTTTTTCTTTGCTCATATACAAAGGAGCATTGCTCAATCTAAATCACATCAACTTTCAAATTGCCGCTGTAAGATTGGTAGAAAGCATAAATATTTTATAGCAAGTATACATGTGCATTCTGGCTTTTACATGTTGAATTTATGGACATCTACTACATATGAGATTGCTCAACCTATCCGAGCACGTAAATGGAAAATAACTTCCTGCAATCATCAATTAAGAGATTCAAGTATACACCACACTCCACTGCACTAATATTCTTAGCAGCCTCAATTGAACACAATCACAAAAGGACTGGCAAGAAGATGCAGAGTAAGATAACATTCTTGGTAGGCATAGAACATAATCTTATTGGAAAAATATATTGTTTTATTGTTGTCCTCTTCATTTTATTTTTCTTTCTTCTTGCTCTGTTGCTCAGTCAGTCTGTCATCCCCATAAACCAGTTCTAGATAGTAGTACAAAAGGCATTTTCCTCTTCACACTCTTGGTTGCTGCCTTGGCCCCTCCTCAACCCTGTTTTACTTGACTTCAGCTTTGACAATACATTAGTCACTAAGCATTTATTTTCCAACTTGGCAATGTTGACAACATGCATAAGAGAAAAGGCATAATCTCTACACCATGGTTTAGCCAACCATTAGCATTTATGTATTCAAACATCAGAGCCCATATCTTGGTAAGCACCACTTTCTGATTATATTTATCATGAAAATTGAGCATTATTATGTGTTAAAATATGCGAACACACAAACAATAATGATATAATGCTCTAAAGTTAAAGCCATAAAAAGGTACTCACTGTCTTCAAAATTAATTTCATAGTCATCATAGTTGTTCGTCTTAAGGTTTTTGAAAATACATAATATTGACGGTACAAAATTCATGAAGTGCTCGGTACCACCAGCAAAATATTGGTAAGAAAAACCGTTCTATAATTACATTGTTAATTGTACTCCCATAATCCATATCCAAATTCCACACACGAGTCATATTTCATAAGCACAAAAACCATTCTATAATTACATTGTTAATGACACTTCCATAATCCATATCCAAATTCCACACACGAGACATATATCATAAGCACAATGGGAGAAAGAAATTTCAGATAACATATAATTTCAAATGACAGATAATGCTATGTTCATGAATCTTGATAACAGCAATAACATGACACAACATTAAAGTATCACACAAATTAATGAGCTAGAGGACGTCCTGCAACAACAAAACACTTAGATGATGATAACAGAACAACTAACTTTGCAGGCAACCATTAAAATACAACTAACATAATTAGGGATCCTATTGATAAGTATCGTCAAATACTACAATACATATCAGGTAACAAATATTGCAAGGCCATGAAAGAAATTACCTTTTGTTTCCTCATATATCAGAGATTATGACATGCCCAGATTACCTACAAATGAAAAGATAAATTTATTTGGTAGGATGAATAGTGCCATCACAAATAAGATGAATTATGTAATGTAACCCTAGAATCAACTTGCACATTCAAAATTAGGCACAATAGTTGGAAGAATCATTTCACATAAAAAGTAATTAGGTGATGTTGAAGTAAAGAAAGGCACCACGTACTACTAATCTCGAAAGCGCATAGGGTCGAGAAACAACAAAGTTGTAAAAAATACAGATTGGTGCAACACATGACAAGAATTGCATGATCCACGCTTCCACATGTCAAACCAGAGTATAGTGGTGTGAAAAGGGCAGAAAACAAGAAAAGGAGGATATGAGAACAAATAATGAGCATAGAAGAACAATATTGTTATTGAGTGTTGTTTCCTCAATTTATTGAACCATAGCATTGCTTTAGTACTTGCAGATTGACATTCTAACTGAACTCTTGTTTCATGAAAACAAAGAGAAGACTCATTTGTAGCTAATACAAAGCTTCATCCATAAGGCCTAATTGTTGACAATAATTATACTATAATAAATCAGAAGTACTTTAACTTTGTATATACGATAATATAGATATGGACCTCTATACGTATGTCCGCCAACATAAAATCGATATCTAATTGAACCTACCAATATAATTTCAGTTCAAAGTTTGAGTGAATTCATTCGCCAACATCTGCTAGCACCCATCATTTGTGTGTGCTCGCAAACACCCACTACCACGAGCACAATGGCTAGGCTTGCGAAGAAAACAATACCTAGTCTTTGACATTTACAAAGAAAACTGAAGTTTGTGTATG
Source organism: Zea mays (assembly GCF_902167145.1). Taxonomy (NCBI): domain Eukaryota; kingdom Viridiplantae; phylum Streptophyta; class Magnoliopsida; order Poales; family Poaceae; genus Zea; species Zea mays. The sequence goes on from NC_050103.1 coordinate 34,222,623, forward strand.
ACGCTGTGAATAAGTAGTAGCAATAAAAAATTGCAGCAATATCAGAAAACAATGACATTTCAAAGATTATGTATTTGCCCATATTCATGTTATCTCGTTGCAAGAGTCATTTCTTATATAGGAGCTTAGATATTAACATAAAAATTTAAAATAGAACCTAGGTAACAGTTAAATAATTCAGATCTTGGAAACATAAACTATGGAACTATAGAAGACATGTTAAGGGACAATGTGGTAATATGACAACATATGGAGGGCACAATCTTTTTGTAATGTAAAGTTGATTACCCTGGATACATGCTGGCAACATACTCGTATGGGCCTATGGGGTGTATATATTGTCTATTCTAAATGATAAAGGACATAATAGAACAATGTAGTGATGCAATCTTAACTGAATTTTTGGCATCTAGATTTTACTTCCTTTGTTGTAGAATTCAGTTTTGACGGTTGCATCAGATGCACAAGACTGTTCGTTTGGTGAGTTCTTGATATGTTTTAAGATTTCTGGTAAGTGATGACCTAATTGAGTTCGTAATGAAGGATCTATCAAAGTATGAATCAGTTAAAGATGTTCGGGTGTCAGAAAGACATTAGCCCATAACCCCAACAAATACAATAAGGAGGTATTAAATTTAAGGGAAACTTGATGGCCAGTGAAAACACATGCATCTATTGTATGGTATATTACAACCACCTAATCTCTTACACATCATTAATTAAAGTGGTAGTAGTTATATTGTGAGATGAAAATACCTGAGAAAATGGTTTTATATTGTGAATCGTAGAAATTGGTACTTCATGAAGAATAAAGACAAAAAAACTGACCTCTGGCTTGACTTTTTATTAAGCAGTTTCAGGTTGACATACAATTATGAGATCAGAGTTTGCATTATCAAGACCATTGTTGTGAACGAGAACAGTAGGATGCCTAGAGGGACCGATGATGCTTGACCTGCATCTTGGTGTTGCCCTTGATGATCATGTCGTGGATGCGAATGTCCATGGGTCCGATGACAGTCGTCGTAGCACGAACTACATCTACTCCCGCTCCGCCGCCGTGGCAGCCGGCCCGTCCAGCTCCTCCTCCTTAAGTTGAGTGAAGGTATCTTCAAGATCCCAATGTCTTCAGTACTTCAACTATATCACATTAATAAAATAGGTGCTGCACACTGAACTTCATCTAGTATGATATAAGTCAATTACTCTAATAACATGATTAATAAATACTGAACATTCATTCACCTATGAGATGCTAAATACGGACTGCTAGTAGTGAAAATAGGGCATTAGCCTTCAGATGATTATATTTTCCCAAATGAAGATTGGCTGGCTAAACTGGACGTCAAGTGAAATGTGTACTTACGGAAACTCTGTAGGGACGTGATGTAGGGCCGCAACCGACCTATGTTGGTTAAGTGTATATGGTGCCATTGATCTTATAGTATTGATCATAGTTACAAATATATTTGAAATAAATCAAAACATCAAAAAAAGCCTAGATGTCCTGTGTGCCCGTCTCTGTCTACTCGTTAGCATGGTTAGATGCCTCGCAATCTAGCTGAGAAACACCCATCCCGCAACCCTCATGCTGCAGCTAGCTACCTTCACTGGTATTTCCAAACTCAACATATGACTTTGTTTTAATAAAAAACACAAAATTATTTCAGACTTGCCATGACCAAAATGATTGTAGACTTCTATCATCTGGGGTTATCATTGCAGACTTCTATCATTTTCTACACATGACGTACCATGACCAAAATGATTCAATGAAAGCAGACAAGATGGATACGTTGATTAAACCAAACTACCCAACTGGACAAGATATGGTAAACAAGCTAGCAGATAATGTAACTGCTAATGGGTAGCAAATGGCAATAGAAAAGAAGTACCTCTCTTGCAACTGATCGAGCAATATTTTTTCACCATGTCAAGTCTACAAGGTTTAACCTCCCATACTTCATGAGTTCCTCATTTCCTACTGTTTTCTCTTTGACTTGGATGTTTATAGAAAAAACAGCATGTGATCGGCTGCATGAACAGAATGAAGAGTGCTTAGCCCCCGATAAATGATGACCTTTGTACCAAAATAATGTAGAAATAGAATGATCAAGAACCTGCTTTGCTTATTTAGTGCAGTGTCAACAGTGCGTCTCCTAGCTGACCCATGTTCCAAAAGGTTGTATATGTCATTAGGACTATAGACAACAACTCTTGAAGTACTCTTATGATTGCACCACCTTTGCCATCTACCACAAGAGTAATAGGCCTCTTTTGTCTACCTTCACGGAATCTTCTTTGGTCCTCTAAAGACTTAGGTACCGCTATATATTCATTATCATTATATAGCTCTAAGAAGGTGACCTTCAATGCTATAATCAGCCTTCCGTGCTGCAAGTATTTCAAAGATATGGTGCACTGCTCTAGGGATGACACCGACAGTATCCTGTAGTAGTTCACTAACCTGACACGTTAGGTAAGACAAATTATTCAGCAATTACAAAGAACTTCCTGTCTTCATCATAGATGATGGGCAGATATTATGGGTACCTTCTATCTCATCTCTCCCTCTATGGTATTTGCCTTTCCGGTTCCAGTCTGCCCAAACACGAAGACAGTGCAGTTTTAGCCTTCAAGGACATCAGTCACTATTGGTGCAATGACATGGTTATATATCTACCTTTGCTGATATTGTGGTCCAAATACCTAGGACAAAAGTCAAAACAATAAACACATATCTAATAACTATGGTGGTAAGCAACATGAATCATACAAATCGAACAAGTTGTTATTAGATGCATTTTGCACAATGATAATTTATTAATGTTAATAGAAAATCATCTGATAAATGATCAAAGATTCTCAAATCTAAAAGTGTATTGAAATCAAACTACAAAAAATGACTACCATATTTCACTACAACAAAACTATTATTCTATCAATAACATTCTATACTTCAATGGTGAGTTAAGCATAAGGCATACCACTAGAAGATTTGCCTTCAGAATTTGAGGAGAAAATTGATTACTGATTATCAATTGCATTTGAAACAAGCTGCACTTATAGACAAATTACCATATTGTTGGATGACCTTCACTGCAAATGCACTAAACCTACACCTAGGAGCATCAGGATAACCCTTCATATAGATGACGACAGGGTGCTCCTTGACATCCTACCAAGGTCTTTATCATGAGAAACTAAGCTTCATATTTTGACTGATTATGTACTTGTGCCAAAGTTAAATGCTTTAATCAGAATTCTTCTGAAAGATCATTAATAAAGCAGAATGTATACCAGAGCAACAATGTCACTGAAAGACATGTCTAAATTTTTACTTGTTGGCTGAAAATCTTGATGCATATTGTGATCAACAGTTACTCGTGTTGTCATTGAGTCCCCATTTACATTAGGAACACCACAAAGACTTGATGAGTATAGTTCATAAACTGTTGGATGGTCGTGACACGACCTACGATTCCCAGATATCATGCAAAAAAAGAAAAAGATACATGGCAAAAATTAGGAGGTAACACAAACAGAAATACAACATACACCTCAGTATGATGAATCTTAAAGAGAACAAATCCATTTCACAATCTTACCACAAAGATTGGCTGTGTAGGGGCAAAGACCCCGCAATCACAGGATGCACATTGAGGTCCCCATTCAGTGATAGACCTGTAGAATCCTCTAGCACAAACCCCTGGAAGGACCACAAGAAACATAACATAATTGGACAAGTAGAACAAATATCGAGAACCTCAACTGTCCCGAATCACTAATTTCTGGGGTGACTATTGGGTCATGCAGATTACAATTCTCAGAATAGAGCAAACAACCCTATTACATAATCCCTCTAGAAACCAACATCAGAAGTCCAAAACTACTAAATAAAGTAACACGCTCGTACCTTGCCAGCTAGCTCAAGGAGTTCCTTTGCGGTCCCACCACATGAATCAGTAATGGCGGCGCGCCTTCCCCGGAGCTAGCACGTCGATAGGGCTGCTAGTGAGCTAGTGCCATCCTCTTCACCTCTTACCATGTGTAGTGGTTTGTGGTGGTGCGGGTGACGGCTAGGTTTTGGGGGGGGGGGGGTCCCGCGAGTAGGAGCCTTGATGGCGGTAGCGGCGGGCGCGCGGTGCGGGGGCACTGCGGGAGGATGGGGACGAGGGACGGACGATGGGTTGTGGGTGAGATCCACGGCGGGCGCAGTGGAGGCGTGCGGCGACATCCGTGAGTGGGCGCAGGGAGGAGGCACACGATGGCTGGCGGGGGCATATGGATCGCGGGCTTAGGGGCGTGCACGGCGGGTGTAGGGGCAGGTGTATGGATGGAAGTGGGTGACATGCGGAGCGCGAGGCAGCCCTGGAAACACGGGCGCGGGCGTCGCGAGAGGGAGGCGGGGGCGTGGTGAAGCCGCGGTGGATGCCCTTGTTGCATCCTTATAGAGTAGTAGTAGATAAAGATATGCTCAGTTTTCTTCTATACTAGTTCTGTGTTAATGCATGCATGCGGACAGTGTCCATGCATCAGTCTTTGTTGAGACTTGAGTCACGTGATCTGCTCACCTGTGATGTTACTTGTTCGATCATACCGCAACTAGCAGCGCTGTCCGACGAGCTCGATGGCCAAGAAGAACGGGCTCGACTACCTCTTCCACATGTACAAGCAGAAGCAGTGCCGCGTCTTCCTGCATATACGTACATCGTGTATCACTTCTACATAGGTACTGCAGTCCTCAATTCAAGTACTCGTAATGCAAGAGCAAAAGTACATCGCGTAGCACTTCTACATACGTACTGCTTAAAGTATACTAGAACATTGCGGCGCCCTTACGGGCGCCCTATCGAGACAACAACATTGTTTCTTTAGCAGTATTGCTTTGTATAGGGATACTTCATACCTGTGAGTATATGTGATGTGAAGGGGGACAAGAAAATTTTATTACATGCATTTCCATTTGTGGTGTAAAAAAGTGTCTATCTCTAAGACCTAACCAATTGGACTTCCAAATCTTAATTCATAGAACCACTACTTGGCAGGATAATTGTCACTCTCGGAACCCCTTTGTTGTGTCCTGGTTCTATGCCACTGAATCTCTCATACTGTCATACAGAATTTAAAGATCTTTTGCTGTATGAGTGAATAGTTCGGTTTATGTAATCAGTTTATCAGAAGGTTGAAGTATTAGTAACCTTCAAATTTTGCTATCAGAAAGGAACCTGACCTTCAGGAATGGTTCCTTTGGTTGGCTCTGGTAGCACTGGTAAGTGACATTAAGAGTGCATTGTGGGAATTGTGGCCAAAGATACTAATATTTCTTTTTCTCAAATTACTCATTGTCATTCCTACCCAATTGATAAACATGAAGCTTTTCTGTCCTCAAAAATAAAATTATTACTCCATACACCAAAATATAAAGACCCGTCCTTCAGCAACAAATAATGTGCAGCAAGAGTTCAGCAACAAATAGTATCCCTGTCCTTCTGCTGGTACAGTATCTTACTTACGAAGCAAAAACAGCCAGCGCTAATCAGTCAAGCTTTCAATACTGCCTTGTGGATCATCGTCTCCTTGTGTATCTGGTGACAGCTCTTCTCGACAAGGTCAAGAAGCTACTTGAGGTTTGTAGCCCACGAGTTAAGTGTGCTGTTGCAGTCCTGAACTACCCGGAAGCTCACAACTCCCATCGGCCTGTCGATCTTTGCAGTCAGAGATTTTGAGTTCACCATGTCTGAAAGATGCTTCTCTGCCTCCTAAAAGAGTAATGTGCAGTGCCAGTTAGATATCTCACGATTGTAGCTGCAACTATAAAATGCTTCACAACTCATGTATTGAGACATTTAACACAAGACGCCGCAGATGGCATAACAAAGAAAATACAATGTATAATACAAACCTGCAAACTCAGGCAGAGCAGATCAGCAAGCCTCTTTATGGTAACCCTCGAATAGTACTTAGACACAACCAAGATATTCGGAGCAGAGCAAAAAGTCAGATTTAGTGGACAAGCATAAAGCAAAATAACTACAACTATAGGCCATACACAAAGTAAGCAGTACATGTTCAATTATTCTCAGCTTCAAATCTTCTGCAGCTTTGGCACCCAAAGCTCCTCCTAGCAGATTCTTCTCGTTTTCAAATTCGTGCTTAGAGAATTCCCACAATGCTGTCCACTAGATGACCTCCATGGTAACCAGCTGCTTCAGCAATAACCTTTTTCCCCCACATCACATCACAACAGAAAAAAGTGATTATTGAGATAAGCCAGCCTGGAGTTATGAGATCCATTTTGCAAACATTCAAATGTACCTGAAATTTGGGATTTCTGAAAGGTTTTTATCCTCTAGTGTAGCATTGAGAAGGCTCGATTGCATAGGATCATGAGGTGCTAGCACCAAGTACCAACAGATCTTCCTAAGAATCTGTGAAGGAATTAAGGTAGTCAGATAATTGAGGGGTTGGTGGATGGGTGTCAGAGGGAGTGTATACACATGTTGAGAGAGAGTACTGGTATCCACTTGGTTGGATCTTCCTTTGTTGCTGGGATATCATAAAGAGCCTTGTAACAACGACAGATTTCCAGGTAATCATTGTTGTGCAAGTAATATCTGTGATGAGATAACGAAGAATTATGATTGGCTCCAAATATAAAATGTCATTGTGAACCATAGTGTTCAATAGAACAAAGAAATTGGTAGTTCCAGAGGTAGTCAGGTAGACGAGCGAATAATGACAATTGACAATGAAAATAGCAGACCAGTAGTACATTAATCTAATTGAGATTGAGAAGCATTACATACCGAATCATCAGTTCATAGTAGATACGCTTCAATTCTAAGAGGGAAGGAATATCTGCAGGAGCATCCTGAACAATGTTGTCACCCTCCTTTGGTTTCTTTTTTTCCTTTGATGGATCTGCGTCAAATACTCTAGTACTGATTTTCCTTGATAAAATTTGTGCTCGAACATAATCTTGACGATCTAGGAATAGCCGGACCTGTGACAACAATAATAGTAAGTTTTGCATGAATAAGCCTTTTCATAAAAATACAAAGTATTAACATAATAGGTTGGCACAATACCTGCTCAAGAATGAAAGCATTGTGGCTCTGGTAGCATAATAGTTTATCAGAAGCATTACTTTTTTTAAAGAATAAGTGAATAACCAAGTGACTTTTTTTACTTGACCTGCATTCTTGCAGGAGCAGAATGGAGAACAGCACTAAGGAGTCCAAGAATAGTTTGTTTTTCCTATTCCTAGAGGGCCCTGCAAAAAGCAGATACAACCTACAAGAAATAACATAACCAAACAATCAAACATTACTATTAAATGGTGTCTGTGTTCAATCTACATGCCATTCAAAAGAATAACATATAGCTAAGACAGCTGAGGTATCTACAATATTTTCATATAACTAATCAAGACAGGTAAACATTAACTATGTAAAATAATAGTGGTAAAAAAATAAGAGGCCTAAATAAGAACAAAGGATTTGCGTGAAAGACCTGCCAAGAGAAAAATGAGCTTTTTAAAAATACTCGCCTTCAGTATTCACAACAAGCTATTTTGACTTGCAATAATGGAAGCAAAGTGTTCTTGTAGACTCCATAGGCTCTGCAACATTCAGATCTTGAATTTCACCTGACACAAAAGTTCTAAGTGAAATATGTAAGCCACCACCAGGCAGTTACACTAATGCAAACGCATATGCATCAGGGGGTAGATCCCTCCTCAAACTACAAAAGTGGAAGCACATCAAGTCATCACATAATGTACTTGGCTACAAGCTACTTGCTAGATTGATCTATTTCAGTATAGCTCAGTAATAACGTACTTAGCTAAAGGCTATTTGCTGAACTGATCTATGTATGATATCATAGCCATAACCTATGGCACATTCTATTTTGTTCTTAGACAAAATATCCAAAAGGTAACAACTAAGAACCAGGGAAATAAATCTAGATATTTTATGGGTCTCAATTATCAAATATTATGTTCATTGCCACCTACAAAATAGATGCTTTCACTCTTGTGCACACATCTCGTTCCAATTAAATTCGTAATCAGTTAGTACCTTGGAACTTGCATATCCAGCACTGGGAAAAACATGAATAAACAATTATACATGCTATATTCAAATTAATTAGAGGACGATTGAATCTTCAACAAAACAGTTTAGTCTGGAGAGGAAGAAAGCTTATGCTTGAAAGGAAACGCCTTATGCTTGAACGTATGCAGGTTCTTGAGTTCAGATAGATTCTTATGCTCGGCAGCAGAAATCCTCGGCACATGGTGTGTTGAACCGGTAGCGGACATAATTGGGCTTTTTTATGCTGCAAACCGAAAATGAAAGGCGGGACAATAGAAGTTATAAAGGGCAGGCGAATAGATGTTTTTGGCACTCAAGGGAAGTGACTGAGATGGCCATGTTACCTGGCTGCAAGCCTCATTGCCTCTGGAACCTGCAGATTCACATACCGTTTACAAGACGATCCATCTGAAAGCAAATGGATATGAGATCACGGCATAATCAACCATGCTTAGTTATGTTTGGTATTAAGGACAACCTGAATAGCCAAACATAGGATTAAATTTACTCTGAATAGTCAGAAATAAGATGAAATTTGGAAAAGGCGATAATCAGGATTTCCCTAACATGCAAACGGACCTGGTCTTCAATTAATTGCAAATGGGTCATCCTCGCTAAGACTATAAAAATGTTCTTCAATTAGGCGAGGCTCCTTTGTAGCTGCTTGAGGATGAAGCTCAAGATATTCTTCTGATTCTTCATCAATTTCAAAATTCTGTCCATAATATCGATGGGGTCAGAAATCAAGTATCACACAGTGAAAAATACTACTGATTAGCTTACAATATGATAGATGATTCTTGCCTCAATTGTTATTTTGATCTCTCATGATAGTGAATACCTGCCTCGCCTCAGTTGAACTTGCATACTTGCAGAAGCCATATATGATAGCAAAATAGACAATTTCTTCCATTGAACAACCTACTTCAATCATCTCATACACCACATTGATGACTTTCTCTAGGCTTTTTGATCTGCAAGCTTCCAGAATAGTCAAGGTGTATTTAAATTCAGCCGGCCCATTTTCTATATTTCCAAGACAATCTTTAACAAGTGATATGGATGTGTTGATCTCCCCCATCTTGCAAAGCCCTTTCACAAGAACACAGTAGGCTGACATACTTGGTATCCAATTTTCCTTCATCATGGTGTTGTAGCATGAGCCGACACACCTCGTTCCGCATCCTCCCAATTATCTCCAGAAGCCTATCAACCATTCCCGCATGTGCTAGTGCACGAACCATGATGGCAAACGTTACAGGGATGGGCTGCACACCACCCTCCGACATTTCATCGAACAGCTTGAGCGCGTCCTCAACGTGGCCCGCAGCAGCCAGCGCGCCAAGGACACGGTTGCACGCGTGGACCTGGGGTTGGACGTCGAACTCGTGGTGGAAGCGGCGAAGCGCGTGGAGAGCGCGGAGGGGGCGGCGCGCGGCGATGTGGAGGCAGACGAGGAGGGTGAGCTGCGGGTGGGAGACCGGCCTGCCGTGCGCGCGCATGAGGTCGGGGAGCTAGTCAGCTGCGGCTGGGAGGCCTGCCGCGGACAGTAGCGAGGTGAGGGCATGGAAAGCTAGGAAGCAGTGACGGAATCAATTCTGGCGGCCAGCCCAGAGGAAGAACGGGAGCGCGAGCGGCGGTGGCGGGGGAGGGCGCGTGGTGAGGACCTCAGCGACGAGGGATGGAGGGACGCGACGGAGCTTGGAGAGATTGGATGGGAGAGCCAGGCAGCCAGGTGCGCGACAAGAGAGAGATGGCATTTGGAGGGGACGAACGAGAGAGCCAGGTGCGCGGTGTGGTGTAAAAAAGCTCGGGTTCGTGGCCCAGACACACGTCAAATGCGCGATGGCTAGAGACCCGTGAAGCGTGGAGGAGAGCCGAAACCCGAGCGTCTTTTAACTAAAGGTAATTTTGCTCGATACGCACCCACACGTAGATGCGCGAAAACTTGTGGATAAAGTGAGTGACGTGCTAAAGCCTGCATGGCTTTGTGTTGTTTTGTCCGGCCCTAGCATCAGAATGATGGGCATGCATGGCATCAACGCCCTCTCGGTGTCTGTGGCCTGTGTGCTGTTGCCACTTGCCACCGATTTCGTGCCGTACCAGTACGAGCCATGTGGGCTCGCTTTGTGGTAACTTGGTGTTGGGCGATACGAGTTGTGTCTTGCTTGCCCGCATTCTTCAGATTAGACGGTGTGCGACTATACTACATTTGTCGCGGTGAGACACAGGAGCTCGGCGCCATGAATTATGGTGCCGAGCTTAGCCACGTCAGCGTCGTGTCAGCCTCCCGTCGCCAGCGGAGCACGCACCTTGACGCCATAGCCTGTGACACCGAGCAAAGAGTCTAAAACGAGTTTAAGTCATCCAAGATACTAAACGTAATTTTTTTCAAAAAGGCTAAAATAAAAAAATCAGGTTCTTTGCATCCTAGTGTATCGTCCGTAGGTGCTCCATCTTCTTTCTTACCAAGACATAATTATTTTGGCTTCTACAGTCACTACTAGAAAATGGTCTTTATAGGCATCTAGGTATTTTTTCCCAAGGGAGACTTACAGGACAATCAACTATATAGTTTCGGTCCGCGGACCCACCAATACAGCCGCTTGGAAAATAAACATTATTGGAAGCAGTTGCTTTAAGACAACCACCTCTAAAAATGACAATCTCTAAAAAAAATTGTAAATCTCTACTACTCCTTATGTTTGTATCGTAGGCGTCCACAGTCCAGGATGGCACACGGTTCTGCCTTCGCGCTCCCTCCGCGCTCCATCCGTCTTCCGTGCTTGATCCCAGATTCCTGCGGCTTCCATCCTTGCATCCTTGAATCCCACCTGTGGGTCAAGCAGTCGTGGTTCCTTCCATCCTCGAACCCCCTCAGCGGCTCCCATCCTCGAATCCCGCCCGCGGATCAAGCAGCGGCGGTTGCTTCCATCCTCCACCCCCATCTGATCCGCGATTACCTGGAACCGAGGCCGCAATTTGGAAGGTGCCGCATATGCTGTTGATTTCTTGATTTCTTGCCGCGGATGGAAGGTGTCATGGATCCCCCCACCCTCCTCCCCACCGCCCGTCATGGAAGGTGTCACTCTTGATTTCTTATCGCAGATGAAGGCGCAACTCGCTCACCCCCACCCCTCACCATAAGCCTCCATTTCTTCCTTGCTTATGGTTCCGCCAGAGGGAACAACGGCCAGGAGCCACACCGCTGAGACTTGGAGTTACTTACTCGCGGATCGAGGTGCGGCAGGTCAAGGCACCGCTGCGGATCGTGGGCTCGGTCGGGACTACTTCGTCACCAACGTCCTCGTCAACTACCTCATCATGGACATGGGCGTCGGCCCGTGGGACCTCGAGAGCATGCGGCCCCCAACGGCGAGATCCACCACCTGTTGCACCTATACTACCACTGATTCCTTGTTTGTCACTTTGGTTCTGTTTCCCTTCGGGGAAATGGTTCCCGCTTCAGTTTTCCCTTCTTGGAATCTTTGGTTTGATGAATTGAAGGATTCCACCAGATTCTGACGGTCTTTGTTTCATCGTGTTCTTTTCTGATAAGTTGGTGAAATTCAGTTGCTTGATTTGGGGAGCCCATTTTACCTGCTTTCGCCAGTAGCCGCAAGCCCGCAATCACCGTATGCACGCGACCGTACTTCTTTTTTCTTGCATTTGTGGTTTGCAGCTGCAGTTCGATTCAATATTGAGTGAAGTGTTTGTTTCTTTTCATGAAGCAGCATTAGCAGATGAAGAGGCGGAATATTCTTCTTGGGATAGTGACGACGAGTACCAGAAATTCATCCAAAACATGAACCCTCCAAGGTATACTAACCACTTCTTCAACAATTTCCTTGTTTCAGAAAAAATCAATTCCTTACTTAACCTCTATCGATGTTCAGGGTCACCATCGACAACACCTCATTTCCAAGTGCTACAGTTATTCATGTGAGTCCCTCAAAAATTAGATGCTTCTCATTGGCGTGTTTTCCTTGTTTGTGCCTGAAGCTAAAGCTAGCATAGTTTTTGTTTGAACGATATAGGTGGACAGCACCAACAAGTATGGCATACTGTTGGAGGTAGTGCAGGTCCTCACTGACCTCAAGCTCATAGTCACGAAGGCATACATATCCTCAGACGGAGGATGGTTCATGGACGGTAGGAGAGCCATTGGTTTCTTTCCTTTTCGTCAAAATGGGGCGACAATTTCTAAGTTGACTTATTTATTTTCTTCATTGTTGGTGTATTATTACTAATCTTCAGTTGTCCATTTTGTCGGAAGGTGATTACATCCAATCTCTTGCAACTGCGTTTTGCAGCTGTCATTCTTCATGGACACGAACAATTTTGTTGTTTGTATTCACCATGAAAATCACAGGCCAGAGAGATGGTAACACGAGTATTACATTAACAAAGCATAGAACACGAGTATTAACATAGAAAAGTTTGAACTTTCTGTTATCAGTGTTTTGTGTTGATTTGTGTATGGCAGTTTGAGAAGAGCAGAGCGGTAACACCTCTACATTCAGTTGATGCTGAATTCTCCAAGCTCATGTGGATTTTTGGTGTCAGATCCTATGATTTCCTTGGAATAGATAGCACAAGTCACAAAGTCGTTTGCTCTTAAAGGTTTTTGCATTTTCTAATAACTATCTTATTTTATGTGGAGTGTGAGGACGAGCCGGACCTGTTTGCCGATGCGAACGACGATGTAGGGATCGCTGGATCGGAGGTCACAAACGGCGAGGTTCACCCCCCTCACCACGCGCACCTTCAGTAGCCCGACGAGATGGTCCAGCATGGTGATTTCCCTCTTCTTCACCACTGAGTTCTCTCTTCCTCGCATCTGCAGGTCATCTCAGTTGTTTCTTGATGGATTTCTGTGGTTCTATTCTACAATATATATTTTGTTCTATCTATAAAGTGCTCTGGTTCAATTGAACTAGCTGTCGTTGCGCTGGCCAAGTCAGAAACTGTAGGAGAGGAGACTTTTGACTTTCTGCTTTTCGACTTAGGTGGAATAATGAGTTCTTTCATAGTTGTATGAAAAATGATAAAAATAAGAGGTATATTTTATACTTATTTTACAATCTGCTCTGGTAAAATGAACAATATGTGTAGTGAGTAGAGAAATTTACATGCCACTGAATTTTGTGGGTGACTATCTATTTTAGATATCTGCATATGAAACTTACATGATAGATTAAACAGTTTTAGCATACACAACTGCAGTATATTGTGATGTTGTCTATTGTGTGAGATTGGTGAGTAAAATCATAACTGCAGAGAAATTCACACATGCCACTGCTGCTGCTGCTGCCATAATAGATTAAATAGTTTTAGCATACACAACTGCACTCTAGCCACAACCAATGAGACGCTGCTTAATGGGCATTACAACATAGTGTTTATAGTGTTTTTTGCACAATCTAATTGCGGTTCGTCTCTTCATTGGAACTCATAGCAGTACCACACAACCAGTGCGACCATACCACTAATTTTATTATGGCAGCCATGGAATGATCTACAACAGTTTGCAGAGTCCATGGTTCAGTAATGAAATTATCTTTACTACTGTATAATATTTTTGCATGCAATATATTTAGAACAGTGGTATTTAGAACAGGGCACTTCTTTATAATTTTTTGTGTGCTATTTCTGTTTGTTCTGGCCTGCTACTTGCAACTGTTAGCGGATTACCATAAGAATTTAACAACTTTTTAAACCTAAGGTGTCTATGTTGGTGATTCTTCTAAGCTCACTATGAAGGCTGCATTGGGAAGGTTTGGTGGTTGAAAGAAGCTGGTGGTAGTATTATTGGTGGAACCATCAAGACAAATTCAGGAGATGAGCAAGAATCCAAAACCACCCAGGGATGCGTAAGAGATTGATGCATTTTATTTTTGTTCCACTAATTGGCTGTTCCCGGATATATATGCAATGCTCGTGTCATCTGTTCCAATACTTGAAGAAGCAGCACACTACGAGTTGAGATATGGGCACTGAAATTGAGCTACAAGAGGTCTATTTTCTTCTTATCATTTTGATCAATCATGTGTTTATATGATTCAATCATGGAAACAACTATAAGTTTTGATAGTGTGCAGGAGGTGGATATTTTGGCATATTACACGTTGAGTGGTGAACTCAAGTATCAGTTTGGGTCTAGAAGGTGAAGCTGATCAGTTGCTGCTGGATGAGGTTACTAAATATTACATTGTTACAAATATGCCCTTCTCATGCTCTATCCAGTTCAAGTGTGTCTGTTTGTATGGGCACTTCTATGTAGAGCACCAAAGTTGTTATTTACTTAATATTTTTTGCCATCATTTTTTAGAAACGAATCAGTCATTGATTATGGTGGTTAACATATATATGAACTGTTTGTGAGACTCTTTACTTGTGATCATATCCAGTGTTTCCTTGCATTTATTTATGGTGGTGATCCACTGACAGACCTATCACTTCATGCTCTCCTTGACAAAATTCATGGAAAATAAACCAAAAGGGAGCCGCATAGCTGAAGGAAGATGGCACGGTGGATCACAAATTGCCCCAGCTAAAAAGGTTGGCCCTTTTTACTTGGATTCTCTTGACTCTGGGAGCCGTTTTCGTGTATCTGGATTTGTAGATGACCTGATTACTCTTCCCTCCAATCACACTAGATGCTCTTGAGAAGATATGCTCAAAACTTAGACTTAAAATATTTGTGTCAAAATTTGAATAAATGTGTTTAGATTGTCTTAAATACTAAATACTATCAAACACATTTTTATACCTTTCTGACTCATGCCTTTGTCTTCAGCTTAACCTGAATCATCATATTATTGGAGGAGAGCTTCTAGAATTGTCAGAAAATGAAGTGCCTCCTGAAGATATTGTTTTCCATCGTTTCTATTTGAACAAGACTGGCCCAGTTAAGCATAAGGCAAAGTGGAAGGACTCAGTTCTTGATGAAGGAATAGTGTGAGGAGATTGGTTAGTTACTCTAACACTCTCCTTCCTCTTTTGTTGGCACCGTTTCTGTTATAGGAGGATTTAGGACTAAAACAGTTCAAGATCTCAGGCCGATTAACTGCAGAACAATTAACTCCATCTTTGAGCCCAACATTATCAACCGTATATGACATACCATTATCAGCAAGCTCTTCTAGCAAACAAGAGGAGCTCAAACCTGACAGTACCTGCCTTGACAGTTCTTCAAGTGCATTATTAACTGACCCAACAAAGGCATCTGAACTACTCTACTTCTCCATTTGTGAATAATTTGTTACAAAAGGCTTCAACTGGGATTCATCGCACCATGCAAAAGTATTGTCACCAAAATAAGCTACCAAGTGGCTGCCCTTTTTCCGATGCTTTAGCGCCATTCAGATGCATCTGTTGGATCAAAAATTTCACCAGGCCACTGTAGTGCCCCGAATTTGAGAGTTGAATTTTTTTCTTTCTCCATCACTCGCCAAATTCGGGCGTTACCTTTCCTCTTTCTTTTTCTTCTCGCTAAGCCTTGTACATTTTCAAAGTTCTAGCGAGATTTAGCTCAAGACCTTGTGTCAGTAAACCCTAGAAATATTTTCCTTGGTTGTTGCATCATGCCGGACCATGATTTTCTTGCTTGTGGTTGAGTGATTTGTGAAGAGTATTCTTGGAGTGGAGGTTAGAACTAAATAGGAAAAATGGATAATAGGTAAATAAGAAGAAAATAGAAAAGGAAAATCTCTCCCTCTCTCCTTTCAGCCCAGCCACGGCCTGCTTCCTCCCCCCCCCCCCCCCGCTCTCCCTTGGGCCGGCTGGCTGGCGCGGCCCAGCCGACTCCCCCGCGTTCCTCACACGAGGCGCGCGCGGGCGGTTACAGCCACCGTCGCCGCCCTGGTGGGGCCCACCCATCATTTGCCCCGATCGCCCCCTGTTCATCTCCCTTCCATGTCGCCCAGAGCCTTCTCTCTCCTCCACCTCGCCCACGCCGCTCAGAACCGCCGCCATCGCGCCCGTCCGCGCCGTCGTCGCTCCCTGAGGTGAGCTCGCCCCGTCTCCCCGTCCCCTCCGCCCCATCTCCCTCCTCCCTGTGCCCGTGGCGCGACTTGGAGCTCGGCCCGGCGCGCCCATGGCGCGCGGCCTGGAGCTCGGCCGACGCGACGCGTGGCCCCTGCCCTGGCTCGCCCGACCCCTCCGTGCGGCATGGCGTGCCCGTCCCGGCTTGCCCCGCCCTAGCTCGTGGCGGCCAGGCGTGCTCGCCCCGGCGCGGTCGGTCATGGCGCGCGCGTGCCTGCCCCAGCCCCCTCCCTCGCCTGCTGGCACGGCCTTGGCTCGCCCCAGTGCCCGGCGCGGCGTGCCCTGCCTCGACTCGACGCTCGCGTGGCCCCTGCCCCCGCTCGGCGCTCGTGCGACCCCTTGCCCTGGTCGGCACGGCCCTCTGGCCGACGCGGATGGCCCCGACGCAGCCTTCCCTTTCCCCCTCGTGCCTCGCCCGGCTCAGCCCCAGCGCGCGCGGCCCCAGCATGGCGCGCTCGCGACCCCTGCGCGGCGTGGAGTGCCCCTGGCGTCCCAGCTCGCCCACGGCGCGCTCACGGCAGCCTGCGCGGCGCGTGGCCAGCCCGTCCGCGGCGTGTGCGCAGCAGCGGCCCGCGGTCTCCTTGTGGCGTCCTGCGCATCGCGCGCGGCTAGCCTGTCCCCGGCTCGCCTGTAACGGCTTGCGTGGAGCACGACCAACTCGTTCGCGCGGCCAAGCCCTCCCTGGTCAGCTCGGCCAGGAGAGGATGAGCCCACTATTTTATTATCTTTTATTATTTTATTTGCTGGACTTATAAAAAGGAACCCCAATGAACCACGTAAATAAATTTAGGATGTTTACGAGCCTCGGCGATCCCATTTACTAGCCCCGTAGTCTATGTCTGATGGTTACATACTTCTTCATGCGTCATTAACCGGTTTCGGTTTACTCCTGTCACGATAGGTTCATGATAAATTGACAATATCATTCACATACTAGTAGTATAGCTTATCGCAGTATATGCTTTCGATAATTATTCAATTAGTTGTTGATCCAATAATTATTAAAGTAGTGCTTTAGTGAGGATTAGTTTACAATCTTTAGCTACGCTTGGTGAGCATACATGAGTATAACTAGACCTTTTCAGGTGTTTATGTTTAATATTCGTTAGACATAAATGTGTTGTCAAGTTAGTAGTTCTTGCGAGTCGCCTGTGCTGTTTCACGGACGCTAGTTTCGCATGGTCGTAAGCGCGAGCTTTATGTCTTGTGCGCGTGTAACTGATTTGTTTCCTTATATGGTGTACTGTTCCTTTTCTGATTTAAGATATGAATGTATGTTTTCACTCGTATAGAGAACGGTCTGGTTGAGGAATCTGAAGAACTCGCAGGAGAAACCCCTGAGCAGCAGCTGGTTGGTGGAGGCAAGTGTCCCTTGACCCATCTATGTCCTATACAATTCTATAATTCACTTTCCGCATTTACACAGTTTATACCTAAGGATTGACTAGCTTTTGTTATCCATGTCCTTGCTTACCTATTTGGGTTGGATTATTCTGGTTTAGCTTCATGCTAGTGCTTAGCATTAATCAATGAATATGATGAGATTTGTCTATGATACACTGTTTTCCTTCTTATTTATGATGATATACTTGTGGCAATTAAGGGGACTCGAGCGGTTTCACGAGTGTCTCTCCGTAAGGACCTGTTCGTTGGATGACCGCCCGGGAAAACAGTGCAACCATGAGGGTGGAATGGGACACCCTTAGCTGAATAATTAGAGGAACCGGGGTGTAGTTCGCTTAGCCGTCGTGCCGTTAATGGGGCTCGGTGTATGCGGCTCGCTCTGCCAAGGTTGGTTCGCCCCTTGGGGAGGAGTGCGGTGCATTTAATAAACCTAACGGGTGGCTACAGCCTTGGGGAATCTTTGTAAAGGCTACATAGTGATACCCTGTTGGGTCACCTTGTTAGTGATCAATGGAGACTCATGATCTCCGGGCAGAAAGGGAATCACGGCTTGTGGGTAAAGTGCACAACCTCTGCAGAGTGTTTGAAAACTAATATATCAGTCGTGCTCACGGTTATGAGCGGCCAAGGGAGCTCCATTGATTAGTGATACTTGATCAGAGATGTTCGGATTACAGGTGGTGATGAGAATGATGGTTTTGGTATTGACTATGGAAATGGTAAGTGGTATTCTTTCCGTTTGGAAAGGGTACTTTTGGGTTAACAACGTGGGTTAATCCTAAAACTTGGCTTTCTCTACTAGTAATAATAATCTGACCAACTAAAAGCAACTGCTTGACTTACCCCCCCCCCCCCCCCACATAAAGCTAGTCCACTACAGCCAAACAGGACACTTGCTGAGTATGTTGATGTGTACTCACCCTTGCTCTACACACCAAACCCCCCCCCCTTCCCCAGGTTGTCTGCGTTGCAACCACTACTCAGGAGAAGATGAAGCCGTGGAGAAGGATTTCCAGGAGTTCCAAGATTACGATGAGTTCTAGGCGTGGGTTAGCGGCAACCCCCAGTCGGCTGCCTGTGAAGGCCGCGTGTATCTACGTTTCTTTTCCGCACTTTGATTATTGTAAAGACTATGTGGATGTCTCAGACATATGATGTAATCGACTATTATTACTCCTTTATGTGATCATTTGAGCACTGTGTGATGATGTGCAATTATGTAACTGTTGTGTACATGAATTGCTGATCCTGGCACGTACATGGTTCGCATTTGGTTTGCCTTCTAAAACCGGGTGTGACAGCCACCAAGGATGACTTTCACTTTACCCCAGACAAGGTCAGCAACTTGAAACCTGCCTTTATCAAGAGGTGGGAGGCGGTATCTAGCAACCTGATCAACATTCCCCAGACTAGTAGCCTCTAAGTTGCTGTCTAGGCTATTTCCACTTTCAGGAAACTGCTCTCCTGTTTGTGGGAGTATTTCAGATGTGTTATTGGGCTAGTCAACTGCAGGTGCTCCATCACCTTCATGTTCCTCGGAGCTTTCCTCCATGTCACCAGGCACATTGTTCTGTATTTCCTTATCAGAAGGCACTACACCATGATCACTTTCATAATTCTTTCTCCCAGGCTCCGCATTTACATGATTTTCTTTGACTTTGTTGGATTTTGAAATGCAATATGCTATATAATTCAAGATGTTAATGAGTTAAAACGGTGTCATCAATAGGAAGCACACCTACAAGCACAGGGCTCTAAGAAGTCTCCTTACCGGCTTCAGCATGTTCAGGAGCGGCAGAACCAACAGCAGCAGGCACATCTACCACTAGAACCGGCTTCTCACTAGCTTCTCACCAGGGGTTTGACTTTGTAACACAGGATACAGTGTTCTCTTTAGGAACTTCATCCCCAACATCATTCTCACTATGATCTTGTGCAGTACTTGGCACTTCAGTGACGGCTTCAAATACAACATTATCTCCTGGATTGTGACTCTGTTTTGGGGCCGTGGCTATATCAGTTTGCATATTATCTGGAGCCTTCTGAGGCAACTCTTTTATTATAGCATCAGAATGTAAGGTTTCTATCTATGTGGGTAGATCACGGACTGACGCTTCCTTTTGAGTGTAAGCTTGCTAAATGTCGCCCACTTGCTGAGATGACTCTTCAGATACAGATGCAGCTTCTGCACCTTCCCCAATCTGATTCACATGGACAATTAGCTCAGCATCAATATTTCCTGCTTTCTCAAGCCTAACAACTTCACTGACAAATGTATTGTCTGCAGCTTCCACTTGAGATGTTTGCCTTGCAGTCTCAACTCCTTTAGATGACAGTTCTCCTGTAACTTTTACCTTTTCTGTTTTCTGCACCAGGTCAACTTCCATGGAATCCTTAGGAGCTTCGGACATATTCAAACCTAGAGGAAAGACATGATCACATGGCAGCAACAATCATTTACTTTTGTGGAAGTTGTAGAGTAGCTTTATTAAATACTCCCTCCATTTATTTTTCTAAAGTGTATTTGGATTCGAAAAAAGAATGTAGAGTATACTTTGACTATCAATTACTCTCATGTAATATGTCATATATTGCAATAAAACCAACTTGTGTTGAACTATATGGTGAATGTGAATTTGTTGATACTATGTCCTAATCATGAATATAATTAGAGTAATGTTGGTCAAAATTTACAAAGTTACTTTTTAAATCCTAACTAAGTAACTAATATGCCCCATATTTTGAAACAAAAGTGCGATGCATGGACACGTAAATTGCAAGAATGTTTACCTGGAATCTCCAAGCCATGATTTTCAAGATATAAAGATATAACTGTTATAGGAGGATTTAGGAAGATATCATCTGTATATGGAGAATTTAGGACTAAAAGGGCAGGTCAAGCGCAAGGCTGGAATCAACTGAGAGGAGAGAATTTGAATGTGCATGAGATATCTTGTTGAGTATAAATGTTAAAGGAGAAGCTGATTTTTTTCTTAACATAATACTAATACACTTACTGATATGATTTATTTGTATCTATTGGGAGGATGAAATCTCATCAATTTTTATTTTAGTTCATTATGATTGTATTTTTAGTCCACTGTATAATTTTCCAGCACTTGGCTTTGCTAGATCTCGATATTGACACTAGCGTGTTTGATGGATATGGAGCATGGAGGTAACTAAATGCAAAGAATAGTACTTTTTACGTCTATGATTTATTTTACATCATACCAAAATGAGTCATGGACCCCTTCATATTGCTTTAGCTTACTTTAGATATAATTTCTTCTTTTTAGCATGTCTATTAAGATAAAATAATAGAAGGCTTAATTTCGTCGCCTAAAGCAAGTGATTCAAATGATAGACATGACAATTGGGCTTTTGAGGAGGTACTTGTAAAACTATCATGTATCCTTTCTATAGTCATCTTTCTATGTCAATTGAGTTAGTGTTTTTAAAGGTTTGAAACCTTGAAACAAGGCCTATTTATGTGATATATAAAACCTCTGTAGCAAAAGTACGAGCACCTAACTAGATAGGGATGTAATTAAAGGGATATAGAGTGATATTACTGGTTTTATATTTGTTTTATATTTTTTCTTCAATTTGGATACGGTAGTTATTAGGTTAGGTCCGGTAAAATTTAAATGGATAAAACAAATATAATTCTCTGATTGTATTCACTTTGGGAAGGGCACGTGGATTTAGTGATGAACACATCCTTATGAAGTCCCAAGTTTAATTGCTCGAGAGGCAGGGATGGTGATGCCAGGAGCCACGACTCCCAATCTTTATCTAGTGATGATTCCTACTCCATACTATCATACTGCTTTTGTGCCAGTGCACTGCTACGATTATGTTCCTTTTTATTGTGGCCCACCAAATGTTGCACAAGCTCTACATGAGGTTGTCAAGCCGGTGGTTGTGCATTCAACGCCTCCACTGAACACCAAGACCTTTACAACATGTCTGAATTGGGCGACTCAAATGCAAACGGTGGTATTATATGCTCCCGTTGCAACGTAAAGGCACTCACCTAGTGGCTATTTAAGAGGATAGCATGTAAAAATAAATATTTTGTATGCGATCTTCATAAATAGTCTCTTGCAATTATCTACACACGGTATAAGTTGATCAACGGTTTTTGCAAGCAATTGTCTTAACTGGGCCGTTTGCAAAAAAAAAATATTTGCAATCTTTACAAGCGGTCTTTTATGTTGGTCGTCTGTAATAAAAGTTTATGCACGCGGGTCTGTTAAATCAGTCGCTTGCAAATATGTTATGCCTATAAAATTTTGACCTTGAAAGTCGCGAAAAATTAATCGAAGGTTTTCAAACTGGCGCTGGCAGGTTGCCAAAACTTTAAATTGGCATCGGAGACATTGGCCTGATTTGTTTCGGCTTCTGGCAGCTTCTGACCACCAAAACCTGCTGCGGACTGCTAAACGCTCAGCTTTTCAGCCAAAATTCTATAAAATTCGTTAGGACAAAAATCATACAAAATCAACATAAAACACATAATCGGTTGAGTCGTTGTAATAGTAGGAATCCGTCACTTTCTAGATCCTGAGCCCTATAAACAACTTTATCTTCCTCCACACGTAATCGTAATGATACTCAAATTCTTCCCACAGTCAGATTCTCCTCATAGTCAGATTTTTAAAAAAGCTAGTCAAAAAAGTTGAACCAAACAGGCCCATTGAATCTGGTCTACGCCCGTCTCCATTGATTGCTTGGTCAGTGACATTGAATAGCGTCGGAATGCGCTTCTCCGGGTTGTTGCCCAGCCACAGGTACTAAGCCGCTGCTCTGATCTGCCGATCGGGCTCGTCGTGTCGCATCCTGCCCCAGGCATCGAACTCGTTTGTCTTGATTTAGAGGGTGTTTGGTTGCTCCTGCTAAAGTTTAGCCCGGGTCACATCAAGCGTTTGACTTTTAAATAGGAGTATGAAATATAGACCCAACCAACTGGACTAGATTCGTCTCGTCTTTTAATCTTCGGCTGACAAATTAGTTTTATAATCCGACTACATTTAATACCCGGAACGGAGGTTCAAACATTCGATGGGACATGGGCTAAATTTTAGCGGGGTGTAACCAAACACCCCCTTAGTCATGTACTCATGTGCACCCGCCTCCAAGCAGCCGACCGTGTCGGTCTTTACCCCACTGATTCCTAGATAAAGATGTTATGCACTACAAGATTTCCTAGATTTGATCCATAAGTCTAGAAGACTTTAAACAAGTATTCTGATCACAAACAACTACAGATTTGGCCTTATACAAGGATGAAAACGGTTTCAGAAATTTTCGGTATTTCAGAAATTATTTTTGATTTTTCTGATCAGATTCATATGTGATTGTATTTTTCGGAAACAAAATCGGTTTCAGAATTTTTTTTATTGAAATCAGTGTGACGTTTTACCGAACATTTTATTCGGTTATCTATTTTAATCAAAATTTGTTGAAATTTCTTATCGGAATTTACCAAAAATAAAAAGACCATGGACCCAACAACATTACAAGTGCACAACAGGCCCAGCCCGGCAGCCCAACTCTCAACCCAGCAACATCACAAGTGCCAGTTCATGACTTCTGTGCGCACCATGATGAGCTCCTCTTGCTGATGGGCCGCCAGGAGGTGCGGAAAGAAGGCATGCTGTTTGGAACCAAATTGAGCCTTGCGGACGGTCCGGCCCTGAGGCCGGACGGTCCGCGGTCCGGACAGTCCACGTCTGAGGGCCGGACGGTCCGCGCGTGTGCAGAGTAGATTAGGGTTCTGAGTTTTGTGTTACGGTTGTTAGCTAAAATCACGGGAAAAGCTCGAAAATTAGTTTGTAAAGGGTCCAGCCCCCCCTCTATAAATAGAGAGGTATACGACCGATTTATAATCATCAATCGAATCAATACAACTTCTATTTCACATTTATTTCCAGTACAATTAGGAGTAGTTCTAGTCTAGTTCTAGTTTAGCCTCTCGATCTCCAAATTCTCCGCTTCTCTTCGACTCTACGTCGATTAGAGGAGTCTGGGCCGGCCGGCCCGAGCCTAGACAACTCCTAGGATCTCTCCTCCCCGATGGGGTCCCTCCCGGGAGCGAGATCCAGGCGCCGGTGGTGATCTTCCGCCGCCCCTGTGTACGCGCGGACCGTCCGGCCGTCAGGCAGGAGCCCTAGCCTTGCACCAGACCGCGGACCGTCCGGCCCCAGGCCGCGGACAGTCCGCCCCTATGCAGAGAGCACCGCCGCGCCTCGCATCAGGCCGCGGACCGTCTGGCCCCCGCGCGTGGATCGTCCGTCCCTGTGCAGAGGGCACCGCCACGATTCTTGTTGAGTGTTTGGCGCTCCAAAAAGGCGTCAACATACCTTTTTGGCGACTCCGCTGGGGACAACACATATAGACCTATCAAATCGGCTCTCAATGGCCGGTTCAAAGGATAGCTCTGAAGTTTCCACCAGCAATATCATCACACCGACATGGGAAACCTTGCCGGCTGAAGAACAACTCCTGTTCGAGGATTGTCAGGAGCAGCTGATCCAAGAAGCAAAGGCGAAGTTCCTGGCCCACTTCAAAGTGGACAGGAACAACAAAGTCGTTCGGCAACGAGCGACGGATCTGGCTTCGCTCTGATCTACTACGATTACCCCCAATGTAAGTAACACCAACGAACTCCAATATCTTAAAGCTTACATAGACGAGCAACGAGAACAGTTGCAACGTATCGTAGGGGATATACAAAATGATCATAAAAGGCTAGTGTGTGTGCTTGATAAGTCTACTATGGCAAATCTTCCTTCGCACGAGGTTGAATTGAGGGAATACACACATAATTCATCGGCTACAGGTTGTCACGACCAGTCACAACCCCTTTATGGGATGCCGATGGACATGTACCCTGGGCAACGATAGCCTCCCACGCACATCGGCGATAAATTTGCCGATCTGCACATGTCCGGACCGTCCGTATGTGGGCGCGGACCGTCCGGGCCAGCGGCGGCCGATCCCATTTTTAGAAGCGAATTACTGAGACCTGCACCCAAGCCGCCACATGTCGTGCAAACCCTAGATAACCCATTCGGACCATCTGCGTATGGCGCCAGACAGTCCGAATACAATGTCGGACGGTCCGGCCACATGGCCGGACAGTCCGCGCACGGAGCCGGACGGTCTGCGTATTTAACCGGATGGTCCGGCACATAGTTTTTTAAGGAGGATGGATATCCAACTCCGTATCCGTCCCAGCTAGACTCCCCATCTCACCATACGACACACCAGCACCATAATAAAATCTATCAAACCCGTGAGAGTGAGTACTGTCCAGCCCCTAGAAGGCCAGAAAGGAATGGCCAGTCCTATGAGCCTCATAGGGCATGCATTAACGCGCCGCAAAACCCAAACCAATGGAGAGGAAAACAATATACCAACATCCAAACAAACTCACCCATATTGGATCAAAGAGCCGGTGGTCTCCCACCGGCTGCCATAGATATAGTAAGGGAGGAAATAGCTGGGGTGTTCCGAGATAAGCTCGGAGTTAGTATAGTCCCTGGGGGGCAGTCATATCGGAGACCTTATGATATCCAGTTTGACCGGCTCCCATACCCACAGGGACCAGAATACCCGAATTCGTAAAGTTTTTGGGTGACCAAGAAAAGAGCACGCGTGAGCACATAGACCAGTTCTTAGCACAGTTAGGAGAATTGGCCGACACCGAAGCATTCCGTGTACGTTTATTTTCATTATCTTTAACAGGGACCGCATTCACATGGTATGCCACGCTCCCTCCTAATTCCATTTTGTCGTGTGGAGATTTAGAACAAAAATTTCATGAACATTTCTTCTCTGGCGATTATGAGCTAGATTTAGTAGACTTAGTGGCCCTACGACAAGAAAAGGATGAATCGGTTAGTGATTACATCCGGAGATTCTGGGATACGAGAAACCGATGCTTTCAAATTCATTTAACAGATAAACAACTAGCGGGAATAGCCTTTGATGGATTGCGCTATTATTTAAAAGAGAAATTAGAAGGCATCCAGTTCTTTACGCTAGCACAATTACATCAGAAAGCTTCGGCTTGTGAAAGCCGAAGCAAAGAACTAGTCAAAACGGTTCATCATAATGTCCATATAGTAGAACACAAGCAAAGTAGTTCGGACGGTGAACCAAAGAAAATTTACACTTCCGAAATAGTTTGGCCTGAGCAGGCCAAATCTTCGGCTTGCTCCTCCTTGTAGCCAGTTCAAAAGAAACAGCAGGAGGAGATTAAGTTTACATTTAATGTTGGCAAATGTGATAAGATATTCGATGAATTACTAAAAAATGGTAACATTAAAATTGATTATATCGTTCCACCTGCCGACGAACTAAAGCGTCGCGCATACTGCAAGTGGCACAACTCATTTTCCCATGCCACTAATGATTGTAATGTGTTCCGACGACAAATCCAATCGGCCATTAACGAAGGACGATTGAAATTTCAGGAGGACACGGAGCCCTTTCCAATGAATATGATCGACTTCAAGGGCAAAAGGGTCCTAATTCGGCCCAGCACAGCCGATAAGGGCAAAGACAAAGAAGTCATCATCGGCAACTCACGGGAGGACGATGGAAACAACAAAATTTCTTGCAGGAAAGTGGTGGCCGAGAAGACTCCTGATGGAGGAGAGACACTGAAAGTAACCATCACAAACTCCAGCACTAGGGGGCAAGCGTAGACAAGGGGATATGCGCGAGAACCCATACTACGCATCGCGGACGGTCCGGTATCCAGGCGCGGACGGTCCGTAGCATCACCGGACGGTCCGGAGCGTTCCAGCGGATGGTCCGGCAACGCCGAAGACCCACGGCGACCACGTACCTTCAAACCACGACGACCAGAAATAGGTACGTGGAAAACTAACACGTTCAAGGCAACTGGTCGGTTGGTAAAATCTAGCCCGACCTTTGATCAATTATTGTCTAAATATGTGAAAAGAAGGCTGGCCCCAGCAACCGGCCACCAAAGGGACCTCGCTTACTCACCCAGGTGCGACGGCAGGTTAGGCCGATTGGACCACCACACCAATCGGAAAGGACGGGAGGTCATAATGTTCAATTAAGACCTAACGTGCCTGCATGGACACCTCCACCACCATATCCACCTATGCCATATCCATACACATACATACCTCCACCATATGTCCCAAATCAAATGTGGGGCATGCCACCCATTTGGGATGCCACAGTTCCCCGCTTGGGGGGCACCTCAAACATCTGTATTCAATAGGTTGACACCTCCAGTACAAGACCGATTGAGAGCCCCTCAATCTGGTCCACGAGCACAGGCCCAGCAAGATTGCCGAACAACTCGGTCCCAAAGGCTGACTAATCCGGCAGGGGGGCATATAGCTACAACCCCCAACAATACGAAAAAGGGAGACGTCATTAAAATAGGAACGACAGATGTCGTCGTACAACAAAATAACGAAGGGCCGATGATTTTTGGTGAATCGGCCAACACAAACAAAAAAGAAAGTACGACTGTCAATAAAATAGCCGATCCAAAATACTCCATGCCCCGATGGTGCCCATCGGGATTGACACGATCGCAAAAGCAAAAACTACAGCGCCTTAGAGCAAAGGAGAATCAGGAGAAGGAGGCGGAAAAAATATTCAATGACACACATCCGCAGTATCCGCCACCACAAAAGAGATGGAGACCAAAGGCCGTTGAGGAAAATCAAACGGCCATAAAGACAGAAAATAAAACAACAACTGTGCAGCTCTTTGCAGGTATAGCAGACAGTCCGGCTATAAAGACCGGACCAACCGTACAGGGCGCGGACCGTCCGACCCCTGAGGCCGACTCATCCGCAATACACCATGACACCTGCAACGACGTACCAACACCCATGGAGGAAGACGACCTGCAAGGAGAAGACCTGGTCGACTACAAAGCTACGCCAGAACACTTAGAAAATTAGGAAAGCAAGGTGACGAATTGGTCAGGACCAGTATGGCGTTCGGCGATATTGGGACTAACAGTTCGATTAAAGCTAAAGGGGTCAAGTCCGTTGAGTCAACCATCGGGACTAAGGCCACTGCGTGTCATCCTAGTAAGTGTCAAGATGCCTAAGAAAACTGATGTGATCACATCGAGTTAGTTGCTTTTGTTTCGCTCAGCTCCACCAAAAGGCAGGGGGCATATGTTTGGAACCAAATTGAGCCTTGCGGACGGTCCGGCCCTGAGGCCGGACGGTCCGCGCGTGCGCAGAGCAGATTAGGGTTCCAAGTTTTGTGTTACGGTTGTTAGCTAAAATCACGGGAAAAGCTCGGAAATTAGTTTGTAAAGGGTCCAGCCCCCCTCCTCTATAAATAGAGAGGTATACGGCCGATTTATAATCATCAATCGAATCAATACAACTTCTATTTCGCATTTATTTCCAGTACAATTAGGAGTATTTCTAGTCTAGTTCTAGTTTAGCCTCTCGATCCCCAAATTCTCCGCTTCTCTTCGACTCTACGTCGATTAGAGGAGTCTAGGTCGGCCGGCTCGAGCCTAGACAACTCCTAGGATCTCTCCTCCTCGACGGGGTCCCTCCCAGGAGCGAGATCTAGGAGCCGCCGACGATCTTCCGCCGCCCCTGCTGAGAGCACCTAGAGGGGGGGGTGAATAGGTGATCCTGTAAAAACTTGAAACTTAATCCACAAAGCTTGATTAGGAGTTAGCCAGTAAAGCCAAGTGGCTAGAGAGGAGTTCTTGCAAAACACAATAACCACAAGAAGATCAACACAGATAGACACAGTGGTTTATCCCGTGGTTCGGCCAAGTCCAACACTTGCCTACTCCACGTTGTGGCGTCCCAACGGACGAGGGTTGCACTCAACCCCTCTCAAGCGGTCCAAAGACCCACTTGAATACTATGGTGTTTTGCTTTGTTTACTATATCCCGCTTGCGAGGAATCTCCACAACTTGGAGCCTCTCGCCCTTACAATTTGATGTTCACAAAGAAGCACGGAAGTAAGGATGGGATGAGCAACGCACTCAAGACACAAAATCAGAGCACAACACACACACAAGTCACAACTCGAGCTCACAACACAACCCGAAGAGTTCTCTACTCAAATGGAGCTCTAGTTGCTATCACAAAGAATCAAATGCGCGGAATTGGAGTCTTGGTGCTTAGGAATGCTTTGTGTACTCCTCCATGCGCCTAGGGGTAGCCCCAAGGCAGCTAGGAGCCGTTGAGAGCATTCCAGGAAGGCAATTCTTGCCTTCTGTCGCCTAGCGCACCGGACAGTCCGGTGCACCACCGGACACTGTCTGGTGCGGATTTCTTTCCTGTTTTGGCGCAGCCGACCGTTGGCGATTTGGAGCCGTTGGCGCACCGGACAGTCTGGTGCCCCCTTCAGACCGTTGGCCCGGCCACGCGTCACGCGCGGATTGCGCGGCCGACCGTTGGCGCGCCCGACCATTGGCTCACCGGACAGTCCGGAGCACACCGGACAGTCCGGTGAATTTTAGTCGTACGCCGCCGACGATTTCCCGAGAGCGGCCTTTTCACCAGAGCCAGCCTGGCACACCGGACACTGTCCGGTGCACCACCGGACAGTCCGGTGCACCCAGACCGAGCAGCCTTTTGGCTGTACACAGCCAACTTCTTCATGATTGTTTCTCCTGTTTCTAGCACTTAGACAAAATACATTACTCTTCAAAACAATGTACTAAGTCTAGAAACATACCTTTAATCTTGATTTGTACTTCTTGATTCCTTGGCATAATTTAACACTTAATCACTTGTGTTGGACACTTAATCACCAAAATACTTAGAAATGGCCCAAGGGCACATTACCCTTTCAATCTCCCCCTTTTTGGTGATTTATGCCAACACAACAAAAAGCAACTAAAAGAAGTGCAACATCAATGCAAATGAGAACACAAATTTGTTTTGATTCAAATTTGGCATATTTGGATCATTCTTTGCCACCACTTGGTTTGTTTTTGCAAATCAAACTCAATTTCCTATCTCTAAGTCAAATTCACTTGTTGAGGCATAGAGAAGGATATTCCAAGAGAAATTGATCACTGATTCAAAAACTCCCCCTATTTCCCATAATCCAACATTCTCCCCACAAGGGACCAACTTTTGACAAAAAAGAGACATTTAGAATTTTGACAAATTAGAAGTCCTAACTCTACTATTTTCAAAATTCTCAAGTGGTAGCTGATCCATTTATTGCTTTGGCCTTTAATTTCTCCCCCTTTGGCATCAAGCACCAAAATGAGATCATTTTTGGCCCTTAAACCCCATTGCCTCACCAAAATCTTCAACTAAGAGTAAAAAGGCAATAGGAGCATGAAGATGAACTTGGAATAAGTTACCCTCTTATCGGAGTGCAGTGGAAGTCTTGCATGGTCCAAGCCCACCTTTTCCCTTTCAAACCTCCTTTGAGACTAAATTAAAAGAACTCAAGAACATGGTTAGTCTCAAAGGGTCAAGTTGTAGCACATCTCCCCCTAAATATGTGCATCACTCACACATGGACTTTTGAGGTCCGGGGAGTGTTTGTACAACTTGAGCACCATAAATAAACAACAAAATGCATAAGGAACATGATCAAAGCCATAAACACATGTATGCTATAAATCAATCCAAGTTCCGCGAATATAAGACATTTAGCTCACTACGCAGCCTGCAAAAGGTCTTCTCATCTAGAGGCTTGGTAAAGATATCGGCTAGCTGGTTCTCGGTGTTAACATAAAACACTTCGATATCTCCCTTTTGCTGGTGGTCTCTCAAAAAGTGATGCCGAATGTCAATGTGCTTTGTGCGGCTGTGTTCAACAGGATTATCCGCCATGCGGATAGCACTCTCATTATCACATAGGAGTGGGACTTTGCTCAGACTGTAGCCAAAGTCCCTGAGGGTTTGCCTCATCCAAAGTAGTTGCGCGCAACACTATCCTGCGGCAACATACTTAGCCTCAGCGGTGGATAGGGCAACGGAAGTTTGTTTCTTAGAACTCCATGACACCAGGGACCTTCCTAAGAATTGGCACGTCCCCGATGTACTCTTCCTATCGACCTTACATCCAGCATAGTCGGAGTCTAAATATCCAATCAAGTCAAAGGTAGACCCCTTTGGATACCAGATCCCGAAGCAAGGCGTAGCGACTAAATATCTAAGAATTCGCTTCACGACCACTAAGTGACACTCCCTTGGATCGGATTGAAATCTAGCACACATGCATACACTAAGCATAATATCCGGTCTACTAGCACATAAATAAAGTAAAGACCCTATCATAGACCGGAATGCCTTTTGATCAACTGACTTACCTCCTTTGTTGAGGTCGACATGTCCGTCGGTTCCCATTGGAGTCTTTGCGGGCTTGGCATCCTTCATCCCAAACCGCTTGAGTAAGTCTTGCGTATACTTCGTTTGAGAGATGAAGGTGCCATCCTTGAGTTGCTTCACTTGGAACCCAAGGAAGTAGTTCAACTCGCCCATCATCAACATCTCGAATTTCTGTGTCATCACCCTGCTAAACTCTTCACAAGACTTTTGATTAGTAGAACCAAATATTATGTCATTGACATAAATTTGGCACACAAATAAGTCACCATCACATGTCTTAGTGAAAAGGGTTGGATCGGCTTTCCCAACCTTGAAAGCATTAGCAATTAAAAAGTCTCTAAGGCATTCATACCATGCTCTTGGGGCTTGCTTAAGTCCATAGAGCGCCTTAGAGAGCTTACACACGTGGTCGGGGTACCGTTCATCCTCAAAGCCAGGGGGTTGCTCCACGTACACCTCCTCCTTGATTGGCCCATTGAGGAAAGCGCTCTTCACATCCATTTGGAACAACCTGAAAGAATGGTGAGCGGCATATGCTAGCAAAATACGAATGGATTCTAGCCTAGCCACAGGAGCAAAAGTCTCCTCAAAGTCCAAACCTATGACTTGGGCATAACCTTTTGCCACAAGTCGAGCCTTGTTCCTTGTCACCACTCCGTGCTCGTCTTGTTTGTTGCGGAACACCCACTTGGTTCCCAAAACGTTTTGCTTGGGACGAGGCACCAGTGTCCAAACTTCATTTCTCTTGAAGTTATTGAGCTCTTCGTGCATGGCCAACACCCAGTCCGGATCTAGCAAGGCCTCTTCTACCCTGAAAGGCTCAATAGAAGAGACAAAAGAGTAATGCTCACAAAAATTAACTAATCTAGAGCGAGTAGTTACTCCCTTGCTAATGTCACCCAAAATCTGGTCGACGGGATGATTCCTTTGAATCGTCGCTCGAACTTGAGTTGGAGGGGCTTGTGGTGCTTCTTCCTCCATAACTTGATCATCTTGTGCTCCCCCTTGATCACACGCCTCTTCTTGATGAACCTGTTCATCGTCTTGAGTTGGGGGATGCACCATTGTTGAGGAAGAAGGTTGATCTTGCTTCTTTTGTTCCTGTGGCCTCACTTCTCCAATCGTCATGGTGCGTATTGCGGCCGTTGGAACTTCTACTTCATCTACATCATCAAGATCAACAACTTGCTCTCTTGGAGAGCCATTAGTGTCATCAAATACAACGTCGCTAGAGACTTCAACCAAACCCGATGATTTGTTGAAGACCCTATACGCCTTTATATTTGAGTCATAACCTAACAAAAACCCTTCTACAGCTTTGGGAGCAAACTTAGAATTTCTACCTTTCTTCACTAAAATATAACATTTGCTCCCAAATACACGAAAGTAAGACACATTCGGTTTGTTACCGGTTAGAAGCTCATACGAAGTCTTCTTGAGGAGGCGATGAAGGTAGACCCGGTTTATGGCGTGGCAAGCCGTGTTCACGGCTTCCGACCAAAATCGCTCGGGGGTCTTGAACTCTCCAAGCATCATCCTCGCCATGTCAATGAGAGTCCTATTCTTCCTCTCTACTACACCATTTTGCTGTGGTGTATAGGGAGCGGAGAACTCGTGCTTGATTCCTTCCTCCTCAAGGTACTCCTCCACTTGAAGATTCTTGAACTCGGACCCGTTGTCGCTCCTTATCTTCTTCACCTTGAGCTCAAACTCATTTTGAGCTCTCCTTAGGAAGCGCTTGAGGGTCCCTTGGGTTTCTGTTTTATCCTGCAAAAAGAATACCCAAGTGAAGCGGGAAAAGTCATCAACAATAACAAAACCATACTTACTTCCTCCTATGCTTAGATAGGCGACGGGTCCGAAGAGGTCCATATGAAGCATCTCCAAATGTCTTGATGTGGTCATCACATGTTTGGTATGATGAGAGCTTCCCATCTATTTACCTGCTTGACAAGCTGCGCAAGGTCTATCTTTTACGAAGGTTACATTTGTTAGACCTATTACATGTTCTCCCTTTAGAAGTTTGTGAAGGTTCTTCATCCCCACATGTGCTAAGCGGCGATGCCATAGCCAGCCCATGCTAGTCTTAGCAATTAAGCATGCATCTAGACCGGCCTCCTCTTTTGCAAAATCAACTAAGTAGAGTTTGCCGTCTAATACACCCTTAAAAGCTAATGAACCATCACTCCTTCTAAAGACAGACACATCTACATTTGTGAATAAGCAATTATATCTGAGAGCACCTAGAGGGGGGTGAATAGGTGATCCTGTAAAACTTCAAAACTTAAGCCACAAAAACTTGGTTAAGTGTTAGCGCAATAACCGCCAAGTGGCTAGAGAGGAATCTTCAACAAAACACAATAACCAACAAGAGATCAATCACAGAGATGGCACGGTGGTTATCCCGTGGTTCGGCCAAGACCAACGCTTGCCTACTCCACGTTGTGGCGTCCCAACGGACGAGGGTTGCAATCAACCTCTCTCAAGCGGTCCAAAGACCCACTTGAATACCACGATGTTTTGCTTGCTTTTCTCAATCCCGTTTGCGAGGAATCTCCACAACTTGGAGTCTCTCGCCCTTACACTTGAAATTCACAAAGAAGCACGGAGCAAGGGAGGGATTAGCAACGCACTCAAGACAAGAAATCACAGCAACACCACGCACACAAGTCGCAATGAGAGCTCACAACACAACTCAATGAGTTCACCACTCAACTAGAGCTCTAATTGCTATCGCAAAGAATCAAAGGCGCGGAATCAATGTCTTGGTGCTTAGGAATG
Organism: Zea mays; assembly: GCF_902167145.1. Taxonomy (NCBI): domain Eukaryota; kingdom Viridiplantae; phylum Streptophyta; class Magnoliopsida; order Poales; family Poaceae; genus Zea; species Zea mays. Next base: position 34,256,297 of record NC_050103.1, read on the forward strand.
TTGTAGGAATGCTTGGTGTGCTCCTCCATGCGCCTAGGGGTCCCTTTTATAGCCCCAAGGCAACTAGGAGCCGTTGAGAGCAATCTAGAAAGGCTGATCTTGCCTTCTGTCGACTGGCGCACCGGACAGTCCGGTGCACACCGGACATGTCCGGTGCCCGATTTCTTTCCATAAATGGCACAGTCGACCGTTGGCAGCCAGAGAGCCGTTGGCGCACCGGACATGTCCGGTGCACACCGGCAGTCCGGTGCCCCCTTCTAGCCGTTGGCTTGGCCACGTGTCCCGCGCAGATCGCGCGGCCGACCGTTGGCTCACCGGACAGTCCGGTGCACACCGGACAGTCCGGTGAATTATAGTCGTACGTCGCCGGTGAATTCCCGAGAGCGGCCACTTCGCTCGAGCCAGCCTGGCGCACCGGACACTGTTCGGTGCACCACCGGACAGTCCGGTGCTCCCAGACTCATCAGAGTCTTGGCTGCTCGAGCCAAGACATTTACAATTGGATTTTTCCTGTTTCCAGCACTTAGACACAATACATTAGTCCATAAAATAATGTACTAAGTCTGAGAAACATACCTTTATCCTTGATTTGTACTTTGTCCACCTTTTTACACTTAGGCACTTGTGTTGGACACTAAATCACCAAAATACTTAGAAATGGCCCAAGGGCACATTTCCCTTTCAATCTCCCCCTTTTTGGTGATTTATGCCAACACAACATAAAGCAAGTAGAACAAGTACAAAATCAATTCAACTAAGAACGCAAAATTGTTTTGATTCAAATTTGACATATATGGATCACTCTATGCCACCACTTGGTTTGTTTTTGTAAATCAAACTCAAATTTCTATCTCTAAGTCAACCACACATGTTAAGACATAAAGAGAGTCATTCCAAGAGAAATTGATTCAAGATTTCAAAAACTCCACTTTTTCCCATAATCAATACTTCTCCCCACAAGAAGCCAACATTTGACAAGAGAGACACTAAAAGAGTTTTGATAAACCAAAAGCTTTATTCTACTATTTTCAAAATCTCTCAAGTGGTAGCTAATCCATTTATCGCTTTGGCCTTTATTTTCTCCCCCTTTGGCATCAAGCACCAAAACGGGATCAATCTTGGCCCTTTAACCCCATTGCCTCACCAAAATCTTCAGATAAGAACACAAAGGCAATAAGAGTACATGAGATGAACTTGGAATAAGTTACCCTCTCATCGGAGTGCAGTGGAAGTGTCACACCCGGGTTTTAGGGATCCAAAGCCCGGGCGCGAACATAAACACCAGGTGTGCTGGGACCAAGTCTCACACATATGATGCATAGTGGCACAGGATCGAATGTCACATCTTTACTATATAACAGGAGTTCTATACAAAATAATTAAATAATTACATCATATGAGGAAACGATCCAGCAACCCAAAGTTGACTGGGAGACGACGGCCTAGACCACTCACGAACACATCGCAGCATCCTCCAAGCGCCTCATCCTGTGGTACCTGTTCTTGACCTGTGGGGTGTGTGAGACAGCAAGAGTGAGCTCACATACGTTCATCGCTCAACAAGTTGTGGGGAATAATGTGCATGAACTCGCCAAAGGTGGGAGTTCATGTGAAGTGTAAGGCTTACCAAAGAGGATGGTTAGAGCTGAGCATTGCTTTTAAAGTTGGTCAAAATTTTATTAGCAATTACTAAGTATAAGTAAATACCAACCCAATTAAGTAGTAGAACAAAAGTAACAACATCACCTGCAATGCAATGCATATGACAAATTGAATTTAAGTTCCATAATTTAATCATCAGAGAGTCCTGAGCTGCTCATGACCGTGAGCTCGGCTAGTATACCAGTTTTACACTCTGCAGAGGTGGTACCCTTTACCCACAAGTCATGTTACCCATCTGCCAAGAGATCGCGACTTCCCATACACCTCTACCGAGGAGGCGAGGCAGGGTAACACTACGAGGCCTTTACAAAGTTCCACTAGCTTCAGAAAACCCGCTACAGTTTATAGGAAGCTCCAATGCAGGAATCCCTTGCAGGACCGCCATCACAGCAAAATCCTCCCGAGGGCCTCCCCAGGAATCCCTTGCAGGACCGCCATCACAGCAAAATCCTCCCGAGGGCCTTCCCAGGAATCCCTTGCAGGACCGCCATCACAGCAAAATCCTCCCGAGGGCCTCCCTACACTGACCACTCCCCTACTGCCCTTGCCCCTTTCGGGTAAGGTAGTCCTCCACTAGCTTTCCTAATTAGTCAGCCAAGGGCGTCCCATTAAACCCTTGTGGTGGCACGTGGTTCTCAAGTTAAGCTCTATGTTCCAATTAACATTTAATGATCTTGTCATGAACATAAATAGAATAACAACATAATTGGAACATAGATGTAATGAAATATTAACCCAAAACCATATAAAGCAGTAGCAGAACTACCCAAGTGATTCAGGGGTAAACAAGGTATTCAGGACGAACAAACTAGGGTGACCTATTGGGTCCCATCAAAATTAACCTATGCAGATCATTATGATTAATCAGAACATGAGTGGGTAAAGGAAGTGATCAAGGGCACAACTTGCCTGGGACTTGAGAATCCAGGTACCAGGATGATCTTCAGGTGACACGTGACCTTGCTCTAGTCGTAGCAATACAAACAAACATTGTATAGGCAAAATTAACATTACACCAAACATAAGTACAAACTGAATAATAATAATCTACGCATTGCTACGAGGTCGTAGGAACAAGAATCACTAAATTCGGAGTTACAGTTAGAAAGTTATGGATTTCTGAAGTTATTTAGCACATAGAACAGATTAATTCAAATGAACAATTTTAATTCAAGTTTCATAGCTAAACAGTGTTACTAGTTGATATACAATATTAAAACAAAATTATAGAAACTGGAACGGGTCAATTCGGAGTTAGAATGAATTAAATACGGATTAAACAAGTTTATGGATTTATTTTTATATAAAAACCTATTTTCTAATCCATTTATTCAATTTATCCTATCACTGGACTGCGCCTTAATTAAACAGAAGCGCAGGGGGCTCGGGGATAAAATTCCTAAGGCTCAGTCGACAGTGAGCGAGGACGGCGGGTTGAATAAGAAAAACTGCAGGGGCCTTTGTGTTAATCTGCGCCCGCGAAGGGGTATCGCGGGATCACGGCCGTAGGATTAGAAATCTACGACCCGGATTAGATCCACCCCGTGGATAACTGATGCGCGACCAGCACAGTCAGATCCCGATCCTACGGTCCAAATGGATCTGGCGCCTATATGAGTCTCAACCGATCGATCCAAGATCAACGGTTAACCCCGCCCCGGCCGAAACGTTACAGCCAACCAATCTCCACCGCATAGACTCTATCCAACGGCTAAAACGTGTCCCACCAAGGATCAAATCTCAGCCTTTTACGGAGATCTAACGGTCCAGCGATCGTCATCTACCTCGCTCATCACCCGACCGAACACCCAGCCACGACGTTCGCCAGACACGGCCAAGCCATTACCGGCCGCACTTAAAGCTCGAGTCCCGCCTAAAAACTTCACTCCAGCCACCGCAAAACGAAGAGCAGAGGCCTGCGAGACTGGTACAGGAGTTCTCACCGTGGATGGAAGCAGAGCTGACCGGCCGCGGCGTGTGGATCACGGCGAGGCGCAATACCCTGGCGTCCAGAAGCTTCCTTCGCGCACGCCCCAGAGAAGATCCCGAGCGGCGCCCAAAGCCTAGGCGAGGTCGCATCCGCGGTCGATGTTGCTGGCTACACGATTCTCTCCCCTTTCTCTTTCACGGGTAACAACGGGTTTCTCTCTCCCTCTCGCGGGCAACGGCGATGGTGGCGGACTGGATAAGGTGAGAAGAAGAGGTCGTGGGGCCCGATTTATAGCCCGGGGAACGTGGATTTCAGGCTTAAACAGAATCCGTACTATCCGGTTGGTTACAACTGATTCCGCGATTTGAGCGAAGATTACCTGCGCGCTGACCCAGCAGTCCATGCCAGCGCGAGGAAGACGGAGATGGAGATGGAGACGGAGGGGATGGAGCTGGCCAAGATGGCCCACATGTAAGCGACACAAGATCTGGAGACACGCGCCCCAGCGGAGGCTGACGACTGGGTCCTTTTGGTCAGCACGTGAGGTGGCACGGAGCTGTGTGCGAGTTGGGCCGCGCAGAGAGGAGAAAGTGGGCCGCTGGTGGAGAATTTCGGCCCATGCGCATAGTAACTCTTTTTTTTTTCTTTTCCCATTTTCTGTTTCATTTCTTTCTTATTTGTAAATTTCAAATTTGAATTCAACTGATGTTGTGAACTTATTGTTCTCAATTAAATACATAATTTGAAACTACTAGTATGAATTTTATTTATAAATTTTATTTTGTATTTTATAGTATTTCCTCTTTCCTTCTTTATTTCAAACCCCTAATTCTCAATTTAGGATTCAACTTCATCTCAATTCATTGTTTTATTTCTACTAGGATTATTATTGTTATTATTTTATTGCACAAGCAAACAAAACTCCAAGGGATGCACAAGTTATTTGAGTGTCTTGTGTTAACTATTTATTCTTGTTAAGCAAAGTGTTCTCATGTGATGGTAAATAAATATAACACCCACTTAAAAATAAGAAAATAACCTTTTATATTATTATTATTATTTTTTTACAAATTGGGTATCACAAATCCTACCCCCTTAAAAAGAATCTCGTCCTCGAGATTAGTAAGAAAGAGGATATAGAGGGATTAGTATGTAATTTAGCTTTTAATTTTCCATTAGTTCGAAATTAAGAATCCATTTTTTTATTATAATCTTTAATGGGTGATAAGGAGAGTATAGATATCTAGCCACATATTATGTAGGGTAATGAATGGATAGGTTGGCATAACCAGGATTATGGTAATGAAAGACTCCATCGTGGACAATGGATCTTGATTCATCTGGTGATCTAGCTTGATCTTTGAAGTCTTGAGTTGATGCTTATCCTTTCTTGATGAGGTTGATCATCTTCGGTCTCCAATCTTGGTATCTCCATCTGAGCTAGGGAGTTGTAGTTAAGATGGCTAGGGTCTATGAGTAGGTCATTTTTTTAATCAATAGGTTCACATAAATGGATTGTGCAACTTATTGGGAGTGTATGGCTGAGTTGAGCTATGACATTAACTTAGGCTTAAGTGACTTAGGAGTATGCCTTAATCCTTGTACCAACATTAAGTTACTCACTTTAGATTGGATCAGATCTAGAATAAATTGATATGGTTATTTTAGACTCGATAAGATCTAAATAAATTCTGGATTAGCTCATGGTTGTTATTCTAAAGAGGGATAAATATGCTAATTAGGGCAAGGTGAATCCATAAGGATAAGGTAGAATCTTTTGAGGTCAGTTAGATCTATTAGGATTACATAAAATCTTTTCAAGATAAGATGAGTATCTTTTAAGATGTGATGGATCTATTAAGATAAGGGAGAATCTTTTAATATAAGAGAGAATCTTTTAAAATAAAAGAGAATCTTTTAAGATAAAATGGATCTATTAATATAGGAGAGTATCTTTTTAAGATAAGAGAATCTATTAAGATAGGAAAGGATCTTTCAAGATAAGATTGATCTATTAAAATAGATACACTTTAATGGAGAGTAATCTAGACTGTTTAGTTATCTTATGAATTCTATTTATGCCTATATGTATATGCAGATGTAATTGTGGACATTACTCCACAACTCATCATACTCAATCAAAGATCCAAATCAGACAAGTATCATAAGAACAAACATTGCAGCACATAGATACCTATAAAAAAATAGTTTTGTTTTTGGTCCTTTGAGTAGGTCTCCTATTCCTAAAGATCACTTTAGGCACAGGATTTCAAAGTGTGAAATCCACATTTGTCTTTAGAATGAAAAGGTAAGAATAATCAGAGTAAGCGGAATTAGATGAGAAAAGATTAAGAAAAGTTTAGGGAAGAATCAGAGTGGCAGAGGTAAGTAGATAATGGTTGTCCAGTTCTATCTAGGTTTCGTCCTACAGTCAACATTCCTCTGATACCACTTCTGTCACACCCGGGTTTTAGGGATCCAAAGCCCGGGCGCGAACATAAACACCAGGTGTGCTGGGACCAAGTCTCACACATATGATGCATAGTGGCACAGGATCGAATGTCACATCTTTACTATATAACAGGAGTTCTATACAAAATAATTAAATAATTACATCATATGAGGAAACGATCCAGCAACCCAAAGTTGACTGGGAGACGACGGCCTAGACCACTCACGAACACATCGCAGCATCCTCCAAGCGCCTCATCCTGTGGTACCTGTTCTTGACCTGTGGGGTGTGTGAGACAGCAAGAGTGAGCTCACATACGTTCATCGCTCAACAAGTTGTGGGGAATAATGTGCATGAACTCGCCAAAGGTGGGAGTTCATGTGAAGTGTAAGGCTTACCAAAGAGGATGGTTAGAGCTGAGCATTGCTTTTAAAGTTGGTCAAAATTTTATTAGCAATTACTAAGTATAAGTAAATACCAACCCAATTAAGTAGTAGAACAAAAGTAACAACATCACCTGCAATGCAATGCATATGACAAATTGAATTTAAGTTCCATAATTTAATCATCAGAGAGTCCTGAGCTGCTCATGACCGTGAGCTCGGCTAGTATACCAGTTTTACACTCTGCAGAGGTGGTACCCTTTACCCACAAGTCATGTTACCCATCTGCCAAGAGATCGCGACTTCCCATACACCTCTACCGAGGAGGCGAGGCAGGGTAACACTACGAGGCCTTTACAAAGTTCCACTAGCTTCAGAAAACCCGCTACAGTTTATAGGAAGCTCCAATGCAGGAATCCCTTGCAGGACCGCCATCACAGCAAAATCCTCCCGAGGGCCTCCCCAGGAATCCCTTGCAGGACCGCCATCACAGCAAAATCCTCCCGAGGGCCTTCCCAGGAATCCCTTGCAGGACCGCCATCACAGCAAAATCCTCCCGAGGGCCTCCCTACACTGACCACTCCCCTACTGCCCTTGCCCCTTTCGGGTAAGGTAGTCCTCCACTAGCTTTCCTAATTAGTCAGCCAAGGGCGTCCCATTAAACCCTTGTGGTGGCACGTGGTTCTCAAGTTAAGCTCTATGTTCCAATTAACATTTAATGATCTTGTCATGAACATAAATAGAATAACAACATAATTGGAACATAGATGTAATGAAATATTAACCCAAAACCATATAAAGCAGTAGCAGAACTACCCAAGTGATTCAGGGGTAAACAAGGTATTCAGGACGAACAAACTAGGGTGACCTATTGGGTCCCATCAAAATTAACCTATGCAGATCATTATGATTAATCAGAACATGAGTGGGTAAAGGAAGTGATCAAGGGCACAACTTGCCTGGGACTTGAGAATCCAGGTACCAGGATGATCTTCAGGTGACACGTGACCTTGCTCTAGTTGTAGCAATACAAACAAACATTGTATAGGCAAAATTAACATTACACCAAACATAAGTACAAACTGAATAATAATAATCTACGCATTGCTACGAGGTCGTAGGAACAAGAATCACTAAATTCGGAGTTACAGTTAGAAAGTTATGGATTTCTGAAGTTATTTAGCACATAGAACAGATTAATTCAAATGAACAATTTTAATTCAAGTTTCATAGCTAAACAGTGTTACTAGTTGATATACAATATTAAAACAAAATTATAGAAACTGGAACGGGTCAATTCGAAGTTAGAATGAATTAAATACGGATTAAACAAGTTTATGGATTTATTTTTATATAAAAACCTATTTTCTAATCCATTTATTCAATTTATCCTATCACTGGACTGCGCCTTAATTAAACAGAAGCGCAGGGGGCTCGGGGATAAAATTCCTAAGGCTCAGTCGACAGTGAGCGAGGACGGCGGGTTGAATAAGAAAAACTGCAGGGGCCTTTGTGTTAATCTGCGCCCGCGAAGGGGTATCGCGGGATCACGGCCGTAGGATTAGAAATCTACGACCCGGATTAGATCCACCCCGTGGATAACTGATGCGCGACCAGCACAGTCAGATCCCGATCCTACGGTCCAAATGGATCTGGCGCCTATATGAGTCTCAACCGATCGATCCAAGATCAACGGTTAACCCCGCCCCGGCCGAAATGTTACAGCCAACCAATCTCCACCGCATAGACTCTATCCAACGGCTAAAACGTGTCCCACCAAGGATCAAATCTCAGCCTTTTACGGAGATCTAACGGTCCAGCGATCGTCATCTACCTCGCTCATCACCCGACCGAACACCCAGCCACGACGTTCGCCAGACACGGCCAAGCCATTACCGGCCGCACTTAAAGCTCGAGTCCCGCCTAAAAACTTCACTCCAGCCACCGCAAAACGAAGAGCAGAGGCCTGCGAGACTGGTACAGGAGTTCTCACCGTGGATGGAAGCAGAGCTGACCGGCCGCGGCGTGTGGATCACGGCGAGGCGCAATACCCTGGCGTCCAGAAGCTTCCTTCGCGCACGCCCCAGAGAAGATCCCGAGCGGCGCCCAAAGCCTAGGCGAGGTCGCATCCGCGGTCGATGTTGCTGGCTACACGATTCTCTCCCCTTTCTCTTTCACGGGTAACAACGGGTTTCTCTCTCCCTCTCGCGGGCAACGGCGATGGTGGCGGACTGGATAAGGTGAGAAGAAGAGGTCGTGGGGCCCGATTTATAGCCCGGGGAACGTGGATTTCAGGCTTAAACAGAATCCGTACTATCCGGTTGGTTACAACTGATTCCGCGATTTGAGCGAAGATTACCTGCGCGCTGACCCAGCAGTCCATGCCAGCGCGAGGAAGACGGAGATGGAGATGGAGACGGAGGGGATGGAGCTGGCCAAGATGGCCCACATGTAAGCGACACAAGATCTGGAGACACGCGCCCCAGCGGAGGCTGACGACTGGGTCCTTTTGGTCAGCACGTGAGGTGGCACGGAGCTGTGTGCGAGTTGGGCCGCGCAGAGAGGAGAAAGTGGGCCGCTGGTGGAGAATTTCGGCCCATGCGCATAGTAACTCTTTTTTTTTTCTTTTCCCATTTTCTGTTTCATTTCTTTCTTATTTGTAAATTTCAAATTTGAATTCAACTGATGTTGTGAACTTATTGTTCTCAATTAAATACATAATTTGAAACTACTAGTATGAATTTTATTTATAAATTTTATTTTGTATTTTATAGTATTTCCTCTTTCCTTCTTTATTTCAAACCCCTAATTCTCAATTTAGGATTCAACTTCATCTCAATTCATTGTTTTATTTCTACTAGGATTATTATTGTTATTATTTTATTGCACAAGCAAACAAAACTCCAAGGGATGCACAAGTTATTTGAGTGTCTTGTGTTAACTATTTATTCTTGTTAAGCAAAGTGTTCTCATGTGATGGTAAATAAATATAACACCCACTTAAAAATAAGAAAATAACCTTTTATATTATTATTATTATTTTTTTACAAATTGGGTATCACAGGAAGTCTTTCATGGTCCAAGTCCACCGTTTCCCTTTCAAACCTCCTTTGAGACTCCTTTGTTGAGGTCGGTGTGTCCGTCGGTTCCCATCGGAGTCTTTGTGGGCTTGGCGTCCTTCATCCCAAACCGCTTCAGCAAGTCTTGCGTGTACTTCGTTTGGGAGATGAAAGTGTCGTCCTTGAGTTGCTTCACTTGGAACCCAAGGAAGTAGTTCAACTCGCCCATCATCGACATCTCGAATTTCTGCGTCATAACCCTGCTAAACTCTTCACAAGACTTTTGATTAGTAGAACCAAATATTATGTCATCGACATAAATTTGGCACACAAAAAGATCACCATCGCAAGTCTTAATAAAAAGAGTTGGATCGGCTTTCCCAACCTTGAAAGCATTAGCAATTAAAAAGTCTCTAAGGCATTCATACCATGCTCTTGGGGCTTGCTTAAGTCCATAGAGCGCCTTAGAGAGCTTACACACGTGGTCGGGGTACCGTTCATCCTCGAAGCCAGGGGGTTGTTCCACGTACACCTCCTCCTTGATCGGTTCGTTGAGGAAAGCGCTCTTCACATCCATTTGGTACAACCTGAAAGAATGGTGAGCGGCATATGCTAGCAAGATACGAATTGATTCTAGCCTAGCCACAGGAGCAAAAGTCTCCTCAAAGTCCAAACCTGCGACTTGGGCATAACCTTTTGCCACAAGTCGAGCCTTGTTCCTCGTCACCACCCTGTGCTCGTCCTGTTTGTTGCGGAACACCCACTTGGTTCCCACAACATTTTGCTTGGGACGAGGCACCAGTGTCCAAACTTCATTGCGCTTGAAATTGTTGAGTTCCTCCTGCATGGCCAACATCCAGTCCGGATCTAGCAAGGCCTCTTCTACCCTGAAAGGCTCAATAGAAGAGACAAAGGAGTAATGCTCACAGAAATTAACTAATCTTGAACGAGTAGTTACTCCCTTGCTAATATCACCCAATATTTGGTCGACGGGATGATCCCTTTAACTCGTCGCTCGAACTTGGGTTGGAGGTGCCTGAGGTGCTTCTTCTTCTTCAACTTGATCATCCTGTGCTCCCCCTTGATCATGCGCCTCCACTTGAGGTACCTGTTCGTCATCTTGGGATGGGGGATGCACCATAGTTGAGGAAGACAGTTGATCTTGCTCCAATTGTTCCTGAGGCCACACATCTCCTATCACCATGGTGCGTATCGTGGCCGTTGGAACATCTTCTTCATCTACATCATCAAGATCAACAACTTGCTCTCTTGGAGAGCCATTAGTCTCATCAAATACAACGTCGCTAGAGACTTCAACCAAACCCAATGATTTGTTGAAGACCCTATACGCCTTTGTATTTGAATCATAACCTAATAAAAACCCTTCTACAACTTTGGGAGCAAATTTAGAGGTCCTACCTTTCTTCACAAGAATATAACACTTGCTCCCAAAAACACGAAAATAAGATACATTGGGTTTGTTACCAGTTAGCAGCTCGTATGAAGTCTTCTTGAGGAGGCGGTGAAGGTAGACCCTGTTGATGGCGTGGCAAGCCGTGTTCACGGCTTCCGACCAAAAACGCTCGGGGGTCTTGAACTCTCCAAGCATAGTCCTCGCCATATCAATGAGCGTCCTGTTCTTCCTCTCTACCACACCATTTTGCTGAGGTGTGTAGGGAGCAGAGAACTCGTGCTTGATCCCTTCCTCCTCAAGGAACTCCTCCACTTGAAGATTCTTGAATTCGGACCCGTTGTCGCTCCTTATCTTCTTCACCTTGAGCTCAAACTCATTTTGAGCTCTCCTGAGGAAGCGCTTGAGGGTCCCTTGGGTTTCAGACTTATCCTGCAAAAAGAACACCCAAGTGAAGCGAGAAAAGTCATCAACAATAACTAGACCATACTTACTTCCTCCTATGCTCAGATAGGCGACGGGTTCGAAGAGGTCCATATGCAACAGCTCCAGAGGTCTTGAAGTGGTCATCACATTCTTGCTGTGATGTGCTCCTCCCACTTGTTTACCTGCTTGACAAGCTGCACAAGGTCTATCTTTTTCGAATTGTACATTGGTTAGACCTATCACGTGTTCTCCCTTTAGAAGCTTGTGGAGGTTCTTCATCCCCACATGTGCTAAGCGGCGATGCCACAACCAGCCCATGCAAGTCTTAGCCATTAAGCATGCATCTAGACCGGCCTCCTCTTTTGCAAAATCAACTAAATAAAGTTTGCCGTCTAGTACACCCTTAAAAGCTAGTGAACCATCACATCTTCTAAAGACAGACACATCTACATTTGTAAATAGACAATTATATCCCATATTACATAATTGACTGACAGATAGTAAATTATATCCAAGAGACTCAACTAAAAACACATTAGAGATAGAGTGCTCATTTGATATTGCAATCTTGCCTAAACCTTTCACCTTGCCTTGGTTCCCATCACCGAATATGATTGAATCTTGGGAATCCTTATTCTTGACGTAGGAGGTGAACATCTTCTTCTCCCCCGTCATGTGGTTTGTGCATCCGCTGTCGATAATCCAGCTTGAGCCCCCGGATGCATAAACCTGCAAGGCAAATTTAGGCTTGGGTCTTAGGTACCCAACTCTTGTTGGGTCCTACAAGGTTAGTCACAATTTCCTTAGGGACCCAAATGCAAGTTTTATCACCCTTGCATTTTGCCCCTAATTTCCTAGCAACTATCTTCCTATCCTTTCTACAAATAGCAAAGGAAGCATTTAAAGCATGATAAATTGTAGAGGGACCATTCATAACTTTTCTAGGAACATGAACAATATTCTTCCTAGGCACATGATGAATATTTTTCCTAGGCATATCTCTACCATGCATATAGGAAGAACTGGAAGCATACATAGCATAAGAGTCATAGGCATGTGAATCAAAAGCATTACAACTCCTATGAGACTGTCTTCTATCATTGTACATAAAAGCATGGTTCTTTTTAGTACTACTTGCCATAGGGACCTTCCCTTTCTCCTTGGCGGAGATGGGAGCCTTATGGCTTGTTAAGTTCTTGGCTTCCCTCTTGAAGCCAAGCCCATCCTTAATTGAGGGGTGTCTACCAATCGTGTAGGCATCCCTAGCAAATTTTAGTTTATCAAAATCACTTTTGCTAGCCTTAAGTTGGGCATTAAGACTAGCCATTTCATCATTTAACTTTGCAATAGAAGCTATGTGTTCACTACAAGCATCAATATCAAAATCTTTACATCTATTGCAAATAACAACATTTTCTACACAAGTTGTTGATTTACTAGCTATTTCTAACTTAGCATTCAAATTATCATTAATGCTTCTTAAGCTAGAAATTGTCTCATGGCAAGAAGATAATTCACAAGAAAGCATTTCATTTCTCTTAACTTCTAAGGCATGAGATTTTTGAGCTTCTACAAATTTGTCATGTTCTTCATACAACAAGTCCTCTTGTTTTTCTAAAAGCCTATTTTTATCATTCAAGGCATCAATCAATTCGTTAATTTTATCTACCTTGGTTCTATCTAGGCCCTTAAATAGACATGAATAATCTATTTCATCCTCATCACTAGATTCGTCCTCACTTGAAGAAGCATAGGTAGAGTCTCGAGTACATACCTTCTTCTCCCTTGCCATAAGGCATGTATGACGCTCGTTGGGGAAGAGAGATGACTTGTTGAAGGCGGTGGCGGCGAGTCCTTCATTGTCGGAGTCGGACGAGGAGCAATCTGAATCCCACTCCTTGCCAAGATGTGCCTCGCCCTTTGCCTTCTTATAGTTCTTCTTTTTCTCCCTCTTGTTCCCTTGATCCTGATCACTATCATTGTCGAGACAGTTAGCAATAAAATGACCAAGCTTACCACATTTGAAGCATGAGCGCTTCCCCTTGGTTTTGGTCTTGCTTGGCTGTCCCTTGCGCCCCTTAAGCGCCGTCTTGAATCTCTTGATGATGAGGGCCATCTCTTCATCATTAAGTCCGGCCGCCTCAATTTGTGCTACCTTGCTGGGTAACGCCTCCTTGCTCCTTGTTGCCTTGAGAGCAATGGGTTGAGGCTCATTGATTGGACCGTTTAGAGCGTCGTCCATGTACCTTGCTTCCTTGATCATCATTCGCCCGCTTACAAATTTTCCAAGGACTTCTTCGGGCGACATTTTGGTGTACCTGGGATTCTCACGAATGTTATTCACCAAATGAGGATCAAGAACGGTAAAGGACCTTAGCATCAATCGGACGACGTCGTGGTCTGTCCATCGCGTGCTTCCGTAGCTCCTTATTTTGTTGATAAGGGTCTTGAGCCGGTTGTATGTTTGTGTTGGCTCCTCGCCCCTTATCATCGCGAATCGTCCAAGCTCGCCCTCCACCAACTCCATCTTGGTGAGCAAGGTGACGTCGTTCCCCTCATGTGAAATCTTGAGGGTGTCCCAGATCTGCTTGGCGTTATCCAAGCCGCTCACTTTGTGGTATTCATCCCTGCACAATGAAGCTAGAAGAACAGTAGTAGCTTGTGCATTCTTATGAATTTGCTCATTAATGAACATGGGACTATCCGAACTATCAAAGTGCATTCCACTCTCTACAATCTCCCATATACTAGGATGGAGAGAGAACAAGTGACTACGCATTTTGTGACTCCAAAATCCGTAGTCGTCTCCATCAAAATGAGGAGGTTTACCAAGTAGAATAGATAATAAATGAGCATTTGCACTTTGAGGAATACGCGAATAATCGAAAGAAAAGTTCGAGTTAACCGTCTTTCGTTTGTCGTAGTCGTTGTCGTCGTTGTCCTTGTGGGAAGAAGTGGACTCATCACTGTCGTCGTAGTAGACGATCTCCTTAATGCGCCTTGTCTTCTTCTTCCCATCTTTTCGTCTATGGCCCGAGCCCGAGTCGGTAGGCTTGTCATCCTTCGGCTCGTTGATGAAAGATTCCTTCTCTTTATCGTTGATCACGATACCCTTCCCCTTAGGATCCATCTCTTCGGGCGGTTAGTCCCTTTGTGAAGAGAACGGCTTTGATACCAATTGAGAGCACCTAGAGGGGGGGTGAATAGGTGATCCTGTAAAACTTCAAAACTTAAGCCACAAAAACTTGGTTAAGTGTTAGCGCAATAACCGCCAAGTGGCTAGAGAGGAATCTTCAACAAAACACAATAACCAACAAGAGATCAATCACAGAGATGGCACGGTGGTTATCCCGTGGTTCGGCCAAGACCAACGCTTGCCTACTCCACGTTGTGGCGTCCCAACGGACGAGGGTTGCAATCAACCCCTCTCAAGCGGTCCAAAGACCCACTTGAATACCACGATGTTTTGCTTGCTTTTCTCAATCCCGTTTGCGAGGAATCTCCACAACTTGGAGTCTCTCGCCCTTACACTTGAAATTCACAAAGAAGCACGGAGCAAGGGAGGGATTAGCAACGCACTCAAGACAAGAAATCACAGCAACACCACGCACACAAGTCGCAATGAGAGCTCACAACACAACTCAATGAGTTCACCACTCAACTAGAGCTCTAATTGCTATCGCAAAGAATCAAAGGCGCGGAATCGATGTCTTGGTGCTTAGGAATGTTGTAGGAATGCTTGGTGTGCTCCTCCATGCGCCTAGGGGTCCCTTTTATAGCCCCAAGGCAACTAGGAGCCGTTGAGAGCAATCTAGAAAGGCTGATCTTGCCTTCTGTCGACTGGCGCACCGGACAGTCCGGTGCACACCGGACATGTCCGGTGCCCGATTTCTTTCCATAAATGGCACAGTCGACCGTTGGCAGCCAGAGAGCCGTTGGCGCACCGGACATGTCCGGTGCACACCGGTAGTCTGGTGCCCCCTTCTAGCCGTTGGCTTGGCCACGTGTCCCGCGCAGATCGCGCGGCCGACCGTTGGCTCACCGGACAGTCCGGTGAATTATAGTCGTACGTCGCCGGTGAATTCCCGAGAGCGGCCACTTCGCTCGAGCCAGCCTGGTGCACCGGACACTGTCCGGTGCACCACCGGACAGTCCGGTGCTCCCAGACTCAGCAGAGTCTTGGCTGCTCGAGCCAAGACATTTACAATTGGATTTTTCCTGTTTCCAGCACTTAGACACAATACATTAGTCCATAAAACAATGTACTAAGTCTGAGGAACATACCTTTATCCTTGATTTGTACTTTGTCCACCTTTTTACACTTAGGCACTTGTGTTGGACACTAAATTACCAAAATACTTAGAAATGGCCCAAGGGCACATTTCCCTTTCAATATCCCATATTACATAATTGACTAACTGACAAAAGATTATATCCTAGCGACTCTACTAAAAATACATTGGAGATAGAGTGCTCATTTGAGATGGCAATCTTGCCTAAACCTTTAACCTTGCCTTGATTCCTGTCACCGAATATGATTGAGTCTTGGGAATCCTTGTTCTTGACGTAGGAGGTGAACATCTTCTTCTCCCCCGTCATGTGGTTTGTGCATCCGCTGTCGATAATCCAGCTTGATCCCCCGGATGCATAAACCTGCAAGGCAGATTAGGCTTGGGTCTTAGGTACCCAACTCTTGTTGGGTCCTACAAGGTTAGTAACAATAGCCTTAGGGACCCAAATGCAAGTTTTATCTCCCTTGCATTTTGCCCCTAATTTTCTAGCAACTACTCTCTTATCCTTTCTACAAATAGCAAAGGAAGCATTGCAGGCATGGTAAATTGTAGAATGTTCATTACTCACTTTCCTAGGTGCATGAACAACATTTCTTCTAGGCATATGATGAATAACATTTTTCCTAGCCAAATTTCTATCATTCATAATAGAAGAACTAGAAGCAATCATGGCATGAGAATTAAAAGCATCATAACTTCTATGAACATTCCTAGAAAATCTCCTATCATGGTACATGAAAGCATGGTTCTTTTGAACACTATTAGTCATAGGGGCCTTCCCTTTCTCCTTGGCGGAGATGGGAGCCTTATGACTTGTTAAGTTCTTGGCTTCTCTCTTAAAGCCAAGCCCATCCTTAATTGAGGGGTGTCTACCAATCGTGTAGGCATCCCTTGCAAATTTTAGTTTATCAAATTCACTTTTGCTAGTCTTAAGTTGGGCATTAAGACTAGCCACTTCATCACTTAATTTAGAAATGCAAACTAGGTGTTCACTACAAGCATCAACATTAAAATCTTTACACCTATTGCAAATCATTACATGTTCTACACAAGAGGTTGATTTATTAGCTATTTCTAACTTAGCATTCAAGTCATCATTGATACTCTTTAAGCTAGAAATAGATTCATGGCATGTAGACAATTCACATGAAAGCATTTCATTTCTTTTAACTTCTAAAGCAAGAGAATTTTGTGCACTTACAAATTTATCATGCTCTTCATATAAAAGATCTTCTTGCTTTTCTAAAAGATTATTTTTCTCATTCAAAGCATCAATCAATTCATTGATCTTATCAATTTTAGTTCTATCTAGGCCTTTGAATAAATATGCATAGTCTATTTCATCATCACTAGATTCATCTTCACTTGAAGAAGCATAAGTAGTATTGTTTTGAGTACATACCTTCTTCTCCTTTGCCATGAGGCATGTGTGATGCTCGTTGGGGAAGAGGGATGATTTGTTGAAGGCCGAGGCGGCGAGTCCTTCATTGTCGGAGTCGGACGACGAGCAATTCGAGTCCCACTCCTTGCCAAGATGTGCCTCGCCCTTAGCCTTCTTGTAATTCTTCTTCTTTTCCCTCTTCTTCTCTTGTTCCTGATCACTATCATTATCGGGACGATTAGCGATAAAATGACCAATCTTACCACACTTGAAGCAGGAGCGCTTTCCTTTTGTCTTGCTTTTGTTGGGATGCTCCTTGCGACTTTTGAGCGCCGTCTTGAAACGCTTGATGATGTGAGCCATTTCTTCCTCGTTAAGCCCGGCCGCCTCAATTTGTGCCACCTTGCTAGGTAGCGCCTCCCTGCTACTAGTTGCCTTGAGAGCAATGGCTTGAGGCTCATGGATTGGGCCATTCAACGCATCATCAACTTATCTTGCCTCCTTGATCATCATCCGCCCGCTTACAAACTTCCCAAGTATTTCCTCGAGCGTCATCTTGGTGTACTTAGGATTCTCACGAATATTGTTTACAAGATGTGGATCAAGGATAGTGAAGGACCTTAGCATTTTGGACGTCGTGGTCCGTCCATCGCGTGCTTCCATAGCTCCTTATTTTGTTGACGAGGGTCTTGAGCCTGTTGTACGTTTGGGTTGGCTCCTCCCCCTAATCATCGCGAACCTTCCTAGTTCGCCTTCCACCAACTCCATCTTCGTGAGCATGGTGACGTCGTTCCCCTCATGCGAGATCTTGAGGGTGTCCCAAATCTGCTTGGCGTTATCCAAGCCGCTCACCTTATGATATTCATCCCTGCACAGTGATGCTAAAAGGACAGTAGTAGCTTGTGCATTTTTGTGAATTTGTTCATTTATAAACATGGGACTATCCTTACTATCAAATTGCATTCCATTTTCTACTATCTCCCATATACTTGGATGGAGAGAGAACAGGTGGCTACGCATTTTGTGACTCCAAAATCCGTAGTCCTCTCCATCAAAGTGAGGAGGTTTACCGAGGGGAATGGAAAGCAAATGAGTATTGGAGCTTTGCGGAATACGAGAATAGTCAAAAGAAAAGTTTGAATTGACCGTTTTCTTTTTCTCGTGGTCGTCGTCGTCCTGTTGGGAAGAGGAAGATTCGTCGCTGTCGTAGTAGACTATCTCCTTGATGCGCCTTGTTTTCTTCTTCTTCCCGTCTTTTCTTTTGTGGCTCGAGCCCGAGTCAGTAGGCTTGTCATCTTTTGGATCATTGACGAAGGACTCCTTCTCCTTATCATTGACCACCATCCCCTTGCCCTTAGGATCCATCTCTTCGGGCGATTAGTCCCTTACGTGAAGAGAACGACTCTGATACCAATTGAGAGCACCTAGAGGGGGGGTGAATAGGTGATCCTGTAAAAACTTGAAACTTAATCCACAAAGCTTGATTAGGAGTTAGCCAGTAAAGCCAAGTGGCTAGAGAGGAGTTCTTGCAAAACACAATAACCACAAGAAGATCAACACAGATAGACACAGTGTTTTATCCCGTGGTTCGGCCAAGTCCAACACTTGCCTACTCCACGTTGTGGCTTCCCAACGGACGAGGGTTGCACTCAACCCCTCTCAAGCGATCCAAAGACCCACTTGAATACCACGGTGTTTTGCTTTGTTTACTATATCCCGCTTGCGAGGAATCTCCACAACTTGGAGCCTCTCGCCTTTACAATTTGATGTTCACAAAGAAGCACAGAAGTAAGGATGGGATGAGCAACGCACTCAAGACACAAAATCAGAGCACAACACGCACACAAGTCACAACTCGAGCTCACAACACAACCCGAAGAGTTCTCTACTCAAATGGAGCTCTAGTTGCTATCACAAAGAATCAAATGCGCGGAATTGGAGTCTTGGTGCTTAGGAATGCTTAGAGAATGCTTGGTGTACTCCTCCATGCGCCTAGGGGTCCTTTTTATAGCCCCAAGGCAGCTAGGAGCCGTTGAGAGCATTCCAGGAAGGCAATTCTTGCCTTCTGTCGCCTGGCGCACCAGATAGTCCGGTGCAGATTTCTTTCCTGTTTTGGTGCAGCCGACCGTTGGCGATTTGGAGCCGTTGGCGCACCGGACACTGTCCGGTGCACACCGGACAGTCCGGTGCCCCCTTCAGACCGTTGGCCCGGCCATGCGTCACGCGCGGATTGCGCGGCCGACCGTTGGCGCGCCCGACCGTTGGCTCACCGGACAGTCCGGTGCTCACCGGACAGTCCGGTGCACATCGGACAGTCTGGTGAATTTTAGTCGTACGCCGCCGACGATTTCCCGAGAGCGGGCTTTTCACCAGAGCCAGCCTGGCGCACCGGACACTGTCCGGTGCACCACCGGACAGTCCGGTGCACCCAGACCGAGAAGCCTTTTGGCTGTACACAACCAACTTCTTCATGATTGTTTCTCCTGTTTCTAGCACTTAGACACAATACATTAGTCTTCAAAACAACGTAGTAAGTCTAGAAACATACCTTTAATCTTGATTTGTACTTCTAGATTCCTTGGCATAATTTAACACTTAAGCACTTGTGTTGGACACTTAATCACCAAAATACTTAGAAATGGCCCAAGGGCACATTTCCCTTTCACCTGCGTACGCGCGGACCGTCCGGCCCTAGGGCGCGGACCGTCCGGTCGTCAGGCAGGAGCCCTAGCCTTGCACCAGACCGCGGACCGTCCGGCCCCAGGCCGCGGACAGTCCGCCCCTGTGCAGAGAGCACTACCGCGCCTCGCACCAGGCCGCGGACAGTCCGGCCCCCGCGCGCGGACCGTCCGCCCCTATGCAGAGGGCACCGCCACGGTTCTTGTTGAGTGTTTGGCGCTCCAAAAAGGCGTCAACACATGCCTAGCTAATGGAAGACTGCAGACATACGTAACCCATGCCTCAAGGCAACCTTGGTGCTCACTAGGGGTGAAAATGGATGGATACAGACGGATAATAGGTCATCCCGTATCCTACCCTAATATATTTTAATCGGATTCGGGACCGGATACGGATAGTTAGAAACAGGACGGATACGGATATAGGGACCGGATATTTATTCGGGCGGATAAGAGACGGATACAGATATTGTGTAGTCAGATACATTGTGGATAACATGTACTTATCGGATAATGAATACATTCGCTATAATTCAGTTGGTCCAACATGGTAATAATACAACATAGTACTCTAACATAAGTTCACATCACCCAAGAGTTCGACCGCGAGGCGCCTCCTATTGTTGTTGCCGAGACGCCGGAGCCGATGACGACGACCGGCGACGACGATGGGTGGCGACGAGTTGGGACCGGACCTGCTGGCATGGGGCGGCTACATCGTGCGAGCGCGGGTGAACATCGCCTGGCTGGCTGGCTGCAGACTTGCACGGAAGCCGTTGTGGCGCGGTGGCAGGGTCGAAGTGGCACACGCCGGTGGCGGCGCGGCGGTGCAGTCGGTCGGTCTCCAGTGCCAGAGCTGCGGCGGCGCCTTGCCCAGTCCTAGCGTCTGGCCGTCCGCCCAAGCCAAGACCCGATCACCCGAGTGCACTAAAAAAATTAACGGGCCTCAGCAGCCTCAGCCTTTGGCTACGGCCCACACACATATGGGCTGACGACCGTGAGAGCCTGAGACGCACGGCTGAGACGCATGGTGGAGAAAAGGTACCGGGTACCCGGCAGCTGGGTACCCGTATCCGCTCGCCAGTTTCAGGTATTTACCGGGTATTGGCTGTTCTGTATCCGTCCCGTATCCGATGAGTTTTTATCCGGATAGTACCCGTATCCATCTCGGATGAAAAAAATACTCATACCCATATCCGAAAAATGGTCCCGAACCAGTACCCGTTTTGGGTACCCTACCCGTTTTCACTCCTAGTGCTCACATTATTTATATATAGATTATTCATTTCCAATAATCATACGTACATATAAATATTAAATATTCTTTCACATAATTTCATCGTACGAAAAATATTCTTAATTTCCTTCTACATATATATAGCAAATGCGGGTATGTGGGTTCACAGTGAACTCGTAATCTTTGTGAAGTTGTCAATTTTGAACTTGTGATTTTAAAACTTGTCATATTGTTAACTTGTAATAATTGTGAACTTGTTATATTGGAATATTTTTATATTTGTATGGTTACCGATCGTATTTAAAATTCTGATCGTTATCTGTGTATTTTCCGTACCGAACCTCCAATATTGATACTGTTTCCGTTTCTAAAGTTACCATATTTTATGTCATTTCCGATATAAAATATAAAAACGGACACAGACACAGTTGGAGCCGTGGAACCAATCCGACCTCAAATCTACAATACTGCAAAGCATGCGAGGGGCCTGGTTTGTGTTTCCTAGAAGAAGATTGGCTGCACTTTTACACTACTAAAACAAGCTTCCCTCGATAATCAAATGTATGGATTTTCACCATTTCTTCATTATATTGACAACACCCTTCTCTGGCAAAACTACCGTGCTAACAATCTAACATCTTCGAAGCTTATACCAAAGAAAGAAACAATCCATGGAGGTCACAAGTTTACATGAATTTTCAAACAATAAAAATTGGTAACCTCTTGCATGCATGCATGCTGGTAGGTACCGTTGGTCTTGGAAGTTTTTGACAGCAAGAGACTTCTATGCTATACTCCAGCGCGCGCACTGATCGAAGCTCATCATCAGACATGGCTAGATGCTTCTCCCCGGTCGGAGGCCAGAAGAGGCGAGGACGCTGTTTCTTTGCTGCATTGGGAGGCCTTGCTGTTCATGTAGATCGCGTAGACGATCAGCTGGATGGTGCCAAGCACGAAGCCTATCCCATTGGGGATCTGCATGCAGAGAGCGATCGAGAGGTTCTGTTTAGTATGGGTAGCGGAAAAGACAGAGGTTGGGGAAGAAGATCGAGAAGAACAGAGAGGCTTTAAACATTACCCCGAGGAAGATGTCGCGGTCAAGCACCGCGTACGTTGCCCAGACGCCTCCGTTGAGGAAGAGGAAGAAGGACAGGAAGAATGGCATGAACTCCACGCTCTTTGTCGTGATCACCGTTTTCTGAAAATGTAGGTACAACGAGATGACGGGTAAAAATGAGGTGCCGGTGATACTAATCACACATCCATTACGTTGCAGGGTACGGTGAATTTCATCGCGTATTGTTCTATTCTATGGTTAGTTGCTCTGCATGGGCCTGTTCAGGCAATCGCCAACTCATGCGAAGCCATGGTTATAGGTTCCCTGAGCTGGAATCAACTTTTTTCAATTCAAGTATTCAACTTGCATTGGCATGGGTTAATTATTGCTTATGTTTTCTTAGATAATTTTTTAATTTAAAATTTAAGGGCGTTCATATAGTGGTATTTTGTGAATTTATACAATACTTGATGTATGTGTTATATATATATATATATATATATATGTGTCTAGATTTAGGACCAAAGCGAGTATTGTTTATTATAAATTTAGTTAAATTTAAACTACTCTGACAGATAGGGATATCATAGTTATATTTGCTTCACGGACGGAGCGGGTAATTTTGTAAGAAAACGTGAAGCAACAGGGATGTGACATGACCCCGGGAAGGGATGGGTGGTCTGGTTGAATTTGGCGCCACGTACGGTCCTGGTTTCGCTTTCGATGGAACCAATCAGAAAATATCGATGGAACCAATCAGAAAATTCAGAGAGCGAAACCCCACCCGACGAGGACCGCAAGAACACGTACGGCCGACACAAATAGCAGGTCCGGCCTGTCAATACAGCTAAGGTAATGGCATGGACATGATGACATGTCGCGATATTAATTTTGCCAAGAGTTTGGAATCTGTAGGAGTCACGTCGTGCACTCGTAGTACTACTAGAGTATGCTACCCATTTTACACACGTGCTTCTCGGTAAACCCAAGCAACACACGGAGTACGCTTTCTTTCTCTCTATGGCAAACAATTGTGAACACAAGTTGATTTGTCCCTTGTGGTTCGAGTTGATGATAAGTGATTGTCAACGGATAGTATTTTGATGTAGTCGGTGGACTGACCAGAGTATGAGTTATGTATTGTGCAACCATGTCTCTCGGCTTATGGTGTGCAGGTGTGAAGTACATGTATGTTGTTCAATGGCGAATGTGAAGGTCACACGAGGGTTTATGCCGATAGACGGAGAGTGATGAAAGACGAGCACTAGGACTTGACCAAGGGGTCGGAGGAGCCGGTTGACAAGTTGTGGTGGCTCACACCTAGGACACGCACTAGCGCGAGGACATGACAGAGTGGCTTGTGTCGCACTGTCGCCGATGCGGTCAAGGACTAATGGGACATGTGTCCAGGACGTGGGGACGCGCATGCGATGCACTACTCGCGGTGGTTTTGTGGTTGAGCCTCAAAACCACCCATCTGCTGGTTTTGCTGAGTTTGGGCCTCAAAACTTGACGGTGGCGGTTTCGGCAGGAATCAGAGGTGGCACATGACATCATCACAAAGGGTGTGTCGAGGCGAAGCAACTTTGTGTAGAGCGCGTGGTCGTCTGATCAAAATCCTAGGAGTTGATCCATTTTGCCCCGGCTAAGTGGATATGATGTATCCATCACCTCTATAAATAGATATGTGGGCTTTTATTGACATCCATCTCTTTTGGCAAAATTCATTTGGTTTTTGTTTAGAATACCCATATTCTAAACAAAAACCAATAAACCAAATGAACTTAGCCAAAGAATACCGGTATTCTAAACAAAAAACCAAATGTATCTAGGGGTACCATTTTGAAATCGTAAGATTACTATTTGGCCGATGTGCTTCTGGTTTGAACGATTTCTTCATCTCAATTGAAGTTAAGTGCTAAATTTTAGTTTTTTGTAATAAAATTTGATTGGCTCTCATTCACCTCTTCTGGTCCTTCACAAATAAGGTCTAAATTTAAGTTTTTAACAATAAAATTTGATTGGCTCTAATTCACCCCTTCTGGTCATTTCACCGGTCCTTCAAAAATAAGGTCTTTAATTTCGATTGTCTAATATCAGTTGATAATCCAGTACTATAGCCGGTTGTGAACCGATGCTCACATTTTTTTTCTAATAGCTACTGTTCTTGCACAAAATGTGTGATGTAGAATTAAGTAAATAAAGAATCGTATGTAGAGGACAACGCGTGTTCCTTGCATGGTGATTATTTAATTCTGTGGAATACTCTACCCCGTTAACTGCCCAGAGAACCAATAACCAGCTAATAATCTTTTAAAAAAGAAAAGGACAAAATAATAATACGGCAAACTTGATTTTGCAAGAAATGGTAATAAGTTGACCAATCTTTGCTTGTCTCTCATGACATAATATATGATTTCTGTATAAGTTAATCTGCATCAAACCGAAGCAATGTTCTCTTTTCATTCAAATTAAAATCTAAATATGTTTATTTTTAATTTATTTATTTATGGCTTGTAAACCATCATTAATTTCTAGTATCTGAATTTGAGTCTCTAACTATACTTGTGGAAATAGTTTCATATAATCCTAACAAATAGAAATTAAAGGCAGAGGGAGGAATTCGATTTGGCATGCCAGAGAAGAAAGATATCAAAGGAAAAAAATCTGTCATCCAATTATCGGCGTGAGGTCGTCCCTAACTTTTAGTCGTAGCACACCGTGTATATAGCCGTAAAATCATACTTTCTACACAGTTTTACGCTGTAATATGTATTATTTACAAAGTGGAGCAAAAGATAGGAGGTGGAACGAGTAAGGTTGCTTGCACGTGCCCCACACGGCCACACCTAGCTACAAGCACCAAAATATAAATTTACTTTTTATTATACCTAATAAAAGCTTTAGAAATGATTCGTTGAGGTATATAATGTAATATTAATATTATTATATGGATTTTACATACAGCTTATGTACCATATATATCTATATTTATTATATTATTCCTGCAAGTGGAATTGTGGAAGTGGATCGAACATCTGCTAAAAATAAGAGAAAAAACAGGGGCAGTTGAGGACCTACATACTAAGAAAT
This sequence comes from Zea mays, assembly GCF_902167145.1. Classification (NCBI taxonomy): domain Eukaryota; kingdom Viridiplantae; phylum Streptophyta; class Magnoliopsida; order Poales; family Poaceae; genus Zea; species Zea mays. The sequence continues at coordinate 34,281,358 of NC_050103.1, forward strand.
GTTTTTCTATTGTACAATATCCCTGACACATGATTCTCCCCCAAAATATATAACTATTTCCACAATATGTCACTATATATCCCTATTGCTTGGGGCACATGTGTTTTGCTTGGACTTCTGTCCTTATATTTAATAAATAATCATGAAAGGGACAACACAACATAAAATAATCGCCCCACAAAGCGCCCTGTCCATTATAATAAACACCGAGTATTTTATCGTCGATCCATCGTGGACAGACATGGATCGCCAGAATGAAAATATCTTGAGCAGCTTTATTATTATTATTATCATTTATATATCTCCAAACTTGAACTATACTCTACTTTGTCTGTGGGGCCAAGTGGCATCAATATTATTATATGGTATATATTAGATCATGGATCGAAACTCACTATTATAATATAGTTACCGTTACATGACAATAATTTCATTGCTCAATGTTATCATCCATAAGTTTTGCTGGCCCATTAGCAGTTTGCTAGCTATATACTATATATGTGTGTGTGAAATTAGTTTATTTTCTTTTGCAATGTAAAAATTTAGCCCGTGCTAATTAAATTTAACTGAAAAGATCGTGATGTTTCAAGGCCGTGCACGGTCAGCTATAAAAGGAAAATTAAGGAGAAATGTGCATCTCAAAATCGACTTACGGCGAACAAATAAATTAAGTCTCACTAAGGGCTAGTTTAGAAACTTAATTTTTTTTGGGATTCTTGGGAATTAAGTGAAATTCTCGGGAATTAATACCAGAGGGGATTTAAGTTTCTAAAATAACCAAAAAAGGAAAGAAAAGAGGAATAGTGTATAAATATGCATGTGAGGAAAAAAAACTTACCATAGAAGCAAGGGGTGACCCGTACATGAGCACATTGAGGCAGGCACATATCATTCCTATCACCATAATTCTCAATTCAAATTCACTGATGGCGAATGTGGTGGCCGCAAACACGACTCCGAAGCCACCGATGTCCAACGCTGCTGCCAGCTTCGCGGTCTTAACCTGCATAATCATAATTGCGATAAAGGAACAAACTATAATATAAGGCAACACATGCTTTTCTTTAATAAACGAATGGTGGTTGTGCTTTTCTTTAACTATATACTCCGTAATTCCTAAGACTCAAGTGCTTGAAGAAAGAATTATGCAGAATTAAGCAACGGATTGTGTGAGTGAACTATATATACTGGCCCCAGCTGCTCCGACCCCTCACCCTTGTGGCATGGTTGGCGGCGTAGACGATGAAGAGGACGACGTAGATGGCCTCCATGACAGCCCCAAAGCCATTGACGGTGGCGACGAGGAAGCCGTCAGGCTTGGTGAGGCCGTAGTAGAGCCACAGCAGCGCGTTGAGCAGCGTCAACACGTACGGCGCCGGCTCGAACTCCTCCGTCGTCCCGCCCCGCACGATCCTCCAGAACGTCTTGCTGTATCCATGCATGGATTGGTGCCCGTGGTGGTGTTCAGAAAGAAAGCTAGCTAGCAACAGCGACGACAGGGAAACCATATATATGGAGAAAGACACTTACATAGGCGATATGAAGACGAGAACTGAGATGATGTTGCCTATTTCAATGTAGAAGAAGAAGATAAGGAAAGCTGGACGAATGAAGACTAATAATAATAACAAAGCAGTTCAGAATGATACACAAGCTTACCTATGACGCCGATGATGAAGAGGGTGGAATCCATGGAAGCTCTGGCGGATACAGCAGACAGACAGGCCTGGTGGGAGAACGAAGGCCACCGGCCGGTTCGAAGGGAATTAGCAAAACGCGGTGGATCCAAACAGGACGACGTATATACGATACGGATGAGATCCACAGTCAGCTCAGCTGCTTTCTCTGCTGCCCTTGAGCGGGAGCGGGAGAGAGGACCAGGGCCGCTGATGCATACTACTTCAAGCAGCCTGAGGCTATCCGCAACCGTTACCCCTAAATTTTTCTCCCTATATCACTTTTTTCCCCTATTTCCCCTCCTATTTTTTTCATCTCCCGCAGCGGTTCCCCCTAAATACTCCCCCTATACCCCACTACCACTATAAAATATCATTTTCTATACCAACTATCAATTTTTTATCTACTAACAATTACTCGTGGACCCACAGCACAGTGTTTAGGGTGATGAACAGTGACACGCTAGATCTGGGGGGAGAGAGAAGGGGACCGACACGTAGGGGGCACTGTAGGGGGCACCGCTGCGGCCATAGGGTGCCCCCTACAGCCGACATGCAAGGTGAGGGGGAGGGGTAGGGTCGACCGCTGCGGTCAGTCTGAGGTAGACAGGCCGGCCGTGTAGGCGCGCTGCAATTATAGCCAGCTAGGCCGAGCTATAGCCCGCCCTTGTTACTGGTACGCGTTCACCCATGAGGCAGCATGATGCCCAGCTAGCAGTGACATGAACATCAGAACATGCGAACGACTCAGGGTCAGGGGCCCCGCCTCGTGTAACACATGAGAATATTTTATTTGTAAAGAATGAATGTATATACGTATACAGATATACACTACCAGCAGGCCACTGGCCTTTACAGATAAACACATATAAAGAGAAGCTGATGCGTAAATTAAAGGATATATCTCCTTTTCGGAAATAAAAGAGCCCTGTACTGTATCCGTGACTGCACACAGATATGTCATGTTTGTAAGTAAAGTATTTTTATAGTTTTTTTGTTGATAATGTCATGGTTTAATTATAGGAATATTGTAGTATTTTCTACCATAAGGTGTTTGGCTGCATTTATGAAAATTACATTTTTAAAACCATGGTATTTTAGACACCATGATATTTCTTCAATCCAAAGTTTAATTTCTATATGCCATGATTAGATTTTGCCTAAATACAATGGTTTACAATATTGTATCAAAGTATTCTTGGAACTAGCTACAACTATGATATTATCATGATATAGAACCGGTGATGCGACCACAAAGGAGTGAATGTAAGCCACTACAAATTCTCGACCTACGAGAATAACACCGTGACTTGATTCCAAATTTAACCAAAAACCTCTAGGGACTCACAAATGACCATATCACTGTGCAATTCAAACCATTGTCATTTCAACACACCAAAAACCTAGAAGCAGACCAACCCAACTATTTGCCAAAAATCAGAGACAGAAGCTCAAGATAGAGAGCGAGGCAGTGCCGGGAACAAAAAACAAGGCTGAATCGCCTCAAATTTTGCAGAAAGTTTACACAGGGAGAAATATATCTACTGGTGAAGTTTCAACCCGAGCAACACAAAAACTAAAGCGCAAATCATAAATCTCATTTTGGTTGGGGTTTTGATGGGGTATTCTAGAACGAGTTCAAACTGAGTTCTTCTCAAACCACAACCAAAATTTGCAACAACTGGATGTATGCAGTGACCCGAGAAATGCAACTCACCATCAATCAATCCCCAAACCAAATACTCACATAAGAACTCGATGGTTCTTCACACGATCACAAAGATAGAAAGGGAAAGAACGCAAGAAGGAAATGACTCAAAAGCTTTAGAAAGATTCAAACTGAGATTGAGAGCCAACTAAAGTCGTGGGCAGCACCGACCACCCTTCCTCGGATTAATTACCGCAGATTACAAAACATAGTCGCGAAGGTTCAAAGCGCTATGGATCTCTTGGCTAAACTGGTGACTACCTAGAGAGGAAAACTAGGAGTTCTAAACAAGAGCACTAATACAAATGGCTGCCAAGAGATACTGAACAAACCAACCCTCCACTCTATTTATAGAGGGTTATTTCCATTTCCTAAACTACCCCTATTTACATAGAGTCTATCTACTCTGCCAGGGGCAAAATAGACCGACTCCTAGTTTTTTGATCCAACAGCCACACGCTCCACACAAAGTTGCTTCGCCTTGACACACCCTTCGTTGTGATGCCACGTGCCGCTACCAATTCCCTCTAGATCCGTCGCCACCGAGTTTTGAGGCCTAAACTCAGCAAAACCCGTTGTTCGCAGTGCGAGGTAGTTTTTCGAGGATCAACCACCAAACCGTTGTGAGTATCGCACCGCGTGCGCATCCCTGTAACACCCCATGTGTTAGTTAGAAGTGTTAAATAAAACCCACACCACTTAGACCATTATCACATGTGGATAACTTAAAGCCAAACCCCCCCCCCCAAAATAAGGGATCATGCTTCTAACAAAATAATAGACACTATAGATGACTAAATTTAACCATCCCATGAGAAATAGAGATAGAGAGGGAGGGAGAACCAATACCCTAATTTCACACTTAAAGAGCGTAGGGGGTACTTAAGACAAAGTGGTCAAGAAAAACTAACCAAATCACCTAATCACAAATGGGCTCTTAACAAAAGTGGTAACTAACTAAATGCCTAACAAAAAGTATTAAGGGCTATACACCAAAAATGGGTGGTAAAAGTCCAAATAATGCCACACATGTGGGAGAAGAGAAATATAAATCATGATTTTTATACGTCCATAAATCAGCTCTATTCCAAGGACATCACATGTTTACTAGCTTGCAAACTCAAACATAAAAACTCTAATTATGAAATATGTGCCTAATTACCCTAGGAGCACCCTGGTTAAATTTGAAATCGAGACTCCACTGTTTGACATGTCAAGACATGGTTTTCCCTCGGGATGAAGCAGATGGACAAACCCACTTTGGTACTCAAATTACTTCAAATCCTGACCTTATCTGCACTTGGAACTTACACGAGGTTAATAGAACATGACAAAGTGAAGCGACCTTACGCAAGGATTTGGCCATGATAAGCACGTTTGGGCTGACTAATGAACGTTTGAGCACTGGGAGAAGCAAACACCCACGTGTTCGATGCCTGCCAATACGCCATAGCACGGACTGGCCAGCGCCCGCGCGTGCCCCCATGCTACCGGCCTGACCAAGTGCTCATGCCCATGTGTCACACCCGGTTTTAGAAGGTAAACCGAATGTGAACCATGTACGTGCCAGGTTCAGAAGTTCACGTACACAACGATTACATAATTGGACATCATCACACATTGCTCAAAATAATAGTGGAATTAAGTACTTTATTACATCATGATGTCCGAAACATCACAAAGTCATTAACTTGAACCATAATCAAAGTGCTGAATAGAACGCAGTACGATAAGGCCTTCATAGGCGACTGGGGGTTTGCCGCTAATCTAATCTAGAACTCGTCGAAGTCCTGAAACTCCTAAAAGTCCTCTATATTGCCTTCATCTTCTCCTCAACACTGATTGTAATGGGACAACCTGGTGTTTAGTGTTTTTAAGCAAGGGTGAGTACACATCAACGTACTTAGCAATTGTCCCGTTTAGCTAAAGTGGACTAGCTGTATGTGGGGTGAAGCTTAAAGCAGTTGCTTTTAGTTGGTCTGGTATTTATACTAGTAGAGAGCCAAGTTTTAGCAATAATCCCAAGTTACTAACCCAAAAAGTACTCCCTCCAAGAAGAAATACCAGAAATCATTATTATAATCAGCATCATTAAGCATCATCATGAAGGTATCCAGAGTAACTTTAATCAAAGGAGCTCCTAAGGTCGCTCACAACCGTGAGCACGACTGATATACCAGTTTCTAACCCTCTGCAAAGGTTGCACACTTTACCCACGAGTCGTGATCTCTTCCCAGCCTAGGTTGTATAGACCCGATTTTCACTACAAAGGTGAATGGCCAGGGATTTACTACGTAGCCTTTATAAAGATTCCCCAGAGCTCATAGTCGCCTGTTAGGTTTCTCTAGTTTGGTAAACACGGTACCTCTCCCGCAGGAGGGGTGACTAACAAAAGCAAAACGAACGAACCTCGGCACCCAGCCTCTCTAGAGCAAGTACTATGCCTAGACCAAATTGACGGCACAGCGACGAAGCCGACTACACCTCAATTTCCTCTAATTAATCAGCTAAAGGTGTCCCATACCACCCTCATAGTTGTACTGTTTTTCTGGATGGTCATCTAACGAACTGGTCCTTACGGAGAGGTACTCGAGAAACAACCCGAGTCCCCTAAAGTGATACAAGTTCATCTTCATAACCAAGATATCATCATCGTATCATAAATATTTTCACCATGTTCATTGATTAAGGTAAAGCAATAGCATGATACTAATCATAGTAGCCAATTCCCAAAGGTAACCAAGGACAGGAAAACAGAACATTAGTCAATCCTTAGGTTGATCATGGTATGCAGGATAATGAATTATAAAGTAAGTAGGACATAATGGGTCAGAGGACACTTGCCTTCACTAGGTTGCTGCTCAGGGAACTCTCCTACAACACTCTCGGGAACCATAGACTGCTCGTTGTCTATGCAAATCAGTCATTCATTCAACACACTTGGGGAATAACAAAAGAATAATACACCAAACATATGCAATAGAGTAAACACATGTTCAATAGAAAGGTAAATGCATACATGTGCATTCTAAGTTTAGGGTAGGTCACTATGCCAAGTGGTCTATTAGTCTCTAACTAAGTCTATCCTAGCCAATTACCTAAAATAAAGTTATTTTCAGGGCTGGGATTATACATTAACTAGAGTTGGGTCTATAGAGTTAGGCTAGGATTACATCGGAGTGTACCCCTTCGTAGAGTAAAGTTGCACCCTTGATCTCAAATCGAACGGGACTAGACAAACCCGCCCATTGAGTCGTGCCATTTTGATAAAGACACCCTTAGTCTTGGTCAAATGAACCCGCAGTACAAGTCCTATTAGGAGGGATTTTAATTTAGGTCAAAATATTTATAATCTACACCCCATGCTTCCTGATTTTAGTGCGCACCGTCCAATAGTAGCTGGTATATATATTTAATTCAAAAATTTATTTTTAGAGTAGAATTAATTCAATAAATCTTAGAAAATCCATATCTAATCCATTTTAACTCCAATTTCAGTTGTTCTCGAACCCAGGGTTTGGTATCGACACGTAGAATATTAATCCACAGTTTGTTTCCATGTTTTGTGTAATGTTATTTTTATTTATTATTTGTTTTTATGTGTGTTTTGCTGTGAATAGAAGCAAGATTACGATGAGGTACATGAAACCCAACCTTGGGGGAAGCATATGAGCAGTTGGATTTACATGTATAAGGCAAGTTGTGTCCTTGATCACATTCTTTGACCTAATAATAGTTATGATTCTTGTTAATCACCTCAACACAGTTAGGTTACCTTGATGGGGCCTAATAGGTTACCTAGTTTTGTCTACCCTACACCTTGCATACAAATGAATTATTGAGTAGTTTTGCTATTGTTCTACCTGGTTTTAGGATTAATGCTCCACATGAGTTGTGATCGTACTTTACTATTGTTGTTTCTTCTTATTATTATGCATGATAAGATTATTGTGTTTAATTTGAATATGGAGCACCAACCCGGGAAAATAGTGCTACAAAAAAGGTGGAATGAGATGCCCTTGGTCAATTAATTAGGAAAGGTAGTGAGGGATGAACTTCCCAAAAGGGGCAAGCAGGGAGTGAATCGCTGCAAAGTATAGGGAGGTTCTCGGGTTGATCTGTTTGTGACAGATTTTCGTACGAGGGATTCCTATACTTCCTTTTGCCTAAACCGTAGCAGGTCTTCTCAAGCTAGTGGTCCTTTGTAAAGGCTTCATAGTGGATCCCTATCCATTCACCTCGGAAGTGTCTAAGGGCCTTACAAACCCTGGCTAAATGGGAAACACAACATGTGGGTAAAGATGTGCAACCTCTGCAGAGTGTAAAACTCGTATAGCACCCGTGTTCACGATGAGTAGCGGCTCGAGCCTCTCGCATGATTAAATGATGGAACTAAATTTAACCTGTCATGCATTGCATTGTGGGATTTTTCATCTATAATCTCTTATTTATTTGGGATGGTATTTACTTATACTTAGTAATTGCTAATAAAAATTTGACCAACTTAATTCAAAAGCTATGCTCAGCCTCAGCCATATCCTTGGTAAGCCTTACAATACACTTGAGCCCCAACCATAAGTGAGCTCGTGCACACTTTTCCCCGCACTTGCTGAGTGATGACTGTATGGGAGCTCACCCTTGATATAATCACACTAGGTCAAGAACATGTACCACCAGAGGAAGATTACTATGAAGATGAGTTTGGAGAGGTTTTGACCGTCATCTCCTAGTCAACTATGGTTTCGAATGATCATTGTCATCATATGGTGTAATTTATTTAGTTATTTTGTATAGAAATTGTATTAAGTAATAAAGATGTGACATTGTTTTCTATACACCGAGTCGCCATATGTGTGAAAAACTAGATCCTGGCACACATGTGAGTTGCATCTGGATTTGTCCTTAAATCCAGGTGGGACATGATCTCGGGGTGGGATCTCACAAACCAATGAACAACGACACTATTTAAGGACTGATTGAATCTAAGCAAAACCCAACCTAATGGTGGCGGCTGCTGCTAATAAGATAGGGTTTAGGGACGTGCAAGACCTCTGGACGTGCCCATAATAGGCTCCAACATGATACAAGAGTTAAGATTTCTCAAGGGAACCAAAACAGGGCAACACAATAAAAGTGATAAGGCCTTCTTTCCTGTAACCCACTCTTGAAGAGGATGTGGATTAAAGGAAGAAGGTTCAAGTAGTCGTTCGAAGTTCTCAAAGGTGATCCAAAGATGTTAATGCCTCAAAGCTTTTGACATAGAGCGATATGAGTTTACATGAGCTTGTGAGCCATCCAAAATTGTGTGCTCATGCATGGGCACTGTAATCCTATTTATAGGGACAACGTCATGTACAACTTCATATAAAATTACAATTATGGTCTCAAAGAGTGGTGGACAATAATATTTGTGACATACTTCCTTTGACTGACTTCCTTAACTGACATCAACCAATTCTTCCTTTCATTTCTGAATGGTGATTTCATATAACTTTGTAGTGTGGCCCTTGTTTTCCCCATGGAATACACAATACCACTTTTATTGTTGTGTGTTCTGATTGAATCTTCCTCCAAAAATGTCGCCTCCTCTACCACCTCTTGATGCTAGTGGGCAACGAAAATCGCCATGTTTATTCTACATGTGTCCATTGGAGGATTGAGCTAGACATTGGGGATGAAATTGTGGCCCTTGAGGCTGAAATTGCTTCTGTTCAAGTTGTCTAGGGGTTTGGATGCTTCTCTTACTGACGTTACCTCATTTCAGGTAGCCAGCATTTTCGTTCCTATTGTCATCACCCTGTCCTTCTTGACATTCCTTGCATGGTAAGTTTCAAGATCTCTGTGGTCAATACTGTGGGTGTAAGTATTTAAGTTTCTGACTCATGCGTTATTGATTTTCTAGGTTTCTATGTGGATGGTTGGGAGCATATCCAAACTCATGGTCTTCTGAAAGTAGCAATTGCTTTGTTTTCTCCCTCACGTTCTTCATATCTGATGTGTCTTATTATGATTATGGATAAGACTTTTGTGATGTAATTGATGAGACTATGGATTTAAATATTGTTATGCGATTGTGTGTGAGATGTTTTATGTGAAAATATGTTGTGCTATATAGCTGTTGATATATTTGTTATGTTGTGGAATGTGGTGTAAAATAAAAATAAACAACATTTGTAATGCTGGTCAAATTAACTTCCTAGAGGCCAATTGAGCCGTAGGAAGTTAGCGAGCTAACTTCCTAGAGGCCAATTGAGCCATAGGAAGTTAGCCAGCTAACTTTCTAGGGGCTACAGTCAGCCGTAGGAAGTTAGTCGTAGGAAGTTAGTCAGCTAACGACGCTAACGGAGTGAAGCTACTAACTTCCGAGAGGCTTCTTTGGCTGTAGGAAGTTAGCTAACTTCCTAGAGGGCTCTAGGAAGTTAAGCTAACTTCCGACAAAAATTTTCGAGAGCCGAACTTTCGACGGGATGGCTTAACTTCCGAGAGTTTAGCTAACTTTCTAGAGTTTAAGGCTAACTTCCTAGGGTTTAGGCTCTAGGAAGTTCACTATTTTGGTGTAGTGACGTGTCTTATGTCTCTACCGATGTTTTTGGACACTTCTACGTATCTATGGACCTCTTGTTGGTGTTGGTGAATATCATTATCTGCCTTGATGTATTCATATATTTTTTAAAGCAACTTCTCCAAAATGAGGGTGGTTTTCTGACAAAGTACTAAGATGACGAACCTAGCCGAAGTCCTTTGACTATGGCCTCCACAACAATATCATCTAGGACACCTTGTGTCTGAGCACGAAGCTAAAGAAACCTTTGGACATATGCTTGAAGATACACATCTAGGTCATGGGCACACTAAAAGAGAGCTTGGGCAGTTACTAGCTTTGTTTGGAAACCCTAAAAACTTGTAAGTAACGGATCCTTAAGCTTATGCCATGGCAGAATTGATCCTGGACGAAGGGAGGAGTACCAGGTTTGCACCACATTTCTTTGTGCTATGACGAAGGATTTTGCCATCACTGTTGTATTTCCACCAAATGAAGAAATGGTTGCATTGTAGCTCATCAAAAATTGTGTGGGGTCCGATATACTGTCGTACATGGGAAGTTGTGGTGTCTGTACAGAGCTAGTCATGATGCTTCTTGGAGGTTAATTGACAAAGCAGATGTACTATCGTAAACGAAGTTGTCATGGTTTTTCCCTTCTAGGTCAAGGTCTGTTATATCATGGTGACGTTGGTTGTGAACTTGCTTTTCTTCCCTTCTCATCCGGTTTAGTTCTTTTGATGCTTCATCGATCTGCTGTTGTAAATGAGTAACCCGAAGCAACTTTTGTCTCTGCACTTCAACTTCTTTTCAAATGGCTTTAAGATTTTCGATTTCTTGGTTAAGGTCATCTTGTAATCCTGGAACTATGACTTCTCTCTTTTCTCTCCTTCGATCAATGACTTACGAGGGTTGGACAACTTTGGGCTGCACATGGTCATCTAGAATGAGATTAGAGCTAGTACTACCATCACTTATCCTCTTCGAAGGCATGATGATTGTGGTGGTTCGTGAGTTCACAAGAGATGGGCGCCAAATGTTGGTCACTTATTAAAGCTCCTAGGAACCATAACAGGGCAACATAGTTAAAACGATAACACTTTATCCAGTTGCCAATAAACATAAGAAGGCAATAGAAGAAGGTTAAAGATAGTGAAAAGGTGAATGAATGACTAGAATGCAAAGGAAACCAGCTAAGAAAGTAACATCACAATCATTAATTTATCTCATTACATAAAGTTGAATTACAAAATACCTTTGGAGCAAACGTGGGATACTCGAAGGTGAGTGTAGAAGAAGAGCTTTGAAGGCTAAGCCTTTCTAAGGTAGTAGGAGCACGTGAGTTATTCACCGTATGCATGGACATTGTTCACCTATTTATAAGGACCTGACGCTAAGCATCTTTGTATAAAATTACCACGATACCTTAACTCTTTGCACAAGAACTATACAATCGCAGGTGGGTATTTTTGTCTTCTCAGTCAATAGACGCGTTGCACATGTCTCTTCTGGGCTCCATCGTCTTCTTAACGTCTAGATTTAGAAGTTTTATCCGAATGTTGCTCCTTGATGTGAGCTCCGATCGTTGATGCGATGAGGCTTTGCTTCATCTGTGCTGACGAAGTTTTGCTTCTTCGTTCCTTCGAATTGCTGAAGTAGACAACCGAAGCTCCGTATCGCCTAGCTCCTGAAACAAACTCAAAACATTGGGATCCATTATGTGAGGACCTTTGGCAAAACCCGTGTTGAACAAATTATTGGTCGTAGACGTATTTATTTCTATGTAACATATAAATGCCCTCTTTTCCTTTGTCTCAATGACGGTGGAATGCTCTCTAGCAGTCCTACCAACGACAGAAGATAGAACAAGGTGGATTTTTTAGCACGTTGTGTGCTCAGTGTGTCTAGCGTGACCGTGATCCAGCGTCAACAGACAGGTAATGCCCCACACGGAAGTGACGAAACTCTGCACTGCAGGAGTAGTTGGATAGCTCCGATCCAGTATATAGCACTGTGTTCGACGAAATTGTTGGCTGTATTAAGGAGCCTTACGAAACAGCTGGTTGGTAACACTTCAGCATTTGTGCAATAATCAATAACAATGCAGTATAATAAGCACGAGCTAGAAAGAGACAGGAGCAGAATAAACAACCATATGTCGTCGACGATGTTGTGAAAAATCATGATTTGAAGGATCTGGCCGGCCAAATAATGATGCTTATTTGATAGATTTTTCATTTTGTTTTGCCAAACATATCAGCAAAAGATATTTCTCATCATGTCCACGTCGTACGTACGTATACAGCAGGGGCTTTTAATTATGCAGCATGAGATGTACGTGCCCTTCGAGTCTGTTTGACAACATTCGCAAAAAAAAAAACTGTGTTTGACAATATTTTTGCTAATTTGCTATATAAGCTTTTTTTGATGCTTGGAGAGAGATTGTTCTACTGGTCAAGACAGCTAGGCGGGCCTAGGGCTGAGGCTGCTGAACATGGATCCACCCACATGGTCCATCCATCTGGATGTCTGGATCATGTCGTTTTCGCTGTTGCATGCCTGCCGCTCACCAACCCCTCCGAGATGTGCACGCTCGACCACGAGCCAACGATCGACCCAAAAAGTCCTCCTACTCCACCTCACCATCTTCTCTCAACCATTATCAGTTATCAACGACGCACCGATTGCTACAGAAGGTAACACATGCTGAAGTGGTTTAAAAGGATTAGAGAGTGTATAAATCCTCAATAGATAAAAAACTCTCATAATACATCTCAGTCCACTTCAATCCCTTTCATTACTAGATTACCCAAACTAGGCAAAGGGAGCGGATATTCTTTACGCTCACCAACCCCGTCAATCGGGTTGCCATCTTGCTCTGCAGATACTCCCCCATTTCTTTTTTAGTTGTCGCGTTTTATTTCAAAATGAACTAGAGAACGACAAATATTCGAGAACGGAGGTAGTATATAATAAATGGCAATGAATCGTGTCCCATAAATGACAACTATAAGAGCTAGTTTGGGAACCTCAATTTCTAAGGGATTTCTATTTTCCTATGGGAAAATGAACTAATTTCCCTTGGGAAAATAGAAATCCCTTGGAAAATTGTGGTTCCCAAACTAGCCCTAAATGAAGCTCATATGCAGTGGCGGAACGCCTAGTATAGCCGGCAATCACGCCATACCTTCCCGTGGCCTGCCTACACGTAGCCTCCTCGTTGAGTCGCCCGGATGGCGCACCCTGCTCGTAGCCCGTTTGTTGAGCATCGAAAATGGGCGGATGGTATGGTCTTATAGCTCAGACGATACGTGCCCCGAACAGTCCCGCGTGGCGGCACGGACTGTCCAGCCTTATAGCCCGGATAGTCCGTGCCCCGGACGATCTGGCGTGGCAGCACGGACGGTCCATGCGAGAACAGATTTAGTTATGGATCTTAATTTCTTGCGGGATTTATTTGTAAACTAACTAGGAACATTACTAGACCCCTCTTATATAAATGAAGTGGTACGGTCGATTAACAACCATAAGTGAATATATCTAATCAATTTATCTTATCCTTGTTCTTTCCACACATTAGGAGTAGGAGTAATCTAGCCTTAGTTTAGTCTTCCTCAACTTAAATCTTCACCTCTATTCGACTCTACGTCGTCTAGAGACATCTTGGGTGACATGCCAATCCTAAGCCAACCCTAGGATCTCTCTTCCCCGACGGGTCCCTCCCAGGAGGCGAGATTCAGATTTCTGTGAAAAAGAAGACTATACGCCATCGCGGACCGTCCGGACCTACATGCGGAACATCTGAAAGCACGCAGAGAAAAGTTACTCCTGCAACGAGGTCGCAGACCATCCGGTGCACGATCGTGGAATGTCCGCGCTCCCGCAAAGAGCATCGGCTTGAGGTTCATACTAGTGTTTGGCACCAAATCGGAGTCAACACACTTTTTGACGACTCCACTGAGGACAAGTGCATTATAGATCTATTATCATCAACCGCAAATGGCCAGTTCTAAGGATTAAACCGATGTCTCCCAAGACAATATTCTTAGACCGACTGTTGAGAACCTATCGGCCAATGAGCATCAGCAATATAAGGATCTCATGATCCAAGTGGAAGAGGATGCACACTGCCAACTCACTAAGGTTCAAGAGGAGGCAAAGGAGAAGTTGAAGTTCTTAGCACACTTCACAGTGGATCACAACTAGAAGATTACTAAGCATGGAGAGATCGAGATCGCATCTCCCCTAACTTCGCTTCAAATCCCCAATGTAAGTAAATCCAACAACATCCAATCTATTAAACAATATGTAGATCAACAACAAGAAAAATGAAACAACAGATTGGAGGGTTGCAAAATCACTTAGGGAGTTAACACGCACATTTGAGAAATCTGTTGCTCCTAGTTTTCCATCGTACGAAACTAGTAACATGATATCCATACCTCATACATCGGCAATAAATGGGGATTCACAACCCCAATCTCTCCCACTATATGGTATGTCGATGAATTCATATCCATGGCAAATACCATCATCATTGTCCCTGCTTGACATATCGGCGGCACTGGATATAATCGGACCGTTCGAGCCTAATCTTAGATAGTCCGGTCATAATGCGTACCATCCAGCACTCCTTGTCAGATAGTCCAGAACTATGCCAGGCCCACCATGTGGCACCCATGCAGTAGCAAACTTGACCTAACAGTCCGGGTATGCTATCAGACCATCATCCATCACACAGGACTGCCTAGTCACCCAAGGTAGACCATGCGATACAGATATGCAGAACCGGTTGATGCACATGACGCACCAATTTTATATGCACCACAACAACAACATATTTCTCTCCGTTCATATCCAAGCTGCAACGCATCATATGATCATAAGCCGAACATTGTTTTCGATCAGTCTTGGGCAGAAGGCCGTCATAACAATGCCCACCCAACTGAGCCCCATATACCAAGAGTCGGTGGGTTGCCACCTGGCACTATAGAGAAAATTAGGGAAGAAATAGCCGAACTGTTCCGAGAAAAACTCGGAGTAAGTGTAACTAGATTGGGGCAATCAGACCGAAAGCCATATGATCACCGGTTTGACACTATCCCATACCCGCAGGGGACTAGGATACTAGCTTTCTCCAATTTTTCTTGTGAATGTGGTAAAACCACACACGAACACCTAGGACAGTTCTTACACAGCTAGGTGAACTGGCCAATAAAGAGGCTTTGGCACCTGTATAACTTATAGACTAGAGCAAACTGGTTAGTCCAATTATTTGTGTTGGGCAATTCAACCACCAAAAACAATTAGGAAATAGGTGTAAGCCTAATTCCCTTTCAATCTCCCCCTTTTTGGTGATTGATGCCAACACAAACCAAAGCAAATGTGGAAGTGCATAATTGAACTAGTTTGCATAATGTGAGTGCAAAGGTTACTTGAAATTGAGCCAATATAAATACTTATAAGATATGCATGGATTGTTTCTTCATTTTTAACATTTTGGACCACGCTTGCACTACATGTTTTGTTTTTGCAAATTCTTTTGTAAATCCTTTTCAAAGTTCTTTTGCAAATAGTCAAAGGTAAATGAATAAGATTTTGCGAAGCATTTTCAAGATTTGAAATTTTCTCCCCCTGTTTCAAATGTTTTTCCTTTGACTAAACAAAACTCCCCCTTGATAAATTCCTCCTCTTAGTGTTCAAGAGGGTTTTAAGATATTGATTTTGAAAATACTACTCCTCTCCCCTTTTTGAACACAATGAGATACTAATTTGAAAATCACACCAATTGAGAAATTCTTTTTAAAATTAGGTGGTGGTGCGGTCCTTTTGCTTTGGGCTCATGCTCTCTCCCCCTTTGGCATAAATCGCCAAAAACGGAATCATTTGAGCCCTTCCATAACTATTTTCTCCCCTTTGGCAAATAGAACATATGAGTGAAGATTATACCAAAGCCGGAGAGATGCTCGGAGCGATGATGAAGGATGAGTTACGGAGTGGAAGCCTTTGTCTTCGCCGAAGACTCCAATTCCCTTTCAATACACCTATGACTTGTTTTGAAATATACTTGAAAACACATTAGTCATAGCACATGAAGGAGATATGATCAAAGGTATATTTATGAGCTATGTATGCAAGACATCAAAAGAAGTTCCTAGAATCAAGAATATTTAGCTCATGCCTAAGTTTGTTAAAAGTTTGTTCATCAAGTGGCTTGGTAAAGATATCGGCTAATTGATCTTTAGTATTGATATATGCAATCTCGATATCTCCCTTTTGTTGGTGATCCCTTAGAAAATGATACCAAATGGCTATGTGTTTAGTGCGGCTATGCTCAACGGGATTATCCGCCATGCGGATTGCACTCTCATTATCACATAGAACAGGAACTTTGGTTAATTTGTAACCGTAGTCCCTAAGGGTTTGCCTCATCCATAGTAGTTGCGCGCAACAATGACCTGCGGAAATATACTCGGCTTCGGCGATAGAAAGAGCTACGGAATTTTGCTTCTTTGAAGCCCAAGACACCAAGGATCTTCCCAAGAACTGGCAAGTCCCCGATGTGCTCTTTCTATTGATTTTACACCCCGCCCAATCGGCATCCGAATAACCAATCAAATCAAGTGTGGATCCCCTAGGATACCAAAGCCCAAACTTAGGAGTATAAACTAGATATCTCAAGATTCGTTTTACGGCCGTAAGGTGAGCTTCATTAGGGTCGGCTTGGAATCTTGCACACATGCATACGGAAAGCATAATATCCGGTCGAGATGCACATAAATAGAGTAGAGAACCTATCATCGACCGGTATACCTTTTGATCGACGGATTTACCTTCCGTGTCGAGGTCGAGATGCCCATTGGTTCCCATGGGTGTCTTGATGGGTTTGGCATCCTTCATCCCAAACTTGCTTAGAATATCTTGAGTATACTTTGTTTGGCTAATGAAGGTGCCCTCTTGGAGTTGCTTTACTTGAAATCCTAAGAAATACTTCAACTCCCCCATCATAGACATCTCGAATTTTTGTGTCATGATCCTACTAAACTCTTCACATGTAGATTCGTTAGTAGATCCAAATATAATATCACCAACATAAATTTGGCATACAAACAAATCATTTTCAAGTGTTTTGGTAAAGAGCGTAGGATCGGCCTTTCCGACTTTGAATCCATTAGTGATAAGGAAATCTCTAAGGCATTCATACCATGCTCTTGGGGCTTGCTTGAGCCCATAAAGCGCCTTAGAGAGTTTATAAACATGGTTAGGGTACTCACTATCTTCAAAGCCGGGAGGTTGCTCAACATAGACCTCTTCCTTGATTGGTCCATTGAGGAAGGCACTCTTCACGTCCATTTGATAAAGCTTGAAGCCATGGTAAGTAGCATAGGAATATGCGAATTGACTCAAGCCTAGCTACGGGTGCATAGGTTTCACCGAAATCCAAACCTTCGACTTGAGAGTATCCTTTGGCCACAAGTCGAGCTTTGTTCCTTGTCACCACACCATGCTCGTCTTGCTTGTTGCGGAAAACCCATTTGGTTCCTACAACATTTTGATTAGGACGTGGAACCAAATGCCGTACCTCATTCCTAGTAAAATTGTTGAGCTCCTCTTGCATCGCCACCACCCAATCCGAATCTTGTAGTGCTTCCTCTACCCTATGTGGCTCAATAGAGGAAACAAAAGAGTAATGTTCACAAAAATGTGCAACACGAGATCTAGTGGTTACCCCCTTATGGATGTCGCCGAGGATGGTGTCGACGGGGTGATCTCGTTGGATTGCTTGATGGACTCTTGGGTGTGGCGGCCTTGGTTCTTCATCCTCCTTGTCTTGATCATTTGCATCTCCCCCTTGATTATTGCCGTCATTTTGAGGTGGCTCATTTCCTTGATCCTTTCCTTCATCAACTTGAGCCTCATCCTCATTTTGAGTTGGTGGAGATGCTTGCATGGAGGAGGATGGTTGATCTTGTGCATTTGGAGGCTCTTCGGATTCCTTAGGACACACATCCCCAATGGACATGTTCCTTAGCGCGATGCACAGAGCATCTTCATCACCTATCTCATCAAGATCAACTTGCTCTACTTGAGAGCCGTTAGTCTCATCAAACACAACGTCACAAGAAACTTCAACTTGTCCAGAGGACTTGTTAAAGACTCTATATGCCCTTGTGTTTGAATTATATCCTAGTAAAAAGCCTTCTACAGTCTTAGGAGCAAATTTAGATTTTCTACCTCTTTTAACAAGTATAAAGCATTTGCTACCAAAGACTCTAAAATATGAAATATTGGGCTTTTTACCGGTTAGGAGTTCGTATGATGTCTTCTTGAGGATTCGATGTAGATATAATCGGTTGATGGCGTAGCAAGCGGTGTTGACCGCCTCGGCCCAAAACCGATCCGAAGTCTTGTACTCATCAAGCATGGTTCTTGCCATGTCCAATAGAGTTCTATTCTTCCTCTCTACTACACCATTTTGTTGTGGCGTGTAGGGAGAGGAGAACTCATGCTTGATGCCCTCCTCCTCAAGGAAGCCTTCAATTTGAGAGTTCTTGAACTCCGTCCCATTGTCGCTTCTTATTTTCTTGATCCTTAAGCCGAACTCGTTTTGAGCCCGTCTTAAGAATCCCTTTAATGTCTCTTGGGTATGAGATTTTTCCTGCAAAAAGAATACCCAAGTGAAGCGAGAATAATCATCCACGATAACTAGACAGTACTTACTCCCGCCGATGCTTATGTAAGCTATCGGGCCGAATAGGTCCATGTGTAGGAGTTCCAGTGGCCTGTCAGTCGTCATGATGTTCTTATGTGGATGATGAGCACCAACTTGCTTCCCTGTTTGGCATGCGCTACAAACCCTGTCCTTCTCAAAATGAACATTTGTTAATCCTAAAATGTGCTCTCCCTTTAGAAGCTTATGAAGATTCTTCATCCCAACATGAGCTAGTCGGCGGTGCCATAGCCAGCCCATGTTAGTCTTAGCAATTAAGCAAGTGTCGAGTTCAGCTCTATCAAAATTTACTAAGTATAGCTGACCCTCTAACACTCCCTTAAATGCTATTGAATCATCACTTCTTCTAAAGACAGTGACACCTACATCAGTAAATAGACAGTTGTAGCCCATTTTGCATAATTGAGAAACGGAAAGCAAATTGTAATCTAATGAATCTACAAGAAAAACATTGGAAATAGAATGGTCAGGAGATATAGCAATTTTACCCAATCCTTTGACCAAACCTTGATTTCCATCCCCGAATGTGATAGCTCATTGGGGATCTTGGTTTTTCTCGTAGGAGGAGAACATCTTTTTCTCCCCTATCATGTGGTTTGTGCACCCGCTGTCGATTACCCAACTTGAGCCCCCGGATGCATAAACCTACAAAACATGTTTAGTTCTTGACTTTAGGTACCCAAATGGTTTTGGGTCCTTTGGCATTAGACACAAGAACTTTGGGTACCCAAACAAGTCTTTGACCCCTTGTGCTTGCCCCCAACATATTTAGCAACTACCTTGCCGGATTTGTTATTTAACACATATGATGCATCAAAAGTTTTGAATGAAATGTCATGATCATTTGATGCACTAGGAGTTTTCTTCCTAGGCAACTTAGCACGGGTTGGTTGCCTAGAACTAGATGTCTCACCCTTATACATAAAAGCATGGTTAGGGCCAGAGTGAGACTTCCTAGAATGAATTCTCCTAATTTTGCTCTCAGGATAACCGACAGGGTACAAAATGTAACCCTCGTTATCCTGAGGCATGGGAGCCTTGCCCTTAACAAAATTAGACAATTTCTTAGGAGGGGCATTAAGTTTGACATTGTCCCCCTTTTGGAAGCCAATGCCATCCTTGATGCCAGGGCGTCTCCCATTATAAAGCATACTACGAGCAAATTTAAATTTTTCATTTTCAAGTTCATGCTCGGCAATTTTAGCATCTAGTTTAGCTATATGATCATTTTGTTGTTTAATTAAAGCCATGTGATCATGTATAGCATTAATATCAATATCTCTACATCTAGTGCAAATAGAAGTATGTTCAACGGTAGATGTAGATGGTTTGCAAGATTTTAATTCTACAACCTTAGCATGCAATATATCATTTTTACTTCTAAGGTCGGAAATGGTAATATTGCAAACATCAAAATCTTTAGCCTTAGCAAGCAATTTTTCATTTTCATCTCTAGGCTAGCAAGAGAAATGTTCAACTCTTCAATCTTAGAAAGCAAATCATCATTATCATTTGTAGGATTGGGAATTGAAACATTACAAACATTTGAATCAACCTTAGCTAACAAATTAGCATTTTCATTTCTAAGGTTGTCAATAGTCTCATGGCAAGTGCTTAGCTCACTAGATAATTTTTCGCACTTTTCTACTTCTAGAGCATAAGCATTTTTTACCTTAACATGCGTTTTGTTTTCTTTAATAAGCAAGTCCTCTTGGGAGTCCAAGAGATCATCCTTCTCATGTATAGCACTAATCAATTCATTTAATTTTTCCTTTTGTTGTATGTTTAGGTTGGCAAAAAGTGTACGCAAATTATCTTCCTCATCACTAGCATTATCATCGCTAGAAGACTCATATCTAGTGGAGGATTTGGATTTAACCTTCTTCTTTTTGCCGTCCTTTGCAATGAGGCACTTGTGGCCGACGTTGGGGAAGAGAAGTCCCTTTGTGACGGCGATGTTGGCGGCGTCCTCATCGTCGGAGGAGTCACTAGAGCTTTCGTCGGAGTCCCACCCGCGACAAACATGGGCATCGCCGCCCTTCTTCTTGTAGTACCTCTTCTTCTCCTTTCTTCTCCCCTTCTTGTCGTTGCCCCTGTCACTGTCACTAGAAATAGGACATTTTGCTATAAAGTGACCGGGCTTACCACACTTGTAGCAAACCTTCTTGGAGCGGGGCTTGTAATCTTTCCCCCTCCTTTGCTTGAGGATTTGGTGGAAGCTCTTGATGACGAGCGCCATTTCCTCGTTGTCGAGCTTTGAGGCGTCGATTGGTTGTTTACTCGGTGTAGACTCCTCCTTCTTCTCCTCCGTCACTTTGAATGCGACCGGTTGTGCTTCGGACGTGGAGGGATCATCTAGCTCGTTGATTTTCTTTGAGCCCTTGATCATATACTCAAAGCTCACAAAATTCCCGATTACTTCCTCGGGAGTCATTAGTGTATATCTAGGATTACCACGAATTAATTGAACTTGAGTAGGGTTAAGGAAAATAAGTGATCTAAGAATAACCTTAACCATCTCGTGGTCATCCCACTTTTTGCTCCCGAGGTTGCGCACTTGGTTCACCAAGGTTTTGAGCCGGTTGTACATGTCTTGTGGCTCTTCCCCTTTGCGAAGCCGGAAGCGACCGAGCTCCCCCTCGATCGTTTCTCGCTTGGTGATCTTGGTTAGCTCATCTCCCTCGTGCGCGGTCTTGAGCACGTCCCAAACTTCCTTGGCGCTCTTTAATCCTTGCACCTTGTTGTACTCCTCTCTACTTAGAGAGGCGAGGAGTATGGTTGTGGCTTGGGAGTTGAAGTGCTCGATTTGGGCCACTTCGTCCTCATCATAATCCTCATCCCCTACGGATGGTACCTGTGCTCCAAACTCAACAATATTCCATATACTTTTGTGGAGTGAGGTTAGGTGAAATTTCATCAAATCGCTCCACCTAGCATAATCTTCACAGTCAAAGGTTGGCGGTTTGCCTAATGGAACGGAAAGTAATGGAGTATGTTTAGGAATGCGAGGGTAGCGTAGGGGGATCTTACTAAACTTCTTGCGCTCATGGCGCTTAGAAGTTATGGAGGGCGCGTCGGAGCCGGAGGTGGAAGGCGATGACGTATCGGTCTCGTAGTAGACCACCTTCCTCATCTTCTTTTTCTTGTCGCCACTCCTATGCGACTTGTGGGAAGAGGCTTTCTTCTCCTTCCCTTTCCCTTTGTTGCGGGACTCTCCCGATGAGGCTTTCCCGTGGCTTGTAGTGGGCTTGTCGCCGGTCTCCATCTCCTTTTTGGCGTGATCTCCCGACATCACTTCGAGCGGTTAAGCTCTAATGAAGCACCGGGCTCTGATACCAATTGAAAGTCGCCTAGGGGGGGGGGTGAATAGGGCGAAACTGAAATTCACAAAATTAATCACAACTACAAGTCGGGTTAGCGTTAGAAATAGAAACGAGTCCGAGAGAGAGCGTAAAACAAATCGCAAGCGAATAAAGAGTGTGACACGCGGATTTGTTTTACCGAGGTTCGGTTCTTGCAAACCTACTCCCCGTTGAGGTGGTCACAAAGACCGGGTCTTTTTCAACCCTTTCTCTCTCTCAAACGGTCCCTCGGACCGAGTGAGCTTTTCTTCTCAATCACTTGGAACACAAAGTTCCCACAAGGATCACCACACGATTGGTGTCTCTTGCCTCAATTACAAGTGAGTTTGATCTCAAGAAAGAATGAGAAAGAAAGCAATCCAAGCGCAAGAGCTCAAAAGAACACAACAAATCACTCTCACTTAACACTAAAACTTTTGTGGAATTGGGAGAGGATTTGATCACTTGGGTGTGTCTTGTATTGAATGCCTAGCTCTTGTAAGTGGTTGGAAGGTAGAAAACTTGGATGACTTGAATGTGAGGTGGTTGGGGGTATTTATAACCCCAACCACCAAACTAGCAGTTTGGTGGAGGCTGCTGTCGCATGGCGCACCGGACAGTCCGGTGCGCCACCGGACACTGTCCGGTGCGCCAGCCACATCACCAGGCCGTTGGGTTCCGACCGTTGGAGCTCTGATGTGTGGGCCCGCCTGGCTGTCCGGTGGTGCACCGGACAAGTCCTGTAGACTGTCCAGTGTGCCACCCGCGCGTGTCCTGCTCCTCTGCGCGCGCTGGCGCACATTAAATGCGTTGCAGACGACCGTTGGCGTGAAGTAGCCGTTGCTCCGCTGGCTCACCGGACAGTCCGGTGTGCACCGGACATGTCCGATGAATTATAGCGGAGCGGATTCCCGAAGCTGGCGAGTTCAGAGTCGCTCTCCTCTGGAGCACCGGACATGGTCCGGTGGTGCACCGGACAGTCCGGTGAATTATAGCGAAGCGCCTCTGAAAATTCCCGAAGGTGCGAAGTTTGGCTTGGAGTCCCCTGGTGCACCGGACACTGTCCGGTGGCACACCGGACAGTCCGGTGCGCCAGACCAGGGCTGCCTTCGGTTATCCCTTGCTCTTTTTGTTGAACCCATTTCTTGGTCTTTTTATTGGCTAAGTGTGAACCTTTGGCACCTGTATAACTTATAGACTAGAGCAAACTGGTTAGTCCAATTATTTGTGTTGGGCAATTCAACCACCAAAAACAATTAGGAAATAGGTGTAAGCCTAATTTCCTTTCACATGTCATAGACAAACTGCTAGCAGAGGTAGCTTTTAATGGCTTGTGATCTTACTAAAAAGAAAACGTGGATGGCACCTAGTTCTTTTCAATAGCACAACTACACCTGCGAGCTTTGGCTTGTGAAAGCCGAAGTAATGAGGAATCGAGATTAACTTCCCATAATATTCATCTAGTGGAACGCAATCAAAGTAGTTCAGATGATGAGTCCGCAGAAATATATACTTCTAAACTTGTTTGGCCATCAAAGGCCAAACCTTTGGCATGTTCTTCTTTACAATTGGTTCAAAAGAACCGGCAAGAAGTTAAATTTACTTTTAATATTGCCAAGTATGACAAAATATTTGATGGACTATTAAAATATGGAAACATTAAGGTAACTCATACTATTCCTCCTCTAGATGAACTAAAGAGACGTGCTTATTGCAAGTGGCATAATTCCTTTCTCATGCCATTAATTATTGCAATGTTTTCTATCGACAGATACAATAAGCTATAAATCAAGGCCGGTTGAGTTTCCAAGAGATGCAAATTGACAAGCAGTCATTTCCTATCAACAAAATAGATCTAGGGGAAATAAGGTCTTGGCTCGGTCGGATGTGATCGGTAAAGACAAAGGCAAAAGCGTCTTTATCGGTGACCCTAAACCCTAAACCCGAAATAAGATCTAGGGGGAAATAAGGTCTTGGCTCGCTTGTTCATCCATCTCTAGTGATGTCATGGTACTTTTCACTAGCCTACTCATCATCAATATATTGTTCTGTTCAAACATGGGATAGTGCGACGATGAACTCGTATTACATACATAATCCCTTTGCTTACTCGGGATGAGGGGCACCACAATTTTGTGCATGTTGACCCATTGATCAAGTATTCATGGTCGAGAAAGATGCAATCCTGAACGACATTTATGCATTGAAATCTTTTTAAATGATTATCCTATTAGTTGAAGGAGCCGGTGACTTGCATCGAGCCGAGTTCTTATTTCGGCAACAAAATGACCTATGAGACCTATTGTTCCTCAAAAGGTGCTAGTAGTACATGTGTTTTTGGTTCATCAAGCTCCACCAAAAGGCAGGGCCATAAGTTGAGCACCAAATATGTTCGTACAGTCTGGCCTTATAGCCCAAACAGTTCAGCGTGGCGGCTCAGATGGTCCGTGCAGGAATAGATTCGGTTTGGGATTCTAATTTCTTGCAGGATTTTTAGCAAAATCCATGGGATTTGTTTGGGAACCAACTAGAAACGGGTCCAGACATCCCCTTATACAAATGAAGGGGTACAGACGATTAACACAACCACAATCAAATATATCAAACCAATTTATCTTATTTGCCTTGTTCTTCCATGCATTAGGAGCATGACTAATGTAGCCTTAGTGTAGCCTTCCTTAACCTCAATCTTCACCTCTCTTCAGCTCTACATCATCTAGAGGCGTCTTGGGCGGCCTGTCGATCCCATGACAACCCATGAATCTCTCCTCCCCGAAAGAGTCCCTCCTGGGAGGCAATATTTAGGTTTCTACGAAGAAGACAATGTACCATAATGAACCATCTAGGCCTATGTGCAGGCCATTTGAAAGCACACATAGAGGAGTAGCTCCTACAATGATGTAACACCCCGGGATCCACAAACACCCCAGAATGCTACTAAACTACACATCTAACATTCATATATAAAATTTCGACAGCATTCCCTTTGAAAATTGCATAAACGGGGAAGCAACAAAGTATAAATAGATATCATGATAAGAAAACATAATAGACATTAATAATCTGCTAGCAATGGGAAGACAACCATAACGACATGAACTAAATCAACCAGTGCGCACAACTAGTTAGAAACAACATCCTTTGACAAAAGTTTCTAATTAAATCATGACTGCGCCTAAGCAGCGTTATTATGAGAGTGAAGGTGGATGTGCCGCTACTTCCCACTTCCCTTGATGAGCAATAAGCACTTGCATTGAGTAATGCAAGAGTGAGATGAAACATCTCAGCAAGCGAATTGTTTTGACAAGATATTTAAACCACAAATTGAATTACTCAACATTTTAAAAGAATCACAATTAAGATCAGAAATACTTGTAGATATAGAACTCAGTAGTCTCAATACAACCAATACCATCTCATTTCCTCGAACAACCACAATAGTTTGTATAACACTTCCCTGTGTCAACAATACCTGCAAATATCACTTCAATGTATGCATAGGAACGACATTTGTAGGTACTCTGTCTTTATACCTCTGAGGGTATAAAACCACATCATCTGCAAATATCACTCCAATGAATGCATATGAATGCAATGCATATGTCCTCTGCCTTCATACCTCTAAGGGTATGAAGCCGCATCGTACCCCTCCTCGGGCAACGTACGATGCTAAGTTGTACCGGTACGGTCGGACCATAGGTCACGACCCAACTTTAGATGCAAGTGAATCATGCAATATATATGGCATGCTGCATTTATCAATATACTTCACTTCCTTCACATGCAATACAAACCTCCAATAATACTTCATTTACCTTCAGATACAATACAAACCTCAAATAATACTTCATTTTACCTTCAGGGGTGTGAATTAATCTCATGAGTCGTACTCGAATCATAATCATCATAAATATATGATTGAGCATCAGAATAATGCAATCAAGTAAAGCATCACCATGGAGTCCAATTATGAAAGAATCCAATAATTCTGAATACTAGAGTGTAGGCGATAGAAATAACAGGTCAGAACGAAAACAACCACCCCTACATTCACTTGCCTTCATCGAAGAAGAAAAATGTACTAGGCATGATCTGGAGTGTATCCACCTGCTAGAGGACATAAAACTTAGTACAAATATTTCACAAACATTTGCCAACAATCAACAAATCGCTCCTACACCTGAAACCAAGACCTGGTGGAAAACCTCCCACTCTGAACCACATGTCATACAAAAGCAGCGCTGTTTGTTAATTTTTTATCTTTAAAATTATAACAGTGGTGATATCAAACAAATACTCTAGGAGTATCTACACAAAATACTCTACAACTTTGGCATTCAATGGATAATTAAATTCTACCATCTATAAGTTCTAAAATATCTGACAAGATAACCGACTGAATCTATTTTAGACAGCAGCATAGTTAACTTTCAAAATTCTATATCTCACAAACTACTCAACCAAAAATGATGAAATTCTGCTAGAAGTAAGAACTTTTATCCCTCTACAAAAGTCTCCAATTCGGCCATTTACCTGATGAAACCTACCAGTGAACAGACCCGCTCATTTTTGTCAGGCAAACAGAAACAGCCACAGTAAAACAAACATAACTGGAGTTTCATAATTCATATGAATGCACTCTTTAACAATCTAGAAAGCTTATGAATTTATCTACATCTTCTCGTACAAACCCAAGGTTTAATTCTATTGATAAAATTGCCTAAATCTTAAGAGAACAGATTCTGCATAGAATTAAGAGACTGAAAAACTGCTATAATCAAACTGCAATAACTCTCTAATATGATGTCCGATTGAGGTGTTCTTCGTGGCCACGGAAAGATCTACAAATTATCTACGACTCATATATAGACTTTTTATTTTTTTGAGGCCACTAAGACCACGGAAAACTGGCATGAACAGAAACTGTCGAATCTGCCATTTTACAGAAAACTAAATTCGAGATCAAAACCTAACCCCACATCTAATCCAACCTCTAATTCTTTAATTCCCATGTTCCACAACCTCCAAAAGCACATAATTATAGGGAAAAACAAGGATCTCATCCATACCTATGGTTTCCCCAAGAATTTCTGCAAGAATAGATGGGGAAGAACATCTCCTTGATCCTCTCTTGCCCTTCAATTCAACGTGCTCCTCCTCTTCTCGATCCTTGCTGCACGGGGGAGATCTAGAGGGAGGAGGAAGCCGTGGAGAGGGGTTGCCAAGGGAGAAGAGGACGGCCAGCCCAAGGGGAAAGGGGGGAGGGACGACCAAGTGTGGGAGGGGGAAAAAGGGGTGGCGTCCAAGTAGGGGAAAAAGGCCACCACTAGGGTTTCTTTGCGGGAGAAAAGAAGCGACGCCACAGATGAATCTGACTTAGCATCCAACGGCCCACAACCCTTTTCCCACATCCACGCACCGAAGATCAACCTTTGCCAACATTTTTTTGGGGATATTACACTCTACCCCCCTTAAAAAGAATTCGTCCTCGAATTCATCCACTCCAAACAAAACATCCAAGGTACCCCATATTGCACCACCATTCCAAAACATGGGTCCATTATTGGTCATAATTAACACAAGAACTTCTACCTTGGACTAAATGTCTAAGGAAACTACACCACCTGACATCAAGCATGAACCAACATGTAATGAACTCAAACCAAGTCATATATGCAATCAACACTACGATTTCACAACATTGAATTTGGATGCAGCCATACATCCGCACCAATGTCTTAAAACGACACTCTTTTATGAAGGGGTAATATGCACTAAGCACAACCTTTACCAACTTCAACAATTCATTTTAATTCAATGGTGAAACATCCACACCAGATGAATGTATAAGAAGATCAAACACCTCACCTCACAGCACCACGAAACAAGTAGTTCTATTGAAACAAAACTCCTAATCTTCCTAAACCTTGTTCTTGCCATAATGAAAAGATAATCATGTAATCTAACATTCTTTGCACCCCACCAAAAGGGAGAAAATCTACAGAACTAATGGAGCAATAAAACCGACAAGAAGCCAATAACATTCTGTGCGGCACAGTTCATCTAAGAAATGCCAAAAACTCCACATATAGCACTGACAGCCCAACGACAACACAATACTTGCTTAACCCATGTCACTATACTTCATTCAACAACTCAACTAAGAAAAATATCCAAACTAGTTAGGTTAACCTACACATAATATAAGTCTTCATCTACTGTA
This sequence comes from Zea mays, assembly GCF_902167145.1. Taxonomy (NCBI): domain Eukaryota; kingdom Viridiplantae; phylum Streptophyta; class Magnoliopsida; order Poales; family Poaceae; genus Zea; species Zea mays. The sequence goes on from NC_050103.1 coordinate 34,309,578, forward strand.
GTTCAGAAACTTACATTTCATTCTATCATATGATGCACTCAGAGTACCAGACATAAAGGGTCAATACTAACCCCATAATCCTTCACACATTTGACAAACATCTCAAGTTGATGTAAAAACCACATCATTTAGAAATAGTCGACTAACCACACATAACCAACTCTAGGCTAGGCAATAACTTCATTCAAACCAATAGATAAGTGGTACAACAATGGCTCACAAGCATGCATCGGGAATAGAACCATCAGATCCTCAACGTATTAATACATAATCAGTGGATCAAGAAAATCAAAGATTTATTCTACAATTAGCATGACTAACAGGCAACCACTTTAAACCACATCTAGGCTTTGTGGCTACTAAAACACACAATAGAAGAGAGACATGTAAGCCATTCTGACTATGTAAAGACTTCCCCCAAAATCCATATAAAAGTACCAATATTCATTTCTTTCAGAACTGGTTTCTCGACATAAACAATCATTCTTTGCAAAGGTAGTTGGAACTATCCACCAACCGCTCAACAACTTAAATTCAAATTGATGGTTACCTTGTAACCCAAAACACGCAATTCACACTCCTCTTAGGAACATCCTCAATCAAGCATATATAACAATATTATTGTATTAAAACTCAACCATGAAAAACATGGTGAAAACAACATAGGCATACTTGTATATCACAAGCATAATAACAACTTCAATCTCACAAAAGACCAGCGACATCAATCGCATTAATAAAACAATATAAAAATTTAGAAATAAATTATATCAGACATCAAGTCATAAACAACTTACCACATCACCGTAAAGGAATAGGGAGGGGTGAAATTATTGTCATTTGCACTTCATAGACACTAATATATATCAAAGATATTTGAACCCATACCCGTCCTATATGTGCAAGTGTGTCAAATTTATCTTCAAATTGCCAAGAATCTAAAGCATATGCTTTGATACCAACTGTAACACCCCGAGATCCACAAACACCCCAGAATGCTACTAAACTACACATCTAACATTCATATATAAAATTTCGACAGCATTCCCTTTGAAAATTGCATACACGAGGAAGCAACAAAGTGTAAATAGATATCATGATAAGAAAACATAATAGACATTAATAATCTGCTAGCAATGGGAAGACAACCATAACGGCATGAACTAAATCAACCAATGCACACAACTAGTTAGAAACAACATCCTTTGACAAAAGTTTCTAATTAAATCATGACTGCGCCTAAGCAGCATTATTATGAGAGTGAAGGTGGATGTGCCGCTACTTCCCACTTCCCTTGATGAGCAATAAGCACCTGCATTGAGTAATGCAAGAGTGAGATGAAACATCTCAACAAGCGAATTGTTTTGACAAGATATTTAAACCACAAATTGAATTACTCAACATTTTAAAAGAATCACAATTAAGATCAGAAATACTTGTAGATATAGAACTCAGTAGTCTCAATATAACCAATACCATCTCATTTCCTCGAACAACCACAATAGTTTGTATAACACTTCCCTGCGTGAACAATACCTGCAAATATCACTTCAATGTATGCATAGGAACGCAATTTGTAGGTACTCTGTCTTTATACCTCTGAGGGTATAAAACCACATCATCTGCAAATATCACTTCAATGAATGCAATGCATATGTCCTCTGCCTTCATACCTCTAAGGGTATGGGCCGCATCGTACCCCTCCTCGGGCAACGTACGATGCTAAGTTGTACCGGTACGGTCGGACCATAGGTCACGACCCAACTTTAGATGCAAGTGAATCATGCAATGTATATGGCATGCTGCATTTATCAATATACTTCACTTCCTTCACATGCAATACAAACCTCCAATAATACTTCATTTACCTTCAGATACAATACAAACCTCAAATAATACTTCATTTTACCTTCAGGGGTGTGAATTAATCTCATGAGTCGTACTCGAATCATAATCATCATCAATATATGATTGAGCATCAGGATAATGCAAGCAAGTAAAGCATCACCATGGAGTCCAATTATGAAAGAATCCAATAATTCTGAATACTAGAGTGTAGGCGATAGAAATAACAGGTCAGAACGAAAACAACCACCCCTACATTCACTTGCATTCATCGAAGAAGAAAAATGTACTAGGCATGATCTGGTGTGTATCCACCTGCTAGAGGACATAAAACTCAGTACAAATATTTCACAAACATTTGCCAACAATCAACAAATCGCTCCTACACCTGAAACCAAGACCTGGTGGAAAACCTCCCACTCTGAACCACATGCCATACAACAGCAGCGCTGTTTGTTAATTTTGTATCTTTAAAATTACAACAGTGGTGATATCAAACAAATACTCTAGGAGTATCTACACAAAATACTCTACAACTTTGGCATTCGATGGATAATTAAATTCTGCCATCTATAAGTTCTAAAACATCTGACAAGATAACTGACTGAATCTGTTTTAGACAGCAGCATAGTTAACTTTCAAAATTATATATCTCACAAACTACTCAACCAAAAATGATGAAATTCTGCTGGGAGTAAGAACTTTTATCCCTCTACAAAAGTCTCCATAGCTGGGAGAGCCAATTCGGCCATTTACCTGATGAAACCTACCAGTGAACAGACCCGCTCATTTTTGTCAGGCAAACAGAAACAGGCACAGTAAAACAAACATAACTGGAGTTTCATAATCCATATGAATGCACTCTTTAACAATCTGGAAAGCTTATGAAATTATCTACATCTTCTCTTACAAACCCAAGGTTTAATTCTGTTGATAAAATTGCCTAAATCTTAAGAGAACAGATACTGCACAGAATTAAGAGACTGAAAAACTGCTATAATAAAACTGCAATAACTCTCTGATCTGATGTCCGATTGAGGTGTTCTTCACGGTCACGGAAAGATCTACAAATTATCTACGACTCATATATAGACTTTTTATTTTTTTGAGGCCACTAAGACCACGGAAAACTGGCATAAACAGAAACTGTCGAATCTGCCATTTTACAGAAAACTAAATTCGAGATCAAAACCTAACCCCACATCTAATCCAACCTCTAATTCTTTAATTCCCATGATCCACAACCTCCAAAAGCACATAATTACAGGGAGAAACAAGAATCTCATTCATACCTAGGGTTTCCCCAAGAATTTCTGCAAGAATAGATGGGGAAGAACATCTCCTTGATCCTCTCTTGCCCTTCAATTCAACGTGCTCCTCCTCTTCTCGATCCTTGCTGCGCGGGGGAGATCTAGAGGGAGTAGGAAGCCGTGGAGAGGGGCTGCCAAGGGAGAAGAGGACGGCCAGCCCAAGGGGGAAGGGGGGAGGGGCGGCCAAGTGTGGGAGGGAAAAAAGGGGTAGCGTCCAAGTAGGGGGAAAAGGCCACCACTAGGGTTTCTTTGCGGGAGAAAAGAAGCGACGCCCCAGATGAATCTGACTTAGCATCCAATGGCCCACAACCCTTTTCCCACATCCACGCACCAAACATCAACCTTTGCCAACATTTTTTTGGGATATTACAAATGAGGTCGTGGACTGTCCAGTGCAAGATCGCAGATCGTTCGTGCTCCCGCAGATAGCACCGCCTCAAGGCTCATACAGTGTTTGGCCCCAAATCAACAACAACATCATTTCCCCATCGCTAGTCACCACTATTATAGCTTTGTGGTAGCCTGCTTCTCTGCTCATGGCTTGCCCGCTCTGACACCAAGCTCCGCCCGCTCCAATCTCCTACTCTCTTGCGGCGTGCGCCACTTCGCTGTGTGACCGCCAACCTTGGGTCGCGAACCTCCTCGATGCCTTGGAGCTCATGCATCACACCCATGCAATAGCCCTCTGTCACACCCGGTTTCGGAAGGCAAACCAAATGCGAACCATGTACGTGCCAGGATCAGAACACACGTACACAGTGATTACATAAATGACTTATCATAGCACAATGCTTCGAATAATAATAAAGAGTAAGTAATAATATTACAGACTAGAGTCATTTACATTATATAAATCAAAGTGCACATAATAGAAAAGTAGCCAACGTAAATAAACCCACGACAGGCACCTAATAGGGGGAGAGCGCTAGCCTAATCCTCGAACTCGTCGAAGTCCTGGAACTCTTGGAGATCAACCTCAGCGCCTTCTTCTTCTTTTTTACCAAAGCATAGGTTGCACCAAAGACAACTTGGTGTTTTGTGAAAGCAAGGGTGAGTACACATCAACATACTCAGCAAATGTCCCGTTTGGCTGAGGTGGACTAGCTTTATGTGGAGTTAGGCTGAAAGAAGATCAGTTTTACTTTGTCAAGTTTTTATTCATTAATATAAGCCAAGCTTTCTCATCAATCCCAAGTTGTTATCCCAAAGAGTACCTCCTCATAGAGGAAATACCAAAATCCATAGTTAGAAACATCATTAATAGAACCATCATTATCATCTATAACCAAATGCAAAAATAGAACCATAGTATCGTGAACCATCTGTAACCCTAATCAAAGAGGATCCCAAGGCCGCTCTTAACCATGAGCACGACTGGTATATCAGTTTCATAACACTCTGCAGAGGTTGCACACTTTACCCATGAGTTGTGATTTCCTTTCTGCCCGAGGATCGCGACTGCCCATTGATCACTTCCAAGGTGATCTGACAGGGTCTCACTACATGGCTTTTCCCTAGGGTCCTCACTATGCAAATGTTGTAAATGACCACTACATAGAGACTGTTGGGGGGCCTTCCTCTTTCGAAGGTCCTCAAAAACATGACTAACCATTTATTTCTAGCATAATGTTGAGTATTGCAGGAGCTTCGTCATAAATAAAGGTTCATGATGGGAGTCTTCTTCTCCGCCGAAGGTTAAGACAAAGATATAGCCCGAAAATGACAACGATGAACGCCGAAGTTGTAGCCAAAGAGCAACATCTTCGGCTTAAAGTGGTATCGAAGATCAAACATGACGCTGAGCCAAAGAGGAAAAGACTAGCTAGTCCGTAATGATTTATGTTATAATTATGAACACATGTTAAGGCCATAAATGTACTTTTACCCGGGCTGTGTCCCGTGCCTATTAATAGGTGAACAGTACCCCCGTACTGTTCATGTTGTATTGTAATCACTCTCGCATCAACACCTTCGAACAAGCCGAAGGTATCAATGTAATATAAATCTTATTAATACTCATATGTTTATTATGAAATAAATATATGAATGGATAATACTTATCGTTTCTATGAATCGTTATTCTTGTGAATGATGAAGGTGAGTCCTTCATGACCTTCGTATGAAGATCATTATATCCGAAATGAGATAATGCTTCTAAGGACGAAGGTCCTTAATCTTTAACAATTGTGTTGCCTTGTTCTTGATTCACAGCTCTTGAGAACAAGTGAACAACAGAGACCATCTGATGTACCAAGCAAATACCCTCTGCCCTCATGAAAAAATTTGTGGGAACGATGCACATACCTAGATCCCTGAGCGAGAATATAAGAGCCATAACAGATGCCTCCATCCCTAATGACCAAAACCAGCATCCAACATAAGACTTCCCAAATTACTTGGCCAAGGGTGTCCCATACCACCCTCATGGTTGCACTGTTTTTCTACGTGGTCTCTCAACGAATAGGTCCTTACAGAGAGGTACTCAGGAAATAGCCCGAGCCCCCTTTAGTGCCACAAGTTCATCATCATATCTAGAATAAAATCATCATATCATAATTGTATCTCATCATGTTCATTGATTAAAGCAGAGCACTAGCATAAAGCTAACCATAACAACCCAGAAGGTAATCAAGGACAAGGTGAACAGAAAGCTAGTAAATCCTTAGGTTTCAATTATGTAATGTGGGGAAATGAATTATCATGTGAATAGGACACAAGTAGGTCAGATGACACTTGCCTTCACCAAATAGATGATCAGGGTCTTCAACCTTGTAGAACTCGATGAGCTTGTTCACTTGGTCGTCGAAGCTTGATCGTCGATTCCATGAAGCTCGAGAATAGATCACGATCTAATCGCGACACACAATGAATACAAACATGCACAAACAAACATATACATGCAAAAGAATATTACACCATATAAACGAAAACATTGGAAAACATGTAATACGAAATAGATCTTGCTTCTACGACCACGCGAGGAAAAGAAGCACAAAAGTCAGAGCTACGATTGAGAAGTTATCCCGTTTACACTAAGCGGGTATGAGTTATAATATTTAATTCGATATAACCATATTAATTGATATCTATTAAATGCACAAATAAAATCATTACTTGGTTCCGATTAGTTCGCTACTCGAATAGTCATAGTTAAATACGTAGCTTAATTGTCACACCCGGATTTAAGGGATAAAGTCGGGTGCATCTCATATATGCGCCAAATAAGACAACACATATAATAACAGAGTGTATAGAGATAAATGTCACAATATCATAAAAGTATTTATTACATAGTGGAAGTCTTACAAAATAAAAGATAAATATAAAGCGAACTAAGTCCATCCTTGGCGCCATAAAGTCGACTAGGAGACGCCACCTAGATCAAGTCGAACTCCTCGTTGTGCGGCTCCTCCTAGGCCACCTGTTCTTCTCCCGTTGGGGGTTTATATATCGCAAGAGCTCACAAAAGATCATAACTCAACAAGTTGTGGGGAATAATGTGCATGAACTCACCACAGATGGGAGTTCATGTGATGTGTAAGGCTAACAAATAATAGGGGTTAAAGCTGAGCATTGCTTTTAATAAGTTGGTCAAATTTTATTAGCAATTACTAGATGTAAGTAAATATCAAACCATAATAATAATAAAACAAAATTAATAATAAATCCCATGCAATGCAAATGACAAATTGAATTTAATTCCATAATTTAATCATGCGAGAGTCCTGAGCTACTCATGACTGCGAGCACGGCTAGTATACTAGTTTTACACTCTACAGAGGTTGTACCCTGTACCCACAAGTCATGTTACCCATCTGCCAAGAGATCGCGACTCACATACACCTCTACCAAGGAAGCGAGGCAGAGTAACACTACGAGGCCTTTACCTAGTTCCACTAGCTTCAGAAAACCCGCTACAGTTTCTAGGAACAGCAATACAGGAATCCCCCGTCTGACCGCCATCGCAGCAAAATCAATCCGGGAACCTCCCTACACGCCTACTCCCCTACTGCCCTTGCCCCTATCGGGTAAGGTAGTCCTCCACTAGCTTTCCTAGCTAGTCAGCTAAGGGCGTCCCATTCCACCATTGTGGTGGCACGTGTTTCTCAAGTTAAGCTCCATGTTCCAATTAAAAATAATGATCTTGGCATGAACATAAATAAAATGACAGAATAATTGGAACATGGAGATAATGTGATATTAATCCCAAAACCATATAGAGCAATAGCAAAACTACCCAAATGATTCAGAGATAAACAAGGTAACAAGATAACCAAACTAGGGTAACCTATTGGGTCCCATCAAAATTAAGCCTATGCATGGATAAGTGATAATAGAGAACATTATTGGGTAATAAAAGTGGTCAAGGGCATAACTTGCCTTCAATGAGCTCCTGCTCAGCAACTTCTACCTGCTGAACACCGGGATCCTCAGCCACAGGCTCTTCTACTCGCCACAATACAAACAAGCATAGTACAAAGGGGAAATTAACATCACACCAAACATGTATACAAAATACATATTTATAGTCTACATAATAAAATAAGATCATAGGAACAGGAATCATTAATTTTGGAGTTATGGATTTTAAGTTACGAATTTCCAAAGGTTCTATATGCTAGTTACAAGATTAATTAAGAGATAAAAATTTAATACAGTTTTCATGTCAAAACAGAGATATTATATGATAAACCATATTATTACAAAATTATAGGATCTGGAATGGGTCGATTTGTACTTAATATGAATTTTCTAGGGATTCTACAAATTCTAGCAATTATGTTTACATTAAAATCATTTCTCAAATGAATTTATTTGTATCTAGTCTGCGCGCACCAATACATAGAAAACCTGGGGCTAACGAATAAAATTCCCTAGACTCAGTTCAACCCCACAGTGGACCGCGAGTTGATTCACTAAAAGCCCGAGGGCTCTTTTGCATAAGCGCTCGGTCGAACGGGTATGGAATGTTCTCAGCCGTCCGATCAATCGTCGATGCACCAGATTAGAACTAAGCCTTAATGAACTGGTACGCGCTAGGAACCATCCGATCCGATCCCGACGCCCTAGATCTAAATAACCTAAATCTAATCTCAGTCGGTTATCACCGGATCGATGGTTCTCACCGGTCCAGGCGAAACGGTAATCTACCATCTAATCTGGGCCGCCCCGAGGGAGATCAACGGCCCTCAACCCATCATCTCCAATCCGCGCCCAGAAGCGGCGGTGCTCGCCGACGAGCAGCGCGCGAGGCGCCCCGGAGGTCTAACCCTACCGTAAGTAGTTCTATACATCAAGGAGAACGAGGCGGGCAAGATGGTCGATGTCTCACCGACGCAAATGACAAGTCGAGGTTGGTCCACGGTGGGACGCAAGCTCGGCGGAGAACTCCACTCCGTCGAGGAATTTCGGGTCACCCAGTGGTTCGCTTCCTCCGCGACTGCGGTCGGCAGCTCCCCAGAGACGCGGCGAGGCTCCCCACATAGGCGCACTACTCCCAGCGCGGCGACAACGCGGATTGAGCCACGACGGCGGAACTTGCCTCTTCGATGGCGATGCCAGCTTTTGGTGGTCAAAGCGGCGCGGAACTCAGTACGTGGGCGAGTAGGAAGGGTTGCGGAGGGCGCAGGGGCTCTTATCCCCACGACGCGGCGGACTTGGGCCAGCTCTTCCACAAATCCCGCGAGGTGGCGGACATCTCAGTCCTGGCCGTTGCGGAGGTGAGGGATGAAAGGACGGGCCCACCCGTCATAGAGGCAGACAGACGCGGCACGCACGCGAGATCGTGGGCGCCGCCAAGTGGGCCCCACACGTCGGCGAAAAGGGAAGAAAGGAGCGCGCGCGGAGAAGCTGTCGCGGCGGTCCCACGTGTTAGTGACGTAACCGCGAGTGGCGCGGGAGAGGGTAACTGGGTTGTGTAGTTCGCGGAGAAATGGGCCGAGCACGGTGATTCGGCCCAAGCACGTTTTCCATTTCTTCTTTCTTTTTCTTTTCTTTTCTTTTCCTTTTTTTGTTTTCTCTTTATTTTGAATTCCTAATTCAAAACCTCAATTTAAATTCAACTTTGTGGCACATTTGTACTCAGACTAAATGTTCCACTTGATCATACCAAAATGTGATGAAGTTATTTATTTTAAATTTATTTTGTATTGTATGATATTTCTTCCTTTCCTCTTTTTCATAATTTCCAAATTCTCCTAAATTTCAATTTGGGGTTCATTCCAAAACTTCATTATATTTTATTAATATCATTGTTATTATTTTCAAATGCACAATCAAATAAACTCCAACATGATGCTAGTATTATTTATATGTTCTTGGCTAATTTCTTACTTAGATAAGGTTGTTCACACGTGATATCAACATAGAGGAATTATACATAGGAATAACTATCTCCTTTTACTTGATTTACAAATTTGGGTATTACATTAATTAACGTGGGCTATTCTAGGTAAAATGCATTATTGATATGTGATAGAATGCGCGACACACGAAAACGATGCACGCGACACATGAGAATCACCAACAGGTAATGCGCTTATGTCATACAAATGTGAACTAGAACATTTAACTCGTCATAATCATATTAGTCGACATTTATCAAATGTAAATTAGAGCTACTACCTAGTTTCGATTAATCTGCTACACTAACAACTCTCGCTTAAATAAGTAATTTAATGTCACACCCGGATTTAAGGGATAAAGCCAGGTGCGTCTCATATGTGCGCCAAAGAAGAACATCACATATAATGACAAAGTGTATAGAGATAAATGTCACAAGTATCATTATTACATAGTGGATGTCTTACAAAAATAAATGATAACAATAAAGCGAACTAAATATTATTCCTTGGCGCCATCAAGCTGACTGGGAGACGCCACCTAGATCAACTTGTACTCCTCATTATAGGGCTCCTCTTGGACCACCTGCTCTTCACCTGTGGGGGATTTATATATCGCAAGAGTGAGCTCACAAAAGATCATAGCTCAACAAGTTGTGGGGAATAATGTGCATGAACTCACCAAAGGTGGGAGCTCATGTGAAGTGTAAGGCTGATCAACAAATAATGGTTAAAACTGAGCATTGCTTTTAATAAGTGGTCAAGTTTTATTAGTAGTTACTAAATATAAGTAAATACCAAACCATAGTAATAATAGATCAAATTAATAATAAACCACAATGCGATGCAAATGACAAATTGAATTTAATTCCATAAATTACTCATGTGAGGGTTCGAGCCGCTCATGACCGTGAGCACGGCTGCTATACCAGTTTTACACTCTGCAGAGGTTGCGCATCTTTACCCACACAAGTCATGTTACCCATTTGCCAAGGGATCGCGACATCCCATTCATCTCTACCGGGGAGATGAGGCAGGGTAGCACTACGAGGCCTTTACAAAGTTCCACTAGCTTTAGAAAACCCGCTACAGTTCTAGGAAGCCCCAATGTAGGGATCCCTTGTCTGATCGCCATTGCAGCAAAATCAATCCGAGAACCTCCCTACACTGACTACTCCCCTACTGTCCTTGCCCCTTTCGGGTAAGGTAGTCATCCACTAGCTTTCCTAATTAGTCGGCCAAGGGCGTCCCATACCACCCTTGTGGTAGCACTGTTTTTCCGGGTGGTTCTCCATGTTCCAATTAACAATATGATCTTATCATGAACAGTAAATAACAAATTGATAATAAAAGCATGATCATGAATAATGTGTATCTCAATACCCAAAACCATATAAAGCAATAGCATGTACTACCCAAAAGTTTAGTGGTAAACAAGGTATAAAGATAGTCAAACTAGGGTAACCTATTGGGTCCCATGAAAATTAACCTATGCAGATCATAATGATTAACATGAACATTATTGGGTAAATATAAGTGATCAAGGGCACAACTTGCCTTCAACGAGCTCCTGCTCAGCAGTCTCCACCTGCTGAACACCTAGGTCCTCAGTGGCTTGCTCGTCTACTCGCAACAATACAAACAAACATGGTATAGGAGAAATTAACATCACACCAAACAGCAGAACAGAATGCATGATAATATTCTACGCATCATAACGAGATCGTAGGAACAAGAATCACTCAATTCGGAGTTACGGTTATCGAGTTACGATTTTCCGAAGTTATTAAGTGCTTAGTATGGGATAAAATTAAGTAGACGATTTTAATCTATGTTTCATGCCTAAACAGAGTTACCAGGTGATAAACAATATTAATACAAAATTAATGCAACTGGAATGGATCAAAAAGGAATTAAAATGGATTTTCTATGAATTAAATGAGTTTCTGCAATTATTTTTATACCCAAAATCTATTTCTATATTCTTTTATCTGAGTCATCCACTAAATGGATTGTGCGCACTAATCCTGAGAAGCTCGGGGTTCGATTTGCAAAATCCAGGACCTAATCGTAATGCTTTCTGTGTTGGCCAGGACCGCGGGTTGTTTTCAACAAAGGTTAGGGTCTCTTATGTAAACCGATCGACCGAAGGGGTATGGCGGACTCTTAGCCGTCCGATCAGAGACGAACGCGCTTGATTAGACCGCCAAACTAGAATACTCCTACGCCATCACATCCACCCACGGCAGGATCAACGACTTTGATCTAATGTGTGGGAGAGATTATGCAGACAACCGATTGTGCCATCCGTTTTGATCTCAACGGCCTATATTCAATGAAGACCCGTCCTGATCCTAGCCCTCCGCATCGAGATCAATGGTTGAGAACTATCTTTGAACCGGTACAGATCGGATCTAATCTTGGCCGTTACACACAGAATCCATGGCCCAGGATTCATCTCCCAACTCGCCCTCCACCCATCTCCCCGAGGGCGGCGTCGTACAACACCCACGGCGGAGGACCACCCCGGCGAGGAAAGTCCACGATCCTAGCGTCCCATCCTCTAATCCAAGTAGCTCTATGCGATGCGGAAATGAAAGTGAATACAGATAAGGGAACCTTATCGAGGATGATGCGAGTGGGCGGGCAGTCCACGCAGAAGAGCGGAACTGCGGCGGATTAGGCTCGACAGTGAGAAATTACACAGGCTCCGGTGAACTTCGCTCGAATCAATGGGGCGCACGCCTTCCACGAGGTGCGAGGATCACCCAAAGTCGAGTCCCAATCCCAGACTCGTCGTGGTTCCGATTTCCACCGTCGGTGGTCCGCCATGCTAGCGACCCACTGCCCCTCCCACGATTTCGGTGGCTAACCCGGGCGTTGGTGCGATGGTGGCGCACGAAAGGGTGAGGAGGTCATCGTAGCCCCAATTTATGGGCGGGTCCAACGTTACTGACCCCCAGCTCAAAACCGGGCGACGTAACAACCCGCGCCGAATCTCACGGTCGGGAAGAAGAACGGTGGCAGGGTCTGGGTCCCACACGTCAGTCGGATAACGAGCGCGCGACGTGGAGAGAAGGCTACGTCCCAAGCGTCGTTGAGAAAACACCCACCGCACGCACACGGTGGAAGAATGAACAACGGGCCTCGCTTGTTGGTGACCCCGTTCGACGCACGCACAATACCGAGTGAGGCTGGTCACTGGGCCCCGCCTGTCGGCGCGCCCGGCCGCTGGACTAATGGGCTGCATGGCGTGGTATGAGAAGGTGGGCTGGATTCCGATTTCTTGGCCCAACCGACATTTTTCCATTTTGATTTTTATTTTGGTTTGAATTCCTTTCTAATTTCGAAATCCAATATTTGAATTCAAATTTATGTTGTAGAATTTCACATAGATTATATGCACAAATGAAGGTATCGATTTAAAGATATATATATTTTCTTTATATTTATACTCTTTTCCTTTTCTTTTCTTTCCTTTTTCCCATTTCCATTTTCAAACCCTAATTTCAATTTAGGTTTTAATTCAAATTTCCTTATTATTATATTTTTATTAATAGTGTTGCTATTATTATTAAATGCACAAACAAATAAACTCCAACATGATGCATGGCTTATGTTTTATTAAAGAATTATTCACTTTAAATAAGTCTCTTAATAATCCTCATGAGTAGAAAGCAAAACACATAAAGGTTTATCCTTCTCCATTATATTCCAAAAGTTGGGTATTACATTTAATTAATATCAGCGATAGGCGAATTCACGACGCAAGACAAGGTGTGCGACATGTGAAAACGGTGCGCGCGACGCGCGAAACAGCACGACAACACGCGAACAGGATGTGCGAACGATGCGCGAACAACGAGCGGACAAACGAGCGGACAAACGTGACACGTGAGAACTACTAAATAAATGTTGTGTTTACACTAAATAGGTATTAATTCAAGACATGTGAGTTGACATTGGTCACATTCACATATATTTATAAAGCGTAAGTTAAAACTATGAATTAGTTTTCAACTGGAAAGCTAATTTTAAAACATCAGTCAAAGCAATATTTATTGAAATTATGTGAAACGATGAAACAATATGTTTAACGCATGGGCATCATTAGTATGAACATAACGCAACTTAAAAGAGTCAAAACGGATTTAAAACGTGGAAGATATGGACGTTTTACAGGGGTCTACGCGTAGTTAACCATAGCTTGGGAGGGCTAGAAAATAAAATTATCAAGACTCAAAAATTATTGTTTTATTTACACATATTCTTGAAAGGGTCTTATTTACAAAATTGTATTCTTCTTCCTCTCTCTCCTTCAAGTGCAGACACAGGAACTGCCATGGGCACTAGGGCCGACCAGGGGAGGAGGCCGCACTAGGAGAGAAGGGGCGAGGGTTGGCCGTGTCTGGTGAGGAGCACAGGATGAGGGCTGCCATTTTAATAGTGAAAACGAGGACGAAAAATGAAGAATAATGGAGTTTGTTCACCGGATAAGAAGACCCTCACCGGAGCAGAGGATAAATCTGTCGTTTGACGGCGAACCGGAGGTCCGATCGATGAATCAAAACCACCGAGACGAGACTAATGCAGCGGTACTCTCGGATCTCGCTAACAATGCACGAATTGAAAGTAATTTCTTGCCAGAGTTGTTACCAGAATTAGAACTGCCCCGAATTTCGGCGAGGAACTAACGGTGCTACGGATCTCGGCTTGCGAACTAACGGTGCTACGGATCTCGGCTAACGGTGATATTTGGAACGGGCTCAGCGAGAGGATTCTAGCCATATACAGGGGCGGACCCAGGCCCATGGCCGCCTGGGCCACGACCCGGGGCGCAGGCCCAAAATATTTTTAGAAGAGCTCGTATCCGACCGCCGCCTCTGTTGTCTGGCTGGACTGTGCTGAAGAGCTGCAAGCCTGCATCTGCTGCCGCCGTGCTGCGTCGCCTCTACCGATCTGCCCTCTAGCCTTAACCAGTCCATCGCCCAGTCCGCCACTGCCTCCGTGTCACCTCTGTCGGTCTGCCCAGTCCGCCGGCGAGCTCATGTGCCGTCCTCCGCCAGTCTGCCACTGCCTCTGCGCCCTCTGCCGTCGCGCCGTCCGTTGAAATAGCAGGTAGAAGACTTCAAGTGTTCAATCCCTCGTACTAGTGGTATGTACCAATTACTAATATTATTAAATTTATTCAACATTACCTTTTAAGTCGCGTTCTTAATATGATTTCCTTAAGGCCCCGTTTGTTTCCTTTCATTTTGAGGAATTGGAATCTTACTATTGAAATAGGCTATTTTTTTAGAATGTGACATTCCACCACTTTCCAAAGTTATCATATAAGCCTATCTCAAATTCATGTGGTGAGAGATGGAAATTGATTCTATAGATTTACATGCTATTTTTCTGATGTACAACTTATAACACACTCTTCTACTTGCTTCGTTATAATATGAATGTAGTATATAACTATCTCTATCATATGATTTAAGATAATATACAAATATATTACATATATAAATATATGAACTTAATTAGTTTTGTCTAAATTATAAATATTAAAATGGAATTCAATTTCAATGAAACAAACGGGGCCTAAAGGTTCTGGAGCAAGAAGCACTGATGTTGATGTTGATATGATTATTTTGGAATGAGCTACATCATAACTTGTATGTCATCTTTAACATTTATGACAACGTTGTTTCGTCGTACAATTTTTCTTTATATGCTACTATTAGAGTTTATGGTCACTTCGGCCCGGGCCTTGGCCAATTTATGGGTCCACCACTGGCCATATATATATATATATATATATATATATATATATATATATATATATA
The DNA here is from genome assembly GCF_902167145.1 of Zea mays. Lineage (NCBI taxonomy): Eukaryota > Viridiplantae > Streptophyta > Magnoliopsida > Poales > Poaceae > Zea > Zea mays. The sequence goes on from NC_050103.1 coordinate 34,324,908, forward strand.
TATATATATATATATATATATATTGCTAGGGTTTAAAGATATTTTAATTTTTGAAATAAATCATTTTTTAAGATTAAAATAATTCTAGAAAATTGCTGAAATCGTATTTAATGTCCGAAAAATATCTCGATGGCTCCAAAAATTCTAGGAAAATTCTTAAACATGATTTGGTACCTAATAAACTCATAAAACATATTTAGAGCTTTTGAAAAATGTTTTTAAGTATCTCAAATAAATAGATTTTGGTTTCCAGAAAACAGAAAAATATTCAGAGAAATATGAAAATTTACCGAAAGCCTCTACAAGGTATATTAACATGTTTCAGACACCTTTTGCACTTAGAAACATTTTACAATGGCATGAATGTAACAACTAAAGCACCTATAGGACTCACTTCACTAGGCTTACGCCAATATATAACAAAATAATTCTCCACTATATTAGAAAGAAGAAAAGAAATGTAAGAAAAATAGAGGATAACACCTAAATTTGGTGTATATTAGAAAAGAAATTTTATACCCAAAATCAGGATGTTACACCTTCCTTGCTCTTCCTCTCCGACATGGAGCAATTTAATGTGGTATCCAACCTCCCTCACGTCTACCATACCTTGTTTCGTTGGTGCGCTCCAGCACTTCTCAAATCAACTACGTACATATAGTTGATTCTAAGTTTTTACGTGGACAACTCATGGAAGTCCACATAATTAAACACATAGTGTGGGTTCAAGGGATAGTCCATTTGCATTCTTAATCCCTATTTTCTAAGTTAGTTGTATACAATCTAACTAATAACGTCTAAATACTTTATCTCCTTTTAAGTATCATTGTGGTATTTGAAAGCATCTAGGCCCTCATTTGGTTTCAGTGATTAATAATTGTGACTAACTTATTTTGCAAAAATAAGTTAAGTTAGATTACAATAATGTAAGATGATTGTGCTTATATGATATTCATGCCTTTATCGATAAATTTTAATGATTGGTTTTCGAAGGATGGCCGAGAAGGTTAAGAATCAGTTAGTTTTAAATGCCATTAGAGTTATTGGATATTTAGAATTGTGATAGATTCTTTATTTTCCTTTAGTTGTAATATAAAGATGGTTATTGTTGGGGTCTTCTTCTCCGCCGAAGGTCCTCTAGGAAAAAACACCTTCGGTAAGACAGTACAAAGGCAGATACAACATGAAGATATAAGATGAAGCTACGATCGAAAGAGCTTCGGCTTGGTGTCATGCTAAAGACGAAGGACGATACCGGCTTAAAGAGGAAAATACTGTATAGCCCTTGGTAGTCTGTATTATGATCATAATTAGTTATCAAGGACATGGATGTAATTTCATACGGGCTGCGTCCCGCGCCTATAAATAGATGAACAGTACCCCGTACTGTTCACGCTGTACTGTAATCACTCTCGCGTCTCTCACATTTTCACCTTCTGTCGAACCGAAGGTATCAATAAAGCATAAATATTACTAGACCATTAAGCGCCCATACGGGCGCCCTACAGTATTTGACGTTAACAGGAGGCTGCTATAATACAAGTGATGTTGCACATGCAGAACCTCAAACACTTTGAAACATAAACAGGTAGAATAAAACCTAGTGTTCAATACAACTAAGCTAATTTTTGAGGTTAACAGAAAAGTAATGAACACTGAAACTTCAGGGGAGGAAGACACATAGGCTTTCCTAATTTGTGAAGTGATCCAAACATGAGTAATGCAAAACAAAATAAAGTGCAGCAATAAAATTGGTTTCAAAAAGAAAATCATGCATAGATAGTGAAGCAATTCTTGCCAATCATAAAGATGGTGTTGATAGTCAGTATACATAGCTAAGGGTCTGAGACATCAAGACAAAGCAGCAACTTCCTGATAGCATTCACACAAGTTTGGCATAAATCAGATCAAACTAATAACAGAATGTACAAGACCCAAACAATTAAACTCTATAGTAACTGTCGTCAAGTATATACGTCTGGTAGGATAGCAAAGAAAAAATAAATGCACACTTCTCATTAAACATTATATAATAAACAGAAAAATTTAGCACACAATGGACATTATATAATAAATGGTAAAGTGAAAAATATCATTGGAAAGTAAAGCTGAAACCACAAGACGAAAACCAAAACACACCACCCATTCCTAAGTACCAACAAATTTTGTTTTAAAAAACGAGGAAGTGGCCGTAGGTGAGAACTGAGAAGTGATTTTGTTTATGTTAAATCACATTGGCCAATCTAGTAAATCTTTCCTTGAATTATCTATGTGCATATTCAAATAAAAGCACTACATGCATGTAAGATATTTGTTAAGAGAATAATAACCCAAAAAGATTTAAGGTTTAGTGTGTATTGATTATCAAAGCGTACCAAAAAGGATAGCATCCAAACTTCTGTCAGGCAGACAGCTAGACAATCGTATATATTAGGATCGATTTGGCAGTTAGAATAACTTCATTCCTGAACTCCATAATACCTTATTCTGAATCTTTACTTAGCCCTTGGATAGCGACTTCCTGACCACCAATCAAGGCCTCCCCAAAATGCAATATCATATGGACAAATTAATTAAATTAATTGGGTAAGTCGATCTGATTAATACTGCTATTGACAGAATATCGAACAAGTAATTAGGACCAAAATAGAGAACAGATGCGACAACTGCTACTCAGCTAGGGACATACTCTGGGATAGTGCACGAATTGAGCAACAGCATTTCGGCCTTCGCCGCCGGCTGCAATAGCCCGAGCGCCAGCTAGTGGATCTCCTTGATGGAGAACGTCGCGCTGCGGCATCCCTCTTGCATGGAGAACCAATGGAACTTGCATTGGAGATGGAACTCAAGTGGTCAATGTAAAGCTGAAACCACAAGACGAAAACCAAGACAAACAACCTATTCCTGAGTACCAACAAATTTTGTTTTTTTTAAAAAAAGAGGAAGTGACCATAGGTGAGAAGTGATTTTGCTTATGTTAAATCACGTTGGCCAATATAGCAAATCTTTCCTTGAATTATCTGTGTGCATATTCAAATAAAAGCACTACATGCATGTAAGATATTTGTTAAGAGAATAATAACCCAAAAAGATTTAAGGTTTAGTGTGTATTGATTACCAAAGCGTACCGAAAAGGATAGCATCCAAACTTCTGTCAGGCAGACAGCTAGACAATCATATATATTAGGATCGATTTGGCAGTTAGAATAACTTCATTCCTGAACTCCATAATACCTTATTCTGAATCTTTACTTTGGATAGCGACTTCCTGACCACCAATCAAGGCCTCCCCAAAATGCAATATCATATGGACAAATTAATTAAATTAATTGGATAAGTCGATCTGATTACTACTGCTATTGACAGAATATCGAACAAGTAATTAGGACCAAAATAGAGAACAGATGCGAAAACTGCTACTCAGCTAGGGACATACTCTGGGATAGTGCACGAATTGAGCAACAACATTTAGGCCTTCGCCGCCGGCTGCAACAGCCCGAGCGCCAGCTAGTGGATCTCCTTGATGGAGAACGTCGCGCTGCGGCATCCCTCTTGCATGGAGAACCAATGGAACTTGCATTGGAGATGGAACTCAAGTGGTCAATGTAAAGCTGAAACCACAAAACGAAAACCAAGACACACAACCCATTCCTGAGTACCAACAAATTTTGTTTTTTTAAAAAAAGAGGAAGTGACCATAGGTGAGAAGTGATTTTGCTTATGTTAAATCACGTTGGCTAATATAGCAAATCTTTCCTTGAATTATCTGTGTGCATATTCAAATAAAAGAACTACATGCATGTAAGGTATTTGTTAAGAGAATAATAACCCAAAAAGATTTAAGGTTTAGTGTGTATTGATTACCAAAGCGTACCGAAAAGGATAGCATCCAAACTTCTGTCAGGCAGACAACTAGACAATCATATATATTAGGATCGATTTGGCAGTTAGAATAACTTCATTCCTGAACTGCATAATACCTTATTCTGAATCTTTACTTAGCCCTTGGATAGCGACTTCCTGACCACCAATCAAGGCCTCCCCAAAATGCAATATCATATGGACAAATTAATTAAATTAATTGGGTAAGTCGATCTGATTACTACTGCTATTGACAGAATATCGAACAAGTAATTAGGACCAAAATAGAGAACAGATGCGACAACTGCTACTCAGCTAGGGACATACTCTAGGATAGTGCACGAATTGAGCAGCAACATTTTGACCTTCGCCGCCGGCTGCCACAGCCCGAGCGCCGGCTAGTGGATTTCCTTGATGGAGAACGTCGCGTCGCGGCATCCCTCTTGCATGGAGAACCAATGGAACTTGCATTGGAGCTGGAACTCAAGTGGTCAATGTAAAGCTGAAACCACAGGACGAAAACCAAGACACACCACCCATTCCTGAGTACCAACAAATTTTGTTTTTTAAAAAAAAAGAGGAAGTGACCATAGGCGAGAAGTAATTTTGCTTATGTTAAATCACGTTGGCCAATCTAGCAAATCTTTCCTTGAATTATCTGTGTGCATATTCAAATAAAAGCACTACATGCATGTAAGATATTTGTTAAGAGAATAATAACCCAAAAAGATTTAAGGTTTAGTGTGTATTGATTATCAAAGCGTACCGAAAAGGATAGCATCCAAACTTCTGTCAGACAGACAACTAGACAATCATATATATTAGGATCAATTTGACAATTAGAATAACTTCATTCCTGAACTCCATAATACCTTATTCTGAATCTTTACTTAGCCCTTGGATAGCGACTTCCTGACCACCAATCAAGGCCTCCCCAAATGCAATATCATATGGACAAATTAATTAAATTAATTGGATAAGTCGATCTGATTACTACTGCTATTGACAGAATATCGAACAAGTAATTAGGACCAAAATAGAGAACAGATGCGACAACTGCTACTCAGCTAGGGACATACTCTGGGATAGTGCACGAATTGAGCAGCAGCATTTCGTCCTTCGCCGCCGGCTGCCACAGCCCGAGCGCCAGCTAGTGGATCTCCATGATGGAGAACATCGCGCTGCGGCATCCCTCTTGCATGGAGAACCAATGGAACTTGCATTGGAGATGGAACTCAAGTGGTCAATGTAAAGCTGAAACCACAAGACGAAAACCAAGACACACAACCCATTCCTGAGTACCAACAAATTTTGTTTTTTTGAAAAAAAAGAGGAAGTGACCATAGGTGAGAAGTGATTTTGCTTATGTTAAATCACGTTGGCCAATATAGCAAATCTTTCCTTGAATTATCTGTGTGCATATTCAAATAAAAGCACTACATGCATGTAAGATATTTGTTAAGCGAATAATAACCCAAAAAGATTTAAGGTTTAATGTGTATTGATTGTCAAAGCGTACCGAAAAGGATAGCATCCAAACTTCTGTCAGGAAGACAGCTAGACAATCATATATATTAGGATCGATTTGGCAGTTAGAATAACTTCATTCCTGAACTCCATAATACCTTATTCTGAATCTTTACTTAGCCCTTGGATAGCGACTTCCTGACCACCAATCAAGGCCTCCCCAAAATGCAATATCATATGGACAAATTAATTAAATTAATTGGGTAAGTCGATCTGATTACTACTGCTATTGACAGAATATCGAACAAGTAATTAGGACCAAAATAGAGAACAGATGCGACAACTGCTACTCAGCTACAGACATACTCTGGGATAGTGCACGAATTGAGCAGCAGCATTTCGGCCTTCGCCGCCGGCTGCCACAGCCTGAGCACCGGCTAGTGGATCTCCTTGATTGAGAACGTCGCGCTGCGGCATCCCTCTTGCATGGAGAACCAATGGAACTTGCATTGGAGCTGAAACTCAAGTGGTTAATGCCACATTTACGCTGATAAGGCTCCCTCCTTGACAAATTGACGATCAATATGGTACATATTTTTTCCCTATTATGGTTATCAAAAGGGGACGAAGGGAGTAATACCAAAATTTGTTGAATGAAACTTAAGAAGAATCTGGCATAAAAGTGATGTGTTTAAGAACAGAACAATCATCTTAGAACAGAAGCTTGACACGAAATGAACAAATCACGAACGACAGTCGTTAGGAAAAAGAAGTCGTGGAAGTCTGTGCTGCGCCGCTGACGGCATGCCGCAGGTCGCCGTCGTGGGAGTGATCACGCTCAAGTGACGGAGAGACCTTGTGAGCAGATATCGCGACAGCCCATGCTGCCAGCACCTTACCGCGGGTCGCCCTCACGGGCACAAAAGTGCGCTCAGGCGATGGGAGGCGTGGCGAGGAGGGCGACAGACAGAGGTATGGGAGGCGACTTGTGGGAGGGCACTGGGAAAAGCGGCGTGGAAATCCTAGGTCCGAGTAAAATCCCGCCACACCGTGGCCACCCTCCAGAACGAGCTCGGCGCAGAGCGGAGGCACCGACGACATCTGGAGCAGGCCAACGCCAGGCTGCTGCGCAACCTGGCAGAGGCACGGGCGGCAACAAAGCAGTAGGCGCAGAGGTACGAGGTGGAGCGCAACGCGCGGGAGCTGATGGAGGACGCCTGCTTCGAGCTCACGCGGGAGGTGGAGGGCCAGGTCGGGGCAGAGCTGATCTATTGGGGGGGGGGGGCTACGCATGCGGGAGGAGATGGAGAAGGAGCACCGCACGCTGATGGGTGAAGTGTGGCAGGAGTAGCGCGGTCTGATGAAGCTCGCGCTGCAGGCGGAGATTGGAAGGGAAAGGGAGATTGGAAGGGAAAGGGAAAGTGATGACGACAGACGTAGGACCAAATCAGTTAGATTAGATTGAATAAAACTTTCGGGTCCGAGATGGACGCGTGGTGATGTGGGCGTCCCGCCGTACGCGCCAAACGCGGAGCAAGCTCCAAACCCGAGTGCCTTTTAACAAGAAGTAATGAGCATTTATTTATGTTTATAAAATGAAATAAGAATGTAAATAATCTGTTTCTATGTTACCATTACTCACATTCTCATATGTTTTATGTCTTTTATATGTATTCATTTACCGAGATGATGAAGGTAAGCCCTTCATAACCTTCGTCCAAAAATCATTATATCCGAAGGGAAATAATGTTTCGAAGGACGAAGGTCCTTATCCATTAACAATTGTGTTGCTTTGCTCTTGGTGTATAGCATTCGAGAACAAGGACCAACAGTTATGGAATAGGTAGCCTAACCTAGGCAAGTCTAGTTAGGTGTGATAGTACACACTCATGAAAACTAGTGCTATCCAAACCCAAGAAAACCCACAAGGAGTTTGAAACAAAACAATCTCAAAAGTGATCAAAACAAAAGAGCTAGCAATGCTGCAGTAGCACCGAACATGTCCAGTGTACACCAGATACAGTATACCAGACAAGAGTCTGCCTTGTTGTGTTTAAGAGTGAAATCAGCATTTTTAGTGTGCATCAAATATGGTGCACTAGACAAGATAGTCAAAGAGCTTGCAGAAGATGTCTCAAACACTTGTACTCACCGGACATGTCTGTTGTACCACTAGATATGGCACAAGATAAGATACATAGAGACAATATAAACTGAGTCTCAGAGGCTGAGTACTCATGGACGTGTCCGGTGTACCACCAGATGGGGTACTTAGAGAGGTATATTGTCCATTTGATATTATATTCACCAGACGTGTCTAATGTGGCATCAATGTGCATATCAAAAACATACATTAATGACTGGTTTTAGAAAGTAGTTGGGAAGGCAACGACATGTATGGTGCAGGAAGTTGGTGTGCAGCGGACAGGTCTGGTACCCTCGTCTTTGATGAGTGGGGAGCAACGACTTGTTTTATTCCATGAGATTATCTAATATACTCCTCCAACTTAGCCAAATAATATCTCTTGTCTAGTTCAACTATTGAAGGAACCACTTGAGAGTGAGGAAGAACCTTTGCCTAGTGAGGAACTTGAGAATTGATAATCATATCATTAGCGACATCATTAGTGTATTGTGAGTGGCTTGTAACAACCACCACCCTTATAGGACTTGGTCAAGTCAAGTGAGAGTAAATGTGATCGGTACCATCTAGATGGCTAGGTGGCAACTAGAAGTATGATGAGCACCCAAAAAGCTTGTGAGTGACCCGAGTCAATATTATACATGGTTTTAAGTGGTTTACTATGCCAAAGTGGCAAAGAACGAGCTCATAAGAACATTTGGTACTTGCATGAACCAAGAGGGGGTGACACCCTTGCACGAGTGCTCCAACAAGGAGTAATGGAGAGTGTCTACTCTATGGTACCTCGATAAAATATGATAAGTTTTCTAATACTTTTTCTTACATTATGAATTTACGTTTGAGAAGTTCATTTCAAGCATTTAGTTTATTCGAATTGTCATTCTAGTTTAGAATCGAAGCTTAGGGTGCAAAACCCTTTACCATATCAGAGGTCAAGTTGGACTTGAGTTTATGATTTAGTTTATGCAATAAATTTTAGAAAAGCCCAATTCTTCCCCTCTCTCTTGGGAATCTTGATCCTTTCAATATTTGTGTCACTAAACTTTCTTAAATTTGAGTATATCTGTAGAAAATATTACCAACTCATATCTACATATAAGTTTATTATAAAAAATAGAATCAATAATCTATTTGTTGGGGGTCTTCTCCGCCGAAGGTCCTCAAGACGAAGATATCATTGACAAAGAGATGTTGAGGATCCTCTTCCCTGCCGAAGGTCCTCAAGACGAAGATATTGTCTGAGGGCGTTAACAACGAATGTCAAGCATGGTGCCGAGTCGAAGAGGAAAAGACTAGTTAATGCTTGATGATTTATGTTACGATTATGTGCACATGTCAAGGTCATAAATGTATTTTTACTCGGGTTGTGTCCCGTGCCTATAAATAGGTGAACAATACCCCCGTACTGTTCACGCTGGATTATAATCGCTCTCGTGTCAACACCTTCGAACAACTGAAGGTATCAATGTAACATGAATCTTATTCATATGTTTATCATGAAATAAATATATGAATTTATATATGAATGGATTATCTTTATCATCTATATGAATTGTTATTCTCGCAAATAATGAAGGTGTGTCCTTCATGACCTTCGTCCGAAAACCATTATATCCAAAGGGAGATGATCTTTCGGAGGACGAAGGTCCCTAATCTTTAACAATTGTGTTGCCTTGTTCTTGATCCACAGTATTGGAGAACAAGAGACCAACACCATCTAATCTAAATATTAATCATGTATCATACTCCCTCCGTCCGAGGATATAAGACGTACCCACTTTTTATTCTTGTCCCACAATATAAAGCATGCTCTCTATATGCATACGTACATCGATGCAGTGGCATAGAGACAATTAAGTATATTTCTTGTTCTTTGAACCAGAGGTGGTTAAGCCTTATATACTGGGACAGAGGGAGTAAATACTAAGACTTTTGTATGTATTTGGTCAAATTTAAGTATGTTTAACTTCTCTAGAAGTGACAACAACACTTAAAGGCTTGTTCGTTTTGACATGATTCCATGTGGATTAGAAGGTATTGAGTCGGTTTAAATCCGTAACAATTCAAAATCCATCTCAGTACCATTCATTCCCCTCCAATCCATATGGAACAAAATAACCGAACAAGCTCTAAAAAGGGTGGAGGGAGTACACTCCATATATCGAGGGAAAATGTAATAGTCATCTACTTATGTTTGCAAAAACTTTATTTGGTGCGTACTTGAATGACTACTTTGTTTGACTTCGTTTAAATTACTAGGATTTGTAATGACTTTATTGAAATTATTATCGATGTCCTTTGCTAGAGGATAAGATTGAAGAATATGGATGAAATAAATGTATTTCTCTCTATATATAATTAGAACCTATGTGTATGTCAGAGGTGGAAATCCTCCGGCCAGGTGGCGGAATGCACTATCCCCAGTCATCTATGAGGAGAGGGCCTAAAGTTTTGCCTGACCGAGTAGATGAACTGAAAAACACAAGGATTTAGAGTGGTTTGGGCCACCGGAGAATAACACCATACATCCACTATGAAATGTATTGCTTGAGAAGCTGAGTGTCGTGGGTCTAGATGTGTTTCGACCACCCCTCTACGATGCAAGTGACATCCCTTTAATAGCTCAAGGGTGCACGTTACAAGGGAGCTAAGGCCTCGATAGGTGGGCACACGAGTGTTTACAATATGGAACATGAAATGTTGGATAGAGTTGGCGACACTAGATCTTCATAAACATGTATCCTTTCTTGCTCGTCGTCCAGGCTCTTGACATCCTATCCTCATGTCTCATCTAATTGATGCATAGGTGTAGCCCTTGGTGTAGGTTGTGGCATAGTCTGTTATGATGCCGTGCGTAGGGGTGTGTAACACCATAAAAGCCATCAATTAAAAATAATGAATTTAGTTATTATATTAATTAGGGTAATAATTTTTTTAGTGTTTATCTATTTATTTGTATTTTTGAATCAATTTTCTTTGTATGCGCTTGATTGATTATCGGATGTTTTTTTTAATCAATTCTTGTTAAAGAAAAACCTAGTAATTAATATAATAATTAAATAATATAATAGTTATTAGTCTAAAAACAAGTATTTTATTTATAAATAGTTTTGGTGAATTTTTTTAGGGATTTTTGAGCTATCTAAAAATGTATTTCGGAATTAAAAAAACTAAACCTACACTAAGCCGGCCCACCAGGGCCCATTTACCAATTCCCTAAACCCTAAGCTATACGCGCGCGCTCCCTGGCCAGCCAAGCCAGCCGCCGCCGCTCCTGTGTGCTGCTCTCTCCCTCCCTCCTCTCTTCTCTCCCCGCTCTCTCTGCAGCGCGAGCAGCGCGCCGTGCCTCTGGCGTCGCGACCGAGCCCGCGCTCGCTGCCGAGTCAAGCGCCCGGACGCGCGCCCACCCGAGCCGGCCGCGCGAGCAAGGCGCCAGCAGCAGCGGCCGAGCCGGCCCCTGCGTTTCCCCCTGCCAGCCGCGACGACCGCGCCAGCGCCCTGCCGCGTCCGTTGCCAAGCTCGATCGCGACACCCGAACCCAGCGCGCCACGACGTCCCCGACTGCACCGAGCCTAGGTGACCCGACCGAGCGTCCGAACCCCCGCGTGTCCGTTCGATTCCTCGCGATTAATGGCACTTCATTGCTCCGTTTCTTCCTCCCCCATTATTCCCTCTGGTAACCGACGCCATTGACAGTACTTGAAGACCCGACGGCGCCCCATTGAAGCTCCCTGGCGTTCCCTTTCCTCTCCCTTCCATATCTCTATAAAAGGGGACATCAGACCTCTCTCTCTTCTCCTGCCTACCCAAGCTCACCCCATCTCTCTAGCTCGCTAGTACACTGCTTGACACTGTCGTTTGTTGCCATTCATCGTCGGAGTTCACCGGAGCCGCAGTTCGTCGTCGGAGCCACGCGCTCGCCGTCCGTAGTCGAGACCCTGCTTTTCTCCACCCGGCCGAACCCCGTCAAACTCTCCTCGTCGCACGTGCGAACCCAAGGTTGATGACGACCCGAATTATTTTGTATATTTTATAAAATACTTTTTGATTCGATTCATGAATTGTATATTTAGTTTGTTGTATGAACATGTGTGATCCACAATTTATGTGTATGAGCGTTATGGAATTGTTTGGTAGATTCATGCGATTATTCGGACACCGTTATATTTCATGTTAGTCGTGGTTTTGATTTTTGGATTAGAAAAATATGGCATAGATTTAGTAGTCACATGTTGGTGATAAAAACAATAAATATGAATTTTTTTGGTTAAATTTGGTCACAAGGAACTTTAGAAACTAATTGGAGAATTATAGTCGTAGGTTCATTTTGATGGATTTAGAAAATGGTACAGAACTCATGTTATATAAATAATATAGGAATTCTAGATGATTTAGCTAATTATTTTATTAACATTTTCTTTTTATAAAGAAAGGAGAAAATATCATTAGTAGGATGGAAAATAGATTTTTGCTAATCAAATAAACATGTTCGCAAATTGAGCACTTAAATTTTAGAGTAAGCAAAATATTAGTTAATATCAAAATAACCTCTCTTGTGTTATAAAAGTTCAATTAGTAGTTATAGGAATTTTTAGAATGTTAAATTCATTTTGCTATACTAAATAATTTGAGTTAGAAATAATAAAAGCTATTAGTTTATTTATTAGTATTAAAGACGATGACAATCATTTAATTTCATTGATGATATTAAAATATATTAATACTAATTAAAATTGTATTTATTGCACCCACCCATAAATTCACCATTTAGGACTCACAATAATAGCTATAATTAAATTAATAAGTATTTACGCGATTAGGACGTATTTAAGATGCGATAAGTGTGATGTGTATTTATTTGTGTAATGGTGTATGTTTATGAAATGGTGCGTGTTTATTTATTGGTGTATGCTTTCTTTTTTTGTATGGCGACGTACGACGTTATTAGAAGCTGAGTTTGTGGTAGACGAACCGAATTCGTTCGAAGACGATCCGCATGACGCGTTTGAGCAAGGCAAGTGGATTCTCCCTCTGCATATTCTGTTTGTACCTACTCATTGCATATAATAATGTTTACTTTTTGATATATTGCATAATTTGATGGGTTAACCTAATTAAGGATTTCCTAGATTTACTACCTGTATTCCTTGTTTAACCTGGGAAAATTATTAAGCTGTGCAAAATTTGTGCTACCGCTCAACTTAATGATTTTAATGTCACTCATTAATTGGTATTAATGTTCCAAAATTGAAATTGGCAATTATGACATTAACCCGATGGTTAAAACAACATTATTTCAAATTAATTGGAACATGGAGTGACCATCCAGGATAACAGTGCAACCACGAGTGCTATCATGGCTCTGGCTTTGGTAATTAGCTTTATATGCTTAGTGCCTGGCAACCTTACCAGAAATATGGGCAAGAGGGGGAGCGGTAGGTGCTGGCAGCCCACGTTAACATGGGGACGTATTCTTGTCTAAGGTACCTGACCCAGGGGTCCACCACCATCGTCTTTAGAAACCTTAGCGGGTTGCTTCGTATTAAGGTATTTTGTGAAAGCCTCATAATGGATCCCTAGCCATTCACCTCGGCAGTGTTTAAGGGTCTGATCAACCCGGGCTAGATGGGATACATGGCTTGTGGGTAAATTTGTACCACCTCTGCAGAGTGTAAAACTGATATATCAGCCGTGCTCCCGGTTATGAGCGACCTGGACTCCTCACATGATAATTGAACTTGAAGATGGAATTAAGTTGAGATCCGATGATCTGCCAATAATTTGCTTAAGTGGTTTCACTTCAGTGTTTTTGTTATATTCATATTCCTTTGTTTAATGGGATATTTGGGATTCACACTTATTAGTAAGACATGTGTTGTTAATAAAATGTTGACCAACTAAAATGCTTACTGCTCAACCTTAGCCTCACCTTGTTATACCTGCATTAATTTTTTCCCCCACTTGCTGAGCCCCGACCATAAGTGAGCTCACCCTTGCCAATATTTTGATCAGAGGGTGATGCTGGAGACTTTGATGGAGATTTTAACGACGAGGAATTCTAAGTCTAACGATACGCCGGTCATCTTCCTGTGGGAGATTGCCCCTGTTATTTATTTCCTCTTTACTTTGATGTGATACTTGTTCAAGATACAATGATGCAGATGATGTAATAAAGTATTATACTCTCTCTTTACGCCTTTATTGCATTGTCTTTTGATATATTACACTTGTGACATCAACATATGTGTGGAAATGGATCCTGGCACACATATGGTATGCGCTCGGTTCTACCCCTGGAACCGGGTGTGACAGGGTGGACGATGTCGTCTTGTCTCCTCCGCCCGTCTCTTCAAGCCTAGTAATGCACGAAGAATAATAGAAGTAATAATGGAGGTCGCCCAAATAGCGCATTGGATCAATGCTCTTGGCTCAGTAACGTGCGAGTAACAGTTCACCCCCATAGGTTGCAGACTAGGCACACGTCGTGTATTTAATTAGGGGGATACGCCACCTGCCACTATTGTGGGCAAGTGTGCATCCCGCCCGCACCTAATACTGGCGGGCATATGCCTGGGGCTTACATCAGGCACCGACCACCAGCTTATGTCTGTAGGACCGGTGAGGTGACCATAGAAGGTCAATTTGAGCCACTAAAAATTCTCGACTTGTGAGCATGTTACTTTTGAACCCAAAGTTCAATACAGAACCCCTCTAGGTACTCAATGTAGCAAATCATAGTACATTGCAAGCCAGTGTAGTTTGATTGAACAAAAATCCTTCAGAACAGCTGACCCAACTTCCAGTAAAAACTCGGACTCACAAACAACAAAAAGTCAGAGCGATAGTGCCATGCACACGGGCAATAGTGTCGGTCACTGAAAAATGCCCAAAATGGTCTCAAACTTCACAGATACTTTGCGCGGTGTAGAAGATGGTTACTGGTGAAGTATGAACCCGAGCAAACAAAAAATCAAAGCGAAGATCAGTAAACTCGAGAGAGAGATGGGGTTTTGTTGGGGTTTTCTCAAAAAGAACTCAAATGAGAATCAACTCGGATCATGACCAAGAATTGCATCATGAGGGCGTACGCAATGATCCAAAGAGTCTATCTCCACCCAAATCAATCCCCAACAGTACCCATGTCGCAATAACTCGAAGGTTTTCCACAAATCCAGAAGAAAAGGGAAAGGAGAGACCAAGACCACACAACTTTAGAATTTCAGTAAGGATACAAAACCGAGATTGAGAAGTGACCAAAACCTGTGGGGCGTACCGATGACCCTTCCTCGGATTAAACTTGAAGAACACAAAAACACAGTCGATGGTCACAAAATCGCTATGGATCTTTGGTTGAAACTAGAGTAGTCTAGAGACAGAAAATATGAAAGCTAAAACCCTAAGCCAAAACAAATGGCAGTCAAGTCATACTAAACTAACAGGCTCTCCCTCTATTTATAGAGGGTTATTTCGAGTTCCTAAACTAGCCCTACTTACTGAAAGGGAAATGTGCCCTTGGGCAATTTCTATGATGATTTGGTGATTAAGTGTCCAACACATTTAATTTAGTTCTAATGTGCAAAATAAAGTGTAAAGTGCAAATCAAAGAAAAAGGTACGTTTCTAGACTTAGTACATTGTTTTGAGTAGTAACATATTTTGTCTAAGTGCTAGAAACAGGGAGAAAAGAATTGGAAAAAGACTTGGCTCTGTGCAGCCAACTCTAGCTCGGCTTGGCACACCGGACTGTCCCGTGGTGCACCGAACAGTGTCCGGTGCGTCAGGCTGGTCCGCGTGAAAAGGCCGCTCTCGGGACTCGACGGTGGCGTACGGCTATAATTCACCGAACCGTCCGGTGAGTCATCCGCGACAAACTCATCGCCCTCGGGAAAAGTGAAGGGGCGACGTGGATATAATTCACCGGACTATCCGGTGGTGCACCGAACTATCCGGTTAGCCAACGGTCGCGTGCACCAACGGTCGGCCGCGCAATCTTCGCACGACGCGTGGCCCGCAGCAACGGTCGGTTGGGCACACCGGACTGTCCGGTGTGCACCGGACAGTGTCCGGTGCGCCAACCGATCCCGAGGACCAACGGTCGGTTGCGCCAGAAAAGGAAGGAGATCGGGCACCGGACAACTACAATGACTGTTCGGTGGTGCACCGGACTGTCCGGTGCACCACCCGACAGAAGGCAAGTTTGGCCTTCCAAGTTGGCCTCCAACAGCTCCTAGCTGCCTTGGGGCTATAAAAGGGGCCCCTAGGCGCATGGAGGAGTCACCCAAGCATTCTCTGAGTATTCTAAAGCATCCAGACTCCGCTCCCACGCATTTGATTCTCTATGTTAGCGATTTGAGCTCCATTTGAGTTGTGAACTCCATGTGTTGTACTTTGTTGGCACTTGCTCTCAGTTGCAAGGGGATCCAACGAGGGTGAACAGTGACGTTAACAGGGTTCTCGCGCAAGATGGCAATAGCTCTGTTAATCTAGCCTCTCACGGGCACTGTGCGGGGGTATTTATAGGTATCTGAGCGCCCAGCGTCTTGTGTTAAGGACGCATGTGCCCTCAGACACCTAGGTTATCCCCAGAATATTCCCATAAAGTAGGGTTACAGACTGTAATTACAGGGATACCTTTACAAATCAGGCCCGTAACACGCAGCGGCCACGCAGGGCCCGTTACAATGGGCCGGATCACACGTGGGCCTCTGTGCTGGACGAGGCCGCACGGTGGGATGACCTCGTCGTAGGTCTTCGTCTGATGTCGTATGAGACGAAGGGTGTCCCTGCCCGTTGTCTTGTCTCCGTTGGACCAACGACTGCAGCGAAGGCCTCGAGCGAAGGGTGGCGTCTTTGCCTTCGCCCCAACATTTGCCCTCCGAGGGACCAGTTCGACTAAGTCATCTGGTGCCGAAGACGTCGCTAGATGGCGGAGACGCTGCCCTCGCTCGAAGTGGTTCCGCGGGGGTTTTTGACATGACCGTTGATTGACACCGTACTGTTGGACTGCGGGTTTCCCGAAGCGCCGCGCCCTGTGTATAAAAGGGGGCGGGGGTCGGCGCGTTTTGAACTTCACTTTCCGCGCTCCGTGAAAACCCTAGCCGCCTTTTCCACCGTCTTGCTGCTCGTCTGCCCTCCTTCCTCTTGTTCACTGGAGATCTGGCTCGAGTGAAGCAGACCGCCCGCCGCCGCCGATGGTACGTAGCGATGCCGACCTCTTCTTCTTCTGCTGCCGCTACACCGCCGGCCGACGCGTCGTCTGAGGAAACGCTGAGTACTTTGGCGGCGGAGGAGTTGCGCGCCGGCGATACAGTGGATTTTGGTGTGTCGCGGATGTCGTCGGTCCGCGTGCAAGATAAGCAGCGGCTGGGTTACTTTGGCGGCGGAGTCGCTCGTGTCCCGAGGACAGAGGAAGTCCCCGAGCCGGAAGGCGAGTTGGTTGTGTTCGAGGCGTTCTTCGCCGCCGGTCTCCGCCTGCCGGCGCACCGATTTGTTGGAGAAGTCCTGCACAGATTTAACGTTCAGATCCATCAGCTGACTCCGAATGCCGTGGTGGCTCTGTCGAAGTATGTCTGGGCGACGACTTCGTACGGCGGACAGCCATCAGTCGAAGTCTTTGCGAAGTACTATTGCCTGCACTGGCAGAAGAGGATGATTGGAGATGAAGTTGCCCAGTTTGGGTCCTGTACATTTACGCCGAAGACCGGCAAGACCACGATGGAGGTAGTTGAGTTTGTTCCTTGCGCCCGCAACAAGTGGGGAAATTGGAATGAGTTTTGGTTCTACGTCGCGGAGGGTACCGTCGAAGACCATCCGGGGCTCCCCGTGTCCGAGATGTGCTCGCATTTTTACTCAGCGTACCCGCCCTTTGAAGTGGCGGAGGAGGATGCGGACGAAGGGGCCCTTCGGTGCACTGCCGGCCTGAGCAGTGGGCGCGATTTGGTTGAGGAATTTGTGGCGTACGGGGTATGGCCTTTGGCGCATGGCTGGGCGTTGGGCGAAGTGTGCCCTCGCCAGATGCCTTCCCATGGTGGGAAGCTGGTGCGAAGTCCTGCCTTCGCGCTGGATCTGCATAGCCGTGATCCGGCCGCCTTTGTGCGTGAGGCGGAGGATGGGGCGGTGCGGATCGTTGGTCGGTATGTGCCGAGGACAGAGGGCCAGCGTAGCTGGGATATCCGTGGGTCGAATGACCGTTTGAACAGGGTTTTTGAATTGAATTGACTGTCGTATGACGGTTTTCCCGACCAAGACGATGTGGTCCGTCGCGGGAAGAAGCCGGTGGTAGAGTCTGGAGACGACCCCGCGCCGGCGGCCGCCCCGTCCTCTAAGAAGAGGAAACTAGGTACTGCTATGGGAGGACTTGGGGTTTCCGATAGTTTTGCTAGAGAATTGATGAGGACATGCGCGGCCTCGGGGGGAAGGATGTCTTCGCCCGAGCTCCGGGAGTCTTCGGCGCGGATGCTGAGGGTTACCGGGGGTTGGTGGCCTAGGAATGTTCCTATCCCCCGCGCGGCCGGCGAAGACTTTTTTACATCTCGCATGGTTCGTGAATGGAAAGTGTTTCCTTACGGGCGGAATATTGCTGTTGTTGTGTCGGCAGTGATGGACAAGGATCGCCAGGGAGCTGCACAGAAGCGCCAGGCGGTCGTCAGGCTTCATGAAGCCAGGCCGAAGAGGCAGCGGGGGGCTGCGAAGGCTGCTGCCCCCGGCGGAGGCAAGCTGCCGCTGGCGGCGAAGTCGGCCGTCCCTGCATCTAGCAAGGCGCTGGAGGCTGCGGCTGGCGCCGGTGGTTCCAAGTCTGCGAAGGCTGCGCCGGCGTCCAGCAGGGTGCCGGAGGCCGCGAAGGCGGCCCGAGGGTTGCCGTCGCCGGGCAAGCGCGTCGCTGACTTCGCCACCGACATTAGTGTGGACGACTATCTTGGTGGTAAGCCGTTGGCTCGTTTTTTTTTATAATTCATTGATACGTCGCAGGGTCGGACGAAGGCCAACTTGTTATTGTTCCACCTGCCGCGGTGACCACGGCGGCTGCCGTAGTGCCAAAGGCGAAGGGCGGTGCTCTTAGTGCTGGCGGCGAGATGCCGGCACTCGCTGCTGTCAGGGACGAGGCGGGCGCTGTGTCCCGCCGGCTGAAGGAGATGAAGGAGGCACTAAGTCAGGTACGTTGAGCTAGACTTCGGGGGTTTTTTTTCGGCTTCGTTGGGGCCGCGGTCTTACGTGTGTTTTGCAGGCGGCTGACTTCGCAGACCGCACGGCGTCGGGGGCCCTCACGGCAGTTGTGTCTGCCGAAGTCGAGAGACTTCGGACGCAACATGCTGACGTCGTCCGGGAAAAATCGACCGTCGACAGTAAGTGCCGCAAGCTGGCGGACAAGGTGGCCGCGTTGGAGGGGGAGAAGACTGACGTCCGGCGCCAACTGGCGGAGGAGAGGAGGGAGGCCAATGAGGCCCTCGGCAAGGCGCAGGCTGCGCTGGCGGAGGCCAATTTGGCGCGGGTGGAGGGCAGTCTTGCCAGGGAGCGCGCCGAGCAGTTGGAGGAGCGGCTCAGCGCCCTGCAGAGCCGTGTGGAGAGGGCCGAGGCCGCGACGCGCACGAAGGCTGAGCGAACGTGCAAACAGCTTATGGATTCATACCATGAGCTGGGCGCGCGGACCGCTGACTTCGAAGTGCTGGACCGAGAGCCCGGACTTCGCTGCCTGGAGTGGGTACAAGAGGAGTTGCAGGCACTCCCCACTATCGTGGAGGGGTTCATGTCTTATGCCTCCCTGGTCACCTGCGAGGGGGCGATGAACGCGCTCTCTTGCGAAGGGTGCCGACACTATGAGGTCTTCGACCAAGCTGATGAGGATTTCGAGCGTGATATCTACAAGGTTGAGGACCCTATAGTGAAGGAATCCACTGGAGCCATCTACGACCGGATGTGGGGCCCGCACGATCGAGAGGTGGTCAGGGAGCGGGCCAAGACGACGAGGGGTCAGGTAACGTTTGGCTTTTGTTTGATGTTTGTTGGATGTGGGCTATGTATGGCTTTGCTGAATTTGTGTGCTGTGTCTCAGGCGGCGCGTGGCGAGAGGGTGGATGACTTCGGGGCTTTGAACAGCGCGCTGCCTGATCCGGAGTCGAACCCAGCGGAGGCTGTGTCCGAGGCCGCCCTGGTGCCGCCCCCGGAAACCGCCGAAGGCGCTCCTGATGCCCCCGCAGCCGCTGCGGCCGGCGGAGGCCCGCCCCCGGAGATCGCCGAAGGCGCTCCTGATGCCCCCGCAGCCGCTGCGCCGAGGGCTGAGGATCCTGTGACGGTGGCGGCGGAGGCGACAGCGGAGGCAACAGCGGAGGCTCCCGCGACGGCTGGGTCTTCGCAGGTGGCGTAGTGGGTGTGGGTAGTTAGGGAATTTTGGATATGTTGCTGAATTTTGGTTGCTGCGCAGGTTCAAGATTTTGGGCCTGCGCACGCAACCGCCACTACTAATTTTTTGGTGGCTTCGACCGTGGATGATGGTAATAAATCGGATGGGTCTGCATCTAAGTTTTCTGATTTTGGTGACTCTGGGAGCTCGGTTGAGTGGACTGTGGAGTCGTCGGAGGAGGACTTGGACTACTTTGCGGCCTTGGATGTGGCAGCGGCGGAGGTTTCACCGCACGCTGCGGATGCAGAAGATGTGCCTGGTCCGAGTACTGGGCGTAGGCGGCGAAGGGCGGTTGCGAAGCGTAGGGTGAGTGGGGCGGAGGGCGGTCGGCTTCGTGTGAGTAGGGCTGGTCGGCAGGAACTGTTGTCCTTGCCGGCCGCCGTGAGTACAGGTGAGGGGGAATTGCGAAGTCTTTTTGCGGGTGAGGAACTTAGGATAATGTTATTTAACTATAGGGAGATGGGAATTATTCCGAAGGTTGAGCCGATGTAGAGTGTGATGCCCTCGCTTGTACATGTGTAATGGCTTGTATGATGAAGTTGTGTGCCCTCGCACATTCGGCTATGCTCGCGAGGGCGTTACGTACTTGGTCAGGTGTAATTGTTATGCTGGACTGGTGCGCATGTAGTCGGTCTTTGCGCGGACAGTTTGGTGTGGTCGTTTTCGCTTTTGTTACGCTTCGTCCGGCTGTGCCCTCGGGCAACTGTTGCACGGATAGTCTCCATGGTAGACTTCGGTTTTTCGCACTTGTTGTGCTAGTCCGGCTGCACCCTTAGGCGACTTCGGCACAGATAGTCTTCGCGGTAGACTTCGGTTTTTCGCACTTGTTGTGCTAGTCCGGCTGCACCCTTAGGCGACTTCTGCGCGGATAGTCTTTGCAGTAGACTTCGGTTTTTCGCACTTGTTGTGCTAGTCCGGCTGCACCCTTAGGCGACTTCTGCGCGGATAGTCTTCGCGGTAGACTTCGGTTTTTCGCACTTGTTGTGCTAGTCCGGCTGCACCCTTAGGCGACTTCTGCGCGGATAGTCTTCGCAGTAGACTTCGGTTTTTCGCACTTGTTGTGCTAGTCCGGCTGCACCCTTAGGCGACTTCTGCGCGGATAGTCTTCGCGGTAGACTTCGGTTTTTCGCAGTTGTTGTGCTAGTCCGGCTGCAGCCTTAGGCGACTTCTGCGCGGATAGTCTTCGCGGTAGACTTCGGTTTTTCGCACCTGTTGTGCTAGTCCGGCTGCACCCTTAGGCGACTTCTGCGCGGATTTGTCGCACGCGAGGGTAGCTAGCGCTGAGCCTCGCAGTGACTTTGTATTGGTCGAATGTTGAAGACCGTCGTCACGGTCTTTTTTCGACGCATGTTTTTGCGGGGGATTTTTTACTTGTATATTACATGGCTCCGCCTCGTTAAAAACCTCACTCCCCGGGAGAAAAACAGTGCGGGCCAGAATAAAATTGTTTTTGCGAATTACAAGGGCGAATCGGCCCTGATGAGTCAAACAAAAAATTTGCGGAGATTGTCGATATTCCAGGAGTGCTCCAGGTCTTCGCCGTTTGGCGTTGCGAGCCTGTAAGCGCTGGGGGAAGCTTTCGTCTTGACAATGAAGGGGCCCTCCCACTTGGGCTCCAGCTTGCCCCTGGACTCTGTTCGAGTTGTTCGGACGAGTACGAGGTCCCCTTCGCTGAATTCCCTCGGGATGACTGCGTGGTCACGCCATGCTTTTGTCTGGGCTTGGTATTTGTTTAGAGCCTGTAAGGCGAAGACTCGGTCTCCATCGATGAGATCCTTCGAAGTGGGCTCGTCCACGTCGGGGACGGCTGACGGAACTGTTCGCGGGGACCCATGCTTTATTTCTTGTGGGGTCATGGCCTCCGATCCATATAGAAGGCGGAAAGGAGTGAACCCGATCGCCCTGCATTCAGTTGTGTTTAGCGCCCAGACCGCCTCGGGTAATAAATCGGTCCACCTGCCCTTTTTTCGTCGAGGAGCATCTTTTTGACAGCTGTGAAGATTTTTCCATTGGCGCGTTCCACAACTCCGTTGGACTGCGGGTGATAGACTGAGGCGAAGGCAAGCTTGGTGCCGATGGAGAAGCAAAAATCCTTGAAGTCTTGGCTGTCAAACTGCTTGCCGTTGTCAACTGTTAGTTCGGACGGTACTCCGAAGCGGCAAACAATGTTTTGCCAAAAGAATTTTTGGGCAGTCTTTGATGTTATTGTGGAAACAGCCCTTGCCTCGATCCATTTGGTGAAGTACTCGACAGCGACGAAGGCGAACTTAAGGTTCCCCTGATCCGTGGGTAGGGGGCCGACAAATGTCCAGGCCCCAGCGCTGGAGAGGCCATGTGTGGGCGATCAGCTTTGTAAATTGTGAGGGGCTGCCTGATCGAGGAGAAAACTTCTGGCAGGCTTCGCAGGACCTTGTGACCCGATTTGCGGCGCAGATCATTGTGGGCCAGTAAAAACCTTGGCGGATCACCTTAGCAGCTAGGGCCCTTGGCCCTGCGTGTGAGCCGCAGGTACCACTGTGGACTTCGCGTAGTATCTGGATGCCTTCGGTTTCGGTGACACATTTAAGCATTGGCTGACTGACCCTCTTCTTGTAGAGTTGGCCCTCAATCAGTGCGAAGTCCCGGCTTCGATGTTTGAGGCGCTTGGCCTCGCTGATGTCGGTTGGATGATAGTACCCCTGTAGGAACAGGGTTATTGGAGCCCGCCAGTCTTCGGTCATGATAAGGTTGACTATGCGGTGGCCCTCGCTGTCATTGGTTATTTGGAGCCCTTCGGGGCTCCGGACGGCTGGTGTGCCAATGACATGGTAGAACACGTCGGAGGGCAAAGACTCGCCTCTGGCGGCAGCCTTGGCCAATGCGTCAGCCTCTTCATTCTTGGCCCGGTCCACATGCTGCAAGGTGAATCCCTTGAATTGTCTCTCGAGACTTTGGATGGCCGCGAGGTATTGCATGAGTGCGGGGTCCTTTGCTGCATAGTCTTTCTCGACCTGGCCGGCAACTACCTTGGAGTCTGTTCTGATGATGCAGGTGGTGACCCCAAGGGCCCTCAGCTTGCGGAGGCCGAGGATGACTGCTTCGTATTCTGCTATGTTATTTGTGCATCTGTCAGATTCCAGAGCGAAGCTGAGGCGTGCTGCATATTTGTGCTTGACCCCGACTGGTGAGGTGATGACTGCAGCGGCGCCTGCCCCCGCATGGCACCATGCGCCGTCGCAGTGGATCGTCCAAACCTTCTCTGCGGACGGGTCCGGCTGTGTTATTGGCCCAGTCCAGTCGACGACGAAGTCTGCCAGGACTTGTGACTTGATGGCTGTCCTGGGCTCGAAATTGATGTGGTAGCCGGAGAGTTCGGCCGCCCACTTGGCAATTCTCACCAATGCTTCCGGGTTTCTGAACAATTCGCCGAATCCCCTGTCTAAGGTGACTCGGACTTTGAATGCTTCAAAATAATGGCGCAATTTGCGCGAAGACATAACAACTGCGTAGGCGATCTTCTCTAGTTCTGTCATGTTACATTTGGACGGTGTCAGCACTTCGGAGACGTAATAAACTGGGCACTGCCTGATCACGCCCTCAACTGTCTGCTCCTGCACCAGTGCCGCGCTGACCGCATGAGGCGAAGCCGCAACATAGAGCAACAGTGGTAGCGAAGAGTCGGGGCTTGTAAGGACTGCCAACTCCGACAGGTACTGTTTTAATGAGGCGAAGGGCGCTGCCTGCTCTGGTCCCCAAGCGAAGTCTTTTGCGCCTCGGAGAGTTTTGAGGAAAGGAAGACTTCGCTCAGCGGATCTGGAGATGAATCTGTTGAGGGCGGCCAATCTGCCCGTCAGGCGCTGGACGTCTCTGGCGGACTGCGGAGGCATCATGTTTATGATGGCCTGAATTTTAGTTGGGTTGGCCTCGATGCCGCGGTGTGATACCAGGTAGCCCAATATTTTGCCTTGGCGAACGCCGAAGACGCACTTTTCCGGGTTTAGGCGGAGTCGTGCGTCTCGCATGTTTGCGAATGTCTCAGCGAGGTCAGCGAGATGGTCCTCCTTGCTCTTGCTGGCGACGACGATGTCGTCCACATATGTGAATATATTTCTACCAACTTGCCCTTCGAGCACTGTCTTGGTAAGCCTGGAGAAGGTGGACCCGGCGTTCTTGAGTCCCTCCGGCATTCTGATGAAGCAATATGTGCCGAAGGGTGTTATAAAGCTGGTGCTAGCCTTGTCTTCCTCCTTCATGTATATCTGGTGGTAACCGGAGAAGCAGTCGAGGAGTGACATGACTTCGCATCCGGCCGCGCTATCGACTATTTTGTCGATCCGCGGCAACGAGAAGTTGTCCTTTGGGCAGGCTTTGTTGAGACTGGTGAAGTCGATGCACATTCGCCACTTCCCGCTCTTTTTCTGCACCATCACAACGTTGGAGAGCCACGTGGGGTAAGCCACCGGCTCGATGAATTTGGCTTCCAGGAGGCGGTGCACCTCTGCCTTGGCGGCCTCTGCCTTCTCGTCGGACATTTTGCGAAGCCGCTATTTTTTCGGTCTCACCGAAGGGTCTATTCCCAAGCTGTGCTCAATTATGGATCGGCTGACCCCGACCAGGTCGAGGGCTGACCAGGCGAAGACATCTTTGTTCTTGGACAGGCAGCAGAGGAGTTTCTCCTCTTCATGCGAAGTGAGGTCTTCGCTGATAGTGACTGTCTGCTTGGGCGTGGCCTGGTTGAGGGGGACAGTCTTGGTCCCGTCATTGCTCTGCAGCTGTGCTTTGTCGTGCTCTCTGTCGGTTGGGCTGATGGACGCAGGGACCTCGCGCTGGGCCGTGAGGCAGTGCACGTTTCTTTGTCCAGGGACGAAGTCCCGCTCTATGTTACGCGCGGTCTGTTGATTGCCGTAGACCGCAATGGCGCCTAACGGACCTGGTATCTTCATGCACAGGTACAATCCATGAATAGCTGCCTCAAACTTGTTGATGGAGCCCCGGCCCATGATGGTGTTGTACGGATATACCATATCCACAATATCAAAGGTCACTTGCTCACTTCGGGCATTGGGTGCTACATCGAAGGAGAGAGGCAGCTCTATTGTGCCGACAGGAAAAGTGCCCTTGCCGCCGAAGCCATACAACGGGTTGTCCGAAGGCTTGAGCAGGCTGTGGCTTATGCCCATGCGGTCGAAGGCATGGAGGAAAATGATGTCTGCTTGACTGCCATTGTCGACTAGGACTTTGTGCAGATCCCAGCCTGCCACGCTGCAGTTGATAACCATGGCATCGATGTGGGGGGCGCTGCGCAGGTCGACGTCTCGTGCGTCGAAGGTTAGTGGTACGTGGGACCACTTCGTCTGCACGACTGGGCCGGTGATGGCGACGTGGTTGATGCTGCGGTAGTGGTCCCGCTTCTGCCGCTTTGTGTTGAAGACGGTGCTGGACCCCCCAGTGATCATATGAATGACTCCACGATACGGCTGATCAGCGAAGTCTTCTTGTTTTGGGGCGTGGGGGTGGGGGATGTTCTGATGTTGCTGGTGTGGAGGTGGCGGTGGAGGAGGTACGATTTGTACTTCCTGGTGGTGTTGGTATGCGTGGTGCGGTGGATGCGGGGCGGGAGCGTGGATGTAGGGTGGAGGAGGTTGCTGATAAGTGTGCGCGACAACTCTGGGGTTGTCGACTGGCTGCGCCCGTGCCATCCTGTCTTTGGTGGCCTTCGTTTCTGGGCAGTATTTGGTTTGGTGGGCGCAGTCTTCGCCATGGAAGAGACAGTAGAATCGGCGCGACGGCTGCGCACGCCCCCGACCCCTACCGCGAGTTCCATTTCCGCGGCCCTGGGGGGATATTCCTTGCGGCGAGGGGCGTCAGCAGTGGGGTGCTGGTTGGCGATGTTGTGCACTTGCTGTTGATTGCGGCCGTCTCGACCGGAGTCTTGCTGCGGAGTCCTCGTCCACGTGCGGCTGGACTGTGGAGCATCTTTGGGCTTCCTTTGAGACTCAATCTTGCGCTGGTGGAGCTCTTCGGATTTGGCGTATTTTTCAAATAGCTGATATAATTCTTGGAGGTTCCTGGGCGGATCTCTGATGCAGTGGCTATAGAGGACGCCGGCGCGAAGGCCACTGATGGCGTAGTGGATGGCGATCTGGTCATCGACTGAGGGCAGCTGTGACTTGAGTGTTAGAAATTTGCGGTAATACTCCCACAGGGTCTCCTTTTCCAGCTGCTTGCAGAGCGAGAGTTCGGCCAAGGCGTCGGTGTCTGGGCGGTACCCTTGGAAGTTCAGCAGGAACTTGTCCCGGAGGCTTCTCCAGGAATCAATGGACAACGGAGGCAACTTGGTGAACCAGGTGAGAGCTGGGCCTTCGAGGGCGATGATGAAAGACTTGGCCATTGTGGCGTCGTCCCCTCCGGAAGATGCAACGGTGACCTGATAACTCATGATGTATTGTGCTGGGTCGGTGCTGCCGTTGTACTTGGGATAGGTCCCTGCCCTGAAGTTGGCGGGCCAAGGCATCACTTGTAGATGTGGCGCCAGGGGACTTCGCTCGTCGAGTTAGTTGACCCCTTGGAATGGCGCGGCGTGCGGGAAGGTGTGGTCGCGCTGGGGGAAACGCGGGTCTTCCGGTTGTGCGCGCTGTTGCAGAGGTGGCCCATGCTGCAGGCCGAGATGGCCTTCGCGCGTGTCTTCCAGTTGTTCGCGCTGTTGCAGGGGTGGCCCGTGCTGCAGGCCGAGGTGGCCTTCGCGCTGCATCAGCGCGATCTCCCGCTCGAGGTCCTGGGCCTTCTGCTCTTCGTCGCGTATCATTTGCCGCACCTTGGCTAGTGCGGACACGCGCTGGCGCTTGGCCTCTAGTATCTCCTTTTGCCTCTGCAGATTGTGATTCTTGAGGTGCAGGGCGCGCAGCTGTAGCTGTTCTTCCGCTGAGACGCCGAGGACTTCACCGTCCTCAGTGAGGTCCGCGCCCTCCGGTGGGGCGAAGCCTGGGGGTGGCTGCGATTGTCCTTTAGGGCCGCAGGTGCGGAGAGTATCGTCTTCGCAGGTGCGGAGAACATCGTCTTCAGTGGCCTCTTGGTGTGTGGATTGGGTGAGGGCGAGGGCCTTGCCCTTTCTTGCAGCAAGTAGTGCTGCCTTCACAGCCTCGTCAGCCTTCGAGTTAGCTTTCTTGGGTGCCATCGCGGGTGGTTTTTTCGTAGCACGAACGGTGGGCGCCAAATGTTGGCACTTGCTCTCAGTTGCAAGGGGATCCAACGAGGGTGAATAGTGACGTTAACAGGGTTCTCGCGCAAGATGGCAATAGCTTTGTTAATCTAGCCTCTCACGGGCACTGTGCGGGCGTATTTATAGGTATCTGAGCGCCTAGCGTCTTGTGTTAAGGACGCATGTGCCCTCAGACACCTAGGTTATCCCCAGAATATTCCCATAAAGCAGGGTTACAGACTGTAATTACAGGGATACCTTTACAAATCAGGCTCGTACACGCAGCGGCCACGCAGGGCCCGTTACAATGGGCCGGATCACACGTGGGCCTCCGTGCTGGACGAGGCCGCACGGTGGGATGACCTCGTCGCAGGTCTTCGTCTGATATCGTATGAGACGAAGGGTGTCCCTGCCCGTTGTCTTGTCTCCGTTGGACCAACGACTGCAGCGAAGGCCTCGAGCGAAGGGTGGCGTCTTTGCCTTCACCCCAACATACTTCGAGCTCAAGTTGTGACTTGTGTGTGTGGTTGTGCTGTGGATTTGAGTCTTGTGTGTGTTGCTCTCCCCTCCCTTACTTCTGTGCTTCTTTTGTGATCATCATTGTAAGGGCGAGAGGCTCTAAGTTGTGGAGATTCCTCGCAAACGGGAGAAAGACTAAGGAAGAAAGTCGTGGTATTCAAGTGATCATTGGATCGCTTGAAAGGGGTTGAGTGCAACCCTCGTCCATTGGGACGCCACAACGTGGAAGTAGGCAAGTATTACTTGGCCGAACCATGGGATAAAAATCACATGTCTCATGTGCTGCTTATTGTGATTGCTTTGTTCGCACAAGAACATTTCTTAGCCACTTGACTACACTAACACCTTGATAATCAAGTTTGTGGCTATTTAGTGTTTGATTTTTACAGGATCACCTATTCACCCCCCTCTAGGTGCTCTCAATTGGTATCGGAGCCGTACTCTTCACGTAAGGGACTAATCGCCCGAAGAGATGGATCCTAAGGGAAAGGGGATGGTGGTCAACGACAAGGAGAAGGAGTCCATCTTCAACGAGCCAAGAGATGACAAGCCCACTGACTCTGGCTCGAGTCACAAGAAGAAGGACGGGAAAAAGAAGAGGCGCATCAAGAAGATCATCTACTATGACAGCGATGCATCTTCTTCACCAAGAGACGACGACGATGATGATTCTTCATCAAAGAAAAAGACGGTTAATCAAAACTATTCCTTTGATTATTCCCGTATTCCATACAATTCAAATGCCCATTTACTTTCTATTCCTCTTGGAAAACCCCCACACTTTGATGGAGAGGATTACTCATTTTGGAGTCATAAAATGCGTAGTCATCTATTTTCTCTCCATCCTAGCATTTGGGAAATTGTGGAAAATGGAATGCATTTCGATAGTACTGATAATCCTGTGATGATAAATGAACAAATTCATAAGAATGCACAAGCTACCACTGTTTTGCTAGCATCTTTGTGCAGGGATGAATACAACAAGGTTAGCGGCTTGGACAACGCCAAGCAAATCTTGGACACCTTCAATATCTCACATGAGGGAATTGATGCCACCATGATCACCAAGATGGAACTGGTGGAAGGCGAGCTGGGGAGATTTGCCATGATCAGGGGAGAGGAGCCAACTCAGACTTACAACAGGCTCAAGACCCTGGTCAACAAGATCCGAAGCTACGGAAGCACAAGATGGACGGATCATGATGTCGTCCGACTCATGCTAAAGTCATTTACTGTAATTGACCCCCATCTTGTGAATCTTATTCGTGTAAACCCTAGGTACACAAAGATGACACCCGAGGAGATCCTTGGAAAGTTTGTAAGCGGGCGTATGATGGTGAAGGAGGCTCGATATGTGGACGATGCTCTAAACGGTCCACTACCCGTCTACGAGCCTCAACCTGTTGCTCTTAAGGCAACTAGTAGCAGGGAGGCGCTTCCAAGCAAGGTGGCACAAGTCGAGGCTTCTAGCCTCAACGAGGATGAGATGGCGCTTATCATCAAGCGCTTCAAGACCGCACTTAAAGGACGCAAGGAGTACCCCAACAAGAACAAAACAAGGGGAAAGCGCTCCTGCTTCAAATGCCGTAAGACTGGTCACTTTATTGCTCAATGTCCCGATAATGAGAATGACCAGGCACAAGAAAGACACGGCAAGAAGTAGAAGAAAAAGAACTATAAGAAGGCAAAGGGCAAGGCACACCTTGGAAAGGAGTGGGACTCTGACTGCTCCTCATCCGACTCCGACGATGAGGGATTGGCCGCCTCAGCCTTCGACAAGTCTTCACTCTTCCCCAACGAACACCATACGTGTCTCATGCCAAGGAGAAGAAAGTAAGTATTCGAGATACACCTAAGTAATGTTCTTCTAGTGATGAGGAATCTTCTGATGATGAAGTAGATTACTCTAGTTTATTTAAAGGTTTAGATAGAGCTAAGGTAGAAAAAAAATAATGAATTAATTGATGCTCTAAATGAAAAGGATAGACTTTTAGAAAAGTAAGAGGACATTTTGTATCAAAAACATGATAAATTTGTTAGTGTTAAAAAATCTCTTGCTCTAGAAATTAAAAGAAATGAAATGCTATCCTCTGAGTTGTCCGCATGCCATAATTCTGTCTCTAGTTTAAAGAATTTAAATGATGAATTAAATGATAAGCTAGAGAAGGCAAATGCAACTCAATCTTGTGTAGAACATGTAGTTATTTGCAATAGATGCAAGGACTTTGATGTTAATGCTTGTGATGAACATCTTATTGCTACTACTAAATTGAATGATGAAGTGGCAAGTCTTAATGCTCAACTTAAGAATTGCGAAAATGATTTTGATAAATTAAAGTTTGCTAGGGATGCCTACACTGTTGGTAGACACCCCTCAATTAAGGATGGACTTGGTTTTCGAAGGGAAACCAAGAACTTAACAAGCCAAAAGGCTCCCATTCTCACCAAGGAGAAAGGGAAGGCCCCTATGGCTAGTAGTACTCAAAGGAATCATGCTTTCATTTATAATAGGAAAATTGCTAGTCATTCAAATTATAATAGGAGTTATGATCATGATGCTTTTGATTCACATGCTATGTTTGCCTCTAGTTCTACTTTTGTTCACGGTAGAAGTAGGCCTAGGAGAAATCATGTTGTGCATCATGTGCCTAGGAAAGTGTGTAATGAATCTACCACTGTTTTTCGTGCTTGCAACACTTCTTTTGTTCTTTCATGTAAGAATGCAAAAGTAGTTGCTAGGAAATTGGGATCCAAATGCAAGGGAGACAAGACTTGCATATGGGTTCCAAAGACTGTTTTGACTAACCTTGTAGGACCCAAGAAGAGTTGGGTACCTAAAACCCAAGCTTAAATTCCTTAAAGGTTTATGCATCCGGGGGCTCAAGCTGGATTATCGACAGCGGATGCACAAACCACATGACGGGGGAGAAGAAGATGTTCACCTCCTATGTCAAGAACAAGGATTCCCAGGATACGATTATCTTTGGAGATGGGAATCAAGGCAAGGTCAAGGGTTTGGGAAAGATAGCCATCACCAACGAGCACTCCATATCAAATGTATTTCTAGTAGAGTCGCTTGGTTACAACCTTCTGTCTGTAAGTCAATTGTGTCACATGGGTTACAATTGTCTTTTTACAAACGTTGATGTATCTGTCTTTAGAAGGAGTGATGGTTCATTAGCTTTTAAGGGTGTATTAGACGACAAACTCTACTTAGTTGATTTTTCGAAAGAGGAGGTCGATCTAGATGCATGCTTAATAGCTAAGACTAGTATGGGCTGGCTGTGGCATCACCATCTAGCACATGTTGGGATGAAGAACCTTCATAAACTTCTAAAGGGAGAACATGTGTTAGGACTAACCAATGTTTGTTTCGAGAAAGATAAGCCTTGTGCAGCATGCCAAGCAGGGAAACAGGTGGGAAGCACTCATCATAGCAAGAATGTGATGACAACATCAAGACCACTGGAGCTTCTTCACATAGACCTCTTCGGACCCGTTGCCTACCTGAGCATCGGGGGAAGTAAGTATGGTCTTGTAATTGTTGATGATTTTTCCTGCTTCACTTGGGTGTTCTTTTTACAGGATAAATCAGAAACCCAAGGGACCCTAAAGCGCTTTCTAAGGAGGGCTCAAAACGAATTTGAGCTAAAGGTGAAAAAGATAAGGAGCGACAACGGATCCGAGTTCAAGAACCTACAAGTTGAAGAGTATCTTGAGGAGGAAGGCGTCAAGCACGAGTTCTTCGCTCCCTACACACCACAGCAAAACAGTGTGGTAGAGAGGAAGAACATGACGCTTATCGACATGGCAAGGACGATGCTTGGAGAGTTCAAGACGCCCGAGCGGTTTTGGTCGGAAGTTGTGAACACAGCTTGCCACGCCATAAACCGGCTCTATCTGCATCGCCTTCTCAAGAAGACCGCCTACGAACTCCTTACCGGTAACAAACCCAACGTTTCTTACTTTCGTGTATTTGGGAGCAAATGTTACATTCTAGTGAAGAAAGGTAGGCATTCCAAATTTGCTCCCAAGGCAGTAGAAGGGTTTTTACTAAGGTATGACTCAAATACAAAGGCGTATAGAGCCTTCAACAAATCATCGGGTTTGGTTGAAGTCTCTAGAATGTAACATAGATGAAGATGATGTTCCGACGGCCGCAATGGCTCTCCAAGAGAGCAAGTTGATCTTGATGACATAGATGAAGATGATGTTCCGACGGCCGCAATGCGCATGATGGCGATAGGTGATGTGCGACCACAGGAACAACAAGAGCAAGATCAACCATCTTCCTCTACAATGGTGCATCCCCCAACTCGAGATGATGGACAGGTTCCTCAAGAAGAGGCGCGTGATCAAGGGGGAGCGCAAGAAGAACAAGTTATGGAGGAAGAAGCACCACGGGTCCCTCCAACTCAAGTCCGAGCGACAATCCAAAGAAATCACCCCGTCGATTAGATTCTGGGTGATATCAGCAAGGGAGTAACAACTCGCTCACGTTTGGCTAATTTTTTTGAGCATTACTCATTTGTCTCTTCTATTGAGCCTTTCAGGGTAGAAGAGGCCTTGCAGGATCCGGACTGGGTGTTGGCCATGCAGGAAGAGCTCAACAACTTCAAGAGAAATGAAGTATGGAGCCTGGTGCCACATCCCAAGCAAAATGTTGTGGGAACCAAGTGGGTGTTCCGCAACAAGCAAGACGAGCACGGGGTGGTGACAAGAAACAAGGCTCGACTTGTGGCAAAAGGTTATGCCCAAGTCACAGGTTTGGATTTCGAGGAGACTTTTGCTACTGTGGCTAGGCTAGAGTCTATTCGAATATTATTAACCTATGCCGCTCACCACTCTTTCAGGTTGTTTCAAATGGATGTGAAGAGCGCTTTCCTCAACGGGCCAATCAAGGAGGAGGTATACGTGGAACAACCCCCTGGCTTTGAGGATGACAGGTACCCTGACCATGTGTTCAAGCTCTCTAAGGCGCTCTATGGACTTAAGCAAGCCCCAAGAGCATGGTATGAATGCCTTAGAGATTTCTTAATTGCTAATACATTCAAGGTTGGGAAAGTCGATCCCACTCTTTTTACTAAGACTTGTGATGGTGATCTTTTTGTGTGCCAAATTTATGTCGATGACATAATATTTGGTTCTACTAATCAAAAGTCTTGTGAGGAGTTTAGCAGGGTGATGGCACAAAAGTTCGAGATGTCAATGATGGGCGAGTTGACCTACTTCCTTGGGTTTCAAGTGAAGCAACTCAAGGACGACACCTTCCTATCCCAAACAAAGTACACTCAAGATCTTCTCAAGAGGTTTGGGATGAAGGACGCCAAGCCCGCGAAGACACCGAGGGGAACCGACGGGCATGTCGACCTCAACAAAGGAGGTAAGTCCGTTGATCAAAAGGCATACCGGTCTATGATAGGGTCATTATTTTATTTATGTGCTAGTAGACCGAACATTATGCTTAGTGAATGCATGTGTGCTAGATATCAATCCGACCCCAAGGAATGTCACCATGTGGTCGTTAAGCGAATTCTTAGATATTTAGTTTCTACGCCTTACTTCGGGATATGGTATCCAAAGGGGTCTACCTTTGACTTGATTGTATATTCAGACTCCGATTATGCCGGGTGCAAGGTTGATAGGAAGAGCACATCGGGGACGTGCCAATTTCTAGGAAGGTCCCTGGTGTCCTGGAGTTCAAAGAAACAAACATCCATTGCCCTATCCACCGCCGAGGCCGAGTATGTTGCCACAGGTCAGTGTTGCGCGCAACTACTTTGGTTGAGGCAAACCCTCCGGGACTTTGGCTATAATCTGAGCAAAGTCCCACTCCTATGTGACAATGAGAGTGCAATCCGCATGGCGGATAATCCTGTTGAACATAGCCGCACTTAGCACATAGACATCCAGCATCACTTTCTGAGGGACCACCAGCAAAAGGGAGATATCGAAGTGTACCATGTTAGCATCGAGAACCGGCTAGCCGATATCTTCACCAAGCCGTTGGATGAGAAAACCTTTTGCAGGTTGCGTAGTGAGCTAAATGTCTTAGATTCGCGTAACTTGGATTAATCTATAGCATACATGTGTTCTATGCCTTTGATCATGTTACTTTATGCATTTAAATCCATTGTTGCTTATTAATGGTGCTCAAGTTGTGCAAGGGATCCCCGGACCTCACAAGTCCATGTGTGAATGATGCACATATTTAGGGGGAGATGTGCTACAACTTGACCTTTTGAGACTAATCTATTTGTTTTAGTATACTTGATGTAGTCTCAAAGGTGCATTGAAAGGGAAATGTGGACTTGGACAATGCAAAGACTTCCACTGCACTCCGGTATTAGTGTAATTAACTCCAAGTTCATACTTATGCTCTCATTGCCTTTTTGCTCTTAATTGACATTTTTGGTGAGGCAATGGGGTTAAGGGGCAAAAAATGATCCCGTTTTGGTGCTTAATGCCAAAGGGGAAGAAATTAAGGCCAAAGCAAATGGATCAGCTACCACTTGTGAATTTTGAAAACAATAGAGTTAGAACTTTTGATTTGTCCAAAATGCTCTTATTGCAAAATTTGGTCTCTTGTGGGGGAGAATTTAGTTTATGGAAAAAGGGGGAGTTTTTGGTACTTGATCAATTTTCCATTGGAATATCTCTTGATTTACCCAAACAAGTATGTTTGACTTAGAGATAGAAAAATGAATTTAATTTGCAAAAACAAACCAGGTGGTGGCAAAGAGCGATCCAAATATGCCAAATTATAGTCAAAAACAATTTGGTCTTCAATTGCATTGATGTTGCACTTCTTTTGGTTGCTTTTGGTTGTGTTGGCATAAATCACCAAAAAAGGGGGAGATTGAAAGGGAAATGTGCCCTTGGGCAATTTCTATGATGTTTTGGTGATTAAGTGTCCAACACATTTAATTGAGTTCTAATGTGCAAAATAAAGTGTAAAGTGCAAATCAAAGAAAAAGGTACGTTTCTAGACTTAGTACATTGTTTTGAGTACTAACATATTTTGTCTAAGTGCTAGAAACAGGGAAAAAAGAATTGGAAAAAACTTGGCTCTGTGCAGCCAACTCCAGCTCGGCTTGGCACACTGGACTGTCCGGTGGTGTACCGGATAGTGTCTGGTGCGCCAGGCTAGTCCGCATGAAAAGGACGCTCTCGTGACTCGACGGCGGCGTACAACTATAATTAACTGGGCCGTCCGGTGGTGCACCGGACTGTCCGGTGAGTCATCCGCGGCGAACTCGTCGCCCTCGGGAAAAGCGAAGGGGCGACGTGGCTATAATTCACCGGACTGTCCGGTGAGGCAACGGTCGCCTGCGCCAACGGTTGGCAGCACAATCTTCGTGCGACGTGTGGCCCACAACAATGGTCGGTTGGGCACACCGGACTGTCCGGTGTGCACCGGACAGTGTCCGAGGCGCCAACCGATCCCGAGGACCAACGGTCGGTTGCGCCAGAAAAGGAAGGAGATCGCGCACCAGACAGCTACAGTGACTGTCCGGTGGTGCACCGGACTGTCCGGTGCACCACCTGACAGAAGGCAAGTTTGGCCTTCCAAGTTGGCCTCCAACGGCTCCTAGCTGCCTTGGGGCTATAAAAAGGGCCCCTAGGCACATGGAGGAGTCAACCAAGCATTCTCTGAGTATTCTAAAGCATCCAGACTCTGCTCCCACGCATTTGATTCTCTGTGTTAGCAATTTGAGCTCCATTTGAGTTGTGAACTCCGTGTGTTGTACTTCGAGCTCAAGTTGTGACTTGTGTGCGTGGTTGTGCTGTGGATTTGAGTCTTGTGTGTGTTGCTCTCCCCTCCCTTACTTTTGTGCTTCTTTTGTGATCATCATTGTAAGGGCGAGATGCTCCAAGTTGTGGAGATTCCTCGCAAACGGGAGAAAGACTAAGGAAGAAAGTTGTGGTATTCAAGTTGATCATTCGATCGCTTGAAAGGGGTTAAGTGCAACCCTCGTTCATTGGGACGCCACAACGTGGAAGTAGGCAAGTATCACTTGGCCGAACCACGGGATAAAAATCATGTGTCTTGTGTGCTGCTTATTGTGATTGCTTTGTTCGCACGAGAACGTTTCTTAGTCACTTGACTACACTAACACCTTGATAATCAAGTTTGTGGTTATTTAGTGTTTGATTTTTATAGGATCACCTATTCACCCCCCTGTAGGTGCTCTCACTTACGTAGAGTCTATCCACTCTGCCAGGAGCAAAATAGACCAACTCCTAGATTTTCGATCCAACGACCACATGCTCCACACGAAGTTGCTTTGCCTTCACGCACCCATCGCTGTGACGCCACGTGCCACTGTTGGTTCCCGCCGGAACCGCCGCCCCCGAGTTTTGAGGCCCAAACTCATCAAAACCCACCATCCGTAATGCATGGTGGATTTGAGGATCAATCACCAAATCGCCATGAACATCGTACCGCGTGCGCATCCTCTACAACCAAATGCATGTCTTGCCAGTCTTTGATCGTGCCAGTAACACCGTCCACTCCACCATGTCCTCGCGCGAGTGCGTGTCCTAGGTGTTAGCCACCACGGCTAGTCAGCTAGCTGCTCCATTTCATCAGCCAAGACCTAGAACTCATCCTTCACCGCTCCTGGTCCACTAGCATGACCTTCACCTCAATCGTCGACCACTGTCCATGTGCTCCACACTTGCACACCACAAGCCAACCAACATGGTTGCACATACATAATCTCACACTCTGATCAGTCCACTAACTACCCTAGAGTGTTACCCATTGACAATCACTCATCATCAACCTAAACAACAAGGGACAAGTCAACCTTGTGTTCAGAATGTTGGGCATGCCTAGCCACGTGCTAGTACAGGACCCTACCCGAGCGGGGAGCAAGCCTGACGTTGCTTGGCAATGTGGCACCCTTGGGTCCTCCATGAATAAGGGCTCGGATAATGCCTTGCGGCGGTCCAGACCCTAACCGCATTGGTCCAGACACGTGGCGGTACCGGACCTCTCCTGGCTCGAGGTCCAGATGCCACACGCGGGTCAAAACCGATCTCACATCTGGAGAGTGCTTTTTTCCTCAGGGTCACAGGGTCCCTCCAGACCCCTTTCTCTAAGGATTTGATGGTCCCTTTATAGAGGTCTGGGTTCCACCTACAGGAACCCTAGCCTAGGGTTGAAATTGTTGATTCCTCCCTTTACGGGACTTGTGCTGATGGCGGTCTAGCCTAGGGATCAGCCCAGCTGGACCACAGCTTCTCAAGGTGTGTGTTAGCCCAGAGCTAGGCTAGCCTCCTGGTGAACTCATGGCTATGGCAGCCATATGGGTCTCACCTTGATCCAATAGGAGTGGGTACCACATATTTAGGGTACCGACAAAGGCCACCGGGACCACCTCGAGTGAGATGGTGAACCCGTAGGTGGGGCTAAAACCTACGTCTTCGTCAAGGAATGGAAGTCCGGTGCAACGATGTTGCGCTTGTAGTCTCCATGTTGAATGGCTTGCTTGGTAGTATATCGTTGTTTAACTGAAAAGACAGGAAAATGGCCTAGCCCTCGTGTACGCCCTATTTTGTTCAAAAGGCAAGAATCGTTTTCTACTGTCCCCCTATCATAAAGGGTTCTCTGGGGATAAACCCAAATGTTTGGGATACCTTTTAGACCAGCGAAGTTGTTACTAAGTGTAGTTCAGGAATAGAGCTTAGCAGCGTGCCCTCATGATCCTCATTTTGTTGTGTCTCAATCCATCGGCTATGCAACTAAGCTTTTGCCAAGAAGAGTTTTGGGATTCTGCCCGTAAATTTTAAACGAAGCGTAGACATTTAGGTTCTTGGCCTAGAAGGTACTAAGTCGACTATTCTGGGATTGTGGAAAGAGTAGGCTTACAGTACGGAACCAGGCTAAGCGGCTACCCAACTCTAGACCTCCCGGGAGAATGTGGACTTTTTACTCAAGCCAGGACCCTTTCAATCTGCACCTTGTTCAGTATTTAAAACAGGATCACAGACTAAGCGGCCATGCTAGTTACATAATTTAGATTTCATGATAACAACAAAAAGGAGGATTTGAGTGGGGGTAGAAAAAGGGATCATACCTTGGTCATATATATGACGTTGGAGCCAGTGCATAGGAATTATTCTGAGAGAAAATTTTCCTTTATTACCTGACATGTGAGACCCTACGTGGACATGAAGGACCAGGTTTACAAGGGTGGCCCCTACCGGGCTGGACCACAGAGGGTACAAGAAACTGGGTTTATGCGAGTGACCTTACTGGATTGTGGTTGTATACTAGCAGACTGGGTTTATGAGTCCGGACCCCTACCAGATTGTTTCTCATGTAAGTGCATCCAATTGAGGTAACCGACGTCTTCTCCCTAGGGCTATGGTAGCTTTGGTTGTTCGAGGCTACCATTGAACTAGAGGTCGATCCTAGGCGTGGTCCAGGGTCAACGCCTGGGAGCAGTCCCTTAGGGCCCTTACTTTTGTTGTATTCAATTCTCTGAATCATGCACCCGAGTCCTGTCAAACCTATCTTTGGGGCTGACCCCTAAATCTGAACGAAGCCTGTACCCCTAGGAACTTAGCCTAGAAGGTACTAAATCAACTATTCTAGGTTGGTGGAAGGTGTAGGCTTATGGTACAGGACTAGGCTAAGCGGCTACCCAGCTTTGGACCACCCCGGAGAACGTGGACTTTTCTCTTAGACCAAGTCCCTAGCGACCCATTCCTCATTCATCATCAAGTGGGGCCCCAAACCATGTGCAAGGATAGTTATGTAATTTAGTTATCATGATTACAATAGAAGCTTAGACCCACTAAGGTGTATAGAGAAATAGTAGTTGTAAAAAGGAAAATAAACAGATGGATGAGAGTGCATTTTCCCTTTACAATCTAGATGTATGAGATCTGTGCAATGGATGCCAGAGACCGAGTTTATAAGGGTGGCTCTCATCGGACTAGAACACAGGTGGTGCCAGAGGTCTGGTTTACGTGGGCGAGCCTTACTAGGTTGGATCACAGATAAATGCTATCCTATTACAAAGGAAAACTTCATTCTCATGCTACTTTACAGATGGAAAGTATGAGGCTGACCTAAAGCTCTTGAACTCCGTTGCTCGTATAACTTGAAGGATAAGTAGTGTCCCGTTCTGTCTTGGTGATGGCCAAAGACAGAGCTTGGCGGAGGTCATTGGTTGCTACCCTGAATGCCATGGAGCTTGTGGCTGACGAGTTGGGCCTTGGTGCCAATATTAGACCCTTTTGGAGTGCATGGAATGTCCCTGTGAGGGTCTCCCACGACCGATGGGCTGCTTTTGTCATGGCAAGGTTGATGTCAGTGTAATTGATGTTGGTACCTACCCCTTTTTTGCTTTGTAGGGATGCTACTATCCTTTAGACTTGAAGGATAAGAAGCAGCATGTGTCGGGTCGGTGATGGCCGTAGCCGAAACATGCTGAGAGCCGACAAAGTCTAACCTGAATGCCATGGATCTCGGGTTGCTGGTCGACACAACATACCCCGAACGCGATGGGCTTGTGTCGTGGCCGACGAGCTGGGACGTGGCGATGCGGGGCCTAGTAGTAGGCTGATGGAGTGGACCGCGTAGGTCTTGGCACTGCCCTGCCCTGCCCTTGAAACACCACTGGTGCGAATGGTGGGCCCCGCAGGGGGCACCATCATGACCGACGGCTGCCACTAGCAAAGTCGTGGACGGAGCTTGGTTGAAGGCGGTGACTCTTTTGCAGGCCAGCGCAGGTTTTGGCTTCGCCTTTGTGAGGCCCCCGGGCGAGTGGGAGTGCTCACTGCAGCTCGTAGACCAACTCCGTCATGCTGAGGTTGACGAAGGTGTATCCCTTACTTGCTTGGTTGCTGGGCCCCACCAGTGTGGTTGGAGACTGAGCATGCCATGAGGCTTAGTTGGCAGTGGCGAGGACCCCTTCATCCGCAAGAGGGGCAAGGAGTAAACCGGCGTAGCAGGTCGCACATCCCTTTATGTGGCCCATGGCACCCTACCTATGGATTCCACAGGGGAAACCGTGTTTACAAAGACATAGCCCTTGTTGTTATGGCTTCTGAAAACCCATTGGCAGGTAGAAGAAGTCACCCCCTAGGAATAGGGGTGAGAGTCCCATGTAGCATGGAACAAAGTGGCCGACTAGTAAGGTAAACCCCACTTGTGCTTGGTCGCTGGTCGACAGTGGAAACCTTGAATGCCACTGTGTGCGGCTAGGGGTCGATGGTGGCGACCTCGAGTGCAGTGGAGACTAGCGGGGTGCTGAGGAAGGCAACTTCAATCAACGTGGTTAGGGCCTCTGTCGCTCTTCGTTTGATGGCAATTGCACGCCTGTTAAGACACTGCCTGAGGTCGATGGAGAGCCTCTTGAGGCACTGCTTCTCCATCTTCTGCAGAAGTCAGTGGCCTCTCTCGACGCGGCTCGTCGGCAAGCGAGAGTGATGTCATATCACTCAAGGGGTTAGGCTTGGGACCCTGACCCTCTACCTGGCACGCCAAATGTCAGAGGTGGAAATCCTCCAGTCGGGTGGCGAAACGCACCAGCCCTGGTCCACTATGAGGAGAGTGCATAGAGTTTTGCCTGATCGAGTAGATGAACTGAAGAACATAAGGATTTAGAGTGGTTCGGGCCACCGGAGCGTAATACCCTACATCCACTATGACATGTATTGCTTGAGAAGCTAAGTGTCGTGGGTCTGGATGTGTTTTGACCTGCCATCCCTTTCATAGCTCAAGGGGGGCTACAAGGGAGCTAAGGCCCCAACAGGTGGGCCCATGAGTGTTTACAATATGGAACATGAAATGTCGAATAGAGCTAGCGACGCTATATCTTCTTAAGCGTGTATCCTTTCTTGGTTGTCATGCAGGCTTCTAACATCCTATCCTCCTATCTTGTCTAATTGCAGCACAGGTGTAGCCCTTGGTGTAGGTTGCGGTGTAGTCTGTTACGCTGCCATGCGAAGGGGTGGGCGATGTCATCTAATCTCCTCTGCCCGTCTCTCCAAGCCTAAGTAATGCACGAAGAACAATAGAAGTCATAATGGAGGTCGCCCAAACGGTGCATTGGGTCAACGCTCTTACTTCGGTAACGTGCGGGTAACAATGCACCCCATACGTTGTAGACTGGGCATGCCGCGCGTATTTATTGCGGGGATACACCACCTGCCACTATCATGGGCAAGTGTGCATCCCACCTGCACCTAATACCGATGGGCCCCATGCTTGGGGCTTACGTCAGGCACCACCCAACAGCTTACGTCGGGCATGCCTAGCCACGTACTAGTATTGGACCCCTGCCTAGCCGCATTGGTCCGGACACGTTGTAGTACCGGACCTCTCCTGGCTTGAGGTCCGAATGGCACACGCGTGGTCCAAAGCCACTCTGGAGGTCCGGAACCGATCTCGTATCCGAAGAGTGTTTTTTCCATCCTGAGGGTCGCGAGATCCCTCTGGACCCCTTTCGCCAGGGGTTCGATGGGCCCCTTACAGAGGTACGGGTTCCGCACGTGGGAACCCCAGCCTAGGGTTGAAGTTGTCGATTCCTCCTTTTATGGGACTTGTGCTGATGGCGACCAGCCGAGGCATCAGCCCAGCAGGACTGCGACTTCTCATGACAGGCGTTAGCCCAGAGCTAGGCTAGCCTCCCGGTGAACTCATGGCTATGGCAGCCATGGGAGTTTCACCTTGATTCAGTAGGAGTGGGTATCCATATTTAGTAGCATAGATTATGTATACTAAAAATCTTAAATGAAAAAGGATTTCATGAAAAACACTATAAAAAGGAGAAAAGGAAACATTTAGTTTTGGTTGGTAAGGAACGTCAACCGGAACTAATAAATGGTTAACCTTGAAGACCTTTTTAGTTTTGGTTGGTGTTATCATACTAAAAATCGTTTTCAATATCAGTTGCCTGACTCGGAATTAAGGGGCTTAAGGCTTTGTCGGTTTGTGTCGGATTACACCCGGAATCATTTCAGCTAATCAAAGTTTATATAAATTAGAGAAGCAATACGGTTAGGAGTCCGACCCACCAATCCGGCACAAACAAACAAGGCCTAAATGAGTTCCGAACCGGTGGCCAGTTTTCAAAATTCACACCGTCAACGAAATCGGGGCAGAAGAAGAATAAAATCGAGAAAGAAATGGAAAAATGGTGTGAATCGCACGCAGGTCAACCTCAGCTAGGCTGGGCCAGCTAATAAGGAAAACAGGACCAGCAGTGGAGAATCAGCTCGTGAGATCGACGCAACGGGGACGGGAAAGCGACTACAAACAGACATGGAGGTTTCTATTTATGATGTTTCTCTCACTTGAAGCTCTCCTGTCCGTTTGAACAAAAAGAAAACAGATCTCCGCTGTTGCTTATTATAAACATATATCTGTATTGTTGTTCTTTTGCACTATTATATTACAGCCGTGTTGTGTCACGCTCTCTTCTCTGGTGACATGGTTTTCGGTAGCCCACCCAGAGGTTGCCTCATCCGGTGCCTCAAGGCCGGATCTCGTCCCTAGACAAGAGTATTACGTGGGTTGGTAACATATCTGCTCTGCCTGTCGGCAGTGGTTTAGAGGGGTTTTTGCTTATCATTTTATTTTATTTTAGTTTTCGTGTTTAGCAATTTAGTGACTAAAATAAAATAAAATAGAGGAACAAAAATTACTTCATATAAACCAAACACTCTTTTAGACTGTCCGTAACGGATCATGTAAAATAAAAGATTTATACTGTAGATAATACTATTTATAAAGTAGTTTGAAATAGATGATAAGATTGGTGCCAGAGACGCCACCGGCGAATACACTATTCTAGGGACGAACTCTATCACCTTAAA
Source organism: Zea mays (assembly GCF_902167145.1). Taxonomy (NCBI): domain Eukaryota; kingdom Viridiplantae; phylum Streptophyta; class Magnoliopsida; order Poales; family Poaceae; genus Zea; species Zea mays. The sequence continues at coordinate 34,367,309 of NC_050103.1, forward strand.
AGCAAGCTAGTGTGTTCGCCTTAGGTACCAGCTCACAAGCACCACTAGAACACCTCTCTCCATGGCCGATTAGAGAAGCTCATCTCGTGTGATTGTGTGTGTCTAGATAACCATTAAAAAAAGAGTTGGTGGTTTTGTGGGCTATCTAGTCTAGGATATTAATGGACTAAAAGCTCAATACAGCTTGACTACTAGCCGCATGTTACCCTAGCGACAGTGGCCACATATGTCTAAGCGCTTATCTGCAGCTTGTGGAGAATCAGAGACAGATTTCATCACTGTAAGTGCTAGTTTAGAAATCCCATTTTTGGAAGAAAAATTTTCATTTTCCAAAAAAAAAAATTAGTTCATTTTCTCTGAGAAAAATATGAATCCATTAGAAAAATAAAGTTTTCAAACTATCTCTAAACGTGCATTCCATATGGATTCTGATAAAGTGGGAGGAAGAGATGTGCAATGCTACTGGGCATAGTTGTTGGTCATGGTCACGGACGGTCTAGTATTAGAGACAGTAATAGCTCCTGGCCGGCGTGATAGGTTGAGATCTCGAAACCGAGGTCAAAGCTTCACCAACAACTGCTACCAGCACCGGTAGGAACTAAGAAGGAAACTTATTGACCTAATCAAATGGTATAATCTATTATTTGTGGTTGTTTTTATTAAAATTTTATACCTTAGCCCTTAGTGGATATTTTTAAGCCATTGGACCGGAGGGTGAATCGGCAATTTAGAAAAGTAGATAATCTAAACATGCTTAGTGATATATGCATACTGGTACAATGATTGTTTTGTTACGATGACACACAATTAGGGCTGGACAAAAAACTCGTAGCTCGTTAACTCGCTCGACTCGACTCAATAGTGGCTCGACTCGACTCGACTCGTTTATAATTTGTAACGAGTTGAGCTTGTATTTCAACTCTCGTTACGATAACGAGCCAGCTCGAGCTGGTTCGCGAGCTGACTCGCGAGCCAAACGAGTTGGAGTAATTAGTCAAATTACAATAATCTCTAATCCAAAATAGTTAATCTTGTACTCTACTATAGTTAATCTTGTTCTTTGTTGAGTGTGGAATCTTAAGTTGCAAACTCTATTCTTTTTTTCTACATAGATCTCCTTCTTTTCTTTTGCTACATGTTTTTATATACGTTCGTAGACACTAGACATGAACGAGCCAACTCGAGTTGCCAAACGAGTCGAGCCGAGTTGGATCTTCAGCTCGTTAACATAACGAGTCGAGCCGAGCCAGCTCGTTATCTTAACGAGCCAGCTCGAGTCGAGTCGAGCCGAACCGAGCCAGCTCGATATCCACCCCTACACACAATCATACTGGATGATCTATTTGGGCGAAGAATCATATCTTGCTACCTCATAGAAAATAATAGAATTGGTTACATACAATTCATATAAGTTTTCTTAAGTAGCACTATATCTATCATTTGCACGTTTGTTTTTTTATAAAACGGGAGGGGTGAGAAGCCCCTACTTAAATATATTAAAATAAAAGTATGCACAAAAATTACATGAATAAAAAATATTAGATATTAATTTAAATTAACCGATTTCCCCAATTTCAAATGGCTGCAAAATTCTTCTCCATTCTATGTAGCAGCAGATCATGGAGCTCCTTGAAAAGACGATAGCAGTTTGGCACTAATCGGTCAGATGCCTTAAAAAAACTATTCATTTCTCTGCCTCTAGATTGCCTAAGTCAAAGAATAATAATATCTGTTGGAACTTGCTAACTCGTAGTCAGCCAAGCTCAAACGATGGGAGAATGAGAAATGATTTGATGCTAGTAAACGCAAAGTATTAGGGCAACAATGTTTTTCTCCGTCTCTCGCAATGGCACAGTGCGGGGGTATTTATAGGTAACTGAGGGACTGCGCGGCCTTGTTAAAGACAATTAGATCCTCAGTTACCTAGTTTATCCCCAAAATATTTCCCCTGAAGGTTATGGCGGGTCATTACAACGTACTTAATTACAGACGTGGGCCAACACTCTACTAGCCCTACTAGCACGGCGGCCTACGGCGAGACCCTGTAATATGGGCCGGATTATACATGGCCCCCTTTTACAACGAGGAAGGTCATAACGTATGGTCTTCGAGGTCTTGATCGTCCGAGCTCCGAAGTCTTTAATGGTCTTCGCTCCGGTTTGCCAGGGCGAAGATAGTGCTTGAGTCTTCGCGTGGGCGTCGACCTTGGGCTCTTCGCTTGTGCGACTCGACCTTCGGGGCCTTTGGTCTTGAACATGCTGGTGTAGGGAGTTCGAGCGAGGGGACGTGTTCACCTTCGTCCCAACATTTGCCCTCCGAGGGACTAGTTCGACCAAGTCAGCTAGTGCCGAAGACTGCCGTAAGATGGTGAAAACATTGCCCTCGCTTGAAATGGTCCCGCGGGGGTTTTTGAAATGTGACCGTTGATGGGATGTGTTACTGTGGGACTGTTGATTTTCCGAGGCGCCTCTCGGTGCCTATAAAAAGCCAGGCTCGGCTGAAGGTTTTTAACTACTCGACCGCGCGCTGTCAAAACCCTAGCTTTTCATCTGCTCGCCTGCCCTCTCTGCTCTCGCTCCACCGGTGATCTGGCTCGCATCAAGCAAACCGCACGCCGCCGCCGGTACGTGACCATGTCATCCTCTTCTTCGTCGTCGTCCGCTGTGAGCGCGTCGCCGGCCACGCCGTTGTCTGAGAAGACGCTGAGCGATTCGGCGGTGATAGATTTGCAGCCCGGTCACACAGTTGAGTTTGGGACCTCGTGGAAATTCTCGGGCCGCGTGCTGGAGATGCAACGGCTAAGTTACTTTGGAAGTGGTGTCGGGCGAGCTCCAGGGGATGAAGATGTCCCTAAGCCGGAGGATGAGTTGGTCGTGTTTGAAACTTTCTTTGCTGCTAGTCTTCGCCTACCGGCGCATCGGTTTGTAGTTGAGGTTCTGCGGAGATTTGAAGTACAAATACATCAGTTGACACCGAATGCCATGGCGGCGCTAGCGAAGTATGTCTGGGTTGTTTCCTCATACGGTGGGGAGCCATCTGTTGAGGTCTTCGCAAAAAATATTGTCTGCACTGGCAGAAAAGGAAGACAGCTGATAAGATTGCTCAGTTTGGATCATGCACCTTTACGGCGAGGACTGGGAAGACCTCGGCCGAAGTCATCGAGATTGTCCCATGCGCCAAAAATAAGAGGGGCAATTGGTGGGAATTTTTGTTTTATGTGGCGTCCTATGATGTCAAAGGGTTGCCCAGTTTGTCCCCTGCCATCTTGTGCTCGCACTGCTATGTGTTGTTTCCACATTTTGAGGTGGCAGAAGAAGATCAGGACGAGGGGGCCCTTCATTACGCAGGCCGCCTAAGTAGTGGGCGCGATTTGGTCGAAGAGTTTATTGCTTGCGGGGTATAGCCCTTGGCGCATGGTTGAGCCTTGGGCGAGATTGCCCCCCCACCGAATGCCAACCTTGGGTGGCCAATTGGTGCGAAGTCCAGCATTCGCCGTGGACCTGCGCGGGGCTGCATTCATGTGTGAATTGGAAGCTAGAGCCATCAAGATCATCGGTAAATATGCGCCGAAGACCAAAACATTGAGAAGTTAGGAAATCCGAGGTTCCAACGTCAGGTGGAATCGCGTATTCGAACTGAATAATTTGCCTTATGGTCCTTACCCAGAGGGGGACTCCAGCGACACCGTTCATCTCCGAGGGAAGCAAGTGAAGCCCTCGACCAACGAAGGCCCCTCAAGGGAGAGGGCTCCGGGTGCAGCTGTCCAAAAGAGAAAATTAGGTACGACAGATGATGAGATGGGGATGAGGGCGACTGGGCGTTTTGTTGAGGAATTGATGGAAACGTGTGCGGCTCCCGGGGAATTGATGTCTTCGCCTGAGCTCTGGGAAACCTCTTTGCAAATGTTGAAGATTACCAGGGGTCGATGGCCTAGGAATGATCTGATACCCCAGGCCGCTGGCAAGGATTTTTTACGTCTTGATTGGCTCGTGACCTGAAAATTTTTCCTTATAGAAGGAATATTGGTGTTGTTGTGTCGGCAGTGATGGAGAAGGAACGTCATGATGCGCAACGGAAGAAACACCGGCCCCCGTCAGGCTGGTGGACCCGTGCCAGGAAGCAAAGCTGGCGTGACCCAGTGTGAAGGCTTCCGCGTCAAGCGACACGATGCCTCTGCCCTCTGCGCCTACTACTTCTCTAGGGCCCCTTCGCCATCGCGCGTTACTGATACGGCGATGACGGGATCCGGTGGGGCCACCACGGAGTTGTCCGTAGACGACTACCTGGTGGGCGACGTCACCATGTTCAACGTCCAGACGGGGTTACCGCCTTCTGGTGAGTTGTCTTGGTTTTTTGCGGGTTAGGAGGGTCCATGTTTCTGACTTGGTTATGATTTAGGGGCAGAGTCTGGCCAATTGGTGGTTGTGTCGTCAGCATCAGTTGCCGGCCTGGTGGTCGCGGCAAAGGGCGCTACGGCGAAGGGCGAAGCAGGGACTTCGGTGGACCCGTGGTCGAGATTATGTGCCGTCACCGCGGGCGGGGGCGAGATCGCCTCTGCCGCCGCTGCTGCGGGCGTGGCCGCGTTAGCTGTGCAGTAGCTAAAATTTGTGAGTGTGATTATTGCTTATGAGTGTATGGTGTTCCTTGTTCTGTTGTTCTGAGTTTGCATTTTTTATGTCAGGTGACCGCCTTCGCCGAGCAGGTTGCCTCGGGGGCGCTAATCTCGCAGTTTGTTTCCGAGAGGAGACGACTCAAGGGAAGAATTGAGCACGGAACATACTGAGGCGGCGAGGGAGAAATTGGTGGCTGAGAACAAGAGCCGCAATCTCCTGGAGAAACTATCAGCGGTGGAGAAAGAGAGGGAAGATCTCGGCCGCCGACTTGCTGAGGAGAAGGAAGATGCGGAGAAAGCCCGCGTAGAGGCTTAGGCCGCCCGCGCCTAAGCCAAAACCGCCCGCAGGCGCGCCACCGACATTGAGTTGGAGCTGAGGAACATCCGCAACCATTATGAGAAGACGAAGTCCTCCACCCGCGCTGGGGTCGAGCGGGCGCACACACTTTTCGTAGATGCATACCGTGAGCTCGACGCGTAGACCGCTCCCTTCCATGAATCGGGGGAGGAGGTGGGGCTTCGCTTTCTTGGGTGGTTGCAGGAGGAGCTAGAGTCGCTCCCGTCCATCGCAACGGGCCTTGTGTCCTACACATCCCTATTTACCTGCGAGGGAGCTGCGAATGCCTTGTCCCAAGAGGGATGTAGGCATTTCAAAGTCTTCGACTGGGCGAATGAGGACTTTGATCATGGAGTGTTCCAGATTGAAGATGATGTGCTAAATTGCTCCACAGGGGCGCTTTATTATAGGATGTGGGGTCCCCACGGCTGTGGCATCGTCCCGGAGAGGGCAGACCGAGCGCTAGCGCAGGTATTTATTTATTTATTTATTTATTGGTGGTTTGGCTGTGACATGCTGTACATTCTTCGCAAGTGATGAATGAGGAAGAAGTTGATGACCTCGCCGGCCTTGAAAGCTTGGTGACCCGGGTGGGTGCTTCGGCAGAGGCGGGAGCTAAAGGGCATACATCGCCTCCAGGGGTGCTGCTGAAGACCTTGTAGCGGTGGCTACTTTGGTGCAGGTTGAAGGGATGCATTTGGGGTTGGGTTGGTGGCTTTGATTTTTGTATGATACTAAAGATCAGTTGTTGCGCAGGTTCTGGTGTCTGGCCTGCGCAAGCAAACCCTGATGATGTTAAAATTAATGATGTTTTGATGGATGTGAGTGCAATGTTTATTAGTGGTGATGTGTCGGAGGGGTCAGATTTTGGGTCGTGGTCTTCGGAAGATGGGGAATTGGGTAGCCATTTCTCGTGGGCGGACGAATCTTCTAAAGATGACATAGATTATTTTGCAGCGTTGGATTTGGCTGCATCGAAGTCTCCGCTGCGATTTGCCCCTCGCGAGGAGCTGGTGACCTCGACTGATGCGGGCGCAGGAGACTCGCGAAGGCGGAGGATGGGCATGTCGAAACAGAGCATTGGTGAGTCTTCGCAAACTTTAAGAAGACATCACTGAATGGGTATGGAAAGGTCCCATCTTCGAAGTGGGCCGCGACTGGATCGGGGTACCCATCGCGAGCTACTTGCGTCGACATCTAGGTTGTGCATCAGAGAAGGGGACCTATGGGACCTTTTTTGAGGGGCAGAGTTGAGGTTGAGGTTGATGTTGTTTAATTTTCGGGAGGCAGGTCTTATTCCGAAGGAGGAGTCGATGTGATAGTATGTTGCCCTCGTCGTTCTATTGCGATATTGAGTGAAAACGCTGCCCTCCCCCTCTTCGCAATAGAACTGCAATGGGCATGCTCGTGAGGGGTAAATATTGTGCATAGTGTATAATATGATATACTGTGCGATGGTGTCTTTGAGCTCTTCAGTTGTTATTCATTTGTGATTGTGCTATGTAATTTGTTGTGCCTATTGCGAGTTTTCTGCAATCTTAGGTGATTTTGGTGTGGATAGGCGTGTACATGTCGTAGGTGACTCTGCGCTTGGTAAGTGACTGCGCATCTGTTGTGCTTATCCGGTTGCACCCTTCGGCGACTTTTGCTCGGATGATGACTTATGTAGGAGACATCGCACCCTGTGGGTGGTGTCACGTACTTTTGATTTTTCGGCTACACCATTAGGCGACTTTTGCTTGGACAATGTCTTTGTGGAAGACTTTGCACCCTATGGGTGGTATCGCGCACTTATTGTGCTTTTCCGGCTGCACCCTTATGCGATTTTTGGTCGGACTATGTCTTTGTGGAAGACTTCACCCTATGGGTGGTATCACTCACTTGTTGTGTTTTTCTGGCTGCACCCTTAGGCGACTTTTGCCTGGATTTGTCGCACGCAAAGGCTGCCTAAGCTGGCCGTTACGGTGACTGTTATGTGTCGAATGCCGAAGACCAGTGTTGTGGTCTCTTTCAACAATCCACAACCGTGGTGGCGGTTTGGACTTGTTTTTCTTGGGGGGGGGGGGTTTGTGGCAATTTATTACATGGCTTTGCCTCGTTAAAAACCTCACCCCCTAGGAGGAAAAGAGTGCAGGCATGACTGGAATATTATTTGCAAAAATTACAAAGGCGCTTAGGCCTTGGGACTAGACAAAGAATTTGCGTAGGTTATCCAGATTCCACGAGTGCTCTAAGTCTTCGCCGGATGGTGAGGTGAGCCTATAGGCGTTTGGGGATGTTTTGGTTTTGACGATGTAGGGCCCCTCCCATTTGGGTTCAAGCTTGCCCTAAGACTCTGTTCTGGTAGTTCTAGTGAGGACTAAGTTTCCTTCTTTGAACTCTCTGGGGATGACGGTGTTGTCGCGCCATGCCTTGGTCTACGCTTGGTATTTGTTCAGTACCTCTAGGGCAAGGACACAGTCTCCGTCGATGAGGTCTTTGGAGGTTGCCTCGTCGACGTGAGGAGTGGCTATGGGGCTTGCTCATGGAGATCCATGCTTTAGCTCTTGCGACGTCATTGCTTTGAATCCGTACATCAAGCGGAAAGGTGTGAACCCAGTCGCTCTGGATTCTGTTGTGTTTAGTGCCCATACGACTTCGGGAAGTTGGTCCGCCCATTTTCCTTTCTTGTCGTCGAGTAGCCTTTTCTTAATTGCACTAAAAATCTTGCCATTGGAGCGCTCAACTACTCCGTTGGATTGCGGATGGTAGACGGAGGCAAACACTACTTTCGTGCCAATAGAATTGCAGAATTCTCGGAAGTCTTGGTTATTGAACTGCTTGTCGTTATCGACTATTAGCTCGGATGGGACTCCGAACCGACATACGATATTCTGCCAGAAAATTTTTTGTGCCGTCTTGGAAGTTATTGTGGATACGGCTCTAGACTCGATCCACTTGGTGAAGTATTCAACAGTGACGAAGGTGAATTTGAGGTTGCCTTGGGCTGTGGGCTGTGGTCCGACAATATCGAGTCCCCACCGCTGAAGTGGCCTGGTATGTGCGATGAGCTTTGTGAGTTCTGAAGGGGCGCCTGTTTGAGGCAAGAATGTCTGGCATGCTTCGCACGATCGGGTTACTCGGTTGGCCGTGCATATGATTGTGGGTCAATAGAAACCGTGACGTATGACTTTAGCTGCAAGGGCCCTCGGTCCTGAATGTGATCTGCATGTACCGCTGTGGACTTCACGGAGAAGCTCTATGCCTTCAGCTTCAGTTATGCATTTCAACATCGGTTGGCTGATTCCTTTCTTGTAGAGTTGGCTATTGACAATAGCGAAGTCTCTGCTTTTGTGTTTAAGCCTTTTGTCTTCATTGTGATCGGATGGATGGTAATGACCTTAAAGGTAAAGGGTGATTGGAGCCCACCAGTCTTTGGCCATTATCAGGTTGACGATCTGATGTCCGTCAGCGTGTTGCGTTATTTGCAGACCTTCAAGTTTTCTTACGACTGGCATGCCGACTACGTGATAAAATACATCAGAGGGCAGGGGTTCACCCTTCGCTGCTGCTTTGACTAATGTGTTAGCCTCTTCGTTCTTGTTTCTCTCGATGTGTTGTAGGGTGAAACCTTTGAATTGTTTCTCGGGGCTGCGAATGGCGGCAAGATACTGCATTAGCACGGGCTGTTTGGCTGAGTAGTCTTTTTCAATTTGGCCGGCGACGACCATGGAGTCAGTTTTGATGATGCATGTGGTCACGCCGAGGGCTCACAGCTTGTGAAGTCCTAGGATGACTGCTTTGTACTCGACGATGTTGTTTGTGCACTTGTCTGACTCGAGTGCCAAGCTGAGGCGCACGACGTATCTGTATTTGACTCCGGCAGTTGATGTAATGATTGTCGCGGCGCCTGCACCTGCGTGACACCATGCTCCGTCACAGTGGATTGTCCAGACTGTTTCTGCATGTCCCTATTGCGGCTCTGTAGGCCCTGTCAAGTCTACGATGAAATCAGCCAGGACCTGTTATTTGATTGTTGTCCTGGGCTTGAAGGTGATGTTGTACCCTGAGAGTTCCGCCGACCACTTTGCTATTCTAGTGGATGCCTCCGAATTTCTGAGCAACTCCCCAAGGCCCCTGTCAGAAGTGACTTGTACTTTATATGCCTTGAAGTAGTGTCTTAGCTTACACAAAGCCATGATGACTATGTATGTTATTTTCTCAAGCTCAGTCATGTTGCACTTTGAGCTTGTGAGGACTTTGGAGACAAAATATACTGGGCATTGGTGAGCCTTGTCGTCCTTTGCCTTTTCTTGGACTAATGTCGCGCTGACTGCGCTGGGCGAGGCTGCAATGTATAGTAGGAGGGGGAGCACTGGGTCTAGACTTGTTAATATTGCCAGGTCAGATAGATATTGTTTTAGAGACTCGAAGGCAGCTGCTTGATCTGGGCCCCAGATGAAGTCTTTCACGCCGTGTGAAAGGGAATTAGGCTTACACCTATTTCCTAATTAATTTTGGTGGTTGAAATGCCCAACACAAATAATTGGACTAACTAGTTTGCTCTAGTCTATAAGTTATACAGGTGCCAAAGGTTCACACTTAGCCAATAAAAAGACCAAGAAATGGGTTCAACAAAAAGAGCAAGGGATAACCGAAGGTTGCCCTGGTCTGGCGCACCGGACTGTCCGGTGCACCACCGGACAGTGTCCGGTGCACCAGGGGACTTCAAGCCAAACTTCGCACCTTCGGAAATTCGCAGAGGCGCTTCGCTATAATTCACCGGACATGTCTGGTGCACACCGGACAGTGTCTGGTGCTCCAGAGGAGAGCGACTCTGAACTCGCCAGCTTCGGGAATCCGCTCCGCTATAATTCACCGGACATGTCCGGTGCACACCGGACTGTCCGGTGAGCCAGCGGAGCAACGACTACTTCGCGCCAACGGTCACCTGCAGAAGCAATTAATGCGCGCCAGAGCGCGCAGAAGTCGGGCACGCGCGAAGTGGCACACCGGACACTCTACAGTACATGTCCGGTGTGCCACCGGACATCCAGGCGGGCCCAGCAGTCAGAGCTCCAATGGTCGGAACCCAACGGCCTGGTGACGTGGCTGGCGCACCGGACACTGTCCGGTGCGCCATGCGACAGCAGCCTCCACCAAACGGCTAGTTTGGTGGTTGGGGCTATAAATACCCCCATCCACCCCACATTCAAGTCATCCAAGTTTTCAACCTTTCAACCACTTACAAGAGCTAGGCATTCAATACAAGACACACCCAAGTGATCAAATCCTCTCCCTATTCCACAAAAGCTTTAGTGTTAAGTGAGAGTGATTTGTTGTGTTCCTTTGAGCTCTTGCGCTTGGATCGCTTTCTTCTTTCTCATTCTTTCTTGTGATCAATACTCAATTGTAACCAAGGCAAGAGACACCAATTGTGTGGTGGTCCTTGCGGGGAAGTTTTGTTCCCGGTTGATTTGAGAAGAGAAAGCTCAGTCGATCCGAGGGACCGTTTGAGAGAGGGAAGGGGTTGAAAAAGACCCGGCCTTTGTGGCCTCCTCAACGGGGAGTAGGTTTGCGAGAACCGAACCTCGGTAAAACAAATCCTTGTGTCTTACTTCTTTATTTGCTTGTGATTTGTTTTGCACCCTCTCTCGCGGACGTGATTATATTTTCTAACGCTAACCCGGCTTGTAGTTGTGATTAACTTTGTAAATTTCAGTTTCGCCCTATTCACCCCCCCCCCCTCTAGGCGACTTTCAATTGGTATCAGAGCCCGGTGCTTCATTAGAGCCTAACCGCTCGAAGTGATGTCGGGAGAACACGCGAAGAAGGAGATGGAGACCGGCGGCAAGCCCACTACAAGTCGTGGGAAGGCTTCATTGGAAGAGTCCCGCAAAAAGGGAAAGGGGAAGGAGAAGAAAGCCTCTTCCCACAAGTCGCATCGGAGTGGCGACAAGATAAAGAAGATGAGGAAGGTGGTCTACTACGAGACCGACACTTCATCACCTTCCACCTCCGGCTCCGACGCGCCCTCCGTAACTTCTAAGCGCCATGAGCGCAAGAAGTTTAGTAAGATCCCCCTACGCTACCCTCGCATTCCTAAACATACGCCTTTACTTTCCGTCCCATTAGGCAAACCACCAACTTTTGATGGTGAAGATTATGCTAGGTGGAGTGATTTAATGCGGTTTCACCTAACCTCACTCCACAAAAGTATATGGGATGTTGTTGAGTTTGGTGTACAGGTACCATCCGTAGGGGATGAGGATTTTGATGAGGACGAGGTGGCCCAAATCGAGCACTTCAACTCTCAAGCCACAACGATACTCCTCGCCTCTCTAAGTCGAGAGGAGTATAACAAGGTGCAAGGATTAAAGAGCGCCAAGGAAGTTTGGGACGTGCTCAAGACCGCGCACGAGGGGGATGAGCTAACGAAGATCACCAAGCGGGAGACGATCGAGGGGGAGCTCGGTCGCTTCTGGCTTCGCAAAGGAGAAGAGCCACAAGACATGTACAACCGGCTCAAAACCTTGGTGAACCAAGTGCGCAACCTCGGGAGCAAGAAATGGGATGACCACAAAATGGTTAAGGTTATTCTAAGATCACTTATTTTCCTGAACCCTACTCAAGTCCAATTAATTCGTGGCAATCCTAGATATACACTAATGACTCCCGAGGAAGTAATCGGGAATTTTGTGAGCTTTGAGTATATGATCAAGGGCTCAAAGAAAATCAATGAGTTAGATGATCCCTCCACATCCGAGGCACAACCGGTTGCATTCAAGGCAACGGAGGAGAAGAAGGAGGAGTCTACATCAAGTAGACAACCAATCGACGCCTCAAAACTCGACAATGAGGAAATGGCGCTCGTCATCAAGAGCTTCCGCCAAATCCTCAAGCAAAGGAGGGGAAAAGATTACAAGCCCCGCTCCAAGAAGGTTTGCTACAAGTGTGGTAAGCCCGATCACTTTATAGCAAAATGTCCTATTTCTAGTGACAGTGACAGGGGCGACGACAAGAAGGGGAGAAGAAAAGAGAAGAAGAAATACTACAAGAAGAAGGGTGGCGACGCTCACGTATGCCGCGAGTGGGACCCAGACGAGAGCTCCTCCGACTCCTCCTCCGACGAGGACGCCGCCAACATCGCCATCAACAAGGGACTTCTCTTCCCCAACGTCGGCCACAAGTGCCTCATGGCAAAGGACGGCAAAAGGAAGAAGGTTAAATCCAAATCCTCCACTAGATATGAGTCCTCTAGCGATGATAATGCTAGTGATGAGGAAGATAATTTGCGTACTCTTTTTGCCAACCTAAACATGCAACAAAAAGAAAAGTTAAATTAATTAATTAGTACCATCCATGAGAAGGATGACCTCTTGGACACCCAAGAGGACTTCCTAATCAAGGAAAACAAAAAACATGTTAAGGTTAAAAATGCTTATGCTCTAGAAGTTGAAAAATGTGAGAAATTAACTAGTTAGCTAAGCACTTGCCATGATGTTATCAACAACCTTAGAAATGAAAATGCTAGTTTAATTGCTAAGGTTGATTTTAAATGCTTGTGATGTTCCAATTCCCAATCTTAGAAATGATAATGATGAATTGCTTGCTAAGATTGAAGAATTGAACATATCTCTTGCTAGCCTTAGAAATGAAAATGAAAAATTAATTGCTAAGGCTAAAGATTTAGATGTTTGCAATGTTACTATTTCCGACCTTAGAAGTAAAAATGATATATTGCATGCTAAGATTGTAGAATTAAAATCTTGCAAACCTACTACATCTACTGTTGAACATACTTCCATTTGTACTAGATGTAGAGATGTTGATATTAATGCTATTCATGATCACATGACTTTAATTAAACAACAAAATGATCATATAGCAAAATTAGATGCTAAAATTGCCGAGCATGAACTTGAAAATGAAAATTTTAAATTTGCTCGTAGTATGCTTTATAGAGGAAGATGTCCTGGCATTAAGGATGGCATTGGTTTCCAATAGGGAGGCAATGTCAAACTTAATGCCCCTCCTAAGAAATTGTCCAACTTTGTTAAGGGAAAGGCTCCCATGCCTCAGGATAACGAGGGTTACATTTTGTACCCTGCCGGTTATCCTGAGAGCAAAATTAGGAGAATTCATTCTAGGAAGTCTCACTCTGGCCCTAACCATGCATTTATGTATAAGGGTGAGACATCTAGTTCTAGGCAACCAACCCGTGCTAAGTTGCCTAAGAAGAAAACTCCTAGTGCATCAAATGATCATGACATTTCATTTAAAACTTTTGATGCATCATATGTTTTAACTAACAAATCCGGCAAAGTAGTTGCCAAATATGTCGGGGGAAAGCACAAGGGGTCAAAGACTTGTGTTTGGGTACCCAAAGTTCTTGTGTCTAATGCCAAAGGACCCAAAACCATTTGGGTACCTAAAGTCAAGAACTAAAATTGTTTTGTAGGTTTATGCATCCGGGGGCTCAAGTTGGATCATCGATAGCGGGTGCACAAACCACATGACAGGGGAGAAGAAGATGTTCTCCTCCTACGAGAAAAACCAAGATCCCCAAAGAGCGATCACATTCGGGGATGGAAACCAAGGTTTGGTCAAATGATTGGGTAAAATTGCTATATCACCTTACCATTCCATTTCCAATGTTTTTCTTGTAGATTCTTTAGATTACAATTTGCTTTCCATATCTCAATTATGTCAAATGGGCTACAACTGTCCTTTTACTAATGTAGGTGTCATTGTCTTTAGAAGAAGTGATGATTCAGTAGCATTTAAGGGGGTGTTAGAGGGTCAGCTATACTTGGTAGATTTTGATAGAGCTGAACTCGACACTTGCTTAATTGCTAAGACTAACATGGGTTGGCTCTGGCACCGTCGACTAGCCCATGTTGGGATGAAGAATCTTCATAAGCTTCTAAAGGGAGAGCACATTTTAGGATTAACAAATGTTCATTTTGAGAAAGACAGGATTTGTAGCGCATGCCAGGTAGGGAAGCAAGTTGGTGCTCATCATCCACATAAGAACATCATGATGACTGACAGGCCACTGGAACTCCTACACATGGACCTATTCGGCTCGATAGCTTACATAAGCATCGGCGGGAGTAAGTACTGTCTAGTTATTGTGGATGATTATTCTCGCTTCACTTGAGTGTTCTTTTTGCAGGAAAAATCTCATACCCAAGAGACTTTAAAGGGATTCTTGAGACGGGCTCAAAATGAGTTCGGCTTGAGGATCAAAAAGATTAGAAGCGACAACGGGACGGAGTTCAAGAACTCTCAAATTGAAGGCTTCCTTGAGGAGGAGGGCATCAAGCATGAGTTCTCTTCTCCCAACACGCCACAACAAAATGGTGTAGTCGAGAGGAAGAATAGAACTCTATTGGACATGGCAAGAACCATGCTTGATGAGTACAAGACTTCGGATCGGTTTTGGGCCGAGGAGGTCAACACCGCTTGCTACGCCATCAACCGGTTGTATCTACACCGAATCATCAAGAAGACATCATACGAACTCCTAACCGGTAAAAAGCCCAATATTTCATATTTTAGAGTCTTTGGTAGCAAATGCTTTATTCTTGTTAAAAGAGGTAGAAAATCTAAATTTGCTCCTAAGACTGTAGAAGGCTTTTTACTAGGATATGATTCAAACACAAGGGCATATAGAGTCTTTAACAAGTCCACTGGACAAGTTGAAGTTTCTTGTGACGTTGTGTTTGATGAGACTAACGGCTCTCAAGTAGATCAAGTTAATCTTGATGAGATAGGTGGTGAAGAGGCTCTGTGCATCGCGCTAAGGAACATGTCCATTGGGGATGTGTGTCCTAAGGAATCCGAAGAGCCTCCAAATACACAAGATCAACCATCCTCCTCCATGCAAGCATCTCCACCAACTCAAAATGAGGATGAGGCTCAAGTTGATGAAGGAGAAGATCAAGCAAATGAGCCACCTCAAGATGACGACAATGATCAAGGGGGAGATGCAAATGATCAAGACAAGGAGGATGATGAACCAAGGCCGCCACACCCAAGAGTACACCAAGCAATCCAACGAGATCACCCCGTCGACACCATCCTCGGCGATATTCATAAGGGGGTAACTACTAGATCTCGTGTTGAACATTTTTGTGAGCATTACTCTTTTGTTTCCTATATTGAGCCACACAGGGTAGAGGAAGCACTTCAAGATTCGGATTGGGTGGTGGCGATGCAAGAGGAGCTCAACAACTTCACTAGGAACGAGGTATGGCATTTGGTTCCACGTCCTAATCAAAATGTTGTAGGAACCAAGTGGGTTTTCCGCAACAAGCAAGACGAGCATGGTGTGGTGACAAGGAACAAAGCTTGACTTGTGGCCAAGGGATACTCCCAAGTCGAAGGTTTGGATTTCGGTGAAACTTATGCACCCGTAGCTAGGCTTGAGTCAATTCGTATATTATTGGCCTATGCTACTTACCATGGCTTCAAGCTTTATCAAATGGACGTGAAGAGTGCCTTCCTCAATGGACCAATCAAGGAAGAGGTCTATGTTGAGCAACCTCCCAGCATTGAAAATAGTGAGTACCCTAATCATGTGTATAAACTCTCTAAGGCGCTTTATGGGCTCAAGCAAGCCCCAAGAGCATGGTATGAATGCCTTAGAGATTTCCTCATCACCAATGGATTCAAAGTCGAAAAGGCCAATTCTACACTCTTTACCAAAACTCTTGACAATGATTTATTTGTATGCCAAATTTATGTTGATGATATTATATTTGGGTCTACTAACGAATCTACATGTGAAGAATTTAGTAGGATCATGACACAAAAATTCGAGATGTCTATGATGGGGGAGTTGAAGTATTTCTTAGGATTTCAAGTGAAGCAACTCCAAGAGGGCACCTTCATTAGCCAAACGAAGTATACTCAAGATATTCTAAGCAAGTTTGGGATGAAGGATGCCAAACCCATCAAGACACCCATGGGAACCAATGGGCATCTCGACCTCGACACGGAAGGTAAGTCGGTGGATCAAAAGGTATACCGATCGATGACTGGGTCTTTACTCTATTTATGTGCATCACGACCGGACATTATGCATTCCGTATGCATGTGTGCAAGATTCCAAGCCGACCCTAAGGAAGCTCACCTTACGGCCGTAAAACGAATCTTGAGATATTTAGTTTATACTCCTAAGTTTGGGCTTTGGTATCCTAGGGGATCCACATTTGATTTGATAGGTTATTCGGATGCCGATTGGGCAGGGTGTAAAATAAATAGAAAGAGCACATCGGGGACTTGCCAGTTCTTGGGAAGATCCTTGGTGTCTTGGGCTTCAAAGAAGCAAAATTCCGTAGCTCTTTCTACCGCCGAAGCCGAGTATATTGCCGCATGCCATTGTTGTGCGCAACTACTTTGGATGAGGCAAACCCTTAGGGACTACGGTTACAAATTAACCAAAGTCCCTCTTCTATGTGATAATGAGAGTGCAATCCGCATGGCGGATAATCCCGTTGAGCATAGCCACACTAAACACATAGCCATTCGGTATCACTTCTTAAGGGATCACCAACAAAAGGGAGATATCGAGATTGCATATATTAATACTAAAGATCAATTAGCCGATATCTTTACCAAGCCTCTTGATGAACAAACCTTTAACAAACTTAGGCATGAGCTAAATATTCTTGATTCTAGGAACTTCTTTTGTTGATTTGCACACATAGTACATTCATATACCTTTGATCATGTCTCCTTTATATATGCTATGACTAATGTGTTTTCAAGTGAATTTCAAACCAAGTCATAGGTGTATTAAAAGGGAATTGGAGTCTTCGGTGAAGACAAAGGCTTCCACTCCACTCCATAACTCATCCTTCACCGTCGCTCCGAGCATCTCTCCGGCTTTGGTATAAACTTCACTCATGTTTTATTTGCCAAAGGGGAGAAAGTAGTTAGGAAAGGGCTCTAATGATTCCGTTTTTGGCGATTTATGCCAAAGGGGGAAAGAGCATGAGCCCAAAGCAAAAGGACCGCACCACCACCAATTTAAAAATTTTGGTTTTTCAATTGGTACTAATCTTAGAAAGAGTTTTTCAATTGGTATGATTTTTCAAATTGGTATCTCATTGTGTTCAAAAAGGGGAGAGAGTAGTATTTTCAAAATCAATATCTTAAAACCCTCTTGAACACTAAGAGGAGGAATTCATCAAGGGGGAGTTTTGTTTAAGTCAAAGGAAAAGCATTTGAAACAGGGGGAGAAAATTTCAAATCTTGAAAAATGCTTCACAAAATCTTATTCATTTACCTTTGACTATTTGCAAAAGGACTTTGAAAAGAATTTACAAAAGAATTTGCAAAAACAAAACATGTGGTGCAAGCGTGGTCCAAAATGTTAAAAATAAAAGAAACAATCCATGCGCATTCTACAAGTATTTATATTGGCTCAATTCCAAGCAACCTTTGCACTTACATTATGCAAGCTAGTTCAATTATGCACTTCTATACTTGCTTTGGTTTGTGTTGGCATCAATCACCAAAAAGGGGGAGATTGAAAGGGAATTAGGCTTACACCTATTTCCTAATTAATTTTGGTGGTTGAAATGCCCAACACAAATAATTGGACTAACTAGTTTGCTCTAGTCTATAAGTTATACAGGTGCCAAAGGTTCACACTTAGCCAATAAAAAGACCAAGAAATGGGTTCAACAAAAAGAGCAAGGGATAACCGAAGGCTGCCTTGGTCTGGCGCACCGGACTGTCCGGTGTGCCACCGGACAGTGTCCGATGCACCACCGGACAGTGTCCGGTGCACCAGGGGACTTCAAGCCAAACTTCGCACCTTCGGGAATTCGCAGAAGCGCTTCGCTATAATTCACCGGACATGTCCGGTGCACACCGGACAGTGTCCGGTGCTCCAGAGGAGAGCGACTCTGAACTCGCCAGCTTCGGGAATCCGCTCCGCTATAATTCACCGGACATGTCCGGTGCACACCGGACTGTCCGGTGAGCCAGCGGAGCAACGACTACTTCGCGCCAACGGTCACCTGCAGAAGCAATTAATGTGTGCCAGAGCGCGCAGAAGTCGGGCACGCGCGAAGTGGCACACCGGACACTCTACAGTACATGTCCGGTATGCCACCGGACATCCAGGCGGGCCCAGCAGTCAGAAATCCAACGGTCGGAACCCAACGGCCTGGTGACGTGGCTAGCGCACCGGACACTGTCCGGTGGCGCACCGGACTGTCCGGTGCGCCATGCGACAGCAGCCTCCACCAAACGGCTAGTTTGGTGGTTGGGGCTATAAATACCCCCATCCACCCCACATTCAAGTCATCCAAGTTTTCAACCTTCCAACCACTTACAAGAGCTAGACATTCAATACAAGACACACCCAAGTGATCAAATCCTCTCCCAATTCCACAAAAGCTTTAGCGTTAAGTGAGAGTGATTTGTTGTGTTCCTTTCAGCTCTTGCGCTTGGATCGCTTTCTTCTTTCTCATTCTTTCTTGTGATCAATACTCAATTGTAACCAAGGCAAGAGACACCAATTGTGTGGTGGTCCTTGCGGGGAAGTTTTGTTCCCGGTTGATTTGAGAAGAGAAAGCTCACTCGGTCCGAGGGACCGTTTGAGAGAGGGAAGGGATTGAAAAAGATCCGGCCTTTGTGGCCTCCTCAACGGGGAGTAGGTTTGCGAGAATCGAACCTCGGTAAAACAAATCCTTGGGTCTTACTTCTTTATTCGCTTGCGATTTGTTTTGCACCCTCTCTCGCGGACGTGATTATATTTCTAACGCTAACCCGGCTTGTAGCTGTGATTAACTTTGTAAATTTCAGTTTTGCCCTATTCACCCCCCTCTAGGCGACTTTCACCGTGTAATGTATTAAGAAAAGGGAGGCTTCGCTCGGCGAACCTCGAGATAAATCTGTTCAGTGCCGCCAGTCTGCCTGTTAACCGTTGGATGTCCTTGGTGGATTGCGGCGGTGCCATATTTTTGCTCGCAACGACGATATCATCTACATAAGTGAAGACATTGCGACCCATTTGGTCTTCGAGGACCTTCTTGGTGAGGCGAGAGAATGTCGAGCCGACATTTTTGAGTCCCTCGGGCATTCGTACGAAGCGGTACATGTCGAAGGGGGTAATGAAACTGGTGCTAGCCTTGTCTTCCTCTTTCATGTAGATTTGGTGATAACCCGAGAAGCATTCTAGGAGGGACATGACTTCGCAGCCGGTTGCGCAATCGATGATCTTGTCGATTCGCGGCAAGGGAAGTTATCCTTGGGGCATGCTTTGTTAAGGCTAGTGAAATCAATGCACATGCGCCATTTTCCATTCTTCTTCTGTACCATCACAACATTGGCGAGCCAGGTTGGGTAAGCTATTGGCTCGATGAATTTGGCTTCCAATAAGCGGTGCACCTCAGCCTTGGCTGCTTCTGTTTTTTCATCGGACATCTTCCTTAGTCACTGCTTTTTTGAGCGCATCGAGGGGTCGATGCCAAAGCTATGTTCAATGATTGTGCAACTAACCCCCACTAGGTCTAGAGCGAACTAGGCGAAGACGTCCTTGTTGCGGTTGAGACAAGAGAGAAGTCTTTCCTCGTCATGTAATGACAGGTCTTCGTTGATTATGACAATTTGCTTTGGGGTTGTAGGGTCAAGGGGGACTGTCTTCGTTCTGTCGTTACTCCGCAACTAGGCGTTGATCTTTTTGCTTTTGGTTGGGCGATGACTGTCGCTGCCTTCGCACTCTATTGTTAAGCAATGAACGTTGTGCTGCCCTGGAAAAAATCTCTCTCAATATTCTGCGCTACTTGCTGGTATCCATACACTGTGATCTTACCTTGTGGGCCTGGTATCTTCATGCAGAGATAAAGTCTGTGTATGGCTGCCCCAAACATGTTGATTGATCCGTGCCCCATTATGGCGTTATATGGGTATACCATGTCGACTATATCGAAGGTGACTTGTTCGCTTTGTGCATTGGGCGTCGAGCCAAATGACAACGGTAGCTCTATTTTGCCAACGGGGAAGGTGCCTTTGCCTCCAAAACCTTATAAGGAGTTGTCTGTGGGCTTACGGAGGCTGTGGCTGATGCCCATGCGATCGAAGGTTTGTAGGAAAATGATGTCGGCCTGGCTGCCATTGTCGACCAATACTTTGTGTAGATCCTAGCCTGCCACCCTGCAATTGATCACCATGGCATCTGCGTATGGCGCGTTGTGTAAGTCGATGTCTCTGGCATCGAAAGTGAGTGGGATGTGGGACCATTTTGTTTGAACCACTAGGCCGGTGAGGGCTACGTGGTTGACACTGCTGTAGTGATCCTTTTTCTGCCGTTTGGTGTTGAAGTCTACGCTTGATCCCCTAGTAATCATGTGGATGACCCCACGGTAAGGCTGCTCAGTGAAGTCCTCTTGCTTGGGTGCTGGCGGTGGAGGGTTTTGATGTGGAGGATTTTGATGATGCGGTGGCGGGGGGAGGACTTGGACCTCTTGATGATGATGGTACAAGTGGTTGGGTTGGTGAGGGATCTGCTCGTTGTGGTATGGTTGCTGGTGGTAGTGCTGGGGGTGATAAGTATGTGCAACAACTCGTTGGTTGTCAGCTGGCTGATTTCTGGCCATCCTGTCTTTGGTGGCCTTGGTTTTCGGGCAATCCCTGGTGGGGTGTGCCCAGTCTTCGCCATGAAACAGGTAGTAAAATCTTCGTGGATGCTAGGCTTGGCCTCTGCCTCTTCCTCTTGTGTTCGTGTCGAGGTTTTGTTGTGCGGGGTACTCCTGACGATGAACTTGTGTCACCGGCGGAGTGTTGGTTGGCGATGGTGTTTACTTGTTGCTGGTTGTGGTTTTCCCTGCCAGAATCAGACTGCGCCGACCTGACCCATGTTCTGCTAGACTGCGGAGTATCCTTGGGTTTTCGCTGAGATTCTATCTTGCGTTGATGCAGCTCTTTGGACCTGGCGTATTTTTCGAACAATTGATAGAGCTCCTGCAAGTTTTTGGGCGGGTCTCTGATGCAGTGGCTGTACAAGATGCCGGCGCGAAGACCGCTAATTGCATAATGGATTGCTATGTGGTCGTCGACAGATGGTAACTGCGACTTGAGCATGAGGAACTTCTTATAGTACCCCCGAAGAGTTTCTTTCTCTTGTTGCTTGCAGAGTGATAGTTCGGCCAAAGCATCTGTGTCTGGCCTGTACCCTTGGAAATTCAATAAGAACTTGTCGCGAAGGCCTTTCCATGACTCGATTGATAGTGGCAACAACCTGGTATACTAGGTCAGGGTTGGGCCTTCGAGCGCGATGATGAAGGATTTGGCCATGGTGGCGTCGTCCCCTCCGGAGGATGCAACGACGACTTGGTAGCTCATGATGTACTAGGCTAGATTTGTGCTGTCATTATACTTGGGGTAAGTGCCGGCTCTGAAATTGGCAGGCTAAGGTGAGGCTTGGAGCTGCGGTGCGAGCGGACTTTGCTCGTCGATGTAATTAATTTCCTGGAAGGTGGCTGGAGTGATGAGGCGTCCACGCTGCAGGTGGTATGGGCTTTTGCCTTGTATATCTTCTTGGATGGCGGCTGGAGTGATGAGAGGGCCACGTTGCAGGTGGTATGGCCCTTCGCCTTGTATATCTGCGATTTGTTGTTCAAGTTCCCGAGCCTTTTGTTCCTCGTCCAGTATCATTTGCCAAATTTTGGCTTGCATGGTGACACGCTGGCGTTTGGCTTCGAGTGTTTCTTTTTGTTTTTGAAGGTGATTGTTCTTGATGCGCAGGGCTCACAACTTTAACTGGTCTTCGGCCGAGATGCATATGATCTCTCCATCTTCGATGGTGTCTTCGCCTTCTGGATGAGTGAAGCCTGGTGGGGGTGCTTGTGGTGCCCCCTCAGAACTGCAGGTGCGCACGGTGCCCTCTAGCGTAGGCTGGTTGTCCTTGCATTGCCTTTTGCTATTGACGACATCATCGTCGAAGGCCTCCTGAAGGATGTCGTCTGCAATGGGAGCCTTGCCTTTCTTCTCCACCAGGAGTGCCGCTTCGCTGCATCGTCGATGGAAGCGATGGCCTTCGAATTTGCTCTCTTGGGGGCCATCACGGGAATGCTTTATCGTAGACCCATGGTGGGTGCCAAATGTTGGAACTTTCTAACCCATAGTCAGCCAAGCTCAAACGATGGGAGAATGAGAAATGGTTCCATGCTAGTAAACACAAAGTGTTAGGGCAACATTGTTTTTCTCCGTCTCTCGCAATGGCACAGTGCGGGGGTATTTATAGGTAACTGAGGGACTGCCCGGCCTTGCTAAAGAAAATTAGACCTTCAGTTACCTAGTTTATCCCTGGAATATCCCCCCTGGGGGTTATGGCGGGTCATTACAGCGTACTTAATTACATACGTGGGTCAACCCTCTACTAGCCCTGCCAGCACGCGCGGCCCACGGGCACGACCCTGCAATATGGGCCAGATTATACATGGGCCCCCTTTTACAATGAGGAAGGTCACAACGTATGGTCTTCGAGGTCTTGATCATCCGAGCTTCGAAGTCTTTAATGGTCTTCGCTCCGGTTTGCCAGGGCGAATATAGTGCTTGAGTCTTCACGTGGGCGTCGACCTTGGGCTCTTTGCTTGTGCGGCTCGACCTTCTGGGCCTTCGGTCTTCAACATGCTGGTGTGGGGAGTTCGAGCGAGGGGGACGTGTTCGCCTTCGTCCCAACAATATCCATAGCAAATGATACACACAGTTTGTCATTTATTGCTATTATGGCCTGAATAGTATGAACATGTCTAGAATAGGATACTCTTATTTGTTCCCAGCATCTCCTTGGAAAGCTGCATCTGAAGAATAGATGATCCATTGATTCGATATTTGTCAAGTGTGGAGCTCACAATCATAGGAATCCAGAGTGATTTTTTCTTTGAATGAGTTTCCTACTATATGCTTGAATTGTGCTGATGACACCCATAACAATCTGATTATCGGGTAAATTAGTACACATTAGGCTTGTATATGCCTTTCTCGACGAGTAAGTGGGTGATCCCCATGTATATGATCATTTATCTTCAACTATACTTGTATCTGGCATAGATTGATGGAACAAAAAGATTTGGTTGAGTTGCATATAGGCCTGCTCTGACAGTGGTAAATGGAAGTTATTATGGGTCACAAAATTCATTCGAAATTCCATTAGAGTGATTATTGATCCTTGACAAGGGAAAATAACTCAATAAGAAGAATATTCAAGGGTTGACTGTTCCAAAGGTCCTTCTAGAGAAGAATTGTGCTTCCATCATGAGTAAATACTTTAAACAAAATGTTGAGTTTTTAATTTTTTGTACTTTAGGATAAAATTTTGTTTGTTTTCAACATGAGGTTGGAGGAAGTATTTTTCCCAGACTAAATTGAGCCAAGGAGTATGGTATTTGTTGAAGAATTGGTGCAAGTGCTTCATGAGGAGAGCATCTTTTTGAGTTCTTAAATTTATCACACCTAAACCACCCTTGACTTTTTGGTCTTTGAACCATTTCCATGATGCTAGAGGTGGTTTGTTACCATTTATGCCAGATCCTTAGCTGCATGATTGTGTGTCATTGCACTTTAAGCCCCAAAAAATTAGATGGTGAATTTTAGCACAAGTTTGGATGAAAGATTCTTACATCATTAGCGTCTTCTGAATTGATTATAATTGAATCTAGAATTTCCAGCGGAGTCTGTGAT
Source organism: Zea mays (assembly GCF_902167145.1). NCBI lineage: Eukaryota > Viridiplantae > Streptophyta > Magnoliopsida > Poales > Poaceae > Zea > Zea mays. The sequence continues at coordinate 34,390,942 of NC_050103.1, forward strand.
ATTATGGCACATGATTTCAGATAATTTGCCTGATTGTCATGGAATTCCATATACCACATGCAGTGTAGATGTGGTAGTTTTTCATGAGATTTCAAAATACAACAGAATTGCAAAAGCTGAAAGATAATAGTGATTATGCATATTAACAAATATACACATAAATAAGTTGATCTTCGATAAACATTTGAAGGTATATTTTCTATAAAACCATAAGCCGTAAGTTCACAAGTCACAACCAGTAGATAAAATCATCTTAAAATAACAATATGATTAGGGCCCGGGTACCTATTTCATACATACATAGGAACATGTATTCTCAAAAGAAAATATGCATTGATATGCAAGAAACACATCAAACCTTATTGTGTTTTCACGATGTCTATGAGTTCTCTTTAAAAGTTGAAATTGAAATGGCCATGCACACATGAAAAAATTAGCATATGTAAATCTCTACTACTATTAAGAACCTAAGGGGTAGCGTTCCTCCTGTGGTTCTGCCTCTCCCTAGTTCTACCCACCCCGGTCGTAAGGACTCTGCTAGGTGGGCCTTTTCTTTGTGCCTTTCGCGCGTCGTCCCTTCTTCCCCATGCCTTTCATGCCCAGCAGCAACCACTCCCTTCCCCTCACCATCGCCTCTCAGCTCCACCGCCGCTCGCGCCCTCCCCATTGCCCTAGGGCCTAGGCCTCTCACCGCCGTCTCTCCCTCTTGCTCAACCGCTCCCACAGCGACCTTCCCTACTCGCTAGCATTCGCCGATGCTACCCATTTGAACCAAATCTAGCCTTGCTTGACCTCCCTTGGTGCCAATGATGTCTCTGACTCCTCTGTTGCCACTCTTGGTGCACACCTAAGTACGTGGTCAGGAACGGGTCATCATCTGGCCAGACAGTGTGGTCATCAACCCTTAATGAGAGGCTGCTCGTCGTGGCCTGGCCTGACTACGATGTAACCGAGAGCCAGAGCATCGCTTCGCCTTCGTTGTCTAGCATCCTGATGACATGATGATGGCAGTGTCCCCAAGGCCATTTGGCTTGCCGGTGATGGTGATACCTGACAGAGTGGTATCAGAGTCATGTCGACTGTAGGACGTAACCTAGAAAGATCTAGACAAATCCTTATCTACTTACCTTTGCTACTCTGGTTCTTACTAAATCTGTTCTCATCTATTGCTGCTTTACTTTGATTATCTTACATTTTCTCTTCTAAAAACAAAAGAGGATTTCATACATTGGAATCCTATACCTTAAGATAACCCTAAGTAATAGGTGTCCTAATGCTAGAAAAAAATACTATTTTTATAGATATCTTTGCGCTTGAATGCTTGTTTTTATGACACATGTTTGATTTGGTTCTTTAACTGAGTGCGATGAGTTGTGGGGTAATGTCCCCAATTGCATAATATATATATATATATATATATATATATATATATATATATATATATAAATCAACAAAATAATAATAATAATAACTATTCAACTTAAATTATTTTCCCTTAGAAAGAGAAAGATAAGTCAAGCAAGAATATGTCCTATCCCAACAGCTCACTCTATATTAATAAGATCTAGCTTATTTTAATAGATTCATCTTATCTTAAAAGATTCTATCTTAACCTAATAGATTCATCTTGTCCAACTAAACATAATATCCCACCCTAGAGTAATGTAATACCCACTTTGTAATAAGAGTATAAAAAGGGAAATAATGTTTCCTTTAATTATATATGTGTTGTCTCTATGCACCATCCCATGTGAACACCTCACTTAAACAAATAAATAAATAACAAAAGACACCTAAAAATAATGCATGCATCATGCTAGGATTTTATTCTGTGTGCATTTTGTGATAATATAAAAATATTTTAAAAAGAAATAAGTTAAAGTCCAAAGTGGAATTTAAGATCTAAAAAAAATTCAAGAATATAGAAAAGAGAGAAAGAATATTAGGTAATATAAAATAAATATATAAATAAATAAAATTCATCTCACCATGACATGTTTGAGTCATAACTCCAAAAGTTGAGTACAAATTAGCCACAAAATTGGAAATTCAAAATTTGGATTTCAAAATAAGCAAAAAGAAAGGAAAGGAGAACATAAAGAAAAAGAAGAGAGGAAAACACTACCTGGGCCGGCTGCTACTAATTCGGCCCACAACCGCTATCCCCCCCCCCCCACGTGGCCCACCTAACCTACTCCCGCGCGCGGCCGCTCTGATGCCTTGCGCTGACATCGGGCCCCGCGTGTCAGCCATATTCCCCTCGCGCTCGCGTCGCACACGCGCACTGACGGGCGGGTCCCGCGCGTCATACGCCGCGTCCTCGCTTCCAAGATGTGACCGAACCTCTCTGCGCGTTGGGACCCACCGGGCAGAGCGCCACCCACCTCCGCAACGGCCGCAGCCGAGATTTCCGCCACCGTGTGGAACGGGCGGAGTAGCTGACCGCCGACCTCCCCGACCTCACCATATATAAACCTTGGTGCTCGGCCCCGTCTCCTCTTCAACCGCCTCGCGCCGCCATCACGATTCCACCCACGGAGCGCTCGCGAACTTCGGTGCTGGCGAATCCGCACCTAGTCGACCGTGTCGCCGTAGGTGAAATCCACCGTGCCTACCTCCGGTGCCGAGCAGTGGCGCGCTTGGGCTTCACGGGTCTGGTTGGGTGCTAATCGGTGCCACGACGCCCGGAATAGCTCTTCTGCGCCCCGGGAATTGCTCGCCGTACTTCTCCATCCGCCGCGGAGTCACAACACATCGTGGATTGGCCCCCTGCGCCGCGTAATACTCGGTATGGATCCCTGCACCGTGCTCGCCAAGTCCTCCTTTACGTGTAGCTCGGTCCAATTTGGATTTGGCGCTCGGATTCAACCGATTGGAAGCCTCACTGGCGTGCTCCGCCGAGCGTGCGGGGCGGCGCTGCCGTGCGCGTGCGCTCGGTTAGGCTGGTGATCGTGCGCCGTCGGATGTGTGATGGACCGCGTAGATTAGATGCTGAAATAACGATTCGCTCGGGTGATTGTGATCCGTCCGATCAGGATCGAGGGGCCCGAATCGTTGTCTGCGTTATTAAATCTGAGCCATGCATCGCGGATCCGAGAGTAGATATCGCATACCTGTTCAGAATAGTGAGAATCTAATCGACACCATAGGGATTTGATCCGACGGCCCATAGTGCATCGTACCCCTTCGCGGGTACATTTTACAAAAGAGACCTTATGATTTTAAAGAATAGAACCCTCCATCCATAGCAGTGGCGCGCTGAGTCTTAGAGATTTTTCACCAGACCCCCTGCAGTTTTCTGTAATTGACGCCCAATCCAGAGACCCAGGAAATTCAGTAATTAAATATAGAAATTGATTTTAATGTATAAATAAATCTAGAAACTTGTAAAATGCATAGAAAATCCATTTTTAGTCCAAATTAATTCATTCCAGTTCCTAAAATTTTGTTTTAATATTGTTTATCACTTAGTAAATTTGTTTAGTCATGAAACTTGAACTAAAATTATTCACATGAGTTATGCTATTCCAAGTACTTGATAACTTTAGAAATTCATAACTTAAAATCTATAACTCCAAAATTAATGATTCATGTTCCTATGATCTTATTTAAATATGTAGATTATTAATATGTATTTTGCATATATGTTTGGTGTAATGTTAATTTTGCCTATACCATGTTTGTTTGTATTGCTACGACTAGCGTGAGGTCACGAGTCATCTGAAGATCATCCTGGTACCTGGAATCTCAAGTCCCAGGCAAGTTGTGCCCTTGACCACTTTTTACCCAATAATGTTCTTTAATATCATTTATTCATGCATAGGTTAATTTTGATGGGACCCAATAGGTTACCCTAGATTGTTTATCTCATTACCTTGTTTACCCCTGAATCACTTGGGTAGTTTGCTATTGCTTTACATGGATTTGGGATAATTATTTATCATATCTATGTTCCAGTTATTTTGTTATTCTATTTATGTTCATGTCAAGATCATTAATGTTAATTGGAACATAGAGCTTAACTTGAGAAACACGTGCCACCACAAGGGTTTATGGACGCCCTTGGCTGATTAATTAGGAAAGCTAGTGGAGGACTACCTTACCCAAAAGGGGCAAGGGCAGTAGGGGAGTGGTCAGTGTAGGGAGGTCCTTGGTTGATTTTGCTGCGATGGCGGTCAGGCAAGAACCCTGCATTGGAGCTTCCTATAAACTGTAGCGGGTTTTCTGAAACTAGTGGAACTTTGTAAAGGCCTCGTAGTTTTACCCTGTCTCGCCTCCTCGGTAGAGGTGTATGGGAAGTCGTGATCCCTTGGCAGATGGGTAACATGACTTGTGGGTAAAGGGTACCACCTCTGCAGAGTGTAAAACTGGTATACTAGCCAAGCTCACAGTCATGAGCAGCTCAGGACTCTCTGATGATTAATTTATGGAACTAAATTCAATTTGTCATATGCATTGCATCGTAGGTGATGTTGTTACTTTTGTTCTACTACTTAATTGGGTTGGTATTTACTTATACTTAGTAATTGCTAATAAAATTTTGACCAACTTTAAAAGCAATGCTCAGCTCTAACCATCCTCTTTGGTAAGCCTTACACTTCACATGAACTCCCACCTTTGGCGAGTTCATTCACATTATTCCCCATAGCTTGTTGAGCGATGAACGTATGTGAGCTCACTCTTGCTGTCTCACACCCCCCACAGGTCAAGAACAGGTTCCACAGGATGAGGCGCTTGGAGGATGATGTGATGTGTTCGTGAGAGATCTAGGTCGTCGTCTCCCAGTCAACTTTGGGTTGCTGGACCGTTGTCTCCTTATAATGTAATTATTTATTTATTTTGTATAGAACTCCTATTATATAGTAAAGATGTGACATTCGATCCTGTGCCATGATTCATCATATGTGTGAGACTTGGTCCCAGCACACCTGGTGATTATGTTTGCGCCCGGGTCTTGGTGCCCCTGAAACCCGGGTGTGACAAGTAACAACCATGATCTAATCTAAATTAACTAGATCTTATCTAGTCTAATCTAGCCATACCAATCTAATCTAGATCTCATCTAATCTAATATGATTTAATCCAATGTGAGTTACTTAAACAAGTTAGTTAGTATTGGTGAAATAGATTAAACCCTACTCCTACAAACATGTTTTAACCAAAATTGGTGCCTTATGTCAACTCGGTCATGAACAACAACCTAACCTGACTGATGGGTTGCATAACCTATCTATTCTAACCTAAAAGCAAATATGATTCTGACCTGCCCACCCAATGTAGTCTATCCTATCCACGTCCATCTTAATCTGTATCTTAACTATAAGTCTCTAACTCGGGTAGCAACGCTAAGACCAAAGAAGGAATGGATCAACCTCGACAAGAAATGATAAAAGTCAAACCAGATCTTTAGATGCGTCACCACCCAAGATGAAGTCTTTCTTTGTCATAATCTTTCTTACCCCAACCTGTCCATCTCTTATCCCACATATTAGGTGGCTAGATACTTATGCTCTCCTAATCATCCACTAATTATTATTAAAAAAGGGGAGACTCTTAATTTTTTAACCAATTATAAATTAAAAGCTAAATTACAAACCAATCTTTATATATCCATTTTCTTACTAATCTCTAGGACGAGTTTATTTTTAAGGGGCTAGAATTTGTAACACACCAAAACCCTATTTTTAGGATCCAATAAAATTCTCTAAAGATATAAAATTTAATGATTCTTTATAATAAAGTTATAAATTAAAATTATTTTACTAAAATTTAAATATGTTAAATATAAAAATTTGGCTATGTGTTTGAATTATTTTCTTTAATATTTATTATGGTAAAATATTTTACATGAATTATTCCTACTGGGTTAAATGTATTGTTTGAAACATTTGGTTAAATGGATAAATTAATTAATAAAAATGCTTTGCATTCATGTTGAATTTTTGTTTGTTGCAATTTATGCTTAAAATAGAAAATTTAACTTAGCTCTAAATTAGACTTAAATTTTAAATTTAAAATAGAAAACAGAAATTAGAAATAAAATATAAGATAATATAATGTATCGATGTATGTTTGATGGGTTTGTTTGTACGTGGCGTTCTTTAAGTAAAGTCGATACAAATTAGGATATCACAATAAGATATTTAAGAAAATTCTCCTTTCAACTTGTGTGTTATACCTAAAAAAATTAATTTAAAATTTAAATAAAAATATATTCAAAATTTTATTTAAATTAGAGGTCTAATATGATTAGTACAAATTAGCAACAATATTTATGGAATAAAAGAGACAAGTTAGAGTTCCAAACAGATAGTATATGATTCTAATAGATAAGTACTAGATTAGAGTTGTCATGTAACTACCTACCTCCTAGCCTATACAAATATGTGATATCCTAACACCTTAAGCCATCAGCCATAGACTCATCTCCTCTAGAGGCTCGCAGTAGCGTCGCCGTCATCCAAGCCACAGTAGCCCGCCGCCAACTAGGCTCGCAACTATAAGCTACCATGACCATCTCGTCAAAGTTTGACTCCCTTCCCAACTCTAGCGACTACTCCGACGAGGAATTTCTCTACGCTAGTTCATCTTCTGGGGCAACCCAGAACATCCCCATGACCGGCTCGGCGAGAGCTTTGTCATCGTGCTTCTGGTTCATCGATTGGATCTCCGGTTTATCGTCAAATTGCGAAAAATGCATGATGTCCAACAGCAGCGCGAGATCGAAGGGCTTGGTTGGAAGGTAAATTGGTGATAGGTTATTAATGGTCTTTCTCGCGTGATAGGCTTGGCGATTCCCACATGATAGATAACCACCACATAACCTTTTACATGCAAGACTGTCATGCGACATGAATTTAATAATAGGTACAATCATGATAAATTAGCAATAGTTGGGTCACGTATTTATAAACAAACATTTCACATATTTAACAAACTGATCTAACCAATCAGATCACGTCATGTCACATATTTCTGTGCAGCTCTAGTAATTTATTAAAAATACGATATCTTATGGGTCAAATAATTTGTTTTAATTTATTCAAATTGTGTTAGGTTCATATTAATTTTGCGTACGCAGTAATAACATTGCTTAAATCATACCACATATTTTAATTAATTAATTAATTATTTGTTTGTTTGTTTAATTAATTTTAATTAGTTAGGCAATCTAGTTAATCTAAATTATAGTTGTAACATATGCTTATTCTAAATAATTGTTAAAGTGATTAATATCAACTCAAATATTTTAATTTAATACCTGCTTAGTTTACATGTAACATCTATTAGATTTATTGCGTTTAAAAATATTGTTTTACATATAACATCTTCGTTTTAACTCCGATTTTAATGGTTCTCGACCATACGATCTCGTAGAGACTCATAGAATATTCTTACGCATTTTGTTATTATGTTTTGGTGCAATGTTACCATATCCATTATTTTCTTGGTTGTATGTATTACTACAATTAGACGCGAGGTGAAGAGAAATCTGAAACCCAACTTTTGGGTAGCATATGGATTACAAGGTTATCACAAGTATAAGTCAAGTTGTGTCTGTGATCACTTTCTTTAACCTAAAAATATTTTGTTAATCACCGTGGTAAAGTTAGGTTAAGCTGATGCAACCTAATAGGTTGCCTAGTTTGTTTACCCTATTGAGTTTGTGATCCAAATTCTAAAGAAGGCGGCCAAGTTGGCGAGCGCAGCATAGGCCCATCGCTTGGAGGCTTGGGCCAGACCGTTCCCTACTCACATTAGGGTTTCGCCTATATAAATTCACTTCTAATCCGCAGAAGATTGTTACCTCATTGTAAATCTCCTGCTATCTATAACCACCCAAAAAATAGTGGTATTGTTGCTGGCCGGCGCCCGTGGTTTTTTCCCCTTCACCTGGAGGGGTTCTCCACGTTAAATCTGTGTCTTCTCTGTGTTTGATCTATTTTGTGTCGTATTGATTCATAACATACCCTGTACCTTGCAAACAATAAACTATTAGGTAGCCTTACTATTGTTCTATCTAGTTGTGAGATTAATATTATATCTGAACAATGATCATGCTTTGTTACTATTGTTGGCTCAATTATTGTTCATAATAAGATTATTGTGTTAAATGGAACATGGAGAACCACCTAAAAGACAGTGCTACCACAAGAGTGAAATGAGACGTCTTTGGCCAGGTAATTTGGAAACTTAGGGAGAGAGCAAACGGGGAGTACGTCGTTGTAGAGTATAGGAAGGTCCTCAGTTGAACTGTCTGTAATAGCTTTGTTTGTTGACGAGGCTCTCCTACACTATAAATCTAATGAATATATACATTGAACCTCTAAAAGAACTTCTGAGAAATATGTGTATATATGGTTGTCATCATATCAAGCTCAATTTGTTAGGCTTCAGTCCTCTAGTTATGACAATATCAGAATCCTGAGTCTTGATGCTGAGTGATGTTCTCTGATCGCAGCATAGGATTTCAAATGTCGCATACAACATTGTGCATGGCCTGTGCACTCGAATCCCTGATCAATCGGCCCCAGTCTACATCACCATCGGTGATGGAGGGAACCAGGAATGACTGGCTACCAAGTAAGATAACACTACTGCATTTCTAGTTCCTGAGCTTCACGAAGATGCTTGACATATTTCCCTCATTTCCTAACCGAACAAAACAATATATATATTGCCATATTTCCCTTATTTCCTAACCAAACAATACATTGGTTGTGCATGAAAAAAAATCGTAGCATGTAGCAACCGCAGCCGAGCTACTCGGCCTTGAGGGAAGCGAGCATCGGGCACGCCAACCTGGACATAAGAACCGCACACACGCATACTACACGTGGCACTACAATCAATACGGGAGATTGGTGGCCGCCGACTCCATGTAGTTTACCAATCAGTATTGGGAGCCAACGGACAATTTGGCCGACGATTTCCAGTGAGGGCGACAACTGCAGGTGGGTTGGTTATTCGTTGTGGTTCCTCACAACCAATTAACATCGCCCCGAATACACGAAGCCTCCGAATCTCCGATGCAGGCCCCTGTCAGTTCTTATAGCTCTCCTTGGTCGTTGCTAAATTTGAAATTAGTTCCTTTTCAAATTACCGTAGTATATGCTTAGTGACATCTGAAGTAAATTACAAAAACTTGAGAAAGCCCATCTTTGAAAACTTATTTCAATATAATAGATCAGGATCAGATCGATAAATGTCATTTGGCTTGTGCTTTTGAGTAATATATGGCCTGTAGAGAACTTCTTTCTTGATAGATAACTGTGATGTAATACCAATTAATTGATGTATATTGTTCTCTTTGTTTTGAAATGTCAATAGGTAAATTGGTTGTTTTACCTATACTTTTTTGAATGGATTTCACCATTTATTCCATTAATCGTGTCTATTGCACTGAGCAATGAGTACAGTTCTGGTAAAATATGATTAATAGGATTATTTCTCACTATCCTCAGTTACATTGCAGTTAAAGAAGATGGTGTTGGCTCTGCTGGATGAATCAGATTTGGATATTGCGAGCGATGTTGTCGAGATGATTATTGGTGGGTAAGAAAATATTTCATTTATATGGTCCGCTGTGGTGCGGTGTCCTAAATCCTAAGAATACAAAAACATATATCCGTTTTGCATGGTGCTGAAACTATTGATGTTGGTTATTGATAAACATATGATCAGGCTGGCACAAAAGGTGATGAGAAGATAGATAAAAAAGAATGGAATGAATATGCTAAAGATAATCCATATGTGCTGAGGAATATGACCCTTCCATACCTCAAGTAAGCGTGCATGGGTTTTCGTAATATTTCTCAATTGTATATTAGCAGGACACCTTGATAAATAGAGCAGACATGTTATTTGACATTTTTGAAAGAAGAATATAAATGTGACCATAGAAGTCTATTAATAGGGTTGCATCTGTTTTGTTTATAGTGGGAGAATGTCTCTTTGTTTTACATCTAATTTGTGCCATGTGGGTTGCATTCACATGGCTAGTTGTTAGGTTTTGTAAATGAAAATAATTCAAGCCTTCATTTGGGTGGCCATGTACACCTTGACTGATTTTATATATGACCTTCCTTATTTTGATGAAACTATGAATACCCTTCTTTGACTTACTATTGATTGCTCATATTCCTCAGGACATTAATATGGTATTCCCAAGCTTCATGATGCACTCATAAATCAGTGAAACAGACATGGTTGTATAACCTAAAAAGTAACTACAAACTTACAACTTAAAGCATCAGTTTCAACGGTCGTCCCGCGTCATCTTTTTACAAATAACTCCTCACAAATATTTCAAATTAATTTGCTCCCGCGTCATCTTTTTACAAATAATCCCTCACAGATATTTCAAATTAATTTGTTGCACGCCTATAGATGGTCAAACGACAGCCCGTTAGCCCGTCGTGTGCCGGGGCACGTCATGCTGGCGTGCCGGCGTGTGCCGGGGCAGCCCGTTAGCCCGTCGGACCATTTGATTAAATCAGCGTAAAATGTTATAGATGGCCAAACGACAGTCCGACACGGGCCAAACGCCCGCGGGCCACAACTCTGGCTGCACGTCTATAGATAGCCAAACAGCGGTCCGGCACGGGCCAGACGACCACGAGTCACAACTCTGGCCCAGGCACGTCATGCCGGCTTGTGCCGGGGCAGCCCGTTAGCCCGTCGGCCCATTTGGGCCAGACGACCACGGGTCACAACTCTGGCCCAGGCACGTCATGCCGGCGTGTGCCGGGGCAGCCCGTTAGCCCGTCGGCCCATTTGATTAAATCAACGTAAAATGTTAAAAAACATTGCAGGAGATAGGGTCCCAGGCACGTCATGCCGGCGTGTGCCGGGGCAGCCCGTTAGCCCGTCGGCCCATTTGGGCCAGACGACCACGGGTCACAACTCTGGCCCAGGCACGTCATGCCGGCATGTGCCAGGGCAGCCCGTTAGCCCGTCGGCCCATTTGATTAAATCAACGTAAAATGTTAAAAAACAGTGCAGGAGATAGGGTCCCAGGCACGTCATGCCGGCGTGTGCCGGGGCAGCCCGTTAGCCCGTCGGCCCATTTGGGCCAGACGACCACGGGTCACAACTCTGGCCCAGGCACGTCATGCCGGCGTGTGCCGGGGCAGCCCCTTAGCCCGTCGGTCCATTTGATTAAATCAGCGTAAAATGTTAAAAAACAATGCAGGAGATAGGGTTCGAACCCATGCCTTGATGGAACAAAGGCGAGAGACACTAGATGAAGCTGTCTAACCAGTACAACATTATGCTCATATATTTTTTAATAGTGAATATAAATTATATATATGTATATACATTTTTTTGTAAAATAAAAAATATATAATCGTGTCGGGCCAGACCAGCACTACGGGCCGAGGCTACAGCCCAAGCACGACACGACGTTCTTGGCTCTTGCAAGCATTAGGTCGTTTCTGAGACCACATTGGCGTAATGGACTCTATAGTGTTTAAGGTTGCTGAATTGGATGGAGCAACAATGATTTGTCACACTAACAGTAAAATGAAAGGTTATTTATTGGTTCTAAACGTTAGTAATTGCTACGAAGTAGCATAATTTTTATGGAGCGCATCCAGTTTTTATTGATGTCTGACTTTAGCAATCACTCCATATTTTGATCTATCTTTTTTATAAGTTTGAGTTTATGTGACTTATTTTAGAAACTTGAGCTCACAAACTTTCTCTTATTTGGTCTCTGTATGGTGAAATTGTGTCATTTTATAATATATGTTCGTTCAGTCAGTCATTGTGAACTCTCTTCTAATCGCTCACTTTATTGGTCGTGTTGTACCGAGACATATTGTATGGAGTAAACAATAACATCAGTTAGCCAAATCAAAAAAAATATTATACGGAGAGCGGAGACAATCAATAAAAAATCTTGATTTTTTGGTGGATAGTTTACGTGGGTATTATTGTAAGCCGTCGCAACGCACGGGCAACCGACTAGTAAGAGTTGTGTGACAGTCTTAGTTTGAGAGGCACTACACAAATTTTTAATATACAAAAGAAGAGGTGAAATTGAACACAATAATTGTTATTAATCTAGAAAGTTGAATAGAACATGTTGGATCTAGACTTAGTGTCTCTTAAGTGTGTGCTCTTAATTCATGGTTAATATTATTGTAAAAGTCTAGTTATATGATATATAGAAATTGTCGCAACGCAAAAAATTGAATAAGACAAGTTGATCAAACTTGGTAAAAAAAGTCAAACAAATTATAAATTGGGACATAGGGAATATCATTTTTGATCTTTATTTCGCTACCATATTCATGCAAATTGGTTCGGGCATGGTCAACAACATGTACAAAGTGATTCAGGTGGTGAGCACCGCGTGGTGGCGTTGAAGAAGGGGCAAGTGGATGGCATTGGAGAAGCCGAGAGCGTGCGATTCATGGCACGTGAGATCGCCCTGCTTCGTCGCCTCGGTGACAACCCCTATGTCGCCCGCCTCAATGACCTCATCACCTCCCGCCTCAACTTGGAGACGTCCATCTACCTCATCTTAGAGTACATGGAGCATGACCTATTTGGCTTCAGGTATGATCCCTGTCCCTATATGTCACCGTGCACAAAATTTGAGCGAAGTAGTTCCTAGACCTGAATTGTAAGGGCATGTTTGGTTTCAATTAGTTCTAGGACTAAACTTTAGTCCTAGGACTAAACTTTAGTCCCTATATGTTTGGTTTTAGGGACTAAATAGATTCTAAAGTCATTAAATACATTGTCCAAAGACTCAAATACCCTTAGAATATACTCATAATATTAGTTATCTATAAAAAGGTAAGGGCAACATGATAATTATGAGCTTTTAGTCTCTTTTAGCACCTATGTGAAGGACTAAAGACTAAATCATTTTAGTCCTAGTGTTTGGCAAAAAAGGGACTAAAAGGGACTAAAAACTAGAGACTAATCTTTAGTCCCTCTAACCAAACACTCCCTAATTTGGTCACCGCGTGAAACGAGCAATGCAAATTATAATCATTGGTGTTGCATGATAAGATTGATAACTTGGGTACCTAGGATTATAGACCTCTAAATGGTGATGTGGAGGGTTTAACCAATCTTTTGGTTTCTTTGTAGTTTGAAATTAGAAGTGAAATGGCATTGTGTCTGAGAAGTGAAAACAACCCAAGAGATTGCAAGAAGCCACTACCTTAAGCAAAGCCTTTCCACCTCCAAGCGCTAGAACAGTAGTGAGTTTTTTATCCTTTACATTTTCCTTAATATGCAAATGATTGCAACTAAAATATGTATTATTGTAAATGTTTGAAATGTGTTTCAACAACTATCACATTTAAACCAGATTTACCTATATGATATATATAGAAACCGCACCAACACACAGGTACCTAACTAGTTATCCTATTATTTGAATGGTGAGGCAATCACATCAAGTGGAGGATGCGCTACATTTAGTCATAAGACGATGGGTTTATACTAAAAATAGTGTTTTGATATGTTTCTATATGCATGTCCACAAAAATACTACAGGGTTGCGCTTCTACTAATTTACACGAGTCAAACTCTAAAAGGACAACGCACAATAAAACTAAGAGTTTCCTAACATGCCTCAAAAATAAATAGAACACCAAAATTTAGCATGAAGAAACATCAAATGTACTTTTCTCGTTGTTCAAAAAGGTGTCCTCAAGTCGGATCTCCCTCACAAGCGAGTCGTGAAGAAAGCAAACATGCAAACAGATTCAATATCGCCACTACCACTTGCACCAGATCCAAAGAAGGAAAAAATGGAGAGACACAAGGAATTGATAGGTTGTTGGTGGATTTGCTCCTATGAAGATCGTGTGACAGGCTAGAGCCGTCTGGAAGTAGGAGAGGATGCAACCCATGACCAAGGAAACCCAATAGTCCCCCACCGTTGCCGCTTTCGAGGGTTTGGAGTAGGTAGGGTTTAGGGATCGAGGCGTGGAGGAACCAAAATGGAAAGATGAGGCTTGGACCTCAGGTAGATTACAAAGAAAAATAAGGGGAATTTTGCAAGAGTGTTGATGCACAACGACGGTGGGAATGGTGGAAACTTGTGCTTTATATAGTAGCGGTAGAGATTATCATAATGTTTATGAAAATGTTGAAGTTGTATGGTCACTTTAGTATTCTCACTAATTGATCTTTCTAAGATGTATAGGCTTGTCTGTTTTTATGAGTTTTTAATTGTATAGTGTATAACTCACATTTGTTCTCACTTCATTATTGTCACTGGTTGATCTTTCTAACATTTATTCTTTAAATTTGATGTTGTTGTGATATATTCTATCTACAACATGGATAAGTATAGAAAGTTTAGATTTTTCTATTCTAGCTTGGATAAGCATCACATGTTTAGATTTTTTTATTATTGTAACTGTCTTGCATGTGGCTTGTATATCAACTTTAGCTTAATATATAAACTACCGACAATCTCCTAAAAAAGGCACCACCTTCCACACAACTCCCATATTGTTACATGGTAATCGGAGCCTCTCTTCCAAAACACATCTAGCTATGGCGATTATTTCTTCTGCCTCAACATTACCTACGTCCCTCTCCATCCCTATCGAAGATTTCTCGATAGTGGATTTGTATGTGGAGGTTTTGTGTGATCTAGAACAGAAAGTAAAGTCACAAAACATAGGGATTTGAACTAGTTCAGGATTTCCTACGAGATAATACCCTACATCCAGTCTATCGGTGGCTATTCTGTAGGAAAAATACATGTTCCCTTACAGATGCTTGGTTCCTCCTTTTATAGCTCAAGAAGGGGGACTATTATAGGAAAGATATCGAACATGAATGGAGTAGAACAACTTGACCTATGGTCTTGAATATCTCTATCCAAAGTTACACGCCAGTTCCCTGAAAATGCGAGGGTGCAACAACTAGAGGTTTTCTATTTAGGGAAGGCGCCACTTGTTGTTCTGATCATGATGTGTGGACCAAACTTTCTTGAACCTAAGTCTGAGTCGGTCTTCCAAGTCTAGGGGTCCCTGTCCAAGTTACTTAGTCTAAGTCTAAATTCCAGACTAGACCTAGGTTAGTTTCTCTTCTCTTTTGATGTTTTAGCCATCAATGTACCTTGGTTGCTGTAAGGCCCAAAATTTGTATAAGGAAAAAAATATAATAAATATATGAAGAAATAAAATAGCAAAATTCAGATATCTCAAATTATACTGGAGTATTGAGAATTGGGATTTAATCCAAAGGTACAATTTTAGAATTTAAGAAAAGGAGAAAGAAATGTTATAAAATACAAATAAATTCATAAATGAATAAATCCTAGATTGGTAAGTTCAAATTGAATATATAACCTGAGAATAAACTTGCCACAAAGTTTGGGAAATTTAAACTTGGAATTGATTTGAAATTTGAACTTGAAATAGAAAGAAAACAAAACAAAAAAAAAGAGAATAGCGCTTGCATGTGCCTGGGCCCTTTTTCCTCTGTCTGGCCCACTCTTTCCCTCCTCTACCCCACGACAGCCCACCTCACTCACTCGGCCATGCGGCCCAGCTACCAGCCCACCAGCGCCTCCCCTGCGGCGCTGCAAACCCTAGCCGCCAGGCTCCACACGTCGCGCGCGCCCTTGTGCCACTACCAGGTGGGCCCCGCGTGTCAGCCACCCTGGCATTTGGACCCCAACATCCAGTAGCTTCTTCCTCGTGTAAACAGCTGAAGATCGTCACAACGAACCCCGCTGAAATCGCGCTCGGCACAGCAAATCCCGCCTGTCAGCTCGATCTCCTACCAACAGATTGAAGTCCGTTGAACCAAGCGCGCGAATCGGGCTCCGTTTTCTCCGTCATGATCGTCCTTGCTGGCCGCAGCAGATTCTCCCTAATCCACGCTCCCCTGGCTATAAAGCGGTGCCACGACCCCGAGCTCGTCTATCTTCCCCTCTTTCTCCTATAGTCGCGATTACCACCGTAGCGTGAGGTCGGGAGCGATGCTGAGCGAAAGTGAGTACCACCGAGCGGCCGTCGTCGGTAGAATCTCTGCTGTGCTTGAGCTCTGTCGCCGAATTGCGGTTGTGTGGCGTCGCCGGAGTCAACCGCACCTGTCCGTGGCCTTCTCGAACCAAGATTGGATCGGGTCCGTCGTGAATTTCTCACCGGCGTAGTGCTCCTCCGTGGAAAAATCGGTGTGTCGTGGACAGCCCAAGTGCGTCATCTACTTCGGTGAGTTTCACATCCTAGTAGTTCGTTTCGTCGTCCTTTGCGCAGAACACCCCTTTGATTCGAGGATTAGGCCCGTGGCTCGCCGGATTTAACACCCCGGCCATGGCCTCCACCGTGGTGAGGCACGGCGGCATCACCTGCGGGCGGGAGTTAGGGGACAAACCGTGCACCATCAGATCTTGCTGGACGGCTAGGATTAGGTGATCGCTTAACCCTTCGCGATTTTCGGTCTAGCCCGTTGATCTGGATCGGACGGGTAGAAACAAATCTAGGATAATAAAATCCTACCCGTCGTATTTGCATCCAACGGCTCTCTGCGCGTACCGCTTCGCGACCGCGCAGATCTAATCCACACCACCTGTGTGAAATCCAACGGCCGCGGGTATGCCATACCCCTTCAGCCTTGGCATATTTCCTTAAGAGCCCCTCACCTTTTAGCGACTCAACCCGCCATCCTCTGGAGCTGTGCTTTGTGTCTGGAGAGTCTTTCCTCGAACCCCCTTACTTTTCCAGAAATTGTGGCCCAGTCCAGAGCTTAGAGAAAATAGGAAAAATGAATTTAGAAATTGAATTTCCAATGTAAAAAGAATTCCAGAACTTATTTAATGCATAGAAAATTCATTTTAACTCCAAATTGAGTCATTCCAGTTGCAATAATTTTATATTAATGTTGTTTATCACCTCGTACCTTTGTTTAACCATGAAACTTGAATTAAAAATTTGCTCAATTGAATTAATCTATTCTAGGTGCTAAATGATTTTAGAAATTCATAACTCAATATCCGTAGCTCCGAATTTAGGGGTTCTTGTTTCTACGATCTTGTAGCAACGCGTAGATCATAATTATACAGTTTATCCTTATTTTTGGTGTAATGTTAATTTTGCCTATACACAGTTTGTTTGTAATGCTACGACTAGCGTGAGGACACGTGTCATCTGAAGATCATCCCGGTATCTGGAATCTCAAGTCCCAGGCAAGTTGTGCCCTTGATCACTTCTTTTTACCCATCCATGTTCTAATTAATCATAATGATCTGCATAGGTTAATTTTGATGGGACCCAATAGGTTACCCTAGTTTGATTGTCTTTATACCTTGTTTACCACTGAACTTTTTGGGTAGTACTTGCTAGTGCTTTATGTGGTTTTGGGGTATGAAGATACAGTATTCATGATTACACTTTTATTATCTATTTATTATTACTGTTCATGATAAGATCATTATGTTAATTGGAACATGGAGCGACCACCCGGGAAAACAGTGCTACCACAAGGGTTTATGGATGCCCTTGGCTGATTAATTAGGAAAGCTAGTGGAGGACTACCTTAGCCGAAAGGGGCAAGGGCAGTAGGGGAGTGGTCAGTGTAGGGAGGTCCTTGGTTGATTTTGCTGCGATGGCGGTCAGGCAAGAACCCTGCATTGGAGCTTCCTATAAACTGTAGCGGGTTTTTTGAAGCTAGTGGAACTTTGTAAAGGCCTCGTAGTGTTACCCTGCCTCGCCTCCTCGGTAGAGGTGTATGGGAAGTCACGATCCCTTGGCAGATGGGTAACATGACTTGTGGGTAAAGATGCGCAACCTCTGCAGAGTGTAAAACTGGTATACTAGCCGTGCTCACGGTCATGAGCAGCTCGAACCCTCACATGATTAATTTATGGAACTTAAATTCAATTTGTCATATGCATTGCATCGTAGGTGATGTTGTTACTTCTGTTCTACTATTTAATTGGGTTGGTATTTACTTATACTTAGTAATTGCTAATAAAATTTTGACCAACTTTAAAAGCAATGCTCATCTCTAACCATCCTCTTTGGTAAGCCTTACACTTCACGTGAGCTCCCACCTTTGGCGAGTTCATGCACATTATTCCCCCACAACTTGTTGAGCGATGAACGTATGTGAGCTCACTCTTGCTGTCTCACACCCCCCACACACAGGTCAAGAACATGTACCACAGGATGAGGCGCATGGAGGATTGTTGGAACTTGCTCTCAGTCGCAAGGGGATCCAACAAGAGTGAACAGTGACGTTAACAGGGTTCTCGCGGCAGTTGGCAATAGCTCTGTTAATCTGGCCTCTCACGGGCACTTTGCGGGGGTATTTATAGGTATCTGAGCGCCCAGCACCTTGTGTTAAGGACGCATGTGCCCTCAGACACCTAGGTTATCCCCAGAATATTCCCATAAAGCAGGGTTACAGACTGTAATTACAGGAATGCCTTTACAAATTAGGCCCGTAACACGCAGCGGCCACGCAGGGCCTGTTACAATGGGCCGGATCACGCGTGGGCCTCTGAGCTGGACGAGGCCGCACGGTGGGATGACGCCGTCGCAGGCCTTCGTCTGGTGCCGTATCAAACGAAGGGTGTCCCTGCCCGTTTTGTCTCCGTCGGACCTGCGACTGCAGCGAAGGCCTCGAGCGAAGGGTGGCGTCTTTGCCTTCGCCCCAACATTTGCCCTCCGAGGGACCAGTTCGACAAAGTCACCTGGTGCTGAAGACGTCGCTAGATGGCGGAGACGCTGCCCTCGCTCGAAGTGGTTCCGCGGGGGTTTTTGACATGACCGTTGATTGACACCGTACTGTTGGATTGCGGGTTTCCCGAAGCGCCGCGCCCTGTTGGATTGCGGGTTTCCCGAAGAGCCGCGCCCTGTCTATAAAAGGGGGCGGGGGTCGGCGCTTTTTGAACTTCACTTTCCGCGCTCCGTGAAAACCCTAGCCGCCTTTTCCACCGTTTTGCTGCTCGTCTGCCCGCCTTGCTCTTGTTCGCCGGAGATCTAGCTCGAGTGAAGCAGACCGCCCGCCGCCGTCGACGGTACGTAGCGATGCCGACCTCCTCTTCTTCTGCTGCCGCTACACCGCCGGCTGACGCCTCGCCGCCGGCCGACGCCTCGTCTGAGGAGACGCTGAGTACTTTGGTGGTGGAGGAGTTGCGAGCCGGCGATTCGGTGGATTTTGGCGTGTCGCGGATGTCGTCGGTCCGTGTGCAAGATATGCAGCGGCTGGGTTACTTTGGCGGCAGAGTTGCTCGTGTCCCGGGGACGGAGGAAGTCCCCGAGCCGGAAGGCGAGTTGGTTGTGTTCGAGGCGTTCTTCGCCGCCGGTCTCCGCCTGCCTGCACACCGATTTGTTGGCGAAGTCCTGCGCAGGTTTAACGTTCAGATACATTAGCTGACTCCGAATGCCGTGGTGGCTCTGTCGAAGTATGTCTGGGCGACGACTTCGTACGGCGGACAGCCATCAGTCGAAGTCTTTGCGAAGTACTATTGCCTGCACTGGCAGAAGAGGATGATTGGAGATGAAATTGCCCAGTTTGGGTCTTGTACGTTTACGCCAAAGACCGGCAAGACCACGATGCAGGTAGTCGAGTTGGTTCCTTGCGCCCGCAACAAGTGGGGCAACTGGAATGAGTTTTGGTTTTACGTCGCGGAGGGTACCGTCGAAGACCATGAGGGGCTCCCCGTGTCCGAGATGTGTTCGCATTTTTACTCAGCATACCCGCCCTTTGAGGTGGCGGAGGAGGATGCGGACGAAGGGGCCCTTCGGTGTGCTGCCGGCCTGAGCAGTGGGCGCGATTTGGTTGAAGAATTTGTGGCGTACGGGGTATGGCCCTTGGCGCATGGCTGGGCGTTGGGCGAAGTGTGCCCTCGCCAGATGCCTTCCCATGGTGGGAAGATGGTGCGAAGTCCTGCCTTCGCGCTGAATCTGCAAAGCCGCGATCCGGCCGCCTTTGTGCGTGAGGCGGAGGATGGGGCGGTGCGGCTCGTTGGTCGGTACGTGCCGAGGACAGAGGGCCAGCGTAGCTGGGATATCCGCGGGTTGAATGACCGTTTGAACAGGGTTTTTGAATTGAATCAACTGCCGTATGACGGCTATCCCGGCCAAGACGATGTGGACCGCCGTGGGAAGAAGCCGGTGGTGGAGACTGGAGACGACCCTGCGCCGGCGGCCGCCCCATGCTCTAAGAAGAGGAAATTAGGTACTGCTATGGGAGGACTTGGGGTTTCCGATGGTTTTGCTAGAGAATTGATGAGGACATGCGCGGCCCCGGGGGGAAGGATGTCTTCTTCCGAGCTCCGGGAGTCTTCGGCGCGGATGCTGAGGGTTACCTGGGGTTGGTGGCCTAGGAATGTTCCTATCCCCCGCGCGGCCGGCGAAGACTTTTTTACATCTCGCATGGTTCGTGAATGGAAAGTGTTTCCTTACGGGCGGAATATTGCTGCTGTTGTGTCGGCAGTGATGGACAAGGATCGCCAGGGAGCTGCACAAAAGCGCTAGGCGGTTGTCAGGCTTCATGAAGCCAGGCCGAAGAGGCAGCGGGGGGCTGTGAAGGCTACGGCCCCCGGCGGAGGCAAGCCCCCGCTGGCGGCGAAGTCGGGCGTCCCTGCATCTAGCAAGGCGCCGGAGGCAGCGGCAGGCACCGGTGGTTCCAAATCGACGAAGGCTGTGCCGCCGTCCAGCAGGGTGCCGGAGGTCGCGAAGGCGGCCCGAGTGTTGCCGTCGTCAGGCAAGCGCGTCGCCGACTTCGCCACCGATATTAGTGTGGACGACTATCTTGGTGGTAAGCCGTTGGCTCGTTTTTTTAATTCGTTGATACGTCGCAGGGTCGGACGAAGGCCAACTTGCTATTGTTGCGCCTGCCGCGGCGACCACGGCGGCCGCCGTAGTGCCGAAGGCGAAGGGCGGTGCTCTTAGTGCCGGAGGCGAGATGTCGGCACTCGCGGCTGTCAGGGATGAGGCGGGCGCTGTGTCCCGCCGGCTGAAGGAGGTGAAGGAGGCACTAAGTCAGGTCTGTTGAGCTAGACTTCGGTGTTTTTTTTGTCGGCTTTGTTGGGGCCGTGGTCTTACATGTGTTTTGCAGGCGGCTGACTTCGCCGACCGCACAGCATCGGGGGCCCTCACGGCAGTTGTGTCTGCCGAAGTCGAGAGACTTCGGACGCAACATGCTGACGCCGTCCGTGAAAAATCGGCCGCCGACAGTAAGTGCCGCAAGCTGGCGGACAAGGTGGCCGCACTGGAGGGGGAGAAGACTGACCTCCGGCGCCAACTGGCGGGGGAGAGGAGGGAGACCAATGAGGCCCTCGCCAGGGCGCAGGCTGCGCAGGCGGAGGCCAATCTGGCGCGGGCGGAGGGCAATCTTGCCAGGGAGCGCGCTGAGCAGCTGCAGGAGCGGCTCAGCGCCTTGGAGAGCTGTGTGGAGAGGGCCGAGGCCGCGACGCGCGCGGAGGCTGAGCGGACGCGCAAACAGCTTATGGATTCATACCATGAGCTGGGCGCGCGGACCGGTGACTTCGAAGTGCCGGACCGAGAGTCCGGACTTCGCTGCCTGGAGTGGGTACAGGAGGAGTTGCAGGCACTCCCCACTATCGTGGAGGGGTTTATGTCGTATGCCTCCCTGGTCACCTGCGAGGGGGCGATGAACGCGCTCTCCCGCGAAGGGTGCCGGCACTTCGAGGTCTTCGACCAAGCTGATGAAGATTTTGAGCGAGATATCTACAAGGTTGAGGACCCCATAGTGAAGGAATCCGCCGGAGCCATCTACGACCGGATGTGGGATCCGCACGGTCGCGAGGTGGTCAGGGAGCGGGCCGAGACGGCGAGGGCTCAGGTAACGTTTGGCGTTTGTTTGGCGTTTGCTAGATGTGGGCTATGTGTGGGTTTGCTGAATTTGTGTGCTGTGTCTTAGGCGGTGCGTGGCGAAAGGGTGGATGACTTCGGGGCGTTGAACAGCGCGCTGCCTGACCCGGAGCCGATCCCGGCGGAGGCCGTGTCCGGGGCCGCCCTGGAGCCGCCCCCGGAGACTGCGGAAGGCGCTCTGGATGCCCCCGTATCTGCTGCGGCTGGCGGAGACCTGCCCCCAGAGACCGCCGAAGGCGCGCCTGATGCCCCCGCAGCCGCTGCGCCGAGGGCTGAAGATCCTGCGACGGTGGCGGCGGAGGCGACAGCGGAGGCAACGGCGGAGGCTCCCGCGACGGCTGGGTCTTCGCAGGTGGCGTAGTGGGTGTGGATAGTTAAGGAATTTTGGATATGTTGCTGAATTTTGGTTGCTGCTCAGGTTCAAGATTTTGGGCCTGCGCACGCAACCGCCACTACTAATTTTTTGGCGGCTTCGACCGTGGATGGTGGTAATAAATGTGATGGGTCTGCATCTGAGTTTTCTGATTTTGCTGACTCTGGGAGCTCGGTTGAGTGGACTGAGGAGTCATCGGAGGAGGACTTGGACTACTTTGCGGCCTTGGATGTGGCAGCGGCGGAGGCTTCACCGCACGCTGCGGACACAGAAGATTTGCCTGGTCCGAGTACCGGGCGCCGGCGGCGAAGGGCGGTTGCGAAGCGTAGAGTGAGTGGGGCGGAGGGAGGTCGGCTTCGTGTGAGTAGGGCTGGCCGGCAGGAACTGTTGTCTTTGCCAGCCGCCGTGAGTACAGGTGAAGGGGAATTGCGAAGTCTTTTTGCGGGTGAGGAGCTTAGGATAATGTTATTTAATTATAGGGAGATGGGAATTATTCCTAAGGTTGAGCCGATGTAGAGTGTGGTGCCCTCGCTTGTACATGTGTAAAGGCTTGTATAATGAGGTTGTGTGCCCCCGCACACTTGGCTATGCTTGCAAAGGCGTTGTGTACTTGGTCTGGTGTGTTTTGTTATGCTGTGCTGGTGCGCATATAGTCGGTCTTGGCGCGGACAGTTTGGTGTGGTCATTTTTGCTTTTGTTGTGCTAGTCCGGCTGCACCCTTAGGCGACTTCTGCACGGATAGTCTTTGCGGTAGACTTAGGCTTTTCGCACTTGTTGTGCTAGTCCGGCTGCACCCTTAGGCGACTTCTGCAAGGATAGTCTTCGCGGTAGACTTCGGTTTTTCGCACTTGTTGTGCTAGTCCGGCTGCACCCTTAGGCGACTTCTGCACGGATAGTCTTCGCGGTAGACTTAGGTTTTTCGCACTTGTTGTGCTAGTTCGGCTGCACCCTTAGGCGACTTCTGCACGGATAGTCTTTGCGGTAGACTTCGGTTTTCCGCACTTGTTGTGCTAGTCTGGCTGCACCCTTAGGCGACTTCTGCATGGATAGTCTTCGCGGTAGACTTCGGTTTTTCGCACTTGTTGTGCTAGTCCGGCTGCACCCTTAGGCGACTTCTGCACGGATAGTCTTCGCTGTAGACTTCGGTTTTTCGCACTTGTTGTGCTAGTCCGGCTGCACCCTTAGGCGACTTCTGCGCGGATTTGTCGCACGCGAGGGTGGCTAGCGCTGAGCCTCGCGGTGACCTCGTATTGGTCGAATGTCGAAGACCGTCGTCGCGGTCTTTTTTCGACGCATGTCTTTGCGGGGGATTTTTCACACATATATTACATGGCTTCGCCTCGTTAAAAACCTCACCCCCCGGGAGGAAAAGAGTGCGGGCCAGAATAAGATTGTTTTTGCAGATTACAAGGGCGAATCAGCCCTGATGAGTCAAACAAAAAATTTGCGGAGGTTGTCGATGTTCCAGGAGTGCTCCAGGTCTTCGCCGTTTGGCGTTGTGAGCCTGTAAGCGCTGGGGGAAGCTTTCATCTTGACTATAAAGGGGCCCTCCCACTTGGGCTCCAGCTTGCCCCTGGACTCTGTCCGAGCTGTTCGGACGAGTACGAGGTCCCCTTCGCTGAATTCCCTCGGGATGACTGCGTGATCGCGCCATGCTTTTGTCTGGGCTTGGTATTTGTTTAGGGCCTGTAGGGCGAAGACTCGGTCTCCGTCAATGAGATCCTTTGAAGTTTGCTCGTCCACGTCAGGGACGGCTGACGGAACTGTTCGCGGGGACCCATGTTTTATTTCTTGTGGGGTCATGGCCTCCGATCCGTATAGAAGGCGGAAAGAAGTAAACCCGGTCGCCCTGCACTCAGTCGTGTTTAGTGCCTAGACCGCCTCGGGTAACAAATCGGTCCATCTGCCCTTTTTTCATCGAGGAGCATCTTTTTGACAGCTGTGAAGATTTTTCCATTGGCGCGTTCCACAACTCCGTTGGACTGTGGATGATAGACTGAGGCGAAGGCAAGCTTGGTGCCAATGGAGAAGCAAAAATCCTTGAAGTCTTGGCTGTCAAACTGCTTGCCGTTGTCAACTGTTAGTTCGGACGGTACTCCGAAGTGGCAAACAATGTTTTGCCAAAAGAATTTTTGGGCAGTTTTTGATGTTATTGTGGAAACAGCCCTTGCCTCGATCCATTTGGTGAAGTACTCGACAGCGACGAAGGCGAACTTAAGGTTCCCCTGAGCGGTGGGTAGGGGCCCGACAATGTCCAGGCCCCAGCGCTGGAGAGGCCATGTGTGGGCGATCAGCTTTGTATACTGCGAGGGGCTGCCTGACCGAGGAGAAAACTTCTGGCAGGCTTCACAGGACCTTGTGACCCGATTTGCGGCGCAGATCATTGCGGGCCAGTAAAAGCCTTGGCGGATCACCTTAGCAGCTAGGGCCCTTGGCCCTGCGTGTGAGCCGCACGTGCCACTGTGGACTTCACATAGGATCTGGATGCCTTCGGTTTCGGTGACGCACTTAAGCATTGGCTGACTGACCCCTTTCTTGTAGAGTTGGCCTTCAATCAGTGCAAAGTCTCGGCTTCGATGTCTGAGGCGCTTGGCCTCGCTGATGTCGGTTGGATGATAGTACCCCTGTAGGAACAGGGTTATTGGTGCCCGCCAGTCTTCGTTCATGATAAGGTTGACTATGCGGTGGCCCTCGCTGTCATTAGTTATTTGGAGCCCTTCGGGGATCCAGACGGCTGGCGTGCCGATGACATGAAAGAACACGTCGGAGGGCAAGGACTCGCCCCTGGCGGCAGCCTTGGCCAATGCGTCGGCCTCTTCATTCTTGGCCCGATCCACATGCTGCAAGGTGAATCCCTTGAATTGTCTCTCGAGACTTCGGATGGCCGCGAGGTATTGCATAAGCGCGGGGTCCTTTGCTGCATAGTCTTTCTCGACTTGGCCGGCAACTACCTTGGAGTCTGTTTTGATGATGCAGGTGGTGACTCCGAGGGCCCTTAGCTTGCGGAGGCCGAGGATGACTGCTTCATATTCTGCTATATTATTTGTGCATCTGTCGAATTCCAGAGCGAAGCTGAGGCGTGCTGCATATCTGTGCTTGACCCCGACTGGTGAGGTGATGACTGCAGCGGCGCCTGCCCCCGCATGGCACCATGCGCCGTCGCAATGGATCGTCCAAACCTTCTCTGCGGACGGGTCTGGCTGTGTTGTTGGCCCAGTCCAGTCGACGACGAAGTCTGCCAGGACTTGTGACTTGATGGCTGTCCTGGGCTCGAAGCTGATGTGGTAGCCGGAGAGTTCGGCCGCCCACTTGGCAATCCTCACTGATGCCTCCGGGTTTCTGAACAATTCGCCGAGTCCCCTATCTGAGGTGACTCGGACCTTGAATGCTTCGAAGTAATGGCGCAATTTGTGCGAAGACATAACGACTGCGTAGGCAATCTTCTCCAGCTCTGTCATGTTGCACTTGGACGTTGTCAGCACTTTGGAGACATAGTAAACAGGGCACTGCCTGACCACGCCCTCAACTGTCTGCTCCTGTACTAGTGCCGCGCTGACCGCATGCGGCGAAGCCGCGATGTAGAGCAACAGGGGGAGCGAGGAGTCGGGGCTTGTAAGGACGGCCAACTCTGTCAGGTACTGTTTTAATGAGGCGAAGGCCGCCGCCTGCTCTGGTCCCCAGGCGAAGTCTTTTGCACCACGGAGTGTTTTGAGGAAGGGGAGACTTCGCTCGGCGGACCTGGAGATGAATCTGTTGAGAGCGGCCAATCTGCCTGTCAGGCGCTGGATGTCTCTAGCGGACCGCGGAGGCGTCATGTTTATGATGGCCTGAATCTTGGTTGGGTTGGCCTCGATGCCGCGGTGTGATACCAGGTAGCCCAATATTTTGCCTTGGCGAACGCCGAAGACGCACTTTTCCGGGTTTAGGCGGAGTCGTGCGTCTCACATGTTCGCGAATGTCTCGGCGAGGTCGGCGAGATGGTCCTCCTTGCTCTTGCTGGCGACGACGATGTCGTCCACATATGTGAATATATTTCTGCCAACTTGCCCTTCGAGCACTGTTTTGGTAAGCCTGGAGAAGGTGGACCCAACGTTCTTGAGTCCCTCCGGCATTCTGATGAAGCAATATGTGCCGAAGGGTGTTATAAAGCTGGTGCTAGCCTTGTCTTCCTCCTTCATGTATATCTGGTGGTAACCGGAGAAGCAGTCGAGGAGTGACATGACCTCGCATCCGGCCGCGCTATCGACTATTTTGTCGATCCGCGGCAACGGGAAATTATCCTTTGGGCAGGCCTTGTTGAGACTGGTGAAGTCGATGCACATTCGCCACTTCCCGCTTTTTTTCTGTACCATTACAACATTGGAGAGCCACGTGGGATAAGCCACCGGCTCGATGAATTTGGCTTCCAGGAGGCGGTGCACCTCCGCCTTGGCGGCCTCTGTCTTCTCGTCGGACATTTTGCGAAGCCTCTGCTTTTTTGGTCGCACCGAAGGGTCAATTCCCAAGCTGTGCTCAATTATGGATCGGCTGACTCCGACCAGGTCGAGGGCAGACCAGGCGAAGACATCTTTATTCTTGGACAGGCAGCAGAGGAGTTTCTCCTCTTCATGCGAAGTGAGGTCTTCACAGATAGTGACTGTCTGCTTGGGCGTGGCCTGATCGAGGGGGACAGTCTTGGTCCCGTCGTTGCTCTGCAGCTGTGCCTTGTCGTGCTGTTTATTGGTTGGGCTGGCAGGCGCGGGGACCTCGCGCTGGGCCGTGAGGCAGTGCACGTTTCTCTGACCGGGCACGAAGTCCCGCTCTATGTTGCGCGCCGTTTGTTGGTTGCCGTAGACCGTAATAACGCCTAACGGACCTGGTATCTTCATACATAGGTACAGTTCGTGAATGGCGGCTTTGAACTTATTGATGGAGCCCCGGCCCATGATGGCGTTGTATGGATATACCATATCCACAATATCAAAGGTCACTTGCTCACTTCGGGCATTGGGTGCTACACCGAAGGAGAGGGGCAACTCTATTTTGCCGACAGGAAAGGTGCCCTTGCCACCGAAGCCATACAACGGGTTGTCCGAAGGCTTGAGCAGGTTGTGGCTTATGCCCATGCGATCGAAGGCGTGGAGGAAGATGATGTCCGCCTGACTGCCATTGTCGACTAGGACTTTGTGTAGGTCCCAGCCTGCCACGCTGCAATTGATAACCATGGCGTCGATGTGGGGGGCGCTACGCAGGTCGACGTCCCGTGCGTCGAAGGTTAGCGGTATGTGGGACCACTTTGTCTGCACGACTGGGCCAGTGACGGCGACGTGGTTGATGTTGCGGTAGTGGTCCCGCTTCTGCCGTTGGTGTCGAAGTCAGTGCTGGACCCCCCAGTTATCATGTGAATGACTCCGCGATACGGCTGATCTGCGAAGTCTTCCTGCTTTGGGCGTGGGGGATGTGTTGATGTTGCTGGTGTGTTGGTGGGATTGGGGGAGGTACGATTTGTACTTTCTGATGGTGTTGGTAAGCGTGGTGCGGTGGATGCGGGGCGGGGGCGTGGATATATGGTGGAGGGGGTTGCTGGTAAGTGTGTGCGACAACTCTGGGGTTGTCGGCTGGCTGCGCCCGTGCCATTCTGTCTCTGGTGGCCTTCGTTTCGGGGCAGTCTTTGGTTTGGTGGGCGCAGTCTTCGCCATGGAAGAGGCAGTAGAATCGGCGCGGCGGTTGCGCACGCCCCCGACCCCTACCACGAGTTCCATTTCCGCGGCCCTGGGGGGGGATATTCCTGGCGACGAGGGGCGTCAGCAGCGGGGTGCTGGTTGGTGATGTTGTGCACTTGCTGTTGATTGTGGCCGTCTCGACCGTCGTCTGGCTGCGGAGTCCTCGTCCACGTGCGGCTGGACTATGGAGCATCTTTGGGCTTCCTTTGGGACTCAACCTTGCGCTGGTGGAGCTCTTCGGATTTGGCGTATTTTTCGAACAGCTGATATAATTCCTGGAGGTTCTTGGGCGGATCTCTGATGCAGTGGCTGTATAGGACACCGGCGCGAAGGCCACTGATAGCGTAGTGGATAGCGATCTGGTCATCGACTGAGGGCAGCTGTGACTTGAGTGTTAAAAATTTGCGGTAATACTCCCGCAGAGTGTCCTTTTCCAGCTGCTTGCAGAGCGAGAGTTCGGCCAAGGCGTCGGTGTCTGGGCGGTACCCTTGGAAGTTGAGCAGGAACTTGTCCCGGAGGCTTCTCCAGGAATCAACGGACAGCGGAGGCAACCTGGTGAACCAGGTGAGAGCTGGGCCCTCTAGGGCGATGATGAAAGACTTCGCCATTGTGGCGTCGTCCCCTCCGGAAGATGCAACGGCGACCTGATAACTCATTATGTATTGTGCTGGGTCGGTGCTGCCGTTGTACTTGGGATAGGTCCCTGCCCGGAAGTTAGCTGGCCAAGGCGTCACTTGCAGGTGTGGCGCCAGGGGACTTCGCTCGTCGAGGTAGTTGACCCCTTGGAATGGCGCGGCGTGCGGGAAGGTGTGGTCGCGCTGGGGGAAGCGCGGGCCTTCCGGTTGTGCGCGCTGTTGCAGGGGTGGCCCATGCTGCAGGCCGAGGTGGCCTTCGCGCGTGTCTTCCAGTTGTGCGCGCTGCTGGAGGGGTGGCCCGTGCTGCAGGCCAAGGGGGCCTTCGCGCTGCATCAGCGCGATCTCCCGCTCGAGGTCCTGGGCCTTCTGCTCTTCGTCGCGTATCATTTGTCGCACTTTGGCTAGTGCGGACACGCGCTGGCGCTTGGCCTCCAGTATCTCTTTCTACCTCTGGAGATTGCGGTTCTTGAGGCGCAGGGCACGCAGCTGTAGCTGCTCTTCCGCTGAGATGCCGAGAACTTCACCGTCCTCGGTGAGGTCCGTGCCCTCCAGTGGGGCGAAGCCTGGGGGTGGCTGCGATTGTCCTTCAGGGCCGCAGGTGCGGAGAGTGTCGTCTTCGCAGGTGCGGAGAACGTCGACTTCAGTGGCCTCTTGGTGGGTGGATTGGGTGAGGGCGAGGGCCTTGCCCTTTCTTGCGGCCAGCAGTGCTGCCTTCGCAGCCTCGTCAGCCTTCGAGTTAGCTTTCTTGGGTGCCATCGCGGGTGGTTTTCTCGTAGCACGAACGGTGGGCGCCAAATGTTGGAACTTACTCTCAGTCGCAAGGGGATCCAACAAGGGTGAACATTGACGTTAACAGGGTTCTCGCGGCAGTTGGCAATAGCTCTGTTAATCTGGCCTCTCACGGGCACTGTGCGGGGGTATTTATAGGTATCTGAGCGCCAGCGCCTTGTGTTAAGGACGCATGTGCCCTCAGACACCTAGGTTATCCCCAGAATATTCCCATAAAGCAGGGTTACAGACTGTAATTACAGGAATGCCTTTACAAATTAGGCCCGTAACACGCAGCGGCCACGCAGGGCCTGTTACAATGGGCCGGATCACGCGTGGGCCTCTGAGCTGGACGAGGCCGCACGGTGGGATGACGCCGTCGCAGGCCTTCGTCTGGTGCCGTATCAAACGAAGGGTGTCCCTGCCCGTTTTGTCTCCGTCGGACCAGCGACTGCAGCGAAGGCCTCGAGCGAAGGGTGGCGTCTTTGCCTTCGCCCCAACAAGGATGCTGCGATGTGTTCGTGAGAGGTCTAGGTCGTCGTCTCCCAGTCAACTTTGGTTTGCTGGACCGTTGTCTCCTTATAATGTAATTATTTATTTTGTACAGAACTCCTATTATATAGTAAAGATGTGACATTCGATTCTGTGCCATGATTCATCATATGTGTGAGACTTGGTCCCAGCACACCTGGTGATTATGTTCGCGCCCGGGTCTTGGTGCCCCGAAATCCGGGTGTGACAGAAGTGGTATCAGAGGAATGTTGACTGTAGGACAAAACCTAGATAGAACTGGACAACCATTATCTACTTACCTTTGCTACTCTGATTCTTTTCTAAACTTCTCTTAATCTTTCTCATCTATTTCTGCTTACTCTGATTATTCTTACCTTTTCTTTCTAAAGACAAATGTGGGTTTCACACTTCGAAATCCTGTGACTAAAGTGACCTTTAGGAATAGGAGACCTACTCTTAGGAAAAAAACTATTTTTATAGGTATTTATATGCTTGAATGTTTGCTCTTGTGATACATGTCTGATTTGGATATTTGATTGAGGGTGATGGGTTGTGGAGTAATGTCCACGATTACATCTGCATATACATAATGCTTATAAAACTAACTAGACACTAGATTATCTCTCATTAAAGCATCTAGCCTAAAAATATCCATCTTATCTTAAAAGATTCTATCCTACACTCATAGATCCATCTTATCTTAAAAGATACTCATCTTATCTTGAACAGATCTTATGTCACCCTAATAGATCTAACTAACCTCAAAGGATTCTACCTTATCCTTATGGATTCATCTTGCCATAATAAGCATATTTATCCCACACTAGTGTAATCATCATGATCTAATCCAAAGTAATTCTCTAGTTTAATCTAGTGATATTGATGTAATCTAGATCCCATTTAATCTAACATGATCCAATCTAAAGTGAGATCTTTAACATGTTAGTTAATCTGGTGATATGGGTTAGACACTACTTCCACAAACATAACTTGACCTAAATTAATGTCTTATACCAACTCGTCCTTAAACAACAACCTAACCTACATCATAGGTTGCCTAATCCATTTGTTCAAAAAAAGCAAAATACAACTTTGTTCAAACCTACCTACCTCGTGTACCTCGGCTATCCTAACTATATGTCCTTAACTCGAATGGCAACTCCAAAAAGAAAGGCCAAGGAAGATCAACCACGTCAAAGAAGGATAAGCATCAACTCAAGTCTTCAAATATCAAGTTGAATCGCCAGCGGAATCAAGATCCCCGGTTCTCGATTATACTCTTCCTTGCGACAAACTCTACTTGCCATAACCGTACCTCACCTGACCTAATAAATGACTAGACATACATATCCATATAAAAAAAATTAAACAAAACTTTGATTCCCAAAACCAAATGAGAAACTAAAATTTTAGACAAAACCTATTGTATCCCTTTTCTTACAAATCTCGAGGACGAGATTTCTGTTAAGGGGGGTAGGATTTGTAAGGCCCAAAATTTGTATAAGGAAAAAATATAATAAATATATGAAGAAATAAAATAGCAAAATTCAGATATCTCAAATTATACTGGAGTATTGAGAATTGGGATTTAATCCAATGGTACAATTTTAGAATTTAAGAAAAGGAGAAAGAAATGTTATAAAATACAAATAAATTCATAAATGAATAAATCCTAGATTGGTAAGTTCAAATTGAATATATAACCTGAGAATAAACTTGCCACAAAGTTTGGGAAATTTAAACTTGGAATTGATTTGAAATTTGAACTTGAAATAGAAAGAAAACAAAACAAAAAAAGAGAATAGCGCTTGCATGTGCCTAGGCCCTTTTTCCTCTGTCCGGCCCACTCTTTCCCTCCTCTACCCCACGACAGCCCACCTCACTCACTCGGCCATGCGGCCCAGCTACCAGCCCACCAGCGCCTCCCCTGCGGCGCTGCAAACCCTAGCCGCCAGGCTCCACACGTCTCGCATGCCCTTGTGCCACTACCGGGTGGGCCCCGCGTGTCAGCCACCCTGGCGTTTGGACGCCAACATCCAGTAGCTTCTTCCTCGCGTAAACAGCTGAAGATCGTCGCAACGAACCCCGCTGAAATCGCGCTCGGCACAGCAAATCCCGCCTGTCAGCTCGATCTCCTACCAACAGATTCAAGTCCGTTGAACCAAGCGCGCGAATCGGGCTCCGTTTTCTCCGCCATGATCGTCCCTGCTGGCCGCAACAGATTCTCCCTAATCCGCGCTCCCCTGGCTATAAAGCGGTGCCACGACCCCGAGCTCGTCTATCTTCCCCTCTTTCTCCTACAGTCGCGATTACCACCGTAGCGTGAGGTCGGGAGCGATGCTGAGCGAAAGTGAGTACCACCGAGCGGCCGTCGTCGGTAGAATCTCTGCTGCGCTTGAGCTCTGTCACCGAATTGCGGTTGTGTGGCGTCGCCTGATTCAACCGCACCTGTCCGTGGCCTTCTCGAACCAAGATTGGATCGGGTCCGTCGTGAATTTCTCACCGGCGTAGTGCTCCTCCGTGGAAAAATCGGTGTGCCGTGGACAGCCCAAGTGCGTCATCTTCTTCGGTGAGTTTCACATCCTAGTAGTTCGTTTCGTTGTCCTTTGCGCAGAACACCCCTTTGATTCGAGGATTAGGCCCGTGGCTCGCCGGATTTAACACCCCGGCCATGGCCTCCGCCGTGGTGAGGCACGACGGCATCACCTGCGGGCGGGAGTTAGGGGACGAACCGTGCACCGTCAGATCTTGCTGGATGGCTAGGATTAGGTGATCGCATAACCCTTCGCGATTTTCGGTCTAGCCCGTTGATCTGGACCGGACGGGTAGAAACAAATCTAGGATAATAAAATCCTACCCGTCGTATTTGCATCCAACGGCTCTCTGCGCGTACCGCTTCACGACCGCGCAGATCTAATCCACACCACCTGTGTGAAATCCAACGGCCGCGGGTATGCCATACCCCTTCAGCCTTGGCATATTTCCTTAAGAGCCCCTCACCTTTTAGCGACTCAACCCGCCATCCTCTGGAGCTGTGCTTTGTGTCTGGAGAGTCTTTCCTCGAACCCCCTTACTTTTCCAGAAATTGTGGCCCAGTCCAGAGCTTAGAGAAAATAGGAAAAATGAATTTAGAAATTGAATTTCCAATGTAAAAAGAATTCCAGAACTTATTTAATGCATAGAAAATTCATTTTAACTCCAAATTGAGTCATTCCAGTTGCAATAATTTTATATTAATGTTGTTTATCACCTCGTACCTTTGTTTAACCATGAAACTTGAATTAAAAATTTGCTCAATTGAATTAATCTATTCTAGGTGCTAAATGATTTTAAAAATTCATAACTCAATATCCGTAGCTCCGAATTTAGGGGTTCTTGTTTCTACGATCTTGTAGCAACGCGTAGATCATAATTATACAGTTTATCCTTATTTTTGGTGTAATGTTAATTTTGCCTATACACTGTTTGTTTGTAATGCTACGACTAGCGTGAGGACACGTGTCATCTGAAGATCATCCCGGTATCTGGAATCTCAAGTCCCAGGCAAGTTGTGCCCTTGATCACTTCTTTTTACCCATCCATGTTCTAATTAATCATAATGATCTGCATAGGTTAATTTTGATGGGACCCAATAGGTTTCCCTAGTTTGATTGTCTTTATACCTTGTTTACCACTGAACTTTTTTGGTAGTACTTGCTAGTGCTTTATGTGGTTTTGGGGTATGAAGATACAGTATTCATGATTACACTTTT